>NC_080843.1:23127476-24377476 GCF_030435755.1 Ochotona princeps
GCAGATGTCTTAGATCCCATTCGAATGAAGTGGTATTCCCATTCCTTGTTCTGTGAGGATCCATGTCCCTTTTGCATCCTTGCTCTGTGCTGAGGATCCCAGGCCTCCACATCACAGATTATTCTCTTAGATTATTCCCTTTGCTGGCTGTAACTGCAGTCCATCCAGCCCCAGTGCTTCTTGGACACTGAAAGGAAAAAACCACCTCATGTAATAATTTAGAGCTAATTGCAGCAGCCTGTTCTGGTGTCTTCTGTCTCTAGCCAAAGCTCAAGAGGAACCCACGTCTAAACTGAGGTTCCAATGATCCTGAATTAGAGAATGGAGATAATTCAGCTGAATTTAAGATGCCATTGAACTATGCAGCCTCACACAAGCTGCACCAAGTAGGAAAGGGAGATAATGGGGCCCATTTGTTTCCTTACCTGTCCCTTGCTACATTCCCTTTCTTTCTTCTTGCACTTTCTTATGCAGCTGTGGGAAAGAGAAACCCTTGGAACTGAAGAAGGTCTGAAACTTTCCAGGTGACCTTTGTATGTCCCCTCGACTTTCGGCATCTCACTTTCCTGACCGGTAACATGGTAGCTAAAAGCCTTTCAGTGTGGAATTGCTGAAAAAATTCAATGTAGAAAAGATTTTGCTAACCATAATGTCAGCTAGGCAGATGAAGAATATTAATAATTATTACATAATGGCATTAATTTATATCTCATAAGATATTATGATAAAATTTGGGAGAACAACTGATTTATTTCTTCCGAAGGTGTCCTGTGTGCCTATAGTGGTAAATAAGTAATGATGATAATAAATAAACCCTGGAATTAAGTATTTATGTATAATACTTTACAACTTCATTTGGTGGAGCATCTTTCATGCCAACTATATCCCCAAACAGATTACATTCAATAAAGACTTACAGTGATAAGCCATAAATACTAGCAGTGAGAGACAGACATTGAGATAAACAGGCAGTGGAAAGTGCTTTTCAGCTAAATTCGGAAAAGAAATGAAGAATTTAGGGGTGAAGAGACCCAGGAGAGATGTCATGATAGGCAGACACTGTTGGAGATAAAGTTCTCACACTCAATTTCCTTCGTGAAAGGCCTGAGGCACAAAAATACCAAAGCCTTGAACTTCTGCCTGGGTCATCACACGGGCAGCACTGTGGGCGACAAAACATCGTAAGACTCAGGTGAATTTCAACTTCACAGGCATTATGAAGCTGTTACAGAAGATGGCTTTGCTTTAACCTATATGGACCACCAAGAAGTACATATTGGCATGTTTTTGGCCTGAAATCCACCCAAGAAGTGCAGCTGCAATGTTCATTGCTTCTAAATCTGATGGGAATCTGATTAGCTATGTAAAGTGAAGATTCTCAAGTTGGTTCAGAATAAACTGATATCTAAGCTGGCTGTTAGTTTGTCTTTGGCTCAGCCAGTTTTTGCATAGGAGTGATTTCTTTGTATTAATTTTATGCTTTAGTAGCCTGGTGCATAATATAAGCTCTTTGAGTAAAACTTTGCAGGGCATGTGTGTGTTTGAAGATGATGATAGGTATAGGTAAGGGGTCAGGAAAGTGTTACCTAGTGAAGTCTTATTTTATTACAACTTTCTTTATTTTGGTCTGATTTTTGAGCCTCTATCACTCAGACTACTTTGCCCTCCACAGACTGGCTCCACACAGCATTGCAAAGAAAAGGCTAAATGGAAATCATTCGTATGTTTTCATTGTACCATTTTAAAATTAAGCTGAGTTTATTTTAATAAATATAAAAGTAATGAAGAAAAATCAGTTTACTATGTGATCTAATGGATACATGTTCTCCATCAGGGAGGCTTTCAATTTATATGAAATAAGTAGGTTTCTCAATTCTCACGATGCAGGTTTAGAAGCATAAGGGATCCTGCTCCTCTTTCTTCTCCTTCCTCCCCATGTACCATCTTATTATTTTTCCCCACGTTGTGACGATAGTGTAATCATTCATTTCACAGTCACTAGCTTAACTTTCTGATATGTAAATGTATAATGATAGGACTGTTGTTTTCTAATTCCTCAACATTCAGGAGGAATAATTTTTGGAATTACTATGATTTTCTTTCACTTAATGGGAGGTATGCTTATTTCCACTTATGATCCCAATGTTAAACTATTTATTGCAATCTTAAAATTTTAAATAACACTGCCACAAGTCTACCAAAGTGCTGTACTTTAGATTGTTAAAAGTGTCTGTATATGTGTACATGTGTGTATACACATATATATATGATATGTATATATATGTATGAAAAGAGTAGCTTGACTTTTTGAAACTAGACTTTTTGATTATTGGAAAACCATAGAAGAAGCTGTCTTTTATAAAATTTCCTCTATTTCCCTCTTGCCTTCTAGGTAGATGTTTCTTTCGGTGGTATTCTTTATGGGCTAATAGTTATAGGAGAGATGCCTCAAAGAATAAAGTGATCCAAGTTTGTTATATTAAGAAGAGTTCTCAGGCAAAGCAAGACATGGCCTGGAGTCAGCTCCTGGTTACAACTTTAATCATTTCATACCAGCTGACTTAGTGATGAAGGCATTTATTTAATTTGGAATTCATCATTAGTTTTGCAACTTTGTAGTTCTGAGTTGATAATGAAAGTATGAAAGATTTGTAACCACAGCCTCCTGAATTACAGTAAGTTCAAGAAAAAGTACCTGCTTTATGGAAGGAAGGGGTGGGAGAGGGAAGGACTGGGTCAAGCAGGGAACCAGGAATGGGAGCTATTTGGGGGTAGAGGTGAACAATTCAAGTCCCAGAAAATTAAGTTTTAATTACCATTGGGAGTTTGGTCTAGGACTTGAAATCTAGTTAAAGCACAGCAGGAGCCATAAAGTTGATTGCCATCAATGAGTAGAACCACATTGTATGTTTGGAGGAGTAAGTCAAGCCGATTGGATGTCTATGTTCTTGGATATAAAATGAAGCTGAAAAGGCAATAGTCATGAAATCAACTAAGGTAAGCAAGAACTTTAAGGAAATGTGATTAAGATAGGCAAGGGATTGGATTCAGGAAGAAAGCAAGAGAATGACAGTGCCTCTCAGAAAATAGGGTTTGTTGAATTCCTATATATGAGTTAGTGGATTAAGAACTACTTCATTTGGCTAAGTATAAGAACTGGTGCACATACAGGGTCGAGATTCATCCTCAGCTGTTTGCATTTAAGGCATGAATAAGAGAGCAAAAAGTCCAGGAATGAGTTTTTGTATGTTTTTCTGTAGCTAGTTTATTGCTCCCCAGTTCAGAGTGGCGACTGGAAAAGACTACGCCATTTGAAAGAGAAGAAAACCAGGAAATGAGGACGATAACATTATATAACCTTCTGTTCCAGGACCAACTTTGGGATAAGAAAAAGGATTTCTTGCAAATAAATGCACAGAAATTCCAGTGTCTAAGTTAAAGAAAGAGAAACTCAACTATCTCTTCTTTAGTAGAAGTTGTAAAGAACAGTGAAGAACTTGTAAATGAACAAAAGCATTTCCAGACGCAGTGGTCCCTGAAGTCACAGTGTGGCATCTGCCAGCTTCCTGAAAGACACTGCAGGTGCTCTTCCTTGGTTAGATTGACCCTAGACTACCCAAGGGTGAAAATGGTTCTTCAGCAGGGCCTCATTCGCAACCCCCATCTTATTAAAAAAAAAAAAATCCAATGATGACACAGCACATTTGTCCATGCGTATTCAAGTGGTGCTGCTAGCTATAATTAAATTCTTTTTAGCCTTTCCACTACAAATTCTTCTTGCTAGTGTTTAAAATCTGAGACCACTGGACCAAAGTTAGTACAGAAATTGTCAGTGGGAATGTAAAATTTTCTGCTTGCCCCTATGTGTTTCCAATCAAACAAATATTTTCATTTCTTTCTCATAGTGCATGCATAAGGAAGTATGTTTTGAAAGGCCAAAAGAAAAAATCATCTAACAATAAAATATGAGAAAAGTGTATATGAAAGCAAAATCTACCTGGTTTTACGTTGAGTGACAAATAACTAAATAATTCCAATATCAGAGAGTCCTTGGGTTTTTTAAACAAACTTGCCGTGTATACACAAAATAAATCAAAAGCATGTTAGTTTTTGGTTTGGGTGTTTTTTTATTTTTATGAAGAAAAATATTTGTTACTTTCCATGAAAATCTAAGATTAATTGATTTTAATATACTCATCTGATTTGGTTTATATTGAGATGTTTATTTTCTTGTAGATCATTGTTATACTGGTTTATAAGGAGGTTTAAAAATTTAATAGTTTCTTATTTTAATTTTTTGTTGTAAAAATGAGCAACATTAAATTTATCATTTTACTCATTGCTAATGTGTGGTTCAATAGTGGTAAGTTCCAGTTCCAATGCTGTGTGAATAATCTCCACAGGTTTTTCATCTTGGAAAACTGAAACTCTATTAAACAACATCTCATTTCCCCATTTCGCATTCCCCTGGCAATCAGTCTGTTTCATTCTACTTTCTGTTCTGTGAATTTAATATTCATAGAAACACCATATAAGTGGGATCATATAGTATTTGTGTATTTTTGCTCTCTGTGTGTGTGCTTGGTTGATTTCAATTAGCATAATGTCCTCAATATTTATTTGCATTTAATCAGATATCGTAATTTCCTTCTTTTCTAAGATTAAACATAAAATTATTAAGATTAGCTTTTTTACATTTTATTATTATTATTATCATTTTATGATACAGTTCCATAGGCTCCTGGCATTTCCCTTATCCCCTCCCCAATTTCCCCCCTCCCCGCCTAGTTCCTCTATATCATTACTAAAGTATAGTTCTTTATACACAGTCATATGTCCATCATTATGGGCATGGACAATGGCAGAGAGTCTAGAATCCTATTGTCAAGATATAGTAAACAGTTTCATTATAAGTCCATCTTTGTCTGGAAGTAGGAATGCATACCACACTACATCATCACATCTGGATATGTTAGTCTCCTTTTCACAGCTACTGTATGTTATTTAACTTCATGGCATTGTAAATTTCTATTTTTATTTTTCTTTCTATTGTTGATTTTGTATTATGACTTTTGACTCATTTGAGGGGATGTACAGTACAAGATTTAGCTTTTTAAAAAAAATTCTTTTATTTTTTGTTGGAAAGATTTTTACAGAAAGAGGGACAGACAGAAAGATCTTCCGTCTGCTGGTTCATTCCATAAGTGGCCAGAGCTGGGCCAATCCGAAGCCAGGGGCTTCTTCTGGGTCTCCCACATGGTAGCAGGGTCTCAAGGCTTGGGTTATCCTCTACTGCTTTCCCAGGCCACACCAGGAGCTGAAAGGAAAGTGGAGCTGCCAGGATACAAGCCGGTGCTCATATGGGATCCCAAGTGTGCAAGGTGAGGATTTAGCCACTAAGCCATCAAGCTGACTCCAGAAAATTAGTCCTTTTGACACTGCTGGGGGTATCATGCTCTCATCCGTCTGGAATTATTTCTACTGTGTCTTTCAGCTTTTCCTCTCCTTCCATTGTTCTATTTTCTTAAGTCCCATAGCATCTCTGCTACTTGTGTTTTTTTTTTTTTTCAAGGAAAGACTTTTTTGAAGACATCTTTTTCTCTTCATTTAGCTGTGGCCATTTCATAAAAGTTCATCCAGCTTTTCAAACATTCATGGAGCATTTCAGTGTATCAGGATGAGACTGCAAAGCTAGTCAGCCATAGCTTATATCCTTGAGGCACCGACAAAATGATGAGACAGCTGGATATATAGACACACCCAAGGTAACATGGAAACTGGGGGGAAAGCTGTGGCTTTTGGGATAGATATGTATGAAGAAGAGCCTTTCTGTATGTAGAGAAGTAAGATCAGATCTTAGCAACAAAGCAACATTTCAAAATAGTCTTACAGGATGACTATAAGTTGATTAGAAGATACATTTTTGACCTAGTCTCTTTCTTCTTTGTTATTTGGTTTTAAAAAATTGTGCTAAATGCAGAGGTTGCAGATTCCTTCCCATCATGAAGACCCGTTGGAAAAATTAGCACCTTTACCTGGTGCCTTTGTTAGGTCTGATTACTGCCTTTTCTATAAGACACTGGGTTTCATTTTTGAGGTCTTCTGAAACTGTTATGCTAAGGCTTCTGAAGGGCTGAATTTGGATGATCTAGCATCCTCTAAAACACATTAGAGCTTTGCTAGGGCAGGGAGGATAGCAAGAGGGGAGGAAGAGCTTGGGAGAGGGATGGCTGGAGAGACACTCCTGAAGTTGAGATGTAGAGACGCTGAAGAACCCAAAGACTGGTTCTCTGCAGGAGTCACTGTGTTTATGGAAAGGTACATTCTGAGTCACATTTCAGTTGAATGTTGATGGCTCAAGCAGGTCCTTTCCTAAGTGGTATTTCTCAACTGGGTTCAAGGCAAGTTAAGAAATGAAGCAAAGTATGAGTATCCAATCAAAATGCCCATTCACACCTTCAGGTTGTGTGAAAGAACTTTCAAGGGGCTCCGAGGAGTTTAGCTGATTGTCAGCCTAGAACTGGGCTGACTTACCTCCAGCTTTATCTTGGTAACACTATACTAGGGCAGCTCCTTCCACAGGGAGATTTCCCAAGCACAGATGGTGTTCCTTGGTTCCTAGACTGAAGCGAGGAAGCAGGACCGTGAAAGACTGGCATGGTACTAATATGTTTGTTTCATAAAAGGAAAACTTAAGAAATGAGAAACAATTACCTCCCTTCATTTCTTCATTCTCTTATGAATGAAACTCAGTATCTCTATGGATGGCACCGCCTTTCAATGCTTCTTATGTTTTGTCTTTTGTCTTTGACATTGACATATACTCTGCTTTCCCACTGGGGAGTTGGTGAATGATTAGTCCAAATCCATCCTTCTTGGAGTATAAATGTCTCATCTGAGTTCTTCTAGGTTTTTCTTTTTTGAAGCACAACGGAATGTAAGAACTAGGTGCACTAGATGTATCCTTGATGTTCTGCTGCCCTCAGTCTGGCATGCTTTAGCTTTCTTTGGTACCCAGAGTAGGCAGTCTGTCAAGTCTGAGCTAAACATAATGAATGTGAAGCTTCTTGCCCTGCAGTGTGGTCAAGCATTGTGAGATGTTTAAATTATACTTTGTGTTGGCTTAAAGAGTCACCTCCCTGGCCTTTGCTCTCTGTAGCACAGCCTCTGTGAGGGTTATGAGGATTCTAGGGGCTAAAAATTGAGCCATGATTCTCTCAGGAAAACTCTAGGAGATGTGAGCCGCTTCAGGCTTTCAGGTTGATTCTCACCACGAAATAAAATCAATGTGAGATACAAATGTAATGAAAACAACACTCCCGTAGGTAAAGTCACATTGGTGACGAGGTATTCTGATAGTCAAGTTTCATAATTTGGATTGATTGCTAGAGAAATTAGAAACTATCAATTGTTACAATGTTATGAATATGTAAAAGTACCAGGGGAAGTGATTCTAATCTAAAGGAAAGCCAATGCCATCAATGCTAATTTACTTTCTCCTTTGTTCATGACACAAGAACAAAGCAGCTGAAGATAGTTTCTGTGTTGTGGTCACTCATCTTCTGAATAAAACGATACTGCAGTTTCAACATCACATTAAAAAATTTTCTGCATGGATGGCATATAATTGTGTTTCCCAGACAGTAATTGCTGTAAGAGAATTTCACCAAAATTCACCAATGAATTTATGTTGGTCACTTACTGTTTCACTTATTCCTCGCTATGATCCACATCTTCTAGTAGCCAGGCCTCTTCTGGTATTGCTCAGTTAAAGGTTCATCTGCAGTATCAATTAACCACCATCTACAAAGAACCTCCTTAGAATTACCCACATGTAGACATCATCATAAATATTAGGACATTTTAGAGACAACTAATGAGAATTTAACCAATGGCAAAGGGATTTAATCTGTGGAAAAAGAGGAATAGTCAGCCATAATACTTGCCAGACTCCGGAGTGCACGTGAATTTCCTTTGTAACATACACCTTTATGACACATCTAGTTTGTTCTTCTAAGTTTTTGCCTAGATTATTCTGAAACTTATGGCAAAGGGACTGTTTTATCTTCTAGACATGAACAGGGCAGGTTTTATGGCAATAGAAATTATTTCCAGATGTGCTTAGAAGAGGATAAAGTTTGGGCCAGTGGATGGCTCATCAGTCAAATCCTGTGGTGGTGTAATCCCATACGGATGCAGGTTCGTGTCCTGGCTGCTCTGCTTCTGAGCTAGTTCCCTGCTTATGTACTGGGAAGGCAGTGAAGGATGGCCCAACTACTTGGGTTTCTGCACCCATATAGAGACCTGGAAGAAACTCCTGGCTTTGGATCTGCTCAGCTCTAGCCATTGTACCCATTTAAGGAGTGAGACAGAGGATGTAAAACCTCTCCCTGTCTGTCTGTTCTTTTCTCTTCCTAAATTTGCCTCTCAAATATTTTTTTAAAGAGGATTAAAAATGTGATGAGAGAAAAAATAGAAGAAGGAAGAAGCATACCAAGAGGTGCTTTTGAAAGTGTCCTCCTGCCTACCAAGTGCAAATGTAGTTTGGAAGAGCATTTTGAGAGGCTCACACTGATTTTGGGAATACTTAGGTAGTTGGTGTAAATATCTGTAACCCTTAGAATGGCCCAGAAAGTCCTCTTTCAGTGTGCTTGACTGAGACACTTTTGATCTGTTAGATCAGGGCCTTTTCCTGCTTGAGTCTCAAGTTGGTTTTCAGAAAGTTTTATTTATTGATTTATAATTAGAGCCTAGATCACCCAAATTTATTTCACTACATCTTTGTAATGCCTAGTGTGTTCTAAGAGTTCAAATGCTTCATACTTGTGTTCATTGCAACGAAAGGAAGGAAATGAAGCCCTGACATTTCACACTTACTGTCTTTACTCATACTTCCACAGATCTACCATTACATCAGTTTTTTAAGGAGGATTTTGGTATTTCTGCTTTGCCTCTGAAGAAAGGGAAAAGCAGTAACATGAGGTGAATTGCTCATTGCATGTAGCCAGAGACAGGGATGCTAGAAGCAGCAACTGTGTTTGACCCCAGAATGTTAAGCATAGTTTTTTGCTGTTGTGTACCACTCATCAGGGCAGCCTCTGATTTTTTCTTGGTGTTCAGTTTTGCTTCTGTTTGTTAGATGCCCTGTTACTCTATACACCTCTTTGTGCTGTTTTTTTCCCTGATAATCAAAATCGTGTTATCAGTGGGTATCAATGTCTTTTTTTCCCCAAGCAATTATTCTGAAGACATTTCAGAAAGGACAGACACTGAGAGATTCATTCACCTGTTGCTTCACTCACCAGACGGTCACAATGGCCAGCTTTTGGCCAAACCACACCCGGGAGCATGGGCTTCATCTGGGTCTCCCATGTGGGTGTGAGGGACCTAAACACTTGGCTCATCCTCTGCTGCTTTTCCCAGGACAGTAGCATGGAACTGGTTCAGAAGAGGAGCACCTGACACGTGAGTGGGCACCCATATGGGATACCAACATCACAGGCACTGGTTTTACTCTTTATGACACAACTGTGGCCCAGTATCAGTGTCTTTTTGATAAACGCATACGTCTTAACCCTGAATAGAACTAAAGGTAGAAATATAAGGCTCGTTATCATGCTTTATCTTGCCCATATCATATCTGCAGGTAGAAAAACAGGCTGTATTTCTTTTTAAGAGTCCACAGAAACATATGGCAAAACTCTTGTTGTAGCAGACTTGTGAAGTTGTATGGCGTGGATGAATGAGCATTCATTAACGGGTGGTCTTCAACTCAGCAGAAAAGCAGTTTCAATTGTGATTTTTTAATTCTTCATGAATAACAATACTTTCTGAGAACATATAGACTTTAAGCCAAATATGTTGTGGTAGAACTGAAGAAATCATATGTAATAAGTATGATCAGAGCTTTTCAAGCTCTGAGAAATGTGTGAAGTCTTATTTTCTTACTGTAGATAAACCCATTTATGCCTTTAAGTGTATTTTGATACTGGAACGAGCACAGAGGTGTGAGGCGGGGGCTGAACTCGAGCTATGCGAAACCGCTTGGCTGCCCAGCTTCAGGGTTCGTGATGAGAGGTAAGACTGGTGATGAACATGCACCTGTTTTTAAAGCAACCTGCTTTGAAATATATGTAGAACTCTTTGAAGTGAAATAATGGTTTTAAGTGAATTCATAAAGATGTTGGAACAACTCTTTAGTGAAAAAATTACAGCGACAGTGGAAATTCTTAACCTCACCCGAGAGCATTGATGAACTATAGGGCTTATTAATTTTCTGACTTTCAGAATGATTTAATAACAACGCAGGAAATATTTGTTGCAAGGACTGAATTTTTAAAAATAAATCTCTTTAATATTGGCATGACCTAATAAAGATGCATGTGGCTACTACAAGATTTACGCAATGCTAAATATTTTTAGATTGATTTCAACAAGGGAGGCTGGAGAACAAGTCTGCAGAAGTCTCCGGAGAACAATTTTAGCAATTTTTTTTGATGAAGACTCATATGTATACAATAAACACCCTCAAATGTAATATCATTTGAACACTTAATCAAGTTACCTTTTAACCTTCTTGGAAAGTGAGACCTAGATTTCAAACTTAATCAACAAGGTGAAATGTGTATCGATGTGGGCATTTTAATATAGTGTGAATCTTAGTTTCCCTAAGATAACCAAATCTATCAATTTTTAAGCAAGGTGAATAGAAAAATGTGACAGAGACAAGTGCACAAATATCAATATGTTTGAAAGTATTTATACATGAGGTCATGGACCTGTCTGTTAAGAAGGGGTCAGTGTTACTTAGAAACTGTGCACATTGCTTTGTGTCGATGTGATGTGGACAGAGAAATGACACAGACAGGACAGCTAGATGGAGCTGGCCTTCCATGAGCCACAAGCCTTTTCATTGCTAGAAGAGAAAACTCTGATCATTAGATTTGTCCTGAAGAGAAAAATAAAGAGCACGGTGAAGTGTTCTCTCTGGTGGACCAGTAATGACAGTAAATGACGAGTCCCATTAAAAACAAAAACAGAATAAATTGTCACTTAATTGAACACAACAATGCAAAGATTGCCAAGGGGCTTGGCTTTCCCATAAGAAGTATTTTGTTATAAGCATCTGAGATCACAACTGAACCCTAAATTTATAACAACCCTAAATCTTCAGAGTGTAATTGCCTTACTACTAGGTAACTAGATTAAGTTGGTGAAATATTTTAACTGGAACATCTAGGGATATGTGCAGCACACTCAATTTCCTTTATTAAACAAATTTATTTGTGGTTGCCTTCTATTTCATTACAGCAGCTGTAAATTTCTTTTTATACCTATTAATGGAGAGTTTTTTATTCCTGAAGTTAGACCCCCAAACTACCACATTTAGATTCAGAGAGTAAAGGCTTAACACTATTTTTCTGAAGTGCAAATATCTCGTTTAACATCTTAGCTCCTACAGCTCTCCTAAATTCTGTTATGTTGGGTTCGAGGTTGTGTATGCGCTGCCGAAGCAAGCACATGTTGGGTTCTAGGTGGTAAAAATCTTTTTTACAGGTGTGTTTATTTATTTATTCTTATTTGAAAGGCAGAGTTACAGAGAGAAAGGCAGACAGAGTGAGAGTGAGAAAAAGAGATAGATCTTCCATCGGCTGGTTCACTCCCCAGAAGAGTGCACGGCTTCTCTGAAAGCCCGATCTGAAACTAGCAACCAAGAGTTTCTTCTGGATCTCCCATGTGGGTGCAGGGTCCTAAGGGCTTGGTCCACCCTCTACCACTCTCCTAGGCCAAACGCAAAGAGTTGGATGGGAAATAGACCAGCTGGGATACGAGCTGGTGCCTGTGCTTCAGATGGAGTCTCAGCTTACTGTGTCACAGCACTGGCGCTTAGAAGAATTTTCATAGATCTGATAATTTAGCACAAAGGAACACCACACAGTGAAAGCACAGAATGCTTTCCAACATCTCACAATAGTATAGGGTAATATCCGAAAGGCATCTTCTTTTAGAGAGTGGGAAGAATAATACATTCCCCTGGGCTCTTACACCATGTTAACATGTTTTTGTTGTTGTTTCGGGATAGGTTAGGAGAGAAACAGAATCATGGCATAGGAAGTTCTTTGGTCTCTTACTTTAGGTGTCTGGTGCATCATGGTGACTTTCCCCACACTTCCTGGGTTGGCTTTGGGCATCTTCCTTCAGCTGTTGTCAAAGTGTGGTGTGTGAACTGCTGGGTAAAGATGAAGCGTCACAGAGATGCTCGCAGGTGTTCACCCAGCAAAAATCATTGACACAACAAAGCCAAGCCATCACTTGCCTGTCTACTGTGTTTACATTTGCACGATGGTGCAAAAGCCGAGGGGGTTAGTGTATGGCGGGGGGGTCTCTGCACTAACAAAGGTAGTGTGCCAAAGGTGGCAGTGGTTATCGTGTTCTTCACTGTCAGTTACTCACAAGGCGTCTTGAATGAGGCAGTAAAAATTACTGATATTTTAAAATCTCAATTCTAATCATACCTCTTCAATATTCTATTGATAATGTGCAAAGTATACACAAAAATGCTGTGATTGCATATCAAAGCACATCAAAAATTTCAAGAAAAACAACTGCTTGATGGGGTGATTTTGGTCCGGCAAGCTGATTTAGCCCCTTTTCTACAAAACATTTTTCCTTGAAAGCTTGACTGATAGATATACCATGGTTACAGACATCTTTTGAAAGTAAACAAAATGAATGCATCCCTTTAAGGGAAACAGCAGGCAATTTTTGTTTCTGGTGATAAAATTCAGACTTTCAGGTAAAACTTAGAATTGTAGAAAACTTGTATTTGCCAGCATATACTTTATAGCTCCTTAATACTTAAAAACTTTTCTGATAAGATTGGTGAGGACATTAGCAAATGTAATTTTTGGTACATTACCTGTTTAATGGAATGCTGAATTACAAAGATGCAGACCTGGTTTTGAAATATAAGATGGATTAGTATGTTTTCTATAACAACAAAGTTATAAAGTACATTAATATGGTTACAGTTTCAAAATCAGCTCTTGGTGAATTTTGATGAATGTCACAAAATATTCTCAATTAAAAAGCTATTAAAATAAATTTAAATTCCTTTTAAAAATACTTTAACTAATATACCATTAAAAGATTAAATGCAGAAATGAAGTATTTGATTTTCTCTTGCTAAGCTATATATATATATATGAACAAAATGTAAGTCAATGTCACTATTATCAGAAATTTTGATTTTTGAAATATAGGTTTGTTTATTTATTTATGTATTCAAAAAATATTTTAAGATACAGTTCCATAGATCCTGGGATTTCCCTTACCTCCTCCCCAAGTTGCCTCCCTTCCGCTACTGAGTTCCCCTATATTATTACAATTGTATAGTTCTTCATAAATAGTTATATGTCCATCATTGTGGACATGGACAATGCTAAAATTTCAGCATCTAATTGTCAAGATACAGTTAACAGTTTCATTGAGAATCCATTTTTGATCTGGAAGTAGAAATACATACTACATTGTATCCTCACATCTGGATATGATAGTCTCCGTTAGACAGTTACTATACATCCCCTTAAATGAAAAGACACAAAACAGAATCAACAACAGGAAGAAAAGAAGAAATGAAAAATGTCATTAAATTAAATAACATGCTACTAAATGACTAATGTGTCAGTGAAGAAATGTCAAGAAAAATCAAGAACCTTCTTGAAGAAAATGATGCTACTGTATGATCTATGAGTCAGTGAAGAATTTAATGAGGAAGAAACTGAAACCAAATAAGAAAAATCAAACTCCATGAGAAACAAGGCTTTGAGTTATCCTTTATGCTTTCCCAGGCCACAGGCAGGGAACTAGACGGGAAGCAGGGCTGCTGGGATATGAATCGTGTCCTTGGGACACTGCACCCACATGAGACCTGGAAGAGGCTCCAGGCTCCTGGGTTTGGATCAGCTCAGCTTGGACCATTGTGGCCCCTTGTGGAGTGAATCATTGGCTGGAAGATCTTTTACTCTGTCTCTCCTCCTCTCTGTATATGTGCCTTGCCAATAAAAAAAAATAAAATAAATTCTTAAAAAATATTTTTCATGCCAAAGTCTATATTATCTGATGTAAGAATCGCTACACCAGCTTGTTTTTTCTTTCTATTAGCCTGGAATATCTTTTCCATCTTTTCACTTTTAGTTTCTGTGTATCTTTGTTGGTGAGATATGTCTCCTGTAGGAAACAGATCGATGGATTTGTTTTTTGATCTAGTCTGCTAATCTATGACACTTGATTGATAAGTTTAACATTCAGGGGTAATATTGGTAGGTAGTAATTTGGTCCTGTCATTTTAACAATGGGTTATCATTGTTTGACTTAATCTTCCTTTGTTGTTTTATTGGACCATTCTCTGCATTTGTCTTTGGTTTTGGTAGGAGAAACAGTGGTTTTGGTGGTAAACTGGGAGAGAACCTATGTCCAGCTCAACGTGTTGCACTGGTCCCACAGGGTAAACAGTACCGATTTGGCATTCTACAGGTTTCACTCAAAGTAGGTCCAGGTGGCCTTCAGACTTAACAGCAAGCAGGCCCAGACATCCATCAGTGCCACATTGGGTGCCATTTTGTTTATGGGGCTGAAAAAAAAGCAGTGAGCTGCACAGGTGCACTGGTCTCACAGGGAAAATAGTACCAACTTGGCATCTTACGAATTCCACCCCAAATAGGTCCAGACGGCTTTCAGACCTAATGGCCAGTAGGTTCCAGCAAGACCAGCACTGCTTATCACCCAACGATTCAGGACAGCTGTTGTCTCCCTAATCCTAGGCACTGCTTGAACTGGGAGTGGGAGAGATGCTGTTCAGGCAATGGTTTGGCCACAGCACAGGATCACAGGGGGTGGAAATGGTGAGCCAGGATTTGAGGCTGTAGAGCATGGTGGGAGCCTTGCACAAAAGGCCAGGACTGAAACTCACTGGAAGGAGTGACACAACCTACTGCAAATGAAGAACCAGGTACTGAAAATAATCAGTAAAATCGACCTGTAGACCAGTGGGCAACAAAGCTTAGACACTCCCTAAGGAGAGAAATCTGCTAGCCAGAATAGCAATGACCAAGACCAAAAGAAGACACAGAAGCACAATGAATATTACTAATGCCTCGCAAAGGAGCAAAAGTCTTTGTGAACCTCAGAGCTAACTGAGTAAGACATCAAGAAAACGAGGGGATTAAGATTTAAAAAAAACCTGTTATAAAGCTTCTTAGCAAAAACAAGAAACACATACAGTAGTTCAAGGAATTTAAAAAATATGTCACGGAGGAAATAGCAACACCGAAACAAAATCAAGCGAATTATTAGAAATGAAGGACACAATGGAGCAAATTAAAAATTCAGTGGAAAGCCTCAATAATTGAATGACTGAGGCAGAAGAAAGACTCTCAGATTTGGAAAATATTTCCCTCAACAATGGGGAAACAATCAAAAAGCTGGAAGAGGAACCGAGTCAAGTTAAGAAAAGTATTAAGGAATTAAGGGATACTATTATAAGGTTGAATATAAGAGTTATGGGAGTTCCAGAAGGCATAGAAAAAGAAGCTGACTTTAAAAATATATTCAATGAAATAATAATAAAAAAAACTTCCCTGATTTGGAGAAAAGATTGGGAAACAAAACAGAGGAAGGGCACAGAACGCCCAATAGGATTGACCAAAAGTGATCTTTGCCATGGCACATGATTATCAAACTCTCTTCAGTTGAAAACAAGGAAAATGTCTTTTTAGATGTACATGAAAATATTTAACATATAGAGAAACCCCAATCAGACTCACAGCTGACCTCTCAGAGGAAACTCTATAGACTAGAAGAGAAAGGAGCAATATATTCCAGATTCTGAAAGGAAAAAATTGGCAGCTCAGAATAACTTACTCAGCAAAGCTTTCCTTTGTCTTTGAAAATGAAATAAAATTCTTCCACAGTAAAGAAAAGCTGAACGAATTCACCTTTTTCAGATCTGCCATAGAAATGATATTTGAAGATGTTCTATGGACAGAGAAATGGAATAACACCGGCCACAACCAAAGACAAATGTGGAGAATGCCCCCAATAAAACAAACATTTTGAAATTTTTTCAGTTTTGGTTTCTCTTCAAGTATATGTATGTATAATCTGCATAAACATTCCTTGGGCTCCTCTACAGTTTCTAAAAGTAGAGTGGGATCATGAAATCCAGAACTTTGAGGAAAGTTCTTTTATCATTTAAATGGAGAGCTGTTAATCATAAGCATAGCTCAGGCCTGAGGACACTATGGTGTGCTGGCCGGAGTCCCCCTTCAATGGAGTTTGCATTGCCATAATTGCAGAGGGTGTTGTTCACTGACGGTCATCGTCATTCCCTTCAGGGGTTGTCTGAGCTGCAGAACCATCTCGCACAAAGTCATATCCTTTCTTTCTTTCTTTCTTTTTAAAGATTTATTTATTTTTATTGGAAAGTTAGATATACAGAGAGGAGGAGATACAGAAAGGAAGATCTTCCATGTGCTGGTTCACTCCACAAGTGGTCGCGATGGCCAGAGCTGAGCTGATCTGAAGCCAGGAACCTCTTCTGAGTCTCCCACGCAGGTGCAGGGTCCTAATGCTTTGGGCTGTCCTCGACTGCTTTCCCAGGCCGCAGGCAGGGAGCTGGATGAGAAGTAGAGCAGCTGGGATTAGAACCGGTGTCCATGCGGGATCCCAGAGTGTAGAAAGCAAGGACTTTAACCACTAGGCTACCGTGGTGACCTACATCTAGTGACTAATGGGCATGGGAGGGCAGAGGTGTGGCCATGTTTGTCTAAGCCACAGCAAGTCTGAAGATTTGTTGTTGCTCCAGAACTCTTAGGATGGTGAGATAGCCAAAATGAGGGTTGACCTGAGACAATGCACCTGACTCCTCCCTACACCTTCCCGTCCCCTCCTCCTTTTCCTCCTCCTTCTTCTTCTACATTTACTTATCTTTATTAGAAAGGCAGATTTACAGAGAGGAGAGACAGAAAGGTCTTCCATCTGTTGTTTCATTCCCCAAATGGCCACCATGGCCGGAGCTGAGCTGATCTAAAGCCAGGAGCCTCTTCTGGTTCTCCCACATGGGTGCATGGTCCTAAGGACTTGAGCCATTCTCAGCTGTTTTCCCAGGCCACAGGCAGGGAGCTGGATTGGAAGTGGAGCAGCCAGGACATGAACCAGTACCCATATTAACCATCATTGGAAGGTACAGGATTAGTCTACTGAGCTAAGGCACTGCCCTTTCCACTCCCTTCTTCATGTGCCAATCTCAAGCTTTCTACTTAGTAAACATTCTGCACAACAAATTCTTTCTTAGAGTTTGTTTCCCAGGGAAATCAGTATACAACAACAAGGCATCTCGATAGCTCTCTTACAGTCTGGAGTAAGCAGTGCTCATGAGCAACATCTCATATATCATCCTAAAACCCTCATGGATGAACCACACAACCCCCTGAGCCTGTGAAGGGTTCATGCACCCTGGAAGCTGTGGAAGTTTGGAGTGCTCCTAGAAAGCCTATCTGTGTGGCCTTGAACGGGTCGCCTATTAGTCCTTCAGGGATGTGCATGATGGAAAGCAGGTTTTGTTTTCTAGAGGATGCTCTTGGGATAAAGGGTCATCCAAGTTTTATATGTGTGAAAAGGAGACAAGTAGGAAAGGGGTGGGTCGGGCCTACTAGATCAGTCTTCTGTGTATTTTCCATCTTCACATTTAATTAATCCTGGCAGCCACAGCTGGGCAAATTTCCTGGCAACCTGGATAACTTGTTACTGTTGTCTAAAATAACGAATGATTCCTGCTCTATCTTTCTTGCAGATCTTACTACCTGACCTAGAAAACAAAATACAAAATTAGCTTCCATTGGGTCAGGGAGCATTCCATGCTTTAATTTTCCAGAGAATAAGGAAGTTTGGGTGGCTTTTCTCTAACTCGCTTGACATGATGAAATGATCAAAACAGAGCATTTGTTTCCACTTTGATAATGTTAGCTTTGCAGCCTTGGGTACTGAAAACTGTGCAAAAGATCCTGGATATACAAAGGGTGCATGAACCCACATTTTACACTGCCATTTGAAAAGGAGCCATCCTTATACTGGTAGGCTAAATACTCGTTGACTCATTTATTCCACACTCATTCAGCACATGCATGTGCCAAGAAATTCTCTGGATTCTGGAGCTTACGTTGATGAATGAGACAAAGTATTTGACTTTAAGAGCCTTTTAAAACAGATTGGTGTGTCTGGGCCTCACTAAGTCCATTTGCCTCTGTGAGCATAACCCACACATGGTGGTATATGTGACTTAAAGACCTTGCAAGCATTGAAGAGTTCCTACTCTTTTAGTTAGGAAAGCCCTGAATCTAAGTCACATGGTTTGTATACCAAAGGCACTGCTCCAGGGACTCTATCATGAAGGCACTATTTTGTCTCTACCCTGTATTTTATGAGAGAAAGTGAAAAACATGGATTGAAAATCTATCTTTAAAAACAAATAGATTGGGCCCGGCGGTGTGGCCTAGTGGCTAAAAGTCCTCGCCTTGAAAGCCCCGGGATCCCATATGGGTGCCGGTTCTGATCCCGGCGGCTCCGCTTCCCATCCAACTCCCTGCTTGTGGCCTGGGAAAGCAGTCGAGGATGGCCCAAAGCTTTGGGACCCTGCACCCGTGTGGGAGACCTGGAAGAGATTCCTGGTTCCCGGCATCGGATCGGCGCGCACCAGCCCGTTGCGGCTCACTTGGGGAGTGAATCATCGGACGGAAGATCTTCCTCTCTGTCTCTCCTCCTCTGTGTATATGTGGCTGTAATAAAATAAATAAATCTTTAAAAAAAAAACAAATAGATTGAGGCTGGCATTGGGTAAGTGGCAAACTGAGCTGTTGCTTGCAATGCCAGCATTCCATATTGGAACACTGGTTGGAGTCTTGGCTGCTCTGTTTCTGATACAGAGCCCTGTTAACATGCCTAGATATTTAGTGGAAGATGGTCAAAGTATGCAGAACCCTGTTACCCATATGGAGTAATTCCAGGCTCCTGGTTTGACCTGTACCAACCCTGGCAGCTGCAACCAACTGGGGAGTGAAACAGGTTGGAAGATCTCTCCTGGATTTCAGTCTCTCTCTCTTTATCTCTCTCCCTTGAAAATATATAAATAAATCCTTTAACAAATCAATACATCAAGGCTTTAAAAATAAGTAAGAATATGACTGATCCATTATATATTCATATCACAAAATAATGTGTCATTTTAAAAATATATAGAATATTATAAAAATTAACCAGACAACACATAGGATTCTCCAGAGCTGAAATATGACTTGCCAAAATAACTGTCCATGGTGCAAATTATAACAGAAAAATTAAAGATAGTGTTGAAAAATAAATTCCTAACATTTCTAAAGATTGAACAAAATCTGAATTTGCAAACTATTCTTGAATGGAATCAATGCATTGTGTTTCAAACCAGTGAGATACAGCCAAACTGTAACAACTTTTTAACATAAACACATCAATTAGTAGATGAAAGTTAAAAACAAATAAGTAAAATATCTAACTCAGGAAGCTGAAAAAAAGGAAAATAAGTTAGCGAACAGAAAAGAGAAAAATGATGTATTTTCCCTTTTTAGTTTAAACCAAGCAAAACAAGACTGGTAAATAATAAATAAAAATGAAAACTTAATAAATAAAAGTGAGCTTTAACTTACCAGTATAAAGGAGAAATAAGACACAAAGATGGAGATTGAAAGTTTGGAGAGAATACAGTGTATAAGCCTATCTATAAACATAAATGTTGCAAAATGAGTTTTTTCTTAGATAATGGATATTAAGAATGACTCAATGAAAGACAAGAAAATTAACTAGACTGAAGACGGTTGAAGAAAATGAGGTTTTAATGAAAAAATCTCAACACAAAAGCACCAGAATGAGTGTGATCTCTCAGGCCTTAAAAGAAAATGTTTCTTGTGGAAAAACAAAGTTCAAGATGAAACATTCTCCATCTTATTCTCTAAGGGCAGCATAACCTTGGAGCTCTAAGTTGGTAAGCACAACTCTTAAATTTGTATAACAATTTAAATTATGGGCACAGAAATTAAAGTGGGAGGCTCATCAAAAATAAAAGTGGAACTACTATATGCTCCAGTAACATATCCCAAGGAAATGAACTCAGTATATCAAAATAGATTTCTCTACTTCCATGCTTATTGCAAAATTAGTCATAATAATCAAGATAGGGAATTATAACTGTCCATCAATAAGCTAGTACATAATTAATCTTATTGATAAATGTTTTATTTATTTATTTAAGAGCTATGTCTCAAACCCCACAATAAGAAAGACACTGTTGCAGACATCAGAGTAAAATTGTGAACAGGAGTTGGTGGAAGCTCATACAAGGCCAAGATGGAGGAGCAGACTATGCTGGATGAAGCAGTAGCACCTGCTGGCATGTGTGAGATCTGGGTTTGGGGGTGGGCCAGATGGGGGAACTTGAGAAATTCCCCTAGTGGGTCATAGCTCCTGCTGGTGAGCAGGTGGTCCAGGCCTGGGTATTGGGTAGGCTGGGCAAGGTAGCTCCAACTGTTGGCAAACGTGTGGGTTGGTTTTGGAAGGGAGCTGACCAGACAGGGCCGAGCAAACAGCTCACTGGTAATTGCAGAAACTAGGCTGGTCATGCCAGACCAGGCTGTCACACCTACCAGTTTACATGGACCAGGGTTGGGAGCAGACTGAGCAGGGCCAGGCTCCAGTACCTGCCAGTGAGTGTTGGGACTGGGCGCAGCATCTAGGGACAGGGTCTCACCTGGGACAGAGCAACCACTGGTATGTGCAAGGTCTATGGTTGGGGAGTTAAGGGGACACTGGGTTGTAGTTCCTACTGGTGAGTGCGAGGTCCAGAGTAGGGAATGCTATCTGGTCTGGACATGGCTGCAGTCTCCCTTGGCACAAATGTAGACTGGGTCTGGGGTGGGCCAGACTGGGCTAGACTCCAGCACTCACCAGTGCTCATGAGGACCAGGTTGGGTATAGCACAGGCTGAGCTGGGCTATGCATGAACTGTGTCTGAGTGTAGACCAGATTTGGCTAGGCTGTAAAACCCAGCAGTAAAAACTGGAATGGGTGAAGGCCAGTCAGAAAAGGCCACTGTTCCTGCTAGGACGGAAGGTGGACTAATTAGGGCTAACCCATGGACCCACCAATGGGTGTGAGATCTGGCATTGGAAGAGATTCTGATGGAGGAGTTTGGGTAACTACTCTGTCAGGACACAGTCCTTGCAGGTGAGCACAAGAATCACGATGGGGAGCAGACCAGACCAAACCAGGAATGGCACTGACCAGCATACATTTGGTGCAGGTCGGGGGCGAACCATGCTGAGCCAATTCATCTCGCTCATTGGCAAATCCAAGCATCAGAGTAGAGTGTGGGTCAGGTTGGGTTGGGCCACAACACAGGCCAGTTCACATGAGGGTTGGCTGGGCAGCCAGTTCACATGAGGGTCAGCTTGGCTGGGTTAGGCTGTAACCCCCATCAGCACAAGCTGGAAGTGGGGGTGGACTGGATCTGGCCAGGCTACAGTATCCGCTGGCAAATGCCAAGGTGAGGCAGGCCATGCCAGACTGGGCCCCAGCACCCAAACAGTACATGCGAGACCTGGGGTGGGGGCGGTTAACCTAGTAAGGGGGCTGCATGTGGCTCGCATCCTGGACCCTACTGGTGAGCATTACAGATGGGATGGGGGCATACCAGATCAGGCAGGACTACAACACCTGTTGTGAGCTGGATCAGGAAAAGCCAGGCTGGGTTGAATGTTCCTACTGTAACAAACATAAGCCAGAGTGGGTGAGGGTTGGTTGGGCTTTGCTGTAGCATCAGCTGACAGATGTTACCACGGAGAGCTAATTGTGCCAAGTTAAACTACAGAACCACCTGGACAGTGCAAGATCTGGGAATGAGCGTGAACCCAGTAGGGAAACAGTGGGCAGCTCCTGCTTGGGTTTCCACTCTGACTGGTGAGAATGAAATCCAGGACTGAGGCAGGCATGGCTAGACAAACAGTGGCATTCACTCTTTGTATTGAACTATCAAAGCCTCTTGAATAAGACCCTCAGAGCATGTCCCACACTGGGGGCCCTGGGATGGCTGTCCTCCATCCCAGGGTGCAGTGGTGTTTGGGAGGCTGGGTGTGTCTGCTCTCATTATCTCCCTCTTACCCCAGATATAGAAAGGAAAACAAGAGAATGCAGAAATAATGGTCTCACCCACCTTCCTGTAGCCCTTGACCCTTATCAACCTAATCAACTATGTAAAAATCATTAAAAATAAAATAATTACCCAAAAAAGAGTTGGTAGAAATTAGCATGAAATGAAAATTTAAAAATCTATGTGATCATCTTGATAGATGCCTACTTCATCCCCCAAACCTCATGTGTGTGACACGGTTCGAGTCTTAAGAGTTCTCGGGGCAAAGACGCGTCCATTTGGCAAACCTAATCCTCCACTGAGCTTCATGACCAACATTCCCTTTCAATGCAGAAACTGAGACAAGCTGCTTCTCGCTCTGTGTTTGAACGGCCTTGGAAGGCTGTTTTCAAAGGGGTTGGTTAAGTTGCTGCTTTGGTTGAGTCCCTGCTGTGCTTTAGATAACTTTCTGTTAAGGTGCACACTGGGAGGTAACAGGTCATGATTCAAACATCTGGGTGCCAGCACACCACGTGGGAGACTCAGATGGACTTCCAGGCTGCAGGCCTCCACCTGTGCCCCTTCCGGCTGTTGGGAGTATTTGGGGAAGTGAACCAGCATCTTAGAAGCTCGAGCTCTCTCTTTCCCTTTTGGATGAAATGCAAGCAAATCAATAAAAATTTAAAAGTGTTTCTTCATACAGTTCCTGGGAAGTGGATGTGAAGCATGAATTTATTTTTGTGCAAATTAAAAAGAATCCATACATATGAGGTCTTCAGAAAATCAATGAAAAATGTTTACCTTGAAAAAACTACACAGGGATTTAAAAATATTTTGCACTAAAAACGAGAATCTTCTAGTTCAACTTTTCTATGCACGTTTGGAATACACACACACAAACACACACAGATGTGAAAAGAGGAGATAACCTCCATTTGTTTAAGCTAAAAATTCAGAAGTATTAACTGAAAAATTATTGGGATTTATAGAATAAGTTTAGTATTTTTTGAGAAATACAAGACCAGTATAAAAAGCTTTTCCTCTGTAGCAGGAGTAACTAGATAAGAAAATACAATAAGAATAGAGTCCATTTATAATAATAACAAATCTTTTTTAAAAAACAACAAATAAACATAGAAATGATGTGCAAAACTTAATACTTCATTAAAGAATATAGAAAAATCTACAAAGTGTAAAAGGGTGTTATGCTCTTGCGTGAGATATTAAGTGGGGAAATATCAATGATTGTTGATGAGTGTAAATGCTGATGAAAACACCAATGATTTATTTTTATTTTAAGATTTATTTGTTCACTTGTAAGAGTGACAGAAGATTGGAGAGAGGGTGAGGGTAAGAGAGATCTTCTATCCACTGGCTTACTCTCCAAACCGTGTCCCATATGGGATGCTGGCATTGCAGGAGGCAGCTACACCATAACTCTGACCCCCAGTGAATTTTTAAAGTGGAAGTCAATTTACTGATTTATCTGGAAGAGACAAATGCAGACAAGCAACATCAGATTGAGAACACAATAAATGAGAAAAATTAATGAAAAACAATGAGGGAAATAATTCATCCTATCAAATATTGAAATATCCTATTGAGGTATTATAATAAAAACGAGTGATATTGGTGCAGGCGTACTCCATAGAGAATGGACAATCCAAAAATAGTTACAAGCAAATGCTGACATTTCAAATTATTAGGAAAAAGTACCCCTGTGACAGCGTGATATGGACATACAAGTGGAGAAAATGAATGAATTGACAAATCAAAATGGAAAGCCCAGAACCAGATTCACGTACCCTAATTATTTTTCTGAGATCCCTGCCCTCCAACCTTCTTCCCTGGTCTTTCTTTGTTCTTCCCTGTTCCCTGGGAAGTTTCATCTGACTCTGCTTCAAAGTGCTTTTAGATAGTGGACGATCTGAGGCCATAGGAGGAGCTGAGAAGGCAGGGGGATCAAATGTTGGGGCTTTTCTTCCTACACTGCCCACTGACTCGCTCCATCTGGCAGCACCTGAATTCCTTTCTATCTCGTTCCCAATGGAAGTTTGCACCTCCTGGTTCTCATGAGTGAATACCCACCTCCCCTCCCTGCTCCAGCAAGAGCTTCTTGGCTGAGCTGATCTGTGCGTGTTTCAGCATCCCTTGTTTCTTGCTTTGCCCTGAAATATTTTTCCTGTGGACAGAAAAGAACTCTTTTCTGTTGGAAACTTGTTTGATGTTGTTCTTGGTGCCAAGAATAGGGTGTTCTTGTTTCACACCTAGTTACTCAAGAAAGTTTTATTTCTTGTCACTGAAACTTTAGACTCAACAGTTAAGAGATCCAAGTTCCGCCAAGAGGCAATTTATTTAGTAGTGAGTGTAGTAATAGCTGCGGTACTTTGGAAGCTTAGACTATCACCTAGATATTAAAAAAAAATTGTTCTTGATGACATTAAATTCCTCCTCTTCTTATCCAGGTGTTTGGTCCTTATTACCAAAGGAATCTGCGTTGCTCTTAGAAGATAAAAAAAGGAAAAATTTCACCAAGACTTGGGGCACTCACTAGAATATCTCTTAATATTGCAGAATCCATTGAGCACCTTCAGTGGAAGACACAGTAAGCCAGTAAACACAGTCCCAAAGGGTTCAGATCTTGGGAGAGGGAAAGTTGGGGCCTTTTGCAATCTAAACTGATAACAGAGAGAATGGGTGGCAGAAGGAGAAAGTTGTGGTTGCTTTCAACTTTAGCCTGCTGCTCAGAGATGGAAGAGGGACCAAAACGATCCTGTGTGTCTTATACCAGTTGGATATTTCTCGTCTACTGCTTTTTTTTCCTGCAGCTTTTTATGAAGTGGACAGGGAGAAGTCAATGTTTAATAGACGTAGCAGAAGTAGACCCATTCATTATACCACATACAAATCCATTATAGACGGTTTAAATTTATGGTAATTATTTTAAAGAAGAAAAACAGGATGAGGAAATAGTTTTCATTTTCTTTTTTCATAAAATTAATATTCCTAATAAACTTTTTATTTATGTGAGGTGACTGTATTTTACGTAATTTGTTTAAGAGTGTATTGCCTTTTGGAGTACTTTTTGACCTGTTGTAACTCAGATATTTGTTCTTAATACACTGTGTAAAGTTCTTGTGTGATTTATTTGTTTCTGCTAGTTATTTTTCTGTTTAGTTTCAAATGCCCTGCCTTCTAAATGACTGATTCTTCTAATATATTATTTTATTAATGCCTTTTATTACTTAAAATTTTACTTAGTGCACTTTTAAATTAAAATATTTATTTGATTTTTAAGCTTCTCTTTGTAAGTTTTTCTGTGAGAATAATAAGATATTTCTTATGGTTTTTGGGATCTTACTGAGTTTGCATAAGTTAGCTATGTTATAGTTTGCATGTATAGATTAGCATGTATCAGCTGTCTGGTTTTTGACACTTATCCTATTTGTTCATTAGGTGAGACTCAGTTCTATAAAAGTTATTAACGCTTGAACTATGATTCGTTTTCTGTACATTGAGAGATTATAATTTTTTTTCCGTCTTCATAATCTTTGTGCATGTGTTCCAGAAGTTTTAAATCTTATTTTCTTTAGGTCTGTGGACACTAGAGGGCGCATCGAACCTAAATTTGCTGTGAGACTGCTATTGGTGCGCTGCAGCTGTTTCAGCACTAGGGTGTGCCCCTACCCTAGATTTGTCCCAAATCACCAGCTGCAGTGTCCCTGGGATAGAAATCGCTGGGCTCTTGGTGTCCCTGAAGCAGGTTAAGGAAACGCCCTATGTTGGTTTTCCCACTCAACTCCCTGGCAGCTCGAGTCTCGCTCTGCTGTGTTTCAGATGTTGATAGAGAACAGAGGCTGTGCCTTATGCTTTGAGAGTCCAGAGGTTCAATCCAAAGGTATTGGATTATGGGCAGAATTGTGCAATATTTCACAATATCCAAGTTTCTAATCTTCAGTGTTTTTTTCAGAGTGAAATATAAATATTCACATTTCCTAGTGGTTGTTAGTAATATTCCTTTAGTATTATCTATTGGGTCTGTACTTATTTTTCTCTGAAATCAGTTTATCCTTTCGTCTTGATCCCTGGAAATGTATTTCATAGAGTTTTACGAAGACTCACCCTTTGGTCTTGCTACTCTTTCTCCATCCCCTTTGCATGTGGTCTGTCCTTGATTATGTTTCTGCTTAACTCTTGGGTTTGCTACTTGCGTTTTTCTGCAACTTTTCATGTATACTGAACTGACTGTTTCTGGTCTTTAGTTTGTTCAATGAGTGTGTAACTAAAGACTTCCATTTAAATGCTATGCCCATAAAATTTGGACAAGCAATATTTGTGTCATTAGCTTTCAATTATGAAGTATGTTCATATTATATATTTATTGACAAAAGTAAAATATTTTAGCTGCTTTTTTTAGTTTTGTTGCCTTATAGCTACAGAACAGTTTTTTGCTTTTGTTTTGTGTTTTTTGCTTCAACACTTTCATTGTGTGTTTAAAACATCTTCCTTTAAAATTTTTCATTAACATAGCAATAGCAGATTCCATGTATTTCACAAGTTCAGTTCCAACAAGATGACCATGTTTCTCTACTTCAACACCCTTATTGCCTTATATCATTTTTATTTGATTTTTGCAACAAATCTAATTTAATTCACTCTAAAATCACAGGATTAATGCATTACTAGTCATAATACTCAACAAGCAAAAGTGTAAAGACCACAGTTCCACAAAAGTGTAAAGAAGGGCTAAATAATAAAACAGATTCCAAGATGTGCATTTTGTTACTATACATATTCTTTGGCATTCAATATTAACCACTAAATAATTGAGAAAAATGTATTTATGTATTATGTGTTAATGACTTCACTGAGCATAACAATTTTGATAAATAGCAAGCAGAAACAAACAGTTGCTCAAGTGTATAGGCTGTAAATGATCAAGCCTCAAAATACTAATTTTGTTCATATACAGCACATCTTTTTTAAAAAAAGATTTATTTTTTTATTGGAAAGACGTATTTGGCAGAGAGAAGGAGAGACAGAGGGGAAGATCTTCCATGTGACGGTTCACTCCTCAAGTGGCCGCAATGGCCAGAGCTGAGCTAATCTGAAGCCAGGAGCCAGGAGAGTTTGACAATTGCTTCTGGTAGTATGGGCATTTCAATATTGAGTCTAATCTACAAACATAGAATATTCTCCCATTTTTCATGTCTTTAGTGTTTTATAATTCTCATTAAATAGAGCTGTCATACCCTTGGTTAGATTTACTCCAAGTTATTTAATTTTTGTAGTTCTTTTGAATAGTACTGATCCTATAAGCTTTTTCTCAGCTATCTACACACACACACACACACACACATACACACACACTATATATATATATATATATATATATATATATATATATATATATAGTTTATATATACAAAGACTAATTTTTTTGTGTGTGTTGGTTTTATATCCTGCAACTTTACCAAAATCTCTACAAAGTTTCAGTGGTCTCTCAGTGAAATGTTCTGCTTTCCTCACATATATGATCATGTCATTGCAGACATGGATAAATTGACTTTCTGCTTTCCAATTGGTATCTCTTTGTCCCTTCCCTTCCCTTCCCTTCCCTTCCCTTCCCTTCCCTTCCCTTCCCTTCCCTTCCCTTCCCTTCCCTTCCCTTCCCTTTCTAACCTTCTTTTTGCCTAATAGCTCTGGCTGAAACTTCCACAATCATACTGGATACAGTGGTGACAGTGATCATCCTTGTCTGGTTCTGGATCTTAGTGGAAATGCCTCAATCAATATGATGTTGATTATAAGTCTTTCACATATTGTCTTGATATGTTGAGGAATATTCCTTCTATGTCAATTTGGCTATGATTTTATCATGAACGGATATTGGAATTTATCAAATTCCAATTTCATTACAATTTGTAATGAAAATCCTGATTTCATTACCATTTGTAGTGCTGAGAAACAGTGATTTTTCTACCAACTATTTGAAGAAAATAAGTTGGAAGTATGCCATTGAAAAAGTTAAAAGAGAAATAATGAAGGAAGAGTTATGGAAAATGCTACCATCAGGAGAACCGGGATGATGGGCATGTGGGACTGCTTGGTCCTCTTTCAAAACTATTTATAGTTCTAGAATAAAGAACCAAAAGAAGAGTCAAGCCTTTCTAAATAAAATGTGAACTAAAGATTTGCAGATGAGTGACACTAGAGAAGATGTTTTGTAAATTTATAGAACATAAAAGGAAGATGTTACCTAATAGTGAAGGTGCTAAATTTACCAAACTCCTTAAACCAACAGAAGGAGAAATACAAGTGAAGAGAAAGTGTGGAAACAGTCACAACTGATGAATTGTTAATTGACATATGAAGAGGAAATGCTATTTGGGGTATGACTTGTAATTTCCTTGACAACACTCAAAGATAAAATTTGCCACTGGATGGAGATATGGGGACAGCAATATTATCCAAAATGGACTGTTAGTGTCAGGTGGGGGACAGGTTTCTGGGACAGTACTAACGTCTGCAACCAGACTTTAACAACAGTTAAGTTATTTTTGCTCTTTGAGATTGGTGTCTCACTGAAAATGGAAATTTACACTGTGAATTTCATGTAGAGATTAAAGGAGAATGGCTATGGACCGGGGTTTCTCACACCATTGTGGCAAAACAATCAACCAGTTTTAAAAAAATCTCAAATTGTCATGAGCCAATATTTTGTAAAAGGTATACACACAGTAAGGGTAGAATTTTGTTACCAAAACCAACAGATTGCAAAATGGCTCTGACAACTGACTATAAAAGTTCTTAAATTTTTAGCCTCAAATTATGTACTTAATTGCCTTGGGCTGGCCATGAATAGATTATAGGTTAATATTTTCAGGCTGTATCTTGGTGGTAAGAATCAAATCTACCAACAACTTCCTTCTTGGATATTTAGTTTTAGTTTTTGTTTTTCCTGTTGAAATTCTTCCTTTGTGATTAGCTTTAATTGGCAAATGAATTTCATTTGTGTTTATAATGTGCAACATATACATTACAGAATGACTAAGTAAAGCTAACTAATACATGCATCGCTCCACATATTTGTCATTTATTTGTGGTGAGAGCACATAAAAGCTACTCTCAGCAATTTTCAAGTTTATGATGCATTAATATTAACTATAATTGCCACATTGAACAATAGATCTCTTGGACTCTTTTCTCCAAAGCTAAATGCTCTCTTTGGCCCACGTCTTTTGGAACTCTTCCCTCCCCCCAACCCCAAAGAAGCACTATTATACTTTCTGCTTCTTTACGATTGACATTTTCAGACTTCACAAATAATTGAAGTCATATGGTATCTGTCTTTTTGTGCCTGGCTTATTTCACTTATCATGATGATAAGCCAGCAAGTTTTATTCTCACCTTTTATCAGTATTCTCAAAAAACACTAATTAGGTCCTCACTTGTTTGATGCCCTGCTTGTATCTTATCAAGCCCCTTTTTATTGGCTGCTGAGAGATCATCCCTGGGACAGAAGGCTTCTTTCGCCTTTTAAGAAGTATATTTAAGAATACCAAAGTACACTTAAAATGTGAAGTGTTGGTTTTAGGAAACGAGTGAGGAATTCTTTGGCCTAGGGCTTTATAACAGACAGTAATCATATAAGGTATTGGCATTGGGAAATTTTCACTACAGATATCTATGTTCAATATGTCATAGACCAAGGCAGAGTGGCATATGGCTGGATATAAAAAGACTGCGGCCTTGAGTTGTGAGCTGTTAAATTTTTTTTTAAAGATTTATTCATTTTATTACAGCCACATATACACAGAGGAGGAGAGACAGAGAGGAAGATCTTCTGTCCGATGATTCACTCCCCAAGTGAGCCGCAACGGGCCAGTGCGCGCCGATCCGAAGCTGGGAACCTGGAACCTCTTCCGGGTCTCCCACCCGGGTGCAGTGTTCCAATGCATTGGGCCGTCCTCAACTGCTTTCTCAGGCCACAAGCAGGGAGCTGGATGGGAAGTGGAGCTGCCGGGATTAGAACCGGCACCCAAATGGGATCCTGGGGCTTTCAAGGCGAGGACTTTAGCCTCTAGGCCATGCCGCCGGGTCCGAGCTGTTAATTTTTTTAAGATTTATTTATTTTTGTTGGAAAGTCAGATATACACAGAGGAGGAGAGACAGAGAGGAAGATCTTACGTCTGATCGTTCACTCCCCAAGTGAGCGCAACGGCCGATGCTGTGCCGACCCGAAGCCAGGAGCCAGGAGCTCTTCCGGGTCTTCCACACAGGTGCAGGGTTCCAAGGCTTTGTGCCATCCTTGACTGCTTTCCCAGGCCACAAGCAGGGAGCTGGATGGGAAGTGGAGCTTCCAGGATGAGAACCAGTGTCCATATGGGATTCTGGCGCGTTCAAGGTGAGGACTTTAGCCGCTAGGCCACACTGCTGGGTCGAGCTATTAATTTGCTTTCCTGTGTTCGTTTGGGATTTTGTGCTCACTAGGGAGGAAGAATCACAGTTGCAGGGAACTCTACTGATTTTTTTAAAAAGTAGAGTCCTATTGAGGTGGCCTGCATTCTGGCACAGCAAATTAACCTGCTGCCTACAATGCTGTGAATCCCATATGTTTGCCAGTTCCAGTCTTGGCTTATCCACTTTTGCTCCCACTCTAGGCTAATGTGCCCCTGGGGTGAGGGGAGTGGAACTTGGAGGTCAGCAGAAAACTTGCTAAGTGCTTGAGTCTCTGTACCCACCTGGAATATATGAATGAAGCTCCTGGTTTTAGCCAGGCCCAAGCCATTGTGGCTGTTTGGGAAAGTGAGTCAGCAGATTGAAGATCTCTATGTCTCTATTTCTCTCTGTATTTATTCTTTCAAATAAATAAAATTTTTAAAAAGTTTCTACTGAACTGTATATTAAAGCATGCTTGAATAATTTAAAAAGTTAGAAACCTAAAGAAAATAGATTTTTGAGTTTTATATATATGCATCTTTTTTACATTTTATTATTTTTATTATCATTTTATGATACAATTCCATAGGCTCCTGGCATTTCCCTTATCCCCTCCCCAATTCCCCCACCCCCAGCTAGTTCCTCTGTATCATTACTAAAATGTAGTTCTTCATACACAGTCATATGTCAGTCATTGCGGGCATGGACAATGGCAGAGAGTCCAGCATCCTATTGTCAAGATATGGTGAACAGTTTCATTGTAAGTCCATCTTTGTCTGGAAGTAGAAATGCATACTGCATTGTGTCCTCATATCTGGATGTTAGTCTCCATTTCACAGCTACTGTACATCCCCTCAAATGAAAAGTCATAATACAAAATCAACAATAGAAAGAAAAATAGAAATTTACAATGCCATGAAGTTAAATAACATGTTACTAGATATGACAGTCTGCATTACACAGCTACTATACATCCCCTTAAACGAGAAACCACAAAACAAAATCAACATCAGGGAGAAAAAAGAAAAGAAATTAACAACACTATGAAGTTAAATAACATGCTACTAAATGACTAGCGTGTATGTAGCTGAAGAAATGAAAATCAAGAACTTTCTTGCAGAACATGATGCTACTGTATGATCTGCGAGTCATTGAGTGATTTAATCAGAAGAAAGTGTTTTGAAGAGATGAAACTAACACAAAACAACAAAACCCATGCGATGTAGTTTCCACTGATTTTTGTTGGTGACGTTTTATATATATTTTCAAAACATATTTGTTAAGATGCAAGGCTTGGCGACAGGTTGGTTGTGGCATGATGGGTAGGTTTGTATTGTTATGTTTAGCCTCCTGTTTACTTTGTGATCTGTTGGTAAAACATTGGTAATTTTTGAGTGTGTTGCTATCAAAATCTTTAAAATGCAAGTTTTCAATAGCAGAAATAATTTTCATCTATCAAAACCTAGAAGAAGGCAGGTGTTTGATGTATTTGGGATGCCTGTATCTTATGTAAAGTCTATGGGTTCAAGTTGCAGTTCTGCTCTGGACTTCTGCTTCCCAGGAATGTACAGTGTGGGAGGAAGAACAGCAGGTAATAACTCAAGGGTTTGTATTCCTGCCATCCACGTGGGAGATTCAGACTCAGCTCCTGGCTTCCGGCTTTGACTTGCCACAGCCCTAGCTATTGAAGATATTTTAAGTAGTGAATCAGTGGAGATCTCTGTCTCTCCCTCTGCCTGTGAAATCAAACAGAAACACGTCAATAAAAGAATGTAAAGGGTGAGAAGAAGTGCTGCTTGGTTTGGGTTTTCATAAGTACTCATTTGGAAATTGGCAGACCTCTGGAGAATAGAATTTACCTCTGTCTGTGTAAACTCGCCTTGGCTGCCTGTCAAACTGGAATTTCCTAAATACTCACCAAGAAGCCATAGTTTTCTTTACATATATAGAAAGCTACAGCTTTATTTTCTGGGTGTTATTTGTAAGATATAATAATCTAGTTGATTAGTAACTGAAATGGCATGAAAATTATTATAAATCACAAATCTCTTACATAGTTACAATTCGTATTAGTTTGTGATTACTAGCTTCTTTGTTAGAAGTAGCCTCAAGTAGAAACATTAGCCAAGTAAAAATACTTATAAACTGGGAAACCTTAATATTTTCCCTGAAAATAATAGTTTTGTTATTATATTTGAAATTAGGTCACTTTTAAATAATTTTAGCTAAAGAGTTTCTTTAGTATGCTTTGGTATTCTGTTACATATAATCCAACACTATTGAACCACATACTTTGCAAATGCTATTCATAATAATTAATTTAAAAGATTACATGCTAAACATTAAGATAAGTAAGCTTATTCTTTTAAGTTAAAATTTGCTTAAAGCAAATGCAAAAGTTTTTGACAAGTTGATATATAAGAAGAGACAGAAAGATAAAACGGAAAGATGATATTCATGTATTACAAAAATCAGTTTATGTTTTAAAATTGTATTTGAGATGAAGGAGAAATACATAAGAATTGATTGACTTTTATTGGGGGGGAAAAGCCAAGCAATCATTTGAAATTGTAAACATCTTTTTGATTCAGAAAACACATATTTTAGGAGTGACTTAGTGGTGAAGAAGGAGTCCCTTGTTCGGTTTTCCCCTAGGTGGTGATAAAAGCATTGCAAAGCAGAAAAGACAGCCCAAAAAGACGAATGTCAGCAGGATGCTAAGTGCTGCGTGGAGGATTCCGGCTTTGGTTCTTAGGGATAACTTGGCTCATATGAACTGTTTTCATGTATTTTCTCATGGCTACAGTGTTTATAAAGTTTTGCACCTGGGCGTTTTCCTAATTTCTTCCCCCTGCCTCCTGTCCTCCACCAAATCTAGCACAAATTTTCATTTAGAGTATTTTTTAAATGAGTTATTTATTTTTATTGGAAAGTCAGATGTGCAGAGAGAAGGAGAGGCAGAGAGGAAGATCTTACATCCGATGGTTCACTCCCTAAGCGGCTGCAATGGCCGGAGCTGAGCCAACCCGAAGCCAGGAGCTAGGAGCTTCTTCTAGGTCTCCCACATGGGTGCAGGGTCCCAAGGCTTTGGGCCATCCTTGAGTGCTTTCCCAGGCCACAAGCATGGAGCTTTATTGGAAGCAGTGCTACCAGGATTAGAACTGATGCCAAAAGGGATCCCAGCATGTGCAAGGCGAGGACTTTAACCACTAGGCTACCACGCTGGGCCCATTATTTAGAGTATTTATTAAGCTATCATCTTTGACTTGATAGAAAATGCTAATAATGATAATGATGATGAAATAAAAATGCTGTTCAGACCACACTGTGTTTAAGGTTGCCCATTTTGGAACTATATTGCATAATCAACCCTTTGCCTAAATACACAGTAAGTAAGCAGCTAAATAATTTCATTGTGTGATTGCCACATCACAAATGACTGCCAGGGCTTTGTACCCACTTGTTACACATGAGGGCTTATCATTTAGAAAGTCCCCTGAGGATTGAAGAAATTGATTTCCAACATGAAGTCCAAAATGAAATTTCATCATCTCGGGGAGAAGATTAAGAATAAAGAAATCATGGTATTTGTATTATCTACTTGAAACATGAAGCAGAGTTACTATATCAGTGTTTAGATGCCACATGGCACAAACACGTGGAGCACTATTCCTACGAGCTTTCTAAATTTGGACCAGGTAGTGCCCTGTCTGGTGGTGAAGACATGAAGACCAAGTCTGGAAAAGGTTGTAAATTTGTTTTCCATCAAACAACTATAACCTTGTTCTTGTTACATAGAAAAGTCTGATTCCCAGAGATTAGCTGTTCTGTACAAGAAGATACAATTTATCGTTACCATAACCACTTCCACAAATATTATTTGAGCAGAGTGAATGCCTTATATTATGTTAACTAACATATTTTAAAATTTAATACCAGACTATTATTATTGTGAAACTGATTTAGGAAGATAACTAGTTAGCTTGTGGCAGTACAACTGGAACTGTTCTGCCCAAACTCAGCTACTAATCCAGGCTTTCCTATCACAGAAACATGTGATGTTTATATATCTGAGTTTGTGATACTGATATAGCCCATTAAGTAATTCCCATCAGTTTATGTTGAAATTTGTGTCTTTGACTTCCTACACAATGAGTATTTGGACCGTTGCTTTGTCTGAGATTCGAATATGAGACCATTACAAAGAAGATAAAATTTTAGAAATTGGATAAATACAAAAACCTTATGTCTGCAAATTCCATGGTTAGATTTTTCAGTCACAGATAACTCTCAGTTACACAATTTTGAGTACTCATTCTCCTTTTTGCATGTATTCACTTTTGGTAGATGTAAATTCTGGAAACGGGGCTCTGGTTGACTTATGCAGAGTAAGTAAGGAAAGCTATTTGTGGAACTGTGATTGGAATCTCATAGGACTGCTGATAAGGATTTAATATGTGTACAAAGCATCTAATGCTAGAAATTCTTACTTAAAAGTGTAAAAGCTATTTCAAATCCAAGCTATGGTAAAGCAAAATGAATGAACATTAGGATCATTATCAAATTGGTGTTGGATGACCACATAGAACTTCTATGACGTCATAAGAATCCTAGTGAATGCCAGTATTTTGGGAGGTAGGACATGGAATTATTTGTAGAGAATAAGAAACTCCAGGAAATTTATACAAGAATCAACTTCCAATGAAGTTATTCTCCTATGTGCCTGGGAGACACTCCAGTGGAAGCATGATGGACGTGGAAAAATTCATGATGGACACACGTTATGAACCTAGAGGAGAGAACCGAGGGAAGGGGAGGGAATTTGGGAGAGGGGAGAGCCCACCGCCAACTAAATTGTATCAAAAACAATTACTTTTATATTATTTTAAATAATCTTACTTAGTTGATTAGGGTACAAATGGTCAAGGGCTACAGGCAAATGGGTAACATCATTGTTTTCACACTAATATCATCATTTTCCCCCTGTATTTGGGGTCAGGGGAGAAACAAAGAGAGAAGCCCCACCCAGCCTCCTACCCATCCCAGGTCTCTAATGTGAGGCATACTCCGAGGGTCCTGCTCAAGCAGTTTTGATAGATCAACAGTTCTGAATTGCTGCCAATCTCGCCGTTCCAAGCATGATGAAATCTATTCAGAACCCACTGGCTGACATAGTCTCTTCATGGTTGGGGCTCCAAGATAAGCAGTTGAGTTGGAGGAATATCCAATGAAACTTCATCTGAGGTGATCCCAAACCTGATTCTTGTGTGTGCTTGCCAGTATAGGGTCCAGTACCGTCTGTTGCCGCAATCAGTTTATGCACATGCTGGTCGCTGCAATTGCTGGGTCAGTTCTGTTAAAAAAAAAAAAAAAAAGAAATAAAAATGAAAGTTAGGGGCCCAGTGTAGAAAAAAAAAAATAGGATAGGTGGGAAAGGTAAAAAGCAGGCTCTGGCAAGATTCAGCCCTAATAATTAATTAAGAGTATCAGATAACTTTCAAAGGAGTTAAGCAATCACAAAAGTCATACTCTGTAAACATTCAACATATCAATCACTGGACCATCTGTTTAACATGCATGTGGATTTTAATCGTTGCATAAACTCTGTGAGAGGATATTGCCCTGATTTGATATACGAACAATTACCAAGATTTTTGGAGGTGGAGAACTAGTCCAAGGTCACATAGTAGTGTAGGACATGGAACTCAGATCTGTTCTGGGTGGGATCTTCTGTGGTCTAGTGTTCATGCCGGACCCACGATGTTCATCGGCACTGCAGCACTGGGGCCTCTGGGAAATGCAGACTCCAAGACTTGAGCCTTGGTCCCTGTAGATGTCTGCGACATTGCTCAGTCACAGTCTCGCTACACAGCTCAATAATTTTATCTGGAAATGAGGGCTTTGATCAGAAAATGATTGAATTCAATACTCGCTAATTGACTTCGGATAATGCTGTCATGAGGTTTATACACTTTTTTTTATTCAAAAGAAAGCTCGTAATTTCAGTAACATTTTTTTGCAGAGGATCCCTTCACTCTGAAACTTAAGGTCACATCACAGTGAAATCACTTAATGTGTTATTTTGTAGTCTTAGAAATCTGCAAACCATATGCAAACTATAACTTCTAGGGAGCATAAAATAATGCATAACTCATCCTGTTTTGTGTTTCACAGAACAGATGTTCAATATTTCACATTTGTTGAATGACTATAAAAGAGAAAAACTGAAAATATTATGATTGCTATTCATCTAGTATTTTTAGAATGCTGAAGAAATTTGATTTCTGAAAATTATTCTTCTGGAAGTGTAATTAGGGATAAAACACACATACAAATAGCATATAATTGTAACACAAAAAATACAAGACACTAGAATATATTTGAATTTTCTCTATATAGTCTAGAAATGTTAAATTAAAAGTTTTAAGTGGCCATTGTGACCAAATGCGTTTACATGTCACATGGTATATCAAAATGTCTGGTTTAAATATTGCTGTTCCACTACTGATCCAGTTTCCTGCCAATGCATGGCTTTGAAGAACACAGATGATGGCTCAAGTACTTAAGCCCCTGCCACTCACATGCAGGACCCAGATGGATTCTGGTTCCAGGCTCCCAGATTTGTTCTGGGTTATAGATGTTTGGAGAATGAATCAGTAAATGGAAGATTTCTCCCTCCCCACTCTCTCTTTTACTCTGCCTAATATTAAAACATGACTATGTATGACGGTATAAGATCAGAGCTTATTTCTATTACCTGTGCATTGCAACAAAATAGCATCTTAGCAGTAGAATTACTCCAATATGAACTACAACTATTGATTTTTTGGGATCAAATTTGTCATTATTTTATTGAACTTTAACACTTGGATATGTGTATCTTTATGGAAGCACCTCAAAATTCTTTGCAAATGCTGACTGTGATTTTTGGCAATCAGTGGGAAATGAGATGTTATTAACTGATTCCTATGGCAACACCCACCCAGTCGCTAGCACTGGAGGCCTCAAGAGACTTCAGGTAGACTATGTATTTCAATTTCAGTGAAATAAAAATCACTCTAGGGACAGGCATTTGGCTTAGTAGTTAAGAGCAATTGAAGAGGCATCTGCCTGTTTTTCATGTTGGAGTATCTGAGTGTCATTCAGAACTGTGGCTCCTGAGTCCAGCTGACTGCTGATGTAGACCTGAGGAGGCAGCAGTGCTGGCTCAAGTAATTGAGTTTCTGCTACCACTCATGTGTGAGACCTGGATTGAGATGTCAACCCTGCACTTTAACTCTATCCCAATACCAACTGTTGTGTTCACTAGGGGGAATTAACCAACAAAACGGGAGGTTTTTCTTTAACTCTGAAGTAAATAATATATTTAAATGTTACTTTAGCCTTTTCTCAGAATTTCCACCTATGGGAGATTGCCCCCGGGTCTCTCCCTGCTTGGCCTATGTGGAAGGTCATAAGGACATGGCACTCTGTGTCCCTGGGGGAGTCCCCTGGTAATAGTCCTGGCACATCGAGACCTCAACCTGACCTAGTTGCTGGCCATACAGTCAAGACAGTGGGCTGTGCCCTAGCCTTCCTTCTCTGTCCTTGGACAAGCTGTGCTGGGACCTCCTTGATAAGCAACTCTGAGAAGACAGTGTCGTCCCGTGTTACCTGCCAGCCACACGTGGTGTATGTGACCTGCAACATACTTGTCAGCTATTAGTGATGTACCTGGCCTGCAGCAGAATTGGCGGGTCCAGAGAGACAGAGCCGCCTTCTAGCCAATTATAGTGCCATTGGTGGGTGAGAGGATTTTCAGGAGATGCCATTCTGTCTTCCCCTTTTCTCACACTATTTAAGTTTGTGCTTTGCAATAACCAGACATTCTCTGGTGATTCTTGCTGAAGAACATCATTGCCCCATCCACTTGGTGGTCACGGAGGCCTGCTGGTCAGAATCTGTGAGACCATTGAGAAAAATTGTGGGAAAAATTTTCTATGCGTATCTTCTGAGAAACCATCTTATTTGTTTTGGTATCCAGAATTGAACTTAAGTATGAGTGACTGGAACAAATCTTAGAACAATAGCACATTTATCCTAAGTGCTACCATTCAGTGAGAACTTCCTGTTAGGATGTTACATGTAATCCCATTTTATTTGTACAACAATCATGTAATTTGGGTTTTATTTACCCTCTTTTACAGACAGAAATTAATATTCCTCAAAATGGTAGAGTCAAAGTTGCCATCCAAATCTTTTTGACTCCAGAGTCTTGTCAATCATCAAAATCAATGCATCTGTAATTTTTTGGTAACTAATAGGATGGACTATTGTAATTGTGAGGGGAAAGACATCTGGAATGATGAGAAAACCAATCAGGTCTGTAGGTTTAACTTGAGGTGTCAAACAATGCTTTAAGTAGTATGCCTTGTTTAAAATCTACCCATCATAATATCTTTTCTATATAAATTATTTTAAAACTTAGAGGATTCTAATCCATAAATGTTTAATTCAACCATTGGCATATTGGACTATTCTCAGAAATAATGTTGTGAGAAAAACCATATGTCATAAACAGCTATTAAAAATCTCTGGCGGGGGCCCGGCGGTGTGGCCTAGCGGCTAAAGTCCTTGCCTTGAATGCCCCGGGATCCAATATGGGCGCCAGTTCTAATCCCGGCAGCTCCACTTCCCATCCAGCTCCCTGCTTGTGGCCTGGGAAAGCAGTTGAAGACGGCCCAATGCCTTGGGACCCTGCACCCATATGGGAGACCCGGAAGAGGCTCCTGGTTCCCGGCTCCGAATCGGTGCGCATCGGCCCTTTGCGGCTCACTTGGGGAGTGAATCATCGGATGGAAGATCTTCCTCTCTGTCTCTCCTCCTCTCTGTATATCCGGTTTTCCAATAATAATAAAATCTTAAAAAAAAAATCTCTGGCAAGGATTTCAGATGATACAAGGTTTTCTTTCTTAAGGTTATTTTTGTTTAGCTCTTTAAGGATGGCACTACATTATTTTCTGTCTGGCAAAATTTCTGATGAGCAGTGTCCTGTAATTCTTTCTGTTCCTCAGTGTATAATGTGTTTTTCTCTGACTGCTTTCAAAATTTCCTCTTATCTTTGTTCTTTGGCAGTGTCAATATGACATATCTAGGTATTTTGTGTGTTTGTTTTTAAATTACTCCTCTTGTATCTGTGAGAGCAGTATTTTGAAAGGCTTTACTATTTTTGGAAACTTCTCAGTTATCATGTCTTCAAATGTTTTTTCCTGCCCCCAAGTTTTCCCTTCGCTTTTGGTTTCACCTGTTTGGCATCTCCATTGTCCCCCATATCTCTTATCAAAGAGACACTACCATTCAAATCTGTTTGAAAGAAAGCAGAATTTGTTAAAATTTATTGCTTGTTGTTATGCAAGAAGGGATGGAAATTATAGAACAGTTTCTGAACAGAGTGGAGTGGTGTATTGTGATTTTGAGGAGGTGTGGAATCAAGGGTTTGCTGACTTACAGGAGTACTGCAGGTAGCCTATGCCCAATAGGTCTGAGGTTTTCAAAACTCCTGATAACATGTTTAAAACCTGTAACAGGGCCAAAGAACAACCATTGAGCTTGGAAGCAGAAACCTTTTTATTCTCACTATATAGTTAAAGCAAGATAAAAATGTTTATGAACTATTTGTGCCTTTTCGGTTGAGTGTTCTGGGACATGAATGCTATACCAAAAATGTAATTAATGTGGTGACAGATGACACAGTACATCAATGTATGCTAGTCTCCCCGTATCTATAGTTTTGCTTTCTGTGGTTTCAGTTACCTATGGTCAACGGTGAGCTAAAAATATGAAATGAAAAATGCCATAAATGAACAAGTTATAAGGTATAAGTTATAAGGTTTATCTGGCAAACCAGATAAAGTCTCATGGTACACTGCCCATCAATCCCAGAATGTTAATCATGCCCAGTTTACACAGTCAGTGCTGACCATCTGTTGGGCACCTGGTAGCTATGAGGTTTTCAGGTTGCCTGATGTGACATTACCATGCTTGTATTTGAGTAAGCCTTCCATAACAGCCTAACGCTACACCACACATCTATACTGTGTTCCTAACTTCATCATGTCATGCACGCATGGGATTATCTCACATCATCACAAGAAAGATGAATACAGTACAATAAGATACTTTGAGAGAAAGAGCATAATCACATAACTTTTATCGTAGCATATTATTATCATTACCATTCTATTATTGTCACCAATCTTTTATCATACCTAATTTATACATTGATAATGTATCATACCTAATTTATACATTAAAATGTATCATAGGTATGTATGAATACGTAGTATAGAACATATACCATATTCTTATTTTCGGGCCCAATATTCTCTATGGCTTTAGACATCAATTGTAGGATCTTAGAATGCATCCTTATTGAATAAGGGCTTCCACTTTAATCAGGTTTTTGGCTGCAAGCAACACAAATGAACTCTGTTTTAGGAAAAAATGGGAAAATCAATTTTAAGGATATTGAGCATCACAGAATTAACGGGAGGTTAAATAACTATACTTGGGAAGCGGGAAGAAATCAAGCAAGTTTTAGAGATGTAAAGGAGCAAAATTTAGAAAGTACAAAGTTAATGTTTCTCAGAAGGGGCAATCTGCCTAGGACGGGCCTGTGTCCACAGGTGACTGCTAATGTTAGAGAATTCAGTTATTTATCTTTTTAAATAAACCTGTAAAAATATAAGAACCTACTAGATGCCAAATTCTTCTCCATGTACTCGGAAGATGGTTTCCAACCCACCGAAGCAGTGTTGTTGAGGAAAGAGACAATAAACAAGTAAACATGAGACAGAGGATCTGAAATGCCCTGGGGAGAATGTGTTCCATCCTCAGGTGTGGGACATGTCAGAGTGGATGTTGGGCTGCAACTTGCCATGGGATGGATCTTCATGGTGTCTAGATCGTGAGGCTCAGCTTATCACACATCAGGAAAAAAAGAAGCAGAAAGTCATGTGCACTTGAGGAGCAAGAATATTCCACACCAAAAAAGAACAAATGTCAAATTTTTGAGGCAAAAATGTGCCTAGGGAAACAAATAGAGACCAATGTGGTTGAACAGAGTTGGATGGGGGCGGGGGGGGGGATGAGGTCAGAGACCCGTGGATGTGAGGAGGGAGTTGTTAGATGCTGTAAGGTCTTAAAATCCATGGTAAAGAAATGGATGTTGATTTGGAATGAGATGGGAAGTCATTAGGAGATTTTGAGCAGATGAGTAACACGAGATCATTTGTGCGTTAATAGAAGCACCTGATTCAGTGTTAAGTTTAGAGTGTCTACAGGGTGTCTACAGGGTGGGTTAGGGTGTCTACAGGGGTGGGGGTCCAGGGTAGGCAGAGGCCAGTCAAAGAAGCTGCTGGGGTAATGAGAAGTAACTCACTCTGTGCATAATTTAAAGTAGGCAGATTTACAGAGAGAAGTGGGGGGGGAGGGCTGAGAGGGGAGAAAGAGAGAGACTGACCTGAGCCTTTATCTGATGCCTTCCAAGTCTAAAACCATGGAACTGAATAGGAAGTGGAGCAGTTGGGACTACAACTGGTGTCCATATGAGATGCTGGTGCTGGTAGGTGGAAGACAAGCCTGCTGAATTATCGTGCTGGTCTCCCAAAACATTATTTTAAGGACAGCAGTAGGTTGATGTGGAAAGGCAAAGAATGTGGAAATCCTCAGAATGGCCAAACAATACTGAGGAAAAGGGACAAGCTGGAGGACTGATACACATGACTTCAGGAGTTTTAATAAAGTTTCTATAATTAGGGGCAACCATTTCCAATGGCACCTAAGATCTGGATTGAAATGCTTACATTCGCATCCTATGTTAGGGTGCCTGGGTCCACATTCTGGCTCTGCTGTTCTTGCTTCAGCAGCTGATGGCTAAAGGAGTTCATTTCTGTCTCTCATGCGGGAGACTCAGCTTTAGTTTCCGGTTCCTTGTTCTAGCTTGACCCAGCCGAGCTCTTACTGGCATTTGGAAGCAGACAGGAGCACTTTGTTATTCTTTGCTCTCTCTCTCTTCCTTCTTCTCCTCCTCTTCAATAAATAAGTTGACAAGTAGATAAGTAAGTAACTAAATAGGTAAAACTACAACAATCAAGATACAGGTATTGGTGAAAGAGCCAATCAATGGAGTGGAATGGTGAATCCAGAAATAGACCTAATAAAAATCAACTAATCTTTCATAAAAGAGTAAAGGTACTATAATAGAACAAAATAGTCTTTTTATAAAACGGGGTTAGAACAGCAGATCATCCATATAAAAAGGGAGTTTAGATACCCGTCAAAAAAATTAGCTCAAAACAGACCATAGATCTAAATGTAAAAACAGAAAATCATAAAGCTCCCAACATCTTACAAAGGTGAAAATATAGATGACCTTGTACTTGACAGTAATTAGCAAAAACAATATTGACAGGATGGTCATTAGCAAAATTAAGAGACTGAGAAGACATGTCATACAGTAGGGAATTTACAAAAGACATCTCAAAAAAAAGTTATCAAAGTTACAAGAACTCGTAAATTCAACAACAAGGTTTTTTTCAACCTGATTGAAAAAAAAAGGGCTGAGTAGACACTTCACTGAAGAAGAAACACAGAGGACGATAAGCACATGAAAAGCTGCTCATCCTGTGAAATTGGGGAAACAAGGAGCTCCTGTCACTTATCACAATGACCAAGATGGAGAGCACCGACAGTATCGGATGTCATGAGGTTGTGGAGAACCAGAAACTCTCATTGTGGGAACGTAAAATGCAGTGGCCTCTTTGGAAACCAGTGTGTTCGTTTCCTGTAAAACTAAGCAGGTCTGTGTCGTGCAGTCCTGCAACACACTCCTTAGTATTTATTGAACAGAACTGAAAAATCATGTCCACCTCTAAACCCTCTCACAGATGATTATAAATAAAATTATTCACAGTTGCTAAAATGGGAAACAGCCAACATGTGCTCCAGGAGATGAAGAGATAAAGTGTGGTCATCCAGATGGTGGAATAGTACTCAGCACTAAAAAAAAGAGCTATCAAGCCACACAAAAAAGATAAGAAGGCAACTTCAGTGCAGACCCTTAAGTGAAGGAAGTTAGTCTGCAAGTGGTATGCACTGTATAATTCCAACTTTAAGATATTCAGGAAAAGGCAAACCGTGGAGTTAATGATCACTGGTTGCTTGGGCTTGGAGAGGAGGAGGGATGACTGGAAGAAAACAGAGGATTCGTAGAGCAGTGAAATCACTCTATGATATTATCATGATGAATGCAAGTTATAATGCATATGGCCAACCCCCCAAATATACTATACAAATAGTAAACCCTAATGTGAACTATGGGCCTTGGATATTAATAGCCTATCAACATAGGTTCATCAATAGCAATAAATGTACTACTGTGGCATGAGAAGTAGACAGTGGGGGAGGCTGGGTATGGAGTGGTAAAAAGAAAGAGGAATATGGGAATTGTTTGTGCTTTTGACTCAATTTTGTTGCCAATCTAATACTACTTAAAAGCATAAAATCTATTAACAGGGAGAAAAAAGTCTGAAGACAACAAATACTCAATATTCAAATCAGAAATGAAAATACAAGTCTAATGCTTGTTTTTACTTATAAATAATTGCCAAAATATCTGTGTGAAAGTCCTAACAGCCTAAAGTAAAAAGTGGCTGTATAAATTATTCGCAGTGGCAGCACATACTTTTTCAAATTGAGTGAAGAGTCTGACATCAGGTTTTAGTTGAGGAAAAGGAGGGAAATCAGGGCAGGTTACTTATTTGATAAGTATTTAGTTTTTGCTATTGAATAGAGAAGCCCCTGAATGGTGACTGGGGGCTGCTTAATCATTTTTCAGAAAGCAAAGAAGCAAACATACAAAGCCTTGAATAAGAAAACACACTTGATTTGGAATTGCACCCAATTGCACTGCTGGCAGCCCACCAGTCAGTGGTTCTGGGGCAAGAGAGTCTAGTTCACTTCTTCTATCCCATAATTTCCCCTGTAATAAATTGCCCAATCCACATTATTTCTCATGATCGTGGGAGAATCTGATGCTCTCTGGGTATAATTCATTTTGAGCACTTTACCTAGAGGCCTCTTTGAATGGATTAACGCTCCCATAAGCATCCTATTATAAACTCACCAATATTTTGAAAATGAATTCAAAGTAATTTTCAAAAGAAAAATGTATCCTGAATGATTTTCAAACCAACCAAAACCGGTAGTGTGCTGTTAAGGAAGTGATCAGTTACACAAGTGCTGAAATATTCCTGAAGAAACGCAGATGGAAGGGTATCAGGCTGCTGACCAGCTTCAAGACTTGGCCACAGCTCTCCTGGGAAAATTAAAAAGTCTAAACACCTTTGCTGATTAGGAGTCTGTAAAATGAGGGACACATTATCTTATGATATAAGCTCCAATAGAATATTCAAGATAAGAACTGTTTTAAATCATGAAAGTAAAGGTAATCGACAGTTTAAATCATGATTTGTGGTAAATCTATCAGTTTGTTTATTTACCAAAGCAATGCCATATTACTATTAGATATACATAATCTATTTTCCAAATTTTTACTGTTTATTATGCAAGTTATTCTTTATGCGAAATGTGGACTCCTCACCAGTGCTGCTGAATTTAGCTTCAAATTATTTTGTATAGTTTTGGAAAAAACAACTGACAGACTCTGAACAAAAGTCTAGCAATAGCAATGGCTGAGATGCTCAGAGTTTAGGCTAATATCCACCTAATGCAGTTGTTCTCTTATCAGCCCATCATCAGCTCATCATGCTTCCAATAATGTGATGTAAGTGACTGACTCCGTAGAGCTGATTGTATCACAAAGGGCTTGCCTGAATCTTATACTGGGAATTAAACCTACAAAGGGCTAGCAGCTGAGCTGCCTGCATCAGCTCAACATTGGTATTTGCTTTGCATACATTAGCACAAACTGTGGGTACAAGACCAAACTGCATATATTAGACATGTTCTTAAAAATGTTTTAAAAATATTAACATCCTTCATGAGCTTTGAGTACTCAGCAATAGAGTAAAACTCACAGTTGAGACTATGGAAGAAAAACTTAAGCTGGAAGGGTTTTTCTGGATTCTTACAGTCCTGTACTTGTAAGCCTGAAAATTGCTGACATTCAATTGAATCTTAGCAAAAACAATAGTCAATAATGATGCCTTTCCTCTTCCAATTTTATTTATTTATATTGTAACGGCAGATTTACAGAGAGAAGCGATGCAGACAGAAAGATCATCTGTCTGCTGGTTCAGTCCCCAAGTGCCTGCAACAGCCTGAGCCTAGCTGATCCAAAGCCAGGAACCTGAAGCTTCTTGCAGGTCTCCCAAGGTTTTTGGCCATCCTCTGCTGCTTTCCCAAGTCACAAGCAGGGAGATGGATGGGGGATGGAGCAGCTGGGACATGAATTTACAATCATATGAGATCATATGAGATTCCGGAGCACGCAAGGCAATTTAGCCACAGGGCCGCTCCACTGGGCCTTTCTCTCCCAACTTCTTAAGAATTCTTTCCTTTTGCTTACCATTTAGAAAACTCGATTCTATTTAAAACGGAGTTACAGTAAATAATGCCACTATTTTTGTTCTTGCCTCCTGATTGTCTTATAGCCAATGGAACAAAAATTCGGAAATCAAAGTTTTTGACTTGGAAGTACAATATACAAAGAGAAGGCTTTCGGATGCTGTTCAATGTTCCATGACTGGAATTAGATGTAAGGAGTTTATTCACTTGCATAGAAACATTGCAGCAGGGTTTTCAGAGATTTTTGTTTTTGCTCAATATGAGAATTTGGACTTTAGAGATGAAGTGGAACCTACTCCCTTCCAGGATGCTGTGTTTGTATCCTTAATCGCTTTTCATGTTGATGCTTCCTGTGAAATTCCCTTGTCAAATTTGATTAATTTTTGAAAGGGATTACACTTGAAACAGCTATCCCAAACAGCACAACTTGATGGTCCCTGTGATGTGCCTGCTAGCTAAACAAGATCTTATTTCCATTGAACTTTGGTTAGGTTCTGGAATCAGGATGTTACTAAGTTGGACTTTAACACAATCAGTCAAATTTGGATAGGCCTAGAGGCTAGGACCTGATAGATATTGAGTGAACACTAAACTAAATCATGTTAAGAATAACACTTACCATGTGAATAGAAAATTAGACTTAAAGCTTTAGAATGAATTTAGATTGTGTAGGTGAAATGTGGCATTGAATTTAAGTTGGGCAATTCTTTGTGGCATTGATAAATGAAGAAATAAATACTGAACAAAATATAAGGCTAATACAACTTTTCCTGGTGCTGAGTATTTTGAGCCAAGTACCACTATTGTGAATTTGTCTTTTAATTTGAGTTTATCTTTTTGAGATAACATATTTTTAATCTCTATCATATTGAAAGGCCTAATGTTCCTCTAAATAAAGAGATTAATATGCAAAAGCAAAAAGACTAAAATTCTGTCATTTGCACCAAAATTGTTGGAACAAGAGGGCATTGTGTTAATGAAGATAAAATTAATTCAATAAGCTAGACACAGACACATATCACATGTTTTTCCTTATATGTGGAAGCTAAAATTAAAGAAAAAATTTAAAAAGGCAAATTTAATTCTTATTTGGAAAAGGAGTACTGGATGCTTTCTTTAATTTTGTCTGGATTTTCCCAGCACATTGTGGTAAGTGTGAAAATGAATTTTTCTCTTTAACAGATTGAAAATATGAAATTTCACTTATAAGTGTAATTTAAAAGATATTATGGCAAATAAACACCAACTTACACATCAATGACAACAACCTCATACCAAAAATATCAGGTGCAATTTGTCCTGTATTTCCCAGAATTCCTTTGCTTTGTCTGGTTTGTAAGGGATGGTCCTCAATTAGCTGTGTTATGCTTCTTCTTGCTTGGTAAGCATTTTTGGTCAAACAAGGAATGGCAGAGTTCCACAATTAGATCAAAAGATCAATCCTAATGTACCATTTTCTCCTCACCCTCCTGCTGTAATAAAGTGGCTGCAGTTCTCCAGGGGACAACTCAAAATCCTACGACTGATATTTCTAAATTAGCTGACTCTCTGACCTTGCTGGTAATTGCGTTAGTTTATCAATGTTCAACACAATTTATTACTCTCCAATATGTAGCAAAGTGTTTATCTCTCAACCCTAACAATATTAAAAAATCTAAACTATCTATTGCTGCACAAAGAGGCATCCTTTCATTAGGGAAAAACATAAATAAGTGGGAAGCGTCGCATGCACTGCTTTAGCAAAAAAAGAGTTGCTACTGTTGAAACAGGCAGCTGCCTCCTCTCATCTAACAACGTTTGTGTTTCTACAACCTGAAAGAAGGGAAATTAACTTTTACTTCCATTTGCGCATGTGGTGCAGGAGTAAAATGACACACTCTGCATTGCTAATGTAATGGCTTCATTCCAAGAAAGAGAAATGATATTGATAAAGCCTTATCAAAGCAGTTGAATGCAATATGGGTATGAATAACGTCTCACCTCAATTTTAAACATGGTGTACTTTGATGTGGAAAGCACGAAGTTCATGGATCTTGTTTTTGAATGAAGAAAACCAACAACATGCATTCACTGCCTTAATCTTCATCCTATAGTATGTTACTGAAAGTTTGTGTGGACTATGGAGGTGAGCCAACTGTGACAAAACTCAGTAGGGGATTATTCAAGGTTTGTTGCTTTCATATTCCGTGAACAAGGAAAAGTGGCATGACTTGGCCATGAGCAATGTGAATAATCTGCTCAGCAGAAGTGGGTGTGATAAAGATCATGCTGTCCAACTTTAAATAATGGGTTGCAACTTATCTATTTTCCTCCCTCCCCCCACAGCTAGGCTCTTCTCTATGCTTCTTCATGAATGATAGAGAGGTTAGGAAGTATTCAGTGCACATCCATCCACTCACCTACTAATATTCCCCATTAAACCAAAGCCTATGTTCATTCTTTGCTCATATTGGGCATTTCAAAGGCAACGTGTTTGTAAAGCACTTGGTATCCTCGCCTTCAAATCCTAGAATTTTGTTTGTATTTTTCATGGTATGTTTCCATAGGCATAGAGGTCTCTTCATCCACTGCCTCCATTATCCCCACCCGTGTTTTTCCCCATAATATTACAATAGCATAGTCAAATCTATAAGATACTATTTTTGGAAAGGCAGATATATTTTAATTCCTTTTGTTTATCAGCAGCTCAATCTCAGTGCAAAAGAATAAAATTTTTCTGAGTGAACTGATAGATTTGAATTCCCTATGTAGTTTACTATAGTTTCCCATATCACTTTGAAATTCATCTTTAGGAAGCATAATTGTCTGAATTACATGTGGAATCATGCAAATCCTCAACTTTTCTAATATCTCTTTTAATTAATTGTCCAAGTCAAGGAGCCCCAAACCTCTGCACTGTGTGGAGTGCTCGGGCTGAACTGCACATGTAATTTATTCTGTTTGAGAGTCAAATTAAGCATGTTGAGTCTCTCTTAGGAGTGGAATTTTTTTTTATCCATGTCAGACACATCCTTACATTAGAAAAGTTTAGGGAAAGAATTTTGAATCAGTTCAATTTTAAAATATTTAATAAAATAAAATATCTTAGTAAACTATTTTTTAGTAAAATATATTTTAATATTTACTTAGAATGATTAATAGCATTTTGTGTTGGGCAAATGTGTTATTTTCAACCACATAAAAACAGAGTTCTATTTTTAATCTATTTTGATAATCATAAAATTATTATTCTATCAAAATAGGAGATTTTATAAATATAAATCTTCTGTATTCCTCTGCTTGAAATTCCTTAGGCAACGGAAAGTTATTTCCTAACAGTCTAGAAGCTGGAAAATCCACGACTCAGCATCTGTCGAAGACTCACACTGCTCATGGCGCCTTATCAACTGTGATAAGATTCATGCTAGATTCATTGAGTTCATATATATATGGATATATTTCTTGCATAAGCCTGTCTTTTAACTTTTAAAAATATTCCTGATTTATTTGTGTATATTGAAAAGTCAGATATACAGAGAGGAGGAGAGACAGGGAGAAAGATCTGTCTGATGACTCACTCCCCAAGTGACTACAATGGCGGGCTCTGCACTGATCTGAAGCCAGGAGCCTGAAGCTTCTTCTGGGTCTCTCACACAGGTACAGGGTCTCAAGGCTTTGGGCCATCCTTGACTGCTATCCCAGGCCATAAGCATGGAGCTGATGGGAAGTGGGGCTGCCAGGGTTAGAACCGGTGCCATACGGGATACTGGTGTGTGCAAGACAAGGACTTTAGCCGCTAGCTACCGTGCCAGGGCCCCTGTCTTTTAATTTTTTTAAAAAAATTTATTTAGGGGGAGGAGAGTGAGAGAGAATGGGCATTCTTAGCTACTGGTTCAAATTCCAAATGCTCAAAAGGGCCCAACCTGGGAGCCAGAAACTCAATCCTGGTCTATCAAGCAGGTGACAGGAATGCAACAACTGTACCATTGTTGCTACCATTCAAAGTTTGCATTAAAAGCTAGAGTTAGGAGCAGAACCGGAAATCTAACCCAGGCACTCTCATGTGGAACATGGTCATCTCCTGTTGCTGCTTTGAGTTATGAATTTTAATATATATCATATGTTCCCATAAGATGTCTTGCTCTACCTGAACTAGGGACTCATTGCTCCAACCAGACATCTGGAGTTGACTTTTCTAATCTCTCTATCATCTCTAATTCCTAAGTTTCGAAATATTCCTCAAAGTAGTTCATTACACTCTGTCTACTGATGCATTTCTGGTTTTAGAAAGCATAAGCATCACCTTAAGTTTCAGTAATGAATTGCTTCTTTTATAATGCAAATCTAATAACCCAGCCTTACTATGCTAGAATTATTTTTAGTCTCAAAATTCTAAGTATGTTCTCCAGACATAATAAATTTTTCTTAGTTACTTAAAAACACTGTGCTCTTTCTTGATTTTATGTTTATGCTAACTGAAATTCCTGACTGCAACACTTTCATTTTGGTTAATGACTACTTTACTTGTATTCATTCTTCAGGTCTCTGCTTATCAAAAGAGTATTAGCAACAATGTCTAAAAACCCCAACAACAACAAACCAAACCAACCAAGAGCAGTTATGGTATATTCATATCATGCCAGGTGCTCTGTTAAATGCTGCAACTACATCATAATGTTCATCTTCTTACTACCCAAATCAATTCATAGGTTCCAATCAAAATACCAACGATATTCTCAGGTCTAGAAAAAGCAATACTAAATTCACGTGGGCAATGCAAGAGACCTCAAATAGTCAGACCACTTTAAACAACAAAAATAAAGCTGGAAGCACATGCTAGAGGTTTGTTATAAACAATATAGCTTGGCACTGGCACAAAAGTAGACATGCAGATCAAGGAACTAGACTAGAAATTCTAGAAATTAATCCAAACAGTTACAACCAACTCATCTTTGACAAAAGAGCTAAAATCAATCCCCAGAGAAAGAATAATCTCTTGAACAAATGATCCTGGGAAAATTGGACCTGCGATCTGTTCTCTTGGGATATCCTCTGCTCCAGAAAACATTGTTGGTAATGTCCATTCTCTTTTATGTTCACCTGCACATCACATGTTCTGTTCTAATGCTTCCAATATTGTAGTATAATCACCATTTCATTCTCCATGTCTCCAACTTGTAAAGACTGCAATGTTATGGATTATTTGTCCCTTATTCTAGCAATAGGTCCAGTGCTTAGAATATGGGAGGTGCTTAGTAAGTATCTGATTTTACAACTTTCACAGTCTGAATGTTTTTGTACCCCACACCTGCCACTACATCTTCTAACCCCGAATCCTGTGTTGAAGTCCTAAGCCTCAAGGTTACAGTATTAAGAACCAGGTGGGAGGTGGTTTATCATGAAGTCAGAGCCACTGTAAACTGGGTTATTGTTTTTAAAGAGAAGCTCAGGTGAGACCCCTTGCTTCTTCTGTCATGTGGGAACACAGTGAAAAAGGTGGGTGTAAAGGAACTGGAAAGAGATGCCTTACCAGACACCACCTCTGTCAATGTCTTGATCTTGGACTTTGCAGTTTCCAGAACTCCAAGAAATAAGCTATGCAGAAAAGCAGTAGAGGATGATCCAAGGGTTTGAACCACTGCCATCCACATGGGAGATCTGGATGACACTCCTGACTGTGGCTTGGCCCAGCCCTGGCTCTTGTAGACCCTTTGGGAATGATCCAGCAGATGAAAGATTCTCTCTCTGTGTGTCTCTTTCCCTGTCTCTCCCTCTCTAGCTCTGACTTTCAAATAAATAGATATTTTATTTGAGAGACAATGATCCTGACGTTTTTGGATCCTCAGTGCCTCTTGACCACTCTGACTTTGGGAGGCCAGCATTTTCCCACAATTCTTTGTAATTCTAGCCCTATTTACTCATAGTGCCATCTCACTCTGATTCTATGCCTAGTCCTACCTTCTTGGCTAAACCCATGTCTTATCATTTGCTATTTTCCATTTAATATACCCACTTCCCTTGGGATTTCATGAGTATGTTTATTTTGTTGAAGTGTTGAGGGCTTACGGGGAAATAGAGTATTATTTATTTACAATCCTACCATTTTCCTTCTGGTTTTTTTATTTATGCTCATTGATTGGGTCCTTAATCTAGCACTTTTCTTGCTGTGCTCAACATCTAGGCAGATGTGTATTTCTACGAATTCGGGGATTCTGATTGAAAACCTGCTATTTCCTAGAGTGAGCAAATGAATGAATGAAAGTATGTTTATACCATAGCTGGTTAACCAATTTATTTTCATGAATAATTTTGTTTAGCTACTACTTAAGCACTATATTATAGGAGAGAATTTTCCCCCCAATGTGTATGTTTCTCTATTTTGGGCTCTGAGACTATGAAGCAAGGTGTCCTCTGCTTTTTGTGTCTGACACATGATTTAGCAAAAATGCTGTGTGCAGAGTAGGCACTCACTTAATAGTGACCTGATTGATTGAATAATTATTTCACCTATAAACACTTCTGTAGTACATTACCCGATGAGTGTCTATTTCAATATGACTATAGCTATGACCTTCGTGCAGTTCATTAGCAAACGAAAAGTATGCTCATTTCCAAGCAAGGAAATGAGAATATAAAAAATGTGGTTCTATTTGCAGTGCCATTACTGTCTTACCATTTGATTAAGAACAAATTCTTAACCTTTTAATGCTACGCTTACCTAGGACTGTGATCTCAAGGGCTACTGCATCACTGACATCCTGGAGAGGACAGCATCATGCTGATGTATTTGAAAAGGCAAAAACAAGCCACACAGCAGAGAACTCATTAGCCAGAATCAATCAGAAGTAGAGGAGAGGTGATGTCTTTAAAAACAAACAAGAAAGTAATCTAAGAATCACCTTGTAATCCTAACAGTTCCCTATGAGACAACCATCAATTTGCTGGTAAGGAGCTGGAAGCAGAGAAATTTGAAGCAATTTAACTCTGGTTGTATAATTAGCAAGAAGCAGCCATTCCTGGTCCAGTGTTGTCCTTCCCCTGCCCCCAACACACGTCAACCCACTCTCCATTATCACCTTCTAGGTTTTAATTCATCATGGTTGGACGCCTAAACCTGTGATACACTAGTTCCCTAGGAAAAGGAAAAGAGAATTACAGTAGATGCAAGCGGCAGCTTACCGTGAGAGACCTCAATAAAATCCCTGAACTTTGCTTGTGTTCACACAAATGTTCACACAAATGAAGTACATGGACTAAACTGTGTCTCTTTAACAGACACCCTGCTTGGACCAAGGAATGTGCAAAAAGAAAGCAAAGTCCATAAGAGGAGCCTGATAGTGACAGGTGAGAGGTTTTCTGGGAAGACAGGGAGGAGCAAGGTATTCCAGGTAGAGGGAAAAGCTGATACTAAGGCAGGGAAGTGTGCATGTCTGTGCAGTTTAGGACAGTGGTTAGTTCAACTGCAGCGGGAGGGCCAGGACACGGCAGAAGTGAAAGCAAAGACAATGGAAAGGCAAACAGACAAAACCATCAAGATTTGGGCTGAGGAATTCAGGTTACATTGGGCAACGGAAAAACAACAAAGATTTTAAGCCGAAGACTCCTATGATTAACTTGGAATTTAGAAATGTCTGCTGATACTGAAAAGGAAAAAGATTGGGTCTGGAACAAATGCCAACTGTGTAGGTATAGGTTGTTAACTGATGTACACTGCAAATGGCAGTCGCGTTTTCTTTGGCAGAAAAGTGGCATTAGCTTTGCATAATGATCTGATTCAAGTTGTAGTTACATCAGTTTGCACATTTAGTACTTCAAAGTTTTATTGAATAGTAATTCTGGGTGCTCTTTCCCCTAAACTATAACTTACTGTAGTGATTTTACGTGCTGGAGGTTGTGATGTTTCTTCTCACTAATGCCTTTGCCTTAGTTGCTTCCATTGGCTGCTTAAATCCTTTCTTGCCCATTACCATTTATATCCTGACCCCCCTGTGTTTGCTCCTGATGTGTTGTAATTCTTCATAATCTTGACTTCACCTGATCCGGATTTCCTCTAGTATTTCTTTTTTCTCCCTTGAGGAAAGGATAGCCATTTTTGGTTTCAAATGCTCATCATCTTTTGTAAATATTAAGGCAACTATTCAATATAATTTAAAAAATAATGTTTTTCTTTCTGTGTCAATAAATTACCTTTGTCATCTTTTAAAGCTGTATTGTCTCATCATTTTCTTCTGTGCTCTTGCTGTTCCATTTTGTTGTTCCCAGAGGAGGTAGGAATATATATTGATATAATGAACAACATAGAAATGAAAAAAAAAAAAAAACCAAGAAGAATTTAGGGTCATATTCCTACGCTATAGTGTTTACCAGTGATCTATTTTAAGACAAGACATATATTTCAGTTCTAATGGATCAAATATTTAAGAAACATTCTTTACGTGGAAGAATATACATGAAAACAATCACTGCTGACCCTGAATGCTTCCTGAAACATTCCAGCCGTGGATGATTTAACTTTCAGCTTCAGTCCTGCTTCTGCTACCCAGGGTTATCTCAGAGAACATTGCTCATGAGGGTTTGGGGAGTATAAAAAGGGGTCAGAGATCAAAAAAACGTAAGATATAATATTAGATAAAATATTATCAGCACTGGAAATATTCACAAAGTCATACATTACGTTAGAGCTCCCAAATTCCATGTAGGAAAATAAAAAGGGGAAAATTGCACAAGCCACTTTCTTCTTTTATTACAGAAATTAAAGGCTTAATTTAGAATTGTGAATTTATGTAAATAGCCATTAATACCCTTTTATTGGTTCAGGTACTCAGGCTATGAACATATAAATATAAGAGGATTTTTAGAGTCTACGTTAGTAATTAGTATTTCAATGTATAAATGAGGCCTTTAAAAAAATTTATAGAACTACAAAGATGCTCTGAGCAGCCTTTCAACTGCATATTAAGCCAAGTTTATGAAAGTTACTTAATGCTACACTTTCTTCTTCTTATCTGCAAGTCAGATTTTGATGTGTGATGGTATTGATGCTAACCAAGAAGATGGTAGCAGTCACGAGCTGTTTGGACCTCACAAGTACCTTGGTGCTTTCTGTCATGTTTATTGTACCACTTCACTTTTCAACACTATATTTCAAGTCATGTTCTCATTTTTTCTGATGAGGAAAAGCATTTACAAGGCCACTTAAGAACTTGCTCTAGGTCACCTAAATATACAATGCAAGTAGGAAAAGGAATTAGGTTTTGCTTTAGTATCTGTTTTTTCTTTTTTAATTAAAAAATTATTTAAAAGGTTGAGTTATACAGGTACACACAAAGACAGAGAAAACGAGGTTTCCCGTCTGCTGATTCACTCCTCAAACGGCCAGGGTTGGGCCAGGAGACAGGGACCCACATTCTCTAGGTGCTTTCCTAGGTGAAATAACAGGGAGCTGTATTCAAAGTGGATCAGCCAGAACTCAAAATGACATCCATATGGGGTGATAGAGACATCAAAGGCAGTGACTTAACCCTCTGTATTACAACAGTGGCTCAGGCTTGTTTTAGTCTTTAAGAAACAGTAAGTATGAACAGAGGCAGAAAGGGACTGTATTTAATTCATAGTGAGATTCTATGTTTCATTTCTGTTAGAGTGCTCACGAACAGTCTTGATAATTCTACATAGCTTTTCTTTCTGTTATAACCCAGAGAATAATTATATACTTCATATATATATCTAAGTCTTATAATAAAAAACCCTACTTTTGTTTCTTTTCCTTTATTATCCCCTTTGAGCTTGTAAAGAACTTGTGCCTATACTTATGAAAGATGAAATCATGACTGAGTCAATAAACTTCTCCAGCCTGATTTAATTATTTCTTTTCCTTATTTTATATTTACCTTAAAAACTGACAAATTTTATGTTTGAAAATATAAATAATACATGAGTATATATGTAGTTTGAATAAAGAGGAATACATACTTACCTACTCATCTTACTAGATATAACTATGTTGATATCTTAAAATCGCTACTCTAAAAAAGAGTTAAACATGTGCTTAGAAAATTAAAACGATATAATGGTATATCCTTCCACTGCACATACATCCAAATAAATACTATAAAATAAATTTTAAAAAAAGAGAATTTATTGATCTTCAGAACCCATCACTCTCTCTCCCTCTCACAGATAATTATATTCCTGATTTATGTACTTAATACTTTCTTAATTTTCTTCAACATTTTCTCCTATGGATAATTATCTTTGTGCATTATGTTGTTTTACTTTTGAGTTCAATATTGGACTTTTGAGATTGGTTCATTTTAATTCTTACAGTTGTAGTTTTTAAGAGTGCTATATACACATCAATACAGTAAATGAAACCATTGTATTGTCAATAGGCTCTTGACTTTTCCTTACATGTTTACTGCTATAATTAAAATTGTTATGAATACTTTTGTCTCTGACTTCTGATGTATCTATATAAGATATTCTGAAAGCAATTGATGGGTCATCTTTTATGGTAAATTTCTAATGCAGCCTACAATCTTATTTTCTAAAGTAGTTGTACCAGTTTTCATGACCATCATTCAACCAGTGATAGTCCCATACTATTGCTGATATATTATCTGTGTTCATAATCTGCTGATCATTGTGGAGTCAGGGATTGCTGAAGGAATTCAACATTTCATCTTCAGAGATGAACTCAGTGCCTTCACCTGGAGTCAGGAAAGGGGAAAGGGAGATGGCTTTTAGAGACTTCCCTTCTAGAAGTGTGATCCTTTTTCCCTGAGGCAAAATAGGCTATTAATATACATGGAAGTACCAGTGAATTAATTTCCATTGGAAAGAGCATCTTGCTTTCATTGATCGAGGAAACAGAAAAACTAGAACTTAGTACTTTCCTGACTTCTGTATTTTTAGTTTCTGTGGAATAAGCTCTTTGTCATGCTTCAGGGTTTAAGGGAGCAGGAATGAAGTCTTACACTTAATTTGCTTTTAATGAACACAGTGACAAAGAGCGAGCGCAGCAGGACTCAGCAGTGACTCCATTTCCTGAGGCAGAGGCGTTGGATGGTGAATGGTCCCTCCTTATAGCTTCACTGTGGAGTGAAGCTGGCAGACAGTGTTTTGGGATGGTATGTAAAGGTGGAAGGGAACAGCCAGCCCTTGGAAAAGGGACAGTGCCCCAAACCACACGACAGGGCTGTTGGTGCTCTTGAGCAAGAGAGTGGCCCTGTGTGGGATCATCACCATGCAATCACAGATAAACCAACTGTTTTGTACTCTAGGTAGCTTGAAAGAGGAGGAGAGTCTACTGTGGGAGAAGGACAGAGAGCATCCTGTCTTCTTTTGTTCTTGGTAAGAGGAATGATAGTCCAGTTCTGTCACTTCCTTTTGGACTACTTTACATATCCAATGTATTTTTAGTTACTAGTTTCAATCACACAGTCGTAGCACTCAATCAAGTGTCATACATGCACTAGCATGTGTCATCATTATCACAAATCAGTGCTTTTCCTGCTCCTTAGAATGCTCTTGACTGCACTATAGCTCATGTAAAGGACATCCATCAAATCAGAAAAATAGGTTGCAATAAATCAAAGGGTAAATTACTATAATGAGCTAATAAACACCTTGAAAACAATTTAAAGGTAAATTTCAGAAATAATAATGTAACTATGGGAAACAAGGAGATGACTGTTGCTTATTCAAATGCAGGCAACCAAGTTTAGAGTCTATTAATTTCATTTTTCTCTGAAGACAGCTTTGAAACCTAGACTAGCACCTGGCATATATAGGTGACCAATATATAAACATTGGTTGAATGAATAAAGGAATCAAAGACTTTTGAAGCCAGTATCCACTTTGTGACCTTACATAAATTAATCATAACTACTACTTTAGAGTTATAGCAGATGGAAATGAAATCATCATTCTTTGAACCTGGTTTTGGGGCTGTATGTGGCACTTTTTCAGGGCTGAGTGAAGTATTATTACTCAAGAAACCCAAGAAGGGGTCAATATAGTTTGTTTACTCTATTTTTATTTTTTAAAGATTTAGTTTTAAATTTTTATTGGAAAGCCAGATGCGCATAGAGGAGGAGAAACAGAGAGGAAGATCTTCCATCCGTTGACTCACTCCCCAAACAGCCGCAACAGCTGGAACTGAGCTGATCCAAAGCCAGGAGCCAGGAGCTTCTTCCAGGTCTCCCATGCAGATGATGGGTCCCAAGAGCTTTGGGCCCTCCTTGACTGCTTTCCCAGGCCACAGGGAGCTGAATGGGAAGTGGCACTGTCGGGATTAGAAATGGTGCTTACATGGGATCCTGGCATATTCGAGTACTTTTGCTATTAAGCTACCATGCCGAGACCTACTTTTTATTTTATTTTATTTTATTTTATTTTATTTTATTTTATTTTATTTTATTTTATTTTATTTTATTTTATTTTATTTTTTCTTCTTTTGAAATTCTTACCATCATTCTGTGAAACAGTTCCATAGGCCCTGGGATTTCTCCTGCCCCCTTCCCAAGTTCCAACTCCCCCTCACTGAATTTCCCTATATTATTACTATAGCATAGCTCTTCACAAACAGTTACATGTTCATCATTGTGGACATGGACAATGGCAGAGCGTCCAGCATCTTACTGTCAAGATACAGCTAATAGTTTCATTAGCAGTCCATCTTTGAGCTGGAAGTAGAGATGCACACTGCACTGCATCCTCACATCTGGACATGATAGTCTCCATTACACAGTCACCATGTACCCTTTTAAATGAAAAGCCACAATACAAAATCAACAACAGGAAGAAAACTAGAAATTTACAATGCCATGAATTTCTCAAGAGGTTTTGATAGTTCAACAGTCCTCAATTGCTAGTGATCCCTCCCCTCCAATTGCAATGAAACCTTTCCCAAATACACTGGCTGCTCTAAGGTAAACAAAGTCTCTTTCTGCCCAGATCTTGACTGCCAACGCTTGACTGGGGTAGTTAATCAATTTTTTCTGACCTCCGTCCTCTGCCATGGTACCAGGTGTCCTCTGGAGGCTCCGATGTACTGCCATATCCTCCATGTACATTTGGATATGCTGTCCACTGCTCAATCTGAATAACTGATGAGGCCCAGCTCTGATACATGCACTCCATGGTCAGATCATGGTATCTGCAATTCTCTCCATGGTTAGCGTTCTGAGTCCAGCAGGTCACTTGGTAGGGAATCGCCAAAGAAACCTCATCTGAGGCCATCCCAGACCTGATTCGTGTGTGTTTGCCAATACAGGGTCCGGTACAGTTTATCACCCAAATCAGCCTACGCATACACTTATAGTTGCAATTGCTGGGTCAGTTCTGTCTCCAGCCCGTTGTTTTACAGAACCCAATGGGTGTTGGAGCCCAGCCCGATCCTGGGGCCATCTCCACATGCCCTGTGTTTTACACGTACTGGTTGGGTGCTGGGGCCCAGTCTGGCATAGCCTGCCTCACCTCGGCATTTGCCAGTGGGTGATTTAGCCTGGCCAGACCAGGGCTACCCTCAATTCCAACTCACGCTGGTGGGGGCTTCAGCCTAGCCCAGCCCTGCCCCCCAAATACCAGCCCTCATGTGGACTGGCTAGAATTACACTCTGACCCACACTCCATTCTGGCACTCAGATTCACCAGTTGGTGAGATGAACAGAACAGCTTGGTCTGCCCCTGTACTGTGCCAATTGTATGCCATTGGGTACCATATTTTGGCCTGGTCTGGGTTGCTTCCTGTCTTGGTTCTTGCACTCACCTGCAGGGAGTATGTCCTGACAGAGGAGTTCCCCAAGCTCCTCCATTAGGATCTCTCCCAGTGCCAGATCTCATGCACACCCGTGGGTCCATGGGCCAGCTCTGTTTAGTTCATCTTCTGTCCTTGTAGGAACAGTGGCCTTTCCTTGCCAGCGCTAACCCATTCTGGTTCTTGTTTTTGGGCACTACAGCCCAGCCAAGCCTGGTCTGCACCCAGACACAATGCATGCATGGCTCAGCAGCGGCAGAGACTCAGCCTAGCTTGTACTATACCTACCCTGGTTCTCACGAGACCAGTGGATGCTGGATTCTAGCTCAGTCTGGTACATCCCAGACCCAGCCCACACACAAACCGAGGGATTCTGCAGCTATATCCAGACCAGACCGCAGCCCCCACCCTGGCCCTCCACTCTCCAACAGGGATCACAACCTGGCCTGGATGTCCCCTTTGCTCCCCAACGAGGCCTGTTCCCATCCACAGATCTTGCGGGTGCCATTGGTTGCTCTGAACTAGCCTGGCATAGTCCATCATCTGTCTTAGCCTTTGCCTTTGGATGTTGCAAACTGGCCTGACCTAGCCAGCCCCCAGTCCCAACTGTCGCTGGCAGGTGCTATAACCTGGCCCGGCTCAGTCTGCTCCCATTCCTGGCTCATGTGAACTGGTAAGTGTGATATCCTAGCCTGGCATGACCTGCACTCAGCCCTGCCCAGTCTGCCCCCTTCCAAAACCAACCCACACAGTAGCTAAAAAGGAAAAATTTCTGCAACTTTTCTTGTCTTCTGTGTCTTAAAGGGAATTCCAAGATAAGTGAGGGGAGTTTTGTTCACTATGGTGTTGTAAACCCAAGACTGACCATTTTTCTCACTGAGTACAGCTACTCAAGTATCAAAGTCAATGAAAATTCTGAAGTGGCAACTTACAGAAGGAAGGAACGGAAAGTTACTAGTTTTCCTCTTTTCTGTCTTACCTTTGGCCTGTGGGTGGGCCTCCCTAGTAGAGCGACTGAGACTAAAACTCTAGGAAAAATCCCATCTCACCGTTAAAGAGTGCAATAAATAAGAAGGAAAAGGGCCTTAGTTTATCAGGAATATAGGAAAGGGCAATGAACACCAACCAAAAGGAAATATGAGCATTTCATTCACACGCATCTAATTTTGAAACACACAGCATTAAAATTATAACAGTATATCATTTTGAACATTGGTTTGACACCAGTAAAAAAAAGTTGGAAAAAGCTACATTTTCAGAAATACTGATACACATAGGCATTTCCTTTTTATTGCTTTTTGTTTCATTTTCTAGTTTATCTCCCATGTATAAGAGAAAACTTTAAGTATTCGATTTTCGGTGTCCAACATGTTGCACTTCACACGGTGTCTTCCAGGTGCATTCATCTGGATGCAAGTGGCAGAACTTTACTGAATACCATTCCATCGTTCTCTCATACACATTGACATCACCACCATCTTGGTTAACTTCAGCTTTGCTTGTGTGAACAATGCAGTAGTGGTAGTGTAGGTCTTGATACAATGGATTCATGTCCCTCGGGCATATACAGAAAAGACAGTTTTTCTGTTTTTATTATTTTATTTTGTTATGATTTTTAATTTAATTTAATTTAATTTATTTTTTAAAGATTTATTTATTTATTTATTTATTTATTTATTTATTGCAAAGTTGGATATACAGAGAGGAGGAGAGACAGAGAGGAAGATCTTCCGTCCGATGATTCACTCCCCAAGTGAGCCGCAATGGGCCGGTGCGCGCCGATCCGATGCCGGGAACCTGGAACCTCTTCCAGGTCTCCCACGCGGGTGCAGTGTCCCAATGCCTTGGGCCGTCCTCGACTGCTTTCCCAGGCCACAGGCAGGGAGCTGGATGGGAAGTGGAGCTGCCGGGATTAGAACCGGCGCCCATATGGGATCCCAGGGCTTTCAAGGTGAGGACTTCAGCTGCTAGGCTACACCGACAGGCCCTTTAATTTTATTTTTAATTTAAATTTTAGTTTTGATGTTACTTACATAATAGATAAGCATGCAGGCCCATGAGGACTTTGAATAGGGTGGGAGAGTAGAGGAATGGAGGAAGGTGGGTGGGGCAAATGCTTCCAATTTTTTTTTTCTTCCCTTCTCTCCTGTATGGAGGTGAGGGGCGATGAGGTGAACAGGCTGTTCCCAGCTACTAAACCATAAAATGTAATGTAAAAAAATTATTTATTTTTACTGGAAAGGCTGATTTACAGAGCAGGATAGACAAAAAGATCTTCCATTCTTTGGTTCACTCCCCAAATGGCCTCAATGGCCGGAGCTGAGTCTATCTGAAGCCAGGAGCCAGGAGCTTCTGGCAAGGAACAAGTACTTGGACCATCTGCTGCTTTTGCAGGCACATAAGCAAAAATCTGGATTGGAAGCGGGACAGCAGGGGCCTGAACTCGTGTCCATAAGAAATGCCAGCACCACAGTTATAGACTTTACCTGCTGCACCACCATGCCAATCACTATCTGGCTCTTCTTTTTGACAACATACCATGGCCAATGTCATAGAGACAGATAAAATGATCTTAGGTGATTGAAAAATAGTTTCCAAATGTTACAGAATAATTTGTGTTCTTCCAAAAATATTAGGTTGACGTCCCAACGCTCTGTATCCCTGAATGTACCTGTAGTGAGCCAGTGCGTTTAGGTAGATAATTAGGTGAAAATAAAACCTTTAGGACAAGGTCCTAATCCAATATGACTGGTGTTTCCATCCGAAGAGGAAACAGGGATTGGGGCACATGCAAAGGGGGATGAAGGCACATGAAGACAACAGGAGAAGCTAGCTGTGTGCAAGCCAAGGGGACAAGTCTCAGAAAGAACCAGTCTTGATGACGCTTTGACCTTGGACTTACAGCCTCCAAAAGTGTGAGAAAATGGATTTCTGTTTTCAGTATTTTATTATAACTGCCGCAGCAGACCGAGACACTAGGCCAGTGCTCGGTGCACAGAGGATGAGGGGAGACCGTTTGGGGTTTCACAACAATGGGGCTGTCTGCAACAGGAAGCATTTCCTGCTGCACATAGGTGGACACTCACATTTCAGGATTTCCCTGTTCATGTTTGTGATGCTTTTCAATATGTGTAAGTAAGTACAGGATTTTCTTGGGTAACGAGGAAAATGGAAGTAATAGTGAGGGTTAGAATAGGTGTAATTGTAGCTGAAAGGATGTTTTTATTATACAAAAAAGGATACTGTTGGCTACAACCAATTCATTAGACTACTCTGGCAGCCTGTTATTATTATTATTTTTAGTCCTTTCTAGGTTTCATTCTTCTAGATAAAAAACATGCATATGTGCTTTGGAGTTTGATTGCCTTATGGGCATAAAGCTTTGCATATTTACTGCCCATGAATCATACCAGTATGTGAAATCCAGAGAAGATTCAATTTTTTCCTGCTAGATGCACCTCCAGCCGTTTAATTAAAATATGTATTATTAATAAAACTATATTTAAGTCATATTTTTTACAGATATGACTGAAACATTAAGTGCAAATTGTTTCATGCTTTCATAGTAATTTGCTTTTAACGTTTTGTGCCTTAATCAAGGTAGCACACCAGTCAAAGGTTTGTGGAAGTGTAGACATCAATAGTGAAATTGAGAAGAAAACAAGTGGAAAGCAGTGATTAATGAGAGGACATGTTTGCTTTTCAGAAAGACTTGGTAGTTTTATTGTAAAAGGGCTCTGCACTGTGTGAGAGTGTTCAAAGAGGGAAAAAGCACAAAAGAATACTTATGCCTTATGTCAGTACGTATCAATGACACTTGCTGTTTTCACCCCAGCTTTTTGTGTGTTCTGTCTGAGCATCTGCCTTTAGATGTCACAGTTGATCTTTCACTGAGCTGAACTGGCCTCAACTCTACGCATTCACCATTCTTCCACTTTCTAGGGAACTTAGCTAATCAGTAATATAGATTAGAGACACTAGGTCTCACTTGCATAATTTTTACCATAGGATTGATTCCTAATCGTTTCACTAAAATAAATGATGGAGGTGATAGCTATGTGACTCTATTAGAAACTAGTATACTACTTGCTGTAAAAATGTACCCATGATGTATGAGGTTTGCTATTTCACAAGATAAAAATCTCCAAAATCATGCATTTGGTGCAAGTGGTAACAGGGTGGCTGCAGAGAAAAGTGCAAAGGAAGAGAAGTTAAGTTAAGTGGTGATTATCTACTATGTGCCAGGCACTGTGCTGGTTGTGGGTGATATTGTTTAATCATCATGACAAAGCTGCAAGGAAGAAATCAGTGTTATGTGCTGGTAGATTACAGGAGTTACATAATTGGACAAAGGTAGATTACAGAAGTTACATAATTGGCCTAGTTGATAGTTGCCAAATGACTTGAATTTGAATTCAAACCTTTGACTTTTTTTAACCCCTAACATCAAGCGAGACTGCTTTATAGTCTCTTGTATATTTGATCTTTACAAATACATATACTTTTCACATCTATCCGATCATATAAATATCATCCACCCTCCCACAAGAGCCAATCAACATTGTTCTTTCTTTATGTTTTACTTGCTATGATTGTCTCTGGATAGTCTTACAACTCTTCTCCTCACTGCTTTTGACCACTACTGCATGGAAATTGTACATTATTTGGAGATGGAGAAATGAGCAACCTCTGATTTTAGCATATTCTTTACTTCCATCATGCTCTGTGCAATTTTGAACTGAATTCCATTACAGTAAATCTTTGCCAAGTGGCCTGGCTTCTGAAATCTAGCATTTTAGAGTGATTTATTTGTGATTCTAGAGCCTGTAAGAAGAGATTTCAAATCTGAGACCTCCTCCCTTACCAAGCTAAGTTAGGAGTTATTGGATCAGTTAAAAAAAAAAGGCATTTTAGTATGCGTCTGTTTCTTAAGATGTACATGATATATTGATGACTTTGTGATATCACCTAGGTAGCACTGGCCCAAACAGTTTGTGTGCAAGAAAAAGTAACAGTCTATGCAATAAACTTTGTCCCTGAAATGTATTTAATATGATATAGAAACCTCTCTAAGATAACATTATGGGATATTTACATGTGCCCTTTGCCTTTGGCTTTCCAACTCCTCCAAAGTACAGGAATGGAACCTAACATCATACTGCCACCAAACAAATGGACTCTCTGCTCTTTTTCCTAATCAATGGGAAAGTTGATCTTTGTGTAAAGTAGCCATGATCACCAGCCTTGAAACCAAGGGAAGCCAATTAAAATCAGATCTAAATTTCCATAATGACAAAAGTACACTTAGGTAAAGATGTGGAAATCTCCCAAACTCAAGACAAACTAAATTCCAAGAAGCAGAGGCAAACTTCTGAAGTCTGATTTTACAGGATGTTGGCGAATTTCTATGTTCTCTCTCCTTTTAAAAATTTTCTTTCAAACTGAATATCCCTGGAGAGAAATGTATGAGCTCCCCAGAGGAGGTGCATCTCTCGATTCCTCAAAGCTCTTAGCAAGAAAATTAACCAAACTCCAAAAGCTCTTCATGTTCTGGAAGACAAACAAAACACACTCAGAGGGGCTTATTATTTGCAAGACTCGAATTTCAAAACACATGCACAAATATACCCACACACACTTACATGTAGTTCAAGGTGTGATGCCTTGAGAATTTTGTCATGTGGCCCCCCAAGTGGCAGGATTGCTCTGAAGCCAGCCAAACATCTACACAGCAGAAAACACCTAAAACAAACACGATGAACTGGGCAGCAGAGTTGCATACATAGCAGCCTGAGTGGAAATAGACCAGAGAGAGCCAGCAGCTCTGCCAGAGTGGGTAACTAAAATGCCCAGTTAAAATGACAGCTGCTAAAACATCAGTCATACCAGATGGTCCAGCTAAGCAAGACATGAGAATATGGGTTAGTGGTACTCTTTCCAATGTCCCACATACGACTCCAGAACTGAGAATGTTCCAGCAGTCACTCCTGGCTGCAACGTGACTGAGGTCTGTTGAACACAGGGCTATGTGGTGCATTGCTTGTTTATAATTTCCTTTCTAGTCTTTAGGCCAGGAAAGCTCAGTAAGTCTTCTGGGCAGAAGCAAATGTGACAAAACATGGGAAATTTATCTGCCTGAGCTTAATCCGTTTTGCTTTTAAATTGACATATGATTAAGTAAAAGAGTTCAAACACCCTAGTAAATCTCACAGCAGTCCACATGATGGGGTTGCACCATATTCTTTCTAATTTCTTTCCATCTACACTTCCCAGGCACACAGAGCTGTGCTTTCTTACAAAAGGGCAAGTAGAAAACAGATACAATGCTAACTTGTATCTCTACCATCCTGCCAGCCTGATGGTTGGAATGTAATTAGTTTTAGATCATAATAAAAATAAAAGAAATTCTGAGCTGTCATACACTGGTGTTATCCTAAAAGGCTGTTTCAGAGACTCCCCAGAGATCTGATAATAGATGTGCCGTATGACTCAGCCACCCCATTCCTGGAAATTCACTCAAACAAAATGAAATCAACATATAAGAGAGCTATTTATCACCAACTAGAGAAATGATCCCTGAAGAAGTATAGTCTTAAGTCCAGTCTTAAGAGAGTTGTTTATACATCTATGTTTATTGCAGATTTATTCATGATAGCTATGATATGAACCCAACACAAATATCAAAGAATGGATGATTGGCTAAGGAGAATGTGATATATCTATATTACAGAATAATACTCAGCCATTTGAAAATTAAACACTGTCCTTTGCAACAAAATGAATGCAACTGGAAAACATTATGCTAATGAAATAAGTCCGTTCTCTGCCCACAAATGATACATGCTTTCTCTGATCTGTGGTAACTAATACAAAAATGTAATTACTATGAGATTGATATTTTAAGATTTAAATTCTTAAGATTATTGTTTATAGCCTTAGTCCATACTGTTGAGGAACAATGCTTTGCTTTTTTACTTTTTCTACTTGCTATTTGTTTGAATTCTTTACCTGACGGAGTGTTAAGCCTATGATTGTAAATGAAGTGAAAGCACGCCATTGTAAAAATAAAAAAGAAGTATGGCAGTAGGAAGGTGAGTAGGTGCATGCAGGAGGTAGGGGAGTGTGGGAAGTATCACTATGCTCCTAACTCTCTTTTGTGAAATTTGTGAAATTTATTCTCTTTACATAAATAAGATAGTTTAAATATTTTGGAAAACTCACAATGAGCTTTTATACCATGCCAGTTGTAATTGCTATCATCCAAAAGTTAAAAAAAAATAATAAATGCTAGTGAGGATATTGGGCAAAAGGTACTCTAAGCAATGTAAACTACAATGATTATGGAAGAAAGCATGGGGAGTCCTTAGAGATCTGATCAGTCGTTTGACCCAGCCATCTGACTATTAGGAATTTACCTACCCCCAAAGTGAAATAAGCATATCAAGGTGTTATCTATACTCCCTGATTTATTGCAGCTCAGTTTGCAATAGCTGAGATATAGAATCAACCCAGGTGTCCATCAGCTGATGACTAGATTAAGAAAATGTGGAATACTACTCAGCCATAAAATAGAATGACATCCTGTCTTTTGCAACAAAATGGATGTGAGTGAAATGATTCTGTTTACCGTGATAAGCAAATCTTACAAAGGCAAATATATTTTCCCTGATCCATGGTAACTAATATTCAGAGTAAAACATGAAATGTGTATGTGCAAAGTTCACATTTTCAAATTTGGTTATTGTTTCTATCTCTTGTCTGTACTCTTTAAAAACAGTGCTTTTTTTTCCTATTATTTGTTGAATACTTTCCTTAGTGGAGGGTTAAGCTTGTTTTTATAAACTGAAGGTATGTCATTATAAAAACTGAAAGAAAAAATAAGAAAGGGAGAAGGAGGGAGAGTGGGAGAGAAGGAGAAAGGTGGGAAGCTTCATTATATTATTAAAACTGTATGAAAACATACAATCTGTTCCCCTTCTATAAAAATTTTTAAAAAGAAGTTAAAAGAAAGGAAAAACATGACAGCAGTCTGCACTAATTAAGCATTGCAATGCAGATCAAAACTTATTTTTTCTTTTCATTTTAAATTGCTTTCTGTAATTTTTAAAAGAGTTATTTATTTTTATTGGGAAGGCAGTTTTACAAAGAGAAATAGAGACAGAAAGATCTTCCATTCACTGGTTTACTCCCCAAGTGGCCACAATGCCAGAGCTTAGCTTATCTGAAGTCAGGAGTCTGGAGCTTTTCCTGGGTCTCCCATTTGGGTGCAGGGTCCCAAGGCTTTGGGCCACTGTTTACTGCTTTCTAGACCACAGGCAGGGAGCTGGATGGGAAGCGGAGGAGCTGGGACATGAACAAGCACCCATATGGGAACCTGGCATTTGCAAGGTGGGGATTTAGCCACTGAGCCATTGCACTTGGCCCTCTGTAATTTTGAGACAACCATATTTATAATTTACCTTATAGTCAGAGGCTGTATGTTCCACTAAATAAAGTGTTCAGCATGTAAAACCTTAAGTGGCCATAGTTTAACAGGAATATAGATGAGGGTAATCGATGGTTCATGTACTTTTAGTCCCTGATCCCCCTGTGGATGACCTGGATGATATACCTGCATCTTGGCTTTGGTCTGGCCCAGCTCTATGGCTGGAATTTGGAGAAGTGAAACCGGTTTGAGTCCTGGCTCCTCTACTTCTGATCCATCTCTTTGATTATGACCCCAGAAAACACAAATGGGTAGCTCAAGTTGTTGGGCACTGTTCTCATGTGGGAGACCCAGAGGAAGCTCCTGGCTTCAGCTTGGCTCAACTTTGGCCATTGTGACCATTTGGGAGGTGAACCAGTATATATGAGACTCTTTGTCTCTCCTTGCTGTAAATTTGTCTTTTAAATAAAAAAAAAAATCTTAAAAACTAAGCCCCAAACCTGCCTCAAAAGGATGAGTTTCGAGTTCTGCATAGAAGGGAAAAATATCTGATGGAAAGAAATCTTTTTGCAGGGTTGTGTTTTCTAAATTACCGAAGTAAGCATTTTAAAATTTAACTTATTGGTCAGAAAAATGTTAACCACTATCATTTTCTATAGTTTTTTCCAAAGTAAGATCAGCTTGTTGCTTTATTTTTTCTTAGCAATATTGTCATTTATTGGATATTTGAACTTCTAATTGCTGCTTTTGCCCAATGGAAACATGGCTTTAATTTCTCAGATTTAAATCTCTCTTGATTAAGAATATTCTGGAAACTAAGTCCTTTGTTGTCAGATGCCAAAAATAAATTTATAATTTTTAAGTGATATTCTGAGCATGACTTCCCAAACTATGCATTCTCAGTAGTTTCTTTGAAAATTTTTGAGATAAAGTTATGTTTTCTGGTAAACATCTAAATGTTTATATACTTTATATATGTATTAAAATGATGGCTCTCAGGTTAATTGTGTTCTATTATGTTTTTTTTTAAACCATGCAAATTTGTAGGCTGTTAATGTCAAGCACAAATATATCTTTGATTTGAAATATGGAATTGTGGGCTCATTCTTACAACGCAGAGTATCCTAACCCTTTTGAGTCCTGCTCTGTGATAGCCACCCATCTTGTTTCCTACTAACAGAATTCTGATTCTGTGTAACAATTTTGAAAATCCCATTCTTTTGTCCTTCTCAGACTACCACTCTCTGAGCATGACTTGCTATTAGCCCTCCTTCTACCACAAATGTAGGTCACAGACATTGGTCCCCTCTCCTGATTTCATTGAGTTCTTGATCAAACCATGGAGCCAGTTTTGGTGTACTAGTCAAGTGCTTTCCCTTATTTTAGCTTCTATCAGTTGGTCTGTGAAATGCATTCTGAAACACATTGTATATTTCAAATCTTAATTTCATCACTGAATGTGTTTTTGTATAATTCTTTTTGCTTGATAAAAATTTGTATCTGTTTGGTAAGTGAAGGCAGGGAGAGGGAGAGAGATATTTCTTTCCACCTTGGCTGACAATGGCAAAACTGGAAGCCGTTAACTCATCCACATTTCCCATGTTGATGGCAATAGCACAACCACCTGAGCCCCAACTACTCCTTATAATCTGTGGCAGCAAACAACTGGAGTTGGGAATCAGAGCTGGGAATTAAACCCAGTCACCCTGATACGGAGTGTGAGCACCCAACCAGTGTCTCCAATAGTAGATACCACACCTCCCTCTCTTGCTTTTTGAACGAAGCATTATTATTCCTAATAAAACTCAATTTCTTACTTTTTGTCACTTGATGTGTATAGTGAAAACATTTGATTAGCAATCTGACAACTCAATTCACCTGGCACTGAGTGAAAGGTACTTGCTTTGTATGAGAGTGCTTCTACCAAGTAGCATGATGCTAAGAATTTCTAGTATATATTCAGGACTTTGGATGAAACAATCTCAAAGCAATTACATCTTTTAGAATGTCAGTTGAGGATGAATTTACTCTTTGAATACATTTATTTATTGGTATTTATATGTATTTTTTACTTATAGAGATGTACCCATTGATTCTTTTTTTATATTACATAAAGAGTGTTTAAAATGTACCCAGAATATTCCAGAGCCACAATATCCAATCAAGTACTGCTGGAGAGAATGTAGTCAATACCAGCCTGCCTTTAAGGCAGTATGTCTGCTTATTTAAATCTATGTGTAATGCAAGCCTTCCCCTAGAAACCTGATTATGAAGATGAGCAATTGTGCTTATCTGACAGCCATCTCCTTCAATTGTTTCAAATCGCCAATCAGCTGGTCAGTCCTTGCTGGAGACTAGATGCGAAAGCAATGGGAACTGGAATGACATTGTACTTATAACTAGCATGTTCTTTATGCCTACTAATTGTTACAATTTTAAAAATATATGACTTGAATGAAACTTAGAGCTCTGTGTGACACAATGCCACATGCTCCGTGAAAGTCCTCGGTGGGTTCTCTGTGACAGTTATCAGATAGTAATCCAGTCTTCCCTTTTCTAGACAAATTATCACAATTATGCTCCCCTTATCAGTCAAAAACCATTCCTGAAGCCACAACATGTTCCCGAAAAATCTAACACTGTTCTACATCTTGTATATCAGGAATCTGAAATTCAAACACAACATCAAAGTTCCTCTGCAATATTCAAAAATCAGCTTTGAAAATCGTGCACTTTGGTAAGAACATAAGTATTAGGTGATTTATAGACTAGATTACTAGGTCTCTCTTTGTAAATTGTGATTGCACAGTCTGCTACTGTAAGATGGGGATGGCTTCATGAAAATGCTCTTTAGCAGCTGAGCTCTTATCAGAGACCCAGTGCCAAGGATTTCAGCTTAGGTCCTTAGCAGGAAGTTATTCTCACTCAATAAGGTGTTTACTCCATTTCGGCTGCGTGTTCAGTTCACACATGCCTGGGTTTAAGGAGATAACCAGATAGCTCAGGCACCACAGGGCTGTTGTCTATACTTAGTAAACTAGACACCAGCGTTTTGCAAAGCATATCAGAAAATATCAAAATTGATTGGGAAGAAGAATTTCTTTATTGGAATCTGACTGATACTAAGTAATTAATGCCACTGATTTAAAAAAGTGGATTAGCAGAGACAAATTTCATATTTCAGTCGGAGGTAAATATCCCAGTACAGACCAGTGAGAGGAGAAGAAGCCGTTTAGTACCCACAGAAAAGCAGCCGTGTGGAACCAACAGTGGCTCATTATTGTCAACTAACCCTTTCAAGGACGAGCAGGATGCTAGCATTAGTTTTGAGCAAAAGTCTCCATATTGAGCGTGAAGCTCACTTACGATCAAAGATTGTGAATTCACTCTGTCATGAGACAAATGTGACTGTCATGATGGAACGGTTGCTGGTCACCATGCAAACTGAAAAGACCGCCCAGCAATGGTTTGCAGTTACCTGGCCTGCAGGTGCTGCTGATAACTGAAGGCTGACTTAGTCGTGAATGAAATGCTAAGTTTTATAGATGTCACAATTCTTAGTTTTATTCTGTTAGCCTGATTCATTTCTAGCTGTCTGCAACTATGCAACTACCCCAAACTTCATAATCCTTATTTGTATATATGAGGCTAAACTTCTCCCTTTCCGGTTTTAATGTTCTGTGATTAATATTCCATTTATTTTATGACTAACTTATTCAAGAAACACTTTTTGAAATCCCATTGCAGGTTTCACATTTGGTTGCATGTACAGAGTGTTACTGGCAAAGCTTGGTGAATTCTTCTCTCAGCTTTTTATAGAAATAAAAGGCTGGGAATTGGAGGCAAACAGAGAAGTTTCATTTGCAAAGTGATCAGGTGAATGGGTAAAGAAGAAGGAGGAAACCACCTCCCGGGAGGGGGCTGAGGGAAGGGAGTACCTCTTGAGAGAGGGAGAAATATACAGGCTTTTTAGGAAGTATCCTGGGCTTTTAAGAGTTCCATGACTCTCTTCCTCTGGGCAAGAACCATGGGGAAGACACTCCTCACTAGTGGTCTCTTGGCGAATTAGGAAATGATTGGGCAATTCCTGTGCTGCCCAGTTGAAATTGAGATTTTTCTGCACACCTGGTGAGGCACAAATGGTGGCCTGCCCACCAAATGGCAGGTTTCCTTTCTCATGGAGGTGTCAGGCCTCTCAGTGTTTGGTGTGTTTGCTCTCAAACATGGGGCAGTGAGGTGGTCCTCCAAGGAAGGACGGCCACTTGTCCCTAGTTCTGAAACAAGATTCCAGCAGACTTGGATGGCCTCACAGAGGACTCCATTGCTCCTGTGAAAAGATAAAAATTCATGTAAAATAATGCTACAGGGTCAGATATTCAGACTTAGGAGTTTTCAGAAGAAATGGTTTTTAATCTTTATTCTGAAGGGTGGTAAGTTTTAATCGGAACCAGGTTTTGGAGGGAAGTGTGTTGGAGATCCAGAGGAGTTGGAAGTGGCTAACTTTGGATGAAGTATTGACTGCTTACAGGGGCCAATGAGAGGTAGTGTAGACCACCTTCCATGAAATTCTGAGATTTGGACTTTATCTTGCCAATGCTGGTTCCCTGAATGCGTTTGAGTAGGGAAGAGAATTTTGTTTGTGTTTTTGGAAATATGTCTCTAGGACAGCATGCAAGATTAGAACCGTAGAAAGCAGACAAGATAGGATGGCTTTATAATCACCTAGATGAAGTGAGAATTTCAAGACAATTGAAATAAAGCTGCTGTAGGTGCCACTGTGTGACATGTTAGATTGTGGTAATAAGCAGTGATCATTTCTCTCTCTCCTCTACTGCATCAAATACATTCTTGAATGAAAAGCTTGAATGCTAATCATCCTTACCTGATCGATTCTACATGATCTACTGTCCGACAAAAGTAGCACAGCTGTTTTTTGTTTGTTTGCTTTTTAGATTTATGTATTTTTATTGGAAAGGTGGATATGCAGAGAGGAGACAGAAAGGAAGATCTGCCCAATGGTTCACTTCCCAAGTGAGCGCAATGGCTGTAGCTGAGCCAATCTGAAACCAGGAGCCAAGAACTCCTCTGGGTCTTCCACACGGGTGCAGGGTTCCAAGAATTGAGCCATCCTCAACTGCTGTCTCAGGCCACAAACAGGGAGCTGGATGGGAAGCAGGGCCACCGGGATTAGAACCAGTGTCCATATGCGATCCCGGCGCATGTAAGGTAAGAACTTTAACCACTACGCTATCGCGCCAGGCTTGAAAGTAGCACAGTTGTTTTGAGTTAGGCACCTGTTCAAACACTTCCTTTGTAAGGAAGGTCTGGGCTAAGCAATTTTGCCCTTTTCTTTATAAAGTGAGGATAATAACATCTCATTAGCAATGTAAGGACAATTATGTAAAATACAGTTTATGCATGTGTAATGCTTAGTATGACTATAAATATGAGATGCTTAAAAATCATGAAAAAGTAGAACTAAAAGTCAATTTTATTTTGATGCAAAAAATTTTTCATTTCTAAATTATAGTTTTAATATTGTTCACATAGTTGAGAGCGATGCACACCCATGTTAGGGTAGGGAGAGTTGAGATATGGCGGAAGATGAGTGGGACAAATGTTTCCATTTTTCTTCTCCTTTGTCCACTGGGCGGAAAATAGAGGGCCTCTCCTTGCTGTAAACTGCATCAGTTCCCAGGGAATGGGGACAGGATTCCAAGGGTAGATCACATAAACTGTAATTTTCCCTGTGACCCGAGTTTGAGTTCAGCCATCTAGTTGGGGAATTCCCCCAAGAAATCTTTGCCTAGGTGATCTCAGACTTGCCTCTTGTGTGTACCAGCAAGTGCAGGGCCAGGTTTGGTCTGTTACCTGGTGATGTGGCTTAGCCAGGAGGTTTGCCAAGTTCCCCTACCAGGCCTATTCTCAGCCCTAAATCTGATGCATGCTGGCAGGTGCCAAAGTTCTGTGTGTGGCATGGTCTGCTTTCAGTCCTGGCCTTGGCATTTGCTAGTGGGTGCTACAGCCTGGCCCTGTTTACTCTCCTCCCATCCCTGGCTCCCTTAATTGTCAGGAGAGTTCCATTGCCCAACCTGTCTCAGCCCATCAGTATTACCAGCTCTTGTGCAAACTGGAGGATGCTACAGTTCCACAGAGGCAAGCTCACAAATCCCCTACAGAATCAGCCCCCAAAAGCGGTTCTCTCATGTTTTTCTTTTCCTTAGATTTATTATTTATTTTTATTAGAAAATCAGATACACAAAGAAGAGGATAGACATTCTGTACGATGATTCACTCCCCAAGTAGCTGCAACGCCTAGAACTGAGCTGATCCAAAGCCAGGAGCCAGGAGCCTCTTCCGGGTCTCCCAAGTGGGTACAGGAGTCCAAGGCTTTGGGCCGTCCTCGACTGCTTTCCCAGGCCACAAGCAGGGAGGTGGATGGGAAGTAAAGCATCTGGGACTCGAACCGGCACCCACATGGGATCCCGGTGAATACAAGGTGACGACTTTAGCTGCAAGGCTACTATGTCTGACCCTCTCTTGGGTTTTGGTCAGTGCTGTGGCCCAGTCTGACATGCTCTGGCACTCAGGAATCGGCAGCCTAGCCCAGACAGGCATGTCCCACAGCCAGAGCTTTTGTGTGCACCAGTGGGTAGCAGGTAAGCTTTTTAGCCCAGAAGTGGTCTCCCACATAGGTGGCTGCCTTGAACTCACCCAGACATCCCTTCCTGTTTCTCCCCCTCTAAACCAGCCTGTCTCAGCTCCCTTGCCTACTTGCAAGTGCCGTGGTCCGGTTTGCAGAAGACTTCAGAAGTCAGAAGTCATTCCTTCCTTACCAAATATGCCCTCAGCTACTCTCACTCCATTTCCAGACCACTCTCCCAGGGGCAATCTGTACACCCACCCCAACCTGGGGGCTAGGGTGGTATATCTCAGCCTAGGATACCCTTCCTTCCCCACTTACCTTAAAAAATATATAATAGATCACTATGCTGGCACACTGGTATAGTTACCACAAATTTGGTATTTACCAGGTTCAGAATGTTGGCTAGCTATTGCCCGGTTGTCTCTAGGCATGTAACACTTGCATAAGTACAAGGCAAACTGACTGTTGCCTACAGGTGGAGGCAAAAGAATTCTTGAATCCAAGCCCAGGCACACTAGCCTAGTGGCTAAAGTCCTTGCCTTGCATGTGCTGGGATCTCATTTGGGTGCCAGTTCGTGTCTTGGCTGTTTCACTTCTCATCCAGCTCCATGCTTGTGGCCTGGGTAAGCAATAGAGGATGGCTCAAAGCCTTGGACTCCTGCACCCACTTGGGAGACCCAGAAGAAGCTCCTGGTTCCTGGCTTTGGATTGGTTCAGCTCCAGCCGTTGCGGCCACTTGGGGAGTGAACCATTGGACAGAAGATCTTCCTCTCTGTCTCTCCTCCTCTCTGTATATCTGCCTTTCCAATTTTAATAAATAAATTTTAAAAACAAAAAATAATTCTTGAATCCAGTGTGATTTTTTCAAAATTATATTTTCCATAAACTTTTTGAAGTTACCTCAATGGTAAACTCCTAAGAAAGGCAAAATAAGTGTTGGAGAACTTATCAGAATGCCACTGCCTTAGGTAAGTATAAGTACCTCTACTCGTTACAGCTCCTGTGTGAAGTTTCTTACACAGTAAATGTGTTTTTTTTTTTTTCTGCAAGAGAGAAAAGGAAGCGATGGATAAGGGGAGACCATTCAGCTGGCCTTGAGGACTGGGTAAGAATTGGGTGGGCAGAGACGGAGAAGGGGACGGTGCACAGTGTAGCGCTCACTGTTGTGCTGGGTTAGCTGCCCAGCAGGGAAATGGTATGATGAGGGATAGCTCTATGATGTGGGACAGGGAAAACTGGAGAACAGTGGCTTTGTATTAGTTGGGACAAATGAGTTAACTCGTCTGGACTGACATATATCTGCTCTATAGTTGAGATAAAATTTTGGGAACATATGCAGGCTAGATTGACTGGATAAGAAAAGAGTAAAGGCTGGCCTCTTAGAAAATTGTTGTTCTATAAAGTAATGAAACCTAAGTAACATTAGTGTAAGGAACAATAGAGATAATTCAAAATACATGTATTATTGTGTGAAGAGTTTATGGGATTACTTGGGAGAAAAGATTGGACAAGTTGAAGTGAGGATAGTCATTCCACTGGGAGAAATAGAAAATTTACCAGAAGATACTTGTCTCATGAAAGGTGACACTTTTTGTTTTCAGCAGGCGGATTTTAAGGTACTTTGGTAGAAATTGGAAAGATACTAGTATGTTTTGGGAGGAAAAAAAATAAGCATTCAAGTTCTAGGTTTGCAAATCTTTTGTATGAGTATTGTAGTTGAACTGCCATCAACAAAGTCCTCTGGAATCATGCATTTGACTCTCCTAGCTGGTGCTTCTAGAGGTGGATTGTCAGTGGCGTGAAGAGGAAGAAATTCTACACCTTGTCTGTTTTTTCCATTGCTTTAGTACCAATAGATTGGGAGGGGGTATGCTTTCTCATTTATAGAAAGTCCAAGTTGTTAGAAACTGTAAAAATGTTTTTTTGTTTCTACTTTATGGATGGAACTAATAGAGCTACTGGGAATTAGAGAAATTATCTGCAACTCCCTGGAGGGTTAGCTTCCAGATTTAGGTCTTCCATGTATGAAGAAGATGTAGTCCTTTTCGGGTATTAAAAATTTATAGTGTAGCTCTCATTTTAAGAACAAGTTCCCATTTCTGCTTTGGTTGTCTCTAGGAAAATGCTCCTTAGGCATATTCAGAGGGTGGAGTTCTCTTAACAAGCACTTGCTTCATCAGAAATTTGCCAAAGTTGTCCCAACTCTAATATTGGCTAATTTGTCTCCATTGATTCTTATATTTTGTGCTTTCAGAACGAAACTATTTTTGGTGGTTTTATTCCAACAGTGTGCATATAAATGAAATAGTATATGACATTAAAATTAATAATCTAATGGCAAAAGAGTGGGGACTGAGAACTAATGCTTGATTTTTGGACAAAATTTTATATTAACAGTTGAGAGAATTTTCAATGATGTTAGTTTATCAACATCAGGGAGTGTCATTAGAAGAAGAAAACAAAGTATTAAAGACGTTGTCTTATTTAATATGCCATTAGGGCACTTTCTGTTTTTAGATGATCAAAAATTCCTTATGTTTTTCTCTGTGAAATATTTTAACCAAACATGTTCTTAAGAGAATAATAAATAACTTTTTGATATTAAGAAAACACACATAGATTTAAATTTTAATTTTGTTGACAACAGAGTTTTATTTGCTCATTTTTTGAAAAAAAGATTTGAAGCAGCTAGGTAAAATTTAAAGATTAAATTTAAATTTTTATTTATTTTAATTTTATTTGAAAGACAAGTGGAGATAAAGACGAGAGACAAAAATAGAGTTGGGAGTGAGGGAGGGAGGGAAAGAGGGAGAGAGGGGGAGAGAGAGAAAGAAAAGAAAGAGAGAGAGAGAAGAGAGAGCAAGAGAGAGAGGATGAGAATCTTCCATCTGCAGGTTCACTCCCCCAAAGGCCTCAAAAGATGGAACTGGGTCAGGAGCTCAGAAAACAATACAGTCCTCAGTGCCTGTTGTTGCCACCTGTACTTGAGCCATTGCTGCCACTCCTCAGGGTACGCATTCACAGGAAACTAGGGCTGGAGGTGGAGCTGAGCCTGAAGCCCAGGCACTCTGAGAAGGAATGCATGCATCCCAAGTGGAGTTGCAACTAGTGTGTCAAATGCCTGTAATCGAGGTTTACAAATCCTTTCTCTCTCTCGCTTTCCCTTCCATCTCCCCTCCATTCCTTCTCTTTTAGACTTGGGATGGGCTGGGAATCCATGTGAGAAGTGGGATCAGATGCATCTGAGTCACGTTTATTTTCTGTGGGGAAGTGGAAAGGCCTTCCATTTCAGTAACTTGATCTTTACTCCAGTAAATAACGCAGAGAATATTTACGGAGACATTTGAGAACACCAGGTCATATATTACAGAGCTGGGAGCTGTTGGTATTTTGTCTGTGGAATGTGGACAACACTCCCTCTTCCCATTTAGCACTTTGGGTCAAGAGACTGAGGTAAGGTTATTACTCTGGAAATCAGGTGACCTGGGAGCTATCCTGAGCTGGATTTAAGTAAGGACCCTGAGACCAAAACTCTGACTGGTTCTCCTTGCACATCCTCCTCGGTGTGACAAGGATGGATTTGATGACCTATGATCTTTTCTGTTCTTAAGTAGTCTGTGAAACTGTGTTTACCACGATAACTGGATCTGTTCAAAATGTCTCTTTTCTTAGATTAAAGCAAGAGTTGAGAGCTGGTTGATGATTTAGAAGGCCTCTTGATATTTGCAAGAAGAGCCATCAAAAAGTCTGTTCTGAGAAATCCACAAAATAAAGCAATTTAACTGATGCCATTGTAACTTCTGCTACATTTTACAGAAAGAAGAGGAAAGCTATTAGGAAAAGTCCTTTAGATTTGCTGGGGTGTGTTTTATCATGTTGGTATGAGGCCATTAATTTTATACCAGTATGTTTATAGTCTAGGTTTGTAACTGACAGAGAACACTGTTATGGTTAGTGGATTACTTTCAGACCAAAAGGCAACCTCTCTTTGTTGATTTCTAATTCTTAGAGAATAGCTACTGAAATTTTGAGATGGGTCAAACTGCTTTTAACCTGGCCACTGTTACTCATTTTATCAATTCTTCAGTTTCTATTAGCAGGAAATCTGTTTTCTGACTTCAATATATAAAAGGTAGAAAGATCACAAAACAGCTCGAAGCAGATACATATTGACCTAATCAAACAGGCATGCATCCAAGAATTAGAATAACTTGTCCTTGTGCTGTGTGATGGGGCCAGGAGAATGTTGAGTTTGCTTACGCCTGACTTGCCCTGCTTGATTTATCTCACTGGTTTCCATTTTTTGTTTAGTAAACATCTGCTTTCTTTTAGATTGTTTATCCTTTAACCTTTATAAATGACAATTAGGTCCATCTAGCTTGTCAATACCATGTCATTTATTTGTTGCTACAGCTGAGCCTGAGCTTCATTGATTTTATCGGAGTAATTTGCTGGAAATGATTTTTTAATGTTAGATTTATTGCCGAGGCACTTCATTGTCAGATAATTGAAGTAAATTGTAATTTTTTTCAAATCCACTCTAAGAAGTACGGGAAAGGAATATATTATTTTCAAGCATTATTTCCTATTGCGCTGGAGAAACCTATATTATATAAATGTCATATACTTTTCATGTTTGTGAATATAATTGCTTTGAGTGGTGTCCATTTTCCCTTTTCTGATTTCCCTAGCTGGGATAGCTAGATGAACTGGTAATGAATTAGCATTCAAAAATGGTCCTACAAATTAGATTAGAAATATACATAAATCTATCAGGTAAATACAACATCATCCCTTTACAGAGTGAGCATGACTGTATCGACTTAATTTCAGGATTAATTATGAGTTTACTATATTACACAGCTGATATTAACTTTTACACAAGTGTTGTCCTGTTCCCCCAGTATTAGTATGAACAAAGTATTTGCAAAATTATTGTACTTTTATTTCTCCAAAATGTTGCCCCAATATATAATGAGCATTTCCATCTCTAAGCGAGTCTTTCTTCTTATTTGCTTGTTTATCTTACTGATGTTGCATATGATCATCCGTTCATCAATATCTGTGCAATAGAGGAGATACTGAGCCATTCGTTGTACATTTTGAAAAATGTGTGTAAATATGCCTTTGCTCCTTGATGTGCTGTTGTGTTTGAATGTCAGCAAAAGCTTGCCGTCGAAGCTAGTGCTTTTTTTTACTTAGAAGTGGATTCCGGGTCAAAATAAAGGAGACAAATGTTTGAACAAAACTTTAAATATTAATAAATAGGGCCCGGCGGCGTGGCCTAGCGGCTAAAGTCATCGCCTTGAACGCGCCGGGATCCCATATGGGTGCCAGTTCTAATCCCGGCAGCTCCACTTCCCATCCAGCTCCCTGCTTGTGGCCTGGGAAAGCAGTAGAGGACGGCCCAAGGCTTTGGGACCCTGCACCCACGTGGGAGACCCGGAAGAGGTTCCTGGTTCCTGGCTTCGGATCGGAGCGCACCGGCCCGTTGTGGCTCACTTGGGGAGTGAATCATCGGACGGAAGATCTTCCTCTCTGTCTCTCCTCTCTCTGTATATCCGGCTTTCCAATAATAATAAAATCTTTTTAAAAATATTAACAAATAAAATATGCTGTTTTTTGCACTAAGTCATGATGCATTTTTTCAAGGGAAGGTTTTTCAGTATATTGAAATTAATTAAGGGAAACGGAGTGGAACTTAAGCCTTATTCTTTAAGTAAGAGTGTCTATTTTTTCAAACTCTCTTGGGACTAGATCAAAGAAAGTTATCCTGTAAGGCAAGGAAGCTACTGAATCAAATTTTCTGAAAGTTTGTTCTAATTGCAGCAATTCCTCTATTACTTTAACTGTTTTATAGCAAAAGAAAAAAATGAAAGGATAGAGTTCTGAGAGTTTTTTTTTTTAATACTTTACATAGTGACAAATTTCTGCACTTGATAGCCCTATTTTTCCTCAATTAAAACCATGAAATCATAACTGAGTACTGATGATATAATAGTTCTCATTCATGTTATCAAGTGACTTACTTTCTCATTATATGTCAGAGTGAACTTTAACATCAGCTTTGGAGAACAGATAGATTGTCACCAGGTTTTCAAAATATAAACTTGCTGCATCTTGAAAGAAATTAAAAAAAATAATCATGGAAAGCAGTTGAGCAGAATTCGAAGTCAGATGGAATGAGTAAAGAGAGTCTGTCGCAGCTGTGTCCCTCTGTGTAGGCTGGGTACTGAGATTCAACTTGAAGCAGACCTTGGAGGAAAAAAAAACTGTAAAGACTTGAGGGAAAAACTTCTTGCCTTTAAGCTGTCCCGGCTGTTTCCTGTCATTGTTCCTGTCAGTATTATTGATATAAAGAATCCATCAACATATTTTTATGGGTCATTACGAAAGGCTGACCTTTCCTGTGCAGGTACAAATAGGTAGTTCTTCAGAGGCTGTAGCTGAATGACAAGATAATTCTATCCATTTAATATTGAAGTGCTGTTGATAGTATCATTCTTCTCGTGTTGGTAACAGGACAGTGGCGAGGCCTTTTCTGCCTCAGCCTGTTCTGCCACGGGTGATGGATTTCCCCTCTGACTAATCGCTGTCACATTAACCTGCACTATTTCATCCTTCAGAGCTGTCAAGATAATGACGATAATCCAAGTGGCTCATTGTAGGTAAAGGAAATTATATGAGCAAAGTAATATCATAAAACAGTGTTTAAATATTTTAATTTCATTTGTCAGGGCTGCCCCAACACTTCATTACACATATAACCATCTCTCATCAGTGGAATTAGTGCATTATTCATTACTGTTAATTATTTTCACATAATGGCTGCCCTGATATATTTAACCTCCACATTATATCTCAGATAATGGGTCTGTAAAATTGAATTGTGTGAAGAGTGGAGTTCTAAAGCTCATTTGCAGAACATCAAAGAACAAAGAAGAGAAAAAAAATTCTAAATGGGACATTTTGCCCAGCTGGGGCCAAACATTTGTTTCTGTCTGATTTGCATACAGAAAATAGGTGGTGTAGAAAGAGCTTACTACTGTACAGGCTGTCTGCTCCTCTCACACCACCAATTAGGCTTTGTTAATATTGTACACGTCGGAAACAACTTGAGAATTATAGCATGGGAACCAGCACAGTTCAGAGAGTACTCACGCTGCACAGACAAAGTGGAATTTCCTTTTGGGGACAATTGGAATGGTTACAAAGAGAGGATGAGAGGCAGGGCTGCTATTGAGTTTCATACTAACTATTTACTTTTTTATGAATAACGTTAATAATAGACACTAAGTTTTAAAAACTAGTAAAAGCCAAGAATAACCATAGGAGTTCATTTAGCTTTTAGTCATTCATTTCTATCACGGTTAGCACAAAATTCAACACTTAAATTTACTGTAAAACTTTCTTAAGGACTTGAAGACTTCCAGCATCCCTGCATAGTACACAGCCATCAGCACCCTACGAATGGAGGCCAACTTTTCTAAATTTGATTTTTCATAATTGTACATTATTTCCCTGGAACCACTGTTTCCCTTTCTTTTTCCTGTACCTCTGTATATTTGGCGTCTTGTTTTAAAAACATTTATCTATTTTTATTACAGCCAGATATACAGAGAGGAGGAGAGACAGAGAGGAAGATCTTCTGTCCAATGGTTCACTCCCCAAGTGATCACAGTGGCTGGTGCTGTGCCGATCTGAAGCCAGGAGCCAGGAACTTCTTCTGGGTCTCCCACATGGGGTCAGGATCCTAAGGCTTTGGGCCGCCCTCAACTGCTTTTCCAGGCCATGAGCAGGGATCTGGATGGGAAGCAGGGCTGCTGGGATTAGAACTGGTGCCCATATGGGATTCTTAGCTGTTAGGCTGCTGCGCCGGGTCATGGCCTCTTTTTTATATTCTGTGTATTAGCAAAATCATACAGTGTTGTTTCTGTGCTTCACTTATATCACTACCAAATTCAGTCATGTCACAGTAAAGGGTAGAATCTTACCATTCTTTAGGCCCTAATAATATACATGCACACATAGATCTTCCATATGTTCTTTTTCTATTCATCCATGAAGACACGTTAGGCTGTTTCCATGTTTTGGATATTACGGAGAGATAAGGTTGCAGTGAACATTGGTTGGCAGATATCTTTATAAGGTGGTGATTTCATTTCCTGCTGGTATAAATTCTGAAAAAGGATTTCTGGGTTATCTGGTACTGGGTATATATCCAAAAGACTTGAATATACTGCATCCGAGAGATAATGCATTATGATATTTATAAGACCATTGTTTTATATATATAAAACCAAAACAATCAACCAAGATGTTCATCATCTGATGACTGAATAAAGAAAATTACATAAATATGCAAAATAGATTATATTTAGCTATAAAAAAGAATAAGTGGGATTTTATTATTGGCAGCAAAATTGACTCAGCTAGAAGACAACATACTGAGTGAAGGAATCACACCCAGACAATCAGATACCACATGTTTTCCCTTGCAGGTGAGAGCTAAAATAAATAAATAAATAAATAAACCAAAAAGTAAGAAAAATGACATTTTGTGAGCATTGGTATTGGTAATTTTAATTTTTAAATTTGCTTAGGAACTTTCATACTGTTCCTTAATGACCGTACTATGTGCACATCAACAATGTGCTAAGGTTTCTTTTCTCCATGTTCTCACCAGTATTCGTTCTTTTTCCCAATAGGTATGAAGTGATGAATCAGGATGGCTTTAATTTTTATATCCTTCATTAATAGTGACATTGAATATTTTTCATATATTTGTTGACCAATGGGTGTCTTCTTCAGAGAAATGTCTATTCAGGTCAGTTGCTGATAAAAAACAAAATCAGATTACTTGTTTTTCTACCATTGAATTTGTGTTAGTCAGTTTTGCACCACTATAACAAAATATTGGAAACAGGTTACTAATGAAGAAAAGCTTTAGCTAGCACACTCATTCTGAAATTCCAAGTCCAAATAGTGTAGGACAGATTGCATGAGGGCTACATCCCTTTTTGGAGCGAAGGGAATGGTAGGGACATCTGTGGGAGGAATCAAGTTATTACATCTTAAACCAGAGCACAGAGGAAGCCTGAGTGGTCCAGGCTCAGACTTCAGTAAAATCCTTGCATGAGATCTACTGAGGAGTCCCCATGAGAACCCTCACATAAATGCATACCTCCAGAGACCTAAGGACCTCCCAGTATGCCCCACCTCTTAAAGAAACCTCAGTACCACCACACTGGAAACCAAACCTCTAAACAAAATGTGCCTGTGAGGGACACTCAAATCACATGCGAATCATTGCAGTTGTGAGAATTCTTCATAAATCCCCTCCCCTTCTGAATGTTGCTTTTTTCAGCATTTTTATTGATCATTTACTTAGTTACACCAACGTTTTTAGTTTGGTGTGCTCTTACTTATTTATTTCCATTTTCTAGAGTCTGAGCTTCTAGTGTGATATTCAAAAAGCTGGTTTTTATTAATGGAAAAGTTGACTTGAAAATACATTGTTTTAAAACTGATTTTTTTTTCTTATTTGAGACAATTTTATAGACGCACGCACACGTCTTCCAGCCACCTGGCCTTGAACTGGCATCCATATGAAATGTCAGTGTCACAGGGTGGAGAATTAGCCTGATAAGCCACCAGGCTGACCCCTTAAAGTATATTCTTGTAACAAATTTGAAATATGTAGCGCATTACTGTTAACTGTGGCCACCATGCACTGAGTGGGTTATTAATACTTATTCTTCCAATGTAATTGAAACTTTATGCCTGTAATCAACACCCTCCCTTTCCAAATCCCCTACCATGCAGCTTCTAATTTCATTTATACTCTGTGTCTAGGAAACCAGACTTTTAGATATCATGTGTACATAAGATTCTATAGCATTTGCTTTTCTATGTCTGCTTTATATAGCATAGTATCTATCAGTTCTATATATTTTGTTTGAAATATCAGAATTTGCTTTTTAAAGGCTGTATAGTATAATGTGGTGTATGCATGACTATAAAATATTTTCCTTAGGATACCAGTGTTTTTAATCCATTTACTTGTTGATGAATACTTCAGTTGTTTCATCTTTTGGCTATTGTGAGTAATGTGGAAATGAACAGGAGGGTGAGTGTATGCTTTCCACCTACCAATTTCAGTTTCATGAAATGTACATTTGGTAATGATATTGTTGGTTCATGCAGTAATTACGTTTTTAATCTTTTGGGGAACCTCTATGCTATTTTCTGTGATAACTTCCCTATTTCACATCTCCAATAACAGTATACAAGCCTTCCCTTTTTCCAAATCCCTTTTCCAGTATTTGTTACCATCCTACTCTTCAATAGGAAACTTTTAAACAGGTACGAGGTGATGTTTCATTGTTATTTTAATTTGCATTACATTGGTGATTAAAGGTTTTGAAAATTTCTTTTTGCAACAAGGTGGAGGAATCCACCATGGGGGGAGGGTTTGGGGAGGGGTGGGGAAAATCCCAGTACCTATGAAACTGTGTCACATAATGCAATGTAATTAATGAATAAATTAAAAAAAAAGAAAATTTCTTTATATTTCTTCATTTGAGAAATGTCTTATTATTTTAAAACCAGGATAATTTACTTTTTGCTGCTGAGTTTTTTGAGTTCCTTGTGGAATTTGGTTATTTGTTTTTTGTAAGGTTTATGGTTTACAAATATTTGCTCAAATCTCTGAGCCATTTCTTCATGCTATTGTCTGGATTTGTTTTTGCTACACTAAAGTGTTTTAGTTTTTATAAATTCCACTTGTCTGTTTCAGCTTTTGCAACCTATGCTTTGCAGTCATATTTAAGAAGTTGTCCAGATTAATGTACTACAGATTTCTCTGTATTTTTCCTGAGATTTACAGTTTTAGAGTTCAAACTTAAATCTTGTATCCATTTTGAGTTGACTTTTGTATGTGGTGTGAGAGTAAGGTCCAATTTCATTCTGCATGTCTTCTAAAAGAATTTACTGAAGACAGTGTGTTTTTCCCCATTTGTGTGTCCTTGACAGCTTTGTTGACAATTTGTTGGCCATAAATACTTCAGCTGGGTTTATTTCTGAGCCATATATCCTGATCCATTGATTGATGTGTCTATTTTTATGCCAGTACCATTTTATTTTGACTATAATAGCTTTATAATACATTTTTTTAAAGATTTATTATTATTGGAAAGCAGGATATACAGAGAGAGGAGGAGAGACAGAGAGGAAGATCTTCCGTCCAACGGTTCACTACACAAGTGAGCCGCAACGGCCGGTGCGCGCTGATCCGGGAACCTGGAACCTCTTCCAGATCTCCCACGCAGGTGCAGGGTCCCAAAGCTTTGGGCTGTCCTTGACTGCTTTCCCAGGCCACAGGCAGGGAGCTGGATGGGAAGAGGAGTTGCCGGGATTAGAACCGGCGCCCATGTGGGATCCCGGGGCGTTCAAGGCGATGACTTTAGCCGCTAGGCCACGCCGCCGGGCCCACTCAGTTAGAGTTTTCAACACAGAGTAAATAGAAGGGAAAAAAACCCTCTTATTCCTCAAGAGTGTAAATAACAACTGTAAATAATAATAAAATCTCAAACTATCAATCTCACTCTTGCAGAGTACATTTCTTTTTTTGTATTTTTGTGTATTAGTTACCACAGATCAGGGAAAACATGATACTTGCCTTTTTGGGACTGCTTAATTCACTAGGCATGATAGTTTCTAGTTGTATCCATTTTGTTGCAAAAGATTTCAACCATTTTGTATGGTTCAAGAGTATTCCATGGTGTGTACATACCACATGTCCAGTCAGTCACTGGTAGAATCTGGGTTGATTCCATTGCTAAGTTATCATGAATTGAACTGCAAGAAACATAAGTGTACAAGTAATTCTCACATATGCTGGCTTCATTTTGTTTAGGTAAATTCTCAGGAGTGAGCAGGCTGGTCACGTGGTAGATCTAATTTCTTTTTTTCACATCTTGTAATTTTTAGAATTATTATTATCACTTTATGATATAGTTCCGCAGGCTCCTGGTATTTCCCTTATCCCAGCCCCAATCTTTTTTTAGCTTGGCCCAGCTCTGCTTCCAGCTTTTTGTTTGCTTCCCCCTGATGACAGGAAATATTTTCCAATTTGCAGATTCTTTGTTCTGCTTGCTTCATTCTGTTTTGGAGACTCTTCATTGTACTTTTAATTTGCTCTACTGTGTTCTTAATTTCTGATATATCAGCCTTGATTTGCTTTATTGCTGCTATTGCTTGTGTAATGTATTCCTTAAGTTCGTTGAACTCTTGTATGTGCTTCTCATTTTTGATCAGAAGCTTTAAAATGAGTTTTCTGAATTCTGTGTCCCCCATTTTCTCGATGACTTCCTCAGTTAACTCTGAGGTTGGCATAGGGTTTTGCTCCTTTGCAGGGGAATTTTCAGTAATATTCATTGTGCCTTTGTCTTTTCTTTCGTTCTTGGTCATTGTACTTCTGGTTAGCAGAGTCTTCTCCTTGGGGCAGGTTTTTTAAGCTGTGCCACCCATAGGTCTACAGTTTGATTTTACTTATTGCCATTGGTATACAACTCTTTGCTTGCAGCCAATTGTGCCACTCCCTCCAGCGAGTTCCAGGTTTGGGTTCTTATGTTAGATTTCCACAAAGAACTCCATAGCCCCAACTCCTGGCTCACCAATCTCCATCTCCTGTGATACCATGCTGAGGCTGCACTGTTGCCTGTATAACCTTTCTCCCACTTCCGGTTGGTGCAGGTCCCAGGATTAGGGAGACACCAGGTGTCCTATATAGCTAGGTTGTTGTTGGTGCTAATCTTGTCGGAACCTGTTGGACGTTAGGTCTGGGTGCCACACGGACCTATTTTGACCCATATGTCACAGTCGGTATTATTTTCCTGTGGGGCCAGTGCAATCCACGGAACTCAGTGAGTTCTAGCGAGCTCAGCACATGTGCAGTTCACTGTTGTCCTCTGCAGTCCTAAAGCTTTTGCCACAGTGTACAAAATGGCGTCTGACGTGTCACTACTAGAATTCTTGATCTGCTGGCCATTAGGCCTGAGGGCTACCCAGACCTGTCTTGGGTGGAACTTTTAGAATGCCACGCTGATGCAGTTCACTGAGTCAGAAATGAGTTCACTCCCAGCTCAGTGCATGCTCAGTCCTTTCCCTTGCCTTTGCCTCGGCTCTAGGGAGCTGACTGGGCTGTGAAATCCACCCTGTCCTGTGTACTGCCTGTCTGTGATCTTCTCTGTCTCTGCTCCTGGTCAGATCAAACGGACCAGCTGGACGGATAGTTGTTTGTCTGGGTTTACCTCCCAAGCTACCAGTGAAAGTCCCTTCCCACCTGGTTGCTGGTGGAGTTCTGGCCGCTGGTGGAGTTCAGATTGCTGTTAGCTAAATGCTGCTGGAGTATCAGTCACTGCAACACCATACCATTGTGTCTGCTGCTTTCCTGTGTCTGTCAGTCTCCAGGTACCCCTCTGCTGTTGTTCTGTCCTCTCCCATTTCCTGGAATGTGTCTTCTAATACTTCATCCTGATTAAATGTCTCTCCATCTGTTCAAATGTGTCCTTACCCTATTCCACCATCTTGATTCTCCCATATCTATTTTCAGATCATGAGAAATCTCCAAAGAGTCCTCCATAATGTTTATCCTTGTTTACATTCCCATTGACAGTAAAAAGTGTATTGTTTTCTTACATCCTCTAGCATTTATTGGTTTTGATTTTTGGATGATAATCACTCTAACTGGGATGAGATAAAACCTCATGGTGGTTTTTGTTTTAATTTCTCTGATAGATAGATACTCCAATAAATTTTTTCATGTGTCTGCTGGTGATTTGCAGTTCCTCCTTTGAAAATTGCCTTTTTATATCTTCTGTCCGTTTTTATATGGATTATTTGCTTTGTTTTGAATATTTTGAGCTCTTTATAGATTCTGGGTGTTAACACCCTATCAGTTACACAGTTTGTAATTATTTCCTCCCATTTTGTTTGTTGCCTGTTCATTTATTTCTGAAATTATCATTTTTCATCAAAGTTTTACAATTTTCATTGTACAAATATTTCATCTCAATGATTAACTACTTCTAGATTTGGGAAATGTTTTTTTGATTACCACTTTTGGGTTATTTGTTTCTATAGTATAGAAATAGCACTGATATTTACATCTTGATTTTGTAACTTGCAACTTTATTGAATTTATTGTTTCTTACAGAATTGGAGTGGTACATTAGAGTTATTTGAAGTATAGTTTATTTCAAAGGAATGGAAAAAGAGATCAATGAGGGAGGGAGAAAAGGAGAGAAGGGGGCAGAGAGAAAGAGAGAGAATCTGCTATCCATCCACTGGTTCACTTCTCAAACACCCACAGTAGCCAGAGTTAAGCCATGCTATTGGTAGCTAGATTGGAAATGCAGGAAATACTCCCCCAGGCTCTCTGATATGGGCTGTGAGTATCCCAAGTGATTCTTTAACCTATTGTGTCAAAGAGTCTGTCCCAGGTTTTTCTTTTTAATGCCTAAGATCAGTTTTTATTCCCACTGACATCTTCATTTTTTCTTTTCCTAGATAGATACTTTTTAAAAATTTGACTTATATAATTGTTCTGGCTAATAATTCTAGTACCATGCTGATTAGAAAGACAAGAGTAGGCATTTCTGACTTTTGGATCTTAGCAGAAAAGCATGATTGCAATTTCCTTCTATACACAAACTATTGAGAGTGTTAATCAAGAGGAGATATTGAGCTTTGTCAAATGCTGGTTTGTATAGGAAATACTAGGTGTGAATGCCAGTGATAAATTCCAGTTTTCAGGATATTCCATGTGTGTTAGAAAAGGTGTATTCTGCCTCTGCTGAGTGGAAAATTCTATATATGTATGTGAAATTCATTACTGTCTAGTAGATACAGATATTATCAAAATTGGCATATTGATGTCTCCCAGTATTTTGGTACCACTAGCTAGCTCTTCTTTATGTCTATTAATATTTGCTCTATACATTTAGTTGCTCCCATAATGAGTGTCCTAGCTGGGAATGGGTCCCTGTGTAGATATAAAGTATATGCTTGGATTTTATTTTTTATTATTTAACATAGTTTATCTCTGATTAGAGTTTACTAATACTTAAGGCGAGTAGTTACAAGTGCTTATTTGTGTTGTCAACTCTTCTCTGGTTGTTTTGCAGGTTCTCTGTTCTTTCTTTTATTTAAAAGATTTATTTTTATTTGAAAGGAATATTTTACAAAAGAAGAGAGATAGAAAGTCTTCTATCCACTGACTCACAGCCAGCATTGAATAAATGCAATACTGGGGTCTAGGAGCTTCTTTATGATTTCCCACGTGTGTGAAGGGGCCCAAGGACTTGGGCCATCCTCTGCTTTTTCCCAAGTCATTAGCAGAGAGTGAGATTGGAAGCAGAGAATCTGGGACACATACCGGTATCCATTTGGGATGCCGTTGCTGCAGGAGGAGGAGGAGGATTAATTTGCTAACCCAGTGCCTCAGCACCATGCTCCTTTCTTCTTCCCTTCTTCCTTTTTTGTGGTTTAGTGGTTTAGTGAATTTTGTAATGATTTTTAAAAGATTTATTGATTTATTTGAAAGACAGAGTGATAGGAAGAGAAAGCAAAGGGGAGAAAGAGATCTTCCATCTACTAGTTTTCTTCCTAATTGATGTAGTGGCCAGGACTGAGCCAGGCTGAATCCAGGAGCTCAGAACTCCATCAAGACCTCCCACACAGGTGGCAGGGCCCCAGAAACCTTAGTCATATCTTACACTGCTCTCCTAGGCATGTTAACAAGAAGCTGGATTGGAAACAAACAACTAAGACTTCAATTGGCACTTACGTGTGTAATGCTGGAGTTGTAAGTGATGGCTTCACCTGCTATGACCTTACAATGCTGGCCCATGTACTAAATTTTGAAGCATTTCTCTTTTTTGCTTGTGTATGTCCTGAGGCATTTTGCTTGTGTTTATTGTGAGGTTTACATGAGACTTAGCATTTGAAGAACAGTAAGTTCTGTTTTTGCTGAGGTTTGGTGGTTGTGACTATTTCGTAACTTCTGTTAGTTTTACCAGGGAAGGCAATCACTCAATAATCGCTTATTAAATAAGCTTTCTCAGATTGACACTGTTGTAATAAGACTAAAATTAGTTTCTCCAAAACTATAAATTTTCCAACATTTGAATGTTTTTAGATCAGGCTCCCTATGTGGGATTCATAGTTTTCAGAAAATTTCCCATGTGATTTCTAAGAGTTGCATCAATTGATATTGCCATAACAATGTAGAACTCTAAAAACTTTATTGTAATTTTGGCAGAATTGGCTATACGTTAGAGCACAGTTTTCACTTGTGGTTTTCTTATATTCAAGTGAAAACTTTCCTATTGTAATTTGTGTTTCTTCTTAGGGGGAATTATCTCAAGTATCTAAATCTTTTGACAACTTAATTGTTGATTTTTAAATGTTTTATAATAAAATTGAATGATCTATTTCTATAATAAATTTGCTGTACTTTTTAATCTTATTTCTTCATGTGTATTTAGTAGACATGGCTTATACTTTTCTTTAGCATTTTCTCTCATGTAACAAGTTTTCCTAGTATGTAATCAAAGGTGTTATCTTTTTTTTCTAGTATTTTCACACCCTTATGTTCAAAGCTGAAAACACTATCCCAGTTAGCTTGCTTTAAGGATGGACAGGATCAAATTATGAGAGGTTTGGGATGTTATTAGAGGGGATGGGTGTTTGATGTTGTAGCTAAGATTCTGGTCGAAATGCCCATATTCTATATTAGAATGACTCGGTGATTAGGTTCAGTTTTCAGCACAGCCTCCATTTCCAGCTTCCTGCTAATCTGCACTCTGGAAGACAGCAGGTAGTGATTCATGTGCTTGGGTCCCTGTCACTATGTAAGAGACTTTATTGAATTCCAGGATCCTTATTATTTTTTAAATTTAGTTTTATTGGAAAGACAGATCGACAAGAGAAGGAGCTGAAGATTTTCCATCCACTGGTTCAACCCCCAAGTGGCCACAATGATGGGAGCTGAGCTGATCCGAAGCCAGGAGCAAGGAACCTCCTCTGTGTCTCTCATGCAGGCTCGAGGTCCCAAGGCATTATGTCATCCTCCACTGTTTCTTCCAGGCTACAAGCAGGGATGGGAAGTGGAGCTGCCAAGACACAAACCAGGATCCCACAGCATGCAAGGCAAGGAATCAGCTGCTGAGCCATCACGCTGATCCCAAGGATTCTTATTTTAAGTTTGCTGGCATTTGGGAAGCAAACTAGTGGACTCCGACCAGTGGATGAGAGTTCTGTTTGTCTGTCTGTCTTGGTCAGAGGTATTCCAGGTGGGACACCTAGTGGGTGCTGCTGCCCTTCTACCTTCTCTCTAGAAAGCAAGAATAAAGGGAAGGTGGCAACAGAAAACGTCTTTCTCTTTGTTTTCTGGAAATGAGGAAGCTAGCTGCTATTTTTAGCCAACTGTAATACTTGTTTACCTGGGCTGCTCTGGTTCCAGGCTTGTATTGCTTTCTTAGCACTGCCATAACAAAGGTCTACAAATGGGGCAATAGAAACAGCAGTAACAGCCTGTCTCCCAGCCCTGGAGGCCAGAGACTGAGGTCAAGATTTGTGCCATCTTGGGGCTCTGTTGGAGAGTTTGTTCCACCAGGACTGTGGACATCCGCTATGTCCCGACTTAGGTCAGGACAATGTAATCTTGCCAAAGTTCGCACTGAATGTATGGGTCATTGCTTTTGATTTTCTGATAAATTGCTCATCCTGATTTATGAGGTTCTATCACACAAAACTCACATACCAACTAGGAGCATGGCAAATCATTTGCTTGAGAATGAGTAGCTTTCTAAAAACGTGGCCAAATATGGCAACAGTAAGTGAATAGATTGTCTCTATGCTGCCCAATAGTAAAAATAAATAATAAAAATATTAGAACAAAATATAGCAGAGAAAGTCTTAAGCACAGAGTTGGAAATAAACTAAATACTTACCTCTAATGGTTTATTGTACCTTGTTACATTTTGAATTTGGTAAGGTTTCATGCTAAAACTAGGCCAACTCAGTGGGAAATAAACAGAAAAGAAGTTCATCTTTCTCAGTATCTTCCCTCTAGCTTTTTTTTTTTTTTAGATTTATTCAGTTTATTACAAAGTCAGATATACATAGAGGAGGAGAGACAGAGAGGAAGATCTTCCGTCCGATGTTTCACTCCCCAAGTGAGCCGCAACGGGCCGGTGCGTGCCGATCTGATGCCGGGAACCAGGAACCTCTTCCAGGTCTCCCACGCGGGTGCAGGGTCCCAAAGCTTTGGGCCCTCCTCGACTGCTTTCCCAGGCCACAAGCAGGGAGCTGGATGGGAAGTTGAGCTGCTGGGATTAGAACCGGCGCCCATATGGGATCCCGGGGCGTTCAAGGAGATGACTTTAGCCTCTAGGCCATGGCGCCTGGCCCGCCTCTAGCTTTATTTAGGTAGGCTGCGTTTCATTAAGCTGACCTATACCATCACTTTATTGCATATGAAATATGGTCTAAACTTTTGCCCTGGTCATTTATACATTTCTTTTCTTATTTGCCTACCTGTAATGTTTTATTTCCTCATTTGTTGCTCAATGCCAAATTAAGATTTCCCAATGTCTATTTATTCGACATTAATGAAAGCAAAGGGTTGAACGTAAGACAAACAATCTCTGCCTTCAAATGGTTCGCAGCTCAGTCAGCTTCCTCGTCCTGGAATATTCCACGTGTCTTGTCTGTTACTGGAGCTTTGCTCCACTGGCCTACTCTACTTGGGTATTCGTAGATATTAAATATCCTTTCAAAGCCATATTGCTCTTTAAAGTTTCAATTCAAGTTCCACATTATTAAATAAAACTTTGATGCTCAGGACACCTCTGTTGGAATGAACCACTCTGTTCCACAGATCCCTCGAAGCCATTAATGATATGATATCATTGTGCAGTTATTGATGTATGCTGGTCTTCTCCAAAATGACAGCAACATTAGATCTTACTTAGTGTTGTCCATCTCAGTATGCATAGGAACACCTATGCCCACAGCAGGAAGTAAGTAAATGCAGTTCTTTGTGTTGAATTGAAAGTTCAGAGAACAAAATTGTAATAGTCTGTTACAGAATAGAATCACAATCATCATGAGTTTTTTCATTCTCATGTGTATATATTCCTTGACTATAGAGATTCTCTGATTTTTATATGGCTCAATATTAGTATCCAATAGGTACTTAATAAGTACTCTTCACTGACATGCTGAAATTATAGTATTAAATTTATATATAAAATATATAATAAAATCTATTGCCCACTTTTTAAAAAAATGCAATAAAACATTTAGTTAGTTGTCAACTGCTGCTGCTTTTTAAACCAGCTTTGTCACTAAAAAATCCTGCTGCATTATCATGCAAAGTTTTAATTGACATAGCTCCATGCTTTCATCATTTGCTAAAAAGGATTATTTTAAACTGCCAAGTGGCAATGGAGTTTGAGTTCTTTCCATTAAGTATTAATAAAACATCCTGTAATACAGATCCCCTTTACTTGGCTCATCTGGGAGTTGTTTGGAAGAGATGCATTTATTTCACTTAAAGTTTGTTACATCCTTCCATTTCTGTGGCAAATCCCAGGGCACCATCCTGGCCCAGAAAGGTTGGTGTTCATTTGTTTAGAGAATGGAGGAAGATTACTCTTTGCTGTCAGTGTCAGATTGTGTCAAAAGTGGGGTCCCTCTTTTATTTTTACTGGGCAACATTATGAATGAAGACAATTTGATATTTCTAATGAAAATGACTTTTATAAGATAAGTCAGCTCCCACTCCTTGCTCGACAAAATAGCCAGGCAAATGCTAGGGCAAATTGAGGAGTCAAGAAAGTTTGTTTTCAGCCTTTGCCCAATACTGTTTAACCATCTTAGACAGAATTCCCTGCTATGTGACTTACCTTTTCTGTCTTCTGTCATACTGTCCACATACGCCTTCTGCCTTTGACTTTAGATCCGTTTATCTAGGTTTTTCAGCTCAACTCACTTAATAGCAATGTAAATAAGAAATGTTTCCTAATCTCTTATCATGACCTTGGTACTGTATTCCCATGCAAGTCATCTCAATCCTTAAGACAGTTTTGTAAGATGGTAATTATTGTCAATATAATTTAAACTATCTTATTTTCCATTTTACAGTTTTGCAGATACAGGGCATACATTTTAAAACAAAATAACAGTCTTAACAAGCTTAAAAGTTTGGGGACTTCCTACTTTTTAGTTGTTTGAAGATGTGGATTGTGGTGAATTAAGCCTATAAATATAGAGTGGATTAAAATTATGTCATAGCAATAACTGATGAAGAGAGAAGTGGGAGGGAAGGAGATGAGGATTAGGAGCAGAGGAGAGATGTGAGGCTATTGTTTTGGAACTGCTGTTTTTGGTAATGCATACAATATATCCTCTTTGTATTAAAAATTTTTTGCCCAAGCCCATACAGTTAGGATGACAGGTGTCAGTTGGCCACAACACTGTATCTCATCCCGCTTCTTTTTCCTGAATGTAAACTGGCTGCTTCACCTATCCAGCAGTCTGGTCTATGCTTCTTTTCAAATCTCAATGAGATGATAATTTTACCTGTTAGACTGGCTGTTGTGATGCTGATTTCTTCATCTTAGAGGTAAAATACACTGTAGTTTCTTACTCCCTGAACTCATGTGTTTAGCGCTCTGAACAGCTGTGCACATCAGCTAGCCCCAAGGCTGAGAAATTTTAAGGGCACTAAAACACATGGAAAAGTTGTGTGCAGGTGTCCCAAGTTGGCAGTCCTGGCATTTGAATCATTTGGTGAGCATTCTCAATAATCCCTGACAAACAATAAAATGGTGTGTATTTAAGTTGTTAAATTTTAGAGTATTTTATTAAGTAGCAAAAGGAGCTGGGACAATCAGTAAGTGTTGCACTCCGAATGGGAGTTGGGCATTCTGACTCTGGAGCATTCACACTTGGTTCTCCACACAAAGGATGAACTAACACTGGAACATTTACACTTGCTTTGCCACCTGGAAGATGGACTGAGTTTGGAGCATTCACACTTGATTCCTCCAGTCACATACCTGATTCCTCCAATCAGAGGATGAATTAATACTGGAGAATCTTGCATACACTTTCTGTCAGTATTTGCATGTGAAAAGGATCATGCCTGGCACTCACAGCAGGTTGAGGTCATTTCTCAAAACAAACCCATTGTCCTTTTCACTTATAAGGAGCATTGCCTAAGGTCATGGAATATATATGTGTGTGTGCAAATGTAAAAGTGAATATTCCGGGCCCGGCGCGGCATGGCCTAGCAGCTAAAGTCCTCACCTTGAAAGCGCCGGGCTCCCATATGGGTGCCGGTTCTAATCCCGACAGCTCCACTTCCCATCCAGCTCCCTGCTTGTGGCCTGGGAAAGCAGTCGAGGAGGGCCCAAAGCATTGGGACCCTGCACCCGCGTGGGAGACCCGAAAGAGGTTCCAGATTCCCGGCATCAGATCAGTGCAACACGTTGTGGTCACTTGTGTAGTGAACCGTTGGACGGAAGATCTTCCTCTCTGTCTCTCCTCCTCTATGTATATCTGACTTTGAAATAAAAATAAAACACTTCTTTTTTTCTAAAAAAGTGAATATTCCATAAGTGTATGATTTCATACAGTGCCATAAACTGAACTCCCACATATAATCATCAGCCAGGGAAGAGATATGAGGTAGTCTTTACAAAATTTACAGAAAGGTAAAATTAAAAGTTATATTTATTTTGGTACAAAAGTGTTTTTTAAATCAATACATAAAGGTCTTAATATTATGAAAGCATTATTCATGGATTTAAAATTTTTGCACCAAAATGAACTTATGCTTTTAAAAAATTATTCTTTTGGGCAGGCATTGTGGTACAAGTAAAATCAGAAGCTTCCCATACGATCTCTGCTCCTTGTTCTTGCTGCTTCCTGTTAGTGGCCTAGATAAAACAGTGCTTGAGTCCCGACCACTCATATGGGAAACCTGAGAGAACCCTCAAAGAAGCTCCTAGTTCCTCACTTTGGCCTGGGCTACCCCTGTACATTATAGAGAAGTGGACCAATGGGAAGAAGATTCTCTCTCTCTCTTCCTCCATGTCTTTCCCTCTCTTTGCCTCTCTCTGTAACTCTTTCAAATAAATAGATAATTATTTTTAAAAAAATAACAAATTATTCACTCACTTTATCTAAAAGTACTTAGCCAGCATCTATTAACTCTGAAAGAGTGCATTAATAGTAAGCTGGGTTGAAAGTAAAGTGGTCAGACTTGAACTAGACATATGAGATGGGAGCTTAATTGCTCTGCTGAACTAACACTCCATAAACTTGTCTTTTAATTCCATTTTCCATAAACCTTCTAAAATGCTCTCTGAGCACATTACCATTCCCCAGGCTCCCTCCTTCAGCTACCACCCAGTCCCTTCAACTTCCCTCCCAGGTTTGTCAGGCTGTGCAATCTATTAATATTTTGATTTTTTACTCTTTGGCTTCTGAGCATGTAGACAGTGTAAGTGGCCTATAACTTTTACTCAGCATTAATAGGCCATTTTATTGCTGAAATCTCAATTTAGAGGGAGAAGCAGATCCTCGATTTTGTTCATTTTGCCTTTTACTTTTTTTGGTGTGTGATTAGATTACAATGAGAAACAATAGACAAAAATAACTCTTGAATGGGAGTCAGGATCTCTGGGTCCTGGTTTTAGTCTCATGCCTGACATTTGGTGTCTGTAAAGGGGTTTCATATAAAGGTAGAGCAAATCTAGATTTTTTGGTATTTAGTATTATTTTGCATGATGTTGTGTGTAGGTATAGAAATTTCCGTCTCCTCTTTCCCTTCCTCCCTCCTCATTCTCCTCCCCCTCACCACTTTCCTTCATATTATTGCAATAGTGTAATCCTTCAGCAACAGTCATAAGTTCAACATTCTGCTGCTTAAATGTATAATAGTATTGTAGGTATAGGCAATGGTAGAAAATTTAGTATCATCTTGTCAAGGTATATTCAAGGGTTTCATTGGAAGTTCTCATTTTATTTGGGAGTAGAAATGGATCTGTACTCCTGAATAAATCTAGATCTTAATGGCTCATTCTCTAAAGATCATCCAGATGTGCTTATTTTAATTTCTGGGGCCAGCCACCCTGTGGATCTCAGTTTGTGGAAGACAAGGTGTCCCATCACCTGGAGATTACAGCTGATTGTGTCAGTTGTTTGGTTTCTTCACAAACATCAGAAATTACATAAACCAAATCAAGCAGATTTAAAGGTATCTTGGGGTGGGTAGGGGGAAGGATGTGATACCATTAAGAATAATTAAGGTGTCACAGTTCAATAGGATAAAAGAGAGCTGCAATATTGGGGCTCTGGATTTAATCTCCTCTCTTCCATTAACTGATTATACAATTACATATGTGTGGTTTATTTTACTCTTTAAATTCATCTGGAAAAATGCTGATTCTCTCAGGAGGGTGTTCTGGACATGCCCTCCCACGATGTCAGGCCTACATAATGTTGCTTTTATGACATATGAACATATGTGATCATCTCAACCATGATACTCCTCCTGCCTTGTAATTGTCTGTGCACATTTTCAGCAAGGAGAGCTGTTGTGGGACAGTAAGTCATTGTGTAACAGGCAGGCAAATGGCTGTTATCAATGTTTATATGTTAGGTAGCTAAGAGGCACGCTCCATTAAGCAAGGGGAGGAAGATGCTTCCTTATCCGAAGTTTCATCTCCTTCCCATCCTACCTCTGTGCCTCCCTGAAGCATAGAGAAAAATTCAGTTCACACTAAGAGTAAGAACATTTATCTTAAGGAAACAAAACTTGCAGAAGTATAACACTGCCTAACCTAGAGACAACTTTCTATTACCATCCAGAGCACATAATCTTTTTGAGCCCAATCACCTCAGTTATCTTCATTTCAGAAAATTGATTTTGTTTTACATTTGAAAATTGGAAGGAATGGTTGATTTTTTCCCCCCAGAACATAAGAAAACAGTTTCAAGAATGTAAAACATTGCTTTCATATGATAATTCCTCAACTACTTTATGTAAGATTTTAAATATATTTAGAGCTCAGTGTTTACAAAGGATCCAGTTCCTTGTGGAAAAGGAGTAAAACACTTCAAAATGCATACATTCCCAAGAGCCTTTTTCCCTGGTGCCTGGTAAATGCTTCCTAGGCTGTTAGCAGGAAACACTAATGGAAGAAATATAAACCAATTCTTTGGCAATTTCATCAAAATCTTGCAGTAAGTTCAATTTTTTTGTGCATCCATATGTTTTTTTGGCATGGGGAAGACATTTCTTGTGACAAGGAAGAGTAAAACATTCAGCTACTGGGGAAATGTGCGTCACATTAAGTTGAAATCAAGGTTCATCCTCAAGAACCAAGGTGCCTTCTGTCTTGAGACACCAGCTGCTAAGAGCAGAGCTGAGGATTCTTTCCAAGTAAGTGGCCTTTTCTTCTCTAAATCTACCTATGGTTGAAGATTAAAGTCAGTGCTCTGTGGAGACTTGTGATCTGAATGCCACCGTTTTCTGGTAATAAATAATTCCTTATTTAGATGAGAAATATAATAGAACAAAAAGGTTAGAACTGCTGTGTTCCATAATCAGACACAAGCAAGACCTCATTCTAATTGTTGCTCACCTGTCTTTTAGATGAGGCTTGAAAGAATTTGTTTGCAAAATGCTGTTGGGAGGTTAGAAGGCCATTCCTAGCTACAAAGAATCATAGGGTTTTCAAAGCGCTTAACCATCTCCCGAAGGTGCCCTTTCCCTGGGCAACTTTCAAAGCCGCCTGAGAAGGTTCTTCAATATTTCTTTCTCGGCAGTCAAACTAGGCTTATTGTTTAGAAAGATGGATTAGGTGACTATCTTTGAACCGTGCTTTGAATGGGTATGAAGTCAAATGGCCTTAACCAGACTGAAATGAATGAAAGGAAGATTTTAAAATGTTACCTATCATGATGAGGGAAAGATGTGGCTGAAGCAGAGCTCTGTTATGGCAGTTAAAAAGCAAACATGTCTCATTGAGAGAGCTGGATTTCAAAGTTTAATCTGGCACTTTCCATATACAATTTAATTCTGAGACAACCATGTCTTTCGAAGTGTGCTATCTAATTTGTGGTGGCTCTTTGTTTTTGTATGAACCAGGACTTATTTATTTATTTATTTATTATGATACAGTTCCATAGGCTCCTGGTATTTCCCTTATCCCAGCCCAAATCCCGCCCCCCCCCCCCCCCGCACCTAGTTCCTCTGTATCATTACTAAAATGTCAATCATTGTGGGCATGGACAATGGCAAGAGAGTCCAGCATCCTATTGTCAAGATATGGTGAACAGTTTCATTGTAAGTCCATCTTTGTCTGGAAGTAAAGACGCATACTACATTGTATCCTCACATCTGGATATGTTAGTCTCCATTTCACAGCTACTGTAGATCCCCTCAAATGAAAAGTCATAATACAAAATCAACAATAGGAATAAAAATAGAAATTTACAATGCCATGAAGTTAAATAACATGTTACTAGATATGACAGTCTCATTACACAGCTATTATACATCCCCTTAAATGAAAAACCACAAAACAAAATCAACATGAGGAAGAAAAAAGAAGTGAACAACACCAAGAAGTTAAATTACATGCTACGAAATGACTAACGTGTAGCTGAAGAAATGAAAATCAAGAACCTTCTTGCAGAAAATGATGCTACTGTGTGATCTAGAAGTCATTGAAAATTGGAACAGTTATTCCAATGCAGAGCATGAGAAATAGAGCAGCTGGGACTGGAACTGGCACCGATAGGGGATTCTGGCACCAGAGGCAGAGGCAGAGGCAGAGGCTTAACCAATGCCATGGTGCTGTTCTTACTCCTCTTCATTTTTATGCAAAAAATATATTTATGTGTCCAACTAATCAAATGAAGTCACAGTCTACATAAAGCTTCACATAATGTTTTTCAAATTATCATAAATGTTTTACTAAGTCATTAAAGATTTCTCAACAATGTGATTTTTGGTTGCTCTATTTTATTCTATTCAATGGAATTTAAAAATTAAGCCACTATATGTACACACAACTCAAAAAGAGTCTCCTATTTAGAATAACTGCTTAGTTGATCATCAACCAACAATTAACAAAAACATTTGACTGAAATATTACTTATGTTTGGACTCACACATTTCCTACAGCAGTTTTCAAAGGAGGCATTGCTGAAAGAGATGTAAGCTACCCTGCTGGATAAGATTGAACATAACCAAGCCCATTTAGTTTTGACTAGACCTTGAATCTTGGACAGGATGGACAATAAGTGTTAGCTCATCATGACTCAAATCCTACACTCTTCAGTGCACAATTGTTATCCATAAACCAATCATTTTCCTTTTCGAATTCCTATGATGGACTGAATCCTGCATCTGTGTACTAAATATCACAGTTTACTTTCTTACCTAATTCAAACAAATTTCCCAAATGCTACCTCAGTCTACACTGTTTTCCAGTTCCCCAAAGCCAACATGAATTTTGCTAAAATGAAGATATTTATAACTTTTCCTTGCCACTACAAAAACTCAGTTCCCTTTTGCTCTTCATGTTGTGAATACATCCTAGTTTTGTATATTTTTCTAATATTCTGAATTGTGTGCTGTTTGATGCTCTGCCTTTGTTTTATCAGAAAAAAAGCAAGGTCCATAGATTAAGCATCAGATACATTTACGTTAAAATTAAGATACTTTTCTGCTTAGAGGAGGAGGGCACACAGATTCATAAAGAGCTAAAAAGCTCTCTTGTAATCCCATCCTCATTTTTTTTCACTCAAAAATCTTCTGAAGCTATGGTTTCACATCTTATTATGGGGCTGAAATCCATTTTGGGAATTCTTTGTGCCTTAAATTGATGTGAGACTGGAGGTGAGAGTACATTATAATCTGAAAGCTCTGTTTGTTCTGAAAAGAAACTGTTTCACTTGATTCAACAGACATTTGGCAACACAGATAATTGTTTGCTTGGTCAGTCTAATCACGTGACCAAATCACTGTTTATGGATGTTGTTTGAAGTTGTTGAATGGAATGTTGCACTTCTTATTTTTTGCCACATCTGAATTGCTAGTAAGAAGGAATCAGTAGACAAGCTGTAAGATACAAGATAAAAACATAAGATTTATTATTTATGAATGGAAGTATATAGAAATCTTACACATTAGATACAAAGATAGGCAGAATAAAAGGCAATTATTTTTGTAAAGGAAAAGATGTATTTATTTGAAAGACAGAGCAAGGAGGGGGAGAAAGAGAGAGAAGAAGAAGAAGAAGAAAAAGAGAGAGAGAGAGAGAGAGAGAATACGATCATCTTCCACACAGTGGATCACTCCTTAAATATAGGCAACAATACTGATTGAGTGGAGCCAGGTGAATGGAAGTCAGAAGCCAGGAACTCTTTCCAGTTCTCATTTGTGGGTGGTGGGAACTAAAAGTGCTTTAACCATCATCTGCTGTTTCCTAGGTGCATTAGCAAGGAGTTGGACCACAGTGAAGCAGCTTAGACTCAACTAAGCACTTTGATATTGGGCTTTGTGTGCAGCCATCACAAATAGCAGCTTGACTACCAGAGTACCTGCCCCTGAAACTCAACCTTCTTTCTTAAGGATAAATTTAAAAATCAACTGGAGTTGTATGTGAGGTTTTGTATAATGAGTGGAAGCATAGTCTTTAAATATTTGGAAGTATGAATATATATGCTTTGTAGGAACATTGAAGTGGGTGTGGAGATACAAATCAATGCAGGCAAAACAGATGATACTATTAATCTTCAGTAAAAGCTAACAAGGACTTGGTATATTTTTCAAAATTTTGTTTATAAAGAAAATGGATTTCATATTTCATGTGTACATTTCTCTCGCTCCCTTTCTCTATCCCTCTTCCAACAGTCCTCCTTTCTTTTTTTCTTTAAATTTTACAAAACAGAATTTCAATCTCCTGTATAACCAAAGGCTTAACTCACTACTAACCATAATATTCAATAAATAAAAAATAGGAAGGCTATAATGTCACAGAAGACTAAGCAAAGAAATAAACAATCATATCAGAAGATGTTTGTTTCATTCCTATACTTTTATCGTGGTCTATATTTGATGGCATTTATCAGAGAAAACATGGTATTTGGCTTTTGGGGGTGGGCTTATTTCACTAAGCATAATGGTTTTCACTCGTATCCATTTTGTTGCAAAAGACAGAATTTCATTCCTTTTTACAGCTGAGTAGTATTCCATAGTGTTTGTGTGTATGAGTGTGCATGTTTGTGTGTGTGTGTGTGTGTGTGTGTGTGTGTGTAAAACACATTTTCTTTATTAAGTCATCACATGATGGATGTTTGGTTGATTCAATATTTTGGCTATTGTGAATTGAGCTGCAATAAACATAGTTGCGGGGGTGGGGAGCAGCATGGAAAACTTACCCACATGCTTATTTCATTTTGCTTGGGTAAATTCCCAGGAGTGGAATGGTGGGATCATATGGTAGAACCATTTGCAGACTTCTAGGAACTCTCCATACTGTCTTCCATCACAGTTTTACTTACCAGAAATTGTTATTTTTTGATTTTTGTGTGGTAGCCATTTTAACTGGGGTGAAGCGAAACTGAGTGTGGTTTTTATTTGCATTTCCCAGATGTCTGGTAATCCTGAGACCCTTTTTCATGTGTCTATTGGCCATTGGAATTTCATCCTTTAAAAATCGCTTCTCCATGTTCCTTTCCCATTTGTTAACTGGATTGTTTTTGTTGTTGCTGTTGTTGTTTCCAGAGCCCTTTACAAAATCTGGATATTAATCCTTTATCAGTTGTAGAGTTTGTAAATGCTTTCTCCAATTCTGTTGCTTGCCTCTTCACTTCGTTGAAAGTTTCCTTTGCAGTAAAGAAGCCTCTGGGCTAAATACTATCTCATCTGTTTTGTTTTTCTTTCATTGTCTGTACTTCTGGGGTCTTTTCCAAAAAGTCTTTGTCTATGTCAATATCATACAGAATCTCACTGACATTTTCTTGTGGTGATTTGATGAATTTGACTCAAATCCTTGATTCATTGTGAGTTGATTTTTTGTATAGTGTTTAAGGCAAAGGTCTTATTTCATAATTTTGTACACATAGATTAAATATTCTCACCACCAGTTGTTTAAGAGATTGTTTTTAGTCCAAGGATTGATTTTAGCTCACTTGTCAGAATAGTTGGTTGTGTGTGGGTAGATAATTTCTTGTTTCTATTATGTTCCATTAATCTAGATGTCTGTTTTTGTGCCAGTATCAGGCTGTTTTAATTGCCCTGCAGTATACGTTTTTTTTCCCCATTGGAATGTCAGATTTACAGAGAGACCAAGAGAAAGAACTTCTGCCTGCTGATTTCACTCCTCAAAGAGTCACAACAGCTAGATCTGAGCTGACCTGAAGCCAGGAGCCAGGAGCTTCTTCCAGGTCTCCCACGTGGGTGAAGAGTCCTACGGCTTTGGACCATCTTCGGCTGTTTACCCAAGTCACAAGTAGGGAGCTGGATGGGAAGTGGAGCAGCCAGCATAGGAACTGGCGCCCATATTGGATCCCGGCACACGCAAGGTGATGATTTTAGTCACTAGGCTACTGCGCCAGGTCCCTTCTAGTACATGTTGAAGCCTTGTATTGTAATGTCTCCTGCTTCATTCTTATTGTTTAAGGTAGCCTTAGCTATTTGAGGCCTTTTGTGTTCCCATATGAATTTAGCATCACTTTCCCCTAAATCTAAGAAGAATGGCAGACTTTGACAATGACATTGATTCAATAAATAAGTAACTACTGAAAAATTGAAACTAGACCATGGTGAGAACCCGAATAGATATGATGTAGCTACTTACCTCTGAGTAGGATATATATTTGGTTAAGGTGGAATGATGTCATATATATCAAACAGCATCAAAAGAGCTTATAATCACATAGCACTGCAGGTGCTATGGACGTAAAGGGAAGTAGTTAATACAAAAGGATGGAGGTGGGCAATGGGACAGCTTCAAGTGAAACAACAGTTTTGTCCAGAGTCTGTCACTTGTATTCTTCCCAGTTCTGTTGCTTTACCTTTTGTCATTCTGGGCTTCCACTGCTGTGTCTGGCTGTCTGTTTGCTCCTGTTACCTTCATGAACACTTTCTTGAAATCTGAACCCTGAATACCTTGACCCCCTGTTATTTATCAGGAATACTTTTGCTAGTTCCTTGATTTGAATGGACTTTAGCCAACTACCCAATTTCAGTCTCTCTCACTCTACCTAGATGGGTAAACATGACAAACTCTGTAACCTACAGTCATCATGGCTCATCTCTATGTAAGCAAGCCAGGTTGGGATCGAAAATGGTTTATTGAATTCTTGCCTCCTTTGCTGTTGCAATCAGCAAGGTGAGCCATACTGGTTAAATTTTGCTATTCTACATCCAGTTCATTATGCTGGAGCAGACCCAGCATCAATGAAGTAATATTCTTTCAGTGGGAGGGGGTTATTTTGTGAGTGAATCTGAATGCCTTCACGGACCAGCATTATTGTTAATCATATCTACATTTGTATTTATATGCACACTCACAAGTGCAAAGATGCAGTTTCAAACTTAATTAAAAATAGAAAGCAACTAAAAGTGCGCTGGTATTTCCCTTGACTTCAGCATGATCTACCACTTTGACAAAACTTCATAAATCTCCGACAATAGAAAATTCTACCACATAGAACCATTTTATGCAGCAATATAGGTACTTAAAATATTCAGCAACTTTCATCATGTTTTGCCTCTTGGTACATGAGAATTTTATGTATTTAATAGTTACATATGTTATATATTTTATACAGTATTTTTTACTAATGATCCCCAACAGTACATTTTTTCTGAAACTCTCACATCTGTGTTTTGTTCTTGCTGCTTATAATGATAATCTTAAATTGAGCCCATCCTACCACAGAGGACGCATTTGTGGCAATTTTTTTTTCATGATGGCTTGATCTCATGATGAACGCATCAGGAGTTGTCACATCCTGGTGACAGAAAAGCCTGTCTCCTCACTTTTTGCAGGGGAGTTCTGGATCTGGCATCTGAGCAGCTCCCGCTGTTGCCAGGCCAGCAGCAGGTACACAGAAACTCAGAAGAGAGGAACCATGGGGAATGTTCATTTGTTATTTATTTATAAACTTGCTGTGCCACGTCATGTAAAATTAACACCTTTAATGGGCTCCTGCCTCAGTTGCTTGAAGGATGGGCTTTCACCAGCCAAGGCCACCCACTAGCTTCCAGGCAGTGTTGCATACGTGTTTGTGTTGGGCTGCTTGCTTAACAGTGTCCACCTGCTAAAGCTGTTCTTGTGCTCAGTTGGTCAGCAAAGGTCTGCCCCATTAGAGAAAATGTTTAGGAAGTAAAATCTTTAGGGATTTTGTGGCTGAAGAGATGAGTGATTACTTTGGAGCATAAATTCCTCTCTGTTGTTAATGAAGAGATTTACTCCAACGTTCATTTATTATAAATTGGGGTGTGTGTGGTTTCTCCCATGTGCCAGCATCCACAGGGTCCCTTTCCTGGAAGAGTTCATAAATAATCCAAGTTTACAATGAAAAGGTTTTTTAAGCATTATCTTTTCCTGTCATAAAAATTCCCTCATGCATCTAAGTGAAGTCCAATATAATTTGTAGATTCTGGAACCAAAATGACTTTATGTGTGGAGGGTGAATGCAAATAGTTGCTAATCTTGAGAAAGATCTTGCTCATCCACTCCACTGGACCCATCCAAAGTTTCAGTCTAATTCTACAGCATTATTCAAATTCAAACAACATATGTGTGTGGAGGTAGGGAGGTATGTTAAGTCATTCAACAAACATTTATTGCTTACCATGTGCTGGCTAGTGCATTTGGTACACTGGATCTTGAAGAGCTTATAGCCTAATGGAAGACAGAAACAAATGGCTTTAATTTATCTAATTAAGGTCCAATGCAAGATATTATAAATTAGGGCTAGCCCTGAGTACTAGTGAAGTGCAGGAAAAAGAATAATAACTATGAAGAAATAATATGAAGAATAATAACTATGATGAAATCAGGAAGGACTTCATAGAGGAGATGATGTTTGACAATAAGGAATGGGTAACTAATCAGGTTTAGAAGAAAAAAACTATTGCAGGTTTTCAAAGGAGCAATGGAAACAGGTATAACAGTAAGGACAAGTATGTGAATGTCTGCCAGTTGCCCATTGTTGTGCAAAGTGCCAGCTGCCATGCAAAGTGTTGCAGGACTCAACTGAATCCAGTGCTCTGTGTCTTGTGTATAAGAACACAGAGGAAACCTCAAGAGGTTAAGTGGCCTAACCAATTCTAGAATTCAACCTAGTCTATCTGCTACCCAACTATTGCGCTTGCAGCATTTGTGTCTGTGTGGAAGCTTGACCAGATGGAAGAGGATCTAATACAGCTACAGGATGAGAGGCAAGAGGTGCATTAAAGGCAGCTTGTGAGAGCACCAGGTGCTGTAAGAGGGGTTGAACTTTATCCTGCAGGCAGTGGATAATTTCTAAATCTCTGTCTCTCTTTCTCCTGTGTGTGTGTGTGTGTGTGTGTGTGTGTGTGTGTGTGTGAGAGAGAGAGAGAGAGAGAGAGAGAGGAGAGAAAGGGAGGGAGGGAGGGAGAGAATTGCATTTCAGGAACTTTTACGATATGTAGCAGATGAACTTCAGTGGAGGGTAGTAGAGGTGAGTGAGTGGGAGGAGAAACAATTATGTGAAAGCAACACAGCTCTAAACCTAGCTCTTCCATTAATTGCCATAAAACAAAGTTTTCTTGGGACTGAATGAGATGTGGGGATTTCAGAATTTTTACAACAAAATAGATTTATGTTTCAATTTCATTTTCCTTGCAGTTTTAAAAATATTTATTTGACAGGGCTAAGGTGATGGAGAGGAGAAAGAATAGGGAGAGAGGGGTTTTCAACACGCATATACAGAGAGAGAGAGAGAGAAGAGAGAGACAGAGATTCCATCTACTGTTTTACTTCCCAAGTACTTACCGTGGCTGGGGCTGAAACCAGGAGCTGGAAACTCAATCCAAGTCTATGTGAATGTCAGGGCTGCAATTACTGAAGCTGTCACTGCTGCCTCCCAGAGAGCATCCTGAGAGAAAACTGGAATAAGAGAGAGATCTGGGATTCAAGTGCTCCTAAGTGGCAAGCGGGTATTGCAATCACTAGGCAACAAGACTGTGCCCTTCAAGAACTTTTTGAAGTTTCAGTGTCTATGGACATTAGTGGTACACTCATTTGAAAATTACTGGCTAGGCATCTTTGACAGATGATTTAACCTCCGTTCATACAGTCTCACTGTAAGCTTTAGTCTCTTCAGCTACACAAAGAGGCTTTCCCAGACTGTTAAGAAGATTCAATTAGACAACAATCCATGGAAAATCTTCCTCTGGCGTTTGCATACTGCAAATTCCTACCTATTTGCACAGCTTTTCAATTCTATGAATACACTCCAAGGAAAACTATCTTATCAGTTTATTCATTCAGTTATTCTTGAAGGTTCGGTGTGAATGAGGCTTTGAATAACCAGCGATATGTATTGGGTAACAAGTAGAAGGGGAATATGGAAGTCACAATGTCTGCAACATTTTTTTAGTGTAAGAGGTAAGTTTAGAAAACTGGAATGGTGCTCAGAGTGGGATGAAGTGAGAAAATCCAAAAAAAGATTGAGGCAGGCTCTCTTACTCTAAGTGGTGACTGAGATGAAATTAGAAGTACATGAATGAATCTGGAAAATGTTATACTTACTTTAACGAATGCTAACAAATAGTTGCGCCTTTTTCCTTTGTACATTATGAAGATATAAAATGAATATATTTGAGGAAAAATATTGGATAATTATGCAGGTGATATATGGGTTTTAGCAAAAATTGGGAATATGATCTAAAACTAGGAACTTATGGCCTAATGGCCAGGGCTTTCTCCTGGACAGAGGCCTCATCTGGGGCACAATTCTTTCCTTAGTTAGTGATGTTACGCTATTTTTTCCATAGTCAGTTATGCTTGGCAGAGTGGCTGCTCCATTGATGTTAGTTTCACCAAACTGTGTATCCGCTGGTGTTTTGGGAACACTTAGGGTTTTAGCACCTATTCCAGCATGATGTTGTCCTTGTAGAGCCGTCTCTGTCCCACCAAGAATATAGGACTAAATGCGTATTGGTTGTAATGTATACTTGTTGAATTTACACTGAATGCACAAACAAACTGTGGGATTGTGCGTGACATTCAGTCAGGGTCCCAATAAAATGATTCAGAACATTGACTGAAGGCCACATAGATCTGGTTGAAGTCTGACCTACTGATAGTAGCCACTTAGTCATGAATACATTTAACTGCTCTGAGACTTGAATTTCTAAACTGGAAAATAGCAATCTAATGATATCAGTACTCATGAGGAACATTAGATAGTGCAAGTGCATTTTAGAAAGTTCGTGAAATGGGGCACGACGCAATAGCGTAGCGGTTAAGGTCCTTGCCTTGAACGCATCGGGATCCCATATGGAAGGCTGTTCTAACCCCGTCCAGCTCCCTACTTGTGGCCTGGGAAAGCAGTCGAGGACAGCTGAAAGCCTTGGGTTCCTGCACCCGTGTGGGAGACCTGGAGGAAGTTCCTGGCTCTGGGCTTTGGATCAGTGCAGCACCAGCAATTGCAGCCACTTGGGAAGTGAACCTTTGGACGGAAGATCTTCCTCTCTGTCTTTCCTCCTCTCTGTACATCTGCCTTTCTAATAAAAATGAATAAATCTTTATAAAAAAAAGTTCATGAAATGGAATCAAAAGAAATGTACCTTGGTGCAAAAAGATTTTGAAATGCATTCATATGAGAGAAAAAATTGATGGGAAATTTGTTTTGAAAAAATGTGCTTGGATGTCAAAAATTTTTCCACCAAAATAATTTTTTTAAATTAACTTATCTTATTTATATAAAGTGAACAAATTTCACCTATGTCAAGAAGCATAGTGTGATACATGCCACCCTGTTCTCACCCCTACCTGCATTTGCCATCTACCCTCTTTTTTACTTTTTTTTTAATGTTTACAATGGCATACTTGGAGCTTATTTTGCAAACACAAACACTCTACAGGTAAGCAAGAAAAAACAAATAGAAACAAACCATTGTGCCTCAACAGCATAGACAAAGAATGTAAACAATAATCAATCTCAAACACCAATCTTGTGCATATAGAATATTTATTTTTGTACTCTTTGTATTAATTACAGTTGACCAAGAAAAACATGATATTTGTCATTCTGGAACTATCTTTTTTAACTAAGCAAGTGGTTTCCAGTTTTTATTATATAGAAATTATAGGATTTTATTCTTTTTTATGTCTGAGTAGTATCCCACATTGTATATGTCCCACATGTTCTTTCTTCATTTTTTAAAGATCTATTTTTTTATTTGAAAGGAAGATTTTTTTTTACAGAGAGAAGGACTAGGTTGATTCTATATTTTAGCTATTGTGAACTGAGCTACAATTAACATGGGTGTGCTACTAACTCTCATGTATGCTGATTTCATTTCATCTCAGTAAGAGCAGGATGTTTCAGTAATATGGTAAATCTATTTTCACATCTCTGAGCAACCTCCAAACGGTCCTCCAGAATGGTTGTACTAGTTTACATTTTTACCAAAAGCAGATCAGGATACCTAGTCATGTCCTTTGTCCATTTCTTAGCTGAATTGTTGAGTTTTTTAAGCTCTTTATAGAACCTGAATATTAATCCTCTGCTAGTTGCAGATCTGGTGCATATTTGATCCCATTCTGTTGGTTGCTGCTTCACTTTATTGATGGTCAGTCATTGGGATCTTGTGTCATACTGCCACGTGTGAAGATCCAGTTTTCCTGGCACCATTTGCTGAAGAGACTGTTTTTCTTTCTAGGAGTTGCTTTCAGTGCACTTATCAAAAATTAATTTTCAGCAGATATAAGGGTAAGCTTTTGGAATTTCTATTCTGCTCCATTGATCTCCATGTCTGTTTTTATGCCTGTACCATCCGTTTTGATTACAATATTCCTGTAGTACATCTTGAAGTCTGCTATTGTGATGTCTCTAGCTTCATTTTTGTTAAGATTGTTTTAGCTGTTCATGGTCTCTTGTGTTTCCATATGAAATTTAGCATCATCTTTTCTAGATCCGAAAAAAATTTCATAGGTAATTTGATTGGGATTGCATTGAATTTATAAACTGTTTTGATAGAATGGACTTTTTTTAAATTATAGTGACTCTACAATCCACAAATATGGATGGTGTTTCTATATTCAGGTATCTTATTTTTCTTTAATATTTTGTCATTTTAATTGTAGATCCCTCATATCCTTGGTTAAATTTGTTCCAAAATATTTAAGACTTTATTGTAGCTAATGTAATGAGGATTGATCTTTCAAGACTTTCTCACTCATGGAATTGTTGCATATGCAAAGACTATTGATTTTTGTTGATGCTATCAAGCTTTATGAGTTTATAATACACTTATCAAATTGCTATGGGTTGAAATAGTCTTTTAGTAGTTTTTGATTCCCTAAATAGAGAATCATGTCATCTCTAAACAGGGATAACTTGATCTTCTCCAGTTCAATGTGTATCCCTTTGAATTGAGTTCTTTTTCTTGCCTAATGGTTTTGGCTGGAACTTACAAGACTAAACTAAGTAGTAGTGGTGAAAATTGTTTAAAGTTTTTCTTTTTTTTACCATAAAAGAATGTTACATTTTATAAAATGTTTGATCTGCTTCTACCTGCATCTATTGAGATAATCATATGATTTTTATTCTTTAGCCTGTTGATGTAATGTATTATCTTTATTAATTTGCAAATGTTGAAGCATCTCTGAATATTAGGGATAAGTTCCGATTGTCCGGGGTTAATGATCTTTCTGATATATTGTTCAATATGATTAGCTAGTATCTTGTTGTGGATTTTTGAGTCTATATTAATCGAGAATACTGGTTTATAGTTCTCTGTTGTATCGTTTTCTGGTTTTGGAATTGAGGTGAAGCTGTACTCATAGAAGAAATTTGAGAGAATTCTCTCCCTTTCAATATTTTAGAGTAGTGTGAGGAGAGCTGTTTTTTTTTTTCTTGAAAATCTAGTACAATTCAGCACCGAAGCCACTGGATTCTGAGATTTTCTTGTTGGGATGGTCTTTACTTTTGACTGAATCTCCATCTTAGTTTTTTGGTCTCTTTAGGTTTCCTATGCTCTCATGATTCAGTTTAGGTAGACTGCATATGTCCAGAAATGCATTACATTCTTTTGGATTTCCAAATTTGTTGTCATGTAGCGGTGTGTAGTATTTCCTGATGGTTCCTCGTACATCTATGGTATCTGTTCTTCTATCTACTTTCATCTGTGATTTTATTGATCTGAGTCTTCTTTTTTTGGTTAGTTGGGCTATTTGTGTATTCATTTTATTTGTTTTTTTTTCTAAAATGCCAACTTTACAATTCACTAATATTTTGTATCTTTTTGTTTTCAATGTTATCTGCTTCTTTAATTTTAACTATTTGTTTCTGCCTTTGGGTTTGGCTTGTTGTTTTTCTAGACAATTGAGATGCACTGAAAGGTCATTGATTTGATGCCTTTTTGATTTTTTGAAGTAGTCACTGATTACTATAAAATACCCTTTTAGCATGATTTTTGCTATGTCTCATCAGTGGTTATATGTTGTGCTGTAACTTTCATTAATTTCCAGGATTTTTTAAAATTTACCCTTTGCTTTCTTCTATGACCCATTGTTCATTAAACAGCAGGCTGTTCAATATTCATATGTTTGTGTGTTTTCTAGTATTTCTTGAATTGCTTTATGGCCTAGCCTATGGTCTATCCTGGAGTAAGTTCCATGAATTGATGTAACGAATTGTGTATTCTGCAACTATTGGATGAAATGGTTCTATAGCTATCAGCTAGATCCATTTGATCCATAGTATAGATTAGCTTTGCTGTTTGCTAATTTTGTTAGTTGATCTGTTCATATTTCAGAGTGGAATGTGGAATTCCTACCCTTTGTGATTGTATTGGAGTCTCTCTTTAGGCCAGTTGACATTTGTCATAAATCGTCAGATGATCTGGTATTGGGTACAGAGACATTCTGCTCGCTGCTATGTGATTATGCCATTCATGCTGTTCCACATCGTCTCTTTACCCTCTATGAAAGCTGCCCTGCAGATCAAGTTTCAACTCCCTCCTGTGAACACACCTCATCTGCTTCTCCTCTAGCACTTCTTTTCCCGTTACAGCCATGTTGGCAATCCCAAATTTATTTGTAGCTCCATTCTTTTTCATGATTTTGAAGCATCCTTGTATAAATGATAGAAGATAGTTGCCATAGGATAAATCTAACAAATATTCATTATCATAGAAGTATTGTGTTAACTATATAGATTGCAAGACTGTAATTTCATAGATTTTCTAGATACAGATTATGTCTGCTTTGGAAGAAAGCACATGGTTCATCTACTGCTTAGCATTGGCCTGGTTAACCTTTGCTAAATGAATGGGACAATGAATGAATCTTGGAAGAGAAAGTGGAGGGAACTAGCTTTAGGCACTTTGGAAATATTATTTTTGGGCAAGAATGGCTTGTATTTGCGAATGTCCTCTCTCCTTTCAAAGTGTGATAATTTGTCACAACAGGCTCTTTACATTGCCAGGAGTGGTTTACGTTGAACAAAGATAGCAGATACCTCTTTAGCAACAAGCAGTTGAGGCATTAAAGGAGTTGCAAGTCGTCCCACGGTTTTCAGTGTTTAAAATCCAAGCAGAGATGCTGGATTTCATTTCTTTTTAAAGGAAGTAATAATTGCCTCAAAACATGATGCCTCCGAAATGATACTTCTCAAAAGATGTGAAATGCCTTCTGATCCAGAATTCCTGAATATTCGCCCCTCAGCTTCAGTAAATTTTAGTCAAGTTTCTTTTTGAGTCTAGGCTCCTAACTCTCCTGTTCTTAGAGTGTTTTACTTAAAAATAGGTAATTATAAATTAATTCTCTGTTCTTTTGAGGTGCAAATCTACTGCTACCTCAGTCCAGTGCCTTTCTCAAGGATCTGGGATCTATCTCATTGAAGTGTATTCTGGAAGGAGATTAAGCTCCTATTTCACAAGTTTTCCCAGGAAGTTAGGAGTGTAACTTTCTCTAATGACCAATTAACACACACAGATGGCCTAATCACATTGACCAACATCTTCCAAGGTCCTCCATTACATTGCCATTAACTCTCCCCATGGTTTGATTTTTGTTTCAGTGGCATTGAGTTCAATCTCTCCCCTTTTGGGGTAGTCTGGACCCCTAATGAGATAGCTTGAACAAAGTCTTCTTTGCCATTTTAAGCAAATATCTGGTGCATTTTTTTTCATGGTTGCAGGAATTAAATAGAACAGGAGAAAACCAACTCTGTGAATTTTCTGACTACCATTAACATGGGCATGATACCCATCACAATCGATCAGATGGATCCCATGATGCTCAATGCTTTCTGACACTCAAGTTTCATAATCAATTAATGAGAAAGAAAGGGTGTGGATTGCTCCTTTTAAATGTACTCTGAAGAGGGTGGTGATAGGCCTCACACTGAAAACTCAGCACTGTAAGTCAGCCAATTCAGGAATAATGCTGTTTAACTTACTTAGCAAATGCTTGAGTAACAATTTTGTTTTTAGGAAGCATACCTTTCTAAGAGTTAAGCAATGAGTCAGAAAATATGAGCAGCAACTAAACAAAAGGAGTTTGAGAGTATCTTTACCAAGTAAAGTTCAGTGATTTCTGGAAATGACTAGGATAATTGATTTTTATCTATTTATTTTAGGCATATTGTTCACATCCTGCATGCAGTATTTTTTATTTTGGTCTTCTGGCTCATTTGCTACCATCGTTCATCCATTCACTTATGCATACTTACACTTACGTTCCATTATTTTTAATAAACTCTGGTGATCTCCAGTCAGTATGTTAAAAGTAGCTGCTTTACACACTATGAGTTGTCCATCCCTACTGAGAAAGAGCACACAATTTCCAGATACTGTGGCTGGGCTTTTCCTTCTATATATAGGCTGTCTTGGCTGATGTTCCACATGTCTGGTTGAAATGTTTCTTGTCCTGGTAAGGTGAGAAGAGGATTGTGAGTGTGTGTGTGTGTGTGACCTGTAACTGAAATTGTACTAGCATTTGTACTTGCACTATTCCAGCATCAATGGTACTGTCTCAGTTGAACATGCTTGGTGGTTATTAGGTGCCTTCGATTTGATGGCTTGGTTGTTAAAGTCAGTAGTAATGAGTCATGCTTTTGTAAAGATTTCACCAGTGAGTACTGATTTCTTTAAAAACAATGTGGCTGATGCCCTGTGTTCTAAGTGTTATTTTGGATCAAATTCTGCCTATATTGATAAAAATGCACTGGGAGGATGAATACCAGTGTGCTTCTTTAGGTGAGACAGTAATTCAGGAAAAAAGCGGCTCGAGAAATAAGATGGGCTGGCAGCCTCCTCAATAAATGTCTGGTATTTAGGTGGAGAAAAGATGCAAAGTTGTTGCTGTGATGTGAAAGAAGTGATGTTGTTTGGTATGTGACACCTGCCTACTTCTCCAACATTCCTGGTAAAGGTTTCCCTCCTGTAACTCGGCTTCTTATCTGTGACGTCTCAGTGCTGCCTACTGCTTTCAGAAGTCCCTTCCTTGTCTACGGCCATACCACCCTGAACGCGCCCGAGCTCATCTGATCTCAGAAGCTAAGCAGGGTCGGGCCTGGTTAGTACTTGGATGGGAGAAGTCCCTTCCAGACGCCCCGGTGGAACATTGGTAGTGTCCCATGCTGGCACTAACAGGGCCAGTTGTAACTGTGTATTTATTCATAGGATTACAAACTCTGCAGAACAAAGGTTGAATCTTAATTATCTTTGAATCCTCAGAATCTGGCACATTCTCCTGTTTCAAGATTAGCATGGCTCAAGTCCATTTTTAAGAGTTGTAAACAGGAATATATAATTGTTCATTCAAGAATAGATTTGGGACCTGGCACGATAGTGTAGTGGTTAAGGTCTTCACCTTGTATGCCGGGGATCCCATATGGGTGCTGGTTCTAATCCTGGCGGCCCTGCTTCCTATCCAGCTGCCTGCCTGTCCCTTGGGAAAGCAGTCGAGGATGGCCCAAAGCTTTGGGACCCTGCACCCGTGTGGGAGACCTGGAGGAAGAGGCTCCTGACTTTGGAATGGCTCAGTTCCGGCCGTTGCGGCCGCTTGGGGAGTGAACCATCGGACGGAAGATCTTCTTCTCTGTCTCTCCTCTCTGCATATCTGCCTTTCCAATAAAAATAAATAAATCTTTAAAAAAAGAATAGATTTGAATATTTGATTACTTTAATAATATTAGGACATTTAATTGTAATTGTCAAATATCAAAAAGTTAAGAATGTTATAATTTTCTTAGAAATCACAAGAAATTCTTAGAAAGCACAAGTCATCCATATTCAAACTTCTAAAAATTTGGCTACATTTTTGGACACTATCTCAGATAAATTTCAGAATAATTTTGTCAAGTTTGTTGTCTAAAATTACTCCTGAGACTAGAAGTGCATTAAATCTTTGATAGGTAAGGTAGCTTTTGGCTTTGTCACTAGGTAAGTAATGGGTTCCTGGTACCCTTACGGAAGACCTGGACTGAGGCTTCAGCATCAGCTTTGTCCCCCGACTTGGGGCTGGTGTGGGCAACTAATGAGCAGCAGACTACCAGGGTGTGTTTGCACATGTGTGTGCATGCACTCCTATACACATGTAGTTGTGCATGTCTCTAAAGTAAACAATGAAATAGAAGCTAGCTCCCTAGTATGAGTCTACTCTAGTGTATTTCCTCTAAAACTACATAAAATGCATAGATTCGATGTTTCTTTTTTTTTTAAAGAAAATGACCATTTACTAAATTGATTAAATTTTGCATGCAAGTACAAATACTAAGTGCCATTTATGTTAAATATCCTGTTAAAAATACTTAAAATTTCAATTTTTATTTGAAAGGCACCCACATGTGTACACACAGAAAAAGAAAATACTGACTTGATTTTGCATTTGCTATTTCACTTGTTAAATGCCCATTTCAGCCAGGACTTGGCCACACTTAAGTCAGGAATCTAAAATTGTCTTGGTTTCTGTTGGCAGGGATCCAAGTTCTTGAGCGCTGTTCCCAGAGTATTCATTATCAGGAAGTTTGATCAGAAGTGGACTTAAGACTTATCCCAGTTATTCTGATATGGAGTGTGGGCAATCCAACTGGCTTCTTAGCCAGTATCCCAATTATTAACCCCCAAACATCACTTTCTTCAAAGATCGTATGGAGTATATGAATAGCTCAGAGGACACTTCTGCACCCATTCTAAATTGCTAGTCTGTACATCATGAGTAGGAAAATATTTTTTGCCACTTGAATTCTGTTTTGGTTTGTTAGGTAGCAATAGGTGGTTAATTCTGTCTACACAGTTTAGTTATTTCCCTGGCCTACAAGAAGATAATACTTGGAAAGTAATAGTTGGTGAGTAAATATTTGTTGAATGAGAAATTAAATGAATGAAAAATTAAATACAGAGTAAATAAAGCAATAGTATCATATTTTTATTGTTTGAAAACCCCACTTTCGTTCCTCGAATGGTTATCATTGTGTTTACTTTAACTGCAGAATCATCTGGTGTATTCTTTTCTAAGGCAGCAGTTTCATGGTCTTGTAGTTCTCTGTTTCATTAAATAGGAGGAATTTGAGTCTTGGGCTATTTACCAGTCACATGTGTGTGCCCTCTGCTCATGTACCAATTCTCCCAAAGACCGATTCTTTGGAGTTTTAAAAATCTGAAGTTGTAATGTTTGGATTTGAATAGCTGCTCTAAAAGAGGTTGCAGTGATTGCAAATGCTGAGTAAAAATTGAAACAATCCGAGATGTGTAAAAGATCAATGGCCAGACTAATTTCTTCAATTGACAATCTCTGGGTAATAAGAACAGACAAGTCTAACGTGTGGCCCTGATGGGGAACCTCTTCTGGATTTAAGTGTTCTCAAAGTTTAGCAGTATTTAAATGGGAAAGTAATCCTATTTGCAAAAAATACAGTATCTCTAAATATTCTCATCCCAAGTTAAAGCAAGAATGAGAATTGAAGTGCCAAACCTTACACTGCAATGTAAATGCACGAGTCAGTGTAAATCGCACAGAACAATACACAGCAACACTGTTGTGTATTGTTCCAAGAGGGTTATCTATTTTTTTCCTTTGAATCTTTATCAAATGCATATAATGCTCCTTAGAATTTTAAGAAGAATTTTGACAAATTCTGATTTCATGTTTTCACTTCCATTTCAATCTAGATTTTTAAGATATTTTAGGGTCCACTGCTTGGTGTTGATTGTGAACATTTCAGATGGCTCATTAACTTTTTTTATTTGTCTAACAATAACCCATTTAGAACAAATCACTCAAGACCAGTTTTCACATGAATATTTACACTAGAACTTATCAGTTTGGAAACAGTACGCTCTGTATTCTTATTTCTTAAACAACCAAATATATTTATAGATTGATTTTGTTGTATTGTTTCCCATTTGAATTCACTATGATTAAAAGTTCACAGCCTTAGTTACATTATATAATTTGAGAAATAACCAACATTGTCCCTAGTGTTTAAATATTCAAGTTTGCAATTATTTTGTAACTTTTGTTCTGCTCTTTGCTCACTCTAAAAATTATCATAAAATTTTGAAAGATGTCCTCAGTGTAGAATATGTCTATAAAATATTAAATATTCAATTTTCCTCTATCATGGCTTGAAAAATTCATAATTACATGATGATCCACATAATAACTCATTCTGAAAAGTCATATATGGCACTCCCTCTGTGACTGAGTTAATAATTTACTGCTGTGTGGGATTTTCACTCTGCACTGTTAGTCTTGGGAACATTTATTAAGCAAATGTTCATTTGCAAAGATCAGGATGTGAATGAAGAGGGTAAGAATTTAATGAGGAGTGACAGACAGGTGAACTGATTCCATATAGAACTTTACTACAAGGGAAAGCAGAGAGCTTTATCTTTCGTTGCCTCGATGGACACCTGAAATGAAATATAGAAGACAGAGGGCAGGAGGAAGAAAATGATGCTCTCCTTCAGGGGCCAATGGAGGGATAAATCAGGTGAAGTGAGGAATACAATTCGGGTCATTTCAAAAGATGCTACTGAATTCCACATTCTGCTTTAACAGAGAGGAACCTGACTTTTATTTTTAAAGTTCCAAAATATTGCCAATGAGAATATTTATGTTTTCTTTGGTCTTCCAAATTTTCACTGACAGTAGCTTCATTGGCTAAATGAATCAAATGGTAAACAGATCAAGAAAGGGGTTTCTGCAGAATTGGTTTTTTGAGGGCTCAGAATTATTTACAGACATTTAGTAGACTCACGTTAATTAGATGAGGATCTAAAATTGTCATGTATGATCCAGAAATAAATCTTATATATAAATAATCCATAGACTCTAATTTATATTAGTTTTGCAACAATATAGGCATAGTAAATGTGGACAGAATTTTGTGTTTGATTTATTGAATAATTACATTATGTGGGTATTGTGACTACAATTTGTTATGCTGCCTTGGGCAAACTTAGAAGAAATTGCTTGCTGGCAAATGTCATCAGATCCAAACAAGCAGCAAAACTGCCCAGTTGTGATATTATTATCTGTAACTGATTCATGCTATGACTTGACTAAAAGGATATAGAATCCATATATGGTCCTTCAGCAACAGTCAGTCTTTCATTTTGTTATTTAAGTGCATCATGGCATTGTAAGTATAGACAATGTTAGCAAGTCTAGCATCCTTTTGACAAAAGATATGTATCAGTTTCATTGGGAGTCCTCCTTTTATTCTGGAGATGGATATTGCAATTTCATAATAATATGGGTGAACACAGTGGTAATGGGGTGGAAAGGGAAATTGCTGTGCCTATGGAACCATATCATGAAAAAATAAAAATAAAATAGAAGCGTGTATGAATACCTTCTATGTCATTTTAAGTTCTTTTTGGAATGTAATGAGAGTTAAATACATAGATAAATATAACTAAATATACTCAATAAATATAAGGTCCCATATTATACATGCATGGCTTGAAATCTATTGATGATTTATCTGCAGTCACCATTTCTAACATCTGCACACTTAATCTTTTTAAAGTGGTGATGATAAATTATGAAAACCAGAATAGACCACCAAGGAGGGTGTAAAGAATCAGTATGTTGACTGTGGATAGATTTTATTGTGTTTGCTTCCTTTTAAAAACAAAGGTTATGCATGATGCCGTGGACGAAACTGAACCTTATTGAGATCTGCGCTGTTGGAAAATGACAGAAGTTAAAACATGTTTAGATGGAGTCTGGCAAAATGACTCAATTGGCTACTCTTCTTTCTTCAAGTGCTGGGTTGTCATATGGTATATTTCCTGGTTGCTTTACTTTCCATTCAGTTCCCTGCTTGTAGCCTGGGAAAGCAGTGGCAAATGGCCCAAAGACTTGGGACTCTGCACCCACATGAGAGACCCAGAAGATGCTCCTGACACCTGGTTTCAGGTAGGCTCACCTTTGGCTGTTGCAGTCATTTGGTAAGTGAACCAGCAGATGGGAGAACTTTCTCTCTATCTCTCCTTCTCTCTGTAAATCTGCCTTTCCAATAAAAGTAAATAAAGCTTTAAAATTGTAGATGCAAGTGGGTTTAAGCTCTGACTTTGTCAGTGGTTGACTGTATGGCCTTAGCTGTGTCATAGCTCTGACATTGTAACCTCATCTATGTAAATGTGTATCATAGACTAAAGAATGTTCTCAGCTCTAAAATCCCCTTGTAATAAAATGATGCTAGTATTTACATAGTTAATAGACAAATACAATTCTAAAAATCTAAAAGATTTTTCTTTTGCTCTTCTATTTATCTTTTCAGAGATATTTATTGATAGGTCTTCAAATTTAATTTATTAAAAAAATTAATGCATTTAGTTAATTTTAAATACACAGTTACAGGAAGACACACATATACACAGAGAGAGAAAGAGAAAGAGAAAGAAGTGTCTTTTATTTACTGATTCATTCCCCAAATGACTGCAATAGCCAAATATGGGCCAGGTGAAAATTAGGGGCTGGTAGCTTCTTTCAGGTCTTCCGAATGTATGAAAGAACCCAAATATTTGGTCCATTTTCTGCTGCATTTCCCAGGCCATTAGCAGGGAGTTGGATCAGAACTGATACAGCTAGGACATGAATCAGTGCCCATATTCAACTCCAGCATTGCAGGCAATGACTTTAACCACAATGTAATGGCTTTGCATCCTCCACCACAACGCCAGCCCCTGTTCACCTTATTTTTTTTTTTAAGATTTATTTTATTTTTATTACAAAGTCAGATATACAGAGAGGAGCAGACAGAGAGGAAGATCTTCTGTCTGATGAATCACTCCCCAAGTGAGCACAACAGCCGGTGCAGGGCCGATCCAAAGCCAGGAGCCAGGAACCTCCTCCTGGTCTCCACACGGGTGCAGGGTCCCAAAGCTTTGGGCTGTCCTCAACTGCTTTCCCAGGACACAAGCAGGGAGTTGGATGGGAAGTGGAGTTGCTGGGATTAGAACCGGCGCCCATGTGGGATTCCGGCGCATTCAAGGTGAGGACTTTAACCACTAGGCCAGGGCGCCAGGCCCTGTCCACCTTATTTTTAAAAACCACTTTAATAATATAATTGAGATATAAAAAAGAAATATGTTTAATGTATACAGTTTAATGAGTTTGTAAAATGTATAAGCTATGATCTATGTTTAAACATTTATCAGAAAAATTCCCCTCACTTTATTATACTATTTAATACATTCATAAATATCAATAATATACATATGTTTGATGATATATGTGTGTCTACATACAACATACTTCCTAGTCAGCAATAATGTATTATATATTTGAAAATTAATAAGAAGGTAGATTTCATACTAAATGATGTTATATCTAATTCTTTGCTTTCATTTTTTTATTCATATAAAGAAGTTCTGACTCGGGAAAACTAGGATGGAACACAAAAATATAATGGGTGTGAGTGAAGTTGGCACTTTGAGGTCTGGCTGCTGTTTATATCTGCTGTCCATACTCCCGAGGAACAGCAGTCATTCTACTCACTACTTGTTGAATTCTTTTTTAGTGTAGAATTAGGCTTATGAGTAAACGGCAAATTGAAAGTATGTAATCAGAAAGACTAAAAGGAAAACAAGAGTAGAATGAGAAGAGAGAATGAGAGAGTGCAATTATGTTGTTAAGTATGAATATATGAAGCAATAAAATCTCCATTATGTAACTGAATCATCAAGTAAATGCATTGATTTCCTATTTCTTTTTTTAAAAAAAGAAGTTACAGATTCTCAAACATTTATTCTGTGGGTCAACTAAATGTATTTTGGACTTGCATTTATTATCTGAGGGTGCCTGAGTTTTTAAGGGATAATAAATATGAAGAATTTCCCTCCGGTGCCACTCTGCTAGGGTTGCAAGCTTATGGAAGAATGTGGGTGAAATGCCGACAAACTGTGCTTTCAAACATCCAGCTATATTGAAGAGATCTGTATTGAAGTTCTCCTTTGGAGGTGATATGGAAGCTGATCTTGACTGGTACACAGTGAGGAAACAATAGAGAAGTTTTCAAGGTGTTCACAGAAGTATAAGAAAGGTTCAGTTTCTGCTTTTATTTCAAGTGTAGCTTTTAAAACAAGATTGTTCCTATTCTATAGTGAATGATAATTGATCAGTGGCATATTTTCACAGATGTGTTGAATGGAATAGGGAGTATGGGTCCCATTTTGAATGTTCTCGGTGGTAAAATATATCACCTGCTTTCTTTGTTGTATATTTAAGAGCAAAACTTTATTTTATATTTGTCTAAGAGTCCCAGTGTATGTAGTCATCTTAATCTCATGGCTTTTTCTTTATTCTCCTTCTTATTTTTCACTTTCAAATTAAAGAAAATTTAAATTCTCACTTGTCCTTGCTAAAAACTACACTACACTCATGGACAGTTTGCTTATATCCATTATAAGAAAGTCACCATCCCAAGAATGGCTCAATTTTCAAGACTGCTAGAGATTTGATTTATAACCAAGTTCTTTGTATCATAATAAGTCAATTTCTTCATCAAAAATATTAGTTACCAAGGTCTAAATGAGGTCACATTCAAATGCCAGACAGAAACACAGTATTCAATGACCTACTATAAATTTCCAGATGAAGGAAGTATGATTTTAATCATGGAACAGAAAATACTGAAATTGCTTGTATCTGTATTGTAAAAATGGTCTAAAAGATGATAACAGATAATGATAAAAATAATAAAAGTAACAGTGGAAGTTGGAGAAACATTCACCTTAGATATCAAATAGATTTCATGATAAATATGCATTTCTGTGTGCTATTAACAAAAAGCATTAAAATGACATATAAAATATTTACTCCACACATTCATGTCATTGAATGTGGCAACAATACAAAGCATATGCTATGTAACTGCAATGAAAATATTTTGTAGGATGTGTAAACTGGAGACTCACCAAGTTGCTCAAAAATGATTTGGTTAAAGGGTAAATACACCTTGTACATCATAATGAAAGTCTTATAGGTGGGTGGGGGAGATTAACACTTCAGGCTGTCTACAGAATATTAATAAAATTCAATATATTTTCTAAAAGGTATAATTTATATTTTGTGGAAATGAGACCCTTTTCTAATAAAATTCTTCTGTCCTTCATTCTGTTCATATAATTTTGCTATAAATCATCCTGTAGGAATTTTCCCCCTAAATATTCATCTCAGGGAGAACCTATTTAAATAAGCCCTCTTAGCAAGATCTTTTAGAATTAAAATTACACCACAAGCAATACTTCATCCAGTATGTTTCCTTCTATAGAATTTTCTCACATCTAAAGTAACATTTCTGTTGAATTACATTATGTTAAAATCAATGATTTGAGGAAGCTTTGATAGTACAGAAATGCTGTGTTAAACGTCAACAGATTATCCCGACTCTTTAATTGCAGTATCTCTGTGTGCATCTTTACAGCTTCTTTTGCTCTGTATCTATATATTTTCCAAGAAAAACCTAAGGGCATTATTCTCAGCGTCACCACAAAGGAAAAAAAAAAAAAAAGAAAAAGTAGAACTGTAGGATATACAAGGTTTCCTTGGTTTGTGGTAAACTGGAACATAATGCTCTTTCACAGTCATTTGAGGCTAATTTCATACTGCTCTTTGGTAGCCATTAGAATAAATTATTTTATTTTATCTTGATACAAACATGAATAATTTGATTTTATAGTATGCGTGCACAGTATGTGTAATGGATAAGTACGTTAAGCATATAGGCATGTATGTATGTACATGTATACAAATACATGTTTGTGTGCAAGCACATGCTTACATACATACCACATTGGTATTGGCCTCTGTGTGAAGTCCTTCACACTGTAATTTATCCCTTGAGATTATTAAAGGTGTTTCAGAGATCAAATTGAAGCTACAGTTATTTTTTGTTTGTTTGTTTTTGTTTTTAAATCTTTTTTTTTTTTAAAGATTTATTTATCTTTTTTTATTACAAACTCAGCTATACAGAGAGGAGGAGAGACAGAGAGGAAGATCTTCCGTCTGATAAATCACTCCCCAAGAGACCACAACAGCCGGTGCTGCGCCGATCCGAAGCCAGGAACCTGGAACCTCTTCCGGGTCTCCCACGCAGGTGCAGGGTCCCAATGCTTTGGGCCCTCCTCGACTGCTTTCCCAGGCCACAAGCAGGGAGCTGGATGGGAAGTTGAGCTGCTGGGATTAGAACCGGCGCCCATATGGGATCCCGGGGCTTTCAAGGTGAGGACTTTAGCCACTAGGCCACACCTCCGGACCCGAAGCTACAGAGTTAAGAGAAGGTTTTTGATGGTATAATTAGCAAATTATCTTCGTTTGCAAATTATCAGATGTTTGACAAGTGAACACTGACATGATCAAATTCTTCAACTCCTCCTACCCACCTTGTAGGTGAAACAAGATTTCCTTCCATTTTCTATATGGAAACCTAGATTTGGTGAGATTAAATGACTGCCTACCAATACTAAACAGCTCACAGCGCTGCTTCCTGATACAGAGACCAAAACTTTCTTTCATAACTTTACACAATACAGCTTACATTGTGTGTACTAATCTTTTTATCCTCCTGGTTTCTCTGGGGACCTTCTCGTCTCAGCCCTAAGTATCAAGAAGGAGATGAGAAAGACTCAAATTCAACGTACGCATTATTGTTTGTTGTGAGATTTTTGTGAGAAGCATTCATGTGCACACCCTCCACAATCCATTCAAATGGTAAATGCTCTGTGCAGGAAACAGGGTATCACAGACTGTAGAATAAAAACATTTGGGAAAAGAAACCATGGCCCTTATAACCTGTGAATTCAGCCATCTAGATAAGAAAATAGTGGCTAACCGAAACCCTTTGTTGAGTGTTAATGATTTTTAAACTAATTGTAAATCAACTTGTATTTGAATGTTTATAATGAGTCAGATACAATTCCAAGTATTTTACATGAATAATCTCTGTAATCCTTACAACAGTGCTAGTAGTATTAATATCAATTGCAGATGCCATTGTATTTCCTATTTGATGTAGAAGTAAAGTATAGGAAGATTATCTTTTTTCGAAGATTTATTTATTGTTATTGGAAAGGCAGATATATAGAGAAGGAGAGTCAGAGAGGAAGATCTTCGTCTGAATGGTTCACTCCCCTGGTGACCAAAACTGCTGGAGCTGAGCCAATCCGAAACCAGGAGCCAGGATCTCCTCCAGGTTTCCCACGTGGGTGCAGGGTCCCAAAGCTTTTGGGCTGTCCTAGACTGCTTTCCCAGGCAACAGGCAGGGAGCTGGATGGGAAGCGGGGCCGCCGGGATTAGAACCATATGGGATCCTGGAGCGTGCAAGGCAAGGATTTTAACTGCTACACTATCGTGCTGGGTCCTAGGAAGATTATCTTACTCAAATCTGTGAGTAGGATATAGTGGAACCAGAGCTTGAACCTACGCAGAACTTAGGTTAAACAGTGCTATTTTTCTACATCCTAGGAGTTATGCCAAGTGATTAAGATACAAACATCTGTAAGGTTTGTTTACCAATAAATCCATTAACTCCATGGGAAACGGTTGGATACAAAGTGCTATGGAGTGAGGGTTGCAATAGCAGAAGTACAGCCAAACTGCAGCTAGTGAATGACAGTAAATGTACGCCTCCTTGGAATTTCTTAGAGAAGCACCTCTGGATATCATTAGACTTCAGCTAAGTCAAGAAGGCTGAGTGAGAATTTATCAGTCTTCAATGCATAGGCAATTTGATCAAAGCACATAGGCCAGGAGTAAGTATGTGAATCCAGGCGTTGACAGAATGTGTTGATTGGGACACAGATGCCAGGCAGTGATGGAAACACAATGCCAGGCCAGTAACTAATGACAACGGATTTTGTTATTTGTGTGCAGCTTGTTGAACTTCAACACAGAGGTGGTGGAAAAACAATTTTTAGTAGTCACATTAGATTTGTGTGTTATTACAGTTTTTCTTTTCTGTTTTGCCTATTTCATTTTAGTTATATAAATGAAACATCACTCTTGTATTTCATATATACAGTTAATGAAACTTGCCATCCTACTCTTTAATTTTCATTTTATTTGGTGGGGAGAGACACACAGAAACCCCATGTTCTGATTTGATTCCCAAACATTCACAACAACCAGGATGCGCCAGGCAGAACCCAAGAGCCTGGTACTCCACCTGGGTCTCCAAGGTGGATGGCTGGGACCTAAGTACATGAGCGATCGAAGTATGCATTGGCCAGAAGCTGGGTTACAAACATGGTAGTCAGGAGTCAAACTATTCACTTCAGGATGGATGCAGATATCCCAAGTGGCAATGTAACCATTGGATCAAACGCCTGCCCCAACCTTTGTATTTAGTAAGATACTACAGAATTAATAAACAGAATGAATCAAAGGCAGTGTGTGACATGAAAAACAGGAAGTTGTTACAGATTGCTTTGAGAAATGATAAAGAGATCCAAAACTAGCGCAATGGTGGTGACAATCTTATGTGAAGGAACAACTGTGGATTTTCATAAAATTTACTCCAACAATCATTCTTATGAGCATTGCTTTTCTAGTTTGATTTAATAATCTAGGCTATTTACCTGCCTTAAAGCAGATTATAAATGTTCCAGAAAGTTAGCATATCAAAAAGAAAACTCAATTGCAATGAACATAAAACCATGTGGGGGGTGGGTTTGTGGCACAGCAGACACTTTAGGATGCCCATTACTTACACAGTATGCCTGGTCCAACTCTGGTCTCTGCTTCTAATCCAATATCTTGCTAATGTGTCTTGGAGTTAGTTCATGATGACCCAAATACTTGGGTTCCTGCCACCAGCCATGTGGTAAACATTCATGCAATTCTTGGCTCCTGACTTCAGCCTAGCCTAGTCCTGAATGTTGTGTGCATTTGTGGTGTAAAATGACTGGTCCCACCACCTCTCTCTCTCAAACTTTTTAAAGCATGCCATTTCAAGTAGAAATGACCTTAATAATAAGGCAAATATATTCACTCACATACAAGTTTCTACATAAGCGCATCTGTAAGTTAGATCATTTCAAATTTTGAAATCCAAAGATGACATTCAGGAGGTTTTTTCCCCCATATGTCTGCCTTGCCAACCTCAACGTCACCCATCTCTTCTAAGTCCAGGTCTTCTCATAGTGTCAAGTTGGCTGACAGACAAGGAGTGTCACACACAAGGAGTAACTGACAACATCTGCATACTCATATGGGAGGGATTCTGAGTCCTTGATGCATCAGCCTGAATGTTACAAAACCAGAGCTTTTGTGGCAAGGAAGAAGGAAAGGCGCATTTGAGAGAAACAAAACGTGCTTGGCCACATGCAAAAAGAAAGAAGGTAATTAGCTTTTTGCATTAAAAACCAAATAATCCCCACTGACAGAGGACTGGATAAAGAAACTGTGGTTTATCTATTCTATGGAGTACTACTTAGCTATTAAAAAGAATGAAATACAATCGTTTGTAGCCAAATGGGCTGAATTAGAGACCATTATGCTAAGGGAAATGAGTCATTCCCAAAAGGTCACATACCATGTGTTTACTCTAATGTAAGATAACTTTCATCAAAAAACTCAGTGCTGATACGGCGAGGGGTTGTTTTGTTCACCTTCTTATGGAATGGCTCTTTCTTGTTTCAATTTGCAGTTTTGTAGTGTTAAATCTAATTGTTTTTGCTATAAATCTTATCTTTTCATACTTCCTAGTTATTTGTGTCTCTCCCAATAAGTTCTTGTGATTCATTAATTGATCATCCATAAGAAATGGATTGCTTGCAAACACTTGAGATTGTGAATGTCCATTTCAAAGCTGTTTTGCTCATATCATGAGTAATGAGTGTCTAGTTTTTAATTATAATTCCTTCCGTGCCACAAAGGTCACACACTAGCATCTATTCCTACAAGAAGGTTTTCAATTCCTGTTTTCACCATTCTTGTGATGCATTTTTATTTTTATAGCATGTTTGTTAACTTCATGTCAATGAAAATTTATTATTTTCACCCTGTTGTGGACTGTTCTCACTGGTTCTGTATTTAGGTGATGTATAATGGAAGTATAGCAGGGACTGATATGTTCAGATATGGAGACTAAGTGCTGTAAGTCTCTAAGCATACAGACCAAAGATGGACTCCCAGTGAAAGAACTGAATATATAATAACAGGAAGATGACGGACTCCCTGACAATGTCTATGCCTACATTGTCAGGAAACACTTCAAGAACAGCATGATGGACTTGTGACTGTTCATGAAGGATATCCATTGTAAAACTAGAGGGAAAATCAATGGTATGTGTGTAGGGGAGTGTGGCAGGGGGACCTTGGGAAGGGCATGTGCAACACCAGAACCTATGGAACTGTATCATAAAACAAAACAAACTATTTTTAAATGTAAAAATCCTCCAAACACACACACATACCCAAAAAACATAACTTTACAGGAAAAGTATTTTGTTAGGTAAATCCCTTCATTTGATATTCTGGTATAAGTTAAGTAGAGATTTTCCTGTAAAGGATATTCAGGCTGGTGGAGCAAGTAGGGGAAGGTGTAGACTTGCTTTTATTATTTTTAAAATTAACCTCAGGAGATTGTGGGAGGAAGAAGAGAGAGGAGAGTGAAATGCCATCCTGTTTTCTCTTCTTGTGCTTGGATTGGGAAAGTGGCAGTAGTTGGTGGTGTGGAAGGGGACACTGACGGTAAGCAGCCGTCTGGGGTCAGGGAGAACACAGCATTCCTTGGAAGGACAGGGGTCAGAAGAGCCTCGTCAGCAAGGACTAGCAGTTTGATCAAACTAAAGCCCTGGAGGTCTTCTCACTTTCCTCACACTGAATAATCTGTGTTGACACATGGCCAACCTGCCTTGCAAATAGCAGAACAAAGTTGTGCCAAGGATTAGGTAATAGGTCTGTAGGGACCCAAGAACCAAAAGAATAACCACAAGTTCGCCACCTGCATGAGTTCCAGCTGACAGCTGAACTGAAGACTTGTGCATGGGTCAGTCAGGGCACACCCAGAGGCAGCATGTCAGCTAGTGCTAGACAGTATATGAAGTCATATGCCCCTTACTTTGTATGTGTGGACACTGTATTTCAGATCTGAGTAAAGCAGCATTAGTGTCTGTGAGAGCTTGAATCAATCAGGATGAAGTGTGAGCTAACCTTTCAACCTGCTGTGTTGAAATATTAACCTGAGGAGCAGCCTAAAGAATGGGCATAAGGCCTTTACATAAAAAGACACAAGAGAAATCTACACCAATTGTCCCTTCCACCATGTGATGTTACAATGAATAAAATCAAGGAGCTAGGAAGCTGGCTCTCACCAAACATCACATCTGTCAGCATCTTCATCTTGCACTCTTCAACCTCTGAAACTGTCAGAAATAAGGTTTTTTTGTTGTTTGCAAAAAACCCAGTTTATTGTACTTCTGTTACAACAGCCTGAAGCAACTAAGACAAGCTGACCTTATCCCTGACATGGAGTATACTCCTGAGAGAACTAAGGTTTCCTTGAACAGGGTTCCCTCTTAGGTGTTTTAGTTCTGTGTGGCATGTGAGGAATAAAAATATTTTCAGTGTATCTGCTCGGGAAAGGAAGGAGAAAATTCTTAACATATCCATATGATCCTACAGGAACGTCTTCTTTATTTTAATTGTAAGACTGGAGTAGTATTTAGCAGATTAACTTAACAAAGGAAGAGTTGGTGCTAAGAGCATCTCTACTAGGAACATTTTTCTGAGATAAGACCTAATTCTTTGATTGCAATTAGTCTGTACTCAATCAAACAGTAGAGACTAAAAATTATAGTGAGAATAAATGAAGAAAATAAAGGGGATGAGAGGTTAGGGTTCCCTGGGGAGTTTCATTTACTGGAGATGGGACAAAATTGTGGTTTATGATAACTAATGACCGACATACTGGCTAGGAGTATAACAGATACAGTGCAGAATGCATCTCTACTTCCAAATCAAAGGTGGACTCCCAGTGAAACTGTCGGGTATCTTGACAACAGGATGTGGGACTGTCTGGCATTGTCTGTATCTGCGTTGTCAGGAGACACTTAAGTAGCAGAATGATGGACTTAGGACTGCTTATGAAGAACTACACTATAGTAAGAATACGGGGGAAATCAGGGGAAGTAATTTGAGGAGGGGGTAAGGGAAGCCCCAGAGCCTATGGAATTCTATCATAAAATTAAAAATGAAGAAAAAGGAGAAGAAGAAGAAGCAGAAGGAGAAGAAGAAGAAGAAGAAGAAAAGAGATATTGATAAAATTAAAGAATCCACAGAAAATAGCTTTGTAAGTTGTAAAAAAGTATAGATATTAGTTCTTTCTATTTTGCTTTCTTTTCCAGTCTCCAACAGCATAAGTACACATATTGGATCAAAGCCATAAGGACATGGATTGCTCCTTACACACAGAGTTAGGACCTATGTAATGGGGGGAGAGGGAGAACAGGCAATCTGAATAATGTGTGCTGAGAAGTTTGAAGGACAACATGGATCTTTGAGGACTAACCAGATGTGCTTGAAGACTGCCTTGAAGGTCCCAACGGAGCTCTGTTTTGAGAAGCAATTTCCTAACAGTCTCAGTGCAGCTTTTCTTTATGTGCAGGGTCCCTTAATTCTGAAATCACATAGCCAAAAGTCTTTACCCCACGGATCCATCTGGGAAGTGGTGGCTCCTATTCCTGCAGGGAGACTGGAGCCACATGCCAAGCGGTAGAACTTACTCGTTACTGAGTGTGGACTTCAGTGCCACAGAGAGCTGGCTGAGGTGCAAGGTCCTTGTCCCAGCCCCGAGATGATAATGTGAAGGGCATCTATCGCTCTGGTAAGACTCCAGGTCATTCTTTGGTCTGGAACCAGCAGCCCAAATCCCAGGCAGTTATTCAGGTTAAAACCAGGGTTGCTGATTTTAAGGACTAATGTGAAAAGAGGGAGAAAGAGAGAGAGAGAGAGAGAGGGAGAGAGAGAGAGAGAGAGAGAGAGAGAGAGAGAGAGAGAGAGAGAGAGAGGTTTAATGCTCTTTGTTGTAAATGAGGTAAGAGCGTTCTCTTTCTTAGGAAACTTGTAATTACAATTTACTCTCTCCTCCTTTTGAAATGCATGTGTCTCCTATGAAGCCTATATATGTCTCTAATTAGTATTAGCTATTGTCTTTGTTGAGAACCCAAGAATCACACCTTGGAAAAGAGATTACAGAGGACTGGCATTCCTCTCACCCAGTCAATGCCGACCTTTGGTGAGCATTTTGTTCCTAGTTGCAGAACTGCCTCCCGAATAAACTCACTCAGCTAAGGCAGGTGGTCAGGCCAGTTGTCAAGTCAAGTTTGGAGTTCTCTGACTTGAACACTATTATTGCTAATCTTGATAATATGTGTGCAAATCACTGGTTAGCTGTTTAAAAGGGGAGAATTTTTTACTGCCATTGAAATCTGTCAGTGGATAGTTTTTGACACACACCACAGTTTTAAGACTTATCCAATTATAAAATTGCATCTTGTTTCTGCTACTTTTATGATGGGATTTTTTTTCTGAGTGGAATAAAATCTTGCTTTTTAATCATAGTTCCCTATAATACTGTAAAATTGATAAATTGTTAAATATTATGTTTCCTTCCCATCTTCAAGCAATGCCATGATTGCTCCCACCCGCTCTCCCTTTGCTCATTCCTTGTTTTCTTATTTTTCTTTCCTTTCCCTATTCTTCCTTTCTCTACCTTTCATCTTTCTTTTTGCTTTTCTTTTTCCCCAGGTGGACATGAAACCTATTACTCTCTGCTCAATTAATTCTGTGAGGCATAACACAATTTAGGAGTGGGTGTATGCCCCATGTGTTCTGGGAAAAGGTACCAGTATGGATCCAAACAATAAAATCATTGGTTTAATTTGAAATATAGATATACATACATACCCAGCAAGGTGTGTATATATATACCTACATATATATATACACACATACATACCCAGGAAGGTGTGTGTATATATATACCTACATATATATACATACATACATACCCAGCAAGGTGTGTATATATATATACCTACATATACATACATACATACCCAGGAAGGTGTGTGTGTGTATATATATACACACACACACATATATATATACATATATATATATATATACCTACATATACATACATACATACCCAGGAAGGTGTGTGTGTGTGTGTGTGTGTATATATATACATATATATATGTCATATACATATATATACATATATATATATACATATATACACACACACACATATACATATATATATATATACACCTACATATATATACATACATACCCAGGAAGGTGTGTATATATATACCTACATATATATACATACATACATACCCAGGAAGCATTAAGGGTAAGCATATATATACATACATACCAGGAACAATGATTTTAAGCAAATGATGCTATGATTTTGTTCTATTGATATGATACGGTGATTGATGAGCTAATATTGTGCCTCAGGTCTTCGTAGGGCAGGAAGTTTCTGGTGGTGGTGACGGAGTGGAGCTACGCAGCTTACCCAAGTTTGCCCATGATTTCTGTCACTAGTATTCTTAATCAATAGTACTATCAGTGTTTCTGATTGAAGGCCCTACTTTGTCAGTTTCAAAAAATGCTTAACCTTTTGAAGAAAAAATTCACATCAGAAGTATTTTTTAATTCCCTCAGAATGCTGTGACCGTCAAATTGTTTGTATAAACTTGAACTGAATTTCTGAATATTGCCTTTTTCACCCTTGATATTTTGACCCTGTTTGTGCTACACAGTACCTTATTACTTAAATAAACACACAAAGCCCCTGTTTGCATCATCATCATAGATGCAATTCCACATTGGATAGCACTATTTAGTACTAGCCTGGGTCTGCAAGGAACTTTTTTTTTTTTAAACACAAATTCAAAGCTATCCAGTGTTACTTTTCTTAATTAAGCTGGGTTGCACTCACAATTCAAAAAGCTTCATTTTTTTTCCTGCTTAAATTAAACTCCCTGTGCAATGCAATGACCAAAACAAATAATCTATGACCTACAAACAAGACACTTGCATTCCCTGAAGAATTACGTTCTTGTTTCCTCTAGGTTATACATCTTTGAACCTCTCTTTGCTGTAACGACCTTCTGGTGCTCATTAGCATGCTGATTACCATTAACACAGCTATAATGCAGCAATTTTCTTGGTGTATGTCGAGTAAAAATGCTCATCTGAATGCAGTCAGGGGACAAAATTAACTGCATAAATCTACAGCACAGACTGGATCGCGTCCAACTTTGCACACCTTGTCCTTCTTCCCCTAGCTGTGACATCATCATCTAGATTCCCACTGATGGCTTAATAACTGTATCAAGGCTTCATATTAAATTTCTTCTGATCTCTGTATAGTCATGTTAACGTAGTTTTAGGAGTGCCTGACCACCTTGTTACTATGCATTGGAATATTCATTTACGTTCGGTCTTTCAGCTATTCCTGTAATGGCTCTAGCATGAGGTTTCTATCTACATTTTTTTTTACATTTACATCTTTTAACTATATTGGGTCGTGCTGTAGGATTTAAGAGCAGGTGCACTGATAACTTTTATGGAATTATCCCATGGTTGGTATATGTGAGCTAGGCATATTTTTGGAGATTGTCATAAAAGTTATGCTCTTGCAAGCTAGAAGTCTATGAATAGTCCCGAAAGGAACTGAAGCTTAAGTGAAGAGAATAATGGCTGGATGAGACTTGATTTTCTTCTTGCTATTGTCACAGATATCTGATGACTTCCTGATGACACTGGTCTCCAAGTACGCACTGGCAACTTCTGACTTGCAGCTTACATGTTGTGAAAATGACAGGAAAGCTCCTGAAACTCTTATTTTGAATTGTTCTTTGAGGGTGGGTGGCATTTGAAGCCAATGAAGTGAAAAAAATGACATCAAGAAAATGCTAAAAACTTGATCCCTTTAATGTTTACATACCTGAAATCATATAAGGAATGTGCCAGATTATAAATCACTATTAAAGTAATGCAAGATCTGATGTAAGCATAAAATAAACCACAGTAAATAGTCATTATGAAAAAGGAAAAAAGTTGTGTACTTTGTAATCAAGAATGCACTCACATTCAAATTTATGCTCTTAATTTTGTTTTCATTTTGTTTGGAACATACACATCAAGATAGAGGTGGAAAGATAATGTGTGTATAGAGAAAGGGAGAGCAGTGTTTCTTCTACTGGTTCACGCCCCAATCGTCCACAACAGTCAGGGCTGGGTAAGACTGGACCCTGAATGTATGTAACCAATATGGTTGGCAGAGTGCGACTCTGACCCATCATCTGCTGCTTTCAGGAGTCTACATTCATAGAAGCTGGAATTAGAAGTGGAGCTGAGACTCAAACCTAGGCACTCAGATATGGAATATTGGTGTTCTAGGTTGCATCTTAACTGCTATGTCAAACAACAGAAATATGAAATCACTCTAATTATGTGCTTGAGAAAGCAGATTGAGAAGCATTCTCATGCTGTGCCTGGGGTTACACATGGTGATAGTCTTTTCCTAGGACCTTTTTGGTCCTTCCCAGCACAGATAACTAGTGCAAGGTGAGGCAAGGAGAAATCAATGCTGCCAGAATACCATTTAAAATTCACTCAGTCATTCTAAATTAGCAAAATGAACAATGTTATATGAATGCTCAGAGAATGGAGAGGTTAATATGAATGCTTCTCCGGGGTGACAGAGTTGAGGAACATTGCAGAGAGGACATAAGATGGTCTCAGGAAAAAAGGAACTTTAAGCTGAGTTTTAAAGATGGCATAGAATTTCACAAGGCTCGGAATGGTGGGGAAGAGAGATCCCTGTCATCTCACTTGGAATAGTTACAACTATGGAAATAGAATCAGCAGATGTAAAAGCTGAACAGAACCTTGATGACTTGTTTTCTGATACTCACACTTCCTGCTTGTGCACAACAGGAAGCACAGCTTCCCCTGCGACCTTGAACTGTTTATATGAATATGACAGTCACTAGATTTGCAACTGTCAACCATGCAAGCACAAGAAGGCTTTTTAATAGTCTCATTTTAACAAATTTAAAAGGATAGAATGAAGAAACTCATATTTGTCATTATTGTCAAATAAAGCAAATTGAACTCAGTAGTTGTGTGCATTACACTTCTGAGATTGCCTTGATAAAAATCAAGTTCTACTTTGAATGAGATTGTATTAGTGAATCTTACAAGCCACTGCTATAAAATTGACTGCAAATTAAGCCCATGTAAAGCCCATGCTTCCTGAATTTGGATTTTGAAAGCTTGGTTTCTGTAATGATAGCAGTGACTACAAAAGTTTAATATAGCTTCCAAACATTCACAACTGCTTCTTGGGCAAAAAAGTCATCTTTTTTAGGGAAAGAGTTTATCACAAATAACTTGTGATATTTTATCCACTATCCAGATCACACTAGTGAGTTCTCTGTCATCTAGAGGGTTGTACAGATTTGCTACATGATAGTCAGATTTGATTTGTCCCAAACCACAGATCTTTAAACTTGTATATGAATGAAATTTGAAAATCCAGCTTAAGTGTTTACCTTTCTATCTATCTACAATCATTCATTCATTTAATATATTGTACTTTCTGCTGACGCTCAATCTATTACTTTCTACTCACTCTTCCACAAGCTGAGGTTGTAAAGGCAAATGATGCACATTTCACATTGAGAAACATCATGGCATTATGGAAAATTCAAAATTGAAGTGCTGGCTCTGGTATTCAGCAGCTATGTTGTATTTAATAGTCTGCCATAGACTAGGTTATATAAATGGAAAATATTTTTTTCCTAAGTCTAGAAGCTGGCCATCTGGGATTATTGTGCCAACAGAGTTGGATTTTGGTATGGCCTCTCTTCCTCTGGATGAGGAAGAGCAGCTACCCTCTGGATGTGGCCTTATATGGAATAGGAAGAGTGGGGTGAGAGCAACAGAGAGTGAGAGCTTTGGTTTCTCCCATGTCAAATGGGTGTTGATTGTATCATGAGGATCGCAGTACTCCATCTAAATCTAACGACCTCTTAAAAGTCCCACTTATAAATGATATCATATTGAAGTTCAGCACTTCAATGTAAAAATTTTGGGAGAACACAATCCACTCTATGATACCAGCTATATTACTATTATAAAATTGAATAAGCTTTCTGAAAGTCCAGTTTCTCCATTATAGAACGAAGATAATACTGCATACATCCAAGACTGTTTGATAGGAACATAAGAAATGACAAGCAATGTCACTTAGTGTAGACAGTGCCTGATGAACTCTAGGGACTGAGTACATGTTAGTGCCATGCCCCTCTTCTCCCTGACTTTCCCTGCTAAAAGGATGAGGAAAACCAAACTGGCAAAGCATTTGTCACAATGCGTTATGATTCTTTCTGTATTAGCATTATGAGAAAAAGTGCTATGGATGCTTAAAGAAGAGAAAAATTAATTCTGATTCTACCCTCTGGGAGTTGAGAGGGGCAGGGCAGAAGGCTTTCGAGGGATATATAGGAAGAAGAAAATATTAGAATTGGGTTTTCAAGATAGGGAAGAGCTTCCCTAGGCTGAGAAGGCACGGAAAACCTTCCAGGCAGAGCAAAGCCATGAATGCATGATCAGGTACAATTTGCTTGGGGACTCTGATTGACGTGACTGTGGACACTGCATCTAGGGAATTTCAACACACTCCAAGGAAACTTGCTTTTTTTCTTGTGAAGTTCCTCTTTCCTTGCATCTTCCTATCTTAACAGTAAACCATCAACAGATGAGAAAAACCAGATGCCATATATTATTTTATACATTGGGCAAAATTGAAATACTTTGGATTTTGGAGTTGCATATATAAATAATCTTTTTTTTTAATTTCCAAAGGAGATGCTTATGGCGTGTAGTGTATCATGGGGCTGAGCTAACCCTCTGAGTAGTTGTTAATTCATGTCAGTGGGAGAATGTCTTTCAAGGAAAATCCTTTGGCTTGTAGTTCCAAATGCTAAAATTTCTTTTCCAGTTTTTTTTAAATCCCACCCTTTTATTGCACACATATCAAAGTAATAGAGACACTTATGTTGACAATTTTGGATATCTAGCTTTTATCTTTAAAATAAAGCAAAATGTGATTCTCCATTTTTTTCTTATTATAATGGTGATACATTTTCACTTTGAAAAAACCACATTATACATATAAGCCAGTAGAAAAATAGTGATTCATTCATGTCCCACTATCTAAACATAATGTTTAAATCCAAGGAGATTATGTGCTCTTCAATCTGTGTGCACATAGTATTTTATGTTTATATAGTTTGTAATGTTTTAATAATACTTGATTTTCAATGAAAATGTTTAATAAAATTATAATGGCTAGTTAACATTTTATTTTAAAACTGTTTCATAATTTATTTTTGCCAATCTCTTTACTTTTTAAAAATTTTTATTTATTTTATTTGAAAGAGTTATATAGAAGTAGATTGGGTCACGTCCCAACTGGCCATTATGGCCAGAACTTGGACAGTCCAAAGCTGAAAGCCAGGAGCTTCTTCCAGGTCTCTCACATGGGTATAAGGGTCCAAGCACTTGAGCCCATCCTCTGTTGCTTTCCCAGGCTCATTTAGAATGTTCCATAGGTGGAGGATAGGCCTGCTATGCTATCAGTGCCTGTAGTTTTTTTTTTTTTTAACCAATTCTATACTCTTACTAATTTAGCTTGCTGTTGAAAAATATACGTTGTATTCTCATAGCTTGTAAGTTTTGTCTATCAATATTTCTCAGGATAGAACTTTACAATTAGAACATTCTATTTTATAGGTGTGTACATTTTGCAAATAATCGATGTTACAAGTTATTGATCATAAAACATGTACCAATGTAAAAGTCTACCTAGATTTCATGTATTTACCAAACTTTATTAATTCTGATTTCTGAATGGTAGCCATTCTAACTGTGGAATCTCACTGTAGTTTTTATTTTTATTTCCCTGTGGTAGAGATCCTGAGCATTTTTTCATGTGTATGTTTTCTGATTGTATTTTAATTTTTGAAAACTGCCAGAAAGTACTGATCTCCAGTACTTGCCCTTAATTCTTTCTAGAGATAGCAATGTACCACTTTATTAGACGGGCTACACTCCAGAAAGAGTTACCTCAAAGTGTATAGCAAACTATCCATATTCTAACCATGGTTGGTGTAAATCTAAATGTCAAATGGGATATAATTTATTAAATTAGTGTTTTGTTATGTGATGTTTAGTGTCAGAGATGTATACTTATTGTGAAGCTGAAATGTAAAAACATGAGCATTGATCAAAATGCTTTAAAGTGATTGCCCTTTCCTTGCCTGCATGAACCAACAATAAGAATCCAGTGTTATCATTGCTGGTAATTTTAGGCACATGATATGGAGCCCCAAATGACTTGGGTTGTATCACAGCTGAAGAGGGCTACTGCTTGCCTAACGTATTATATAGGTAGCATATTTTTGCTCCTTAAATATGGTTATATAAAAAAGACACAGTTCATGAGGCAGGTTGCAGAAGTGTGTTGAGGCTAATGGATACTTATTAAATAAATGTCTGGAAGTTTGGGAGAATTAAGCTTGTGACATATTTCATTATCAAAGCACCACACTGCAGAAATTGCAATGGGAACTTCTTACCCAAGTCAGATGTCTGCAGGGACTACAAGTGCTTACTAAAGAGGAACTAAGAAATATGTGTGGCCTACCTGACTTAAGATTCACAAGGCAATTTATTGCTCTATAAGTTTCTTCTTATTATTTCCTGTGACTTTTTAAGAGAAGTTCCTACTTGTTCAGAGATATTTAGAGTTAATTATGTAGATCATCTTACCATCCTTAATTAACATTATTTTCATATATATATATAATATATATATCTAATTATTTTTTTTTAATCTAATACTGTTTGCTCTTTCTTTCCTGTGAGTATACTGTGCTGGATGACATTGGTTATGACGGATGTAGAATACATTTTTCCCAAAAATGTCTTCAATTTTTCCCAAGGGACATACTGGTGATAGGAGAAAAATGACTTCTCACTACACAAATGCATTGTTTCAGGAATCAAACGTGTCAGTTGCCTCAAAATGGGCAGAGGCTCGGGCATAGGGCTTGCCATGGAGGGGGTTTCATGGCTATGAAAGGGAAGCCTTCTCTAAGAATAGCAGTTTTTTTTGTGACTGTGTAGTAAAAGGGTACTTATTTTTTTTAAAAGATATTTACTATTTACCACAATATGGTTTTGTAGGAATACAGGTTTTTCCCTCTCCTCCGCCCTTCCTGCCTCCTCATTTCCCCTCACAGCTATTATTCCTCTAATAATCACAATAGAATAGTCCTTAGTAACAAATACAAGATTAACTTTCTGTTATTTAAATGTATTATGACAAGGTAGAAATAGGTTAAGGTATAAAATCTAGTATCATATTTATAGGCATATTTATGTTTTTTAGAATTTTTTTCTCCCGAGAAATGTATAGCAGCAGGATAGAATCACATTATAAATAGTATCTTGCAATTTACCTCTTATTAAACACTTCTCTACATCACTGAATTTAAACTTTGAATATGTAGACTTTTTAAAAAAACTATTTTAAAAATGTATATACAGGCAACACATTTTATGTATTTCATAGGCAGAGTTCTACAAACATATTAATATCTCCACCTTATTCTCTTACTCTTATCCCCCCCTTCTTTCCTTTCATAATTTCAGACTTATAACTGATTCAAACATCACAGTCTACCTCCTCTAAAAAGCCATTAAAATATTCTTACTATAAATGTTTGTGGGAGGGTATAAGTATGGTATTTATATCCAAGAGAAAACAGAAGTTGTTTATCAAATATATCTCTACTGTTCTCCCCAGCATTGCCTGACAAGAAATGTAGTATTTTCAACAATAGTGATGTATTGATGCAACCCTAAATCGACTTCCCTTTGAGGATCACAGATGGCATAACTGGAGCCATTTGATGCTGTTGTTGTGTAATTTTTGTAACATTTTGTTCTGGGAATGGAGTCAATATGGTCATAGATCGAAGCGTGGGCACTTTGGCAGCAGTGAAATCAATGCTGTTTTGCATTTCCTTTATTGATAGGCATTTGAAGAGCACAGGAGCACACATAGACCCAACTCTGCATTCACATTTTGGTAAACATTACTCAAAAGTAGAGGTTAACTATTTGACATCTGAGAGAAGTAGCCAACATACTTCACAGTGAAAGATGTATAAATGATCAACACATTTTTACATTATTTTATTTCATAGACATCTATTATAGTCCAAAGTGCTTCCTCTCTTTGTGAACATAATAGTTGTAATTTTAAATTTAATCTATCTATATATATATATATAAACACACACATATTATTCCAAATTATAGCTTTAAAATCACAGTTCTTTCTTAATTATACTCAAATATGGCAGGTGATACAAGTAAAAAAATCAGAAACTTCAGATGAAACAAGAATACTATCAAGATTTTTATTCCACAACGTAAGAGGAGATAATCTTGACTCTTAAGGTTGTTATTCTCTCATACCTGCCATAGTTTTATGAACCAAGAGCCACTAGAGTGAAATCAGAAGTTGAAACATTAATAAGTCAAAATGTGACAAGATGAGTTTCTGCGTTTCCTACATGTCAGTTTGCTTATTTTCTCTTACCTGGAACATGAAGGTACTAAAATTTGAAGGTCAGGAATCCTGACTAAAATACTAAATACTCTTCCAAGAGGTCAAGATTTCACAAAGCCAGGTGCTCCAGCTCCCAAAGTAGCCACTTTATTTACCTGTTTGTTTTAAATTCCCAGTCTTTCATTGACTAATATTATTTGATAAAAAGACAAAACTGTGCTGTTCATTGTGTTGTCAATACCAAATTGATACGGGTTTTAACTCTGACACCTATCACCTACATAACAAATGATTGGAGTAGTACTGTGTAATGGATTCTGTTTAGATGCTAGAAGTTCCAATGATCCAGTTAGGCTAACTTAACATCTCCTGGACTAATGCTTTGCTTTGCTTTTGTTTTTAAGGGAGTTATTGGATCATCATGTCAGATGTGAGATACTAAATGGTGTTTTTAAGCATTGCACATGACCTGATAGGATAGTTTCTTGCCAGCTTTGTTAGTAGCTGGGAGAGGATTTAGTGTGATTGATATCCATATTTTTTGTGAATATTCATTTCTTAACTGAGTGTCTTGGAGGAAACAAAAGTAACATATAAAACAGAAAATGCATATATACACAAACACACCCCACACATATTTCCAAAAGAAGCAGCACAGCTGTTCTAGATAAGCATAACCTTGGAGAGGGTAGGTGCCATAAACCTGGGTAAGTTCAAGGAACATAACATTGACATTGTCTCTCTTTTGCATTCTTGTAGGGTTTTTCTTTTCTTTCTTTCTTTTTTTTCAAAGAAAGGCAAGTTTTTTTTTCTCACCGGAAGTAGATATAGTAAACCTGACTACACTTGCTTTAGATAGGTATCGACATGAAAATTACTGAGGCAATAGGTGTTGGAAGGGAAAGGTATGGCTTGAATGAAAGAGAATATGGTTAAAATTGCAGTGGGAAACACACTTTTACAATTCTACCAAACTTTTTGAACTCATCTCCAAGATAGCACTGTAATCTATGAGATATTTGTCAATATGTTGTTCCTGGGTGTTAGGTTTCTAAGTTCCATCTCTTTTCTCCTTCCCAACTTCCAAACTATAAATAGGCCAGAAGTTTGCCCAAGCTGAATAAGAAGAAAAAAGGTGATCAGATATCCCATCGAAAGGCATCAGCAGTTGAACAAATATGGTAAGAGCAATGGTTCTCATGTTAGAAGGTTCTCATGTTAGAAGTGCGTTGATTCAGGGAAACAGCTCTTGGAGAGTTGCTTTCGAGATGAGTCAAGTGATTCATAACAGGAGAAGCTGATTCATTTGCCTAAATTTAGGTGAGAGAAATTGAAACTACCCCGACGTATCAAGGTTTATGCAAAGCCATTACAGTATTTCCACATCTCTTCTTTCATTAATTCATTCAAGCAGTCTATTTGCTTTTTGGCCCAGTGTAACCCATTGAGCAGACATCTTAATTGAGCTGTTCATAATGATGCCTACATCTTTTTCATGACGAGTGCCAACCAATTCAGAAGTCATCAGACCCATTAGTGCTTGGGAACTTTAAATGGTCTTTTCAATATGCATTACTTTGCAGTGAACTACTGTGGAGTGTGTTGGCCGTGTATATAATCTAATCAATTGTAGTTTCTTTGGGAATACCAGCAAAATCACTCAGTGCTTCAGCTGGCTTTAAAAGTGATGCTATGATCCTTTGGTTAAACTATTTGGTCATATTTTAATTCTTACTTTCAGGAATTTCATTTTTAGAGTGTGTTTGGCTATCAAAATCATAAGGCTTTATGGAGGGCTTTTAGTACAGCAGTTAGGATCCCACGTGGGATGCCTACATCTTGCCCAAGTTCAAGTCCCAACTCTACTTATGATTGGCACTTTCTGCAAATGCACACCTTGCAAGGTGGTAGGTGGTGATTCAGATAACAGTCCCTGCCACAAGTTACAAAACATGGATTGACTTCCCTGCTCCTAGTTTTAGCCATGCCCAGCCCTGGCTATTACCAGCATCTAGGGAGTGAAACAGCATATGAGATCTCACTAAATATCAGTTTCTCTACCTTTAAAATGAATAAAATAGTTGCAGACATTGCACTACAGTGGGTTATACAGACATTTGGGATATTGTCATCTCCTATTGGAGTACAGGTTTGAGTTCTGGCTGTGCTTCTGATCAAGTAGAAGATAATGGCTCATATATTGAATTCTAATCACTCATGTGGGAGACTGGATAGAGTTCATGTCACTGACCTGGCCCACTCTTGGCTGCTAGAATCACTTGGAAGGTGAAACAGTGGATAGAGATTTCTTTCTGTCTTTCTCCCTCTCTGCCACTCTACCTTTCAAATAATTGATTAAATATATCAAATAAATATATAAAAAGCTAAAAACATAGAAATGTAGCATACAATGAATGTTTGCATTAAACCTAAGTTGTGTTTGAAGCCTTATCTATTTTTTATTTATAAAAATCTACTTGAAAAAAAAGTCTTAGGTATTAGAAATAGCCAAAGAAATAAGTAAATCAGAACGTATTTGCTTCGTAATAAAACTATATGGAAGAAATAATATTTCCATATTCTACCAGGCTAATAGACTCCATAATAAAATGAATCTAATAATTCTGAATACATTTGAATTCATCAAAGCACTGATCTTATTTGTATGTTGCAGTTTGAAATTTATTGAAATGAGTAGTTTTTGATTTTTCAATTTCTCCCTCAATAATCATGAAAATTTAAGAGTGGAAGTAATCTCTTGGCTTCCCTCCTGCCAAGAGATAGAGCGAAGGATTTCTGACCATTTAGGCATCTACTATATTATGAAAGAAGGAGAATTACATGCTGTGACATAATGACTATTTCATCTGATTCTTAGGTCACAACAGGTGTTTGATTTTCTTTGCCTTATTTTCACAAAGCTTGACTGTAATGACAAAAGTAAATAATCATAAAATACATTTGAGTTAGTTGATCTGACTGGCTTTGGTCCTTGATATAACATGAAGTGGTAATAATATTCATCACCATCCATATTGACATTAAACATCAGATGTGTTTGTATTTTAAGAGGAACTGTTTTCCAGGTGACAGACACAGCAGACAACTTTCCTCTTCAGACTCATAAGTATCATTCTGACTTGAAAGTGGCACAGAGAAACTACTACTATTGCATTTGTCAGTGATAAACAGTGTCAGGCATCCAAATATCCACCATTCAATTCAGATATTCCTTTGTAATCTGGAGCATTTTGATCTGCAACAATGCTCAAGGGAGAGGTTGTTCATTGATAAGTGTATCTTAGTGCATATAAACCAAAGTTATCTTACTCTATTGGCCTTTAGGAAATTATTTTGATGATAATGACATCAATTTTACATGTTATAGTGTCATTATTTTTCAAATCAGCTTGGCAATTTTCTCATTCACATATTTCTGGTGTTATCCATTATTGAAAGATCCCTGGATCTTCTCAAATTCCCTGGAGAGTGATGGAGCACTCACTGGCAACCAATTTTATCACAAAGGAACTAGCAACAAAAACGAGAAAAAATGATTTTCAATGATTTAATTATCTAAACAAATATCTATGCTGCAGTGTTTATACTATCAATGTATTGATTACTCAAAATTATATGTGGAAAAGAAATACTTTTTTATGTTGACCTTTTGACTCATTTTTGCTCGATTCAAAATTATGGAATTAAAAATACAGTAAGACCTAAGAATACATGATTTTAGTAGTAAACGCACATAGATATCCAATATCTCGTCTCTGACAAACCAGAAATACAGACCTATTTTATATTTCATGTCCTTAACAGTGAAATTATATGAGGACACAAATTACTGTAATGTATTTTTTAATAACTCCGGTACATTGTTGGTGAATTTTTTGAGGTGAAAAAGGCATCAATATGGAGAAAATAAAAATATTGCCACAAAAACGAATCTCTGATGCCTGTGTGGAGGTAAGCAGACACATATCTGCTTAATCACTTTCTTCTTTGGCTCGTGGGTTTTAATTATTACATTGGGAGCAATTCAGTATTCTCTTGAGTACATTGCCATTCACCTAGCTCAACATAAATGTTTATGGTGTAAACTAGAGTAACATGGAAAAGCAACCAATATAAACTAAGAATCAAAACTATAGAAAGGAAAAATAGAGAACAAGAAGAATAACTAAGTTTCGCTAAAGTTTACAAAAAATCAGGAATTACAGGAGTGTTATAAGGAAAACAATTCTTAAATTTGAAAAAGGTGTACCTGTAATGTGGTTAGGAATGGCTCACTGGGAAAGAAGGAAAAGTGTATCAAATCAGTGTTACAGTAGTAACGCTTTTATGTTGTCCTATTGTGAGAGTGTGTGCGCTTATATACACAGGACTTTGAATATTTTCAATGAGTATGGTATAATTTACATATAAGAAATATATGTATATTAACTCAATGAGTTTGAAAACATATTCCCTAATGTAATCCCCACACTATTAAACTACAGAGTATGTCTTTCAAATTTAGGATCCTTGCCTTCAATGTAGGCAGCACCTCAGGCTGACATGATAACAACTTCAAGAAAAAGAATAATAAACAGAAACTCTTTCAGCAGAGCCTTACTGGAGGCCATTGGTTTTAGAAATGGACCTAGGCCCCAAAGCTTCAGCTTTTGAATATGACAGCCAAGTGTCCAGTAGGCAAACATCAGGTATAGGAAGAGTGCTAAATGATCTAAATTTGTCCTCATGATATAAGTGAAATAAATAAATAAATAAATAAATAAATAAATAAATAAATAAAGTATTCTTTTACAAACTACAATTAGTAATAAGTGGACATGGTCAACCATATTGAATGATCTTGTTTGCATGACACTTATGAGTTGAAAAGTGGTTTTATGCTCTTGATTTTATTTGGTCCACTCAGCAGCCTGCAAAATAAGCAAATCAGGGAATCTTTCCCTATGTTATGGCATAAAAAATCATGAAGTACTAATCTTGAGGATTAATTGATTTAGTCCATCCAATAAATCAGAGAATGTCACTGCTTGTTACCTACTTGATATTCCATTTTGCCTGAAGTTCATTTCCAAGAGCTGCAAGGGACATAGAACAGAGTGAGAAGTCTGTGAAGGATGGGAATACAGTCACACCCAGGTGTGACTGTGTCCACCAATCTGAGAAAAGGAAAGAGGGCATTCTGAAAATGTATGTTGGCTTTGCTAAGTGAAAGAATGCGCCTGGTCATAGTAAATTACATCGTTTGGAGAAGGAAAAAAGGTTCCAGGTGAAATAATAGAGTTGGTGGTAAGGAAGAATGTGGATAGGGTGAGAAAAGGGTTTGGAAAAAGGAAAAGTGGTTTCAAAGACCAGTGTAAAAAGGTGTTGGCTCCTGGGGCTTGGTTTGCAGCTAAGTCCAGAGAGCATGTTGTGTCATAGCCTGTTCATAGAATGGAGCGTCAACCACAGCTGGAACTAGAATCTTTGAATGGAAAAAAGGCACAAATTCTGCTTATGAGCTAGGTCAAAGGAGGGGGTGAGCAAGAGGAAAGAACAGTGGAGATGAAATCTGTGACAACATGACCCTTTCTCTGTCACTATGGGCTGAGACTCCTGACGGCCTTCCAGCGTGGTCAGGGTGACTGTGAGGCTCAAGGGATCCTGGACTAGACACAGGTCATTGGTGATGACAGTGTTTGAAAAACCTCAATTGAACACCATGGTCCCCACATAGAGGGAGATCCGATCCAGAGTGAAGAAGCCACTTGTGACAAGAATATACAAGTTATCTACTTAACACTGCTGACACTTGAAAGAGGTCATCAGAAAATAACACCCTTAACAGTTACCTATTCATTTATAAAATAAAATAAAATAAAAAAAATTTAACCAGATAGCTAAAGAATTCTGTTAGCAATTTATAATTTCTACCAAATTTCAAGCATAAGAAAATATTCATTCATAAACAGAAGGAAATTTGACATGTTCTAAGATAGACACATTCTAAGATAGACATGTTCTAAAATAGAATGGTATGGATACTAAAATCATTTCTGATTGTTTCAATTATTTCTGGAAGTCTATTGTTCATCTAATCAGCCTGGTCTTGCATAGAAGTCATTTCTTAAGTCCTATCAATACATTTTGACAGGGTTCTGAGCGCAGAATTTAGGAACAACTGTTTCCTTCCTCTCACTTCCTCCCTCTTTCTCCATTCAAAGGGCAAAAAGTCTAAGTCCCAAAAGACTAAGAGCAAGCTCTTACACACCTCCAAATACCTGCAGCACCTACTACGGTCACCCATCTGGCTTTCAGAGTATATAATGCTCCGGATAACTGATCTTCAAGGAAATAATCCTGTCTGTGATTTGAGCCAAAAGAGCAGGGGAAAGAATAATGGAGACAAAGTACATGGACCCCTTCTCTGCCGTTGTGTGCCAAAACTAAATTTCATTTTTTTAAAAGGTGGATATACAGAGAGGAGGAGAGACAGAGAGGAAGATCTTCTGTCCAATGGTTCACTCTCCAAGTGACTACAACGGCTGGTGCTGCGTCAATCCAGAGCCAGGAGCCAGGAGCTCTTCCAGGTTTCCCACGTGGGTGCAAGGTCCCAAGGCTTTGGGCTGTCCTTGACTGCTTTCCCAGGCCACAAGCAGGGAGCTGGTTGGGAAGCAGGGCCGCCGGGATTAGAACCGGCGATCATATGGGATCCCGGAGCGTGCTAGGCAAGGGTTTTGACCATTATTCTATTGCACCAGGCCCCGAATTTCAGTTTTTAAAGTAGTTTGACCAGATTTTCTTTAAGTGCCTTGTTACCTCTCATTTAGCAGAAACAATGATAGCAAGAAAAGAATGGATACTGACAAAATGTATACAGTGTCCTGAGTAACTTTTGATGTGTTTTACAAAGATGATCTTATTTTGATTTCCCAGAAAATTTACGAGGAAACTGCTGCTACTATTCCCATTCTCCTGGCTCCAGAGTAAAACGTATGTAGAGAATTTTAGATCTATAAGACAAACATGTTAGCACACCTATACCACTGGTTCTCAATGAGTTCTTACGCTGCCCCAGTGTGTCACACAGATAACAATGTATGAAATACTGGTAACTCCCATGAATATGACACTGACATCCAGATCACTGAAGTCAACTGCCTAAGGGCATTATGTGATATGACAGATCTCAAATACGTGAAGGCCATTGCATATTGATTTCTCTTTCCCTACATCCAGCTTTCTCTGAATTACAATTAGAATGGAAAAGTAACGTTGTTCAGAAATACAAATATACAAAATGAAACATGTTGGTATAATCACCAGGACTAAAAAAATGAAGTTCCATGGGAACTGATTTTTATGCATACATATACATTTGTACACATGTTGCTTTTAATAAAATATCACCAAAGGAAATAAAAGATTATGTGGAGGCTCTAAGTCCATGAAAGCTCACTACATTTCCTGATAACCAAGTTTGTGTCAATGGTTTACAGATGCTTTGATCTCAGCTCCTATAAGAGATCCGAAGAAGGCACCTATTAAAATTTCATAGGTCATAATTAATGATCCTGCTCATAAAATTGCTTCTAATATCTTTGGCTCCAGATAGACAGTTTACCTGCAGGGAGAATTTTCTTTGCAGCAACACATGGAAGATCATAAATTGGCCAGGTTCATTAATTTAGTGAGTCTTGGCCAGCTAAAATCTCTCTCTTTCTAAATCGGTAATTTAAAAATCAGTTTACCACCATAAGAAATGGAGGGATTGTGGTATATTTGCTTTCTTTTTTTTAAATTATTTTATTTTAAAACTTTATTTTTCATAATACAGCTCCTTAGGCTCAGGGCTTACCCCTCTCATCCTACCCTACGCCTTACCTGCCCCCACTGTTTTCCCCTGTATTTTAATAGTAGTTTAGTCCTTCAACAACAGTCATAAGTCCATCATTCTGCTATTGTAGGTATAGAGAACAGTATGAAGTCCAGCATTCCAGTGTCAAGATATTTTAACAGTTTCATTGGGAGTCCATCCTTGATTTGGAAGTAGAGGTGCATACTGAGAAGAACCTCCACTTCATGGCTATACCTGTCTTCTAAACTTGTCTCGATGGCCTGAAGTTGTGAAAATTTGAGGAAAATTTGATTTCCATTTCTTCTGCTGTTTCTACATCTGCCATTCAGCATGTGGACAATTCCATGCTTAAAAACTTGATAGCACAACCCCTCTTGTACAGATTTTGAAACATCACCCCTTGAAAATTACATATCCAGAAACCAGAATCAAATATGACACATCGACCTCAAGGAGGAAAGGGTCAATAGCCCATTAGCAGTTCCCTAGAGAATTTGTGCTATAGGTGACCTTCCCTTCCTGTTCTGCTGCCACTCTGCCCCAACTGCCTCAAAGCTGCTTAGAGAAGAGACGACCTAATCACTTGCATATACTTAATTTGCTGCAGGCAATTGTGTGATGAATTGTCCAATTTCACTAAGCAAGGTAGCTTTGGAAAAGAAAGAGCGAAAATTCATTCTCTCAGAGCATAAAGTCACTGTGTGGTCAGGTGTTTAACAGAAATGGAGGCCTAAAAATAGCTGCGTTTTCTGGCACCCTCTCCAGTCTTGCTGGGACTGAGCTGTGAGAGGGTGTGATGATTTCCAAAGTAGTCACCAAATGAGTCTCCTTGGCCAGAAGGACTTGACATTTTTAAAAATCCTATTACATCCCTGATTTGGAGTCATTCTTTAATAATTTTATTTCTTAAAGAAACCAAAGCATGGAATATGGACCCTAAGACTGAGTTCAATTTCAAGGTGTTTTGTTGAATCTTCAGCTTGACACAGTCTCATTCACTGGTCTTTCATTGACTAGAAAAATAAATATAATAATCTGGGTCATAGCAATTTGAGTATTGAAAATGATGGTGTAATAAGTACCACTGCTTGCTATAGTGAAGAGTTAGGCACTTTTGAAATTTCTGCTGGTATTTTGCTTCATATAGGCAAGGACACATTAAGGTATTACCTTGGTGACTAATTTTGCCTTAACATTTCTAGGCAGTATTTTGAGGATGCCTGTATTTCATTGACCACTTCTGAACAGATGGTAAGACATTATGTGGAATTAGAAACTATTTGTCCCTCCTATGTGACCTTGGCCCTTCATCATTAAAATATCTTGACACTGTTCTCCCTCATTTATTTTCCCTTAATTAATTAGTTAATTAACTTTTTAAAGATTATTTATTTTTTTACAAAGTCAGATATACAGAGAGGAGGAGAGACAGAGAGGAAGATCTTCTGTCCGATGATTCACTCTCCAACTGAGCGGCAATCGCTGGTGCTGTGCCGATTCGAAGCCAGGAGCCAGGAACTTCCTCCACTCCCACACAGGTGCAGGGTCCCAAGGCTTTGGGCCATCCTCGACTGCTTTCCCAGGCCACAGGCAGGGAGCTGGATGGGAAGTGGAGCTGCCGGGATTAGAACCAGCGCCCATATGGGATCTTGGTCCGTTCAAGGTAAGGACTTTAGCTGCTTGGCCATGGCGCGGGGCCTGTTTTCCCTTAATTTCTTTCTTTCTTTTTTTTTTTGTTTTTAAAGATTTATTTTTATTACAAAGTCAGATATACAGAGAGGAGGAGAGACAGAGAGGAAGATCTTCCGTCCGATGATTCACTCCCCAAGTGAGCCTCAACGGGCCCGTGCGTGCCGATCTGATGCTGGGAACCAGGAACTTCTTCCAGGTCTCCCACGCGGGTACAGGGTCCCAATGCACTGGGCCGTCCTCGACTGCTTTCCCAGGCCACAAGCAGGGAGCTGGATGGGAAGTGGAGCTGCCAGGATTAGAACCGGCGCCCATATGGGATCCCGGCGCATTCAAGGCGAGGACTTTAGCCGCTAGGCCACGCCGCTGGGCCCTTTCCCTTAATTTCTAAAATGACTCAGAGTAAAAGTCACTGAAGCAACTTTGCCAAAGAGTATGCCTCACAAAATCTGTTACATAGATGCAAATAGCCTCTATCTAATAATAATAATAATAATGATAATAATAATAGAAGAAGAAGAAAAACAAGAAGAAGAAGAAGAAGTTGTGAGGGAAACCCTGGGATAGAAACAGTGATTAGGCACTTTCCTACATTACTGAATTATCCTATAGACTGCAGCTAATCAAGAGATAGACAGTTTACAATATGTATCAAAATAATCTGCTATAAAGTTTTTTTTAATCTGAAAGATTTTTGTTGCAGTGACATTCTGTGGTGTATATTTGGACACACAGTTAATGTGTTCAATGTTGGGTAAATGCAGTCCTTTAAATTGTCTTCAGTGTATACTATAAAAGTATGTAAGATGGCAGTGATATTAGTATGTCATAAAAAAGCAGTTCATATTACTATGAACATAGTAATACAGTTCATAATACTGTGATATGAATATCATGATACAGTTCTATTTATTTCTGTTATAAGGGGGGTTTATTTGAAAATCAGTGTTACAAAGATAGAGAGACAGCAAAAGAGAGAGAGAGGTGTCTTCCACCTGCTGGTTCATTCTTCAACAGACAAGACTGGGTCAGACCAAAAACAGGAGCCAGGAACTTCTTACAAGCCTTCCATTTGGGCAGCAGAAGTTCAAGTGCTTGGACCATGTTTGGCTGTTTTCTCAGACCATTAGCAAGGAGCTGGATCAGAAGTGGAACATTTGGGACATGTATTGGTGGCCATATAGGATGCCAACATTGCATGCAGTGGCTTTATGCGCTAGATCATGGAGTAGTTTTTGAAAGAGTTCTTGCTATTACATAAGAATTCTACTATGAACAGAGCACTAACTGCCTTCTCTGACCCTCCCCCAGCAAACCATCTGATCATTTCTTAGGCTCCCACATCTGGAAAACTTGAGGGAACATGATAGTCCTACAATGTTCTATGACGAAGCAGCCTCTGGGATTTGAGAAAGAAAATCACTAGGTAAGAACCATACTCACAGGAGTATCCACTCTGGCTAGCTGGCACTTTGTCCTTTACTATAGCATGTATAGGCCAACTAGAATTTTCATTAACAAGGTATGCCTGGATATAGAAAAAATGCATATAAAGAATAGCTTTCTTCCTTTCAGCTGTAGACAACTGCCTAGGTTGCCTTGTGAATAGCCAAGTGTTATTCTGCTGGAAGAACAGCAGCCAATAGCTTGGCTGGCATTCTGGGCCTGGTTAATGCCAACTGTGTACTAACTATCCAGTGTGCAAACATAGTTGCCTATTTTTTTTAAGATACAGGGAGTGGCCTGCCATGTCTATATGAGTGCATGCCAGCCAGGGATGCCCCACTGCCATGGCCTCTGTTGGGCGTGTGTTAAGGTGGCTGTGGGTTTCCCAGGGCCAGGGGCCAGGTCGGAATGCAGGCCATGGAGGGCTTCTCTGACATGCATAAAATAAGTTTCTAAGGGCTTCCACAGATCAAACCACTGCACCAACACGTAATTAAGGGAGTTGGGATGGGGAGTGAATTGTAAGAAGGTGGTGAGTGAAATCCAGAGGGCCTTCTTGGACCAGACCACAGCACCTGCCACTGCATGCAAAGGCTGGAAGTGGGGGCAGGCCATACTGGGCAGAGATGCAACACCTGCTGGCATCTGTGAAAATTTGGGCTGGAAGCAATCCTGATAGAATTCTTTGGGGTCTCCCAAATTAGGCTACAGTACCCACCAGTGCATGTGAGAACTGGGGCTGGGGGTGGGTTGAGCTAGGCTAGGCCACAGCACACACTGGGCTGGACTAGGCTGTAGAATCTGATGGTTTGCATGAGAGTTAGGGCTCGGGGCAAGAATGGTCAGTCAAATGGACCCCTTGGTACAAGTGTGGACTGATGCACACAAGAGCCAGGTCTGAGAGTCTTCCTGGTAGGTTTCTTAGTTGGCTCCCCAACTGGACCACTGTGTTTGATCCCTGACATCAGAGAAAATCACATAGCCATGTGGTTTGATGTCAGAACACATAGTGCAAGACTGGGCTACCTCAACTGCTGACTCCCATGCAAGTACAAAGAGCATACCCACATATATAATTAAGACAAGATAGCCAGTTCATCTAAGCCAATAGAAGACTTCAAGTGCCTCTTTAAAGAATGGAAGAAGGCCAAGTTTTATAACACACTGGGCCAGGTTTTATAGCAGGCGCCTGTCTGTCAACATACTGAGGTAGACATGGAAAGCCAACAGACCTTAGAATATCTCACGTCTAGTGCAAGGAAGCTAACAGCTGCTCAGAACAATCAAGACCACTCAAGCAATACCCTTAGACCATTCTTTCCCTAATTGGAAACTTAAGAGAACTAAGTTGAATTCTAGGATCTTTTCGCTTGTTTAATTGAATGTCTAGGCATTTTCTCCAAAATTTTTGAAGTGACAGTTAATCCAACAAATGACTAAGTTTTTAAGTTGCAATAAGTCTTGTATGGATGGGATATATACTATTTTCCTTGTTTTGCAGGTCAAAGAATAGAATTTTTATATCTTTTGTCCCCAGTTGTGTCTATCAATGTATACTACCACTTCAAAACATCTTATGTTTTTAAAGCCAGAAGCATTTTATGTATTCATTTCTCACCAAATAAAAGAACTGCCATAGAAATGTCTAGCTTTTAAAGTTCCATGACAGAATTGAGTAAGCTCACGACTAAGCAGAAAATAATACTGAAGTTGGAAGAAAGAAAGTAAACTTATCACAGTTTATTTCTGCTGACAAGCCAATTTGTAGTCCCTTCCATAGGCCGGTGCATTTCTGCAAAGCCGGATGCTTGGAGCAGTTGCCCTGGAGACTTCAGTCTCAGTGCTGAACCATTGCAGAACTGAACCAACCTGCCTTGTCTGAATCCTCAGAGAAACACCAGCATGTGTTTCTAGTCGCTTGAGGTGGCTCATACCCTGCCACTGTAAATACTCAGGAAGCCAAAGTCTGCATTATGCTGTGGCAGGGAGAATGAGACCAGATTGCAAGGATGCATGCCTGAGGGTGCAGAATCCAATTAGCCTTCAACTCCCTGAAATCTATACTAACAGTCGTGTTCAGGGTGCTTCATGGAGATGCCTCTGAAATGCCACAGATTGTACCTAACTACTGTTTTTCAAAGGAAAGTTTTTGCTATCTGTATTTGAAATATCTCATGAGGTGTTTTAGGAGAAATCAGCCTTCTAATGCTTAGGATATGAGTGGGAGGAAGAAAGCATGGGCCTTCTGTATTTGATACAAAGGAACTCGTAAGTTGGTATGTTCAGCAACTCTTCCATCTATCGAAAATTTACTGTGGCCAGTTCCTTTTGGGAACAGTTAGTTGATTTCAGAGACTACTAAGCAAATTCCAGGTGGCCTGAGATGGAGTTATCAGTATAGAAACTAGTCAAGAATAAAGAATTCTTCTGAAGCAGTTTCCCAGGTGAATTTAGAATATTAATTTATGGACCCGACGGCGTGGCCTAGCGGCTAAAGTCCTCGCCTTGAATGCCCCGGGATCCCATATGGGCGCCGGTTCTAATCCCGGCAGCTCTACTTCCCATCCAGCTCCCTGCTTGTGGCCTGGGAAAGCAGCCGAGGCCCAATGCTTTGGGACCCTGCACCTGTGTGGGAGACCTGGAAGAGGTTCCTGGTTCCCGGCTTCGGATCAGCACAGCACCGGCCGTTGTGCTCACCTGGGGAGTGAATCATCGGATGGAGGATCTTCCTCTCTGTCTCTCCTCCTCTCTGTATATCTGACTTTGTAATAAGGATATATAAATCTTCAAAAAAATATTAATTTATAAGATGATAATTTTGTATGGTTTCTACTTAGTGCATTCTTCCTAACATTCTCAGCCCAGAGTTCCTTACAAAGAAATACAATCTTCTGAGGTTCAATATACAAGTTGTTTTGACTGCCTTAGCACCTAGAGAATTTAAAGCATAATTATTATTTGGCACTGGGAAATTTATTCTAAACCAATTGTTTCCTACCATTCAGTGAAGAAACCTGTAGAGTCATTATCGTTTGAGCAGGAGAGGAGGCTGAGGTATGAGGAGCACAGATCATTTATCTTCGGAATCAAAGCTGAGTCTTTCACTGAGCTGGGAGACACCACAGACCCTCACTTACAGGAAGTATTTATATTTTAAAGATTTTAAATAAAATTCTCTTGCTTCTCTCCACAATATTCATTAGTTCTAACCATATTATGGTCCCAATGTAGCTATTTTAAAGTGAAATTAAAAGGCAACCCAGTTTAGGAGGGTAAGAGTTATTGAAAGAGGTGTCTGGAGAGCCATTTTAAATTTTCAAGTGAAAAAGAGAACGAGTGAGTGAGCAAGAGAGAGAGAGTATGTGTGTCTGACAGAGAGGGAGAACTGTTCTTTTCCTCTTAAAAATTAAGAAATCAAATATAGAAATAGTCTAATTTACATTAATGACCTGCAATCTATGGAACAATTTTTAACCATTTTACAGTGAAAGGCTGGTGATTATGTGGGCAAGAAGATGGCCATCATAACCATAAATCTCTGAAAGCTGAGGATTTGTGCGGCCATGCTGTGTAAAAATGAGGTAGACTTGGTGCCTCGCCTGAGGACTTTCAAAGGGAAAGCCCACCCTGCCCTGCTGAGTCCACGAGAACGTGGGACTGACTTGTTCTTTGTCCTTACACCTGAAGGATTGGCATGTCAATCACTCATGTGCACTTTGTGCAGGAGGTAGTGCTCCCCAGAGCAGCAAAGGCCTTCTTAATCCCTGCTCCAGGGAGAGGAGTCCAAATGGCAGAGCAGGAAGTGGGAGTCCTGGATGTGGCGCAACAAATTCCTGCAGAGTGGCAACCATCACAGGTGGACCCCAAGGAGACTCCTCTCTTGGTATTGAGGGGACCAACCAGGGCTCTCGACTCTGAAGTTTATCACAAAAGCAAGGAGCATCTCAACTACTGAAACTCTGTTCTCCCTCCCACTGGGCCCAGTCCCTCTTAGAAAGATAAGCATTGTTGCTTCGTAGCAATTGCAGAGTGAGAAAAAGACAGAGAATGGGGGCTGGAAGTGTAGAAGGTAGAGGTGGAGAGGGGGCCATGACTGAACTCACAGTGAATACAACGCCTGTTCATATGCACAGGCAGCTGAGTGGAACATCAGATAAGTGCAAGATAGCAGCAGAGACAATTGTGAGAAATGCGAATTGCCCAGGTGTGTGAAATGAAGTAGCGACTTTTGCTGTTGAAACTGTATGTATGAAATGCATGAAATCTCTTCCCTTCATGTAAATAAAAAGTTTTGAGAAAAGATAACTAAGGGTAAATAGGTGTTTCAATGCTATATTTTCAGGGTTGTCTTTGGCAGATTAACATAATGGAAAGAAATTCAGATTTTAACCTTATTTTTAATGATTTAAATGAATTAAAAAAAAAGAAGGCAATTCCATAGAGAATTGGCTCCAGCAATGGCATTATGTGTTGTTCGTATTAGCAAAGGGGGCATGGCATATACTCAGTGAGTTTTCAAGGAAATTAGAATGCTACAAATGATTCCTTTTCTTGAACCCTGAAAAATCCCACTTTGATTTAGCACCAATGCAATTGTTAATAAAAACTTCTTTGCACATCGTGTATACACAGCACAGCACAGCCTGTATCAACTTTATGCTCCAATAAACAAGACAATAATGACAAATTATCAAAGCAAGCCTCAGATGTGACCCTCAATTGGGAGAGCAGCAATTTAATGAAGACAAAAGCTAGGTGAAAGCTGCTAATATCATTTACTGATAAACAGATTTTCTCGAGAGGCTCCTAGCTGAATCCCCTAAGGACCCATAAACCTGCATAATTCCATTTAAAATATTGTGCAATTCACTAAATTAGTCTTTGAACATCCTTACTATCCAATTACAAAGCCCCAGCATGGACAGAATAATGAAATTTTTCAAACTGTGGAATGCATGTGGTCTTAACAAACTTATGACAAACACCAAAATTAGCTTTCAATTTTGAGGCCAGTGCTGCTCCTTTTAATACCTCAAGTCAGAGTGGTAACAATAAAACACTATTGCAGGGCTAAGCAGAACAGAAGAGGAATAAATCTCAACTCACTCAGGATTCTGAACACGATCTACCTTCAGGAAAAAAAGATCATACGAAGTTGAATGATGTTTTGCATTTGCAAGCCATTTGGTCGCTTAAAATCTAGTAAAAGCTTTGCTGCATAAAGGGTACAAAATACCTCCTGGACAGTTCTATCTTCCAGGCAGGCAGAAGGGCGAGAGTTTGAGGAAGTGAAATTTATTTCTGTTCAAGCCTTGCAAGCTGTATTATTAAAGTCATTTGTCATGGTTTGAATATTTCTGCCTGATTCACCATTAAATTGGCCTTCTAATTACCAACTTTGTCATGAAAAGTGGTCTGGCTGTTTCATTCACCAGAAATCTTCAATTCTTTAAACATCACTTGCTTCATAAAAGAAAGAAAGAAAGAAAGAAAGAAAGAAAGAAAGAAAGAAAGAAAGAAAGAAAGAAAGAAAGAAAGAAAGAAAGAAAGAAAGAAAAAGAGAGAAAAGAAAAGGAAAAGGAAAAGTCTCATTAAATAACAGACCATATTTTTTGTTCTAAATTTTTGAGAGAAACAATGTCAATAAAATTACATTTTAATTATGTTATAGCCTCACATTATAAAGATATTGGTAAGCCCTTAAAAAGTTAGTTAACATTTCAACTTGATACAACTCGGTCTTGGCTGTTGGTAACATAACATAACTTCCTGTAATAGTTTCAGAGCCAACAGGTACCAATTGTGATCATAAAGCGTAGGTGAGTGGTTTTTCCTTACATTGTCTAGCTTCTTGGCTGTTAAACTTTACAGAAAAAGATATACAAACCATGGCTACTTCCAGCAGGCTACTCAAATGCGGGCAAGTAATTACTGTTTGTGCTTTAAGATAGAAGGGGAAAGGGAAATGTGGCTAACAGTCACATAGGTACAATATCTTTCCTACTATTTTCATTTTCTGTTATAACTTCACAACACGCACTTATATGTATTTAATGAATTTAAAAGACGGGGGTGGGGGAGGTGAAAGGAGAGGGCGAGAGAGAGAGACAGATGAATAGCTTTAATCTGCTGGTTCAGCTCTCTCTGGATGCCCACAATGGTATAGACTGGACCAGGCTGAAGCAGGGAGCCTGGAACTCAACCCAGGTCTTACAAGTGGGGGCAGGGAGTCAGCCATTTGAGCCATCCGTTGTTACATGCCAGTCTGCGTGTTAGCAAGAAATTGGAATTAGGAACTAGGTCTCAAACCAGGTATTCTTCTAATATGGGATGCAAGTACTACAAGTAACAGTCTAACCACTGCACTAAATAATTGCTCCTACGCACATATTTAAAACTGCACAATACAATCCCTTCTAAAGACACTCTAAATTGTGAGGTGTTTTATATTTTGAAGATGCAGACTAAGCACAGAGGATGTTAGTAAGTTTCCTGAAGGTCACTTAGCTAATAAGAAGCAGAACCACAATTTGACTCACCATCAAAGACAATCTTTGTAAAAATGTAAATGCTTTAGACAGTTTTCATTTTTATAAAGAAGATTAATGTTTAGCTGCTGAAAAATAATTGACCCTATGTGCAGATGATTTAAAAATTGCATTACTGAGGGCTAGATACTAATGTCTTATGATTGGTCTTATAGATAAATGTCTTTCATTATGGAAGTAATCTTTAAGTAAGTGTGTGCTAATACATAAGCAGCAAATATGAATAAGACATCTGAATGAAATCCATGAGTGTTAAGAACTTACTTTTGTGTGTCCTTATTTTGGTTAAGTACTTGCTTTACTTGTAGAAAAGTTGTATCTGTTAGTAAGAGGTTTTCTCACAATCTAACCTGGTTATAGTTTCAAGATAATCTTGTACATTTCCTGATCCATATTGCAGAATGTATTAAAATAAATCCACTGTTTTCATCATATCTTTTGACATGGAATATACATGGGGAAATTTGGTCACGAATCTTGAATGTCATCAAATATGAAATTAGAGTTCAAAATTTTAAGAATAACCAGGATACTCTTGAGAATGAAATGGGTACTGCTAACAATTATGCCAGAACAATAGAGCTAAGCCATACACTTCTCACTCCAATATGACAACATTTACAGTCTGAATCTCTCTCTTCTTGATCCCTTCTTTGCTTTTTCTGGATTACAATGGGTTCCATAAAAGAGGATCATGGCAGGGAGGCAATGTTTTTGGAGTAGTGATTTGTTTAGATTTATAAATTTTCTACTTTCAGATACAATTGAGAGCATTAATAGTACAAAATCTGGGATTATAATTGTCTAAGCATTTTTAAACCAATTTTCAATCTTCTGCTAGTTTCTAATGTTGCTTTTGGAAAATCTGATGCAATTCTGATCCTGTGTTTTTGATAAATATTTCATTTTATCAATCAATTTTCTCCTTTTCCATTCCTTCTTTATTTTTTTAAATGCTTAAGATTTGCTGTTTGTTGAAAACTCATACCAATGTGCCTTGACGATGTCCTGGTTTGGCCTTTTCATTTTTGTTTATTGACCTGGTACTTAACAAATTTTACAATCTGGAAATAAATGTTCAGTTCTGGACACTTTTCTTGTGTTATACATTAGGTACTTCTCTTTTCCCATTGTCTATACTCTCAGTTCTTTATATTAACACAATATTCCATCTTTTTAATTAAGAATATTTTCCATTTTTTAAAATTCTAGTGCTTGCTTCTCTTTGTCATATGAAGAAAGAGGAAGGAGGCGAATAGAAGGCAGTGAAGAAGACTGTACACAGGTGATCTTTCAGTTTTTGTTTGTTTTTTCTTCAACAGGAAGGGCTGTCATTCCAACAGTTGGTTCACCTGAAGGACATGTCTGTCCCTTTGAGTTTCAAAATGAGAAACCTGTTTTTCCTTGGACGAGCCTGTGTGTGGGCATCAGGTCTAAGTAGGTCTTGCTGTATTCTAAAAGGTACAGGCAGAGGCGTATGCTTGAGGCTCCTGCTGACCCAAGCTCATCCACAGACGGTTTGGCAAAAAGGCAGGGAGGGATCAAGAGCAAGAGGACTCACCACAGGGACAATCACCAGGCTCTTGAGGGGGAAGGGGAGGAAGAAGAGGGAGAGCAGATGAGGCAGCCCTTGAAAGGGGAACAGATGAAGAAAGACTCAGGCATTAAAAAAAGGAGGAAGGAAAGAAAGGAAAAGAAAAGAAAAGAAAAGGAAGGAACAGACAAGCGATGAAAGTCTGGAGATGGAGGCAAGATAGAAAGTCTGAGGACGGCGGCAAAAATGGAAACCTGCGAAAAGCTACAACTGAAAATTATACATCTTCCAGGGTGTACACAATCAACATTCTCCTGGCCAAATGGCCCGACGGGCACAACAGGTCCATCAGCAACAAGGGCTGTTCTCTGCTTGTCTGAAACAGTGAAGAGCAGTAAGAAGCTGTGTGAGCAGTTCCTAAGACACTTTCTTCCAGGCTCGACAAAGACCTTAGAATCCAGAGCCTGAGCAGCTGCCCACATCAAGGGGACAACAGGGTCCTTGCCTACATCCATCTTTCTAAGCCAGGTCTTCTCTGCAACTCCTGGTGGTCAGAGGAGGCAACTTCTCCAGAGATGTCTGGCTGAAGACCCTAAAGACCCTAAAGACCCTGCTTGTGATTTTGCCTATCCTATTTGAATTTTTAATATTTCTTCTTTGTCTGAGCGGTCCTTTGCATAACACTCTGCTCTTGTTTTGTGTATACAGTATCTTTGCTTGACTTTCTAAGAATACTATTTTGTGAAAGATTTATTTGCTTGTTTGTTTGAAAGGCAGAGTGACAGAGAAGGAGGGACAGGGAGAAAAATAGTAACCTCCCATCCGCCAGTTTACTCCCCAAATCTCCCACAGCAACCGGGACAGGGACAGTCCAAAGCCAGAAACCTAGAATGATACTGAGGTCGGCAACATGGATAGAAGGAACCCAGGTTGTTGAACCATCACCCACTGCCTTCCAGGGTGCACATTAGCAGCCAGTTAGATGGGAAGTGGAGTGTCTGGGACTGGAGCTGGAACTCTGTTATGGGAATCAGACATCCCAAAAAGTGACACAAACTACCGTGTCATAGCACACATGCCAGAATATTTTTTTTAATTTCTTGTATTCTCTTATGGTCTATTCTGAATTCCTTTGTTTATATGATTGTTTTCATCTCTCCCCGTGTGTGTGTGTGTGTGTGTGTGTGTGTGTGTGTGTGTATGAAATCCCTGATGACCCCTGTTCATGTTGGCAGTGAGGCACTAGTTTCCATATGTGTGCATGGAAGGTCTCCATGGAGGAACCAAACAGTGAGTGCCTTGGGAAGCAAGGTAGCTCTTTCATTGTGAGCTCTATAAAAGCTGGTTCAGTTTCCTTGGAGAACATTTCTTCAATCTCTGTCTTGCAGGTTGGCGGGAACTTTCTCTAACTTGGCTTTGTCTTCACAAAATCCGTTTTTTTCTCTTGCTGGTGAACCTGAAACTGGAAATTCCCTGTTCAGGTTCTCCCCCGAAATAAGACCCTAGTTTTCTCAGGAGATTCAATGACTACATACAGACTTTTCACCTGAACATCTTTGATATCATATCCATCATATACCTGCCATTTCCAAATGCAGAACCTCCAAGGATTTTATGGGACAAGATATCTCATGTGTATTTTTTTTGTTGTAGCTGTAGTAGCACTTGCATCCTTATTTTCTTCACTCCATTAAATTTGTTACCACCACTTCATAAGTCCCTTACCACTCTCCATCTGTTGTGTACCATTCAAAAATTTGATGAAAATTTTTATATTTTTTACAATTTCAATTTCAGGGGAACATGTGTTTTAAAAAACAGCTCTTGCATGGATAACTAAATTGAACACACAGGCAATACAGGAAATGAATATCTGCTGACACCCGGATTTGAGAGGTGGCTAAAAATCCATAGCTCAAGCAAAAATCTAGATCAGAGATATGAAGCCAGAAAATATTTCTAACTTCACAAGATCCCTGCTGAAGTATCAAAGCTGGCAGCCTCCAGCAATTAGACATTGCTGATCTTGAATCAAAACAGGAATCAGAAGTGGGAGCTTGCAGAAAAAATTGAAGTAAAACAGACCTGCAGTGTTAGCAGTTGACATTAAAAAAAAGTTAAATGATGAGCTTGTGGTTTTAATATCAGTGCTCTACCCAACCCTGTGAATCTTTTTATCATACCTAAAGAATTGTTCATTCATCTTCCAGGAATACATTAGAGCAAGAGAGTGTTCCCATAGGCAAAAGCATTATACATATTTGCAAATGTCTTACATAATGATGCAGCTACTATGCATAGAGATGTTTTGATGAAATGTGGAAACAATGCAGTAATTGCCATTCCTATTCATTAGCTATCACAGTTCCCAGGAAAAGGAGTTTTCATTTATTGTTTATGCTTTCTCAAATGTTGAAAAGGCTGGTATTTAGAATTCATTATACTAGATATAACTAGGACTGGCTGCTGTCTGATGGGAAGTAAGGACAGGTGTTTCATCTCATCCTCCCATTTCCGGTCACTATCAAATAACTGTGATAGTTAACTGTGATGTAAACTGTGTGCTTATTCAGGAAATAAGGTCACTTTTTAAAGAGGTAAAATTATTTGCATCATATAAGGGAGTAAATAATAAATACCATTTGTAGGGACAAAATAATTTAAAAATGAATTTGTTGGTGTTTTGGTCAATTCATATTTAGATTTTGATTTTTTTTCAGAAGAAACTAAAATATAATGATCTAAAGTAGGATCTGGTTTTCTCTGTAAAAATATTAGCCAAGTTCCAACCACTCAGTGCTTGCTTCATATCTACATACAAATTCCCCTTTCATTAAATTGGCTACTGGCAGCTTATTATAGCCATTGTTTAATTTGTGCCCTGCTTTTACAAATGACACTTGTACAGGCCTCTTGGGGGCAGCTGATCGAAGCCAGGCCCCTCTCTTTCCCTTGTGTCAATTCTTTTGTGAACCTTTATAATTAGCCACTTAACAAATTGAGGGAAATGAACCTTCAGTGGCAAAGTATATCCTGAAGTTAAGTCAACCATATGACAGGCAAAACCAGTACATGAAAATCTCCTTAACTCAATTGTTGAGTTGCCTCAAGGGTTAAGAGGCATTCTACCAATAATAGCCTACAAGAAAAGCCTTGAGAGGGATGTTCTTGATGGTTTGCTATCCAAATGCCTCTTAGCTTTCCCAGGAAACAGCTCACATAAGAAAAAGTTACGAATTCCAAATCATTCACACTTCTTTCTTTTTGTTTCATTTTGCCATGGAAAAAAGTCAGAAATCCAACGAAATACACAAGATCTTCAGGACTCATACTTACAGATTAAGCATAAATGAGTAAATAAATAAAGCTTACATCTTTTGGACAGAAGTGTTTAAGTACAGAAAATCATATCATGTAGATTCAGATTAATGAATTTGTTTTCAGAATCTATAATAAGGACCCTAAGAGCAGGGTGCTATCATTAGAACTCTTTCCTTTTTATTACTAATTAGACTTCTAAATGTGAGTATAAATGTACCTCAGAGAGTATATATTAAAAGTTGAATATGCATAAGAGTTCATTTCACATTCATTTTTCCCATCAAAACTTTAACTTTGATATTTTTGCATGTTTCCATTTCTACCACATTAACATAGTCTTTTGTATTTAATTTATAAATTCCATTGTGATCACTCCATGAAGGTATTTGCTTTAGGGAGCTGTCTGATACCTTAATCCCCAGTTCAACAGCCAGTGGTCAAGTATTATCAGTTTAATGTATCCAACTATTCATTCAGTGATTTTTTTTCAAATTAATCATATAATATCTCTGGTGTGTATAATGGAATTTATCTGGTTTAGTGGCCTATCCCAATCATTTTACAAGTAGACCTAGTGGAATTTATATTCAGTGAGGGTTTAGAAAATTGTAATATTAAAAAGTAAAAAAAAAATTTTAAGATGCTGTAACACTTCAATATGCCTGAATCTTTTATAACTGGGGGAGCAACAAAACGAAGCTAGGTGAAATTTCTGTTCTGGTCAATTATTTCTCTGTCTATCTGTTTATCCACTTACCTACTTCTCTATCTGTATGTATATAGTGATTTATAGCTTCCTTTATGCAGATATAGATATGTGATTAACTTTATATAAATTCAAGTGTTATTGTAAGCAAAAATTTTGATTTTATTCTAATATTCTTCTCAAATACCGTATTTAAAATTTTGTTACAGAGTTATATGCATACATGCTCTATTAAGTCATTCACGTCTTCCATTTAAGATTGATACTAAAGTGAGAACAAACTTTTCTTATACGACAGAGAATGTGCCAGGCACTGTGTGGGTACTTTACACATATTGATTCATAGAATCTACATTGTAACCCTACTGAGATACAAGATTGGTACTTGTATCCACTTTTTATCAATGAGGACACTGAAAGCATGGATTACAAGGCCACAAACCAGCTGTGACTATGGCATCCTGGTTCCAGGGGCTGGGGTTTTGTAGCTTATTGATTCTCTAGCTCTGTTGACTAATAAAACTTTTAGTATCATACAGCTAACTCAAGGAAACCCATTTAGCACTTCTCTTTGTATACAAGTAGGCCAATAAATTAGAAACTTTCATTTCCAAATTGGTGGTGTCTTAGATACCTATTTTTCAAGCAAAAGTTAGCTAGTATTAATATATTTGCATGATTTATGATGTCAGTGGGACACTTTCCAGAGGCTGGTAGGCAAATTAAGTAACTACATTTGTGGACAGTTGACAAAACCCAGGACTGTCATTGATGAAAGTGAGCATGTAGTCACCTAGGCAAGTACTCTGTCTGGAAGCTCAGTTTCCTTATTTTGCAGACAATACAGTTGGCAATCCTTGCAATTCTTCCAAAGGCCTTGCAAAATAGGGACAATCTATGATGTTCTATTTGTTACATCAAAACCCCATTTTAAATTACAAGTGCTAAATTAGCCTATATTTTAGAAGTTGTCAAAATGAGCCAGGACTTTGGCCACCCTTAGAGCTGTCTTAGCATCCCACAGTACCAATACAGACTCATCTAATCATCTTTGCAGGATAGGAGGCTCAGTACCAGACAGTTGATCACTTAATTTCCTCTGCTACCTTGTTACTGCCACCATTATTATCCAACACTCCCTGCCCACAGCTTCAGACAGTTGCCTTATACCATTAATGTCATCTAAGTCTCCAGGGGATAAAGGATACTAAATATCATTCCCCTCAACTCACAGGAAGCACTTGACTTACTACTGTAAGCAACAACTCATGACCTAGAAGGTGCTTAATTCAAATTTCTGATGAAACGCTTACATGAATGAATGAATATGGGGAAAAGCTATTACCTCCTTGGTATTTTCAGGAGCAATAACACATTGAATTGCTAATGGGATTATGGATGGCGTTTTCTTAGTCCTTCATGTTTTAGGGAATAGGTCATAAAATATCCTAGCTGAACATCAAGTTGTCTGTAAAATTAGAAAATCTACAATCTTTATACCTGGTTGGCCTATTAGAGTAGATTAATTATGAAAATATGGCCGCTAAGATACTATAATATGATGACAGTATTTCTTATGTTCAAAATGTTGTTTCAACTTTGATGATATGAATATGAGAAAATATAAATCCACAAACATGGGAGTCTGCTAAGATGTAGCCACCTCTGAATTTCTGTTGGCTCCTCCATGCTCAGAATGCTTTTGCCCCACTCCATCCATGGAAGACCTGGCTTCCCTTAGGAATCTTACCTCAAGGTTCGTTTCTTTGAGGATTGTTTTCTCCACTAGCACAACTAATTGTGAACTTTCATCCACTTGAATCTTGTAACATAATCTCTGTTTATTCTTGATAGAATTTGCAATATGGGCTGCAAATGTGCTGCTTGAATTGGTATATTTATTTACATAACAAATTGCATAAGAATATATTATAAAGTAGATGTGTCTACTTTGTACTGTTTCCTATTTTTTTTTTTTGACAGATGTTGATATGGAACACAAGAGTCTCAGACCTGCTTTCACTTTAACATACCATTAGGTGACAATATTTTGGAGGAGAAAAATTTTAGCCTGCACTTACCTCTGTAAACACACACACACACATAAACACACACACACGGCCCCTGAGGCAAGATTAGTAAAAGGAATGAACCTTGGGTGAATTCTGGATAATTCCACTTCTTCAGGGCTTCCAGACAGAGGCAGGGATGGGAGTGGGCAAAGCTAACACAAAAGGTGAGGAGCCAGTCACAGATAAGGGATGCAGAGAGAAGGAAACAACATGAAAAACTCAGTAGCACTGGGGTGACAGACTGAATTTTGGGGCCCTTCCTCTGCATGGAAAGCTTTTGTCACTTATGGCAAATAAATTCACTTTTCGCTTCTGCACTCTCTTTCACACTTTATTTCTGTACTGAGCAACAAGCTTCTCACTCCCGGGATATGACATATATAATGATTATGAATATTTAGAAGCATGTGTGTCTACCCTCAAAGAATTTAGTGATTGTGAATGCCCAAATAGGTTTCTATCAATAACAAGAATGTTAACAGAAGACATGGGGACTGAAGTAATACAAGTTTCCTATTAATGACAGCAACTTATTTATACATGAATGTTTGGATTGATGTTTTCTTTCTAGTAATGAATGATGGCACACATGCATCAACAATATAGGTACAGCATCTTTTATATAAATAATTACAATTGTGTATAATAATTCAAGCTAGTATATGTGCTGATAATCAGTATGATGCAAAGGATGGATGGCATAGATTTTAAGAGAAAGGGAGAGAGAGAGAGAGAGAGAGCTTTCATCTGTGGGCTCATTTCCTAAGCCAATCCAAAGTCAGGTGCTAGAAGCTTCCAGCGAATCTCCCACCTGGGTGGCAGGGCGCAAGGACCTGAGTCATCTGCCATTGCTTTTCCAGGCCATAAGCAGAGAACTGGATCTGAAATGGAGCAGCTGGAACATGAACCAGCATCCCTATAGATGCCAGCACCAAAGCCAGAGCTTAGCATTATACCATGCATGGCTTTGGTCACTATGTAAGTAGATTTGAAATCCTGTCCTATCACTAAAGCAAGCAACAAGTATATAAGAACATTTTCCCCAAATATCCACCTAAAAAGAATAAATCATTTTATATTGATTATATTATGTGAAAACACCCTAGGGTGTTGATAAAGTGGTTGAGTAGCTAAATGAGATTTCTGCATCTTTAATCAGATGAACTCCTGGTTTGAGTTTTGGTTCTGCTTCTGACGTGGTTTCCTGCCAATGAGCACCTTGGGAGGCAACAAAAGATGGCTCTTGCATTGGATCCCTGTAACCCACATGGGAGATTCAGAAGGATCTCCTGGGACCTGGCTTCAGCTTGGTCCATCCCTGGCTGTTGGGGGAGCGAAACAGCAGATAGTGGCTCTGTCTGTATCTCTATACTTTTCAAATGAACAACTTAAATAAAATAACTTGAGTGTTCTCAAAGAGTTAAAGTATATCCATGTAAGCCCAAATGAAAAAAGATAATTAAATAAATGAATAAAATAACCCTAAGATTCTCAAACTGCTCAAATATCTCTATGTAAACCCAAACCTACCAGGATTCAGGTGAATATAATCCATGGGGTCATCTTTGCTCCCAGCTCTACTGAATAAGGAGGAAAATAAAGATAAACTGGCACAAAGATGCTCATACCACTTTTTGCTCATACCACTTTTACCAAGGAAACATAAGGCAATCTCTGAATCCCCAGCTCAGAAGTTTCTTCTTTATTGTGTGAAAGAAATGAATTTAAGTGTTTTTTTTTTTAATTTTAGTGATTAAGATAATATAAGATGTGGGCAGCATGATGAAGCTCCATAGATTTTTTTTTTTGGTGGGGTCACAAACTTTTAAACAATGTAAAGATAGTAGCTGTTACTGTAGTTCCTCTAGTCCCATCTGCACAATACTTTTCACATCCAGGTAGTTGATAAACATTTTCTGGCACTGTTAATGTAGAAGTGGATGCACAAGAAAGGTGATTTGGTCAGGCAGCAGTACAAAGCATTCCCTTTTCTAATTACTCTATTTTCTGAATGATAGTTGGGGCAAAGCGAATGCTCAGCTTGGGCTGAGAAGTGGGCTGAGAAGTGGTCTCTTTTGTGTTAGTAAATATAGCATGCTGTGAATGTGCAGGAGTGCTGACCAACCAAATAAGTGAAAATGAAAAATATAGCCAAGGTATTGCACATCCATGGGGAATGGGTTATATCCTGTACTAACATTATACCCACACAGTAGTTTTATAAATTCTTTTGTCAATGATATATATTGTTTTTCCAGTGACAAGCTGAGATTTCAAGTGTATTGTTTTTAACTATATGATTATGATGAATAGACACAAATTAGACTTATTAATCTATCTAGCAGCCAATATTGACCTATTCTAAAATGCATTATTGGACCAATTTTCAAACAGAAGAATCAAAGTAATTGATTGGTGGTGTGGGAACGTTCTTTTATCGATATTTAAGTGTATTTTGACCTCTCTGTGCAGTTAAGAGAACTCACATAAGCATTTTTGATGCAACAAAGGCAAAGAATATTCTGAAGAGCAAATTTAAAAACTTTTATCACTTTAATACTTCATCCAAATAAAAATGAAAAGTTCATGCCTATGTCAATAAAATATTTTTTATCTTTTAAAATAATTCATAAAGTAGGTTATTTACCAACTTCAGAAAAATGTTATAAAAATTTCCAGTTTAAAATTAAAGAGTAATTTTAGAATGACAAAATTTTAAGAATGGAAAGCAAGAAGAGTAGAAGGATGTATATTTTAAGAAAGTAAAATTTTGAGTGACAATTTTGACAAAAATACACTATTTTAACTCTCTGTTTTAAATAAATTATGCTAAGTAAATGCATGTTTATTATTTCTATTGATTATTCAATTATACTTCTGTCATACTCTGATATCCATATTTTCCTTTTGGTTCTCAAATTATTTTTGCTTAAAATTACACAGAGAAAGCAAATGCTTTCTTTTCATTGAGTTGAGACCAACTAATGGGAAAACCAAAACACATCTATTTGCAAGTATCTAGTCTTTTATGCATTTACATGCAAAATAGTTGTGAGGCCAACTAGGAAATGAAACCAAGCTTCACATGAAATGCATGGCAAATCCTCCTCTAATGAGAATTCACTCATTAATGTCATGGATGCCTTGCTTCTCAATACCCCCTGCATTTTTTTTTTTCATGGTTGAGAGACACACGTCTTTCTTAAGCAGATTTGGGGACCTCTGTGCTCACTTCAGGCACACAATTGATGCATTACTCTGCTGTTCTCTTAATGCTCCATGCACACCCATGGAAATCATCCAAAGTCTTTTCCCCGCCCTTTTCACTTAATGAGCATAATAATAAATGAATACCTAAAGTATCAGCAAATATTATTAACTGGAAACAAATAGGTTTCATTTATAACAAGTGCACACAGGTTAATTAACAAGACCGAGCTTTTGTGTTGAAACAAGACTCCCTAACGCTGCTACGGCAGGTGCTGTTAAGGGCCAATTGAGCTCTATAGGATAATTATGAGTACCAGCGTGCTCTTCCGTTTGTTAACAAAGTGCTGCCTACAATTTGCCTAAACCTATAAAACATCATCTGTGATGCTCAGCAGCAATGAAGTGACAAGCATCTCCCCTTCAGAGATCCGCGGAAATCAAAGGGGCCATGAGAACACTGAAGGAGGCAGGTGGATATTTTCGAACGTTCACTTTGAAGGCTTCTCTTTCAATAATGGAGCATTAGGCTGAAACGTATTTGGTGCTATGTGAAAGGGGAAACATCGCGGTCTTTTTTAAAGCGAAATTAAAGCAGGCATATTGAATAATTGAAGCAATGCATATTTGAACAGCTTTGGTTCTAAATGTTGGAGTATTTAGCAAACTTACAGAAGATAGAAACCTAACTTCTCTCCTTAGAGTAGTTCCGTGAGGCCATTATTTTCAAGCTTTCTAGCTACTCACCCTGTTGGAAGAATGAACCACAAAGATCATAATGAAAGCTTGCTCACTGTGAGGTAGAAATTCTAAGCAATATGGTGCCCTTCCTCCGGGGCATAAGTAAGTAAGTAATTAGATGTTTTTTTAGGTTTGTATATGAAAAGATTGTATCAGTACACACACAAAGAAAGGGTGATCTTAGATCAGGAACATCACCTTCTCTCACAAGCCATAGTGTCTAGAAGTTTTAAGCATATAACATTTCAAATACTGTGTACGCAAAGCAACAGTTTGCAGAGCTATAAAGCTTAGCCAGGCACTGTTGAGTTCATTCAATTAGTTGTCTGGTTGGAAGACTGTAGAACTTGCCGAAGCTCTTGTTTTTGTAGTTACAGATCTCCTGGGCATTTAGCTGCCTCCATTAAACAATGTTGTCTAAGTGGTTTGCATAATGGGTAGAGCTAAAAGGCTACTCCATAACATTAAAAAATACAATTATAAATGTATGAGTTTCCTTCAGTCAGAAGGCACGGAATTTTTTTTCAGTGCCAAAATAACAGCATTTACAAATGTTTTCATGAACCGTGATAAGCTGCTGCTCAGTGTGTTTTAATATGGGATTAGGTCAACAGCTCTCTTGAAGGAACAGAACCAACCCAAGGCCAAACAAGCAGGCAGGCTAATTAAGCGCTTTGGAGTCATGAAAGCTTCAGAAAACTGCAACCGACTCAACCCCTGCTTTGTACTTCGCCGGGTTTCTCTATACCTTTGCCACTTTCCTCTGGATTTATTTTGTTTATGAATTATTTAAACATGGCCATTTCACATGTACAATTAATTTTCAAAGAAAAGGCAACCAGAGAAAATAATTACAAGTTAAACAGCTTGAGAACAGCTCTGGTTTTGGCAGAATGTAAAAGGCCTTCCTTTCTGTTTCAAAGCCTGCCTGTGGTGGTGGCTTCCCCAATTCTCTTGCACCTGATGTCCCTTCGAAATGGACTATCTCACGACCCACACCCCCATTTCCAACAGGAAGGGCATGCAAATAACACAGATTCATTTTTCTAGGTCAGCTGTCTGGGTTTCTTTTCTGTAAATGAATGGGAATTGATACTCATGAGTTCAAGAGTAGAGAAACAGCCTCCAAAGAAGGAAAAAATGTTAGTTGTCATGGTGGAGGAATAATTCATTCAGAAATGGAAATGTTAGTAGCAAAAGCACTTGCACAGGTGGAAATGCTGAACGTCTGTGCACTCCTGATTATCCTTGACCTGAGACCCCTACCCTGTTGTCACAAGGAAAGGATTCCCAAAGCCATGGTATCCCACACCTTCCTCCTTGTTACAGAACCGTTCAACTGGAGTAGACACCAAGGGATCATTAAATTCATCCTCTGCCCTCAGATATGACTACACTCTGTTGGAAATCTTCATATTGAAATAAAGCACTGATCTGCTCTGATAGGGAGTGTTTCAAGTTCCGGCCAGGGTAGGAGCTAAAATTCAGTCATCTGTTATTCCTAGGTGGCAGGTATATAACAGAGGCCTCCAAACATCACTCCAGAAAAAACAATAAATAAACTGTTATCTTTTTGTGGGGGAGGGGAAAATCTTTGAAGAAAAACAATAATATTAGTTTGCCAATTCTTTCTCTGTTCATTTTGATATTTTCCTGTACTTCCTTGGGAGTATTCTTGATATTTAAATAAGCAGAAATTTCCAGTCATTTGAAGAATAGCTTTAAAATTCCATATTTTTCAAAAATGTATATGGACTCAATAGCACTACTTACATGTGAAATTGGGGGAATGTTACTAGTCCCCTTTTTAGATTAAAAGCAAATTAGTAAAATACAAGATTAGGAAGAGTTCTATCTAATTAACATTAAAATGACCTAACATTATAAGTTGGCAATTATTGAGGAGCTATCATTTGCCAGTTCATCAAGAAAAGATGACAACCAAAATACAACACTATCACAAAGTAAATTCTGTCATCCCTGACTGACAAATGAAAGACAGGTCTCAGGGAGGCACAGCAAGGAGGGAGAGAGGGCAGGGCCAGGATCTCAGTGGTACCCCAAATGCACATTGTTTGACTCCAGCCTTGTACTGCTTAAACCAACCTCTCCTTTTAAAAAGGATTTATTTTTCTAAAAACCAATATGACACAGAGAGAGGGAGAAAGAGAAACAAATATATTCCATCTTGGTTTACTTAACGAAATGATAACCAAGGCTTCACCAGGCTTCACCAGGCGCCAAGAACTCCATCCAGGTTTACCGTCTGGGTGGCAAGAACTCAAATACTCATGCCATCATATGTTATTTCCAAGGCATAGGAGCAGAAAACTGGATGTGGGGAGCTGGAAAACAGAGGAGCTGGGACTGAAAGTAATGTGCTTAAGTTGCTATGCCACAATATCTGGCCCCAGTTTCTCTTGGAGTAGTCTGAGTCAGAAGCTACTCACAAGTGGTTATAAATGTTGCACAAATTAATTACAATGAGGAGAGTGGTATAACCTCAAGTTGGCTCACAGTATGTGACCTATAGCACATTCAGGTGTCTATATAATTCACTTTTTGTAACAGGGTTAAGTAAGCATAAAACATCCATGCACACATTTGCCAGTACCCTTTGAGTTCTTTAGGGCAAGGCTCTGTGGGGCCTATCCCTCATTGACTCAGTAACAATCTACACTCTTGGAAAGGGAGACAGAGAATCTTGTCCCCACCCTCTGTCTCCACAGAGCTACTGATGCTTTTTCCACAGCTGCTTTCCTCTGGTGACAAGTCTTGAGTCAATCTGCCCTTCATTTGTGCTCTAATGGGAGAGGAGGAGGATGTTAGGTAGACTCAGCTTAAAATATGCCTATTCGCTAACAAGGCATTCCTCATGAAAGTGATATGGACAAACTTGGGATTTTCAGATAATGGTCTTTTTGAAAACTTCATGAAAGTATAGTCATAACATAATTGTTATTGTGATTTTATGAACTGGTGATATGGGACAGGAGCCTGGCATATCAGTGGAAGTTATTTTTAATATTGCTAGAATATCTAAAATTTAAAAGAAAATTCAAGACCAGGAGCTTTTGATTAATGGATCTGGGGTTGGGGAGGGAAGTAAGGCTCACTGTGGGCCAATCAGAAGCCAGAGCTGCAGGTAGGTCAGGGTGTACCCTTCTCTGCAGCCTAATGTTTTCTGTTGTTTTCTGAGCCCCAGAGCGACCAGAAGAGGATAAAGAGGTGTTGATGTGCAGAGACATGAAAGAGCTCCCATGTAGAATTACTCCCCCAACACCTGCAATAGCTGAGACTGAACCTGAACAAGCCTGGGAGATAGGAACTCAATCTAAGTCTCCTACATGAGCGATACAGACTCAATTAATTGAGTCATACTGGCTGTTGCCCAGGGTGTGTACTGGCAGGAAGCTGGAATTGAAGTGGATCCAGGACTAGAACTCAGGCGCTCTGATATGGTGTGCCAGCTGTGTTTTTACCAACCAAACCGAAAGCCCTCCCTGATGTGTCATTCTGATATTCACTCTCACACACAAAGACATCAACTCTTAGAATGGTTAAGTAGCTTGTTTAAACTTATGTAGCTATATAAAGTAGCGCTACAAGAGTTCAAAGTCAAGACCAAAGCTAATGGATGTATTCATTACAGAGTTTTGTGTTATATCTCTAATTGCCTGCAATTTTTTCCCCTAGATCACCTCTATTTTCACTTCTCCCTGCCTTCTGCTGTTTCTAAGAGTTCCTAACCAAATGTTGTATAAGTACTAAATGATGTTCAAGAAAGTCTAAGCTAGCTCAGGTACTTCTTCCTTGCTGGCCCTTATGACAAAAATAGACCTAAAAATAGTGGTGATATGTGAATTTATATAGGGAAAAAGTATATTCCACACCAGATTACTTTCAAGCACCATGAAATAAAATACTACAGTACTTAGAAGTGGAGACTATTAACCTAATTAGTGAACAAAGCAAAAAGATACAAATGACCATATTATACGGTGAAAAATAATTGAAAATAATAGCTAACCACATTTCAGAATTATACAAATGATACAATTATTTTGTCCTATAAATGTTAGGGTGACAGGAGTATTGTTAAGTAAATGAATTAAAAAGATTACTTTTAAGGAATCCTATAATTTCAGTAGTAACTGCTAGAATTGAGCAAAAGCTTTGAGAAGAGTTTAATGGGCTACTTACGACTGGCTAGAGCAAGATAGTTCGCTTTACCCAGCACTGTGGTGTATTTCCAATAGCTTTCCTTTGGGCTAGTAAGAGAAAGTCAGCAGGTTTAGCAGTTTCCGGGGAGGTTCAGTACAAATAAAGGGCAGATCAACTACAGTGCAGAGTGGCCTGTAAAACTAATCCAGATTTATTGGTTTGGAAAGCAGAGCGGGGAAAATTCCATGGAAACCCTGCAATGGAGGTGATCTGTAAGGACTGAAGTCACACCTTTTTCTTCTTTGTCATGCGTTCTCAAACTGGTATAGCACCTGACTTAAAACAATTATTTGATGAGGAAATAGTCAATAAACAGAAACTTTGCAAGAGGAATATGATCAGCACAGATCCTTTCAGTGCACAATGTAAATACATCTTGCCCCTCTTCAAGACAACAGTCCCTTCCCATTTAAGTGAGAGAATTCAGAGACAACAGGTTCTGACCCAGCACCTGCCTTGTGCATAGCCACTCCCTCTATCATGTTCTCAGCACCCTCACAAGAACCAGTCTTACTCTGCCAACTCCTGCCCATCAGGGTCTTCAAGCGCCCCATCTCCTCCTCCAGGGTATACCTCCATCACCTCCATCACCTCCATTACCTCCATTGTGACTGCTTGTCACAATCTTCTCCCCTTTCCTCACACTTACGAAACATACTTTTTCAGGAGTAGGCTTATATGTCCTAGTTTCAGACTCATCTTTGAATTCCAAGCAAATCATATCTGGTTGTAAAATTTTTCTTGAGTGAAAGAACAGACTGCTGAGAAGAAGAGAGAGCATTAAATAGGAAAGGGAGCTGATTTACAGCTGATTATGCTTAGAAGCTATATTGAAAAGACATGGTTTGCAAGTTTTACCCCAATATCTAAAGCTGGGTATATGAGTCTAAAATATCTTCCTTTGCTAAAAAATGGAGAAGAAAGTTTTAAATTAAAAAATCTGATTTTAAAAATTTAGTTGAGAGAAAGAGACAGGGAGAACTCTCTGATCCACTGGCTCACCCCATGAATGCTTCAACAACCAGGGCTGCACCAGCCTGAAGTCAGGAGCACGAGACTCGAGCCAGTCCTCTCCCATGGGTGGCAGGCAGCCAACTACTTAAGCCACTCAGGGCACATGTTAGTAAGAATTTGGAATCACCAGTGGAGCACAGGCACTGATTCGGGGTGTGGGACATCCCACGTGGTAGCTCAAGTGCTTCCCCTGACTTGCTTTCGGAAAAAAAAATAGTTACTTGCTATTAGACCAGTTAGTAATTCCCTGTGACAAGCTAAAAGATATAACATTTCATCCATTTTCTACTGATTTTTCTTTGAAGATGTTAAAATTGTAGAAGGGTTCTCAGAATAATATAAGAAACTCTCAATACACACTTCTTGCACTATTCACAATTACCATGTGTTTTACTGAGCAATTTAAGAGTGTATTGAGTTATGAGCACAGGTAGATCTGTGCATTTCCTGGCTTTGGTCCCTTGGTTAAGGGGAGAGTTGATGCATTTCTTTACAAAGACATAGTATGATATTTCATACATAATCCTCTTCTGACTTCCATCTATTACTTTTAGTGGCCATTAAAGATACTTTTCTGAATCAATTATTATTATTGACAGTTGCCTAAAGATGACTTATTAAACTCATAATTTTTTCACAATTATCAGTTGTCTTTCAGTCATAAAGAAAAGTGTTTTCTTCTCATTCATTTTGTTGATGCATTTACATTAAGCATGGACTCACTGAGACTTGCCTTATTCAATAGAGCACAAACTTTCACTCTCATTATTTACTTTGATTCTTAAGTGGTTCCAGATTGGTCTGGTGGCAATTCTGTAAATAGACTTTTGTTTTCACTAGTTTTCAATCCACCCTGAGTGATTTTGTTTGCACTGGCAGTTCACATTCCCATCAATTTCACACTTGGACCTTGCCCTATGAGTGAAACAAAGCCGTCTAATGCATTCTTTAGGGGAGAATTTTGCCACAGTGAGTTATTAAAAATTGGGACATTCCTAAAACACAAATATTGAAGATGACATTCTTCAAAATCAGATTTTATATTGAATAAGTCACAATATAAGTTTAGGGTAATAATAGCGACTGAATTTAATATTTTTAAGTAACTGCATTTTCTTCTAGTTATTGCTTTCTTGAGTGTTATATGCATAGATTCAGAAATGGCTGCATTTGTAAAAAAAAAAGCATTGTGCTTAGGTCAACAGAGATGACATCACATTTAAGTTGAAAAACTCTGGGTCATTGCCATAAGCTTCACTTCTTTGGGGGAGGTCAAAGTATTATTCGCTTTTTGGTTTGCTTTCAGGATTGAGAATGTACTAGGATGCTTCAAAAGGTTTGTGGGAAAAAATGAATTAAAAGCTAAGTTTATTTTGGTGCAAAACTTTTGCAAAACCTATGCATCATTTTCTCATAATGCATTTCCCATGAATTTTGAAGATGGTCTGTTGTTGGGGAAGCGGGCAGCAGACGGTATGGGAGTGGAAAGTGGTGTGGCAAAGCCTGATTTGCTCACCAAAAATTTAACAGTCTGCACATGGGTAAAGTATGAAGATCAATTATTGAACTAATATTATTCTACAAATATGCTTGCCTCTATAGATACATTTAAAATCACATAATTTCTAGTATTTGGGGGATTGATTTTGATTAAGACAAATACACTTCTAAGGCAATGCACATGGGAAAATCAATACACTTCCATTGTGTATGCTTTACCTTTCCAAACACTAGCACTTCATTTGCCCCAGCCCCCATAGGTGGAATACACATACGATGGGTAGTTACAAGACAGCTGAAATTTGTGCCGGTAATGATCTCTAGTTTGATATCATAAGTATGATATCCCTGAGCTTACACCTCCAGCCAGGACTCCAAAGACCATGATGCCATTGTCTCTCCAACTGTAGCTATGGAGGACTTTAAGCAGAGCAGAATTCCTCACATCATCATTTGGCCACAATTACCTGTTCAGAGTTGGCGAGAAACTATCCTGCATGTATATGTGTCCTTTTACAGCACTGTAGTCACTGTCGCATTGTCCCCCGACAGCTGTCCCTGACTGCTGAGGCTTTGTTTCTATCACTGGAGCTTCATCTCTCTGACTCCAAGAAACTCAGAAAGTGGCAACTAGGGAAAAGATACTGAATCCTGCTCTCCTCACAACTGCAGTCCTGTGTGCGTTTGTGTTTGGCTTATCATATGCCACTACAGTTGATCAAACTGCAAAAGCAAACTTGCATTTTCAAGCACAGCACTCGCTAGAGTACATTTATGGATTGTGTTCTCATCCAATACAGACCCCCAGGGACGAAGGGAACAGCACCAGTAACGGATCTGCTGTTTGCCTTCACTGCGAGTTTTGCATAAGACAGAAAAGCTGCCGTCTGTCAACAATGTAAGCACCTGTCATGCATACGGCAGCCAGAAGGTGGCACGGTCTTAACATTGAGTAGCGGCTGACAGCTCCACTGGTGAATCCAAGCAGATTTATTTGCGAAGAAAACAGCTGCTTGTACAGTGCGCATTCATTTATGTGTCTGTGCCTGTCCACAGCTACACATGGATAAAATAACCTCCCTTTGCCTGGAAACAGAAAACCTAGGCTTGATTCCACTTTCCCCCTTTCTGTGCTTTAAACATGAATGTTGTTCTGCTTAATGCATTAGAGGACTTAAATATTGCTCTATTCTTATCTTCCTTTTAGAACCATTTGGTTAACAAAATCTAAATGGAATTTCATTATTTATATTTTGTTTGTTTTATTCGTGGCAATTTTCAGCATATGATTTTGATTTTATGTTCTTTCAGTAGAAGAGATTAATTCTAGTGATAATTCTTTCATCAAAATTAGCAAAGTGGATTATTGGCACAGAGTTATATGCATGGGTGTAATTTAAAAGAATCTTCTAAATTTCAGATGTGCTGAACATTGCATTTATATTGCTGATTCAATATAAAGAGAAGGCCATGAATTCACTAAAACACATCTTTGTGTTTTGTAATAATGACCTTAGTATGGCGCATCACAGGCCTCATCAGTCAAAACGAACAGCATTTAAATAACTTGGTCCTATTCCCTTGTTATTTGTGAGTGCTGCAAACGGGTATACATTAATGCACAAAACAGTACTCCTCTCAAGGATGCAGAATGAACTATGCAAAATCAGTCATCCTTCAATGATGAGGAAGACCAGTTCCCTTGATATGCATCCTTGTATTTCTCTCTTAGTCATTTAGAAGGGAGGTCTAGAATGCACTGTTTTCCAGTGTTACATAGAATTCTTTTTATTTACTGACTCTCCATGTTTCCATGATCACATCTTCTCACAAATGGGAGTTTTTCTGTAGGCTGTGCCTTTCCCTACAGCATTTGAGACCTTCTCTCCTTCTGTTCCCAACATCAGACTGTCTTTCTGTCCCTAAGCCACTTCTTCCCCACTTCTTTCTTCCCGGTTTACTTGCCAGAATGCTTGGGAACCCCAGCCTTTACATAAGAGGCAATATATAGTTAATTGAACTATCACTTGGTGATGTAGACTACAAATGACAACATTGAAGAAAGTCTCCATGTGTTTTTTAATGATAGTATAAATGCTGAAGCAATGAGTAACTCCTGTGGGCATTTTCCCAGCTAAGTCCCCTTAGCAAAGGGGGGACAGTTATTACCAATAATGTAAATTCTTAATGTTTCTCTCGTTTGAATAGGGAGATATTAGGCTTAGATGGAGCCAAGTGGGTGAACTCTTGTAAATCCAGGAATGTTTTCATTACTAAAACTTTCAAAAGCTTATTTCATAGGAATAAACATATCAGAAAGTCTGGAAGCTGTACCTTTGTTAATTTCCAGTCATCACACATTTGACTCAATAATGACATCTTCTAGCTAACCCCCACCACTCCCTCCTCCAGTTCCATTTCCATTCATGCCATAAACAAGAGCAATGGAAGCTTACCTCATACTGGCTCCATGACATTTTGCTTCTGCCCCAAGGGTTCTGAATTATCCCAGCATATGCCCAGTCTGGCATAGATCAGAACAGGGCAGACCCAGGGGACACCATATGGCCAAGAGCTTGCATGCTACACTGGCTTATGTTGGGGTTTCAAGTACCCCCCCATCAGGCTGAGATCTGATGTTGGACACAGGGGACAAAAGTGGGACCTAGGAAGTCTTCCAGGAGTGAAAATCCAGTCCATGGAGACCTGAGAGTGGTTAACTGCAGCCTGAAAATTTTCAGGGATCTACAGTTAGTGAGTTGGGTTGTCATGATGACTTATTTCTCTCTTTTGCTTTCAGATAAGCAGTGACAATTGTGAGGGCAAAGTGGAGACAGTTCCCCATTCGTCCTTGGTTTAACCTGAAGCTCTTTAGGATGCATAAAGTTACCATTTTTCCCAACTGCATTTCCTGGACATGGTTCTAATAAGTGAAGTACAGTCTCGCGATTTTCTTCCTGGCATACATTAGGCACTCAGTAACTTGAAATTAAACTCTCAGGTTATTTTTTTTTTGACATTAGACACATTTGGTATAATTTCCTGCTAAAACTTCCCTCTGTTCCTTCTCCTTTCTTCCCACATCTCATAGATTCTTACTTGCTATTTTTCTCCACCATTTTTTATCAGAAGTGACATAAAAGATTACTCCAAAAGCCTTGTGGAAAATAGAATTAAATAAATAAAAGCAGAATTTTTTATCATATGCATTTTTGATGATAATCTTGAAAATCCTCACATGCATGGATTTCCAAATTTTTAAACATTCAAATAACTAAACTTAAACTTCAAATAACAAAACATGATCAATTATGTAGAAGGAAAAATGAAGGAAGCAAAGCAGATATAGGAAGAGATTCAAAACAGAATAGGAAATTTTAAAAAAAAGTGAGGATGAGAAAATGGTAGAAAGATGGGGAAGAGAGAGAAAAAGAAAAAGAGAGGAGAGAGAGAACATGCTAGAATAACTGCACTAAAGAAAACATGCAATTAGGTCAGGGATCTTTTAAGGATCAATTTCCTTTGTACTTGCACTCCTCATCTGTAAATATGTGCTTCTTTTGCGATGGAGTCTGTGTGAGCTGTGAGCACAAAAGGCCTTGGACTAGTATCCAGCACCTGGCTGAGTCCTCCCAGAGGCTAGTCATCGTTAACTTCTCCTTGGGTGTAGATCACAGTAAAGATGTCATATCTTTGAAGGCTAACTTTTAGATTTAGTGAAATGATGATTAAGTTTCCAGTGAGATTTACAGTCATTAAATTAATCCAAAAGATAAGAAAATTTCAGAAAGGAGAAAAGATTCAGTGGACTTCTTTACATTATAGAGCAAGACAAATAAAATGGAGCAGCAAAGACAGAATTGCAGGAAGCCCAGCAGCTTGAAGGTCTCATTTCGGTTGACCTGGGATAACTTCTTTCACATTAAGGATGTGTACATTCCAAATAGTATTTAAAAAGAACTACTTGAAAGTATCTTGATGTCCTGTTGTAAGTTGGTTCATTTCTCCCCCACTGTGAGGCAGCTGGCCAAGGCTCTCTGGTCTGGGGTCCCATCTGAGGTTGGCTTCGAGCAATGTTTCTTTTGTAGATGAAACCATGCTCCTTGAATCTTGAACAGTACTCAGCCATTATCAGTATGACTTACAGGAAAAATCTGAAACTAAAACAGCTAACAACAACAACAACAACAACAACGAAAACAACAAAACAGGTGAGTATTTAAGTGCTCTCGAGAATATAAAGCCCAATTTAAGAAAAAGTGGGGCAAGGAGCTGCCATGCCGCGACACAGCAGGTTAAGTCTCTGCCTACAAAGTTGCCATCCCATATGGGTGCAGGTACATGTCCTGGCTGCTCCATCTCCAATTCAGCTCTGTAATAATGTATTTGGAAAAGCAGTGGAAGATTACCCAAGTGTTTGGGCTCCTGCAACCACATGGGAAACCAGAAAAAAGCTTCTGGATCCTGGCTTCAGACCCACCTGGCCATTACAGCCATTTGGAAAGTGAACCAGTGGATGCAAGAGCTCTCTGTCACTGCAACGTAGAGGATCAGAGATTGGCTTACTTCATGAGAGAAAGAGGACATTTCTTGCAGGAATGAAGTCAAGCCGGTTTTCTCAGAGGGGAAAAAATGGTGTTGCCTTCTATTATTAGTAAAGCATACGACAATGAACAGTGGAGAATGTGCAGAGGTAGCAAGAGTTGAAAATGTAGAAAATAATGATGAAAGAAAATGAAAACAAAATATGAAAAAAGGAGATCTAGCAAGAAGAATGTTCATGAGAAGGAATTTAGTAAAACAAAAACAATGAGCTCATAATGACTTTTCAGTAATGCCATGAAGCTTTGGAGTTATCTGGACATCTGGTTCCTTGCACAGAAAGGGTGGGCAGGGGGTTCATGAAGGGAGGCTCACATTCAATTTTCCACTTTCTTCAGGGAAGAACTGGTGATAAAACCTATTAGTACTTACATGGATTTTTTTCTAGGATATAGAATATAATTATTAGTGCATTGTGAGCTCCAGATGTTTAATAGGTGTGTTTATGTTATGTTTCCCATATTGAGCCAGTTTGGGGACAATGGGATAATGTCCTAACTTAACTTGCTAATCAAGTAGCAGCAATCAAATATTTGGAAAGTCCATTGTGTGACCACTCTACCAGTGTAGTCAGAGGCATGTCTTTCTCCATTATGCCAGTCTGTGTGCTATACTTTCAGCATAGAGAAAAGAAGACATCTCCAAACAGCAGCGGTTACACTATTCCTACAATTAGCTCTTAATTATCTTTCAAAGCAGGTATGATTACCCTTTTCATTGCAGACATAATTCTTAGGTTCAGTATTGCCAGCCTGGGACATGAATTCCATTTCAAGGCATCCCTTGGTGCTAATGCTAACCTGAATTCATTTGAATAAAAACATTCCAAAGAACAAGGAAGGGACATGCAGAATAATTTCTGCTGAAATTCACTCCTCCAGAAGAGACATAATGCCAGCACCCAAGGAGAGTATCCTAGTTAGGACAGGCTAAGTGATGTTGCAATAATAAACAATCCTAAATCCTCAGTGACTTTCTATAACAAAAGTTTCTTTTCTACTCACACTTCATGTGATAAAGTTCCCATTCATATACTCTTTGCTGACCCCTGAGACAAGAAGAAGGGAGTTGCTAGAATTATATGCTGTTTCTTAAAACTTCTGTACACTCAGTCACTCCTATTTCACAAACTAGCACAAGTCAATGCCACCTAACATCAAAGTGAGAAAGGACATGCAATTCTAAAACGTACCTAGAAGGAGAGAACTGGAATATTTATGAGCAGTTCTAACGGCTACCATAGGCATAATCCCTTGTAAGAGAAATTTCCTCTTTAAGTTATGGAGTAGTAGAAGCTAATAACTATTAGCTAACAAGATGAGTCGTTTCATCCATGGTCCAAGTCATCACTCAGGAGGGGGCCTGACTTAGGGGTGAGGGGATGAAAAGATTATTTTTTTCTCAAAAATCTTGCAGGCCAATGGCAGAGAAAAACTTAATGATATGCACATGATGAATCACAACATCCTATACTGATGGCTGGAATGGAGGGAAATGTGAGAAGCAAAGGGATTATGGGAAAGGAGAAGGATATACAGGATGCACAGAAGGTGTAACTAAGAGAATCTGGAGATTGGATAGCTGTCGGACACAAAGGGAAAATCTTTACTGATTTCCACAGTTTTTTTGGGGGGGGTTAGCTAATTAAACATTGATATGTTAATCAATAATGGGAACACAAGTAATCAAGAGGAGAATGTAATTCATTTTTACCCAAGTTGTACTCAAGTACAGATGAGGGATTTCAACAGAAATGTCCAGTCAACTCTTATGGGTGTAGAACACCGGGAAAGAGAGAGAGAGATAAGTTGAACACTTACTTATTGAAGTACTTCGCAAGGTGCTTTGAATACAAACTTAAATTCATGCTACTTATGATGTTCCCACTACATTTCGGGGGGGCAAAACACACATCAACAATAGTTATCCTACAAGATGGCTTCTATTATAAGAGATATGAGGGGGCTCTGGGAGATGAGTAGGGAGTCTTCTAACCACCTTGGAAGGGGAAGGTATTCTCTACTCAGGGAAATTTTCTTGACAGTGATGTCTGAGTTGGCTAGAAGCACAGCAGTTTGAAATTCCTGAATTTGTGGATTATAATTCCTAGACTTATATCCTGGTATAATTATTTTCTTACACAAGTTCCTTAACCTTCCTGTTGCTTGGTTTTCTAATATCTAAAAGGGTAATTATAGTAGTTCTAAAAAATTGATCTCAGGGTAGTTGTAAGTATTAAATATGGTGGTACATGTTAAGAACAAGGTAAATTCTAGACATGTAGCAATTACTCAGCAAATGAAATATACTGAATCATTACTTGCTGGGACAAGATAGGGAAGGATATAAAGCAAAACATGTTTGGGAAAACAAATGCAAAATCCTAAGAATAGTGTTGTTTAAATAATCTTAAACTATATTTCTACAATTTGAAGAATGAGATAGGAAAGAGCAGGGGAGGGGATGGAGAGATTGCCAGAGAAAAATAATACATCCTGGAGAGATAGTTCATAAAGAGGAACAGTAAGAAAAGAAGAGCCTCTTGGGTTTTTCTTGTTCAGAATTCTGAGAGTTGTTTGAAATTGTCATGGGAAAAGAATAGAAGCTGAACTATTCATGGGGAGTATATTGTGATTATGTAGGCCAGAAGTGGAATAATACTTACTAAGCAAGAATGGAATAAAAGGATAAATTTATTTATGTGCAAAAAGTTGTTGAAATCCATGCATATAGGAGGGAATTTCAAAAGAAATTCATTAAAAAAATCATGAAAAATGACACAGGATTTCAAAGTTTTGTGCACCACGATAAACATAATTTACTTAAAACATGATATATTTATTTTACAGGGAGATAGGGAGGGGGAGAGAGACAGAGAGAGAAGAGGTAAAGAGAAATTCTCAGTTATATTCACTCCTCCCAAAATATTACCAAGGTTGAGGCAGGGACCTAATCAGAGCCTAGAGCCAAGAATGCAATCTAGCTCACCTTCTGGGAGGAAGAGATCCCCCCCTCTCAGCCCTGCCACCTAGTGAAACAATCACCTGCTGTTTTCCAAGGTCATAGTCAGGAATCAAACCCTAGCACTCCAAAGTGGGTTGTGTAAGTTTTTGCTACACTTGATTTTAGCCAAAAGGCCAAGAAGCAATAGGTTGTGTAAGTCTTAAGTACTAGGCTAAATGTTAAATTTTCTCTTTGTTCCATAAGTATCCATTTACTAAATAACTATGGAAGAATTTCAGGTATTTTAGACTTCATTAGTTAGAATTAGGAAATAATATACAAAACTATATGGCAGATTGATATAAGGTAACATGGAGAGGCTCCTAAATTCCTTTTATTTTAATTTTATTTTTAATTTTAAAATACAATTCCATAGGTTCTGGGATTTCCCTTAACTCTCCCCAGATTCCCTACCCATATTGATTTCCTGTATGTCATTACAATAGTATAGTCCTTCATAAGCACTCCTAAGTTCATCAATCTGCTATTTAAGTGTATCCTAACATTGCAGGTATGGACAATGGCAGAGAGCCCAGGACTCTATTTTCAAGATATATTTAACAGTTTCACTGGGAGTCCATCTCAGATTTGGAAGTAGAGATGCATACTGCATTGCATCTTAACATTCCCTAAAGTGAAAAGCCATAAAACAAAGTCAACAACAGGAGTTTTTCTGGGTCTCCCACACAGGTGCAGGGGTCCCAGGGCTTTGGGCCATCCTCCACTGCTTTCTCAGGCAACAAGCAGGGAGGTGATCAGAAGTGGAGCAGCTGGGACACAAACTGGCACCCATGTCAGATGTTGCCATTTACAGGGAGAAGCTCAGCCAATAGAGCCATTGTACTGGCTCCTACTTATAACAACCGTTAAAGCCTGATAATTATTTATTTATTTATTTATTTATTTATTTATTTATTTATTTTTAATTCATTAATTACATTGTATTATGTGACACAGTTTCATAGGTACTTGGGTTCTCTCCACCCCTCCCCAAACCCTCCCACCATGGTGGATTCCTCCACCTTGTTGCATAACCACAGTTCAAGTTCAGTCGAGATTCCCCCATTGCAAGCATATACCAAACATAGAGTCCAGCATCTTATTGTCCAGTCAAGTTCAATGGCTTCTTAGGTATACCCTCTCTGGTCTGAAGACAGAGCCAGCAGAGTATCATCCCGATCAATTAAAAGCTCCAACATACCATCAGCAAAAATTTACATCATTATGGAATTAATTGACATAGTAATGAGTAACCAATATGTTAAAAGTAAATGCGAGTTCTTAACCACCTTCTGTGACCACCTCATTGACATTTCAATTTTGGTTTATACACAACATATAACATTCATAACATAACTTGTTATACATAACATCATATCAAATTAAGGCAAACATGTGGTATTTAACCTTTTGGGATTGGCTCATTTCCCTTAGCATTATGGTTTCCAGTTTGGCCCATTTGGCCACAAAGAACTGCATTTTGTTTTTTTTAATAGCTGAGTAGTATTCCATGGAGTAGATGAACCATAGCTTTCTTATCCAATCCTCTGCTGATGGGCATTTTGGCTGCTTCCATGTTTTTGCAATTACTGATTGTGCTGCTATGAACATAGGAGTGCATGTTGGTTTCTCATAAAACAATTGTTCTGGATATATTCCTAGGAGTGCTATAGCTGGATCATACGGTATGTTGATTTTGAGTTGTTTGAATGTTCTCCATACTGATTTTCATAGAGGCTGTACCAGCCTGCAGCCCCACCAGCAGAACCCACACAGATACAGCCAAATAATCTTTGACAAAAAGACAAACAACAATCCAGGCAAATGGGAAGGTCTGTTCAATAAATGCTGTTGGAACAACTGGTTGATAGCCTGCAGAAACAAAAGATAGACCCACATCTCTCACCATACACTAAGATCAAATCTAAATGGATAACAGATCTAAACCTACATCCAGAAACCTTCAAACTTTTGGAAGAAAATGTTGGAAATACTCTGCAAGATCTAGGGGTAGGTCCCTACTTCATAAGAAGGACACAAAAAGCAATAGAAATCAAGACCAGTATAAACAAATGGGACCTCATCAAACTAAGAAGCTTCTGTACAGCAAGGGACATAATCAACAAAGTAAAAAAGCAACCCACAGAATGGGAGAAGATCTTCGCGCACGACATAGGTGATAGAGAGCTAATCTCCAGAATATACAAAGAGCTACAAAACAACCAAAATGTCAAAACAAACAACCCACTCAAGAAATGGGCATGGGAAATGGGCAGACACTTCACAAAGGAACAAACCCAAATGGCAAATAAACATATGAAAAAATGTTCAAGTTCCCTGGCAATAAGGGAAATCCAAATTAAAACATCAATGAGGTACCACCTAACGCCAGTAAGACTGGCCCACATGAATAAAAGCACCAACAACACTTGTTGGTGAGGTTGCGGGGAAAAGGGAAGCCTGATAATTTTAATATCTGGAGCATCTCAAGATTTTGGTGGTAACAGTTCCAATATCAATTCAGTTGACAATCCGTTGAACCAGATCCAGGAAAGAGTAATTAAATACAGAAAACAAACAAACCAACCAACCCACAGTAAAACTGAAATCCTGAAAATGATTTATATGACTTTGGTCTAAGGAAATTATGTAGGCTCATCCAGGAGCACAGGACTGGAGATAAGGCTGAAGTGTTGTGAGAAGTAATTGGGGACTCTAAAAGCCAACTTAGTTGTGGACTGTTAAGTGAGACAGCAGAGTAAACTTAGAGTAAGGGCAACAATGAACAGTTGTCAAAGGCTAAGGGACATCAACAAAGGAGGGAGGACAGAGTATGTGCAGAAAGACAAAAGTTAGTTGGTAGGTTTGCACTAATAACACGAGATAATTGTCTTTGCTTTTCCATTTCTCCCTGTGACATAATATGTGAAGTTATTAGCTGAGATACAAAGGTGAGGGTTGACTGTTTAAGAACATATGTATGCAATAATCATCTTCATAAGAAAAAAAAAACTAACTTTCCAATGAAAGATTGTACTATTAAGAAGCAGTGTGAAGGGCATACTTGTACTATGTGGTGCTGATGTGAAAATCAAGGTCATTCAGTCTAATAACTCAATAATTTCTGGTCTTCTTGTCCTATAGCGATTTTCACCTTCCATCCATAACCACAATCCACTGTTGTGGCGATACGTGACACCTTATGGTTATTCAGGTATGAGTCCCATTAGGGAACATGAAATATACATGTTGGGACAACCTAGGGATGAGACGTATTAAAGGTTAAATGAAGTCACAATGATATAACCCTTGAGGCTATTCAGGGAATAAGGATGTCACAGAGGAAAAGCAAAAGCTGTGTTGAGGAGAGTTAGGTTTCTTAACTGGAGATTAATTAGTCATCAAACTGAAGGGCTCATTTGGAAGTCTAAATTCATAAGTTAAATGATAATAAATCAGATCAGGACTACAAATTTGAGGAGGAAAGTAGGACATGAAAGTAGGTGCAAAAACTAAATCCATGGGGATCTAATTGGTCCTTCTTTCTACATAAACCACTACACTACATAAATAACAGATTGTAATAAAACTTCAGAATGCTACACCTCTAAAACTAAATTCCAACATTCTTAGTCCATAATCAATTCACTTCCTATTAAGTTTGCTATTTTCATCTTCACTGATTCTTTCAAGTCTATCAATTTTTGTCCTCACCAAATTTTCTGATTTATCAGTCAGTTCTTGCAGGTTTTATTTTGTTTTCATCCTTGCACACTTGTCCTTCAGTTTCTCTTCCTTGATGCCCAGAATTCTTTCCCTTTATTCTATGGCTTACATCTGTGTTGAAACAAGCCTCTTATCATCAGAGCACTCCAGTGCTCTGGCTCCTTCTCTTCCCCTTCCCCAGTTGGGCGCATCTTAAATATTTTCAAGTTATAGCATCCAAGGAACCATCAGTCATGTCTTCCACATCAGCACCAATTCTGTGCCATCACCTTTTAACTGCAGTGCTATGGTCTCCTGGCCATCCATCATCCTTCTACTATTAATTACAGGGCCCAGTGCAATGGTTCAACTGCCTAAATTCTCCACCTCCAATTCCAGATGGGTGCCACTTGATGTCCCAACTGCTCCATTTGCCATTCAGCTCCCTGTTTGTGGCCTGGGAAAATGTCTGGGAATGGCCCAACACCTTGGGACCCTGTACCTGCATAGAAGACCCAGGAGAAGCTCTTGGCTCCTGGCTTCTAATTGACTCAACTCCAGCCATTGCAGCCATTGGGGAATGAACTAGTGGACGGAATATCTTTCTGTCTCTCCTTATCTCTGCAAATCTGCCTTTCTAATAAAAATAAATAAAGCTTTAAAAATTACTTATACTATTCATTATAAACAATATTTTGTAGAGGCAATTCAACACACCACAGCTAAACTAAGCTTTAAAAATCCAATCAATTTTCATCACTTTTCTGTTTCTATTAAGGCTCTGATTCCCATCATTTGCTCCTTCTGAACCTATCAATCACTCCACCTTCCACATCCATACAGTCTCTTTGCCATTTCCTGAAAATGGAATTTTCATTCCTACCTCAGTGTCATGCATTTGATTTTCTCTCTTTCCAGATTTACACACACTTTGTCCATCTCATGTAAGTCAAGCTCAAATGTTACTTCTTTGACTTGTAGTGTAAAAAGCCCCATCATCATTTTCTTAGAATTAGGGGGTAGTTTTTTGGCATATCAGGTTAAGCTGCCTTCTGCAATGGCCACGTTATTCTAGCTGCTCAGCTTCTGACTAGCTCCCTATCAACAAGTTAGGGAAAGCAGCAGAGGATTACACAAATGCTTAGGCCTCTGCTCCCACATGGAAGACCTGGAAGAAACTCTTGGCTCCTACCTTCAACCTGGCCCAGCCCTGTGCACTGTAGCCTTTTTGGGAAGTGAAAAATGGAGGGATAAGATGATTTCTCTCTCTCTTTCTCTTTCTCTCTTTCTCTCTTTGAGTCTCTCCTTCTCACTCTAATTCTACCTTCCAAATAAATAAATAAATAAATAAATCCCTAAATAAAGAAGTGTATGTATGACTATATTGACTCTGTTCTCTTTGCGTTAGTATTACGTAACCATGAAAAATAAAATATGTTATTAGGAGACTGTATCCAGAGCACAGAAAAAAACAGTGATCAGTGTGCAACAGATGCTTGAGAGATATCAGTTGGATCTGTTGAATTACTAGCATGAAAGTTAAGAAGCTCACAATAGTCTATATAGGATTAAGGTGCCATTATAGATACCAGTATCACCCAATGATATGAACAAAAGACTACCATTTGGGCAGAAGAACTGTAAAGTTTTTCTGGTGAAGAATCTGCATTAAAGTACACTATATTAGATTGTAGAGGTGGGGGCCAATGCAACCCACTAATAGAGTTTGCAAATCTCAGTGTTGTAAGGAAGATGCTGCACTATTAAAAGATAGATGTAAATAGCTTACAGTGAAATAATTGGATAGATTTTCACTGGTTCTGGTCTGTATTTAACATGATTCCTGGACATGTGAGATTAGTGAAAGGGAAAGATATAAATATAACAATTAACACCATGAACTTCACAAAAGTACCTTGTTCTTTGCACTGTACATCATTCTAGCCTTGTCCCTGTATTTAAACATCAAGTTTCAAAAGTTTGTCAAGAGTTTTCTGTATTTTGGAGGCAGAAAATCAGAATTTAGCTGGCATCAGCCCATCTTGGAAAATGGAGTGCAACTGGAAACTGAAGGAACTTAGCCATGACAGAGTCTCATTTTTCTCTTGTGTGAAGTGCTCACCTTTAACTAGATGACCACTGTAATGAAGAACTCTTCAATCTCTTTGCTTTTATAAGAACTTAAAGGTTTTTTTGCAAGAGGGCAGGATGGCATATGGGCTCCTTTCTCATTGGTATTAGGTAGATATTTGCCAGATTGCTCCCACAAGAGAGCAAAATTGACTGCCATTTAATGGCATCAGTAGAAAGATTATTAACCATACCAGCTCAGAGATCCACAGATAAGCCATAGTTAGTCCTGAGTATAAACCAGGGTTTCTTACAGTATAGACAAGCATCATCTTATAATTTATCAGAAATGTAAATTCTTGGGTCCTACTTTAGACCAACTGAATCAGAAACGCTCAGTATGGGGCTAGTAGACTGTCTAACAATCCCTCCAAACAACTCAAAATACTCAGGTAAGTGAATAATCTTAGCAGGTCAAGTGCTAAAATGTAGCTCTTAACAGAGTACTGAAAACAAATATGGAGGAAGGTGATAGACATTTGGTACAGTGGTTAACATGCTGGTTCACACTCATGTTGTGTATTGGAACCCCTGCAGTGGAGTTGCAGCTTGCTTCTAATTCAAACCCTGGGAGGCAGCAGGCAAAAGTTTAAGGAATTGAATGCCTGTCACCCATGTAGGAGACCACGCTGGATCCTGGCTGCAGTATGGCCTAACCTCAGCTACTACAGGTATTTGGGAAGTGAGCCAGTGTTTTCCTGAGAGATATTCTCTCTCTCCCTCTCAAACAAGCAAACAAACAAAAACAAAAACAAAAACAAAAACAAAACTAAAAGCATAAAGGAGAAGGGGGTAGTGATTGGCACATTTGGACTTTGCTTCTTGTGTTGTAATTCAAAGTTGGGAAGATCTTCCCAGCCAAGAGGAGCAAGATGTGCAAAGTGGGAGAAAGAGAAGACAAGACTGATCCCAGCACTTTAGTACCCAGGGCCACTTGAGGTATCTCTTTCCCCATGTGCCCTTCTTCCTCGCTGCTCCATGGTGCCACACATGATGCCGATGATGAAGGGGACTAAATGAGAATGGGACCAAGACAGTGAAAGTTAGGCTCTGTGCACTGGTAGCCAATGAGTCAAATTGCACTTGCAAATGGGCTGATTTGAGGGGCACCATTTTACAAAAATAAGCTTGACCCAACATGTAATGATTAGTAGTTGGACATTTTTCTTTAAAAAATTCATTTTTAAAAAGAAATAGATGCTTTTATCCAATTTCTACGTGGCAAAAAAAATGTCTATGTTAGTAGAAGCACCTCCTTTTCTACACAGCCCTCAATATACTGTTTTTTAAAAAGTCAAACATGTTATTCATATGAAGTGAGCATACTTCACAATACAGATTTAGGAACACAGGGGTCCTTCCACCCTACTCTCCCACCCACTGTCTTCATCCCTTAACCTTAATAATCATTGCACTTTGACAGTACTCTTTATTTTGTGAAAATAAGGTTCCTCATTTTCATGTTGAAATTGAAGGTGAGAAAATGCAAGGATGGCTAGGAGTATTGCCTCCTTCAAAACAAATGAGGACAAGCATGTGGAGACAGAGGTACAAGAAGAATATTTCTACATGTTTGGTAATAATCACAAAGAAATTTATAGCGCTGGTATGCTGGTAAAGCTGTTGCCTACGAAATTGGTATCACAGGTAGGTGCCGCTTTGCGTTCCAGCATTCCCACTTCTGATTCAGTTCCCTGCTAATGGTCTGGGAAAAGCAGTGAAAGATAGCCCAGGTATTTGAAACTTGGCCGGGTGAAACTCCTGGCTCAGGCTATCAGCCTTGCTCAGCATTAGCTGTTACAGTCATCTGAAGAGTGATCTATCAGATGAAAAGATCCATTTCTCCGTTTCTCTTTCTGAAACTGACATTTAAATAAATAAATAAGTCTTTTTAAAGAAAAATATAAGAAAAATATGATGTAAGTAAAAATTGAAAATGATAAATTATGATTTGGAAGCACTTATAATTAATTAATAATAGAAAAGGGTATTGAAGAATGAATAGGAGTTTTCCATATGTAAACTAAATCCTTGGACAGCCATCCACTTGATAAAACATGGAGTCTGAGACAATTTATCATTTTGGGAGTATGTGCCTTTTTTCCATAATTAAAATAAATTGATAATCTCTCATCATGAGGCCACATATCATATGGCCATGTTGTTCAAGGCTACATTTTAATTACCCCAGCCTGAGGCCTTCTTCCAGCCCAGAGGTACCTGGAAGTCCTTTTTAATAAGGACTTAATGCTCAGGGCTCACTGCACAGCTATCACACACTCATTTGAAAACTAGGAGTGGAGATACATTCTATAAATCAAAAGCCCGAGGAGAAATAGTTAACCCAACATGTTCTGAGCTTTTGCGTGTTTCCTTGAGGGGGTTCATTAAGAATGAATCCTTCACTAGGTCACTGAAATATTTAAAGGAGAGAAGCAAAAAGCACCAGAACTAACCGTATGTATGTGTGTGTGTGTGTGTGTGTGTGTGTGTGTGTGTTTGATATCAGTGCATTGGTTTAAAAGGCTAAGGCAGGGTAGCTTTCCTTCAAAATCGTGGCTGGTCATTGAGACAATGGTTGTGTTAGCGGATGCAGTGCTCTGCCCATGAGCTAACTGAGAGACCTCCCCACTGACCAGTGACATGTGGGTGAAATGGAGGCTGCAGATCAGCTTCCTACAGAGATTAATTCCTCATGGGGGTGGCTCATTATGGATCCCCATGATCTGTGCCTCATGTGGCACAGTGAGCCAGTGCACACCTGCTGGAGAGGTCCCTGGGCCAGCATGTGCTCACAGCGCCTCTCAGCTTGGTCTGCTGATGTGTATGCTGTCGAGTGCTTTGTGAAAGTACAGAAAGAGTGTAATGGTGTCTCCTCATAGTTGGAGGCCTGCAAAGAGCATGTAAGGATGATTACTGCTGACAGCTAATTGAGCATCACCGGCAGAGCTGCTGGAGGAGCTGCTGCTTTTAGATCCCAGGTACTTTGGTTCCCGTCCCAGAAAACTTCTCACAGGGAACTGATGATCTTTCAAACAAAATCACTGTGTCGGCCAAGTTGTTTCCATCTCTTCTGTTTCAGTTCCTCTTCTCTTAAACACATTGTAGTGGAGAGAGAAAATGTTTTCCGGGTAAGAAGAGAAGAGTGAATGCCCAGAGTTCTTTGCAAACATCTTGCCTTCAGCAGAGCGTGCACAATGAGCTGGGAGAGTAAAGGCAGCAATCAGGCGATGTACATGTTTCTTACTGGTGCTAGAGGTTCATGCGATAGGCCCGCTAACATGCAATGAGGCATTTGCATTTTACAGTATCAATGCACATTACTAGAAGTAGGTGTAAGAATAATATATGATGGCCTCAAAAATTTCATGGAAATGCATATTATGGAAAAACTATGCATGCATTCTAAATTTATCTTTGCACAAAAATGAACTTACTGTTTCATTCATTTTCCATGAACTTTTGAAGGATCTCAAGGAACAATAAAATTTAAGTCTAAAAGACAAACTGAAGAGTGGCAAGGCTGAAATCCCTAACCTCCAGTGCGTTCTCTCCTGAACCATTTTGGCTCATGCTTCCCCTCACAGTCCCTTGGTCTGAAAGTCCTTAATCTTTCGTAGTTAAGCTCTATTTAGCCATTTAGTCCAATTTGCAGCTTAGGAAAAGCTTTATCTGAGAATCTGAAGCTTATTTCAGTTGTCAAAATTATTTGTTTAAGTAACTGCTCAGTCATGGGCTTCTTCCCTGTCTCTCCAAAATTCAACAGGTGCCTATGTGTCAGGCAATGTTCTAGATACAATGAATACAGGGGCAAAGCAAGGAAATGTAAAAAATACATGAAGTGACAAACCATTTGCAATAATAAGCGCTGTGGTACAGAACTCAATCATTAAGAGGACAAGCAGAGGTTGGGGAGGCCTCAGTGGAAGCTGAAACATACTGTTGATTGGGGACAGCATTCTACATGGGTGGATATTTGGTATAGTGGTTAACAGATTAGCATGCTGCTTGGGATGCCTCTGTTTCATTTTGGAGTGCCTGGGTTTGCGTCCCAGCTTTGCTAATTTTACCTTCACTAAAACAACAGGTGATCTCTCAGGACCCAGGCCTAGATGTTGCAGTCATTTGGAGACTAGATCAGTGGGTAAGTTAAGCATCTTCCTTCCTTCCCTCCTTCCTTCCTTCCTTCCTTCCTTCCTTCCTTCCTTCCTTCCTTCCTTCCTTCCTTCCTTCCTTCCTTCCACCTTCCCTCCTTTCTGACTCCCTCATTTCCCTCTCCTCAGTTTTAAAATGATAATAAAACATTGTAGAAAAGAAAGTGCTTCAAGATGAAAGAGCCACTCAATTCCACATTTTCATCCTCCTTGTAGATGTGGGCAAGGGAGGAGCCATCAGGGGCTTTAATAAAAGTATTTCAGTTGAATGATGGGAGTAAAGGCCTTTCTGCCCAGAGAATACAGAAAAATAATTAAAATACAGGCATTCTGTGTTATGTATTCTTACACTATTTTGTAGCTACACTGTCTAAGTCATCCTAAGCTTTTAATAAATGTTGAGTGATTATACACATTTCCTCTACCCCCAGTCCATATAGATTGAATTGCAATTTTGATCTTGTTCTATATATATTTAAGCATTAATTTATTTACATGAATCTCTCTTCCCATTGGACCACACATTCCCTGAGGATAAAGGGATTTTCATATTCATTTTTGTTTCCCCAACACCATTTCTAGGTATAGTAGTAATTCAGTTAATATGAGAGGAGTGAGTTTTTATTAGATAACAATATTGGCCACAGTTACTTTTTTTTCTAAAATTAACTAAAAATTTCAGGCCAAACTAAAGAACAGACTAAGCAGAGGTAATACAGAAAGGAGACTCTAAACAGAGAGTAAACTTGAACCATATTACATGGAACTTAAATATGAGAAATATGGAAAAGCAAGCTTTAGACTTCTTATTTTTGTAAACCAAATTTGTTGGGGTGGCATGGCCACAGACCACCCACCCAGGTAACGTGATGCAGTGACAGCATTCTCAATTAGAGATGGACTGGAGGCAGTTGTGGTGAACTTGTCCGCTTATTGATAATCAAGCACAAGCTTTTATAGGCAGGGTCCAGGGGAACAAGCCTCAGGGTAGTAACAATATTTTATTGGATATAAGCATCTATTATATGTCATAAGCCTAGCCAATCAGTACATTTGTCACATACTTTGCCAGGCGGCACTGTGTACCCCACCACAACTTATGTAACCCACCCAAATCCTAGAATTGTTTATTACCAGATTATCACAAGCTTACCACAAGATGGTTATGAACCAGGGTAGGCAGGGGGTAGAGGTGACCAAATTGTTGGAAAGTGCCCAAATTACCAGAAGAGTTTGAGGGGAAGAAAATTACATCAAGGGCACTGGCCTCCTGCTAACTGCATGAGACTGCAGGGGTCTCAAGGTGCCTTTGAAACAGAAGAAGGGTCTCAAAGCTTATGCTGAAATAAAACGAGGCCTCAAGGCTCTACACATGTACCAAAACCTTGTTCCTGCTGCCCCTTATGTAGGCTAAGTAAGCCAAGACCCATCCTGGCACTCACTCGCCTACTAGTTCATAAACTGACACTCATCATAAGACTTACAATCTTTATCAACTGCATCTAGCATATTAACCTCTTCTTATTTGGTAAATATTGTGCTAGATATTATGCAAAGACATTCCAAAAATTTTCTGAAAATGATGTTGAAAGGCACATTTATTTTGCTGCAAAATGTTAGAATCTGTACATGGTGCTTCAGGACACACATTTCCCATGACCATTTTCCTAAACTCAAAGGTTGAAAGTTTAAGCTAGTTTCATGATTTTGCCACTATACAAGTGAGGAAGTAGGGTTTAGAGAAAATGTCAACTTGCCAGAAGTCTCATAGATTGAAATCCATGTGTGACCCAAGAACCTTTTGCCAACGTGTTTTCTTGCTGCTACGAGGATCACAGCTGACTTTCAGTGACATGGATGGGAGGAAGTGCTCCACTCAAGTCTTCATTTAAGGGGTTATAAACTTTGGTTTTACTATTTAGAATCCAAATTCCAACAATGATATAAGAGCTATAAGTTACTGAATCCCATACTATTTATACCCACTACTCCTAATGCTTATAAAAAAGACATTTTTGTCCTCATTGACAGATGGAAAAAAATGACAAATCAAAAAAGTTAAGGGTTACTCAATATCAGAGTATAACTAATAAATATCAGAGATAACCAATGATAAGAACAGGACATTCACAAATTTTTAAAAAGAAACACGATTGGGGCCAGCATGGTGATGAAGTAAGCTAATCTCCCACAGGGCTGGCATCTCATACAGGTGCTGGCTTGAATCCTGACTGCTCTGCTTCAGATCCAGCTCCCTGCTAATCACTTAGGACAATAGCAAAGGATGGCTCAAGTGCTGGGTCCACTTCAGAGACTGGGAAAAAGCTTCTGCTGCTGTCCAGGTTTGGACCAGCCCAGCTCTAACCATTAAGGTCATTTAGAGAAGTAAACCAACAATAAGAAAACCTCAGGATTTAAATCTCTCCCTTTCTGTAATTCTTTCAAGTAAAATAAACTTTAGAAAGGGAGCAGGGGTAAGTATTTTCATCTGATTTTTCTTACAGATCCTGAAGTCTAAGGTGTTACCTCATTGACATGCTATCCACCCTTATATTGAAAGCAAAACAAAACAAAACACAATACAATAGCACCTTCTCATTCAAACAGATTTAACAGCTTGCCTAATGAAGTTTAGAAGTTGTTTTTAAACAACCAATGCTACTAAGGTACTTAGTTCTCTCTCTCTACAAGGCAATTACAACACTTTTTTTTCCTCCCACTTATGATACTTTGCTCCTTCGTTCCCTCTTGGACAGCCAGCTTGGTCCAGTTCCTATTTCCTGAGCCCAAGTACCTCTGTTGAACCGCCTGACCCTGAGTCAGCGGAGTGGGATCTGCACTGGGGCTGCGCCCAGCAGCTGCCACAACTCTGCCTCGGCCAGCAGCCATGTGCCAGCTGTCTCCGACTGCATTACGCCACAGTAATGTGAACAACTGGAAGCAATAATGTGTCTCCCCATTTGCCTAACAACACCAACATGGACAATAACTCAGAAGACTGAAGATTTGTGCTGTAATTTAATAAACCCCATGCACATTTCTACAATTGAGTATCACATCTGTGCAATGGATCCTAAAAGTGTAATATTCTTTTATAAGGGACCATTAACCAATCTTAAGTTTATAGGTTTCCTTAAATCTTTTTCATCAGCTGTTAAACTACAGTAAAGAGAAAATTGCCTCTTATGAGACAAGGAATAGTAAAATACAAAGACTGCAATTAAATGTCAATCAATTAAGGATTACAATATAATAAAAATGCTGACTGATGATTAAAATGAGCACTTTCTAGGAGGGTTATATAAGCAATATTAAGAATTATTTTTTAAAGTCAGTAGAATAAACTTCAATTAGGATATGCTCTATGTGATTCCTTGCTCTCTTCAAACAAAAGATCCACAAGAATGATTCCTCAGGTACAAAGATTCCGAAACTGGCATTGAACTTCTCTACTCAAAAGCATTCCTTTAGCTTCTCATTTTACTATTCATTAGTTTACAGAAGTTTGAATTTGTTTCTGAGCAGAATAAATAAATGCAAATTTTTGTTTCAGCTAGCTTTCCAACAGTGCAGCTGGGCAATAGTTTGAAATATTGTGAAAATGGGCTGTGTAGTAAAACCACTGAAAAAACAACATTGCAAGTGAGGTGGCAAAACACTGATTAGAATAAAGGGCCCTTGAAAGGAGCATGGGGGCTATCTGTAAAACCTCACATCCTGCAATTTTCTGAAATTGTCCCTTGCTGAATTTTCAGGTCAGGGAAGGTCTGTCTGGAAAGCCTAGCAGTAATTCAGGGTCTGCACTGATCCATTTCCGCCTTCTACCAGTCACATGCCTCTTTGGCAGCTTTTTTGCTGGAGGCTTAAGTTGTGTTAGAAGATTGGCCCTAGGTTTGGCAGCATCAAGCGACACTCAAGAGGCATCTTCCTTTCGCTGCCATATCCTGCCACCATATGTTTTTCATACCAATTCTCCATTTTTTCCTCTCACCACTATTACTGGCCATTTCTGCTCTGTGCTAAGCTGCTCTTGCCTCATACCTTCTTTCCCACATTGCCTTCGCAAAGCAATTTTCCTGCTACAAGGCTTGTACCTGGTCCCTTTGGAGCTATGAGGGCATTCAGACTCCTGCCAGTTTGCAGGGAGCATTTGAAGCTTGTGGCAACAGCTGGCTTATATGAGCCTTGAAGGAAAAGCACGCATGGCTGTAGTAGCACATTTGAAGCCCTGAAGCATCTGGCAAGGTAAGCAGAGACCAAAAGGTGCAGGTAACGTGGCTGCTCTAGGAGCCGTGCTGCAGGAGACTTGCACGGAAGACAGCGACAGTGGCATAATGCATGAAAAATTCCCAGTTCATCCTGGCTTCTGCCCTTTTTGCTCTACAGAAATTGCTTGGGCAAAAGTCACCAAGGACTGTCTAATTATCCAATTCAGTGAATATTCCTCAGTCGATGTCTTACTGGGCAGCTCTGTCGGACTTGGCAGGACAGTCAAGTGATGGGTAGAAAATCACATTTTCACTAATTCATAAAGCTGGCATTTGATATAGATCCATCTAATCCCAAACTCCGGATCTTCCCAGTGACTCAAGTTGACTCAGAAATAAATGAGTACAGGAAAAGTGAATAGAGCAAAATTGTGGTTTGGTTATGTCTTCTTATCTTTTCCTCTCGGTAGAATGGATCTTACATGACAGTGGTGGTATTTTAAGAAGGTGTATAGCCACAAGTAACAAGAATGAGAAAAGAGGCCATGGAGAATAAGATTTTTTTTAAGATTTATTTTTATTGGAAAGGCCTTTTGTTAAGATTTCACATATGAGTGATATCATGCAAAACCCGTCTTTCTAAGCTCAGTTTATGTCATTGACATAATGGCCTCCAGTTGTACCATTGTTAGAAATGGGAATATCACTAATCAATGGGAAAATTCAAATCAAAACCATAATGAGGGGTTGGGCATACTACATATAAACTGAGTTTTGAGTGCTGTCTGCAAAATGGCTTCACAGGCCTTGTGTGGTCAACAGGCTGAATATTCCCCACTCTTGTTGCAGGTACTTCAGCTAGCGATGTAGGGCGTTTAACAGGAACCCTCCACTTTGGCAGGTCTTCAAACCACATTTTTATTTCCCCAGCCTTGTGTGAAACCATCAAAAGTGCTATTTTTAAGGTTTTACTCTCTTAATTGGCATTTTGTTCTTTGTTTCTAAGCCTCTCAATCCTTAAATTTAAGAACAGGCAAGTAAGTTGAGAAAAAAAGCAGTATAGAATGCTGAACTCATGTCTCCAAAGCTCTATTTTCTTCAAGACCGTCCCTCCTTATTTCTGGCTGCCTTAAGACTTCTGAACTGCAGGTCTTATCTCCCAAGTCCCAGGAGAAGGCTCCTAGCCATTGCTTTTCCTTAGCTTTGTGACCCCTTGCCCCAAGTCAGCGTGTATTTCAGGGAGAAAAGCTGACAAATCACTGCCCTCGTCTGGGGGTTGAATTGTGCTTTGCCAAGGCCCTAACCTATAGTGTGACTGCATTGGGAGATCTGCTTTTAAGAGATAATTAGGGTTAAATGAGGCCATAGGAGTGGGGCCTTATACAGATGGGTGGCCTTATTAGAAGCTATCACCCTTCTCTCTCCCTCCTCTCTTTCTCTCCCATCTCCTTCTTTCTCTCCCTGTTCTGTGAGGATGCTACTAGAAAGCAGTCATCTGAAAACCAAGGAGAGAGCCTTCATCAGAAACTGAATTGGCAGGTTCATTGATTTTAGTCTTTCCAGTTTCTAGAACCGCAAGAAATGAGTTTCAATTGTGTAAGCCACCCAGTCCATCGTATTTCACTAATGTCAGCCTCAGCAGAAAGATCCTTCATGCAATTTCCTTTTCTCTGGATTGTTGACTCTTTTTAAAAAGATTTATTTTATTGTTATTGGAAAGGCAGATTTACAGAGAGAGAGAAAGAGAGATGGAGAGAAAAGTCTTCTATCCACTGGTTCACCCCTCAAATGATCGCAATGGCCATAGCTGAGCAAATCCAAAGTCAGAATCCAGGAGCTTCTTCTGGGTTTCCCACGTGGGTGCAGGGTCCCAAGGCCCAGTGTCCTCCCAGGCCACAAGCAGGGAACTGGATAGGAAGTGAAGCAGCCGGGACATGAACCAGCACCCATATTGTATCTCAGTGCTTACAAGGTGAGGTTTTAGCCACTAGGTCATTGTGCTGGCCTTGACTCTTTTTTTATTATTGTTTTTCATTTTACAGCGTTTTGGTACAGGAATTCCTCCATTTCCATTGCTTTCTTCCCTACCCATTATCTCCTGCATTTTACAACAATATACTCCTTCAGCTGTAGTCTCAATGCCAGCATTCTGCCCTTTATATGTGCCATGACATTATAGGTATAAGCAATGGTAGAGAGTCTAGTATATTCTTGTCAAGGTATATCTAACAGTTTTATAAATCCTGGTTGCACTGGTTGTTCTCCAATACCTTCAGGTGATTACTTATTATTTATTATTTATTTATTGTGTGCTTGTATTTTACTTGACGCATATATGGTTTTTCTCCATAGAAAGTTAGGCTTGCTCCCCTAACAGCTATAGCGGCAGAGCTGAGATGATCTGACGCTGGGAGTCAGGAGCTTCTTCCATGTCTCCCACATAGTTTCCCAGGCCATAAGCAATGAGCTGAATTGGAAGTGGAGAAGCTGACACAACCCAGCAGCCGCATGAGATGTTGATGCCACAGGGTGAAAGATTAGCCTATTGAACTACAGTGCTAGTGCCTGGCCCAGACGAGGTGTTTTCATTCTTGTTTTTCTTAAAAAGAAAAAAAAGAGGTGATTAACAATCTTTTAACTTCATAAGAAGCATATTGCTCTGCATAATGTAAACGGGACTTATCCAATCAGGCTGTCAAAGGTTTTAAACACAAACACCTGAATTTTTCTGTAGGAGAAGAAATTCAGCCTACCAACTGAAACAAAAATTCTGGGTGAATTTTCAGGCTTCATATTCAAAATTTCAATATCAACTTTATCCTCCTCTCCAACTGCCGGTTTGCCAGCTAGATTTTAGACTCTCCAGCTGCCATAGCCATGTGAGCCAATTGTGCCTAAATACATGTTACATTTCTTTCCCCGGAGATCCCTGACTCATCCTACAATAAGAGAGAGTACCCAGCAGGCAGTTAGACATAGGAGTCTAAAACATGGGCAGGAAGTTGGGCACACATCTGGATGGAAATGGCTACTGTGAAATTAGAATGTCATGTAATTATATTGGTTTCCTTGGGCTGCTGCCACAAATTATCATAAACACCACAGCTTACAAATGATGGAAAATTTTCTCCCACAGTCCTAGAGGCCAGAAGTCTGAAGTTAAGGTGGGAGCAATGCCGGATCCTTTGCTTCACTCTGAGAGGTGGTCCATCCTGTTTATTTTCCTGGTGTCTGGCGGCTAGACGGCTGCCTTTGGTGTTGCATGTCTGATGTCACTAAGATCTCAGCCTCTGCGTTCTCATTACTCCCTCCCTGTGCTACTGTGTTGTGTCTCTTCTCCTTATTAGAACTCTCACTCTTGCATTTAGGGGCCAAAGTAATTCTGGATGGCCTCATCTTAGAATCCTTTAAAAATATCTCTGTAAAGACCCTTTTCTAAACAAGATCACATTCTGAGACTGCAGGTGAATGTGTATTTTTGAAGACACTATTTGACTCACAGAAGTAAAATCAAATTGTGCAAGACTGATGAGATTTCTACTATTAGCTGATACAAATAACATTACAAATCTCATGTGCTTAATACCATCACCTACATCATATGGAGTTGTGCTCTCATCATAAAATAAAAAATCCTTAACACAAAAATATGTCAACAATCTCCTTTTGACAAAATCATTGTCTGCCAATAGAATTATCCTTTTACAAATCACAGAATTTACCTGAGACTATTTCAGAGTTTAACGTTATGGTTAAGGCAAAATTATATGAATGTGTACCTTCCAGAGGAGAGGGACTGTGTTGCTCTCATCAGCTTCACTGTAGACATAGTGGGAACTTTATTTAATAATATACCAATCCATAAAACAGACTCAAGCATTTGATGGATTGGTGTGGGTATGGCTGGCTTCAGTTTCCATCTTTCAGGATTGTAAGACAGTTAGATGATCAATATTCTGGACCCACTGTTCTACTAAACGTGCATGGCTGCCTATCTCTAGCAATGCCGTTTTCTTTGTACTGAGAGATCTGCAAAGTGTCAAGGCCCAAGTTACTGGAATTTCTCTTCACTCATGTAAGGCTCAAAGAGCAGATTAAAGACCAGTTCCCCTCCGCTGCTGCCTTTTCATCTAACTCTTGCTGCCATTTCTGCTGATGTCAGCTCTGGTGTCTCTAGCTGTCACCTTTGTTTTCTTACAGAGATAGATGGCTAAGCAGACTGTTGGAGTAGCTATCCATCACCTATGCCTATGGATGATCAAGGCCATGTCTGTGGCTCCAAATTTGGCAGCAATTAAATGTGAGTTGCATCAAGCAATACAGCCCTCTTCTGCTGCCCACAGAGAATCAGGGAACCTGAAAGGTTTTCTACTTACTTCGAGGTGCTTCTAACTGTTCACCTACTGAGACTGAAAGTGCAAGTCAAGATGATATGAAAAATAAAAAGGAGATGAAAACATGTGAAACAAGGATACTCAAAGGATCTCAGGCAGTGAAATCTAGTGGTTCTTTGAGCACATTGTTGATTTTGTGGTTAGCAGTTTGTTATGTGTGTCAAAGCTTAGTACACAGATAAAAATGCCTTTGTGGGCCACAAAATCTAAATGCACTGAATTAGGTATGTACCTGGGAGTAAGAAAGGCAAACTGTCATTCACAGATATGGAAAAATGCACTTTCTTGATGACCCTCCACTGTTAAAAACCAAGATATAATAAACATTCCAACAAGATCTGGCGCATCCTCTAGAGCATGAATTTGCAGCAGTCATTCACTCAGCACTTAATAAACAAACAATTGCCTACTCACTGGTGGATTGTGAACAAATATCATAAATGCACTGTGCAACTCTGAGTCGAGGGGTATGAGAATGAAGGGTCAGATTTCTACCTCCAAGTCAGTTCACACCCACCTTAATATAAATAAAGGAATAACCATGGAAAATAAATACATAATAGGAAAAAAACAAAACCCATGAACATCTTTTTCTAGATGCAACAGGAAAATCCTTTTGGATCCACATGACTCATCACACTCTTTGGAGTGGTCCTTCTCCTCTTCCAAGACAGTCACCCGGAAGATAATGATTGAGCATTTTCTGTGTGGGTACAAGCCAAAGACACCACACTCCAGACCTTATAGGGACACCAAACTCATGAATCCTTGTACTTTTTCTTTAAATACATTGATTCATTCTCCCTTTCTTTTGTTTAGCTGGGAACTTTGTGTCATTTAAGATGACAAATTGAAAATAAACAACTAATCTATGCTAGCAATAATATTGTATAGAATTCCCAGAAGGCCTCCTTCTGTGTAGTGGGAGCAATTTATAGGGAACGTCTGGAGCCAGGATCTCAGACTGGGTTAGGTTATCGTCTTCTCTGTAACTTCGAATTTACACATACACAGAAACACAAAAACACACAATAAAACACAAAAACCAGAAAGACCTACACATCAGGAAGATGTTTCTGAAAAACACATTCCCTTCTCAAAGTCACGCTGCACTATAATGTATCTGTCTTTTAAAATATGATTTTGCCTATTTAGATAAATGTGACATGGTATGTATTTGATTTATTTTGTATATTGAACTCTTCAAATTTGTTTCTGTGTTGGAGCTCTCTATTTACTAGGATGCATTAGAAGGGGAGAGAGTTGAAATGCTACGAAGAAAACCAGCAACATTACAGTGTGAGTACATTGAGTAGCATTTTTCATTCACTATAATGCTGTTCCGATTGGAAATCCATAGTCCACCATTAACCCTGAAATTCCCCTCCAATCAGTGGACAAACTAAATGATTTTTTTTTCTTTTAGAATTCTTATTCTCTGAAGGGTCTAACCCTAACAATGATGCTTATTTCTATTTTGGTCAGAAAGTTAGATTAAAGGCCTGCAGTAGGCAGATGTCTTACGCAGACTAAGAGGCCCGAAAGCAGACAGCCATGTTTCTGCAGCTTAAGCTGCTTCTGCTGCAGTCCACCGTGGTGCAATGTCCTTACCTAAGACAAGGAAGATGTGGGAGGAACTCTCCAAGCTTGCTACCACCATGGGAAGAGACACTGCCTCCATTCACTTCAGCTCAGCAGAGCCTGCAATGTTTCGTATGGTCTCTGTTGTAGCCATAGGATTTGGAAATTCAATGCAATCACCTGAAAGACGAATAAGGACTGGAATCCAGCTCATACTTGGCTCACCATGCTGCGTACCCAGGTGTGATACTGGATACAATGATAGAGAGACACCCAATTCTTACTTGCACCAAAGGCATCAGATAGACTGCTAGCAGCCCTGGACACACCAGGATCCACACCAGTAAGGGATAATGGACAAACTCAACCTTCAGCTTTGCTGACACTCTTCTGCCTTCCTAATCACATAATTTTCTTCCATCAGGTTTTAAAAATATTATTTATATGTATTTAAGACAGACAGAGAGAGAGAGAGAGAGAGAGAGAGAGAGAGAGAGAGAAAGAGGAGATTGGATAAAGATGAATACTCTGTTATGGAACCTGCATCAGTAAATCAATGCAGCACTTCACATCTCTTAATTCCAAATTGTCTGCAGAGGCTTCTGTACATTATTCCACATTTTATGAAAAAAAAGAAATGTACAATTGTGAAATGAAGAATAATCACTTATGTTGAATACACGTGATTTTAATGAGAATTAACTTTTCTAAATTCACTGACTTTCAGCCACTGATACCAGGCACAGAGCATTTGAATCATCTTCTTATTGCCTCTGAAATAATAAGAAGAGCTTCCCAAATTGAATTTTAAGGAATAAATTAAGGACTAGAATAAGAGTGAAGAGTTTACTGCAGACAGATGAAGAGTGTATGCACACACAGACACACAGTGTGCATGTCAGGTTGTTCAAATAAGCAGGAAACTTCTCATGGGAAAGATGAAATCGGCAGGCATTGAAAATTATTTAGAATAGGACTTGGAGAGAAGAGAGACATTAGACATTCATAGGATCATAGACAGCTAGTGCAGCAGGCCAGCATGAAGGTGAGCTCCAAGAATTTGGGGCCTCTGTGTAGTGATTTGTCCTAAAAACAGTATGTAAGGGAAAACTTGCCCAAAAGATGTTCCTACTACGAAGATGTGTCAGCTCAGGAGAAGACCAGGTAGGGCTCACAGGAGAGCCGAGTCTCCAAGCAGGAAGAGACTGAGGAGCCAACTGGGAAAGGCTGAAGACAAGCATCTTCCCAGAGACCAGGCAGAAGGAAGCAAGCACTCAGAAAGCTATGTGGCTGGGTGGAGAACTTGTGGAAGTTAAGGTAGGTACAACTGTGTAAAAGGTTATTGTCTCACTTTAAAGTTGTTTAAAAATATTTCTCCATTTTCAGCTGTATGCCATATTTTCTTGAATTCATACTCTAGTTTAAGCAAACCTTTGTAAAAATCTAACTCAGTTTTTGAAGATTTCTTAGAACCAAATTGTTGCTATTAATGAATTTTGTAGAAAGCGATTTTTTTTAGAAGTTTCACCTTTGGAAAAATTGATAAGTAGGTTCATGTCCCAGATATTCTAGCCATTGAAAAGTAATTTGAAATCTTAAGCATTCCAAAGTTATTTCTTTCACATGATCTGTGGGTGCATCTGCATGAGGGGGAGGGTCCTCCTGCAACCCAGGATTACTGATACGGAGGATTCCTCTAGCAGAAAAACTGTTTGATGGAACCGTGAATACTTCTGCATTTGTAAATAGATGTGGAAAAAGATCATAATGATTGAAAACTCTGCTCATGTCCCAAATTTCCTTTTTTTCTAGAGTTTAAGTATTTTATCTCAGTAGAAACCTGACTTCTATTAAGAGACCACCACACATTTTCAATTGTTCACTTTCAGGTGCCTTCCACTTACAGGCATGTGAATATTTAAAAGCCATTTTCTCCAGGAAACACTATTTTCTACATGCCTTTTCCTCCACCTAGGATTATCCTTTTGAATATGTGGCAAATAATTTTAGATGCATTTCTTATTACAGCATTACCACAGCCAGCACAAACATCTTCTTTTCTTTCTCCCGCCATGTGTACACATAATGGAGTTCCTTATTAAATATACATGTAATCCCATGTTGCATATAAATGTACCTCATCAAAGAATAAGGGAGATCCTGCAATGTGGCTATCGATTGATCATAAAGGCAATGTAATATCTGAATGGTGTTCTCGGGTGTTCTCCTTTGAACAACAACAACAACAAAAAAATCTGAAGACTGTGTAACTTTACCAGTCAGAACGAGGAGCACGCTAATGTGGCTCTTTTCTTAGATTTTTATCAGGTTGTATTACGCATGTTTCTGAAACCACAGAAAGTGGAAGATGTTTTCTTCATCCTGAAAAGAATTTACAAAGTTGTACTAAATGCCAGAAAGACACACTGATGTTTCACAGGGGGATGGCCAGAGGTTAAAATTCACCAGCAGTGGACCCAGCGCAGTAACCTAGTGGTTACAGTCCTCACCTTGCAACCTCTAGGATTCCATATGGGCATTGGTTTGTGTCCCCCGGCTGCTCCACTTCCCATCCAGATCCCTGCTTGTGGCCTGGGAATGCAGTTGAGGACAGCGTTGGTCCCCAGACCCTTGGGACCCTGCACCCATGTGGCAGATCCAGAAGAGGCCCCTGGCTTCAGATTGGCTCAGCGAGCCAGTGGATAGAGGATCTTTCTTTCTTTCTTGTTTTTTTTTTCTGTATCTCCTCTCTGTAAATCTGCCTTTCCAATGAAAATAAATAAATCACAAGAAAAAAGAATCCACCAGCACACCAGCAGTGAAGGGCTTCCTTGTGATCCCAATACATCTTGGGAGAAACGCCAGTCTCAAAGAATAACCTGGAGTACTTAGAGCAGATGAGCATATCCAACATTCGACCATTAGCTTCACATAGCTAGAAATTCACAACAACTTTGTACACTGAAAAGCAGAACATGAAAAGCCTGTAAAAGAACACTAAAATAAGGTCTTGGAAGGACAATCTATTGTGCTGAAGGGGCAAGCTCTCAGAAAGCTCTTCTCACTCAGCTGGGGAGTGCTAAATTACATTATTGGAAAACACACTTGGATGGGTGACTTAAGCCAAGTCCGCACACACTAGGTGAAACTGTATCTATTGACTTACAAGGCAGATGCATGTGTCAAGATGCAATCCTGTATTTTTGTAATAATAGCTAGCAGTCACAGCTATACATTATTTATGGAGAGTATTCAGTGCAAACAGGTTAGTGCACACATGCTCTTCAGCTTGACTGCCCTGGGTTTAGATCACGCAGACATTCAACTCCTTGGAGAGCTGCTCTTATCACTGCAAACCCTAAAAGGGAGCCCTGGCTGCAGTCAGTTCAGTGACTCAAAGCCTCCCGGCCACTTGCTAAAGCTCTACCTCAGGGTTCAGTGGGTAAACACGATCCTTCTGGCCCCGTCTCTCACAGCCGCCTGGCCCCGGCTATGTAAGGTAATATCAGACATGAAGGCAGATCGATCTCTGCAGCAGAGGAATGGCCATGCTCAGCTATCTTTGTGCAGAAACATGGAAGAATGTGCACAGCAAAGGCCACTGGTGATCTTAACGCAATCTGACATTTCACTAATGCCATGATTCTGAGGCTGCGGAGGAACCTGCACCGCGGCCAAGCCCTCGGTCTACTTTTAAAGAAACGCGGCGCCGCATTGCAATGCAGAGCAGGGACTTCCCCTTTGGCCTGCGACTCTTTCAGCCACAGTCATTTCCATTTCTTCCCAGCGATCAGGGAAGGCAGGCTGACCTCTCCGCCGGGCCACATGGATGGCCAGAAAGGCTACAGCATCTTTTACATTTTAAGAGTTAAAGCCACAAGGGAAAGCAAATGCTCCGTTAATATTTCAAGCAGGCTATTCTACCTCCCCATCCAACAGGCAGTTAATGAGATCTGGACCTTAGATGTCCCAAGTAAAAAAAACTGTACATTTGAATGTTGCCTTCTTTGTCCTTTAAGATGAAAATATATTACAGATTTCCTACCACTTGATACGAAAGAACAGTTTTTGTCATAAGAAATCACAGTCTTTATTAGTGGTCTTAAAATATGAAGTGGATAAATTTGTTTTCATCAACTTAAAAGCAGAATACAAAGAGAGGCTTAGCACAATTTACAGAGCAAAAACTTAGGAACATCACAGACATTTCAAAGTGATAATAAAATAAAATCTGAAAATAAAAATCTGTGTCTTCTAGAATAAGAAAATAAAATCTGTGTCTTCTAGAATAGCTTTCCTCAGGTAGGTCTGGTCATCAACTGATTATCCTCTCAATGGTTTTGTTAAGTTAGAAATCAGTACGTGACAACATTTCCACACCTTAAGGACATTACACCGTTAGACAGGGACTGTGGAATGACCTCTATGACTTTGGATCAGTCTTCATATATCTTTGAGCATTCATTTCTTTTTTATCTATAAAGTGAGGCAAGTAAAATCTTCCCTGGACATCATTTTGTTGTAAAGGTAAAATGACATAAGGGAAAGAAAGCTAGTGTAATAGGTTGAATTGTGATCTCCTAAAAGATAGCTTGATGTGTTTATTCCTGTCACCTATGAGTGGAATTTTAATTTGAAAAAAAAAAGACAGGCAGAAAGAAAAGTTTATGCAAGTGTAATTAAGGAAATGATGGAAAATGAGGCAATCACCTTGGATACTAGGTGGTCTTAAATCCAGTGACAAGTGCCTTTGATCAGACACACAGAAACACAGGCACCGAGAAGGACAGGCGAAGCAACAATTGTGGTTAAAAGTCCCCAGCCAAGAAATGCCAACAGCTACCAGAACTACCAAACAGAAGGAAAAAGTTTCCTCCAGAGCCTCAAGAGAAATGTGGGCTGGCTAACATGTCACTTTTAGTTCCAGCCTACAGGACTGTGTGAGGACATTTACCTCTTGTTTTAAGCCACCACTTATTACTAAACACCTTATGTTCTAGCTCTCAGCATCTTTCACCAGCTCCTGCTGGTGTCTTGCATGTTCGTCCTGAGCCCTGGCTTGTACCATGTGGTCACACCCTCCACCTTGGCCCACATGGGTCATCCCAAAAGACTTTCCTTCCATTTCCATATGCCCGGTGGACTCTTCATCAGCATTAAGCCCAAACACAGGGGCTCTGAAGCATCTGACACCTCCAGGCTTTCTGATATTCCCCAATAGACTTCTTCTATTTATTTGGTAGTCGTTTTTACTATGCTATATCTTAACATGTTACTGTAATAATTTGCTTCTTCCACATAACTGAGTTTTGTGAGAGAAATGAGAGTCTTTTTCAACTTCATTTTCCCAGTACTAAACAAAATACTTTATTTCTTATTGATATTCCATTATCATTTATTAAATTAAGTAGCTTATTAATAATGTCTTCTAAAATGTAATGTTTTGGGGCCAGCATTGTGGAATAGTGGGTAAAACTACCACCTGTGCTGTTGGCATTGCATGCGGATGCAAGTTTGTGTCCCAGCTACTCTGCCTCTGATTCAGCTCCTTGTTTATACCCTGGAAAAGCAATTGAGGGTGGTTTTACTGTGTGGGATCCTGCTAACCACTTGAGAGATCTGGAAAGAGCTCATGGCTCCCAGCTTCAATCCAGCCCAGCCCTGGCTGTCAGGTCATCTGGGATAGGAATGAACAAGGAGATGGAAGCACCCTCCCTTTCTCAACCTGTCTCTCTCAGCTGTGTGAGTGTATGTATGTCTCTGCCTCTCTTCTTTCTAACTCTGTCAAATAAAAAAGGTAACATTTCAATGTAACCTTTTAAATGTCTGAGGAAATAAAGACTACTCATCATTGTGTCTTCATAAGAAAAGCATGAAGAACAAAGATGTGAATTAAATTGCTAGAAGTCTAGGAACTCTAATTATCAGATTTTGTGTTTTGCTATAAATGCATGTGTGTACATAACTATAAATAAAAATATCCCTGCATAGCCATCTAAAGCACATGCACTGCCTTGTTGTTTTCTGCCTGTCGTCAACATTTATAAGTGTTATTTCTGGTAATTTCATTGAGAGTGTGGTATGGGTTTTACTTGTTTATTTTTGCCATAGTGTATATTCTAAATAGCACTCATTAAAATATTTTTGAGATAATTAGTGATCATGGCAATGATTATTTCTTTTTTTTAAAGATTTTTTTTATTGCAAAGTTGGATACACAGAGAGGAGGAGAGACAGAGAGGAAGATCTTCCCTCTGATGATTCACTCCCCAAGTGACTGCAACAGCCAGTGCTGCGCTGATCTGAAGCCAGGAGCCAGGAACTTTTTCCAGGTCTCCCATGTGAGTGCAGGATCCCAAGGCTTTGGGCCATCCTCTACTGTTTTCCCAGGCCACAAGCAGGGAGCTGGATGGGAAGCAGGACCGCTGGGATTAACACCGGTGCCCATATGGGATCCTGGCACGTTCAAGGTGAGAACTTTAGCCTCTAGGCTGTACCCTCCCTCCCATCTGCTTCTCCTACCAATCCTCATCCTTCCTTAATTTTTACATCTTTTTTTCCTATTCACAATTACAGGGTTAACACATAATTAGGTTAAAAAAATCAACACATATAAATTCTTTAAGAGTGTAGACAAAAACTGTGAATAATAAATTCCAGGGTATGTGTAATAATTTATATCACCATAAACAAAAGACAAGAGTTTCTCTCCTTTACATTTTTATTAACACTTACTCTCTAACATCTTTTTGATAGCAGCCACTGTGACAGGTATGAGGTAATATCGCGCTGCCTTTTTTTTCTAATTTTTAATTTTTTATCATTAGTTTTCTTTCCTTTTTAATTTTTTTAAAAAAATTTCATAGGAAAGGGATTCCAGTTTTCACCCCTTTATTCCTCCCACCAACTGTTGTCCCACATTTATTACAATACTATAGACCTTCAGCAATAGTCACAAGCCCAGCATTCTGCTATTCAGTGTATCATGGCATTGTAGGTATAGACACAATAGTAGAAAGTCTAATATTCTGTTGCCAAGATATATTTAAGAGCTTCATTGGGCGTCCTCCTTTTATCTGGGAGCAAAAATGCATGCTACACTATACCTTTGCTACTCCATATGCCAGTCCCAATTATACAGTTCCTCTGGATGACTGTATGTAAACACATTTACTTATTTATCAGGTGATACTGTATTTTGCATGAAGATTGCCTTATATCAGAGAGAACATATGATATTTGTCCTTTGGGGATGGGCTTATTTCACTGAGCATAATGGTCTTAGGTTGGGACCATTTTGCTGCAAATGGTAGAACTGCATTCTTTTTAATGACCGAGTAGTATTCCATGGAGTAGATAGACCATAGTTTCTTTACCCATTCCTCTTTCAATGAGTATCTGGATTGATTTCATGTCTTTGTTATTGTAGATTGTGCTGCTATAATGAGGATTACAAGTCAATTCCTCACATGCATATTTCACTTCCTTTAGAAATATTCCCAGGAGTCTGATATCTGACTCATATGGTAAATCAATTTTTAGTTGTTTAAGCACTCTCCATATGGACTTCCATAGTGACTGCACTATGCTACACCCCCACTAACAGTGAAGGAGGGTACTTCCCCCACCCCCCGCACCTATGCCAGCAGGTGTCGTTAGTAGATTTCCAAATGGAAACCAATCTCCATTTTATTAGGTGGAATCTCAATGTGGTTTTTATTTGTAGCAGTGAGAGAGAGATTGAGCATTTTTCCATGCCTATTAGCTATTTGAATTTGTCCTTTTGAAAAATTCTAGCTCACACTCTTCATCCATTTATAAATCCTAGTCTCTTATCTGCCTTCTGATTAGAGCTGTTTGAATTTGTAAATTTCCACCTTTTTAAAAAATCTCCATTAAGATAGGATGGCTGCAGATCTACTAATCAATTCAGTCCTAGTTATCATTTTCATGGAAGTCTGATGAAAGGAGGAGAATGCGGACATCTGGAAAACATGACCTGTGATTTCTGGCCTTATGCAAGTTTTAGTATTAGAGTGGGAGCACAGGTAGCGATCCTAAGTCTCTTGAACAGGTATCCTTTAGAAGTGATGTCTAATTCCCATAGCCATCACTTCTGAGAATTTTCATTGCAGATGCATAATACATTTTAAATAATAAGATAGAAGTAACCAAATCATTTAACTGACCCCTCAAATGGGTGAAATGGAAGAGATACTTTGCAGTAGCATGAGAATGAAAGACTATCTTTTTAAACTGTTCTTTCTGCTAAAATAGAAAGCTAAAATTCTTTACCTCTTTGATAATTGCAAGATTATTAACCAAATGGAAACCATACAAATTGAAGGAGTAATTTACCCTGACTGTAAATTTTGCCTCTGTGTATTTGTATAACATCCACATTTTTATACACAGTTATTTTTAGGAAATTTTTAGCAAGGTTATTTTTAAGGTAGCTGGTAAGTAGAGGAATGAATGAATGCTTCCATCTCATTATTTATTTACCAGCTTTAACTTCTAGAAAGATTGTGAAGTGCTTATAATAAAGTGCTTAAAACTAAGTGAAGGCCTGGCGCAGAGGCCTACCATCTAAATTCCTGCCTTGCATGTGCCAGGATCTCATATGGGCGCCGGTTCTAATCCTGGCAGCTCCACTTCCCATCCAGCTCCCTGTTTGTGGCCTGGGAAAGCAGTCAAGGACGCCCAAAGCATTGGGATCCTGCACTCTCATGGGAGACCCAGAAGAGGCTCCAGGCTCCTAGATTCAGATTGGCTCAGTTCCGGCCTTTGGCTGCTTGGGGAGTGAATCATCGGATGGAAGATCTTCCTCTCTGTCTCTCCTCCTCTCTGTATATCTGGGTTTTCAATAAAAATAAAATAAATCTTAAAAAAAACTAAGTGAGATGCAGACAGGGATTAAATAAGGTGGGGGGAGTAAAAGGGAGTAATGGCAATTAATGGAATTATAACAAAACCCTGTGGGTTTAGCAAACTTGATGATATCTTGAGTTTAACTGTCATTTACTACTAGAAAAGAATGAAGATTATGTAATTTTCATTTTAAAGTGATAAAATACATTCCAGTTTTCCACAAGAGTCAAAGCCTTTCCTTGCACAGTCCCCACAAATGGAAGTAGAAAAATCCTATAATGTCACAAAATCATCTTTTTCCATAAATTTCACAGAGGACTAGGATCTCTAAACAGTTTTTAACACTAGATTGAAACTAAGAGGTAATACCAAGTGACCACCATCCATGTCAAAGAAAACTGCACTTCTCGCACTCTGTGTTACTCTAATGTTTTCTTATCTATCTTATTTTTTATTTATTTAAACTTCTTGAAATTAATAATAATGTACATATATATGTGCTACAGTTCAATAGATGGGCATCAATCAAGACAGTGTGATAAATATGCCTTCTTTAAGGTTATTTTGTTATTTGAGTTGTAGAAATATTTTCTTGGCTCATAAAGTATAAAATTTATTATTGCAAGCTATTGTCACCACATTATGCTATGCAGAACACTAGGACCATAACCCTTTGATCCAACTGATTTTGCTCCCATGATCCGAATTCCTTCTGTCCCCCCGGTTCCTCCCAGCCTGTAATAACTACTATTTTGTGTTCAGATTGTTTTTAGCTCCCACATGGGAAGAAGAACATGTGGAACTTTTCTTTCTGTATCCCCCAGTTCCATCTCTTTTTCTGCAAAGCACAGGATGGCAAGTTTTTGTTTGTTTTAAGAGTTCGGGTACTCTATAACACACAAGTATTATATTGTAATGTTGGTTCACTCATTTTGACAGTGAAACTAGTATAGCAATGCTTATTTGACTGATGAAATATTTTACTTACCTCATTCACCTTTTGATGATTAGAAATGTTATTTCTTTAAGGAATGAATGTGTTAGTGAGGTTCTATGAAGTGGATTTTTTGAGTTTTCAAAGGCTTGAGAAAACCATAGTAGTCGGCACACCATTTTATTTCATTTTAATATTTTGTTTCTTTACTTTCATGTTGTTTGAAAGGCAGAAAAAGACAGAACCCCACTTCTCCCCTTTGCAGATGCTCATTCAATAGCCAAGCCTGGGCCTGGCCAAAACCAGCAGCCTGAGAACTCAGCCCAGCTGTCAGAGAATACAGCTGCCTGAAGCATAAGCAAAAAGTCAAAACCGGGGCCAGCACTGTGGTGCAGTGGGTAAAGTTGCCACCAGTGATGCTGGCATCCCATATGCACGCCAGTTCATGCTCTGGCTATTCTAGGTCTGACCCATGTCTCTGCTAATGGTTGGGAAAAGCATTGGGAGCTGGATCAACGGTTTGCATGCCTGCCGCTTGTGCTGGAGACCTGGATCCTGGTCCTGGCTTTGACTGCTCCATCCCTGGCTGTTAAGCAGTCATCCCTGAGAGAGAAGCAGCCAATGGAAGACCTCTCTCTGTTTTTCCCTTTCTCTCTGTAACTCTCAGCTTCAAACTTACAAGCAAAGAAACAAAACAGTCCGATCTCAAACTGAAGTACTCCTACAAGTATATATGTGCCCAAGGAATGACTCAACTACTGTATCAAATACCTATCACAATATTTCCTCAAACTATAGAAAAAGGTAAAAATATATTTTATATTTACATGTAAGTTTGTGATGTATCTGAAACATATATGTAAAACCTTACAAATATAGTGATAACTTATTTGAGCACCTGAGACATCTTAGAGCTTGTGCAAACATATTTTGAATCATATAGTTGAGCTAAATCCATAGTAAATGTCTAAATTTAAACTCTCTCTTAATGTAGCTACTTTCCAGCTAACTTGAATAAAAAAAAACCTAGTTGGTCTTTATGAATTCTTACTTCCCAAGTTTCTCTTGCCACTTACTCTGATAAACTTTCCTCAGTTTCCAGGCAAAGTGTTTTCTGTGCATATACACTAGTTGTAAGTATCCATGTCTCAGTTTATCACACCGTTTTATTCAGATATGATCTAGCCACTAAACTACCGTTACCTTTTTCTATTAGTGTATTGTTCCAAACGTCAAATATTTCAAACTAAAGTCAGTCAGATCTTCTAAACTGCATTCTACTCATTGACTTAATTTTTCTCACTCTCTGTTGCCATAAAAAAATGTCAGGTCTCTTAGGCAATTTATTGACTTGCTCCCAACCCCATTCAATGTTAGCTTTTCCTTGTTGATTCATTTATTAGAATGGAAGCAGCTTTTTTTCCATGAGGCATGCTTTGCGGGGGCATTGGGTGAGCAGGCCAGGAAATGCTTCTGGCAGCAGCAATATTTAAACTGAGATATGCAGGGATTTAACACAATAGAAAGGCATGGAGGGGAAACTATAAAAGAGTGAAACTTGCAATGAGGACAACAAAATCATAAGGAACAGCTCATGCAAGAGTTCAGGCTGAAGAACTTTAGAAGATAACATTCCAAGTAAGGGAATCTGAAGTTTGTCATTTATCACCAGAGGAAGGAGGACAGACTAGAGATGTTTCCAAGCAGACAAGTGACATGATTAATTTTTCTGATTTAGGAAGAACAATTTAACAAAATGTAGAGAATGGATTTAAGGGAGCTAAGTCATGAGTCTGAGAGTTCAGTTAAGAGGCCATGGTAACAATGCACAATGAAAATTGGGATGGATTAAAGCTGTGGTAGAAACAGTAGAAGAGAAAACACTTTCAATATCATTTTACTTGTCCAGAATTACCCTGATACCAAAGTCAGAGATGGACATTGTAAGAGAAGAAATCTATAGAAACATATCCCCAAAGAAGAGTCATACAAATCTTCAGCATTAATACTAGCTAATTGCATTCAATAGTACATTAAAAGGATCATTTACCTTAATCAAGTAGTGCTTATCCCTGGGATGTAAGTATTGTTCAGCATACACAAATCTATAAATCTGATGAACTACAGGAACAGGTTGAAAGATGAAACTGTATAGGTATCTTAACAGATGCAGGAAAAGCATTTAACAAAATTTAGTATCCCTTTATGTTAGGTACTCTCAAGACATTATGTATAGAAAGAATGGACTTAAATCCTGCAGAGGCATTCTATATGACCAGATCACAACTCACATCTCAGTCTTTTCCTTAGTGAAATGAGGAAAGTTTTCCTCCAGCATCAGAAGCAAGACAAACAAGTTCACTCTTCCCACTTTGATTCAACACAGTGTTGGCAATCCTAGCAGGAGCAATTAGTAAAGAGAAAAATCAGAGGAATTCAAATTGGAAAAGAAGTAAAATTAGCTCTGTTTCCAGGCACTATGACCTTTTCACATACAAAATCCTAATGATTTCAACAGATATCTCTTAGAGCTAATAAATGAACTCAGTAAATGTCAGCGTATTGGGAAAACACTGCAAACACCAGCAACATTTCCATATATCGACAAGAAAATATCATAAGTGTTCAAGTAAGATGAGGTGAGGCCATTGTTGGAGGTGGCAAACTGTTGGTCAACTATAACCTTAGTAAAAGATGTTGGGAGGAGGGTTGATACCAAAGTCAGATTATAGTGAGGTGAGAAGTAAAAAAAATATTGAGGAGGTGAAAATAGATGGTCTGTGGTCCTCTTTTTAACAGTATGGCTCTGAGGGGAGAGAAAGACAAAGAGAGCGATTAATGGGATATGTGTGTCAGGCATGAATTTTTCCCTTTAAATTGGAAAATATTTGAGTATCTTTTATGTGGAAGAAAAATAATTACAGGGATTATCTGCTGTGCACATGAAATGAAGAAAACTGAGGGTCCTAATGTAATTTCATAAATGATATTAGCACCAGCCATAGCCTTCTGAATTAGAAGGCATAAGTAAAAGACAGGATGTCTATTCTCGTACAGATTATGTTTTGTGTGAAGACAACCCATGAGTACAGAAAATGGGCATGATAAAGTAGGTTCACATGATGAAGCCACAAGAACAGCAAGTCTGTTGGGGCTTAGAGAGTTGGGAAGCCACCTGTGACATCAGCATCCCATATAGGCGCTGCTTTGGGTCTTGACTGCTCCACTTCTTATCCAACTGCCTACTAATATGCCTGGCAGAGCAGTGAAAGGTGGCCCAAGTTCTTGGACCCCCAGCTAACCACTTGAGGAACTCAGATGAAGGTCCTGGCTGCTAATTTCAGCCTAGCCTGGCCATTATGGGTATTGAGGGAATGAACAAGCAGATGAAAGATCTGTGTGTGTGTGTGTGTGTGTGTGTGTGTGTGTGTGTGTGTGTATGCACACTGTGTGTTAGTAGATCCTACTCTTTCTGTAACTCTGCCTTTTAAATAAAATTTAAATTTTTTATTTTATGATATAATTCCATAGGCTTTGGGATTTCCATTACCCCCTCTCCAAATTCCCTCCCCCCAGATTTTCCTTATATTGTTAAAATAGTGTACTGTTTTCATAAGCAATCATAATCACTCTGCCATTTAAGTGTATCCTGACATTGTAGTCATGGACAATGGCAGAGAATCCAACAACCTACTGTCAAAATATATTTAACACTTTCATTGGGAGTCTAGCTTGGATTTGGAAGTAGAGATGCATACCACATTTGTATTTTCACATCTGGATATGAGAGTCTCTATTACAGCGTTACTATACATTCCCTTAAAAGAAAAGCCATAAAACAAAATCAACCACAGGAGAAAAGTTAAAACATTTACAATGGCCTGAAGTTAAATAATACACTACTAAATGACCAATGTGTCGCTGAAGAAATGAAAAAGCAAATAAAAAATCTTCTCGGAAAAATGATGCTACTGTATGACCTATGAGTTAGTGAAGAATTTAATAAGAGGAAATAAACCATTTTGAAGAAATGAAAATAAAAGTAAAAATTATCAAAACCCATGAGATGCAGCAAAAAGTTTTGAAAAGTCTTTTGTTCTTACACTTTGCATTAAGGTTGCCTTATATCAGACAGAACATATGATATTTATCCTTTCAGGATTGACTTATTTCACTGAGCATAATGGTCTCAAGTTGGGACCTTTTGGTTGCAAATGGTAAAATTTTGTTCTATTCCATGAAATAGATGTACCACAGTTTCTTTATCCACTCTTCTTTGGACAGGCATCCAAAGGTTGTCTCCACATCTTTGCTATTGTAGATTGTGCTGCTGTGGATATGGGATTACAGATCCTTTTCTCATGCACAGATTTTACTTTCTTTGAATATATTCCCAGAACTGGGATAGCCAGGTCCAATGGCAGATCAATGTGTGTGTTTGTGTACCTGTGAGTGATGTGTGAGTCAAAGCTACTCTTTTTGTAACTCTGCATTTCAAGCAAATTTTAAAATCCTGAAACAAATAGGCTTCTCTTTAATTTTCTTTTGCTGCATGTTGGATGGGGGAGGCTTTTTTCCACCAATTTTTAGAAAATTTCTTTATTAGGGCTGATATTTGAGCCAAAACATAAAATGAAAGGACATTCCAGATAGACTGAATGACCAAAACACAAGAGTTTTATGTGACTGGCCGAGTGGGTGGGCGGGGGGGGGGGGGGAGCAGAAACAGAAAGAAGCCATAGTGAAATGGAGGATATGCTGTTGAGAGATCAAGCCAGACATGTCTGTCTTGAGAGAACAAAACAGATCATAGCACCTTGTAATTCACAGAAAAGAACTGGGATTTTTACCAGGTAGTGTGGCTGAGCAGTCTAAAGCACTGGATTAAGGAGTTGGGATTTTACTTAAGTTGCTAGGCATTCATGTTTCAGTATGAAAGTGCTATGAATTCTGGGGTGAGGGGAGTAAGAATGGGTCTGAACAGGTATACAGGCATACTGCCAGCACTTACATAACAGTGTGGTCATGCAGGAAAGAACAGCTGGAAGTGGAGGTATTTGCAGGCAGTGTGGGAGGAAGTCGAAGCAGTTAATGGTGTAAGACTTAATTTTTTTTGTGGTGTTAGACACAGGATCATTTCTAAAAGTGAATAGAGAGATGGTGGGGCCTGGGATTGCATTAGTCTCATCCAGCTGCCATAACAAAATGGCACTAACTAGCTGTCTTGTTTTCTCAATAGTTCTGGAGATGAGAAGACCATGATAAAAGTAGTGGTCAAACTGATATGGGTTTTCTTGCAGATAGGTGTTTACTTTCTGTGTTGTCACATGGCCAGTAAAGCTCTAGTGTCTCTTGCTCCTCCTATGTGGATTCCAGCCCCACTGAATCAAGATCCTTCTCCATAGCCTCATTTAACCCTTATCAACCTCCTCACAGACTCATCTCCAAACATAGTCCCATTTCAGGTTAGGGCTTCAACATACAAATGGAAGGAGTACACAAACTTTCAGTTTATACAGGAACCTAGAAGAAAAAGGAAATTTGGGGGTATATGTTAGAGAAGTAGGAAAAGGAATTTATTAGGAACATAAAAAATGTATTTCAGGATATCTTTTTTTTTTCTGATGTTAATGCCAAATTATTTCCCTCTTTCCAGGATTCCAAACATGACATGATTATCCTGACTATACACTCATCCATAGACTTAGATAACAGGGGAAGCTGGTAGCTGGAGAGTTCTGAATTCCGGCAACAGAGGAGGTGGGATGGTCTGACAGAGCAAATTTGCAGTGAAGTCGGAGTTGAGGTAAGCTGCACAAAAAGAGAACAGAGATAACAGAAGCAGGAAGAGGACCCAAGCACCAGAAAGCAGACATAAGCATGAAGAAAAAAGAGAATTAGGCCCAGTGACTGGCAACCAAAGTGCGACCTCAGGAAAAACACAATGCCTCTGATCTGTGTCCATTTCTTTCTGATATAAACACTGTGCCTTCTTTCCCATAACAAATCCTCAGCCATATCAGTAATACTCACCAATGCCACGCAGAATGTTTTTGCTTTAACAAGGCTGAAAATGTTAACATTGCCATAAGGCCTCCTGAATGTTTTTACATATATATCTGTATTTGTAAGGCACACTGATTGAAAGAAGGAGATACAGAGAGGTCTTCCATTCACTGGTTCATTCCCCAAATGCCAGCAATTGCTAGAGCTGAGCCAATTTAAAGCCAGGAGCATCTTTTGGGTTTCCCACATGGACATAGGATCCTAAGGCTTTGGGCCATCCTTCTCTGCTTTCCCAGGTCACAGGCAGGGAGCTGGATGGGAAGTGGAGTAGCTGAAACATGCACCAGTGTCCACCAGGCACTGGCAGGTGAAGAATCAGCCTATTGAGTCACCATATAGGCCCAGGCTTCCTAACTAATCTTGATTAATGTTCCCTTTAAAAATCTACTCCATTTGGCAGACACCAGGTATAGTTATTTTAGAGCACTTTACAACTTGTATGTACACCTCTGCTCCCTCTCACTGTAGTGTTGGTTGCAGGGTTATTGAACCTGACTGCTTAGTCATGTTGACTGCTGAAATGCCTGCACATTCCTGAGTGAAAGTGGATGTGACCTACAATAATGCTTTCCAAAAGTCAAAATCAGAACAACTCCAGACCTTTCTTGACCCCCTCAGTGTAAAATTAGTTAACATAGAATCCTCAATTTCAACTCCCCAGCATCTACAGATAGTCTTGATTGCTTATTTCTCACCATGTGATCTTAATTCCTGAATAAATATTTCCAAATGTTTACAAGAATTTCCTACAACCAGGGGCCCAGCGTGGTGGTCTATCAGCTAAAGTCCTCACCTTGAATGCGCCGGGATCCCATAAGGGCGCTGGTTCTAATCCTGGCGCTTTCCATCCAGCTCCCTGCTTGTGGTCTGGGAAAGCAGTCAAGGATGGCCCAAGGCCTTGGGACCTTGTACCCGCATGGGAGACCCAGAAGAAGTTCCTGGCTCCCAGCTTCAGATGGATGCAGCACCAGCCGTTGTGGTCACTTGGGGAATGAATCATCGGATGGAATATCTTCCTGTCTCTCCTCCTCTCTGTATATCTTACTGTGCAATAAAAATAAAATAAAATAATTTTCTACAGCAGACTGAGGAAAGGATGCCCTGTGCTTCCATGCTATTCCTTGAGTTTCTAACATTGGTTTCATGACCAGAATGGCTCATTTATTAATGCTAAAGAAATTGACCAGCTTGTGAATAAATAATAATTAATGACTGTTTTGACTACCCAAGTGTTTATTTGCTCAGTTACATTATTGAGAAGGCAAGGGTACCTACATCTTTTGGAAATAATCCTGTGCTGAAGGACTTGCTGAAGTGAATAATGTGACTATTTATTTTCAAGGTTCTCTCCAACTGTCAGTGCAGTTCAGACCTTTTGAGGTTTTCACTGCAAGTGATTACAGAAGTGGCATGTGGAGAATGGACTAGAAGGCAAAATATATGCAGGAAAAGTGGAAATCACCAAGGAAAACGACTGAAGGGGAAATCAATATGAGGTGAAAGGTCAACAAGCCTCCTGCTGTTAGTCTGTCAAAATGTATTTAATGGGTTCATTGGATATTTTTCACATTTAAGAGATTGACATGAGAAAGGGTTAGTGTGTAATAACTTTCAGTCTCTCACTTACAAAATAGCCTTTTTTCCCCTCTTTTGAGAATTTACCTCTGATCTTAATATTGCCTTCATGCCCAAGGGTTTGAGGCTTCAATGAAACCGTAAAGGCAAGCACACAAAACTGATAACATAGTTATTTCATAAGTAGTTATTTCTGCAATCTTAGCCACATTAAAGTACTAAGGTATAATCTAGAGCATATTTATTAAAACTAAATGAGAATCAAATATGGAACTTTCTATAGCCAAGAGCCTAGTTTCTGGGTCTAAAATTGTACTTATTAAAATTTATTTATTCTCTTTTCTATCATCTGTACAACTAAATTGATCTTCAGCAATCTTCCCTCCAAGCAAGAATGAGCCCCAAAATAAGAGTACCATATACCAAAACTCAAGTCATTTCCCATAAGACATTTTGGATAATGAGTAAAAAAAACTACAGACTCTCCACACAAAATTGTATTTGTACTATATTTTTTAAATTTCTGTACTTTCACTTAGTGAATATTCTTATTTAATACTACTAATTTTTGAGACAATTTTGTCATTGTTCCATTAGGAGTTCAGATTTTAATGTTTTTTAACATCTTTAATCAAAATTTGCTTAGATATATTAGAAGTATTAATTCATTCAAAGATTCTTGAGCTATATAAAGAGATCAAATATTAAACAATGTCTGCTAAATTCAGTATAGCACACTTATATGTGTTATTTCCTTCCTTTTTCAAAGAGACTATGAAATCCATGTTCAATATTTAACTTTCCCTTAGTTTTCCATGTTATAGACCTTACACAAACATGGCAAGTCACCCCAGAATTTTGTATATCTATGATTAATTAATTAATTTTTGTGAGCAAGGCCAGAGAAGTAAAATATTGCCTGAGGATGTTTCTCAAAATTTTCAAGGTCCCCAAGGATCTATTACCTTTATTTTCCATGGAGAAAATAAGCAAAGCCCAATTAAGGCTTCCAAATGAAAGGATTTTAAAAAGTGAAAGCACTTTATATGGCTTGTCAAGACATACTGAGATTTGAAAGTTCAATGACTCCATGTGACAAGGCATTCCAAAGGTTTAAATGGATGACTTTATAGTTTTCATTTTCAGAATGTTACTTGCCACATACTTATCAGACATAGGCTATTGAAAAATTTGTTAGATATCCATGAAGTTAGGATGGAGAGATCATAGTCATTCCATTTTAGAAATGCTTTGCATACCAGGAAAGCATTGGTACAGGTGAAAACTACAGGTACTCTGTCACTATTCCATTGATGTGTAAAAAATGCCTATAAATTTAGTGCCTCAAAATAGCACACATTTATTATTTCATCATTACTGTGCGTCAGGTGTCTCAGAAGACTGAAATCGGAGTGTTGACCAGGGTCAGTATCACTCTCACTTGAGCCTCGGGTTCAGTCCTCCAAACTCATGAGACGTTAGCATCACTCATTTCCTTGTGGTTAGAGCATTATCTATCTATCTATCTATCTATCTATCTATTTATCTATCTATCTATCTAATGGTCTGTTTTTCCAAGAGCATCAATAGAGACTTTCTCAGCTCCTGAGCCCTCATTTTAAAGATTCATCTGATAAATCTGACGGATTCACGATAGTGTCCACTTGATTAGCTCAAATGCAACTGATTAAGGATCTTCAATTACATCTTCAAAATATCTCCACCTTCACCACATAACGTAACTGGGAGGGGGGTATTCCACTCTAAAAATCATATTCATGAATCCTGCCTACATGCAAGGGGAGGTGATTATACAAGGTTTCATCATTGGGTAGAATCTTACAAACTAAATTATAAACAAGCACCCATTGATGCCATGATCTTTGGGTATTGTTGGCACCACCTGAAGGGAAAAATAATTTCTGACTTTAATGAATAGCCTCAAGAGTGCATTAGAAAGAAATACAACCAACGGTGATATCAATGATACAAGATGGCTTTAAGTGTAGATGCCAGTCTCTGAGTATTAGTAAAGGAAAGATGTGGGCAAGGCAGCGTTGAATTGGGAAACTACAGGTTCTTGGATATATGTAATACATTTAAAATCATTAGCTTTCAGTGTAGGTTCTCCTTGAGACAAATATATTCAATTAACCAATTTCAGAATGAGATTTCTGGAAGGAAGAGAGAGGAACAAAAAGGAGTGAAGCAGGAAAGAGGGCAAGCTAATGCCAAAATGTTTTCAACTGTTCACCACCTAAGGGTTAGGAAATCATCTGAAGAACCATCTGAAATGGAATAAAAATTTCCTTTTGCAGGATGAAAGCATTGTTCTACTGACTTCTGGAACCTGTTCATCTATAACAGCTCAGGAATCTGAAAACTTATTTGGTACAATGGTGTTGGAGAAGGCCCAGGACAGAACAAAAGGAGTAGGATGAAGTGTTTTCAAGTTGCACCAACAATAATGCTATTCAAAACAGTTCGGAGCAGCAAGATGGAGCAAGTGGGACACAAGGGCACAGGAAGGGTAGAAGCAGTTGGAGGAGTACAGAAATGGTTTTAGATTTACTGTTGTTTTGAAAATATGATAAATATGATGAGAGCTATGGAATCACAATTCAGAAGATATAGGCATGCATGTGCAAACATACGTCAGCAAATTATATTCACCCAAGATAATTCCACCTCAGTGCCAATCCATAATTCCCAAAACAGGAATTTCTCAAAAGGTGATCGATAAAGAGGAAAGAGTTTGACAGTATGTTATTCATGGTGGGCATGTATAGGATTCCTAAAGGCAATTATATACATTTTTACTATCTTTCCTTTTTTACCAACTAAATAAAATACTTTCTTATTTGTCAAAAAGCAATTGTCAGTTCGATGGCTCTTTTTTTTTAATCTCCTCTTTACCAACAGCCATGATTGTATTATGAGTTTGTCTGCAGTCATTAGTTGTGGCAGTGGGGAGCCTGAGAAAGTTGGGGAGGACAAGCAGAAGGGTGGAAAAAGAACAGCACTGTGTTAAGGCAAACACACAAAGGTTTGAGAACTACTTCTGAGGATGCTTTCTATAAAAAGCAGTCTTTCACCTCTTCACAAAAACAGAATGAGAACAATTATAACTTAACTCTACTTCTGATGTTGAGAACAATCATGACTGTAGGTATTGGGATCAGTAATATGAAGGTTGCATCACACATTTGGTTTGTTGTACACAAAATTCACCTTCTGATCTTAGTTAACCACCCCAGTCAGGCCTGGGAGAGAAAACATGTAAATGAATCAGTGTGATGACATACAATTAAAATGGATTTTCCTTATTGAGCAGTGGATACAAATAACTGTATTTCATAATCTGTAACCTTGTACAAGAAGAAGAAATCTCACAAAAATCTCAGCAAAACAAAGGCAGCCATAAGGAGGGAGGTAGAATGAATGTAAAGTGGGGTGATACGATGTCAACATAATTATATGGACACACACAAACAGGATCCCAAGCAGATATCCAATAAAAAAAATCAAGATGAGAAGGCAAGAACTCTGACATCAAACATAGATTAATGAGTGCAGATTTGTGAGTGCGGATTGGTGATTTTCTTTCTGCTATTTTGTTTCAAGTACTATATGTAATATTTCATTGTGACTTCTCTTCCAGTTTTACACATATGGTGATGATATATTCTATCTAAACTCAAAGAAACATTTCACTCTTAACGGTTGGAAATGCTCTTGAACTAGAAGCCTAATTCATGATCAGACAACACAGTACTTCATGGTAATCCAGTTTCCCACTCACCAGTCAACAAGAAAGTTCAATCTTCCTAAATCTACAGTTATTTTTCTCCAAATGCCCTTAACATTCTAGACAAAAGGTGAGCAATCCTGGAAGGAATGATGACTTCATCTATTGTTAAACATTACCTTCTGACATGGGAGTCTCACCTCTTGACAAATAACATTTTTCTTTGAGAATGTATTGAGATAGTGTTGTATATTTGAGATCCCTGATGTGTTTGTATTCTACAATAGAATTTAATATAGATTATCTAAAATGGATATGAATTTCAGAATAATCATCTCCACATTATTACCCTTCCTGATAACTTGGGGAGTGTCCAAAAGTATAGCTATCCTATCTTTGTCTGCCTCAAGGGATTTTAAATTCTTCTAAGACATAAATCTCTGAATTTATTGCTTATGATACACAGCAAAAATTTCGATTGAAAGGACACAATATTTATGGGGGAAAAGCTTAAATAATAAAACACCTGTCACTATATTAACAAAATCAGGAACAAACTTGCTTTGTTTGACCTCTATAAAGCTTTGAATGTACTAGTTCTAGTTTGGTTGCATTATAGAAAATAGTAAAAAAAAAAAATAGTTTACTGACTCCAGAAGATTCATGCTAATAAGGATGTTGTTTACTACATTTTACAATCATCCTTTTAATGAACATGTAACTGCATTAAAATCTGCTCGAGTCCAAGAATCAAAAATAGTGAGCTTTTATAAGAAATTGAGCTGTGTTTTTCTTAAATAAATATTATGAGTATGTTCCTGTTTACTTTTTGATTTTTTTATAACCTTAGATTTACAATAGTAATCAAAGCAATATAGAAGACATATGAAGTGGATTTTGTGCAACAATCTAGTTCACTTATATTTTTGTTCTCATTTTCCGTATTCACTTATACTCATTGGTTTCTTAAAAGGGAATATCTTAAACATAAGATAGATTCAATCATCCTCCCCCCACACCAATTTCTTAGGTTAAAATTTCCATAACCTTTCACAAAATATGTATCTTAACAGTGTAGCGTTAGCATAAAGATAGACATACGAATCAATGGAAGAGAATTAAACTCATATTTACACTGAATTTATATTCAACAGAAATGCCAAGGCAATTCAATTGTGGGAATAATGTTTGTGTCAATCAATGGCACCAAGACAGCTGAGTATCCAAAACTAAGACAGGCAGGCTTGAACCCATACCATTTAGAATAATTAACTCATAGTGGATAACAGACCTGAATGTAAGAGGTAAAATGGTAAATTTTAGAACAAAACGTAAGAAAAAAATAATTGAGAGCTTGGGTAAGGCAATGATTTCTTACATACAGCATTAAAGTTATAATCAGTAATGCATACATAAATAATAAGAAAAATTAGACTTCATGAAAATTCAAAACTTCCAAAGACCCCATTAAAATGTTTGAGGAGCAGATGTTTAATGTAACAGTTAAGTTAGTTTCATTTCACCATTACAAGTACCTGGGTTTGATTTCTGGCTCTGATCCCTCACTTCAACTTTCTGCACATACAAACATTGCAAAGTAGTGTTTATGGCTCAAGTAACTGAGTTCTTGCTAACCATATGGGAGAGCTGGATTGCACTCTCAACTCCGAGCTCCCAGCTTCAGCCCTGGTGCAGGTCCACCACGGCAGGTATCTGGAGAATTAACAGGTGCACTGGAGCTCTCTCTGCTTTTTGCTCTTCCCCTCTCTTTCTCTTTTTCTCTACCTCTCAAGTAATTAAATAAGTCTTCTAAAAATCAGTTTTAAAACAACCTACAAAAAACAGATTAAATGTTTGCAAATCATCTTTTCAGTAAGAAATTTGTATACAAATATATAAAAAATTATAACTCAATAATAGGAACAAAAGTAAGCCTATTAATTTGGGCAAAGACTTGGATAGATATTTTACCTAAGAAGATGCCAAGGATTATTAAGTTGATAGAACAGATTATGAGCAATGTTAGTCACTAAACAAGTAAAAGCCAAATCTACAATGACTTACTATTTTATGCCCATTAGATATATTATTGTTAAAAATAAAGCCAATAATAAGTGTTGGTAAGGATGCAAAAAGATAGAGACTCTCAGATTTCTGGTGAGAATACAAAATAGTTCAGCTGCTTTGCAAACAGTTCGGCAGCTTCTTGAAATGCTAAATCTAGAGTTACCACATGATTTAATAATTTCATCTACAGCAATCCTTAAAAACTTCCACACAATGTTCAAAGGAGCATTTTTATTAATAGCTAGAAAGCAGGAATGAAGCAATGTCTATGAAATGGTGAAATCAGAAAGAAATATCCAAACTATATTGAACAATAAAATGGAATAGATATCTGGTATACGGATAACAGAGATGGACTTCAACGTAAATTCAACCAGAAATAATAGATTCTATATAAGTATGTTTCCAGTTTTATGAAATTAACACACACACACTACCTGGAGACAGAAAGGTTAAGTGGCTGCTGAGGGTTAACAGTGGGAATGGGAAGTATTCATAACTGGGCATGAGGGATCTTGTTGGGATGTCAAAAATGCTTCAAATCTGGATTATTATGATGATATGTAATTCTATAAACTCATTAAAATCTGCATTATAATAAACTTAAAAGAAATTAATTTTGCAATGTATAAGTTGTAGAATTCCTTAAAGGCAAGTAAATATTAACATTTTTTAGAGAGGAACTACAACTGGAGACATTTTTTAGGCCTTCAGTACGCACAGCAGACAGTTCATAGCCATGGCAGCCAGCAGCTTTTAAGGACCAGTTCTACGCCCTTTTGAATGCACAGCTGTTACAGTACAGTAGTGCTTAACTTTCATGTACTTGCATCTTTTGAACCATAACCTTTCTGCAGTATCATATGACATATAAGCAAATTCTGCTAAAATAAACAGTGGGATCAATGTGAGGGTAAAAGTCTTCCCCATGGCCAATAATGGATAATCAATATGTCAGACCATATTAATCCCAGGTGAGCAAAATCAGAGTGATATGAAAGAAATTAGTGATTATACTTGAGTATCAGAGCTTGTTTGCCTCAGGTTATTTTGACTATGCTTCAAATACTTATAGAAATAATAGAATCTTTTTTTCAAGTAGTTTCAGTTTGAGTTGGGATGTTTTTGGTAGCATCCTAAGAAACAATGCCACTGTTAAAGAGTTTTGAATCCTCTGTGAGGACCCCAAGCATAAACAGACTTTTGATGATCTGAAATGAAACATGCGAGTAAAACAGAATGGAAATCAGTGTGCTATGATGCTTAAATGTATGTCTGTCTTAGAGGAGTGTCCTGTGAGTTCTAAGAAAAGAAACTGGGTCAAGTCCATCTCTGTACCTGTAGCACTTAGCTGAATATTTGGCAACCAATAATTAAAGTGATTGATTTAGTTATGCTATCACTGACTACCTCTATTCTACATTACAATAAATTAATTAACAGCCTAATTTCATTCATTTACAAATTCATATAATAAAATTCTGCTGAGTGTCTAGCATACACATAATACGATGCTAAATGCTAAAGCTATGGTGGCAAAAAGACAGTTCTTTGGAGTCTGAGGGACAAAGGCACGTAAATAGAGAAATGAAATATTTGGTAACAAGCATAGAAAATACAAATAAGGGGCCTACGCACCAGCTTCTAATGCAGTTTAAGATCTGGCTGGAGAAAAAAATCCAAAGCTGAGGGCTGCTAATTGAGTTAGTAAAATGGAAAAGGAGGCAGGCAGGCACAGAAAAGAAATGAGGTTACACTGGAAGATGGTTTAGAGGCTCAGAAACAGTTTAAATTCTTCCTTAGCCACTTACTAGCTCTGTAACCTTGACGAAATTATTCTCTTTGTTTGGCTTGTATTTTTGTTCCCTGCTACGGATACCTGTATCACTGACCATGAGTTAGGTTAGTAGAGCTAGTGTATACCTTGGCACACAGATAATATTCAGTAATTGTAGTTATCATATTATATTCCCCCCCAAAACTTATATAACGTCTGAGTGATATGTGAATTTTTTAAAATGTAGCTTTATATTTTCAATTAGAATAATTCTGAATAACTATGGACTGTCAACAGTTGTGTCTCACTTTCAAATCTAATGTGGTTTCCATTTCTTGACAGATTATACTCAAGATACAAAAAGAGAAAAACATACATTTTTCTCCAATTTGTGGTAGTTAACATATGCAGGGCAAAAGAAATGCAGCATTAAAGAGTGAAACCAACACCTTGAGATTTGATGCCTGTTTCTATCTCTTGTCTACATACTTGTGGAACACTGGTCTTCCTATTTACTTGCTTGTTTGGTAGAAGATTGAACCTGTGACTATGTAGTAAATTGAAAGTATGCTATTGCAAAAATTAAAAGAAAAAAGAGGGGAAGGAGGGAAAGAAGGAGAAAATAGCAAGGGAAGGGGAGATCATTATGGGTTTAAAATTGTATTTATGAAATACATGAAAGTATTATATTTGTATAAATAAATAAGTTTAAAAGCAAGCAGGCTATTGAAAATATTTAAAATAGGAAGAAGGAGAATTCAAGAGTGGAAAGTTTCATTGTATGCTTAAAATGATGTATATTAGATACACAGAATCTATATTCTTTATATAAAATATATTTATATATAAAGTTTATATATCATAAAATTAATCAGTTTTGAGTATTTAATTCAATAAAGTTTAGTAGGTTAACATTTTATAGTACACTTAGTGGTTAACTGATATATGGTTTGTTTAGACTTTTGGAACATTATAAATAATCCTGACAGGATCATATGTGTACAAGCCCTAGTATGAATATATATGGCGCATCAGTTAGTTGTCTATCACTATAATAAAATACCTGAGGCAAGCTAATTATAAGAAAAGTTAATTTATTTTGCATTCAGTTTTTGAGGTTCAAGGACACAACACTGACATCAACTCAGAGCTGGTAAGGAAATCATAATGGCTGGTAATGGTAGAAGCTCCTACAGGAACAAGTGATCACACTTCAAACACAAAGCCAGAGAGCTTCTCAGGAGAACTGACATTGAGTCATACAAAAACTTCCGTAATTCTTTCAGGCTCTAGGGTTCCTCATGCTACCAGTAGACCTTGGCTCTGAGAGGTGCTGCTACCTTTATATATCTACACTAAGGATGAGGCCTACGCATGGACCCTAAGAGGATAAAGTGAGAGGATAGAGTGAGATCTTGGGGTAGTTTCTCTGAGAAAGTGTCAAACTAAGCAGCACAATCATTTCACATGCATAGTTTATCACCATTAATGTTAAAATATTTCCATCACTACATATATCTCTTTGCTACAATGACTTCATTTCTTTTAGGTTTACAATCAGTAATGAAATTTCTAAGATAATGATAATCAGTAATGATTATCAGTAATGATAATTCTATTTTTTTAGATTTACTTATATTTTACTTGAAAGAGTAACACAGAGGAAAAACAGACCCATACACACAAACACAAAGCAGGGAGAGAGAGAGAGAGAGAGAGAGAGAGAGAGAGAGAGAGAGATCCTCTATCAGCTGGTTCACTTCCAAATAGCCACAATAATTTGCCATGGCAAAATAAAGTCAGATTCACAACTTTATCAGGTTTCCAGTGAAGGTTCAGGAGCCCAAGTACATGGGCCATCTTTCACTATCTTCCCAACCTCATTTTGCTAGGTCAGAAGTAGAGCCAGACAGGAACCAAAGCCCAAATAAGTTGTCATCACTGTTTGTGGCAGCTTTACCTGACATACCACAGCATTTTCCCAGACAGTTCTATTTATAGTTTTAGAGGAAATCTCCATACTGTTTTTATATTGTCTGTACTAGTGTATATTCCTGCCAAGACTGTCTAAGCGCTCCCCTTTCTCCATATAGGCAAAGTGGGAGGAATAGAGGCAAATTATGACAAATATACTAAAATCAGATGTAAATTATAGGGGAAACTTCATGTGCAAGTAAAAATCTTAAGTATTCAGAGGAGTCAGTTATGAAACTGAGCACTCTAGAGTCTCTGCTATAAACTGTTGAACTCCTGTTGCTTTGAGAACTTAGCAGGGCCTGAATAAGAGGTGATATTTAGTTGATATGAATGATCAATGATTTGTAAGGCAATTATGGTAAATAATGTGCAGTATACATGACCATATAATAAAAAATGATTATTAAGGAACCAATCTGTTTTGAAGTAAGAGAGGGAAATAGAGCTGGAATGTTTGGTTATGTGATCTTGAATATACAGCATGAATGTCCACTATTTTCTAAAGGGCATAGGAAATCAATAGATGTTTTTGAGCTAAAGAGGCAGCCTGGGTTTCACCCTGTGGCTACAGAAAAAAGACGGTCAAGGAAGAGGTGAGGAAGAAAGGAGAGGAGATGTTTCTGAAGACCTCAAGTATACAATGATCAGGAGTGAGACCATGGGGTGGAAGAGGATGGAGATGAAGTTACAGGGCACATTGAAAGAAGTACATGGGATGAAAAGACTAAAAGGGATTTTCTCTCCAGTCACACTCACTGCAGTTGGTAGTAAAGAGAAATTAACCCTGGAAAATAAAATAAAGTATGCTGCATCATTATGTCACATGCTATAACTGAGAAAAATGCTAATTTTGAGATATTTTATATAGGGTCAAGTATTTTGCATGCAGCTCAATGCTATTCACAGTCAATGAATGCCAACTAGAAGATGTGTCCCTTTTAAAGAAATAAAACTACGTATTTGGAAGATAAAAGTAATCACAATCATCCGAGTCACAAAATTTTAAATAATAGAATTTAGCAAATACATTATTTCTACTTCATCAGTAATTCTAAACACATTTATCTCCCAGTCAAATTATATTATCTTTGTCTACAAGAATGGTGATGCTGAGTTTTGAAGAACAACGCAGGTATGCTCTTGAAAACCCATTCTTCCCTGTAATTGTCCCTCACAGAGGCTGTCTGCCCACTTCTCTTCTTCTTTGCACCTGGCCTGCCTTACCTTTTCTTCACCCTGCCCTCTCTGCATGGCCAATTGCCACAGTTTCCACCCATTCTATTTCCTTGTTCTGCCTTCTTGCCGCCATTCCAAAAATCCCTTACCAATAACCATGTGGTTCAAATGTTTCTGTGGCTTCCCTTAATATTCCCCTAGAAATAAACACCGTCACCACCTCCTCATACTTACTGGTTTAGTGGTTTATTCACTAAATTATGATCTCTGTATGAGGGAAAAATTGTAATTTGTTGATTCTACCTTCAGTGTTACTGGTCTGTATAACGGCAATACCTACATAGCACAATAACTTATGGTCATCTTATTAGCAATCATGTTTTCTTATATTTGTTCTCTTTGTTCAGTGTATGTATCATGCACTGCTGTAATCCATTTCAATTTTTAACCAAAATCCTCACAAAGGGAACCATCACTCTGGAGCAATCAAAAAAAAAAAAAAAAAAAAGCCTCATCCCTTTCTGTATGACCATAATTGGGATGGTCTGCTACTCAGGCCATACCGGCAATATTTGCAGATTCACATTGCAAAATTATATCCACTTTTTGAGTTTAATCAAGATCATATTTAAATCTCTTTAAGTACTACTCACTTCCAAATGCCTCTTCCCAGATGTGCTGCATTATTAATGGAATGGAATTAAATATAGGGGTTTTAAAATGAATTTGCTTCCAAATATATTACACTTCACCCTCCCTTTTGACATTTCTTCATTCCTTGATATTCTTATTTTCACAAGCCCATTTGCCCCATTTTTTCCTCTTGTGTTCATAGAATCCATCCAATTCAAACCTACGACAACTTAATTAACGCTTTATTCATGATACTTCTAACATACCTGGGTAGTCAATTTAGGAATATGGGCCACAGAAAACTATTTCTCACAGTTCTCAAGGCTGGGAAATCTAAAATCAGGTTGCCAGTGGCTTTTGAGTCTGTGGCAGATGGAGGCAGGGAGCCTTTCCTGGGAAGACTGTCCTTCCATATCTTCACTTGTGGAAGGGGTCAGGGAGCTCCCTAGTGACTTCATAAGGATGCAAATCTGAAAGGAGCACACATGGAGAAGAACCGTCCTCTGGAAGCTCCATGTTGTAATACCTTAACATGAGGATAAGAATTTCAACATGTATTGGGGGAAAAGACACAACTATTCAGACCATAGCAGACACTAAGACATAACTTAACATCCCTGATCTTACCTGCACATTCATGAATGAATCTCTTAAAGTGTTGAAACTGCTGCTTATCTTGATCAGATTCTTTCTCATCCCAAAGCAAGGCTCCAATCACATTACAGACCACTGTTATTCATTTCCCAGTGACCATGAATTAGTTTCCCATCATTACCATCTATCAGATTGTTTGCTTTAGTATTCATTTATTTATTTTAAAAGTCAAAGTTCTGTCCTCTCCTATTTCCTGGAATGTGCCCTCTCTGCTTCACACTGGCTAATGTTTCTCTGTCTGTTTATATGTATCCTTACCATATTCCACCATCTTGATTCTCTCTGTTGAATTATAATATTTATAAAAGTCTCTGCCTTGGCAGATTGAGCAGAGATTTCAAGCAGTTATGAATGCACACTCTGTAATGTAAACTCCACACATACCCCTGAAAACTAGTGAGGACACATTTTTTTCCCATTTGTTGGCTTCATTTGAAAGACAGGTAGAGAGAGGAAGACAGACAGGAGGAAATCTCAATGAGCTTGAGGGCAGGACCGAAAGTGGAGCTACTAGATTCCAAATGTGGGATGTTGCTGCCACAGGTGGATACTTAGGCTTACTATGCCATAACACTAGCCCGTGATGACAGATTTTAAGCTTGCTCCATGGTAGACACTCTGCTAATTTACTTTCATATCTTCATTTTAAAAATTATTAATTAATGTTGTTTGGTTGAAAAATCCTAAACTAATAGCAGACAGAAAGAGACATAGAGATAGTGCTTCACTCCCAAATAGCTGCCACAGACAAAGCCAGACCAAGCTGGGCCAGGCTGAAGGAAGAAGGCAGGAATTCAATCTGCGTATCTATGTGGGTGACAGGGCCTAGACTACAAGAACCATTTCCTAAGGCCTCCCAGGATATGCTGGAATGAAGAGCAAAAGTAGAACTTGTACTAGGCAACATGATGTGAGATATGTGAGAATTTCAAATAGTAGCATAATCACTATCATGTGACGTGTGTAACATTGACATCTATCCTTCACAGTAAGCCCTACTTATAACTTCCATCTTACAAATGAGAAAACTGAGTCTTCAGGAATCCAAGTCACTGACTAAAGGTTGTAGTGAGATACTATTTGCATCTACCAGGTGCAGGTCAGGGATGCTACTCAACATTCTACAGTGCAAAAACCTAGTGCCACAATGAAGAATGGATTGTAACAAATTGTTAAAAGTGCCTTAACTGAAAGGCCTTGTTTTACACACCTATTTTTAGTGTCCCAGGAAGGATGGACAAATTGCCTTCATGGCAGTTTCACTAATGAATTTTTAGTCATTAACCAGAAAGAGGAAAATTTTGATGCAGTCAGCATGCCCCATGTTTCCTTCGGGCTGTTCCAGTATGTGCTGTAATATCTGTTTCTTGCTTCAGGATGCTTATTATTCAAGCTTGATTTCTCTGAAGTAGTTGCTCAAAGAACAAATTTTGAAAGTGAAACCTTTTATCACCAATTGTTGTAATGCATTCTAGTGCATTCTGTGAAACAGCTGAGTATTGTACTATGTACTTTTGACAGCAAGTGTCTACCTGCACCATTTGGTACTGCAGTGGCTGACTGCTAACTGTAATTAGTATTCTTGAATGCAATGTTTATACCATATATTTGTCCATTTCTCACCACTATAAATATCTGAGGCAGGAGAGAGAGAGAGAGAGAGAGAGAGAGAGAGAGAGAGAAGTCACAGTTCCAGAGATTTAAAGACCTCATGGCTGAAGGCAGGAGTCAATGAAAGAGTAAGAGATCTGGTCACCAAACAGGAATCCAGACAACAATTTCTATTTCAGGCTTGGGCTTTTACACAACTCCCACTACGAGGCGACACTCCAGGACAGAAGCATTCCCTTTGAGGGTGGTGTTCCTAATGATCTAAGGGTTTCTCAGGAAGTCCAACTCCAAGTTTTTACTTCCTCCATATCATCATACCAGGAACTAAAATTCCAGCCTATGAATCACTGGGGAACAGTCAAAAAGATACAAGCTACAGTATTCCAGAATAGTGTCTAGAGTCAAAACCAATCTGATATTTGAGAAATCACCAACACTTTCCAGATACCAACATCCTGAACAACAGAGTTAAATCTTTCTATACAGTTTCATATGGGCCTTTTTGCCTTATCTAAGCTCCACTTTCCTCATTACCCTGTCCTTAAATGGAATTATTTTAAAGCAGAACAAATCAATATTTTTGACTTGAAAAGTTATTTCAGAAAGTTTTAGAAAAGACATGAGATGTGATCATACTCAGCAAAGTTATACAAAGTATGTACTTTGTGTACTAGAATGGAAACTCCTTGAAAGTAGGAACTGAAGTTTTTGAAGGTCATGTACAGAATTAAATATCAAGAAGCTTGGAAAGTATTTAATATTAATAGCATTTCCTTCAAAATTATCAGATATATCTTTCTCCTTCTGTTTATAACAGTTTGGGGCATTTAGATAAAAGAAATATAATGACAATTTGGAAGGAGTTCAAAGTGAAACAATAAAAATGATTGAATGTCTAGAGGACAGAGGGAATCAGTTATGTGCTGGCTAAACAAGAATGCGAGAAGAAATGGCCATGATACATGAGGTGTGCATATCAAACAGCAAAGTGTCTGGAGGCTGATAGGTTTGTGGAATCAGGCAAATACTACCTCTGGAGCCATATATTTTGGGATTGATATGGAGGAACTTTTTTGTCCTTTCTCCAATTGGATTCCCTTGCCCATATCTAAGTTTTAATTGCTCTACAAGGAGTCATTTTTACTGTAGTTTGTAGGAATGAAAGTGTTACCCAAGACTTCGTAAGAATACTTATTTTTTATTCTCCAAAGACATAATTCTGAAGCCAATAAAAATATCTTTAATTGCTATTTAATATATTCTAACTCTAATAATAATTCAATGAAATCTCAACAGAGATGAGTACCGTGTAATAGAAACACGTGTAATAGAAAGTGGAAAGGAAAAGTCACACATTGAATGATTCACTTGAGTAACAAATAGCTTTGAGATATGCTTATTAATTCTGACCAAGTGGCAAGAAATGTTCATTGCTATGTTTGTCTATATCTAAAATACTAACATAGTATAAAATTTAGGACAGTAGATTATAAGAGCATTGATATCGGAGAATGACAACATGAATAAAGAGTGTAGAGAAGCAGAAAAGGAACTGTCGCTGATTAATTAAAATTATTTTAATAGGGAAATCATGATCAAGTGTAAATACCTGAAAAACAAAAAGAAAAAGAAAAACTTGGAGTCCTGGATTGCAAAGAGTAAGACAATGTGATGAAATTTCTGGCAAGATAAAATTTTGACTAATATACAGGAATTAAAACTAAACAACCGTGGAAGGGTTGCCTATGATGCGAGGTATTCGTCACCAAGTCTCAAGGACACAAATGGTTATTTGCTAGATTTATCAATGAGACTTGTGCACAGGTGGTAGAGAGGAGGCTGAAAAGTTGCTAAGTCTTTGTAACAATAAGATGCTTTTATTGTTTTATTTTGCAATAGAATTCAAGCAAATGAAATATTTTCCATTGTTGTCTACATTTACATGTTTCATTCTACTGAGATGCATCAAGACTAGTACTTTTTAAAAATTTTACTTCTTTTTATTATTATCATTTTATGATATAGTTCCAAAGGCCCTGGGATTTCATTTATCCCCTCCCCAATTACCTCCCCTCTAACTGAGTTTCCCTATGTCATTACTATAGTGTAGTTCTTTCCACACAGTCATATGCCCATCATTGCGGGCATGGACAATGGCAGAGTCCAGCATCCTGTTGTCAAGACACAGTAAACAGTTTCATTGGGAGTCCATCTTTGAAAGTAGAGATACATACTGCATTGTACCCTCACATCTGGATATGATAGTTTCCATTTCACAGTTACTATACATCTCCTTAAATGAAAAGCCACAATACAAAGTCAACAGGAAGAAAAATAGAAATTTACAATGCCATGAAGTTAAATAACATGCTGCTAGATACGATTGTCTCCATTACACAGTTGCTATACATCCCCTGAAATGAAAAGCCACAAAACAAAATAAACAGAAAGAAAAAAGAAATTAACAACACCATGATGCTAAATAAGATGCTACTGAATGACTAATGTGTCGCTGAAGACATGAAAAAGAAAATCAAGAACCTTCTTGAAGAAAATGATGATTCTGTTTGATCTATGAGTTATTGATGAATTTAATCAGAAGAAAGTGTTTTGAAGAGACAAAACTAACAAAAGAAATCAAAATCCATGAGATATACTTTCCCCTGATCTTTGACAGAGAAAGGGAATAGCTCCCACCAAAACCAAAGGCAAATGTGAAGAACATCGCAGTAAAATAGCAACAGAAGACTAAATCAATGAACAACTCATTGCTAAAATGACAGGACCAAATTACCAACCATTTGTATTAACCCTGAATATAAATGGCTTCAACTCATCAATCAGATGTCATAGATTAGTAGACTGGATTAAAAAACAAAACCCATCTATTTGTTGTCTGTAGGAGACACATTTCAACAACTAGTTGTACTTTGAAAGTTACTAAGACAACATAATCTTTTTTCATGTCTCTTAAAAAATTTTATATATTAAAAGAAAACAAGTTTCATGTACTTTATAAACACAGTTTTAAAGTCATAATGATTATTTATTATTCCCACCCTATCATTGTATTTTGAGCATTTAGTTGAAATATACTGATTTCCATAATAATCATCAGCTTTTTTGTATTTAAGAAGGATGGTAATATAATATTTCTGCATATGTGAAAAAATTACCAACTCATAAATATTGATTTTATTTTCCTTTGTCATGTACTTCACCTCACAAATTACCTAATCAAATGCAGAGTATGTCTTCTGGTATCAGGCTAGTAAAATTTTTCTACCTCTGAAATTTTTTTTAGATTTATTATTTTTATTGGAAAGTCAGATATACAGAGAGTAGAAGAGACAGGGAAGAAGATCTGTCCAATGATTCAATCCCCAAGTGGCCTTGACAGCCAGAGCTGCACCAATCCAAAGCCAGGAGTCAGGAACCTCTTTCAGGTCTCCCATGTTGGTTCAGCGTCCCAAAGCTTTAGGCCATCCTCGAGTGCTTTCCCAGGCCACAAGCAAGGAGCTGGATGGGAAGTGTAGCAGCTGGGATTAGCACCGGTGCCCATATGGGATCCAGGTGCATGCATAGCAAGGACTTTAGCCACTAGGCTACTGGGCTGGACGCTCTACTGCTGAAATATTAAAAGCAGACTGCTTTGCATCTGAAATGGGCAGCATTAAATTGTATTTATATGTATGGTTACACAGCATTTATCATCAACAACATACAACACATACAGTTCAAGTATGTTTCAAATAGAAGTCTTTGCACAAATGCACATTTAAAAGCAGATTTGACACTTTCCATATAAGGTTACAACAGGTGTGATGCCCTTGGTGAACTACAATAAAGATATTCCATAAAGATGAATTTAGTCTGATAACTGGAACCCCCAATAGTACATCATAATAATCAAAGCTTTAAATGCAATAATGTTTAGGAATTGAGCTGGCACCAGGGAGACTAAGTTCTCAAGTCAATATTTGAAAATTAGAGCTGTTATGTGAAATGAAGTGCTAAATTGGAGGGCTGCCAACTGCTGAAAGCAAGCCCACACACAGGAGCTGTGACTGAGACAATATAGTGTTTCTAAATGAAGCCAGGGAGGACATACTGAGGGAGGTTGTCTCCTTATCATGTCTTGTACCAGCCCAGTCCCTGGGCCCTCTCTTTTTCTGTTTTCCTTCCTGTTCAGAGATCCCTTATTTTTGATATTCTGTTTTCCTAAGTGAATTTTCCATTTTCTAATAGCAGCTCCTTGAGCTAAGAAAGAAGAGAAAATACTACTTCCTGTTTTCCTACCTTCTTTCCTGCCTTCACTCCCTTCTTCCCTTCCTTCTTTCCTTCCTTCCTTCCTTCCATCTCTTCCTCCTGTTTTCTACTTTTTCCTATTTTTTTTTGGAGGGGGGCTTTGTGGTAGTGGCTATGGCTGTGTTTTGTTTCCCTGCCATTATGATAAACATGACATCATTGTCAAGGATATAAAAATACATTCAAGTAGTGTATCAGGCTTAATGTGATGCTGGCATTCCGTATGGGTGCTGGTTCATGTCCCACTGCTCCACTTCAGATCTAACTCCTGGCTAATGGCCTGGGAAAGTAGTTGCGAATGACTCAAGGCCTTGGGCCCATGCACTCACTTTGCTCCCTGCTTCACACCACTTCAGTTCTAGCTTTTGCTGCCATTTGGATAGTGAATCAGTGGATGGAAGATCTCTCTCACTCTGGTCTGTCCCCCTCTCTCTGTAATTCTGGCTTTCTTTTTCTTGCATATGTATTTTTCTTACATATATTATTATTATTATTGTTATTGTTATTTTATGATACAGTTCCATAGGCTCTGGGATTTTCCCTCCTGTAACTCCCTATCCCTACTCATTTCCCCTATATTATTACAATAGTATAGTCCTTCATAAACAGTCATACATCCATCATTCTACTATGTAAGTGTATCCTGACACTTAAGGTACAGACAATGGCAGAGTCTAGCATCCTATTATCAAGATACAGTAAACAGTTTCAATAGAAGTCCATCTTTGATTTGGAAGTAGAGATGCATACTGCATTGTATCTCCACATCTAGATATGAGAGTCTCTAATACACAGTATCTGTTACTCTAATATTCATGTAAAAATAAATAAATCTTTTTTTTAGGAAAAAACACTCAAAATCAAATTGAGAAAAGCACATTTGTTTTAGAGTTGAGAAAGGTTTAGATTAATTATGTGACCACAAAAAATTATGTAGAAATGATGGAGACATTTTAAACTAAGCACATGAAAATTAAGTATCTGTAAGTTCTCTCTTCAACCTGGTACTAAGCTAGTTTCCTTTTAAGCACCTGTGTTATTTATCGTAGACATACCAAGTGCTACAATGTCTTCTTGAGGAGAAGGTGAAATACATGACCCTGATGTCATTTCAGTCACAGATAAGTTAGGAAGACAGACAGTGAGGTAATTCAGAAGAAGAAATTTTGATATGTGGAATTAAGTGTAAAAGTCTTAAGAGACCCAAAAATCCAAAAAGAGGAGTGTGGGGCAAGCCAGAGATTACCAATTGCAGATAACTCCCACAACCTCTGATGAGAAGGTATGATCAGCTCCTAGAAGTGACCACTGTGGTAAGGATTTGAAGCAGGGTGGAATCTGTCCAGTGGAGTGCAGAAGATGGTTTGGACAAGAAATACAGATGGTAAAAGACCACAGCTCCTGTCAGGGTTGCTATCCCAGTAGGAGCTATCTAGCAGCAGAGAAAGTTCTTCCTCACACTCCTATGTCCCATTGGTCAAATCTAGCAGGAATCCAGGTCACAGGATTCTAGAAACTGTAGTTTTGGGGGTCAGTACTCTAATACAAAGATCTGAATGGGAGAGATAGAGAAGTAAATCCAACAGCAACCAGCCAAAGTCCTGACATAGTTACAAAGAAACAGGAACAAATTCTTAGGAGTAGGGCAGCAATGACTTGATTTGCAGGTGTCTTTCTCTCAAACTGATTTTCAGTATGTAAAATCAAATCACAAGTGAGAGCATGACATGGAACTAATGACTGTAGAGTTGATCTACCTTCCAAAAGAGAATCCTTTATTCAACATGAGTTCCTCGACTTGATGTAAATTGACCCATCAGACATTTTTTATTAAGGCTTACATTGTGTTATGCAAGGGAACACGAGATGCTCTAATACAATGCTACAAAAATACTGAGATAAACAAAACTTTACAAAATCAAATATTTAATTTTCTTATATAAGTTATGAACTCAGAACACACACACACACACACACTCCCAGAAAATAGGAGAGTGACAAGGACACACAGTCAAGAAAGGTCTCAAATAAATGAGATTCCTGAGCATAAAGTTTGTTAAATTAGCATAGAGGGAAAAGAAAACATTGTTTCTTCCAGATAAAAACAAAAATCAAGCAAAGGGACAAGGGACATAATCTTCTCTTGACTCAGTGAGCCAGCTGTTTTGATTATGAAGCAACATATAAGTTAGAAATACCTAGAAAAAAGCTAACTGAACATTTGCAGAGAACTGGAGCATTATCAGGATGACTAAACCATCATGTATGCCAGCAGGTGTTTTCATGACTTGTGCCAGTCTATCACACAAATACCAACAACAGTGATAAGGGCCACCCACCTGTACCCCTCATTCCTTTCCACTCCTACCTGAGAATCAGAAATAACAGGCCTCCTGTACAATAAATTAAATCATCTTCAAAATTCAGCTGGCATGTCTTCCTTAAGAAGATTTGGATAATTAGTGAGTGAGTGAGCGCTCATAATTGTTGAGTACATAAATAAAGTAAGTAGGAGTAAAGTATAGTGATAATTCATTCAACTTTATGTTTGAAATGGTTCATGTTCAAAATTTGGGTAAATCATGCTTCATTTCTTCCCTTGGAAGAGTATCAATTGGGAAGTTTTTTCCATGTGTACTACTTAACATTTTAAATGCATTCCAACCTTCCTATAGCCATTCTTCAACTCTGTGGTGAATTCCTTTCTATCAAATATATTGGTAGATGTAGGCATGGACAGTCTAGCCTCTAGAATAATTCTATTCCAGCCTCTAAGTTGGATGACAGAGTGTGTGGCTCAGTTTGTATTTCTCTATGTAACTGGATGAGCACCTGCTTAGAGCTGATTCCCAGCAGCGATCTGGGAGAGACAATCATTTATTACAAAAAACTGGCTGGAGTCCTAAATTTGCCCTTGCATTAAAGCTCCCGTAACATTCTGCTCTCACCGGTTACTCTTCTCTCTCTGGTGCTAAACATTAAGCTATTTTGTATGACGAGATCTGTGTCTGGGAGCAGGCCTGCTTGGGGAGCTAAAGGTATATCCTGGCTGGATTGTGGTTGCACCGGTGAGCACAAGGGCCAGAGTAGGGGCTACGATCAGTTCTGGACATGACTGCCATCACCCTCGGCATGGGTGTGGACTCGGTCTGGAGTGTGCCAGACTGGGCTAGACACTAGAACCAACTGGAGCTCATGAAAACTAGAATTGGTGTAGGGTGGGCTGGACAGGGCTAGGTGTCTTCCCCTGACAAGCCAGGCATGCACTGTGTCTGGGTGTGGAACAGGCTTGGCTGGGTAAGAACTGGAATGGGTGAGGGCCAGTCAGGAAAGACCACTGTTCCAGCTAGGATGGAAGGTGGACTAAGTGCACACTGACTCATGGACCCATCAGTGTGCACGAGATATGGCATTGGGAGATGTTATGATGGAGGAGTTTGGCAACTCCTCTGTTGGGACATGGTCCCTGCAGGTGAGCACAAGAGCCACAATAGGGAGCAGCCCAGATCAAGCCAGAAAATGGTACCCACTGGCATACATTTGGCTCAGGTCTGGGGCAAGCCAGGCTAGGCCAGTTCATATCACCCACTGGCAAACCAGAGAACCAAAATAGTACATGGGTCACGCCATGTTAGGCCACAATACCAGCCATTTTATATTAGGGCTGGGAATGGGGGCTGCCAGGGCTGGGCTGAGCTAGGCTGTAGCCTCCACCAGCGTGAGCTAGAACTGGGGAGAAGGGAGGTACCAGATCTTGCCAGTTTACAATACCCACTGGCTAATGCCTAGTGAGGCGGGTCATGCCAGACTGGGCCACAGCTCTCAACCAGCATACATGAGATCCAGGAGATAGGGAGCAAACACGGTAGGAGGGGGCTGCATGGGGCTCCCCTGATGGACCACTACACTCCCAATCCCAAAGCTTTGGGCCATCCTCTATTGCTTTCTCAGGCCTCAAGCAGAGAGCTGGATGAGGAGTGAAGCAGCCAAAACATAAACTAGCACCCATATGGGGTCCTGGTGCTTGCAAGGGGAGTATTAGCCGATTGAGCCATCACACAGGCCCTAGTCCTTCATCTTTTAACTACATGATGAAGAATATTCATCGTGAAATAATACCAGACCATATTAAAAGTATTCTTTGATCAAACATGAACTACTCTTGCCTATCTTCAAATATCTACATAATGCAATTTTATTTAGACATGCATCAGATTTTATTAATATCCCCACCTAATTGTGTACCTCCTATTATAGCTCTTAAAGCGTTGGATTGTGATCATCAATTTACTTGATTATTTTCTCTATTAGAAGATAAATTCTTTGAGGGTAGGATCTATTTTGCTTTAGATCTCCAGAGTCTAAGGGGGTGCTCAATAATTTGTTGTTGAATGAGTGAATATGTTAGATAGTTTAGTGAACAAATTGCAATTCTTGCCTTTAAGGAATAATAGTGAATAAAATACATTTTTCACAAATTAGTATTACACCAAGTTAGACATCTGCTGTTACAGTGATAACAAAGTACAATTGCTGAAATGAGGAGAAAGCCGTCTTGAAGGACCCTAAAGACCTGAACAATACAGAATCTCCTTCAATGGTTGAGGAAATTGGAAACAAAGTGAATTTAAGACACTGTACTACATCCAAAACCTGTACAAATTGTGCTTAACCAGTTTTCCTTTGGAAGAATCATTATTGCTTATTTTGCTATAATTTTTCCCCAACAAAACTCATTTTGAAGATAGATCCCAGTGTGACTTCATTGAGATAGTGAAGACTTCAAGAGGTTTTGAAACTTGGAGGTACCATTTCTGGATGGGATTATTGCCCATCTTTAGGGCCTGGATTATTTGCCATATGGGTAGGTTGTAATAAGGCAAGGCCATTGCACATGTTTGGTTGCTTTTGTACACATCTGCTCCCGTTTCACTTTTCCTCCATGTTGTGATGCTAACAGGGAACCCTATATTACACACTGCTGCCTTTATGTTTGGTACTCTACAGCCATAAAGAGTGGAAGCCAAGAAAATTCCTCTTCTCTATAGGTCATCCAATCTAAGACACAAAGAAACAACCCAACACACATACCTAATCATACTAACTGTTCCTCCCAAGCAAAAGAAGCAGCATTTACAATTTCACCTATTAATCCACTCACATCTCATAATTTGGTCAGGAAACTCCAGTTTAAAAGAAAGAATGTGAGGCAGTTCAAAAAATGAGGACTATTTTTGGAAGACAGGGAATTTCCTGTCACTGCAGCTAGCTAACCACAATCAGGATAACCTATTTAAGCGGTGGGATTTTTAAAAAGATGTCCCCATACTGAATGGAAAACTGGTTAAAATCTATACAGATATGAAACTGTTATTCTATTATTATTTCTAATAACTGACAATAAAAGTTAGGCTTTCAAATCTCAGCTGTGGGAAACAAGTTGTACAAGACCATTTTACTTTTTAGTATAAAACTTCACATTTCTGAAGTGTTATACATAACTTATTCTATGTATAACACATAATGTAATATTTGTTTCCTTTCATTTGTTCCTTAAATTTATTAAATTTCATTGACTATCTTCTTCCACTTCTAGCATCATGTATTGATTAAAATGAATCATAGTTCTGTCTGTAGTTTGTGTATGCACGTACAAGAAAAGAGAGAGATGGAAAAAAGAGAATGTGTGTGTGTGTGTGTGTGCACATGCACACATGCCCTCTTAATCCCTTTGGAGTTGAATGTCAGGAGAGGTTTATTTATATCCTCTCCAAACACTTAGTCAAAAGGACTATATTTGCAACAGATTATGAGGTTAACAAGGGACTTGAATTTTGAAGCACCATTCATCTTGAGTTGCAAGTGCTGTCTCTCATAAATGGATGTTGTGCTATTTTTAGATGAAGCTTTTGCCAGGAGGATCCAGGACATGGTGAATAGTGTAGAGTCTGATTAGCAACCTTATTTAAACATGTGAATGGCTGTGCTGCCTTAATGATACTTGAAATAAATTGATGGCAAGAGTACTCCCTTAGTGAGAATGCCTTATTTAGTTCATAAATTTAAAAGAGAGAAAAAAACCTTACAAAGAATTCATTCTTACTTGCTAATAACAGAACATGAAAGCTTGAAAGTAGAGTTCTAGTAGAATATAGTACACATTAAGTAGGGCACCAAGGAACATTACCAACCAAGATCTTACAAAGGGTTCTCATTGACACATACATTTTGCAACATTCCCTATTTTCAGATATGCCCACCCAGAACTTAACAGTCCAAAGATAAAACAGTTCAGCAGTTTAACCCCGACAAACCAAAGAGGAAAGAGATTAACCTCAATACACCCAAGAAGAAAGAATAAACTCAAAACAAAACAAGTGATTGTTACTTTATTGGATCTTTGCAGTGGAGACAATCATGTCATGAAAAATAACCCCCGGTTAGGTGCTGCAGATGCTTATGAGTATGTGTGAGGAGAAATTTGTAAGCAGGAATTCTTGAGTGGTTGTAATCCTCTATCACCTCTGGAGGAAAGTTCCGGATAGTTCATCCACTGCACTATAAAAGATGCACTTGTGGCTAGATAAATTTTCCATTGAATTTTCATATCAGGATTTTCCCCTTCCTTAAAGCCCTTTGCAGGGAGACCACACAATGAAAGCTATCATTTTAGCATTAAACTTCATAAAGTAACTATTTTTTCAAGTTATATTCCATTTCTTCCTTGATCTCTTAGGCTCCTTGCTTTTATTCTTAAGTGACCGAACTTCAGTGCTAGGATTTCAATACAGCTACTCACTTAGAGCTTGTGCATCTAAATCACCCCACTGTGGCATTTATAGAGGCTGTTATTTGCCTTCCCAGGTAAGGGCACATCATTTGCTTTAGAGAAAATTAAAAAGGAACAAGGAGCGTGCAGTAAGCTGAAACTTATTCAATTCAGATGTCTACTTTGTTTATCAGAGTGCCTCAGTTGAATTGCAGCTTCCAGCCAATGTGGTCCAATGGGGATCACTGAAATCATTGTGTCCCTGCCACCGTTGGAGGCCTACATTGCATTCCTAAGCTGTTAGCTTTGGCCCAGCCCAACTGTTGCCACTACAAGAATCTGGGGAGTGAATCAGCAGATGGAACATCTGTTTATCTGTCTCAATGGTATATGAACAAAAAATTATTTAAATTTTTTTAAATACTGTATGTCTTATTATTACACATGGCACAAATACACATCTATAAATGGTGGAAATGATCATTATTTTTTTTAAGATTTATTTTTTATTACAGAGTCAGATATACAGAGAGGAGGAGAGACAGAGAGAAAGATTTTCCATCAGATGATTCACTCCCCAAGTGAGGTGCAACGGGCCATGCGCGCCAATCCGAAGCCGGGAACCAGGAACCTCTTCCAGGTCTCCCACGCGGGTGCAGTGTCCCAATGCATTGGGCCATCCTCAACTGCTTTCCCATGCCACAAGCAGAGAGCTGGATGGGAAGTGGAACTGCCAGGATTAGAACCGGCGCCCATATGGGATCCCAGCGCGTTCAAGGCGAGGACTTCAGCCGCTAGGCCACGCCGCCGGGCCCAAAATTATTTAAAATTTAAAAATAAATATGAAACAAGTTTCCATATCAATTTTGATGCAAAGATCGTGTTTTATCAAATTTTGTTTTAGACTTTTATATAGCAAGTTAATAGCACTTGTGCATGCACTTCTGCAGTTTTAATGACTTTACGACTATTTTAAAGTGAACTTTGCATGATTTAAGTTGGAAATCTTTTCATTTAATTATTTTTTGTATCCGTTGTCCATTTTCCTTATGGATCATGTTCTTTATACTTTTTGTTTGTTGAATTCTTTTTAGTAGAGACATTAAACCTTTGACTACAGTGTAAACTAAAAATATATTACCCCTCCAAAAAGATAAATGAAATAAAAAGTTGAAAAAAATCCCAGAAATTATAATAGTAACTTTACAAGATACAACCTATGCTTTTTTGCTTTGAAATTTTATTACATTGTGTTGATTTCATTCAACTAAACCAAACACAAAGAGATGAGACTCATGCCCATTAACTATAAGAGAACACTAGCATGAGTTGCTGCCTTCACCTTCAAGTCCTCTAGTGGAGAAAAGGAACCTGACAAGGCAGGCAGATACAGTGTAAAACCATCAGAATTGGTGGCTTTCCCACCGCCTCCTCTCTGGGTCACACAAGCAGCCTTTGTGACATGACTAGCAATTGCTGTGGGGTAATTATGTGTAGTTATATAAAACCGACTAATGCCAGCCAAGCAAATTGTGCAAAAGGACTGGTTGTGTTCCTTGTTAAATGTTTTGTCAAGCTGACCATGCCCTTTATTTATCTCTAACACAACATGCTTATTCTGCCCCATCTACTGTATTCACTCGGCAAATTTATGAGGCTCTATTAATCTTCTGCCCTGCTGACTATCTCTGTTGCAAAGTGTCAGCAGACTTTTGTACCTTGCTAATGTACAAAGGGCTTCCTATGAGTAATATCAGCATTTTGCCTTTTAATTGCACATATAATTTTTAGGTCCTACAGCTAATAAGGGAATTGAGACCACAGTTCATCACTGTCTTGAATGGTACTCCAGGGGAGTGGGGACTGTAGAAGCTGAGGGAAGAATATAACTGTTGTGGTTCCTAGCAATAGTTTCTCTCATTATAATGGTACTGCCTCCATGCCAGTTTGTCACTTTTCCCACCACACACCACTTTTCTAAATATTCCTATTCCACAGGAAAAGTGTGTTTTTTTAAATGTTGTGCTCTATATTAGTTCATGAATATTTTTATCATTCTTCATATCAACTGAAAAAGGAAATAGCTCTGTAATTTTTTAAAATAAAATAAACAATGTTATCTATTGATCAAACTCTTGAAGTTCTAAGACTTTCAAATGGATGCAATTTTGTTAGTCCTTGCAATGACCTTTTTATTGGATTTTTTAATGCAGACTTAGTTTTAAGTACTTTAAGGGAAAAAAATGTTAGAATAAATGGGAGATTAGTGTTTGCAATGTGGGCGTTTTACTTTTGCATTAATAGCCTTTCACAAACACGACTATGCCTGAAAAATGTGCATTATTGATAAGTGTACTTCTTGCTGTGCAAAAGCCATTAGGGAAGAAAGGAACAGTCTGTGGCCAGAAGTTGATGCACAGAGAGGATCTGGGTAGATGGCATTTGCAGTTAGCAGTTAAGTATGTCCCAAACCGCTCTCCCAGACAGTGCTGTTTTATTTGTGTTTTTGGTAGAGATTTCCATGAGTTAGTTACTGTTTATATATCTTCTGGCACCTGGAAAACAGATACTTGTAAAGCTATGATCATATGTATTAAGAGCTAAACACCAAATCTCTTGCACAATTAATTTAATCAGGACAGTAAATCAGACTCTGGGAGGACTGAGCGTGCAGCTTGCCCTTTGTGGTGGTGAGCATTTCCCTCGACCTCAGTAGCTGCAGAGGTGACATGCTGAGATGGTATGAGGGTTATGTCTCTTCTCAGGCTTTGGTTCTGTGTAATCAGGAACAAAGGATGCCATTGGGTTGGCTAAATTTCAACCTGATCCCGTCAGCTTAACTGGGCAACTCCAGTCTGATTTCCTTTTCCCTCGTATGGTATCCATACTTACTCTATATTCAAGCATGAACCCATGTAGTTAACACACCTTTTTGCTATGCACAGGCCTTCTCTATCAAGTGACGTCATTTGTAAGATTGTCCACTTGCTCATTCCTGGGAATTCAGCAAATTTAGTCCATTGTGGGCTGTTTCCTGAGCAGCATCTCAAAAGCAAAAGGAAGACCAAGGGTCATCCCAGATGTGCTATGAAAGAACGAAGCTGAAACAAGATTGCAGAAGTTCTTCAGGATTTATAGAGCAGAATACAAAATGTTACTGGCCAAGAAAATAGAAGAAACTTACAGAATGGAGTGACTCTTAGATGTCACACTTCCTCATTTAATTTCTCATCCACTTTAATTATAGATATTATCATTAGGAATGGATGAAAACAGCAGATTGAAGAACTTAAACTTAGATGTACTTTCCGAGATATGGAGCTGAAATTTAAGTCTATTGAGTCATCTCTTCTTGTATCAGGGAATCAAAAAGTCCAAAAGAAAATATTGATGGATAGCCTAGGATTTGTCCTTAAACTTATAATCTAAAAGCTACTTTCCTATGGCCATCTCCTGTGTGTATTTTTGTTTTGCTATTTATTCACTTAGTCATTCATTTACAAGTGTCAATAAAATTTAGAAGAAACTCCTGATAGTATTAAATAACACTAAATTTTTATAATTAGGTAAAAGTTATAGTGTCCTATTCCTCAACAGTATGACTCTAGATAACCATAATATATGGTGTGTATATATATATATTTTTTTTAAAGGAAAGAAAAACTAGATGAGGAGACAGACATTGTGACACAGGACACAGTAGGTTAAGCTGCATTTGTCAGACCAGCAGCATCTCATATTAGAGCACTGATTAGTGCCCCAGCTACTGTGCTTCTAATACAACTTCTGGCCAGTGCATCTGGAAAAACAGGTCATTTGGGCTCTTGCCACCTGTGTATGACCCCGCGTGGAGTTCGTGGCTCCTGGATGGCTGTTGTGACCATTTAGGGATTGAACCATTGGGTGGAAGATATCTTTTTTTCTATCTCTCTTTTCCCTCTGACCTTCTGCCCTTTAAATAAATAAATGTATTTTAAAAGCTAGAAGTGAGAATTTGGAATATTTTCACCATTTAGAAATGATAACTATATGAGAAGATAGGTTTATTCCTATTTAAACATTGTATATGATGAATACATGTATTAAAACATCACATGGTACTCCATAAATATGTATCACTTTTATATGTTACTAGTAAGAACTTTTTAAAAAATAAAATTGAAGAAATGTCTCTATTCAAATCCAAAATGTATCTCTTTATTTTATTTGTGATGGATTTTTTCTAAGTTTTACATTGCTGGGATTGCTTCTAGATGACTGATAAACGAGCAGCAGTGATTTCTGAAATGGTAGAACTTTGCTGGGCTAAAGTGCAGCAGGGTCTCCTAATTGCTTTTGATATTTCTGTCATTGCTTTACAAAATAAAGAAATTACACTTCCTTGAAAGACAAGGTGACAGAGAGAAGGGACAAAGAGAAAGAGGTATTTTCCATCTGCTGGTTCAGTCCCTAAATGGTCACAACAGCAGGACTAAGCCAGGTTGAAAACAAAAGCCTGAAACCCCATCTGCTCTCCTCTTCGGCATACGGGGATCCAAGCACAGGTGCCCCCATCCCTGCTTTCCCAGGCACATTCCTCAGGCAGTGATTGGGTTGAGCTCCCATGTGGGATGTCAGCATCGCAAGCTGCAGCAGTGTGACACACAATGGCCTTTGTTTCATCTCTCTCCTTTTCTAACTTACATTTTAGTGGAAAAGAAATAAACAGCAGCCATTTTCAACTTCATCATAGCAACCATGTAAATAAATGGGCTTCAATACTAAGGCAAGCAGAAGTTTACACTGTATTATTTTCTTAAATGAACATCAGTTTGACCAAGGAAGAAGAACGTGGTATGCAAAACAAACTCATAGAAATTGCATTAATTAGGGACCGGCAGTGTTGCTAGTGTGTAAAGATGCTGCCCACAACACTAGCATCTTGTATAACTGTTGGCTTAAAACCCAGCTATTCTACTTCTGATCCAGCTCCTTGCTAATACACCTAAGAAAACAATGGAATATGGCCCCAGGACTTGGGAGCACCTGCACACACATGGGGGACCTGAAGGAAACTTTTGACTCCTAGCTTCAGACCAGACAAGTCCAACACAGCAATAGCTGTGGTGGCCACTGGGGGAGTGTAACTGTGGGTGGAATCTCTCTCCCTCTACTGTTCTTCTTTTTAGCAACTCCCTCTCCAAATCAGCCTTTTAAATGAATAAATAAATCCTGTAAAAAAGATAATATTTAAAAAGATCCTTACACCAATTATACTAAAAATAATTTATTTTCTGAAACTTCAACAGATAAAAACAACTTAGAATTACTTAGTCTTTAAGCTTCATCCTCAGTAATACTGTCCAATAATAAGAACTCATATAATGACACAGTCCCATAAACTGTCAATAATAAGAATAAAATTGTACATTTTCAAATCTACTAGGTATTGGAATCCATTTTGCTTTTATGGAGAGAATTCTCTCGGGACTATCACAAGTAATACAAAGCTGGTTGATGTAAGGGATATAGACCCAGATTCAGAAAAAGTAGATATATTTAGGAAAGGAAAATAAATTTTCATTGACTTTTATTCTTCCTGACATTCAGTAGAAAACCAATAATATTGAAGTATTTGGCTTTTTCGATGTATTTCTTCTCCCCCTGAGGTCAGTGTCTAACTTACAGCATCATTTCAGAAATGGCCTTAATGTGGTGTTCTAACTCGTAAGTACACAGATTATATAAGGACTATCCCAAATCATCAACTTATATTTAGATTTCATTGAAGTTTTTTATGTTAAAAACATAGTGAGGAGACTCTGGGGTCAGAATACCGAGTTTTTCCTGACTCCATCACCTATTAGTGGTGTAATTTAAATTGAGTCTCTTAACCTCTGCCTGTTCTATGTCCCCATATATAAAGTGGAAATCAAGTTGAATTAACTCTGGTAGTTACTGTGGGAATTGAAAGCTTATTCGAAGCATCCAGTGATGAATGTTGATTTTGAAACTCAATAACATATTTGTCATTCATTTTTATTACTACCTCTGTATTTCTTAAGTCTACTAGATAGCAAACATTTTTCACAGTCATTTAGAAACCATTTTGAAATGATAATTGGCCACAAAAGAACAAAAATTAATGTGCTTTTCATATTTATATTTGCATGACATCATGATATTACTTGCATAGTCATCTACATTAGAAACAAAAGGATATTTTAAAATCATATTTCAAAGGTGCAGAACTCACTGGAAGAGATGAAAAAACAAATGGCTACTGGAATAGGCTGTATTAACCCCATATAACATTTGCCATCGAGAGTGCAAATACTTGAGAAATTCCACTCATTTGAGTATGGATTGAACTGGCTCATTGGTTTCTAGAACAACATTGAGAGAATCTTGGTTCCAAGATGAGGTAAGAAAAAGATGGTGGTTTTTTCCTTGTTAGGTTTTACCAATAACTCAGATAAATTCCTCTGATGGAAACCCAATTCTTTGTCATGATATAGTTCCACAGAAGGTCCATATGATGAGAGACCAAGAACTACCAAGCACCACTGAGTTAATTATCTCCAAAGTGTGAGCAAACCCAACATTATCACTCTTGCCTACATTCTTGCAGAACAGCGGTTTCTCTACTTATTACTTGCTGAATTCTTTATTTAGTGGAAGGCAAAGCTTGTGATTACACAATAAATTGAGCACAGATCATTATAAACATAAAATGAACATAGGAAGAGAAGAAGGAAGGAGAGTGGGAGTGAGAGATGGTGGAAAGGTGGCGTGAGAACCTTCAAACAAGAAGGTAGTCCCAGAAATCAATTCCACTGAACTTCATGAGCAACCTAGAACCAGAGGCATCCAGGTCACCTGCTCTTGAATTTCTGTCCATAGTACTTTGTGATAATACGTGCTATTTTATTTTATGTTCAGTAGAGAGAAAAGTTTTACACACCAACTGGTAATTCGTATCAGTATTACTGAAACACATAAGCCAGGTTTTTAGTTTTAGTAGAAGATAATCAGATTTTGGTAAGCAATGGCTTATAAATCAAATTCACTCCATATCCTTTTTTTCATAGCTCCCAAACTTAGAACTGTTTTCACATTTCTAAAGGAGTGTTAAAATTTGTAATAAAGACAATATTTGTGCAGAAATATCTAAAGTATTTACTTTGCACTCTCCATTGTTTTATAGGAGAATCTGCTGACCACTAGGAGAAATCATCACACTAGCCAGAAGACAGTCACTGGAACAAACCTGGACTGCAGAACACAGTTGTCCTATGCTTCAAATGCTTGATTCTTAAAGGAGCTATCCTCTCTAGCCTGTGCCAAGCGTTAATGTGTATTCCCCTGCACAGGAGTAACATAACAATTATCAACCATATATAATTATATACAGGTATACAGATAGAAAATACTTAAAACCAAGAGAGGGGAGAACCAAATTAACTTAAGTGACTATGCATACACTAAATTTAATTTCAAATTATATATGTTCATTAATACTCTTAAAAGTTTAGGATTTAGATAGACAATCCAGTTCAGAACCTCTCTACTTAGTGCATATCAATTCTATGTCCTCAATGCCAGGAATCCCCAAGATTCAGAGAGTGAGAATAGTCAGTGATTCTGCCCCTGAATGCTGTATAAGTGATATAGACTCTAGACAAGTAATACTCAACATGTGCTCTATGGACCAGTCCGGTTTGTGAGCTATTTCTAGCTAACCTGTTATAGAACAATCATTTTTAACTGTAATTTACAAGTGTTCATCTGGCAGGGACTGGAATCTTTCTTTCAAAAAAAATCCTCTATCACAGAGAGCTTGAGAACATGCTAGGAAGCCGATAGAAAAGTCTCCAGTATTCTGGCGCTAAGTCAAAGTTTGTACGAGAAAATATATTCTACCAATATTATAAATATTTTCGATAACTATAGTAATGAGTCAAACCCCACATAACTAAAGACATACAATTGGCTGGTGATGGATCTGTCATGGGTACTTAGAATGGTTACACACCAGTCTAAGTTTCTGAAGGAAGATAAGATGTCTGCCTCTTCTTTCTAGATGCACTTCCCACTCAATAGATAACATGCTAAAAATAGGCAATCCTCTCTCCTATTTCCATTAAACAGAAAATCTCTGTGAATAAAAGGACTACAACAGGTAAGTGGACAGAGCTATTGAAATTTTGGGGCATGGGGTACAAGAATGACAAATCCTTGACAACATCCTTTTCTATGGTGGGCATTGTACTTAATCAACATGTTCTCTTCTGCCAAGTCATATGCAGCTATAGGAATCTTCCCATCATAGCATTGCAGCAAGCCACCAGTAATTTATCAGAGTGGATATATGGGCTAAACACTCAGTGCTATCTACAGTGTAATGAGGCAGGCATGTTTGTCACAGGAATTAGACATTAACCTGGTTCTGAGCCATTTTATCAGCTCTCTAGTTCTGCATACTTGTCACCTACAACACAGGGGGTTGCATCAGATCATAAATGGGGTTAGTATGTCAACATTCAGTGTTACCCTTAAGCAATGGTGAGCCCCAAGTTTTAAATCATTTTTCAGGCTAGCTAACAGTGTTTTAGACACTAATATTTTTTAATGCTTCCCTTGTGATTCTAAGGTACATCCAGACTTGAGAAGCATGGGACTAGGAGCTCTTTATGGTCTTTCCCAATACTAATCTCCTAAGATTCTGCTGATTGAAGCAGGGATATGGTGACAAAGACCTGGAATCTACCAGTTAAATTAAATTGGTTAGGATATGAAAAGCTAAGCTGATCCCTTGAGAAGTTTATTATTAGAATTAATAAAAGGCATAGAGATTTTTAATTATGGTGCAATAATTCTATTTTAGGTGTATGTGATCACGACCATTTAAGCTTCATTCTTGTGATTTTTATTATTCTTTAGAGTCCCTTACAAGAATTATTATGGTCCCATAAATCACTATTATCTGTTATCAGGTATATTATAATTTGTAATATTCTATGTATTAATAATATCTATTATAATGATCCAAATTTTGTGAATATCAAACCATTTTATAGGTATTAGCTCACTAATCTAGATATCTCTGTGAAGAGGGCATATGCCCATAATCATTCTGCTTCATAGATGAGCAGTCAACCAATGATGTTTACACACATACCCATCTGTGTACACACAGACTCAAAAGTCAACCCAAAGCTACACACTTTATTGGCATGTTTCTGAGCGCCTAAAAGTTTAAATACCTTTGTTCACATATCCATAAAAAGTTATCTTACCTTACCTACTCTTCCGTATCTGCTATTTCAAAGACATAGAAGATACGGAGATGAAAAAGAAAACAAGAAGCAGAGACACATTAATATATATTCACAATAAAAGTTGACACACACTCTAACAGAAATACCTCGTGTTCCCATGGTGGTTTGGGGACTAGGCAGGCTGACTTGAACTCTAGTTCCAGATGCAGAACACATGACTTGGAAGCTGGACTTTCTAAAACATCTTTCACTCAGTCACTGTGAGAAGGTGGACAAGCATGTTCTAAGCATAGACACTGTATTGCAACACAGCTGCACTGTGGAGATGTGCTCTATGTTGGAGTGGTAGTAGGAACCGAGGAAGCCAGAAAAGAACAAAGCTTGGCAATAAATACTGAGGTTCCTTAGATAGACTAAATATGATCGTGTTTTCTTACAGGCATTTTATATTAATCACTTATGTTTATGACTTATACATTCATTCAGTATGAAAGTATTTTGAATTTAGCATTGTATTTTCGAATGCTGACAAAAAATCATAGAAAAAGTATGTCATGGTCTCTAGGTTTCTTAAGTAAGGGAGTGGGCTCAGAGTGTATCATTGCATCACCTCCAAATTTCCTATGAGAGATGAGGCAGTGTGTCAGGACTGTAGAAGTAGTGTGTATTCAATTAAAAAATATCTGTGCAAATCCTTTGCTTGTTTTAAAATTTGGTTATTTGTTTTCTTGCTTTTGAGGTATTTCAAATTTTTAATATTTTTGTATTAACCCTGGACCAGGTATAGGCTTGCAAATTTTTTCTGCCATTAAAGATTGTCTTTGCACTCTGTTTATTGCACTTAGCACTAATCTATTGCTTTTCACTTTTAGCTTTGTGCTTTCAGATTCATATTAAAAACTCATTGCTCAAACTGACCCTGTGGAGTTTCTGCCATTTTCTTGTAGTACTTTTAGTTTCAGACTTTGCTTAAGTACTTAATCCATTCTGAGATGACTTTTGCATATAACGTGAGTCTAATTTCATTTCTTTTGTATGTGGATACACAATTTTTCCTGGACATCTTTTCTAACTCAAATGTTTATTGGGCTCATGTTATTGGAGGAAAAAAAACTGAACTCTTACATAACTGTCATCTTCCTATGTGAGCAGTGAACAAAATGTCAACCACTGTGTTTTAAATAATTTTAAACCCATTTAACAGAATCCTTCATTCTATCATTCAAATTATCTTCCCCTAAAGTCTGAATAAGCCTGTTAAGATTGTCTTGCATGATGGCAAATTTAGGAAATTTAAAAATTGTTTCCAACTGTATTTTTCTTTATTCAGTATGGAAATAGCTTTATTGTATCCCATGAAAACTTTTTAAAATATTGCCACAGTTCTGTTTAATGGCTTAAATTTTAAAAAACAGCAAACCACAAAGTAAAAAGAAAGAAATTTCTGTGCGTATCACTATTGCTACAAATACAGTGTTGCAAAACTTGGTTTTATACCTCTTTCAAGCCAAGGGTTAAGAATGTTACACTACTGGAGGTTTAATGATCTGTCATTACTTTAAAATTTACTGCATATTGAATGAAATGGGAAAAAGTGAATAAATAGCATACAAGTGGAACAAACTGTTTGCAAATTATATATATGGCAATGGTCTGTTATCAAGAAGCCCCTAAAACTTAACAAAACAAGCAATCCAATGGGATATAATGAAGCGCTTGAACCAATATGTTTCCAAGGAAGATATGCAAGTGACTAACAATACATGAAAAGAGGTTGTACATCATCACTTGTTATGGTAATAATAATCAAAATTACAAGTACTGCTTCACATTCATTTGAATGACTATCTCTGAAAGTCAAGTCAACAGAAGCTTCTCAGAGTGTGGGCAAGTTGGGAAGTTTCTGTTTTGATGGTGAAAATGCAAAATACTTTAGTCACCATGGGAGGAAAAAACTGCTTGGTGATTTCCCAAGAAGTTAAATATAGAATCACTCAATGGAGTTACTATTTTAGTACCAGATAAATAGCAAAAAGAACTGAGCACATTTGCTGAACAGAAGCTTCTACATGCATATTCACAACACTATTCATGATAGTTAAAAGATGCAAATTGCCAGAATGTTCATCAACACATGACTGGATAAACAGATTATGGTATATGCATTCAGTGGAATATTATCTAAACATAAAAATTAATCTTCAAAACATGTTAATTAAAAGAGGCCAGAAACAAAAGGGTGGAAAAAGTTCTGTTGTACTGAATAGAAGGATGTTAAGACATAAGTGGCACTGATTTTAGTGCCAAAATAACATGCTAGCATTTGGTCCTGCCTGAGTTGTAATCACTCTTGGTATGTCTCTACTCATTGATACTTCACATTTGCAACTCACAGAGCAAGATTACACAGTCGATGCAGCAGCAGAGTCACCAATTCTGATACCCATGTCCTATGTTGAAATACCTGGTTCAAGTCCTGATTTGTGCTTTTTATTTCAACTACCTGTTAATGAGTTTGTTGTGAGGCAGCAGGCAATGATCTAACTACTTGAGTGCACACTACTCACATGGGATATACGGATTGAGTTCAGCCCTCCTGACTTTGACAAAGCCAAGTTCAGGCTGTTGTGCTCTCTCTCACCCTCTCTTGCTCTCTCTCTCTAGATTTTGATTTCTCTCCCTCTCTTTCACATAAGTAAGTGAAAAGTTTAAAGATTAAAATTTTTAAAAGAAATTTCAGATACACTTCCAATTTCAAACTTCATGTCACTTTGTGACTGTATCTTCATTTTGCTTCCTTTCAGTTATAGAAAATTCAACAGTGCAAATTGTCCCATGTGACTCTACTGAACTTAGATTGGAATGATTTGCATTTCCCATTATGTTATTGAGAATGTAAGTGGAGCCTGTCCATTCTGTGATTCAGAATAACACAGGTGAGAAAAATAGGATCCCAGACAGTTTTCAACCCAAACCAGATTATCTATGCATATAGTATCCCCTCTCTATTCAAGGTGGAGGGACAGATGCATAACCAGAAAGGCTCCAGTGTTCCCAAACTGTTCAGAATGGTCAGCTGCTCTGTACTAACCAGAAAACACTGTGTGGCCTCAACGTTTTGCAACTTGGGTTCACACCCTAAAGAGTGCTTTCCACCACCTTTTTCTCTGGTCCTCTCAGACTTGCGCACAAAGAATCCTTAAGGATTTTTACACTTCCACAGGCTCAAATATTTCCTTAAACAAACATTGTTCCCTAAACTTGAGCATGAAAATCCCCTTTCTAAATATTTACTTACAGAGTTTCTGTTTCAGCACATCTGGAGTGTGGCCAAGAATCACTAGTTCTTACCAGTTGCCAAGTAAGGTTGATGTTGGTCTACAGACCACACTCAGCAAATCAGGGCTCTAGTTCTTCACTGGCTTTCTCAGGAGTTGAAATGTTTTGAATTCACTTGAAATGATATCCTGTGCTCTTCCAGAAGCTAGGTATTTTATCTACTCATAAGTCTCAAGTCACTCAATTATGAGGTTTGAGGAAAGAATCTTGACTACAAATGTTCCCGAGCCATTCATTAATGCCAGTTCTGCCATAGCATACTTTTCAGGCTTTGAGAAAAGGCATTGATAGTTATACATAAGAGGGCGCTATGTTCTGTTCAACAACTTAGATAGAAGTATGATTATACCCCTATTAACAAGATTCAGATAGATTTTATTTTAAAAGGTCATAATGCAGATGATAAAAATCTAAGCAAGGTTTTTCCACTGTGTGCTTCTGGTATAAAGTCACTTGCCTAAAATATGCAGCAAGAAAAGGCAGAATCAGATGTAAGAGTCTAGTCTATTCATTCCCTTTAGAAATTTCCCCCAGGTACACTACTTGACAACAATAACAATAGTAGATAAATACTCAAGTGGGCTTTGGAAAGCCTGGTATGAAACTTGACAAGAAATAAAGTGATACATTCACTCCTCTAGGTATCTATTTCAGTGCTTCCATTAGTAATAGAATTTCTCCTCTAGATGCATAATTGATAACAAAATAAAAATAAAAATAGATCTTTAATCTAAGTATCGAAGTACAATACATATTACAGTGTAGCAATCATTCCTGCAAAACTCAGGGGTGTGATTTCATTATGCCGAGTTTCACATTCCCTTAAAGCTCATCGACAGGGCTTTCAGCTCTGTTCTGTTTGAGAGATGTTTATGTTTGCATCGGGAGGGTTGCCTCCCTTTTCTATAAGTGAAGGTCTCTTTTCCTCCTAAAATAATACTATCAAGGAAATATTTTAGGGGAAGTCCTCTTGCACAACTACTGCAGTTGCCACTTGAGCCACCCATGTCCCATATCTGAGTGCCTGGTTCAAATCCTGGCAATTTTACTTGGCATCGAGCTTCCTGCTGAAGAACCTGTTGGAGGCAACCGATGATGGTTTAGGTCCATCAGTCTCCACTGCCCATTTAGGCAGCCCAGCTGACAGGCCTGGACCAGTCTTGGCTTTCTTGAAAATTTGGGTGAGAATTTGGATAAATCAGAGAAAAGGTTCTCTCTCTCTCTATCTTCCTCCCCCAATTGTCTCTATGCCGCTCTGCCTTTCAAGTAAAATGAAAACAAACACTTAAAAAGGAGATATTACACTCCCTTTAAGGTAACTAATTTAAAGCTCAAGCTCTAAGAATAATAGTAAGGTAAGAAAAGACCTGTAATAATGTGGATAATAAGGCACATCAAAAACAAATAATAGTTTTCATGGGGGTGACTGAGAAAATCACTGCAGAATAAACTAATAAGCTTTTCTCTAAAAATGGAAGCAAAAGATTGATTGCATGAAATAAAAGCCCACCCAGAAACAAATGAGGTTTTTATTGGCTAGCGAAAGAACACCAAATAAGTATCCAGTAAGTAGTAGGCAATAACGAAGAGTCTACAAAAATTTCATAGAAAATGTATGTTATGAAAAAACTACATATAGGTTTTAATTTTTTATACCAATCATACCTTTCATTTCTATTTCTATTCACTTTTCTAAATATCCTTGCAAGTTTACTCACTAGGAGTACCAAAATATAGCCTTAGTCCTCAAAGGATTGAAAAAGAAAATCACACTGCAATGATTAGAAAAGAAACTGATCTGTAACTTACACCACCAAAATTTTCCATACATCACAATAAACAAATTCAAATATAACAGCTGTCAGTTTGATTTAAGTCAAAAAACATATTTGGGCTTTTAGTCCTATAACAGATGACAAAAAACCATCCCTCAGACTGCGCACTTAGTTTCTCTTAAGACTTGTAGAAGGAAAACAAGCGGTGAATCATGTCATCAGCATTTTGTTGAGGAAGGAATGAAACATCTTCCATTCTTGGTGACTATATCTCCTCGGGAAGCAGTCAGTGTCTCCCCAGTGTCTGCCTGGGACCTGTGCTCACTTAACAACCAGGCACGCTGGGAGCGCCAATAACAATGGTGGTTATGTCTATGAGTAAGTCACCTTCATGGAGCTGCTTAAGCACGCTTCAGCCAACTTTATCATCTATTTTTGTTCCCCACTTTGGGACATTAAGGTTGACTCAAATGAGAAGCATTATGAATGTTAAACAAATAGCAATTAAGGTACAACAATAGAAGAGATTGTTCAGCTCACGTGAGATCAAAAAATGATGTGGACTACAAGTAACTGACCAGCCCTTATTTGGTGTTATGACAACAGGCCCCACATGATGGGGACCTGCACCTTTAGCAACAGGGTCCACCATGACAGATGATTTTTGATAATACTTTAAACATTCTTACATGCAAAAACATCTTTTTATGATTTGAGGTTGAAAGATATGCAGAGACTTAAACCCACCCATCACTCCTAATCAGAAGTTTGTCAAACACTGAAGACTGGAGAGCATCACAAGTATGAAGTACTACGAAAGGAAGACCAAGCAACTCACTGAATGATTTTCTTCATGTTACATTTCAGTCAGCTGCCTTTTATTATTCTGAACACTAGTCAAGCCACCAATGCATATGAAGGAGGAAAATAAGGGAAAAGAAGATAAAATGCATTTTTAAAATGCATAAAGAAAAAAATCTAGACAGGATTGCAAATATTGTATCTTGATGCAATAATATCAAAGAACCAAAGAAGTGATGCTTTCCATATGTTTAAATATTTTTCTATAGGAACCTTTATTGAAAAGCCGTAACTTTGTGAGTTACAGACCTAACTACAGAGAATAATACACAAATTTTGTGAAAACGGAATTGAGATTAGTTTGTTTTGGTACAGATATTTTTTTGAAAGCCATAGATAAGAGGGATTTCAAAAAGTTCATGGAAAATGTGCACATTATGAGAAAACTGTGTTTTGTGCCAAAATAACCTTATCTTTAAATTCCATTTTTGCCTGAATTCTTGGAAATACTCGCAAATACATTTATTTTTCTTTCAGATGCTAAAAAGATTAAAACCAAATATAAGGAGCCTGTGCAAAATACACATACTGTTGTGTGGAGTCGCTATGAGAGCCCATGTTCGTTAACTGAATGAAATGACAATGTGCTGAGTATGTTCTGTACCCTTCAACCAAAATTAGTTCCAAGTTATGTTCTTATATTTACAGTTTTTATAACATCAACCAAATAAATAATAAACTATAATTTTATATTTCTGTCCTAGAGTGAAGATCAATCTTTTGTCTCTTAGCAAAGAGTTTTATAAAAGAAAATTTTAATTTAAAGCACAAAATGAATAACATTTGCAAGTAAAACTACAAAATCTCCTAGGGGCTTATAATTGTCCAATGTTAGAAATATTTGTTAAGAGTTACATTTCCTTTTTTATCTATTTAAATACTATGACTTGCCTCCAGAGTCTCTGATTTTTCTCAAATACTCTGCAGAAGTACTTTACAGAGAATCACAATGAAATCTATTTTAATGCTCCAAATAAATACATTCATAATAATTAGTGTTTCATATATGCTTTTGTACATATGCTTTGTATAAAACTTTCAACTTCTGGAATTTTTTTTTTTAATTGCACATTACCAATCTACCAATTAGATCTTTATTAAAGTTTAATTAGTAAACCAAAATTTGACTTAAAAAAATCACAAAGGCTTTCAATATTACTGAAAGGAAGCAATTTATTTACAAGTCCATTTTCTTCTTTTTTAAAGACTTATTTATTTTTATTGGAAAGGCAGGTATTCAGAGAGGAGGAGAGACAAGATTCCAAGGCTTTCAGCCATCCTCAACTGCTTTCCCAGGCCACAACCAGGGAGCTGAATGGGACACAGGGCCATGGGATTAAAACTGGTGCCCATACGGAATCCTGGTGCATTAAAGATGAGGACTTTAGCCACTAAGCCACCACACCTGGCCCTACAAATCCACTTTCTTCATTTAAATTTCACGAATTTGGAAATTATTTTTGGCAGAACACTCATGAGTGTTGGACAAAAGGCAACTGTAGGCAGTATGGAGAACACTGGCTTAGAATGGAATGGATATTACATTGAAGACTCTTAATATCTAAGAAAAGCAAGCAAGACCTGAAAACACATTTAAAATGAGTAAAACATGAAGAAAATCTATAGGAAAGCACAAAATATCATGGAAATAAGAGATAGAAATGAGATATTAAATAGCATGTGAGCTAGGACTGAATGAGTAAGGTACCACTATGTGGAGATAAATACAACAAGCATTGCACCTTTGAGCTCTTATCTGTGAGTATAAACATTAACTACTGGTTAATATGCTTATACACGCAGCACTAGACAATAAAATCCCAATGCCAGAATCAAATCTTAAGCCCTTTCTGTACCCTCAGCATATGAGACCATGACTGAAAGATAGCACCAACACACAGTTGCTGGGTGTCTCAGCAAATACAATAGTAAATTGTGGAAGCTCTGAGGAAGGGGGAAAGGCAGGGCTTCAAGTGGTTATGAGTTCATTTTGATGGACACTTGCTGATTCAAGAGAACTGTGCAACACCAAGCATTTATGACCACAGTAGGATATCTCTGGAGCTGGGAAAAAGTCTGATGCAGAAGTGAGGCAGTCTTTATTGCTAGTGAGATATAATACTAGCTTGCCTTAAAACAGAAGCAGAAGGGGAGAGAGGTGAAAAGCAAAGATAGCAAGTGGAGAAGACTTGGCATGTATAGAATCAACAAGGAACAGCAGCAGATAAAGCAAAGCTCCTGTAAGGAAGAAGATGAATGGCAGATGTCACATCTCAGCTGCTTAGGCACAGTGTGCCCTTTAAGTGCAAAGAGTATAGATAGACATTCAACAGAGGTCTAGGGCATCTCTTCTGACTGCTGCATACAGGTTGCCCAAGTTAATGTATCCAGAAAATGCCTTAATCATTTCTAAAATTCTAATCTTCCATTTTCATTGGAGTGTCACTTTCAAGATGCAATATTCTCCTTAGTCTGAGATGCAAGAATGATTAACCGCAGTTTAGAATGTTGCATTTCAGCTGTGCTTTCAAATAAGTAGAACATTGCTATGGATCAGATTGTGTTCACCCCCTCCTTAAATTCGTATGCTGAAGTTCTAACCTCTAATGTGGCATTTGTAGATACAGGGCTTTCAGGGGTATTAAGTTAATGATTTGAGGGTGGGATCCTAATCTTTTGGAGGAGGAAGAAGAGACCCTTCTATCCTCATATACACAATGAAGAAAGGGCTTGTGAAAACACAATGAGAAGGGAGCGGGCTAACAGCCTGGAAGAGAGCCTGCACCAGAACTCTCCCATGTTGACATCCTGAACTCAGACTTGCAGCCTCCAAATTGTGAGCAAGTGAACTTCTGTTGTTTAACCCACGCTGTGATGATAGCCTGTATTAAAATAAACCTGTTTCTATATGGGACAGTAAGGAGTTTAACAACCTTTAAGCTGAATCATCACTTCTGCTCAAGCTGTCCTTCAAGTGGTGAGTGTTTCATGCTCAGTTTTGGTCTTCTTTTTAATAGTATTTAACTAAATGTTCTCAACTCCTCAGTAGTCAGTCTATACACTCCTACAGTGTAAAGTCTCAAGTAGGGACTGAAACACAAAAGGCATTTGATGCTGTTTTCCTCTCCCCAGCAAGTGGGAAGCTGCTAAAGCTCCACCCTGAGCTGATGCAACCTTACATGCCTCTCACTTGCCTCTGGTACTCCACTTACGTACCATGATGCTTAAAACCATCTCAAATTCATTCTTAGATCCTTTTATTTTCAAAGTGATAATTCAGCTTAGGGATTTTCCCTTTCATTTGAAAGGTAGAAAGTCACACTCAAAAGCACACAAAACAGAATGTGAAAGAGAAAGAGATACAGAGAAAGAAACAGACAATCTGATCTGTCGGTTTACTTTCCCAAAAAACGATAGCAGCTAAGGCTGGGTCAGCTGCAGTCAAGGGCCAAAACGCAACCTGGATCTCCCACCTGCATGGCAGGCATCCAGCCACTTAAGCAGTCACCTACTGCCTCCCACAATGCACATTACCAGGAATCTTGAATCAAAGAAAAACAAGACGGGAATTCTGGTACTCCGACATGGTATGCAGGAGGCCCAAGTGGTGGCTTAGCTCATGTACGAAAAGGACACCCCTGTTTGGTTTTAATTTATAGAGATATAATTAACCCCATAACAAGATAACATATCAGTGATCATTTGCTATACGTCATGTAATTACTTCAACCTCACTATCACAACCTTGTGATCAGCATTCATTGCAACGGCTTAACTGCTCATCTCACTTCTCCAGCCTTGCTCTAATGATCAGACCATGACAATTTTAGCTTTTGTTACATTAGTCACAGCTGGCACTGAGTCATATCTGTTTTAAAAGGGGGGGGGGGGCAGGAGGACGAACATTCTGTGAGTGACTGTTTCTTTTTTGAGACTGATTTTTTTACAAGAAAAGAGAAGGCACCACTCCTAGTGGTTTCCTGACTGGAGGCACGAATCCTATCTTCTCTGCTGCTTGTGCATGTTTGTCTAGGAGCTGGCCCTGTGAGCATTCGCCAGGCAGATCAGTGGTGCAACCCCATGTTGGGAACTAACAGGCCATTACTGGCTTGTTGTCTATTCATTTTAGATTGTTTCTATGGAGGATTTATAGAAACAATACCAAGGTGGCACCAAGGTGGCTATCAATGCTGTTTACAGACAATTTAGAGGAATAAACCTGCAGTTATGCCCAGGCTGCCTTCCCTTGTGGTCCTGGGGCGCAGTGTTCTAATCCTATTGTGACGTGATTGTTTCACCGTAAAGTGCTCCACAGAGGCCTGTAATTGGCGTACAGGTTCAAATTAGATTGCTGTGTGTTTAGGAGAGCTAGGGTCATTTCACATCAGCACCTCTCATTAAGAAGCAGGAGACGAAGTTCTCCATTACAGGAAATCTAATGTATATATTATCTTTTATTATAAAGACAATACTCAGAGTTTATGCTCACTGACACATGCACACATATATCACCCATCTTGTCTTTCATCACCATGAGGAGGAAGATAATGTGAAAATGCAAAACACATTTATGAGAATGGCAATTAAATATTTACCAGCTATGCATCATGGAGCACCCGCTTTAGGAGCTAAAAATGGAAGGTGGAAAGGAAAATATAGGATGTGAGAAATCCAACAATTAATTCTTCTGTTTTCTAATAATGTCATGACATAATGGTAGCCTTTCCCAGGATGCCAAGAAGGTCTATGTTTTTCCTAAACCCAAAGGGTCTTAGGATGAAAAAAACAAACAAACAAAAAACCCAAAAAACATATCCTTAAACTTCTTTCAAAATCCCTAAAGCAGTCTTCAAACTATTACAACAAAATACATTTACTAAGGTGTGGTCTACCTGTGCCTTAAGGTTACCTCTGGATATTAAAAACCCAGGTCAAATGGCCCTCCAGTTGGAAGAATAATAATTTTATAATCCTACTACATAAACAAATAAGCTTTGTCAGGATTTTGCTTCAAAACTTTCTGAGGTCCATGTATGAAAAACAAAATAGTCAAAGGAGTTTGAAATGAGAAAAAAATGTGAGTCAAAGGAATTCAATGTTACATGATGAAAACCAGAACAATTTAAAGAAAATAAGGTTGTAATTATAGACACATGAAATGCGTGAACAATGAAAGAGTCAGCCAGCAAAAGGCACAATAGGATCTATGTAGAATCTTCAGAAAATTGGGGAAATGTGTATTAGGAAAAAACTACGTAAAGGTTCAACTTCCCACTCCTATCCTTGTGGTCCAGCTTCCTGATAGTGTACACCCTGGGATGCCACCAGGGATGGTGGCTCCAGTGCTTGGGTCTTGGCTACCCACATAGGAGATATGGATTGAGTTCTAGGTCAATGAGACAGGCTTGGAACAGATCCTTCTCTAACAGCCCTCACAAGCAGTCAACCCTCCTAACAGCTTAATCCCATACCTTTCTGGTCTCCTAAATTTGAGCCAGCAAGCTTCTGTTTCTTCATGGATGAACCTGGGGCACATGATACTAAATGAAATAAGCAAGACACAGAAAGGAAAATATTGTGTGATCTCACTTACACATGAAATCTTGAACAGTTGAACTCATGCAACTGAAGAGCAGAACAGGCATTACCAGAGGCTGGGAAAACAGTGGGAGTATGGCAAGATGTTCAAAGGATATAAAAGTTCTGTGGCCCAGAAGAAATCCACTTTAGAGATCTGTCACACAGCATGGTGCCTACTGTTAAAAATGCACTACATATTTCAACATGGCTAATAGAGTAGACTTTACATGTCTCACCACAAAAAAGCGATAAGAACACCAGGCAATGAGTATGTTAATGAACTTGATGTAATCACAGAATGTACACATAACATTAAAGTATTGTGTCGTATCTCACAAATTGTATATGTACAATTAACCTTACTAATTAAAAGTAGAATGAATAAATAAATGTGCACACTATTGGTAAGCCACTCAGTTATAACAGCTCTAGAAATTAACATAGCTGGACTCAGTTAATAAACCCTTCAGCAACACTTCTAGAGACTGCTCAGATGAACCTCAGGGTCACAGATATTCTACTTTCTGCACTGGAGCTTTTGAATATTTTTTCACTTCCTGACTTGTGCACATCAAACAGACACAATTACCCATTGGTAAATGCTTCTGGCCTACTGTCTTTGGGGACCGGTGCTATTCAAAACCTGCTGGGATCAAAGAACTTCGTGAGGTTCAGATGCATAATCTAACAGTATCCAGGGAAACAGCTCCAAGCTTTGTCCACAATAGCTGCAGCCTCCAACCAAAGAGCTATTTTTCACATCTGTAGTGTAAGTAGTTTCACTAGATCTGGTAACAATATATCCTTCTCAACACACCAGCACAGCAGGTAAACTATCCAACCCCACAAAAGGTGGGACTCAGTAGTTGATAGACCTTTGGTGGAACCAATCTAAGATCTGCATATGTTGTCATTCTATGTTCTGAATCTCAGGGAAGCAGTCTTTCTGCTTTAATCCCATCCTATAGCCAACTGTCTCCTTACTGGCATACTCCTCACTGTAATTTCAGAGGACTTAAAGACATGCTACTTTTATTGTCGGTGATCTTAATGGCAATTGTATCCTAGCTATGGCAGACACAGTGGTCACAGGAAACATTCTGTCTGTCCTCTGTCCCTGAGTGTCATTATAGTTTGTTTGCTTGTTTTTAAAAAACGGACTCAAATAAAAATGCATGTGCTTTAGACTATCAACTTCATTAATCAGAGACTAAGAAGAAACAGTGCTAGAAAACTCTCCAGATTTCTTCTCTGATAATTATAATACTCGTACCTTCAGGGGGTTCCTATTTCCTAAATCCTCCATGCTTTGTAGGCTTGGAAACATTCCCAAAGCGATCCTTTATCAGTACTGTCTGGCTTCATCAACAGTTTTCTCCAAGGTGAATGCTCATCTAGCTCCCTCTGCGTCTCTGTTACAAGTAAAGGGAATGAACACTCTATACTCCACATGAAACCCTAGCATGTCAGTGGTTTGCACAGATTCCTTTCACCACCAGAAAGCTCTGTTACGTAATATAACTATTAGGCAAGGCAGAACTTCATCTATGATAAATGATAGGTCACAGAAAGTTCATGGCTGGTAACAGAAGTAGCACATCAATATCACTAGCAGCACATAACATAGGAAAAGATGGAGGAGCCATCAATAACGATGTTTGGTCTTCATAATTATTATTAGCTGAGTAGTAGTTATGGCCACCCTCCCTCTTTCTGTTGATTTAGTAGGGAGCAGCAAATAACAATGAGAGGTCAAATGTACAAGCCAAATCATAGTCTGCCCAGACATCCTACACAGTTCCTAATGAGCTAATAAATGCTATTGGGGTGTGTGTGTGTGTGTGTGTGTGTGTGTGTGTGTGTGTAATAATGCTCATTTAACCCAAGAAAATTAGACTTTCTAGGTGGCAGGGGAGTTACACAATACTACATTTTCCTTTCTTTCAATTAAATCATAGCCCTATCATAAGCTTTCTTTGAAATCCTGCTATGAAGTAAGGAATAGCAAAAGAATTCCCCTTCTGGCTGCACTTTGAATCTTCTTAAAACCTAATTCAAAGTATTGTCATTCTTTTGTAGACACAAGTCTATAAACTCATTCTCCTGATACAACTTTTGAAACAAAACATGGGGACTTCAGAGACTTGAAGGGCTCCTTAGTAATTAAGATAAAATAAGGATTCCCACACCAGCTCTCTATCACAGATCTTTGAGACAGCTCGATACTGCACTTCACTGGACTGAAGCCCACTCGGGCCATCGAGTTGAAAACTGCTGTATTATTATTCTTTGATGTCTACAGCTTAGTAGCACAAAGCTGGTCTCTGAGCACTTATTCTCTATAAAGAAAGTCCAAATGTTTGGCCTTTGGGCGGTAAATATTGTGTCACCATTGATTTTTAACATATAAAGTGTATTTTCCTGAATGTCAAGTATTTTCAAAGTGCAGTCCCTCCCAAGAGCACAAAATAGAAGGAGTCAAAGATGTCTTAAAAGCTGGAGCTATAAGCAAATGGAGAAGAAAGGCATGGTAAGGAAGAAATGAAAGGAAGGAATGAATGTGAATAATATTCCAAGTATTGCACTCTCTTTCACAATTCAGTTTAAAATAAGATTTTAAATGAAAATTTATCTCATTGGCACTGAAGACATATTAGCACCATTGTTAACACTTTTATATCTTTACACTGTCAACAAGATACTAAAACACTGCAGACAGCACAAAAGTGAAATCTCTGTAAAAATGTTATCTTATTTTACTATTTTTAGTAAAGTGGTGCAAAAATACTCATTAAACTGATACATTCTCCCAAGTCCTATTTTGAAGCAACTGCTGTCAATATCACTAGAATTTTTGTTTGAATTAATATATCAAACTACTGCAAAATAGTTTACACAGTTGTGTATGCATTGAAAGTCTGACAGATATCCTGTTTATTTTCTGGAACATCATGGAATACACAGACTAAAAGCAAATAAAGTAATATCTTTCTGGGTTTGTTGTGTGTGTATGTTGGAAAAGCCCTGAGCTGTGTCCAGACCTTCAGTGGTTCACTTTGCTATTTTTTCATCAGCCTCCTGTGTCAAGTCACAATCAGACCGGTCATCCAGGAGTTCTGACCTCGGACAAGCAAGCTGAGCTGGCCCTAGGGAACCAGGGGAGCTGGGAGAGCTATTCTCTTTCCCTCAGTTAATCGGATCTTCACCAAGCAGATGCAACCTTGTGCATGAAGCCAAAAGAAACACAAGTCCAGGAGCCTGACTCCATGGAATTATATCATAAAATTCAAAATTAAAATTAAAAGAAACAGAAGCCCATAAATGTCAACCAGACAAATCTCCAAACCCTTATCTCCTGACAAAACTTGCAATAATGTAAATCAACATGTAATAGAAATGACTGTCCAGTTTCAAAAGAGTTTGAAATGCAGACCTTGAGCTTGTAAGTCTGAAGAGATAAAGTTGTAAAACTAGAGCACTGATGGAACATGCTGCAAGGAGATCTAAAGGGATTGATTTTTCACCTATGTGTCAGCTCGCCTGCACAAAAGGCTCGGAGTAAAGGCTAAAACTGTCCCCTCCAACTTCATTCAAATCACTCTTAGGAAGCTCTGTTGCCTTCCTTGGCAGTGTTACTGCAACATTTGTGATTCTTAGGATTCATTTAGTCCAAGGGTCCCTGTGAACCCCATCTTTTGTCTCCTGTAATTGCTCCTGACCATCACAATTTGGCTGGGAAAATGTATTAAGACCTTTCTTTCAATAATTTATCTGGCAATAAATGTTTACATTCCTTAATCATTCTCTAGCTATACTTTCTTATAAAACCATGCATGTTAGTTACTAGGATGCTTTTCAGATTGTCAATAAAAACCACACTAGCTATTTTTAAATCCTTTAGAAATGTAAAGGAATTGGTTCTAACATAATTCAATGTGAGCCAACCAATTCTAACAGAGTTCTTCTCATATCCTCAGCTTAATGTCTGAATGAATGAGTCAGGGCCAATGTAAATACAGGAAAACTGAGGACTGAAATGGTATATAAACCTGTTTATTGTTTGACAACAAAAGAAAAAGCTAAAGTCAAACAAATATAGATAATTTTTGGTTATAGGAATACAAATATCATACGTCAAGATGTTTTCTTTTAATCAGAAAATTTACTATTTTTTCATTTACCACAAATAGTCTGGAATACTAATAACAATACATTTAAACTAGAATTATGTGAAAATTATAAAACACAGGTCATTCTTTGTATTTATTTTATTCTTAGTTAAATAAGAAAAACTTCAAATAGGCAAAGAACAAAGGTATATCCCAAAAAGACGTGAGAACCATGACTTACTTCCTTCCAGGGCATAAGCTTACAGGAAGCTGGAATCAGATTTGGAATCAGGACTTGAACCCCAACATTCTGACACAGGATTCAAATGTCCCAGGTGAGTTCTTAACCACTACATCATGTAAGTGTTCCTGCGGTACCTTAGTAGATTACCTGTCTAATTCCACTTTCTTGATATATAATTACCTAATAATAATACATCCAGTACACAATTTAGGAAAAATATACTCCCTTTACTTGACTACACTGGATAAAACTGCTTAGAATAGTTTTCCTATAACTATTCTAATTTTATGGTTAATATTAAAAGTTAATATTCATTCATTTCTTCTTTGAGCCCTAACCTCATGCTAGGCACTGTTCAGGAAGTTATAGCTGTATTTCCAATCAAAACAAAAGACAATTCCTTTGCTTATTGGTAACTGACATTCCATTTCTTGAAATACAGATGAACACTGCAAAAAGAAAAATTGACAAATGCTAATAGAAAAGTGGCAGTACAACCATTGGTCTGTTTTTCACTATATAGCAGTTCAGTCTTGTTTATGAATAATGCGTTTTGATTCACAAAGCATTCAGATACTGACATAATTAGACTCATTTCTGAGGTCTTCCTATAGTTCATGCATCAAACACAAGCCCTTCAGGCAACTCTGTCTGGGTCTAAAGGCATGGGATGTTAAAGAAATGAACACAGTCATGCTAACACAGCCCTTACTCCCTTACAGATGTAGGATGACAGTGGTTGCCCAAGGCATTCTAATTACAAAGTATTTAGTAGTCAGAATCTAGCACACACCTGCCAGAAACTTGAGAGGAGTAATGCTGCACCAGGATTTTCATCTTACATAGGAAACCAGCTGGAAACCAAGTTCTAAAGATGCTGGTGGCCACATAAAAACCACATGCCCTCAGAGTTAGGCTGAAAGTCCATGGAATTCTCTCTTTAGAAGAGAGGCATAACCGCAACAGTCGCAGTTTCTCATCCACAAGGCTCAGCCTCAGGCCATCAAGATGAGAATGTGCTCTGCCACAACACAGGATTACAAACAGGATTTACAAAGTCAGATGACTATGTGTCTCACCTGGCTGCTTATGGGAAGGTATTTCCCAACCAGGCATGTGGGTTGTTTCCAAAAAAAAAAAAAGATAACATTCGAATAAAGCTATACACCACAAGGTATGGCAAATAAAGGGTTTTTGAAATGAAGTTACAGTACTGTGTGTACTTAAAGGGAGCCTCACATTTACAGCTGAAAACATCATACATGTTAAAGGACAATGTACATTTCAGAATTACTACATAGGCCTATTATTTGATGAAAGATTTGTAAATACTTTTTAAAAAAAGAAATCCATGTTCATGAACAAATCAATACCTTTGCTCCAATTTTTGTAACTTTAACTTTTCAGTTTTGCTTGGTATTTTTTAAATGCTATCTCCTATAAACCCCCCCAAAATGGAAGGAAATCCATAAAATGACTTCTTGCAAACTGTCAGAAGCAAATTTAGAAAAAAAGGATGAAATCTATTTGCTTATTGAGTATACCTGCTGTGTTAATATGATAACAATATAGGATATAACTGTTACTTCATATGCCACTGTGTAGGTGGAAATCATAGCCTCTTTCGGTCCATGATCAGGTTAATAAAGTAGATTTATATAAAAAACAATCTAGAATTCATTTATTCTCCTACAACTGAGAGATTACAAATTCTGAAATATCTTTGACTGAAATTTTACTTCATTCATTGATTCTCTATCTACTTGTCTATATAGACCTAGCTTATCACATCCATCTATAAAATATTACTGTGGAAATAGCTTATTGTTAGACACCATCTCTATACCTTGTAGCAGCAATCTCTCTTCTTTAACATCCAGATGGGTTGAGATCTATCTTATTGTAAATATGAATTTATTTTTGGAAAATGCAACTGAGCACTTAAAATATAAAGAATAATAAAATTGGAAATTGGAAAAACATACCTTGGCTTGGAAAAATATACATTATACTGAACTTAGATCCATGCTTCTCAGCTTTCAGTGTCTGTCTTTTCCGTAGATAGACAACGGTGACTACCATCACATGCTTGTCTCTTCCTATGTCAGTCTCATCAAATAACAGCCAAGCCCCTCTCATCATTTCTGAAGCGATTTTCTAGTTCTATTAACTACATGGCCCTGTTCTATAGATCTAAAATCTATGTCACAAAAATTTTTAACAACCTTTCATAATGCTGCTTTGGGCCAGAAATTTCTTAATCCAGATTCCTCTCTCTAAATTGGTAGATACATTTTATACCTTCGTGAAATCAGTGGCTTACAATGTTATGTTACCATAGTTCTAATATTGTGTGACTATTTTAAAAGGTTATTTCTCCATTCAAATATTATTTATAGGCATAATCTATAGTCCCATTAAACTATGGTCTTTTGCTTTTGTTTGTTAAATTTGTTTGATGATATATTAAGCCTTGTATTATAAGATACATTTTTTAAAAACTTACTAGAGGAAAGCATCAAGAAAATTCTGCAGGTCATAGGCAAAGGCAAACCTTCTTGAAAAAGAACGTAACAGCACAGGTAAATATTGTAAATATAAATGAATAGGGTTACATAGAACTGAGACGCTTCTGTACTGCAAGGAAACATTCAAGAAAGTACAGACAAAAACAGAATGGGAGAAAATATTTGCAATTGACAGAGGATGAATATCCAGGAGCACTTTGGATGAGTTCATTAAAAATTGTGATTGGACACTTTATTTCCGAAGGTAATGGAAAAGAAAGAAACACACACTGAGACGTTTTAGTCATGAAACAATTACTGTGCATTGATTACATAATCAGTCAACTAAGTAGCAGAAATGTAAAGCTACTTCCTTTAACCACAGAGACCAACAGAATGCCTACTGTGTGCCAAATATATATTTTAGGCATTGAAAATACAGTAATAACCTTTTTAACAAAAATCCCTGCTATCCATGGGGTTCACACTCTATACTACATGTTGGGAGCACATGGTAAGAAGAAAGACTTTAACAAAGTACAGCTTATGAAATTAAATTGGTGATAAGCAGGGAAGGATTGAGACTGTGAGGGTGGGGAAATGCTGTAATCTATAGGTGACTAGGGATGGTTTCCCTGAGAGTATGGCATGTTCATAAAAACCTATAAAATATAAGGGGATGAATAATGGGGACATCTTGAAGAAAATGCATTCCGGGCTGAAGGAAGAACAAATGCAAAAGCTCAAAGTGGAAGCCTTTCTGAAGTATTCAGAATAGTAAGAAAGCAGCCATTGTGGCGGAAAGGAAGAGGACAGGTGTTACCTGCTAAGCGGCAGGTAAGATACTGTGAGGGCCTGGCTTTCACTGTCATGAGACTGGGAACCAGCAATGAGTTCCAAGCATGGGATTATGTGATCAGGCTTACATTTTGGTAGGATTGCTAGCTTCTGTTTGTAACCAGACTAGAAAAAAGTGTTAAGTAAAGAAAGTAGTGGTGACTGGACCAGGATAGATGTAGCGGAAGTGACAAGTAGTCTGATGAGGACAGAGTCAAATATTTGCTAATAGTTTGGAAGAGAGGTGTAAGAAAAAGAATTAAAGATGACTGCAAGCTTCCAAAGCCTGAAAGGATGAAGTTGCCAGTAACCACATTGGGAAACATAGGAGGAGCAAGGATGAGGAAGAAGATCAGATCAGCTTTTGTACTTGTTAAACATGAAATGCTCTTCAGACATCAGTTTGCATAATGTAAAAAACTGAATTCATGGAAATTAAGTATTCAGAGAGGGAGAGAGGGAATCAGAGAATTATCTGAGGAAAGGGAATCAGAGAGGGAGAGGGGGAAGAATGGAGACAGACTGACCAATGAAATCTAAGTTTCAGCTGGACAGAATGAAAAGTTCTAGGGTTTTATTGAACAGTGGGTTAATGTACATAATGTTCTTGATGTTTCTGAAGGAAAAGAAAGAAAATGAAAAGATTTTATATGTTTGAAACTATCTTGATTGGATGTTGCACCATGTACACCTGTATGTAAACATTACTTGGTATCCTGTAAACATGTAATTTCACATGTCTGTTAATGTTTTTTAAATTTTGAAAAGTCTAAGAAATGTTGAAGCCTTTAACTTAAAAAATTATAAGATATTTTCATGTTAAAATTATAGTAAGTAAATGAAAACATAAAATACAAGAAATAAATGAAACCATGAAATTAGATCACCAAAAAGTGTTTGTAGAAATATTTGGTGGGAATATTCAAGTTTGGGCTAGGAAAAAGTAAGAAAATCAGCTACAAAGGAGACTTACTACAAAGAATTCCATTCTTTCCCCCTCCATACTTCATTCCACATCTTAAGCCATCTTTTCTAAATCAAGATACATTTTTCACGTCCTCACTCCCACCTGAGACTCCATAATTAACGCTCTTAGAATATAATGCTTCTAACCTGGCCTACAGATACCTGGCAAGGTCTAGTTGGCAGTGCCCTCTGCAGGTAGTTACTCCTACCCACGGACCCCTGACCCTTTGCCATCTCTCTACTGCTTGAAGAGGATTTCTTCGCTCTGCCACTGGGCCATAGCACAGGCTCTTTCCTTTCTTCCTGCAATCAACTACCCCAGTAGCATTCTTTGACTCAGATCTGCCCTCATCCTTTTTGGTTTTTCAAAGATCATGAGTCATGATCTTTGATATGCATGTCTGTAGTCCCTGTCACATCACAGGTCATGAAGTAGATATGCAATAAATCTTTAAAGGTAGAATTAATGATTGGGGATTATCTAAAGTCTTGTTTATAAAAAATATGGACCAATAACATATTCATTTTTCTCTGAGGTACTGATGAAAATTTGCACATATTTTCTAAAGCATCCTCAAATGGCTAGAGAAAATAGTAAGTTTATTTCCCTTCTAAATAGGATATTCTACATTTAATTTTTATACTTTCATAAATTCAGGGACAAACAAGCAGTTAAAACACAGCTTCTGACATGAACTGTGGGTATCTGGAACTCTTAACTCCAGGAGAAAAATATGTTAGGAAGTGCTCAGAGAGACCCTGGTCTCCCACCAGTTCACTGGACTGCAAAACACTATGAAATATAGATGCTGTGCTGTCAACAAGAAAAGGTTACCCCTAGGAAGACATCTCCAAACCCATGATGAAAAGGAGCCTAGGCTTCTGGTAGCTGGAATCACTGTCTAAAGAACAGGAGGTCATGCAAAGAGCTCTGGGCCAGTGGTACTTCAGCTCTAGGGTGTTCCACTGAACAACACTTTTCTAACCACTTGAGTGAAAGTAATTTTTCCAGCCTGGAACATAGTTATGGGTCTCATTTTACACCCTGGTCAACATGTGCTATATTAGACTCTGAAGGAAAAAAGAACTTGGAGTGGTTGAAGAATAATTATTAAAATTACATTTTCTGGATCTTCACAGCCATACATTTTAGTACAAGATTCTATTAAAATCAAGTACATTCATATTAATTGTTGAATGTGGTTCCCCAGTTGGTAAACAATAATACATAAAAACAGATACTACATTGCATTTACCCGTTTTTTTAATTAAACTCTTTGTAGAGATTGCTGATTATCTGTTCATCTTTCTAAAATAAATACCATTACTATATAAACAACATCAAAAATAAAATGAATTTGGTATTTTAAAAGAGAGAAAACAGCAAAACAACAAAAATAAAATAAATACTATTACCTCCATTTTTACTGATTGAAGGTCAGATAGCTTTCAAAGACCATATATACAGCATATATATATAAGATCATATATACAGTAAGTTGAAAATACGTCTATACATTTTAACACAACAGACACAATGCATGAGTAGCTACAGCTTTTTGGAAAAGTTGCTCTCTTAGGAATTGTCTTTCAGGTACTCAATAAATTTTTCTTTAAATAAAAAAAAATGCTTTGTAACATGCAGTAGACAATTGCTATTGATGACAGCAAAATGACAAGGCACTAGGGAAGTTAGGATCCCGTCAGTAAATCTAATTGGCATTTGAAAGGTCAGAAGGTATTAACACACAGCAGCCTTACGTGGGGCAATGTCAAGACATTGGACAGGGCTACTGCACCAGCTTTTGGCATTGCTCTTGGCCCTGTGCCTTCTGTCTACATCAGCTCTCTTCAGCCTGGATTTCCTGGTGGTTTCAGGAGAGCTATTGCAGGAACAGGAAAAAAACAAAAAAAAAAACCTTTCTTACTCTGTTTCAGTTAAAAGAGGGAATCCATACATTCCCAAGGTAGAATAACCTTTCCCTTACTGATTGGTGCAGCTTGATCCCACCCACCACAGTTGGCTTAGTAACTATTTTGTGGATTAGCAAATATTCATTGGCTTTTTGGGGCACTCCCCCAGCTGAAGATTATTCCCTGGGTCATGTGGACTGGAAGAGGAAGAGACGCTTGGACAAAACTGGAATCCTGCTTGGAGAAAGAGAGGAGCAGCCAATAGGCGGGCAATCAGCAATGTGCATTGGAGATGATTGATCATACATAAAATAGATGTTAGTCTATATCTTCCTAAAAAAGAAATAAAAACTTCACAGAAAAGAATTTTCAGTTGCTCAAACCTTGTTGGGTTTATAATACTCACCAATTACATAGTTTTGAATATTTAATTACTAAAAGTGCTTTATCCTTTCTGCTAGCTGTCAATTACTTCCTTTTATAGACTTTAAAAAATTATATTTAAAAAATTATTTTATGATGCAGCTCCATAGGTCTAGGATTTCCATTCTCCTAATCTCCTACAACCCTGCCCCAATTTTCTCTATATTATTACAATAGCATAGTCCTCCATAACAGTCATGAGTCCATCATTCTGCTATTTAAGTGTATCCTGACACTGTAGATATGAACAATGGCAGAGTCCATTCTGTTGTCAAGATATATTTAACAGTTTTATTGGTAGTCTATATTTGATTTTGAAGTAGAGATGTATACTGCATCATACCTTCACATCTAGACATGATCATCTCTATTACAGTTACTATACATCCCCTTAAATGAAAAGCCATAAAACAAAATCAGCAACAGGAAGACAAATACAAAATTTACAACAGCATGAAGTTCAATAATATGGCACTGAATGATCAATGTGAGTGACTTCCATGTTTAACGGTCCTTTCCCAAGAGGATTTTGAACCCTTTATTGGGTCTCCTGCTTCATCAGATAGCCCCCATTGCATCCCGTCCTTTACTTTATACCAGCGGGGTGTAAAGCATATGACTGACTGCTCAGTTTCAGCCAGTAGGCAGCCTTATTCTTGGCCTTTTGGCTAAGAGCAAGCATAGCATCAGCTTAGTGATTGTGACATCTTCTATCCAGGGAGTCTTCCCTGTCCTAACAGGAGGACAAACCCCCACAAGCTCAATCCTAAGCATATGGGTTTTAATTAATGATGCCTATGATTAGCATGGAACAATTTTTATCTAATATAGAATATTGGGTAGACAGAAAACATAAACATCTCACTTGATCTTAGCCAAAAGGCCGAGAAGCGATGAAAACATAAACATCTCAAAACAGACTTGATTTTATGGAATAGGAGCTACAAGCATGTTTCAACAGTTTACATGCACAGAAACACACACGCAAATCACCAAATTCAAGTTTCCCTGGTGAAGTAAGTTAATGTAAAAGACACTAGTATGATCCACGACAAACTCTATTATGGGGCATTGTTAAAGGTAATGAGACCAATTGAAAAATTAGTAGAAATGCATAAATACTGCCCACTTCTGACAATGTCCTTTTTTGTAACTGTAATTTTAGAACACTAAATAGGTGTTAGGGGCACATGTAATGACAGCTTTTCTATTCTAATGGATGTAGTTAGAGGAGAGTGACAGTTGCTCAATTGTCTGCTATTGACCTAATCTGCTTTGATTGGCTCAGAGAACAAACCGCATGCATGTTTTTGCTGACTCAAGTGAGATTTCTTTTAAAATTAAGCACATATAGATACTCCAGCGAGTTAAGTAGTTCATATTTACTACCTGGTTTGCCTGTTTTGTTACTAATATTCAAAAAGATGATTAAGGTATTGAGTTGATTCTTGCAATTTACTTAAAAATAAAAATGAGTAAGACAGAAATTGCAATATCATGTGCATTATAGCATATCTTCTGCAACATAGTGATGTAAATACTACTGTAAAACTAAACTTCAAAATCATAAAATGCATTTAATAATTCTCTAAGTTATCCATAGGTGCAATTTTCAAATGTCCCAATAATTTCTAAGATACTGTTCCACTTTTCTGTTCCAACTACTTAAGATGACATTTAGCAATTGTGTTCTAGAACACATTAGAAAAAAGTTCAAGTGCATCATCATTCCATACTTTGTTTAGTTATTCTAAAAGAGTCTACAGTTCTTGGGATAATCAACAATGGTCCATATGGCCTATAAGAATCACCCAATCATAACAGAGCTAATGTAAATCAAAGAAATCCAAATATAAGCCCTCACTTAGTGGATGTTGAAAACTCCCTGAAGTTTCAACTATTAAATCAGACTCAAAGAAAGATTAATAATGCTGGTAACACTAGTAGTAATTTAACAGCACCTACTTGCTTTACATAAGCCATTTCATTTATGTCTCATATCAAAGCTAGAGTGAACATTGCCCTATCCCCTTCACAGTAAACAACAATGTCCAGAGAGGCTATGCTGACCACGTAAAACTTCCCCTTATATCTTGTGTTAAATAAGGCGTGGTGTTCTTTGTTAACTAAGGAACGGTACAATCAAACAGCAGTTATACACTTTGCAAGAACTTCCAAAGAATTAGAGATGAGTGCAACATTCCACAGTTCAATAACGAAGAAACTGAGACAGGGCTGAGGAAAGCTGTTTGGCAGCAACTGGGTTTTGGATCATGTTACTTCATGTGGCTGACCAAACCTGAGATTCAGCGACAGACCTTGCAACAACTTTCCTGGCATGGGGCGTGTTCTCTAGAGTGAAATATCATTGGTGCTGCTTTCCTCAGAGAGAGCGAAACTTCTTCTTGTTACTGGATGAGAATGATAACTTGGTACTGAAAATGATCACATGAGCTAAATGTTCAAGTGAGAAATATGAAGAAAATGATAATGTTGACAAGACTGTTGTAATTCTAGGAAAGCACTTCTACAATCTTGAGATACGAAATGACTTTTTAAACACGATCTTCAAAAGAGACCCACAAAGAAATAACTTTGATTATGTAAGAATTGGAAGAAGAGAGTCATTAAACCAAAGTTAAGAAGAAATGCATTAGCTTGGGAAAATATTGAGCAACAGGCATAGCAGACAAATGTCTAATAACCTTAACTTAGAAAGAGTTCTGGCAAAACATGGGGAGGAAAAAAAAAATCTTTCTCCAACACATACACATGATGCAAGAGCTAAACACACAAGTTAAAAAAAGAAACAGAATTAAGTGCTCGTTTTCACTCGTGTTAAACACATGCAATATCTAATGAAAATGCTATTTCATTATCTCTAACAATTGTGTAAAAAACTAATTATCAAAGGATTTCATCATTTTCCCTTTTTCTCTTGTGGGTAGAATTATAATACCAAAGTAGACATTTTATACTAGAGCAATTTGAAAACACAACATACATATTAACTTCAAGAGTGCCCCTGTCTAAAATCACTCCTGATAAATCTCTCTGGAGTGGTATCTGTCATCTATTTCAACCTTTAAAAAAATTTATTGATCTCTTTCACAAAAGTCCAAAACAGAAATTTCTCTTTTAAAAAATGTGGTAACTTTGACACAGCAAACCTGAACATTGGATGAAAACTTCCAATTTCAAGAAATCTCTGAACCTGAAGTATGAATTCAGTTTTCTGTTCCTTTATGGCTTTGACTATTAATTTCTTAAATCTAATCATGTTCCCTTCAGGTCATAAAGATCACATAGGGGCAACTATATGAGCTTTCCCACACAAAGAGGATTAACTTCTTCTTTGCCACTGTCATGCTTTGTGACACTGCAATTGAAATTACAGTCCCTGTCTTGCATTGAATTTAAACAGCTTTCAAAGTGTCTGGTATGTGATAGGCATTCCTAAACAGTAGCTGTTTTGAAAGCAGCAGGTAAAAGATGACCATTATTATTTGCTTGACTGAGGTGGATTGTGTGTCCCAAGGAGATAGGAACAACTTCGAGTTGTTCCTATGCCCGTGAAAATGAATTTATTTGGAAATAGGGCCTTTGTAACTGTAACAAATTAAAACAGTGTTCTGTTAAATGAGAGTTGTCCCTATATCCAATGACCAGTGTCATATTAGAAGTAGAAAGATTACGGAGAGAAGGCCCATAACAACAGAGATTGGAGTGATGTGGTTACAAGCTAAACAATGTCGATTTTTAGAACTAACCAGATATGAGGAAAAAGCAAGAAAAAATTTCTTTCACGTAGCCTTCAGATTTTCACTTTTAGTATCTAGAATTATAAGAGAATAAGGCTCTGTTTTTTTTTAAAGGACACATATCATATGTTCTCTTTGATATAAGACAACATTGACACAAAACACAAAACAAATATATATAGGTGAACAACAAATACATATATTTTCATAGATGAACTGTATTAATGCAGACTATCATACCAGAAAGTGAAGATACAGTGCAGTAAGCATGTCTACTCCTGAATAAAAGGATTCCCAAATATACCTTGTCATTATGATACTGAACTTTCTGTCTATACCTACAATGCCACAATGAACTTACACAGAATGTCAAACTTGGGCAGTTTTGTATTGATTCTTATAGTTGCCACACAGCATCAAGATATCCAATCAGCTTTTAATTGATCAGGATGATACTCTGCTGGCTCTGTCCTCAGACCAGAGAGGGTATACCCAAGAAGCCGTTGAACTTGACTGGACAATAAGATGCTGGACTCCATGTTTGGTATACACTTGCAATGGGGGAATCTCAACTGAACTCGAACCGTGGTCATGCAACAAGGTGGAGGAATCCACCATGGTGGGAGGGTTTGGGGAGGGGTGGAGAGAATCCAAGTACCTATGAAACTGTGTCACATAATACAATGTAATTAATGAATTAAAAATAATAAATAAATTTAAAAAAAAACAATGTGTGTAATGACATATAGGAGACAAGGAAACAAAGTATATACATGGAAAAGTCCTTCTTCCCTCAAGGCTCGGGTTCTTTTGGATAAGAATCCAACAGATCCTTATGCTGGCGCAATAAACACTGCTTGCTCATTTCTCTGTTCAAAATCCACACGCTTGGGTTGGCTATAAAAATCAGATCATATCTGAAGAGTTAAACAGTTTTTTTTATTAAATTTATTCATTAATTACATTGTGTTGTAATTACATAGAATCTGGGATTCTCCCGCCCACCCTCCCCCCATGGTGGATCCCTCCACCCCGCTCTGCATAACCACAGTCACCATATACTAAGATCAAATCTAAATGGATAAAAGATCTAAACCTGCATCCAGAAACCTTCAAACTTTTGGAAGAAAATGTTGGAAATACTCTGCAAGATCTAGGGGTAGGTCCCTACTTCCTAAGAAGGACACCAAAAGCAGTAGAAATCGAGACCAAAATAAACAAATGGGACCTCATCAAACTAAGAAGCTTCTGCACAGCAAAGGAAACAATCAACAAAGTAAAAAAGCAGCCCACAGAATGGGAGAAGATCTTTGCGCATGACATAGGTGATAGAGGACTAATCTCCAGAGTATACAAAGAATTACAAAACAGCCAAAACACCAAAATAAACAAGCCACTCAAGAAATGGGCATGGGAAATGGGCAGACATTTCACAAAGGAACAAACCCAAATGGCAAATAAACATATGAAAAAATGCTCAAGTTCCCTGGCAATAACGGAAATCCAAATTAAAACATCAATGAGATACCACCTAACGCCAGTAAGGGTGGCCCCATGAAAAACACCAACAACACTTGCTGGCGAGGTTGCGGGGAAATAGGAACCCTACTCCACTGCTGGTGGGGCTGCAGATTGGTACAGCCTCTATGGCAATCAGTATGGAGAATATTCAAACAACTCAAAATCGACATACCGTATGACCCAGCTATAGCACTCCTAGGAATATATCCAGAACAATTGTTTTATGAGAAACCAACATGCACTCCTATGTTCATAGCAGCACAATCAGTAATTGCAAAAACATGGAAACAACCAAAATGCCCATCAGCAGAGGATTGGATAAGAAAGCTATGGTTCATCTACTCCATGGAATACTACTCAGCTATTAAAAAAAACAAAATGCAGTTCTTTGTGGCCAAATGGGCCAAACTGGAAACCATAATGCTAAGGGAAATGAACCAATCCCAAAAGGTTAGATACCACATGTTTGCCTTAATTTAATATGATATGATGTTAAGCATATCATGTTATGTTATGGATATTATGTCATTTGTAGTATATTAACTAAAATTGAACTGTGAAAGGGGGGGTCACAGAAAGTGGTTAAGAAATCGCATTTATTTTTGACATGTTGACTGCTCAATACCATGTCAATTAATTCCATAATGATGTTAATTGTTGCAGATGGTATATTAGTGCTTTTATTTGACCGGGAGGATGCTCTGCTGACTCTGCCCTCAGACCAGAGAGGGTCTTCCCAGTAAGTAGTTGGACTTGTCTGGACTATGGGATGTTGGACCCTATGCTTGGCAAATACTTGCAGGGAGGGAGTTTCAGCTGGACTTGAACTGTGGCTCTGTTTTTTTAAGCCATTTTTTTTCACAGCAGTTAACAGAAGGCTAATAGAATAATTGAGCCCAAATTCTCACACAGGCATTATCTTTAAAGACTACATAACAGGAATATCAGTTAACAGGCTGGACCAATTAGAAGTTGCCTGTTAACAATATCCAACTCAGGTGCATGGGGGTGTGGCTAATTGCAGTAGTATTTTGTCCATGATATCAAAATAATTCCATCAATTTTTAAAGATTTGAGCATTGACTTGGACATTGAGTTTTTATTCTCTATCTCTGTGCATATAAATACACACTATTATCATTTTTTGAAAGTTATGTAAAGGATAGTAAGTTCTGGCAAAGGGCATTTTCTGAAAACTGATCCTGTCTTTAAAATAAAAGTTAGTAAAATACAATTACAATGAAGGAAAGTGACGTCCATAAATGACAAGTGATGGTGACTAATAGAAGCCAGCAAAAGAATGAGAGAAAAGAAAATCTATCATACAAAACACTTCCACTGATTGACCTGGAAGGTTGTGTGCTTTATTTAACCAGGTGAAAGTAGAATTGCTTTACTGACACAATTAGGTGTATATAGCTCCATCTTATTCTGGCATGCTTTTCTCCAAAATGGAAGAGGTACACGTATTCTGTAATGATCTTTGGCAATTTGTTTCTTGTTAAAAAAAAAAAAAAAACTCTTTAAAGGATAAATCTCACAAAGAAGATAATCTTTGAGTCCCAGGCCAATTAAGTGTTCTGCTGAGTTTCAACAGCAATAGTTCTGGACTTCAGGATAATGTTCAGACCAGCACTAAAATTTATTCTGTTAATTGCTCTAATAATCAATAAGTAATTTTCATTCTAAACTAGTTTCCTTATGTTACTTAAATAAACCAAATGAGATCATTTACATCTCAATAACAATTCCTAATAATGTCACATCATTAAATTCTACCTTGGTTCTCAATAATGTTGGTTAGTGACCAATAAATAGAACTGTTACATCATTCAGGCCCTCAGGGGCTGAACATGAACCAATGGGTAAAGGATTTTCTTGCTGTACCAGGATGCTGAATGAGCTTTCATCCTCTTGGGACTTTCCCTACAATTCTGTCACAGACAGTGTTTTTTTTACCACCTCCCTACTTTCTTTCCTTCACTTTCTCCCTTCCTCCCAAATTTGCTTATCACTAAATAGTTTCGAACCTAGTATAAATAGCTTAAAACTAGATTCATACACAAAAGAATTTTAACATTATCTCATTGAAACTGAGTAACAGAAAATAGCAAAATATTTTTAGATTTCTAGAGAGTGAATTTAAGGATCTTTACCCTGAAAACATAAATGGGGGACGCACACACACACACAGAAATCTTGCTTGGGCATTATTTCTCAGGGAATCTTTGGAGTTTATGTTTCCAGGTTTGTATTTTACTTCAACCAAACTCAACCTCTTGCTTCTTTATGTCATACTCTGTATTGCAGTGATGTAAAACCCACTATGTATCAGTAAAAAGTGTTTCTAAAGCTAAAATGGGCATAACTGAAACATGGAAATAATAACTATTTTAAAGTACATTTTAAACAATGCTTTTGTGATTTCAACACATCTGTTGATGATATTGAAATTTTTATGTTAATTAAACAACCCCTAACCACTCAGTACATTTCAGATATGTACACTTTGTAATTACCTCCATTATTGAAATAGCTAGCTTGATTTATCCATGCCACAGTTACACTGTAGCTTCTGTTACTTTTGTCTTTAGGAAAACATGGGTCCCAGTGAGGGAATATAAAACTATTACTGTAAATTAAATATTAAAGCTAACTTATTCTTGCATAAGATTGCTGTCAAATAATGGTGATAACTGTTGCTAAGATAGAAACTATTTTTTGTGTGAGGTTTTGTTTTGTTTTGTTTTGAAGCACAAATTAAAATCTAATTTCCAGTTCTCTTGGTAAATTGCATGTAGTTAGTGTGTATAGCTTTACTGATGGTAGTAGCTTAAGGGGGGGCTATTATAGTCTTAGTTTAACGATTAAGAAATACAACATTTGTGGAAGGGGTAGGCCTTTTAGTCTAGAATGGATTATCACTTGATCCTTCCTTAAGCATTTTTATACAGGAGTGCATTATCCTTGGAGCCACCCTGGGCTCCATGCCTCATTAGCTTGGGTGTTAGATAAATCAAAGGCAGCCTCGGAGACAAAGATAAGCAAACTGCAGGCCAGCAAGATGATGATGTATGGATCCAGGAGGCTAATAGGAAAGTATTGACAGGAAAATGGTGTGCTTATCCTGCAATCACTGCATAGGGCAATGAGAGCTCCCCAAAGCAGATGGGATCCACTTCAGGGAACGTGCAGCTCCAAGACTGTTAGGCAGAAATGGATCCTTGTGTTTTAAATTCTAACAAGAACTTTGTTTCTTTTCAGCAGTACTTTCAATGCATTGAAGCATGTAGTGACACAGGCCACAGCAAACTCTAAAAACAGAATTCCATTTCAGGAGAGCAAGAATTAGAATTGTTTTTATTCCAAAAGGGTTTGTGTTTTGTTGTGTTTGTTTTCCTCATCAATATACCCTTTGCATAGCTAGGAATACTCATTCATGGTTTCCATGATTATAACCTTTCTCTCAATGCATTATAAAGATTGTTTCTATTATTCTATCTTTTCTAATAGTTTTTATGCATTATAAAGTTTGTTCCTTGATACCTCAATAGGACTCAAAATCAACCCCCCCAGCAGACTTTAACATGACAGAACTCACACATACATTATTTGATGTATTCTGCAGTTAACCAGCATTTTATGATCCTCAACCATAATCAGTATTTTGACACTAAACTGGATTTTGAAGATTTTGTATGGAGTCTTAAGCCTAGTCTTCTGCCTGGGAGGGTTTTATTATGGAAATTACACTTCTTGTGTATTTTTCAACCAACTCATTTATAAAATGTAAAGATATAGTATAGAAATATGCAAGTACTTTGATGTTCCTTTCCATTAGAACAACATATTCAGAAAAACATTCATTAATACTTATTTGATGTGAGCCTATTGGGGTACTGCTGAGTGTTGAAGGTTAACTAACATTAGTCACCTCTTTCCTGGCTCAGTGAAGAATTTTCTGATTTACTCCAAATGATGACAAGAGCAACTACACTAAGATGTCAACAGCTCTACAGTCTCACATTACCCTTCTTTATTTACATATCTAATCTGGGTAATAACTTAGGAGTTAGGAAGGTCCTGTAGTTCCACAAAGCTCTGGGTGCTTTGCACAGAACACATGCCCACTTATATACCACAGTTGTAAAGGATGTAGGGCTGTCTGGAATTCAGGTCACTATATTATAATGATGAGTGAAGGCGTGACTGTGGACAGGAAGTGAACACGAATCACCCAGATAGGCTTCGAGAAGAAATCACAGGAAGACAGTCCTGCAAATTAGAGGCCATAATTTATGATAATTGCTTTGTTAAATTTGTAGCTGTTGGAAGGCTCTATCTGTATCATTACCTAAAAAACCTAATATTTTCCTATATTTAAGGAACTCAGGCACTTTATCTCACATATTATGCACATGAATTTAGTATAACTGATATTTTAATAAAAAGCATGTTTTAATTCATGATTGATTTTCCAACTAGCTTTCTGAATCCCTCATTCAAAGATTTTGTAGTTTAATTGCTTTTGAGAGGGATGAGCAAAGAATCAATGAAATCCCATTGTCAAGTCTATATCTTAGAGATGAGACAAAGGAGGTCTCTTCTACCCACACAAAAGGAACCACTTGTCAAAAGCCAAACAACCCGTAATTGGCAAAAGTGAACCAGATTCTTAGGTCTGCTGATAATCAATATGATGTCTATAATATACTGCTTCTAGTCAGCGTGGGACTTGGGGTGGAGAGTGAGGGGTCGGGGGAGGGTGTGATACACTTTCTCAGTAAAAGTGAAACAACCACGTTTACTCATCCACAGAACAGAATCACAAAATGGAAATGACTGGTTCAGCCTACTAGATACCTCTAATACAATTTCATTTTTCCAAAGAACAAGAAATGCAGGACATGGCTCTTTCTCAGGTCCAAACAACCACTGGATTGTTTGGCTGGAAAGGAAGCTCAGCCCAGTGTCAGTCACGCCTGTTACCTTCCAAAGTCGCTCTTGGTGTGACAGAATAGAAACTCTCACCTTCTTCCTATTTTGCCCAGCGGAAACGAAATGCTCTACATAACCTCTCAACTTTTTATTTCACGTTTCTCCCTGCCTTTTTCTCCAAGAATTTCTGACTTAAAATTTTTAAAGATGGGCATGAGAGCTATTGCTTTGTAGAGAGTAAGGATTTAGGAAAATTTTTCTGAACAAAAAAGGATTACAGATAAATATCCTCATCTTATAATTTGATGCGATGTCATCGCCATAAAAGTCTGAAAAAAAAAATGTCACTTGGTTCTCTTTTCCTCTGCATTCTCACCCCTAAAAGTTGTGCTTGAAATTCAAATAGTAAAGTCACATATTTACAGCTCCTGTTCTCAAACTTTTCCTGTGTTGGGCCAGAGGCATCTGTCTCTCTCTCTCTCTCTGTCTCTCTCTCTCTCTCTCTTCCTTTCTGGAAACTCAGGCAGGACTGCTTAAGTACAGTATCTGAATCCACTGAAGTCAGACTGATCAGGTTACTACTTTTTTTAATCGAAAACCTGTTTGACAACTCAGTTGTAACTTTAAGAATAATATATAAATAAATTCATTGCATAAAAATTTAATCACCATTATGTTAACCATTCTATATTGAAAGTTATCTGAGACATTATTTTTTAAAACCATAACTAGAAACTCAGGAGACCCCACAATAGCCTACAGGGCATCCTCAAAAAGGATGCCCTTCATCCCCAGTCTGAGGTTCTTAGGAGACTGAATGGATATCAAGCAACCAAATGAAACATACCTAGCTGCAACTCACAAAGCAACACTGACAGAATAAACACACCTTCTGCCAATGTCTTTGCTCATGATAACCATCACTTATTCCATTTCACCATCTAAAAACGAGCTCTGTCTGTTCCCTGCTGGCAGAGGTGCTCTCTTCATCATGTTCAGCCTTTGTTCTGCAGGCCTGGCCTGTGCTCTCTGCACTACCCATTAGCTCAGGGAACATTGTGATTAATGCACATGCTCTTTGCCCCAGCCAATAGGCCCAAGCTGTGGCTGTTCCCGCCGCAGGTCCTCAGCAGTCACCGATGTCCCTGTGCCTTTAACTGCTCTCCCTTTATCTGCCTGCCAGGAGCCTGCAGCTGGGCCTCCCAGTGGCCTGACCGACCGCCTCATGCACCCTGGGACTCGGATGGGGTGCGTTCATTACTCATCTGTGACAATAACCCATCGAGTAAGATGTAGAACTCAATTCCAGCAGAAAGACCTATAATGTTGGAGTCAGGAGGTTATCGCTGAGGGACCTGCACCTTGCTCCTTGCCTCTCTTATCGAGAGCTTTACAGGCTCTGCTGGGGCTAGCATCTTGTAAAGCTGAGGGCGGCAGATTTGGCCCCAGATTAGCATACATCTTCTTAAGTGGTACTACATTTAATTAAAAAGTAAACCTTAGCTAATTTGTGAGTGTCTCTCTGTGGTGTGTGTGTGTGTGTGTGTGTGTGTGTGTGTGAGAGAGAGAGAGAGAGAGAGAGAGAGAGAGAGAGAGAGAGAGAGAGTTTGTGGCATAGGGAAGCAGGAGGTGCACACGTTCTTAGCTGGGTTGACGGAGGTGAGGCAAGGAAATCAGGTCTTCCAGACACTGCTGACCTTTGCCGTGTCTGGCCCTCTGCCCTGATAGAGGCAAGTTACTCATCAGTGCCTGGGAATTGTTTCCCTGCATCCCACAGTACTTGTCAGGGCAAAGGGTTGCCAGCCACAACTGGTGTTTAGACTGGTAACACATTTGGCAAGGATGCTGTAGAAACCCATGTCTCCCATTGCAGGCCTTTCATATTTTCCTTAGTGGGCCAGTGTGTGAGTACTTGGGTGACATTTTGCAGTGGTATATGTCACCCAGCGGGACATTTGCCATCTCCTATGATTTTGATGACAAGTAGAAGACTTAAAGAACCCAAGTGAGGAAGAGCTGGGATCAGGATGGGAAAGGGATTTTCCTGGAATATGCCTTTATTTGTGATCACTGTCTAGAATTATTTCCATAATATAGTATAACATAATGTTAGAATCATTTCAATTTCATTGCTTTAAGCGGATACTCATCAAATTGCAGTAATTAACCAGACATCAGAAAAGATTCATTACATTTGATAAAACTTAGGTCATGACCACAGTATCATTGAAAACCAATCACGCAATTAAATACTGTAAACTGCTGAAGATATTTATCTGTGGTTTCAGAAGGCTTATTCATCAGGTAATATTGTAAAACCAAATGTTAGAATATTGAGAGAATATGAAAGAGCAGCTATGTGAAACTTTAATTAGGAATGGTTTAAGATAAAGCTAAGAAAAATAATGTCAAATCAGCACATCATTTTATGTCAATTTTTCATATTTTTCTTAAAACCCTGTTATGATCTCATTTCCCATAGATTTTATAGAGGCTTAGCCTAAACTTTTAGTAGGTTGTCCTTTTTTCCATACAACACAGTTTTGCTGCTGATTTTGTGCTTTGATCCATTTCTCTATGTCTAAGCCTCTCCTACTAGCCTTTCCACCATGCTATGCCTCTGCCATCACATTAGAAAGCCCCCCAAAATATCACAGAGGTTCCCATCGCTCTTGTGACTAATCCTATTAGAAAGAGCATTCCAGAAAGCACACAGTTGTTTGCTTAAAGACAAGCAGGGCCTATGTCAGCTCTTCCAAAGAGTCCCACAATCTCAGTTCTTTAATGTGTTTTTCTGGTTGTGATTTTTGCAATTGTTGTTTGTTATGGGGAGTAGGTTGCTGAAGAAAGCCCCGCAGTGGCAGCTGCAGCCAATAATCCAGGACCGGCAGCTGCTCTGCAAAGTGGAGAGACGAGAGCTGGTCTTGCCAGCAGGTGAGGCAAATTTGCCTCCTCTCCAGGGCCTGGCCAATCAGGTAGCACCCAGTGGACCCACGGGAAAAAAGGATATGTAAGCAGCCCGTTTTAGGCGGGACAGAGAGCTACAGGGAGCTACAGAGGACGGATGGACGGGACAGATGACGACGACCACGAAGACAAAGAAAGACTGGTTGGAGGTAAAGTGGCTCTTGAAACAGAGCCTGGAGTGTCGGGTGATTTCTTCCGCAGGTACGGGAGACCCCGGGGGACCACGATAGTTTGTGAGAGTCTGAGTTAAAGGAAACGTCTTCCCAGAACTTACAAATGTCACCAAATATTGCAATACTTTCAAGAGGCAAAGGATTACTTACTTCTTAAATATGTTACAACAGAATCGTCTTAAGTAGCATTTAAGAAGGGTGGCTACCCATAAAGCACACCTGAAAAAGCGTGAGCTTTCACTTGAATGTATTTTCTGAATGTGTCTGTCTGTCTACATCTATCCATCAATCCATCTCAGCTTCCCATAGTCAGAAGATAGACGGAAGGATAGTGTAAGGAAGAAAAAATTCAACAAAACATTCAAAATTTCTAGTACAGTCTGTGATTCCTAGAAAATAGCATGAATCATTACAATGAAAATTAAGCTTCATTGATCCCTTTTGCAACTGCCCTAGGTAGAAGCTAATTTCCCCCAGGATCCCAACAGGCAGCCCCTGTCTCAGAGCACTTACTCCACCTCTATATAATAATCATTTGACATAAATGTCTCTGCACTTGCTTTTTGGCATTTGGCCAATGTCTTATTCTTTCATCTCCACTTACTGGATAGACAGCTGGAATTAATAGATATTTGTTGAGGAAATAAATAGGCAATGTTTTAAATTTTGTTTGTCTTTACATACTAAAATATAACATGTTTCTAAAAATATCATAGATTCAAGACCTGCCCCCCCCACCAGCTGCAACAAATCCAAGACAACTCAGACATATTATAGCAAAAGCAGTATCACCAACTACCTCAATTATGTATCAAGGATATTATGATCAAGTATTGTGCATTTACATATGCAGTTATCAATCTCCCAATCTTCATAATAGCTGAGTTACATGTCATTACATTCACTAGATAAATGAAAAATCCAACAATAAATAGTGTGTCCAAAGTCATGAGGAAAGTGTAAGGGAAAGCAGAGACTTGAATCCACCCCAGGCTTGAGTCCAAGCTCTCACATTACCTGTCCTGCTCTATGGGCAAGGAAACTAAACAAAAAAAAAAAAAAGGAGAGCACACACAATGCCTTGTGACCCTTAACTCCTTGCTTGAATGAGTTTGCCAATTGAAGAAATGTCACCATTCAACTGACTTCACTATTTTCTAGGACACAATGGAATGTGATAGAAAGTCACAGGTTTTAGTGCCAGATGTGTGACTTCTGTTTCAAGTCTTGATTTTCTTATTGTAATGCATGTTAACAATAGTTAACTATTTCATGGAGTTAAATGTAAAAATCAAGTTCAAAATCTAGTAATACTCACAATACAATGCTAATAGGCTGTATTTTGCTCCTTCTTTTCAAAGCAGATATTTGGAAGAAACAGCAGAGACCTGAGACTCCAGGGCTCTACTCCTAATTCAAACTTGGGTCCCTCTAAGCAGCTTCTGACACCTACTACCTTTTTGTACCCCATCAAATTTCATCACTGACTTTCTCATTGTCAAATCCAAGGATATTTTTTTCAAATTTTATTGTCACCCCTTCTATAATATTTACAATTATTTTAAAATGTTTATGATTGGTATTACCATCTGGACAGCAATCCTTATTCTTTACATCGAATTTTTGAAAAATATTTATTCATTTATTTATTTGAAGGGTAAATTAAATAAAACAAGAAGGAGACCGAGAGAAAGAGAGGTCATTTATCTACTGGTTTACTCCCCAAATGTTCACAATGGGCAGAGCTAAGCCAAACTGAAGCCTGCAGCCAGGCGTTTCTTCATGGTCTTCCATGTAGCTACAGGTGTCCAGGACCTGCACTGAACCTACTTTCCCAGCCCATAGCAGAAAGCTGGATTGGGAGTGAAGCAACCAGGATATGAACTTGCGCCCATTTGGGATGCTGGTGCTGTAGGCAGAGGCTTAACATGACATACCACCATGTGGGTCCCTGTAGTATCATCTATTTAAATTAATAGAAAAAAAGTGGAGGAAACTATAATCACATAAATAAATTCATTAAATATAAACCCATTAACATTACATTTAGTTCATCATTTTAATTATATACAATATATATTAATTTTAACAACATTAGAAAGTTCAAATCTGTGTATATTTATGGAGCAAACAGCATTAACTTTTATATTTACACTTCATTTTAAATAGAAATTTTAACAGACATGGAATTTTCTGTAATTTATTGGAGACATCTCACTTTATTTGGAATATGTTGGAATAAGCATCTCTGTATCTAAATTACAGAATTTTAAGAATTATTCATTTATTATTCGAGTGGTGAAGAGAAAGATCTCATCTCCTTTCTCATACCTGCAACAGCTAAGTCTGTGCTAGGGTTGAAGCCAAGAGACCACCACTGGATTCAGGTTTACCATAGGGGGCGGCAGGAATACAGCCACTGCTGCTTCCCAGGATATACCTCAGCTGGAAGTTAAGGTTGGGAGCTGGAGCTGGAGCTCAAACTCAAGTATCCCAAACATCCACTCCTTGCATAGGAACACTTTACTGATAAATCTGCTGTGCAATGTATTCTTAAAAAGTAATTATATTAATATTTTTGTTCTAGAACAGTTATACCTTCATTTTTCATTAAGACAGCCACACCTGGCTACATAAATGTAAATGTGAATTTGTTACATTTTAAAAATTGTAAATCCAAGTTTGTCACATAGCAAATGTTTGATACTCAAGATAGGAAACATCTCCATCATTGTGAAGGCTTCTGTTTAACAATTACAATGCAGGAATGATCAGAAGGAAGATGGACTCGTTGGCACTTGTGCTCTATCCTGAGCAAGGGAGCAGATGGCGAACCTGTGACCTCCTTAAGATACACAGACTCGACAGCTTTACAGTAAAAGAGAGACATGGTACAAAAATTCCAAAGTCATAGATTCAACACAGAATTCAGCACAAAAAGTTTTACTGCTAGTGATTTTAAAGCCATTTGATTCATTTGTGGAATGGGAGTAACACTGTGGGACAGAAAGAATTTTTTTCTAAAGTTCTTTTTGGCTCAGTGGCTAAATCCTCACCTTGTAAGCACTGACATCCTTTTTTCTTTTTAATTATTATTATCATTTTATGATACAGTTCCATAGGCCCTGGGATTTTTCCTACCCCCTCCCCAAGTCCCTGAGTTCTCCCATATCATTACAACAGCATGTTTCGCTTACACAGTCATAAGTCCATCATTGCAAACATGGACAATGGCATAGAGTCCAGCATTCCATTGTCAACACATATCCAAGCTTCACTGGGAGTCCATCCTCAATCCAGAAGTAGAGATGCACACTGTATTCTCACACCTGGACATGATAGTCTCCACTACACAGTCCCTACAAACCCTGCCCCCCCACTAAGTGAAAAGCCACAATACCAAATCAACAACAGGAAGAAAAACAAATTTACCACATGCCACTGAATATGATATTTTCCATTATACATCCCCTTAAATGAAAAGACACAAAACAAAATCAACAACAGGAAGTAAAAGGAAATTTACAACACTGTGAAGTTAAATAACATACTACTGAATGACTAATGTATCACTGAAGAAATGAACAAGAAAATCAAGAACCTTCTTGAAGAAAATGATGCTACTGTATGATCTATGAGTCAGTGAAGAATGTAATCCGAAAGAAAGTGTTTTGAAGAAATAAAACTAAAAACAGAAATAGCAAAATCCGTGAGATACAGTTTTTGCTTATCTTTGTTGGTGAGATGTATCTCCTGTAGGCAACAAATAGATGGATTTTTTGTTTTTAATCCAGTCTACTAATCTATGATGTTTGATTGATGAATTTAAGTCATGTACATTCAGGTTAATATGAATGGGTGTTATTTTGGTCCTGTCATTTAGCAATGGGTTGTTCATTGGTTTAGTCTTCTGTTGTTATTTTACTGGGATATTCTTCACATTTGCCTTTGGTTTTGGTGGGTGTTATTCCTCTTCTCTGTCAAGAGAATCTCTTTAAGTATCCTTTCTAGGGTAGGTTTGGAAGAGGCATATTCTTTTAACTTTTTTTTACTGTGGAAGAATTTTATTTCATTTTGATAGACAAAGGAAAGCTTTGCTGGGTGCTTTGCTCGGTTGATATCTTATGTGGTGGCCAGTTCTTGTCCTCGCTGCCCTGCTCCCCATCCAGCTGTCCAACTGGGAGGGCAACAGAGGATGGCACAAAGCATTGGAACCCTGTACCCACAAGGGCACATGGAACAAGCTCCTGGCTGGGGATCACTCAGCTTCATCTGCTGTGGCCATTTGGGGGGGTAGACCAGAGCTTTGAAGATCTTTCTCTCTGACTCTCCTTCTTTCTGCAATTCTGATCTGCCTGTCCAAGAAATAAATAAATCCTAAGAAAAAGAGTTCTTTTGTTGGTAAAGGTTAATTTGTATTGCAGAGAGACCATATGATTTCATGTTGCTAAAGTCTTGGACTCTGGACTAGTGGCCACCAAGTTTTATGGTGGAAGAAAATGAGCATGAGATGGCTTTTGTGGAAGAGGAACCAGAGGATTTCAAGAAGAGTAGAAGAGACAATCAAAAGGATACTCGCTCATGCTGAACTTTTAAATAACACAGAGGCCCTATTTTACAGCATAATGCCAGCATGCGTATATTTCTGGAAAGTATCAGGGAAAGGATCATTATGAAAGTTGCTATTCCTGTGGACAATTACATGAGAGCAACTCTAGCCACACTGAACCTGAACATGAACTGTGAGACCCCTGTAGAAAATTTATAGAGTTGAAGAGTGCTAAGCAAAATTATTAAGTTGATTCTTGAGCTCTTACTTTAAAAAGTATGACCGTATTAAAATATAAGCAGCTAGACTACTGAATTTGTAAAGCTTCTGGGATGTGACCACTGAACTTCTATTTGACCTTTCCTATTGAGAAATGCGTCTGATACTCATAGAAAGAAAGTGACCTAAGAGTAGGGTTTGAGTCCCTGGGTCCAACTACTCCTCAAGTCACAGATATTCCCAGTTTCCCACTTAGGTCAATGAATAAACCCCTTAGGAATTAAAATTATTAAATCAAATTAATGATGATAAAAACAGATCATATCAAAAGAATATAAAAACAATTATGTTCTTTTTATATTTTTCTGAAATGTCTATAAGATTCCAAAATATAAAATAGGAAACTTATTTAAAAGAGAGTTGATACTTAGTTTTTTTGTCTCTTCTTTAATTGGAAGTTGGAATAGAATAGTATCTAGGCAAAGGGCTAAATTCATATCACCCAGGTTTAAGCAATGGTTTCACTAACTACTAGCACAGTATAATACATAATGCACACATTACATCTACTCTCTGTACTCTCCACGTATAAAATATGGAATAATAATAGTACCTGACTCATAGAGTAGTTGTAATAATTTAATGAGTTAATGCATGTAATGCATTAGAACAACACCTGCATGCTGTAGGCAGATTTATGGAGAGAAGGAGAGACAAAAAGATCTTCCAGGCATTGATTCACTCTCCAAATGGCCACAACAGCTGTGACTGAGCTGATCTAAAGCCAGGAGTCAGGAGTTTTTTCTAGGTCTCCCAAGTGGAGGCAAGATCCCATGGCTCTGGGCCATCTTCTGTTATTTTCCCAGGCCACATGCAAGAAGCTGGATGCAAAGTAGGGCAGCCGGGACATGAACTGGCACCCTTATGGTATCCTGGTACACACAAGGCAAGGATTTAGCCACTGAGCCATTGTGCCATACCAGGGGCTGGTTATCTGATGATGCTTTAGAGACCCTGGTGTGGGGAAGAGTGTTCCAAGTGTTTTACGTGAGTGGTTTTGATAGTTCTGAAAAGTTGTTGGTGTCATTGCTCTAGGGTTGAAAAAATCTTTCCAACGTCTGTTGGTTGACAAAGTCCAGCTTAGTCCATCCACAGATCCAGGAACAAGATTTCTTGGCCTGTTCTGCTTTCCATCCTCTGACGAGTCAGTTGACATCACCTACCTAGACGATGGCCTAGATGAGCTGGCCATCATGTTCTCCATGTGCAAGTGGATGCTATCCACCACACAGGCATCAACAACTGATGAGGCCGAGTTCAGATACACATGTTCCAAGGTCAGACCACACATCCTGTGTTGTTCTCTTTAGCTGGGGTCTGAGTCCAGTAATCTAGTTGAGGAATCCTCCAAGAAATCTTGCGTGGGGTATCCTCACACTTGACTCCTGTGTGCAACAGCCAGTGCAGGGTCAGGTTTGGTCCCTCACCAGCACCAGCCAATGAACATGCCAGCGGATGCAGCTGTCTGGTCATTTCCATCCCAGCCCCCTATCTCATGTGAACCAACTTCACATGTCAAAAAAAAAAAAAAAAGGATAAAAGGAAACTGAACTACACCATACACATTGACCTCATTTTTATACCTTTCATAACATTACCTCTAAATGGATCCTACACCTAAAAAGGAAATGAAAAGCCATAGACCTCATAGAAGATAACATAGAGAAAATATAGGTGAATTGGGGTTTGGCAATGAGCTTTAGATGCAACACCAGAAGCATCATTTTTAATACTTAAAAAAAAATTGATAAGCTGAACTTCTTCAAAATTTAAAACTTCTATTCTGCAAAAAGTCATTGCAAAGAGAATGAAAAAGGAAACCACAAAAATGAGTCATCATGTTTTAAAAAGACATAGAAGAAACTTATATGCATTTTATTATGTAGAAAAAATAGCAAACTGTGAAAAGGCTCAAACTGTATGGCTCCAACTAAGTGACAATGCATAAAAGTAGGACTATGGCAACAGAAGTCATGGCTTGGGGTGAGCGAAGGGTGAGCAGGTAGGACAGAGGATTTTTTAGGGCACTGAGATTACTATGTACGCTACTGTAGAAAAATGATAAAAATTATTATGAGGAGTAAATGTCAGTAGCTGCCAGGACTTGGGATGGTGGGAAGGATACAAGACATTTTAACGGCACTGAAATCATACTGGTGGATACAGCATTGCTGCACATAAACTTGGAAAGAATTGTGTAACATAGAATTCTGTATATCTATACATACATAGAATTCTGTAACACAACGAGTAATCCTAAATTATCCTATGAATTTAAGTGAATAATAATAATGCCAATACTGCTTCATCAGCTTTAGCAAATGCACAACACCAACACAATATGCTAACAGGAAACTGGAAGGCAGAAGGAGGTAAGAGTGTACAGTAATTTTCTGTATTTTCTTTTCTACTTTTCAGCAAGCCTAAATCTTTTTTAAGAAGCAAAGGCATTTAATAAGTGACTTGGGGCATGTGGTCTTGGAAGAACATTATTGATCGCTGTGGTATTAATGGTCAGGGGCCCTACTCAGAAGTCATCAATGGTTAAATGTCAGCCTTAGGGGCATATTGAGCAGGGGTCCTCAAGGGTCAGTCATGCACCTGGTACTGTTAAACACTTTCACAAGTGACTCCAATCATGAGCTCTAGCTTGTGCTTCTTAGGTCAGTTCATATTCTGGTAAAGATAATAACATGTAAGCTATGACATGTGGCAAAAAAAATTAGGGGTCATTTAAACAGATGAAATAATAAGGAAACGTGTAAAGAACACAGAGTTACCTTGAGGTGAATCTTCATCTAGGTCCTGTCTTTGTTTCTTTGGCTGGCCTTATCTAAATAAATTTAGACAGGTTCTCTAGTCCTTTGAATGAAGTCATCTGAGATGTTCCTTACTCAATTGGTCCCCTAAAGATGACCCTAGATTGGACTGGGCTTAGGAAAGATTCTCAAATGACTCTTAACATGTGAATTGGAAAATCTTTTATCCTCCATGTTACTGTTATCTGTGAGGAGCTACAGGTAGCTATACAAGATAAGCTGAAATACAGATTGATACAGGAATTACGGAAAAATACTTGGAAGTATCCTAAATAAATTAGAGATAGAGCTACGATGTGATAGCAATCCCTTTTCTGGTATTTACCCAAAAGAGATAAAATTACCGCCTTGGGAAAAATATGTGCACTCTTATGCTCATTGTAGGTTGTTAGTAATAATCAAGACATACAAAAAACTTTAATGTTCATAGATGAATGGATAAAGTGTATTGCTGTATATATACGAGGAATATCATTTAGTCTAACAAAAAAGGAGAATCTGCCTATTTGCCACATGGTTGGAATTAGAGTACATTACTGTAAGTGGAAAGCAAGAAGATACACAAGATTAGTGCCTACCCTCACTTAAATATGGAATTAAAAATAAGTTAATGCACAAAAAATTAAAAAGTCAATACCATATGAATGGGAGGAAATAGGGAGATATAGATCAAAGCATATAAAACAGCATATATGTAGATGAACAAGACTAGTGATCAAATGTTCAACATGAGGACCAAAGTTAACAAAATTGCATTATCTTAGGAGCTTAAAAGATTTCAGCCGCTCTTGTCACAAAGCATGTGCAATAATACATGTATTCACGTATTTCTTCATAGTAACCATTTTACTATTTCTATGTAACTCATAATATCATGCTATAAATTTCAAATGTATAAAATAAAATTTGTGCAAAAAGAAATAAAGCAAACCAGCTGGAATAAAGAAGTTTTATATTACTTGAAACTACTCAGATGATCACAAAATGAAAATTTTATAAATCATTATATTTTCACTGGTCTATAAATACCTACTTTTTATGAATTGACAAGATAAATTATATGCAATTGTATTTTATTTTTTATTGTATCATACTTATTAGCATGGTAGCCTAGTGGCTAAATCTTCACCTTGCATGCATCAGGATCCCATACAGCTCCTTGCCTATGACCTGGGAAACCAGCAGATGACAGCCCAAACCTTGGGACCTTCCACCCACATGGGAGACCCAGAGCGGGCTCCTGACTCCTGGCTTTGGATCAGCTCAGCTCCGACCATTGCAGCCACTTGGGGAGTTAATGAGCAGAGGATTTTCCTTCCTTTCTGTCTCTCCTCTCTCTGTCCATCTGACTTTCCAATAAAAATAAATAAATCTTAAACTACAAAGAAGCAAACTAACAGGTGGAAGATCTTTGTCTCTCCTCTCTGTAAAATCTACCTTTCCAATAAAAATAAATAAATCTTTTAAAAATATTTATAGTTCAATAATAAAACAAAGCAAATCAACTTTTAAAAGGTTAAGCGTTTTGCATCTTCTGTAAAATATACAAATGACCAATAAGCACAGGAAAAGGTGCTCAGTTTCAGTAGTTATTAGGTAAATGCAAATCAAAACCATAATGAGAAATCACACCCACAAAAATGACTGTAATCAAAAGGAGACAACTGCCAGTGTTCACTGGGATACAGAAACCGCAGGACTCATATGTTCTAGTAGGTATGTAAGAAGGTGCAGCTACTCAGGAAATCATTTTGCTATTTTTCTTAAGGGTTCAACACAAGTATATTGCACCACTCCTAGCAATCCATACCAAACAAACCAAAGTGTCCACACAAAAATGGTATGCCAACATTCATGGTGCATCAGGTGACAAGTATATGAAAAAAATATTACATATCATATAATTCTATCAGTATCACTGATAAATAAGGAAAGAAACAGTGATGTTACAAAGTAAATGAAACTGATAAACCTTAAACTAAGTGTAACACAGGCACAAAAGAACATGTTTCATATATTCATTTATATAAAGGTTCAAAAAAGGTATAAAATATCAGAGCTTTGGAACTGGAAGTAAGGATGTTAGATGTTATAATTAGGTACAAGTTTTCATTCTAAAATCATACTGTTGTGATAGCACTAGAATTATGTAAATATACCAGCATTCAGTGAATTAGACTATCAAAATGGATTAGGTGATAGTATATAATTCAAATCTAAATAAAGCTGTTACAAAATAAAAACTTTGTGAGGATTGTTATTGTTATGCAGCAGGTGAAGCCTGCATTGAGACACTAGCTCCAGTTAGAATCCTAGCTGCTCCACTTCCAGCTCAGCTCCCTCCTAGTGTGCCCGGGAAAGATGACTGAATTGCTTTGGCCCCTGCAATCCATGTGGGAAACTCGGATATACTTCCTTGTTCATGGCTTGAGCCTGGCCCAGCCCCAGCCATCACAGTCAACTGCAGAGCGAACAGGCAGATGAAAGAAGAATCTATTCATCCCTCTAACCGTGTCACTCTGCATTTCAAATAAGTAAATAAGGAAAAAAAAAAAACCCCTTTCTTATGAATAAGGAAACAGTAAGGCACAAATTGGGAGAGAAGAGTGCACATCTGACCGGACAAGCGCTCCATATCATAAAGGTCATAGAAACATGAACTTTTGCACTTGAAAGAGCAAGATAAAAGAAGCACATCCCCAACAGAACTTACCTTGGTGTGCATTGTTAACATGACATGGACAGGAAGCAAAAATCACAATGCTTAATTTAAATGACAATGAGCTTGAAGGTGTTCATGATTTCTTTATGGCACTAGACATACTTACACAACAGTCTAAACGGTATTCCACTTAGTTTCAGATAACAGTGCCCCTTAAGCAGCAACAGCAAAAAAAAGTGCAGCTGAAATCCAAATAGCAAAACATTATACCAAAAGATTGAGTGGGTTGAGGCGGGGGTGGGGGGAAGTGGGGGAAGCACCATTTCAAAGTGTTTAGAGAAGAAGATCTTCAAACAGAAGTGATACTAGGATAATTTCCCTGCAAATGCAAAGCATGAAAGATAAGGGGAACATGATCTTCACTGTGGGTAGATAGTAGCAGGAGAAGCCTCCTATGAGTTTTCGTAGTTGCGAGACCATCAGAGACTTTCTTAACACAGCTATAAGGCCAGTTTTCAATGTTCTCTAAAGGTGGGTGGCCTTTTTCTCCATATACCATATTTTTTCTCCACTTCTACCCACAGCCTTCAGTGTGAAATAATCTGCCCTGCTCTTCACCTCTTGCTGCCCTTCTCAATCTTCAAAGCCTAATTTTCAAAAAAAACCCCATTCCTAGGAAGCTTTCCTTAGATTCCCTTTCTAGGGATAAGTCTCTCTATTCCCTTCCCATTGCACATTGTGTACCTCTCCTGCCACTGATTCCTACTTTTATAGTGCTCTTGTCACCTGCCTTATCTTCCTCCTTATTTTATAAACCTCTTCAAGTATGTAGCTCCACCTGGAAAAAAAAATCTAAGCCTGCAATATTTTCTGAATGAAATTTTCAAAGTAAAGAGTTAAAAGATTCTACCTTGGGGTACTATGCAATGGCTCAATTGGCTAATCCCTCTCCTGCAATCACCAACATCTTATTGGACACCAATTTTTGTTCTGGCTCTAGTTCCCATCCAGTTCCCTGCTTATGGCCTGGGAAAGCAGTGGATGACGGCCCAAAGCCATGGGACTTCACACCCACAAAAGAAACCCAGAGGAAGCTCCTGGTTCCTGGCTCCTGGCTTTGGATTGGCTCAACTCTGTCTATTGTGGTCATTTGGGGAGTGAAACAGCAGATGAACAATCTTTCTCTCTCTCCTTCTCTCTGTAAATCTGCCTTTCCAGTGAAAATAAATAAAAATCCATCTTGAAACATGTAACACAATCTATGCAATCTACATTTCACATCAGTTTCTGAAAACAGTAACCAAAGGGGAAAAAAAAACAAATTACCACACTAGAAGTAATAAGAGAGTGAATCTCTCCACATATTTGGTAAAGTTAATAAATAAAGTGTCTAAATAAAGGGTAAGAAAGCATGTTAAAGATGATAGTAATTGTGTTTTTAAAAAAACACAAAATTCCTTTAAAAGTCATAGAAATTCCTTTAAAATCCTTTTAAATATTACATAAATTGATTTAAAATATAATGCTACTGAATTGTTGGCTACATATTTGAGGAATATAAATTTTACATAATATAAAATTGAGGAAAACAAATTTTACATAGGATAGAAAACAACATAACTATTCCATATTGAGGGTTCATTCTATTAACAACATTTAATAGTAAAGATGAAAAAAATGCTCAGGATAGTGAAAAAAACAAAATATAAGAACTCACTTATGACAATAAGTTTTCAAGAATGTGTATTTGCTTATTCAGTCAGTCACTCAATCAAGCAAATAGTCATATCTTTTATACTATACGCCATATAAAAGTAACTGGTATTGAGGAAACAAAATCTAATCATAAAGAGGCATAGAGAAGATCACACATTTACTCTGGTGTTAAGACACTCATGTCCCATATCAGAGCTCTGATCCCAGGTCCAGCCCTTAATTTTAGCTTCCTGTCAGTGTAGACCCTGGAAGCAGTAGTGTTGGATCCTTCCAGTTTCATGGGGCACCTGGGTTGTTTTCCCTGTTACTAGTTCTGGCCCCCCAGTCCCACTGCACCATTGTCAGCATCTGAGGAATGATTAAGTGACTAGGAAGTTGTTCTCTTGCTCTTGCTCTCCCTGTCTCTCAAACAATTTTTTTTTTTAAAAAAGAGAGATTTAAATGTATTCCATGTAAATGACATAAAGAGGTTGGTTAGATTCTAACGGGGGGAACAGAAACCTTGCATGTATGGTGGGCAGAGTGTGGTTCACAACAGGCTTTCCAGAGGAGGCAACCTGGAAACAAGTCTGGAAAGTCTTAAAGGATTACTTACCATGTAGGCAGCCTTGGAAGGAATAACTGGGAATGGGGAGCGATAGAAAAAAAGAAAAGGAAAAAAGGAGTTCAGAGCAAACACACAAAACTGGGGAACCGTTGTTTTATCCTTGGGTCTACAAACAGATTCATGGGTGTGAAATCTAGGGTACAAGAAGAGACACAGAAAGAAGGGATTGTAATAAGCTAAAAAATTTCTGAATTTTAGTTCATGTATGTTCTTGGAAGAATTATAAGCAGGCCATATACATGGAAATATATAGTGATGGAGTACTGGGGACACCATATCCAGATGTGGGGGTACAATGTAACATGCATCCCTGCTTCCAGATGAAAGATGAACTCCCAATGAAATTGTTGGACATGTGTAGACAAAGGGATGCTGGACTATCTGACATTGTACCAGCAATGTAGGGGTACAGTTAAATAAGAGACTGATGGAATTATGATTTCTTATGAAGGACTGTACCATTGTAGCAAAATGGGGAAAATTCTGTCGGGGGTGGGAGTTTGAGGGGGGAATCCCAGTCTATATAAAATTGTACCACATAATTCAAAATAAAAATAAAATAAAATTTAAAAAACAGGCCATACACAGGAAAATTTATAATTCAGAGGAATCACTTTGTTTGAAAAAGGAAGATGAATTAGAGGGAGGCCTGACTAGATAAAGGGGTATAATTAGGAGCCTCTTACAACACTTCAATCTAGAAATGATGGCAGCTTGGTGTGCAGTGGTGAGGACGAACAGAGATGACAGATTGGAGATATATTTAGGAAGCTGACTCAACAGGACATGGTGATTAATGGGAAACGGAGAGGCAGAGATTGTGAGGGGTCCAGGTTTTTGGCTTAGGCAATTGGGTCACTTCAGTTTTTGTGGTAGGATAAATGGAAGAAGAGGTGGTTAATGAGAAGATAATGAATTCTTATTCAGACATCTTAGGTTGAAAACCATGTGAGACATCTAAGTAGCAATTTCCAGTAGGCAGTTGGATTGATGTGTCTGGAGAAGAGTGAGGTAGGGCTGGAATTAGACATTTAAGACACAGCTCCATGACTTGGTTAATGCACACGATTTGAGTGACTGTCTCAGACTCCGATGACCAATGCATAGAGTCTGAAGAAAACTGAAACTTGAAGCAACTTCAGAAAACAAATTGCTACAGCATCTAACACAAAGTGGAAGGGATGGCTTCCACGCAAGTTCATACTTACTATGATATTTCACCCTTGGTACCCTCTGCTAATATTTCATCCCTCCTAATTTATATCTAATAAAACCCTTCATAACTCTTCTTTGCCGACATTTCACAAATGAGGCCATGAAAAATTTTCTTCCTAGCAGGCTTGATTTTATAGGAACAGACTACGGGCAACTTAATTTCTTCCTGAGAAAACTATTTAGAATATGCCCTGGAATAAAGCAAGAAATGGTGTAAAGTTCTACTCCCAGCAAGAAAATTTAAAGCATGTTCATGCCTTATTTTCTCACATATCACAAGTTTTTTAAGTATTTCATTCTGTTTGATTTGCTTCATTAGCAAGGAATTTGTTTTCTACATAACTTTCACAACTCATTGTTATTTATGTGACACTGGAGTTAAATAGATAGGATGTACTAGAATTGTATTGATAATTTGGGGGCTAAAGGTGGTTGTAGTATCATAAAGAATTCTCTACACCATCCCTTCTAAAGTACCATGGCTACTAGAGTACTTGAAGCATCAAGAAAACCAAAACCAAGTCACTCAGTCAGCAGGGAGATAGCAATATAGGAATGTTATCTGTAAGACTTGAAGATGATGGATCAGCACATAGGATGAAAGTAAAAGCAATCCAAGATTCATGCATATATAGAGTGTATTATATTATTCTCTCTACTTTTGCTTGTCTGGAACTTTCAATAAGAAAAAGTTAAAAGACAGAGAGAATCCCAGATCAAGAGCACAGAGATGAAAACAAGTCTGCAGGTTCCATCTAGCCTACTAAAGAAAAGGACACAAAACACAGTCACGAATGTCAGCCCTGGAGATGCACTCCTAGGTGTGAACCACAGTCCCATCATTTTCGTGACATGATCATGGAGTCTTACCTAACCTCTCTGTGTCTCACTTTTCTGATCTGTGAAATGGTGATAATATCTTTCTCTGAGATGAGAATTAGGAAAAGGAAATTAGCATAGTACCTGGCACATAATAAGTAAGCATTAAGCAGTAGATATTTCTTCTTATTCAAAAATAGACTAGAATATGGTAAAGTTAGAAAGGAAGACTACAGAGGAGAGTGATCAAGAATATAAATGTATATTTTGTGTTCAATTAGTCCACAAAATCTGTCTGTCCACTGGTTTACTTTATTACTTACTCCTTGACATCTGGATTTTATATTCTTGCTCTACCCAACTTCTCACATTAATCATACTGGATCTGATCTAGTTACTTCCTTCCAGGATCCAGATGTAGAGTATCTAATTTCTTTAACATTAATCAACAACCAAATTAGAAGCTCTAGGTGTCTTTGGTGTGCTGTAGCCTTAGGCAAAGGAAGGTGGGTGCAGACTAACTGAGAGGCAACCCTGGCCCACAAAGCTCTCATGCTAGGACCCTGACAGGCTGAGTGAGACTGCCTCAGATAGCCACACCCTCTGGAGGACTGGTAATATGTCTGCATGGCCAACTGTTACCCCTGGAGCCTAGCACTGTCCCTGGCACTGCTGGACAGTCAAAGCTTGCATTAATATTCTATAGTTATGAAGTAGGCATTTATTTTTTTTTCCAATAGTCTCATCCTGAATGAACGTGTTGTTCATTTGGGCAACAGTAACTTTATTGCAGAACAATCCAATTAATATCCACAAGTCTTCTGAGCTGGCTGAGCTAATGATTTACATGGGTGGATCTGAACCTATCAATGAAGCTAGCTGTTCAGGACCCGGCAAGGACTGATTGACATAGTGGGTGCAATGAGTGAACAAGATACTGGTCCTCCTGTTAGCAGTCCCCTTTCTAAGATGCTGCGGCGGCCAACCTGACTGGGATTCCCACCCAATGCCCTGTGTGTGTACAGGGTGGAGGGGAGTAAGACTGCTCAACTGTTCAGCTTGTGCTCACCACAATTCTCAAGTTTCATTCCTCTTTATGACTGAAGTGGGGGACAGCATCTCTACTCTGTTTCAACATCTCTTCTCCATAGTGAACTAGTATAAAAGCAACAAATTCCATTTACTATAAACCGATGATGTCGTAACACATGCTTTTAACTTGAATTCCTAAAATTTTCAAGTCCTAACATAATCCCCATAATTTTGTATTTTAGGGAATGATTCCCCAAATATTCTTATTTACTTTGGGTTTTTTGGGTGCTTTATTTTCATTGTCTTTTCAAATTGTTCCTTATCCTGAAATGTTTTTGACATAAATATATGTCAGGCAATATAAAAATGGCATATATATTATCTTATTTTTATCCATCCCTCAACCCTATGTGGTGGATATTGTTATTCCAATTTAACAGACAACAAAAGCTGACTACAAAATTAAGTCAATTGTTCAAGGTCAAATGACTAGCAAATTACGAGTCACTGCACTTTTCTAAAAAAGAAAGAAAGTGAAGGAAAGAGAGAGAGAGAGAGACTCTTTTTAAATCTACCATCCTTGAATAATTAGCCCAAATTTCCAGCCCAAATTTGGAAAAAAGAAATCAATTCTTTGTAGTAACAACTCACAGATACTGGAGAAAAAAATTTTTTTTCTTTTTTCTTTTTTCCTTCATGTTTCTTTTCAACCAAAGAGCAGAGATGTAATAGGAAACAAAAGAGTGAGTATTCAGAAGCTCTTCTCTGTTTCTCTCCCTGAGCCAGGGGTGCTTGAAACAGGACTCCTGTGTCAGGGCTGGAGACTTGGGCTCCCTCAGTGTGAGCTCAGATCCAGGTTCCATGTTGCTTTTTTTCCCTCCAAGCATTCTGTGAACCTCTCCATTTGCAATGGTCCATTTTTCCCTCACTTGCAGCAGAAACAGAGAAGCAGCTCCTAGACATATGGGAGAACCGTCTCACAGTCAAGTCTCACCAATACTGCTGGCTGAAAGAAGTCCAAGGTTTGCTGGGGCTCCCAGGAATCAGAGACCTACAGCCAGATGGATGCCTGCATTTATCTGAAATTCACAGTTTGAAAGGCTAGAACTCATTGCATGACACTCAATAGATAACTCAACATATGCAGGGCTGCACCTGGATCGCCCATTTTAATTTGTATTTTATCTTATAAAGTCATGTAATTAATAATCTGTGACCTAGGACAACCAACATATATTTATTGTACGACTTTTCTAGCCCCACACTATGCACAGCATAAATGGTCTAGAGCAGTCAGAGCCAAAACTACACTGATAGCTTCTCAACTCTAACCATCACTGACTTAAAATTCAAAGTGTCAATTCTCCTAACTGCTTGCTAGCTAACTGCATGACTAAAGCTGTATTTTCTTTTCTTTTTCCTTTTTTTTGGGAGGGGGGGGAGTTGTTTGTAAAGAACACAAATTTGGCTCTGGACACATGCAGATGAAAAACAGATGGATTTTTATCTATTCATTCAAAGTGGGGGAGAGAGACCAAGTGATTTGTGTGTTTTGTGTCTCTCTATTAGAGGATAACAAACCGATTGAGAGGATTTTTCCCCATTTTTCAGGAAAGAAAAGCAGAAGCGAACTAAATCAGCAACCATCCCTTTGGATGCCAGATGACCTGGGATGGAGATTTAGCGCTAGATTTAAAAGGCTTTGTTTACAGACAATTAAAAACCACATAAATTTAAATTGTCAAAGAAGAAATGGTTTCCAAAAGCCCAATGGCACCTCCACAGCACTGTGCAGGAAAGACCCAGAGGCAGACACAGGGCCACCAGCCCAAATGCCTGCGGAGATTGCCAGGAAGCCAAAGCCTGCTGCTTCTGCTGCTACCGGTGCAAAACAAAAGTCTTACGGAGCTTCAGTTTCAGATGGGGAGTTTCAGCTTCAGCTTCAGTTTCAGCGAGGAGGTGGCAGACTACTTTGCAAGATGATTGCACCACAAAAGTGCACCCCAAAGTGAGAAATTGCTGCAATCAGGCCCGTAGGCAATCAGTGGTTAGGAACCCTCTCTGTGGGCTTTGTTTTTCCCACCAATAGAATTAGACATAAAAATTAAAAAAGAGACACAAATACAAAAGCCTGTAGGGTTTTGAGTCTGAAATACTCTGGCTTTTCTTCTCTGTGCCTTTTACTTCTGTCCCTCAGCCATCAACAAAGCGACCTAAGCTTCAGGAAAGAGCAGTTTTATAGGCAAAAAAAAAAAAAAAAAAAAAAAGCCCTTGCATGTTTGCATCAATATTTGGTGCTGTGATGTTGATGAATAAGTAATGATGTGTAGGTGTTGATAACTTTTATACACGTCTAGGATTGGTTCTGACACAGGTGGTCCACGGAGGATGAGGTTTACAAGCTCAAAATGGGCAGGAGAAAGCCATTGTTTCTGGCTGTCCCTCACAGATGCGGGATTTTGCACCTGTGCTTGAAGTTGCTCTTTCATTTTGTTTCTCTGCAGAAAAGCCAGCGACAATGCTCAAACTGGGAGCACCTGTTTTGGGGCCAACTTGGCCTGAATATGGTCTCTTAGATTGATGACTTACACATAACAAGAAAACTTTCCCTTAGAGTTTTGAAATTTGGGATTAAATTTTTGAGTTGTGAATGTACGTGTAACTATTACTATAGGACTTAAATATATGCAAAGTGTTGCACAGCTTATTTCTATTATCCAAGCACTTGGATGCTAGAAGACAAACATTATCAAAAAATTGGATGAGGGCTGAATCCCTCACATTGATGAAATTTTTGTTTAAATCACAGGGCAATTTAGGCGCCAGTGTCAATTTGAATGTAGTCCAATCTTATACTAACTAAAAGGTAGAAACTGCACATCATGTATAGCCAAGTTAAAATTGAGAAGATATCTTTCTTGAAGAAACTGCCAACAATATTGATAGATTCTTCATTGTTTATTTGATTGGGTTAACAACATTAAACATTCTCCAGTTTAAAATAAGTCTTTTGCAACCGTAACTAATCTTTCATTCCCTAAGGTTTGGCTAGTGACAACTAGAGGCAAATCAAGAAGAATTTATCACTTGGAATCATGGCCACATGTCTCATTAAAAAAATTGCAGGGAGAACAATTAAAGGTTATGTTCAAATTCTTGGGACCTGCCCTTAATTAATTGTAGAAAACTACTGATGTTGTAAATTTTCAGTAAAATTTGTAATACATGTTAAGTTTCAAAATGGACTGTAATTTTATCACAGACCAAATTCAGAGGAAATGATACACTGCTTTCTTCAAAGAGATAAACTACGACTCTGACCAATATTCTATTGATAAATTACACTGCTAATATCTTTGTGAATAGATTCATTATTTAGACTTTCCATGCAAGAGCAGATGTCAATCAAGTAATAATGTGTTAAATAAACATTGTCTAGCGAATATCACGGATAGGTACAACTGAAAATGCTGCAGTGTTAACAATTTTCCACACATTGATAACTCATGAATAAAATGTTCAGATTAACAATTGTTTTATTTTTTATCAATTAGCCAGTCCTTTGATTTGAATTCTCCACCCTCTAGCGTCAAGGAGATGCCTTTTCTTTTCTTTAAACAAAGGATTATTCTTTCTCAAAAGGAGTTTGTCTAGTTCTTTTATTGTTTTATGTCACACAAGGGAAAAATGCTTTTGAGACATCATGGCTGAATTTAGCAGGGACGAGAGTTTACTGCTATATAATCATTAGTCAATGCAGTTGCTGAAACCTTAAACAAAAGAAAACAAACTACAAACAGAGAAGCATCCCCTGAAGGCACATCAGAACACCAGAGAGGGGCCGCATGGCTTTCAAACAAGGTTGCCCAAGCATGTGCTAAATATTGCTGCTCTTGACTTTCAACTGCACACCAAGGAATACAGTTTCACCTTCTATTCTAAAGCAACACTGCAAAGCAGAGGGGAGGCAACTATAAAGGATTTAGCAAAAGTACTCCATTCTGACTCTGTGGCAACTTAGTGCAAATTATATTTCAAAATTAAAAAAAGAAATTTCTCAGTAGAGACTCCCATGATGAAGCTACTAGAAAAGGGGCTTAAATGGCAAGTCCATTAAAAGGGGCTTTATCTCAAGTCCTGCTTTGTCACATCATACCAACTGTCACCATACACAGATCAAAGTTCACAATGTAGAGCGGAACCATGTTACTATCTGGGGAAGGCAAGGCTGCTTGTGTTCAAATAGATTGATAACTTGAAGTTAAACTTCCTCATGATGGAAATAAGTGCTGAAAACTAGTTTAAGTTACAAAAGTGGGCACTGAGGCAATGCAACATTGTAAAACAAAACAAAACAAATACACACCAAAAAGTAGGAACAAGAAAAGAGTGAAAGGAAAGATTAAGGCCATTTTTAAACACAAGGAAAATCATGCGTAATTCACTTCACAGACAGGAATTCTTGTGTTGGGGGAAATTAGTGTGGACTACAATAACAGTACCTCTCATATACAGTATTTCACCTAAAATATTTCTTTTAATTACTGGCCTTAATTTCTGGGCTTTGTGTGTATGTGTGTTTTCATTTCTATGTTGTTTTCATAATTTTGTTGCTGTTCAAACTCACTGATTAAAATAGAAGTATGGTTGAGCTCATAAAATAGACACCAAAAAACACTGCTTGCTTGGTCAGGTTTTAACAGTGAGGCCAGAGTCACATGCTTTTGCTAAAATTCCCAAGTTTATGCACACTGCTTCTCTCTCTGCAAACTAATTCTAATTTCTAAAAAAAAAAATTTCAAATTAGTTACATGTCAGTCATCACATTGCTAATAAGATACAAAATTCTAAATTGCATTGAAGTTCTTGGCTTTTGAAATCATATGACAAGAACTCAGTAGGAGAATAGAAGGATTTGAACATTAACAACTACTCTGACAAAATAAACAATCTAATATTAGCAAAATAAAATCATATTACTAATGATAGTATTGATCATTGTGAGCAGCATGAATTTGGGATCTTCAGTCACATGCCTTGCCTGGGCCTTGATATTTTCTTCTTTACAATTTATATAAAAATAAACTATATGTCCTGGCACATCAAAGCAGACTACTTCCTTCTATTCATGTCATGTTTCCTTACAGTTGATGGGATAAAACTGTGTAGTAGGACTGTGTGCTGGATTAAACAATTAAGGTGCAAAAAAAGGTAGTTTTTCAGCATTTTAATCGATGTACGCATTTCTCTCAAAATTAGAATTAGCTCATCTGTTTTTGAAAGTTTACTTATCAAGACTGGCATAGTTCCCACTAGAGTCCTTGAGGACACCACTCTCATTCACAGATCCAGCTCTCTCGTCCTCAACTTTCTACTTTTCTCCTTACTCAATAAATGTTCATTCCGTGAATGAATGAACAAATGTTTCGTCCAAGAAAGAATACAAATTAAGAAATATAAGAAATAATTAAAACTTGAATAGGATCATAAAATTTAGGAAACAGAAAAATATAACTCTAGAGCATATATTTCCCCAAATAATCCACCAACAGAGATTTTCACATTTTAAGTTTTCATATAAAATCTCTAGTAACATTTGAACTTTATGGTACTTACAAAGTATTGATATCAGTTGAAAATAATAATTTTATTATCAGCAAACTAGAAAATGCTTATTAAAATCATTGTTTCATATATATACATGTATAATTGAAAAGTCTGGGTGTTGGCACTGTGTCTGGACATAAACAAAATGTTAAGAACTCATCAAATATCAGCTACTTATCTGTTCCAGTTAAATATTTCAATTTGCTTCCTGTCCCAAATGACCTTTAAACCCACAGCAAGGATTTTTGCCTTAGTGATCTGGATTGCTAAAACTCTGTTTTATCTGTGTATCCATAATTATACCATGGTGATAAAAAAAAATTCACGTTTGTACAGTAGAGTTTTAATGCTGATTATTTGATTATATCAAGTGAAAGCTATTCTTTATCACAAAATCGAATTAGACTTTTACAGATAAAATTAGAAATCGACTCTTGTTTGAAAGCTTTTTCTTGTATATGCCAAATGTCTTAGTTTTCAAAGTGTCCTTAAAAGACCATAAAAGTATTATTACAATGCTTGCAAATCTGGCTCCTTTTATATAAGTTAATGATGTGGGATGAGAGATATTTCATCTTTTATACAGTTATTTGACAGTGATGAATTTAATTCATTCTATCACATTGAATGATACATTTATATTCAGTATGTAGTTTAAAATTTCATAAATGATTAAAGTCCCTGTCGTTTTAATTATAATATGCAGAGAGCAGCCAGAACTTATTTGCAAAGAATAATGTACAAGTCAATAAATTTGGTGAGTACTCTTGACAACATATAAATAATGACTTCAGAAGTATAACTACCTGTAGTTGAAAACTAAATAACAAAGGCTCGTGTTTGGGTTTTTATGAACTTGATCCAGCTTTCCTTAGAATCTCTTTATGATTGTAATTTCCTTTATTAAATTGGAAGCACAATAATGTGATGGCATTATATTACTAGCAAACCAATTTAAACCCAGAATACAACTTCAAATAAGTAAGTCCTGATCATGTTCCTGCTCTTTTACATTTATCACTGTACGAGGTTGGGAAACCCTGAGTTCCGGTAGGATCCTTTAAAGAAAGATTTGTCAAAAAAAGAAGATCTCACCAATACGGATGGCCTTACACTTAGGACCACATTGGCCCCATTCCTATTCCTCACTCTGATTGTACACTTTCACTTATAGTTTGGATAGTTTTCATTTTAAAAGAACTCACTGTGATTTAACAAATAAGTTCTATTATTGAAACATATAGGAAGTTACAATAGTGAGAAAGACTGGCAGTTCCTAACCAGACCAGAGGAGTTTGCATGGGGTAAAACAGGATAGAAATCAGATGAAATTGCATGGTGCTCTGCAATTACACAGAATGATACAGTATGAACAAGATCATGTTGGAACTTACATTCCATTTATTCTGATGCATTCTTCTCTGCCCCAGAATTCCATTTCAACACAAGGAATTAAAATAGAATTATACTAACAAAGCAGACACCACATTCTTTTACCCTTACTTATGAACAGTAATAGTTGATTTAATGCTGCTAATAACCAGAAAATGGAGATAATTCCACACTTCCTCCCAGGAGTCTCTGAAAGTATCCTCTCAGAGGTATATTGCAGAGACCGTCTTATGTGCTGCTTCCATAGTCTTGGTATAGTAGACAATACCAGCACAGTCAAATCTGACCTTGGCCAAGGGACCTATTAGTCCAAACTTTTTGCAAAGATCATAAGTCTGGTATCAGCTCAAGTCAGAGTGAGGTTAAACTTGTGCCTGACATCAATCATGTTAGAATGAGCACAGTCATTCTTCAAGGTCTGATCTGCACAGCCTAAGAACAGAATACAGAAAAGAAAGTCTTCATTTAGTTTCAAACATCTGTGACAAGAATTGTGTGATTATCTTTGGAGCAGCATCTTTCAGGATCACTGACACTCAGTTTATGAGACACTTTGTACTGTAAACTACAGGTTTGCTTTTGCAGTTTTATTGCAGCTTGCTTTTTCGATGTTTGTGCTTCGCATAAGAGAAGAATGAAGGAAGAAAAAATGGAAAGAAGAAAGAACTTTTAAGGACAGAGAGAAGGATGGAAGGAAAGTAGAAGACAAGGAAGGGAGGGAGGGATGGAGAGAGGGAAAGTTAGTTTCAAGTATTGACTCCAAGCTTCCAACATGTAAATTCTGCACACACGTGGGGACTGTTAACATCCCCAAGGCCACAAGAACTCCAAAAGAGAAAACTACTATGCGCTAAAGAAATCCTATACCTATTTTGATCCAAACCACTTCCTTTCATCTCTATTTTTAATCCTACAAATTCTCATTTCAATCTCTTCATCCCAAACACTATCACTGAGATAGAATGAATTCTATGTGCACCTTAGAACTGAAATTAAAAAAAAAAACAGCTTATGATACAAGCACATAAGTTAACTCTCATCCTTAGGATGGATAGAGTAGAAACCATGACAGACCTTTCACAGGGTTGTGGCTGCTGCGTGAGAGCATAACAAATTGCCACCTACAATCTCTCAGGGTTAATAAGCCACCTGTCTTGAAAGTAGCAGTCATATTGGTCTTTGAAGCCTATCCCAATACTTAAACTCTTGATGAAGTTCTTACTGTGCCAAAGGAACTTACTAACAAAGCCACGGAGTCGATTTAACCTAGGGAAACTGGACCCAGTAGACTAGGCTATCAGAGTTTTGTGTTGAGATAATTACTGCACTAAAGAGAGCATATGGGCTGTCAGAGCTGGCACATGGCCTGCACCAGCTGTTACCTGGGTGCTTTGGAAAACCTACTGAACAGCATTTTGGACACAGCGCAGCTCTGTGTAAGTTTTCCAAGGTTTCTACTGGGAGTTCTTCATAATAAATTTATTTCCTGTGTAAGGGAGGATTACACCCAGTAACGTAACTGGAATAAACATGTTGAATTTTTCTGGCAGATAGAGTATCACTGGCTAAAAGAGGAAAACAATCCTGAGTATGACAAGCACGAAGCCTGCAAAGCTAGGAATCATTAAAACATTAACTAGCATAGGTCATCCTGTATTAAACAATTTAGAAATTAAATTTAATGCATTAAAATTCTTCTTGCAAACCACTGATCTGCCAGATTAGGCTCTTAAAACATGCCCAGTTTAAATAAACAATAGTAGCTTTTTGGTTACCACTATCAGGTTAATTCTCCCTAACTGGCATATTCAAGCTTCCTGCCTCCCACCAAATGGGCCATTTTACTAGTAGTTCTTGCTGGGCCTGCTGAACCTCAGGAAAACACTTTTTCCAAGACCAAATATCAAGATGTCAGCCAATGAATGCTGACAACAGCTTCCATTTATATAGATCATATTTTCTTCTAAGTGGCCTACCCCAAACTTGACAAATGGGGTATCAATGACTTACATATTGAAACTCAGCCAGCTCCTAAAGGACCACTCAGTCATAGACCACATATAATGAAACATCTTAAGACAGACTGAAGGAAGTAAGAAGACAGGAAGAGTAGAGAACTTCATGCCAAAGGTCATTCAAAAAGAATTAATTAAATACAGCTAAACTATGTCATCAGTCATTGGATCACATGTAAAAACATATAGTCACGTTATTACCCTTGGACCTGTTACTTATCACACTTAACTACATATTATTACCCTTGGAACTAAGATGCAACTCTCTTATTCATAAGTCATTTTTTATTCATCTTCCAGAATGTTAGGGAAAGAAACTGTGCAAGAGCAGACACACAATACTGACAAGTCACTAAAGCATAAAACATGGAACCAACCTTTGCACCCAAGCTGACAGTAAGTCTGCATCTTTATCTTTAAACTCAAACTCGTCACCTCAAAAATGAATAAATAAATAAATAAATAAATAAATAAATAAAAAGTTAGCACGACAGTCCCAGCTTTTTTCCCCCACATAGTTATGAAGGAAAGTTAGTTTCACTTCAAGGAAACAATTTAAAGCCGAGCTTGCTTACAAAAATAGGTCTTGTTCAAGGTTTTCTTTTGAATCAGACCCTGTGCTTAGTCTTGATTAAATGAAATGCACTTTGAGAAAATACTGTGATACCGACAGGCTGTGGAAGCCTCCACGGACAGCCTTTCTGGTCCTGTTCCCAGAGGGAGAGCTGATTTGGGCTCACAGACAAAGAAAGTCATGTTTCAGGGAAACGGCTGCATGCCCAACTCAGAAAAATTCAAGTCATTAGATTTAAATTTTTAAAATGTATTCCTTAAAAACATCCAGGACATTTACAAAATCCTCTGCATTACATCACAGTAAGTGCATCACCGTGTTATATTTTGCAAGCTTTAGCAAATAAAAAATCCCCCAGAAGAATCTTAATTCTTATCTATGGAAAACATTAAACTGCTAAGCGCTAACAACTGGAATTAGTCCTTAAATCTCTAATGAGAATAATAAAACATGAGTGCAGTTTGTGCTGTAACTTGATAAGGCCTGGATTTACTTGCTGTTAGGAAAAGTCACTGATCCAGCAGTATGGCTTTTTACTCCCTGAGGTACAGGAAACAATATCTGTCCTCTAGGAACCTTCTCTGCGGTAAGCACTTCTTATCTGTGCTATCAGAGGACGCAGATAGCAGGCTAATATCTAGTAACAGCAGCTTTATGAGATGATCCATTACTGATCTAAATCAATCTCAAGCAGGTAGTCGTCCTTAACCCATTCATGCCAGAGCTGACCCCTGCCACAGGGCACCCTCCAGAGCTCTCTCTGCACGCTGGCAGGCCAGAAACCTCCAGCAAGGAACTAAAGGCAGAACATTCCTTCTGCTCTGTGTCTTACACATCTCTTAAAAACCTCTGCACTCTACAAAAGAATGGAGTTGATGCTACAGACTAGAGAAAAATGAGATCCAGTGTTAGCTACAATTATCAACCTTGTTTTTGTGCAGTATATGTTCAAGCATGAGTTTAATGAACCTGACAGCAATTTGCAAAGACCCTAACAACTAGCTGTAAAGCATGTGAGGAAGAAACAAATCTCTCTTCCTATACTTGGGGAATTTTGCTAAAGACACATTTGCTGTGAAGCAAATCTCACTGTTTATAGGAACAGATCAGCACAAATGCGAGTGGAGGGATCTTTAAGGGCAAATTAAGCCCTATCTTTTAGGGATTAAGTTAGCAAGGACATCAGACTGCAAAAGTGCCAGCAACAGACAGACCTACAATATTAACAGTTCCATCTATTTGAAATGAAGAGCTTTCTCTCATATCTGAACACTTGGATAAATGAATACTAACCATAGATTTCAGACTTGATTATACATCCACAAACACAGATTTACAATATATATGTGAAGGGATCTTAAATATTAAGCATTTACCCCTCTAATTTTTAAACAGAAGACAGAGGTATTGAGAGGTTCAATAACTTATCCAAGGTCATGACGGAATTGAAATCTTACATCAGCTCATGTTTTTTCTAACATACCTTGCTTCTTTAAAACAGAAGTCCGTATGAGTATGTGTAATTCCACATGCATACGAGATTTTAGCACTTTTCAGGACTAACTCGAACTATGAATAAAAGTAGCATTCATGTATTAAATATTTAAGATTACTTATATTGACTTTCGTTGGAAGTTTTATTTCCATATCAATTAGATTTGAATACATTCACCTTTCCACCAGGATCAGGAGTTAAAGTGTCAAAGACAGATAAATACAAAAAGAAAATCATCTGTGCATGACTTTAAATATCATTCCTATTCTTCCCGGCATAATACTACCTGCAAAATAAAACAAGATAAACCTCCAAATATTCCCACTGTTACACAACTAATAATTTTCACATCTGGTGAATTCAGTGATGTTGGTCATGATACAAAAAAAATTGTCATTTCACTTTATCGCAATAGATACTAATGAGACCATCTCAACCATGAGGTTGCTGACAGTTACTTTGCAAGTTAGGAGCATGGCTTTTGATTTTCAAAGATTCACATTTAAATACTTCACCAATGGAACTTCTTTCTTTGACAAAGTTTATTAAAGGATTCATTAATTAACTTCTTCTAGCCTGGCATGGTACCCAATACTTGGCTTGTTGAGCTCTGGTGGTTGTTGCTCTGTGTGTGTGTGTGTGTGTGTGTGTGTGTGTGTGTGTGTGTGTGTGTGTGTGTGTAAATATGTTGAGACTTAGATACCAGCAAAGGGAAAGGAAAAGTGCTCTTCACCAACTTTCCTGCTCCAAAGCACACCCTTCTCTTTTCCGCCAGCCTCTGTGTTGGTGTCTCCTGCAGCTTCCAAACCTTTCCAACTTCCCAAGTGCACGCGACCACCTACAGAACCACAATAATGGGCTTCCCCTTGAGAGAGCCACACGGGACTTGTGTTCATTCCTTTCATGTAGAAACAGCATGCAAGATATTTTATGATTCGTTTCCCCCCTTTTTGATAAGATATGAAAGAACTATCAAAAGAAATTCAAAATATTACCATTTTCTCAGAATGAGATGAAGTATAAGGCATTCTAGGTTCATAAAGTGAGAAAATTGTTTTTACTGCTTTTCTTGCTTGATGCTTAGAAAACAAGAAGTGGTACCTTCTTGCATTTTTAGTAGATTCAGAACAGGTTGCCTATCTCCAGTACTTTAGTTATCCTAAGGACTAAAGAGAATAACATCAGAACTGATATTGTTTGCTTATTAATAAAATTTAAAAATGCAGTCTAAAATATGTAAGGAGAAAAAAGTGTTCTCAAATCACAAGATATTGTATTCATAAATCGTATGATATTCTAGCAACATATTTTGATTGTTCTAGCTATTCAGTCACTATAAAACAAATATTTTAATGTGACGCACAAAATTACCTAAATATTGTGGCCACAATGTGCAGGATTGTAGAAAGAGTCAAAGAGCCTTCCTCTTTTGTGTTATTTTAATCACATTTTCCCACAAATTTTTAAAATGTCAAGGTTGTTCACAAAATTTAAAAGATGGACATTTTCATGTTCTGTATTCTATAATTAAGTCATTTTGTCAGTATCTCTCCCACATCCTTTGATTTTTTCAATGATTTTATGATTTCCAATTCCTGAAATTTTAGCAATCTTATTAAATTCTCACTTTAAAGAAGACAATGATCAATGGATTTAGTATCATATATATTATATTTATTCAGTAACCTAAAGTGATATAGTTCTTCTCATCTGTTTTGCCTGTGTAATGTTTAATTCTCATATAGAGAGTATAAGCACTATATTAGTATATTTAAACCAAAGAACTTTCAGCTCTATGGTCTTTGTAATCACTCTGTATTTGACTGTAAAACGCACGCTGACAGCATTTTACTTGCTTTGCCAATAACCTTGTTTATAAATGACCTATTATCAAATTTCAGGAAAGTTTGCTGCCAAATCATCACTGGTTAATTTTGCAGAAAAAAAAATCAGCTTAGCCAAGTGCCATTTGGAAAATTCCAAAACATGTTTGTAATAGAAACCAATTCAATATTCCTTTACATTGGACATTACAATTACTCAGAAATTCAACAGGCCTTTTTTTAAAAAAAGTAATGCCTGGAAATTTTAGAAAATAAACCCAAATACGGCACTATTTTGGTTATTCTTCTCCATTCAGTTATAAAATCAAAGATAAGAAAGTACAAATTTCAGAGCCATCATGATATCTATAAACCAAATACAAAATTTAAGTGGATTTACTTTTTTACTTATTGTTCATGCTATTCTTGGTAATTTGATTTGAATAAAACATATATTCACCTCTTCATTTTGGATCATTGCCCCCACCCTAAACAAGCATTATTCGTCTGTTCCCACAGAAAGGAAGATAAGTAATAGTACAGTGAAGCCTCCAAGTACAATCTAGCCCAGTACAGACAGCGTAATAATGATGTCATTAAGACTCCGGGCTGAGTGGGTTTCAGACAGAACTGTTGTATAGCTGCAGACATAAATCTGAAAGAACTTTTTGGCTACATTCTCAGACTTACCTTGAGAGATATTTAGGAGCTCCAGCAAAAGGAGTTGAGAGAAAGGCACTCAAAAAAAGAAGGTGTGCAGATTGCAGACAGAGATGTAGGCCCTATAGGAGCATCTTTCTGAGATGCAGGAAGGAACAGTTTGTTAAATGGATAAAGACAGAGGAACAATCTGAAGAATAAGAAAACAGAAAACAAATAAACCTTAATTCTAGCACAAATAAATGAGAGAAAGGCAATTGTGGGGCTGCTCAAAGCCTTTTTGCCTGGCTGAATGAAAGCAATCCCTAAGACTGAATGGGTAATGAGATCCTGGCTCCTGAGATTTTAGCTTTCTTAATCATGTTCATAATTAATTCAGGAACATTGATAATTTCATTACATTCTTTTTGTCTTATCAATAAATGATGTGCCTGCACTTTTGGTCCTGTGTACAGGGAGAGGAGAGATGCTTTGGGTAATATTGCACTAGGAATAGTGGGTATATATGATCCAAAAAGGTGAAGTGATAATTATTATCCTTGACCAGCCTTCTATTATCCGAACACAATGACAAGCAGCTACAAATAATTAATAAGCTTTTTATGCAGAAATGCAAAGCCTTTGAAGAAAAAATCCGCTGCAAGTAAAATCCCTTCCTGAAGATTATGTACATAGCACAACATGCTTCTGCGGGGCACAGCTTGAAATGGAACTTGCTGAAATGCCTGCATCACAAACACAAGAAAATCAATCATCTCCTTTTAAAATATCATCTTTAAAACTTTTCTTTGTCTTATTGCTTTATTAAAAAAAAATCTGTGTCCTTCCAATTGTCTTCCTAAAGTCCTTTCTAGGATCAGCTTACAAAGCTGTTGAACTGAACTGAAAATCTCCGTTTTAAAAACCAAGAGGGAAAGCTCTGTCATTATCTGTCAGTCATCATCAAAGGGACCCTTCTCCTTTACAGTTTTTCACACACACACACACACACACACACACACACACAGAGACCCATGTAAATTTCCGCAACGCTATCACTCATTAGTTTCACCAACCATTTTCAAGGGTTTAGAAAGAATGTTTGATGCCATTTTCTAGCATAAAGCGGGAAGACTATGGAGTCTTCCAGATTGTTTGGATAATTAGCATTGCACTAAAAACTTGTCAGTGAACAGGAGCTGCAAATACAAGGATTCTCCTAATTGGCAAAAGGATAACATTACATTTTAAATACATGGCTTAGTAAATAATCACTGCTCAGGTACATGTGAGTAACAATACTCAGACCAACTGTCTTTTGAGAAGACCAAGATGGTAGGATAAAATATCAGTAGTAAGTAGAAACCCTTCCATGAAAGTGTCTCTGAACTAATTGTGCTATTAAAGATAAAAACAATTCATACGATGCTAAAAAGGATTCATGTTGACACTTTGATCTGATTACTAAACAAAGTAGTCTCTGAGCAGGCACTGCAGAATCACTTAGTGAAGCAAGCTCTTGCCCATGACATTGATATATGGGACAGAGAAGATGTATACACTGGGTGGATTTATCAGCAAATCATTGACTCAATTTACTCCCCCAAGGAAGAAACACTAGTCCCTCAAAGAGAGTTCTTTGTTAGAACCACTAGTAGGGGATTGGTATTGGCAAAACATTCAATTTGGAAATAGTCCTGCAGAAGATTCATAAAACAATGACTTAGTAAGTTAACAGACAAAGCTTTGTACATCTGCAGCAGATTGTTTATAGAACATTAATGTACTTTATTAATTTCATCAAATTATTTCTTTGTGATCTCAGTTACACAGGCTTTAGCCACCAGCAACCTATTTTCAAACTATAGAAAAATATTTTGAGAAATTCTACTTCCCTTAAAATAACTTTGCTTTAACATACAAAATATCATAGCCATTCAGACCAGTTGTTATTTAAAATACTATTAAATAATAACTAAATATTGGGCTTTGATATTCATCTCCACATGTTCCGAACATTTTAGTTTTGCCTTTTAAAGCTCCACATGGGATACACATTGCAAATCAAATATGCCAATCAACAGTCTGAGTTAATGAAGATGCAACATTGAGGGGGACAGAAGCTAGCATTGCTAAGTCCTTTCTGAGAAAATTCTGTAGGAGCAGTAATACTACAAAGAAAAGTAAATATTTATGATGAAATGTAGTTTGTACTAATGTATTTTCAAATTCCAAAGCTTTTGCATATTTATCATCAACCTAGGGATCTTTCCTAGTGAGCTCCAAACCTACATGGATAACTCCTGTGATTTTCACATGTAGATTTCCTCATTAATTGTGTTCCCAATAATTTATTACATTTCTTTTCCAAGCCTGCTTCTTGCTGCCCAGTCTCTGGGGATGACACTACCATTTACACTTCGATTTATCTGCTAACCCAAGAAAACTTAGACATTGCTCTGGACACATTTCTTAAATAGATCTCCAATATCCATTTCTTATGCTTCAGTCTCCCAACTGTCTCCTTCCCATTCCCACAGCCAAAAACCTCACTAAGTCACCAGGCCCTGCTGCCTGAGGGAGTGTGTGTGTGTGTGTGTGAATGTATGTGTGCATGTTAACATCCTTGTCCTCTAGAACCACTGTCTACCTTTTGCTCTCACACTGCTACCCATCATCTTTCAGAGTGTAAATCTGCTCATATAATTTCCCTAATTTAGCTTACACTGGCTCTTCATTATAATCCTATAAAATTGCTTTCACAGCTCATTTCTTCTGGCTCCTATACATCTCCATTAGCCTCACCCACATTTTCCCTGAGCACAAGGACCTACTTTCTGATCAGATTTCTTAACTCAGCCTTTGGCTGCGTGTAGTTCTTTTCCCTTATTCAGTGGCCAATGGCCAATTATTTTCTAATTGGGTTTGATTACATTTCTAAAGATTCTTCAGTTATTCCTTGCAATTGATTCAAGTTTATACTGTAATTGCGTCTTTATCAGTGGAACTGGTGGGATTCTACCAAGCTAAACCCATGGGCTTTTTTGTTGCTTAGCCTCCCAAGAAGACGCACCACCCACAAGCCTTATTCTACTTGTCTGCAAACTTTGCTTTTTGCTTCCCCACATACTGAACAGTGAAAGTTTCATCTGTGTTTACACTCAGAAAACTGCAGTCTATTCTTAGACATGCTCCTTTCATCTCATGATAGGGGTATTTTTGATCCTTTGCTACAATTTTTCTATCAAGCTCAGATACATTTTTCACTTTCATCTGTTTTACTTCTGGGTTTGATTCTTCATGAGGATGTGAAAGTTGCTGGGATGAATAAAATGAAATAAATTAACTTGGATACATATTATATAAATATGTCAAACTTTAGAACATTTTGAAAATATTTCTTTGTATCTTTCTGTCTCTTATTAAAAATAATTGAGAATGTTTAGTATAATAAAAAAAAGCTGTATCCCTCTCTTTTAAAGTGTTAAGATTTTTGTGTGATCTCAATATCACCTAATCAGAAGTAATATAAAGACACAGGAGAGTGTATGGAATATAATGGTTGGTCTATAAAAATCTTTGTTAAATAATAAATTAATGTAAATCGATACTATAAAACTCAGTATCTAGGATGTCACTGTACCTTTCTATCTGGATATTTGTAAGGAACAAAGTGTCAGTTTATTATTAACTAGGGCATTGGAATATGTGATATAGTTTACAAAGTTTTCCATGAATAGTAAGATTTCTGAAAAGTAAAATTTTCTGGCAATTTCTTTATCAGTGATAATTCAATTCCTGTTGTCAGCAAATAAAAGTAATCTAATAGCAAAATATCCAAAAAGAGAAGGGATAGAGAGTGTTCAGGAAGCTATCCTAGATCAATACAGAGGTAAGTTACCAGAATCCAAGTGAGAAAGTGGCCACAGGACGCTGAATAGCTGAAGCCATAGAATTTGTAGGAGAGGAGCTGCTCTATTATTTGGGGGAAAAAAAGGTGGTAAATGCACCTTAATCTATGATCTGACGATGGAATGCTTTAAACTTTAAAATTTAGTTTTATGAGGGCATTAACATTAATAATGTTACTAACATTTTTAATTTATTTACCATTTCTTATTTATTATAATTTCAATAATATGTATTATTAATTTATTGTTGATTTGATTTATTTTTAATCTATTAATAACATTAATAAATGTCATTCAGAATATGACATTTTTTAGAACATGACAATATTTGTTTACCAGTCACAAGAGAAAAATATTTAAATTTCACCTATGGTTTCCTATTTTAGAAAATTATTTGTTTTACATTTGAGTTTCAGAGTTATCTTCTCTCCCTATTGGTAATTCAGAGGCCCAAATAAGAGCTAGCACAAAGTTCTCCAAACTCAAACAACATCTTCTACATTAATTATCCATATATGAGACGATGGCAAAAATCTATAAAATTTTGCACATTTTAGAACTTGAAAATATCAGCAGCTAAAGAGAAAAATAGGTCATTTCACTTATACAGGTTAGCAAATATACTACAGAAGTGATTTTTTTCAGAAATGTATTGAAATATTCTTCTTTCGTGTTTTCTTTTTTTGATAAAGGACATTTCTAGAAGCTATTTATTTTTCGGTAAGACATTTTTAGAAGATGTGTGTTCAGTGTTTTCTCGGTGGTACATAGCTAGTGTGGTTAGCCTGCACTAGAATTCTACAGAACTCTGGCCTCAAACACTGTATATCCTTTTGGTTTCGCGGAGATATACTGGAACTGAGGAAGGCTGACTTGTTTTGGCTCATCAGACTCATAAATGGCGAAAACAGATTTCCCCTCCATATTGAATGGCCTCTAGTATAATGAAAGTGATTGAAGGAGTAAAATTCAAATGAATTAACCAATTAAGAATGACCTAAATTGGGGCCAGTTCTGCAGCACAGCAAAGGAAGCCACTCCCTACAACATTGGACTGGCATGCATATAATATCCACTTGAGTCCTGGCTGCTCCCCTTCTGAGCCAGCTCCCAGTTAATGTACCAGGGAAAGCAATGAAAGGTGGTCCAAGTACTTAGGGTCTTTGCACTCACAAAGGAGATTTAAAAAATCCTGGCTCAGGCCATTTGGAGAGTAAACCAGCAGATGATTCACTTTCTTTCCTCTTAACCTAACCCTGGTCCACTTCACCTTTTTAATAAATAAAGTAAATCTTTTCATCATTATTGTTTTGCATGATACAATTTTGTATGTAAGGATTCCTCCATCCCTCTTCTCTCACTCCCTCCCCATTTTTCCTACCACCATTTCCTCATATTATTATAATAGTATAGCCCCTTAGTAACATCTACAAGTTTAACATTCTACTATTTGTATTATAGCATTGTAGATATTGGCAATGGTGGAAAATCTAGTATTCTGTTGTTAAGATATATTTAACAGTTTCATTATGAATCCTTTTATTTGGGAGTAGAGATGTATATTGCAATATATCTTCATTTTTTGCCATGTTAGTCTCCATTACACAGTTCATCTATGAAAATATATGTATAGCTTTCTTACCTATGTATCTATTTGCTTTGTATTTAGTGTGAATGTTGCCTATATCAGAAAGAACATATGATATTTGTCCTTTGGGGACTGGATTATTTCACTGAGCATAATGGTCTTCAATCGGAATCATTTTTGTTGCAAATGGTAGGATTTTATTCTTTGAATGGCCGAGTAGTATTGCTTAGTGTAGATGTACCATGGTTTCTTTATCTACTCCTCTTTCGATGGACATTTGGGTTGTTTCCATGTCTTTGCCACTGTGGATCCTGCTGCTATAAATATAGGGTCGCAGGTCACTTTCTCATACCAGATTTTACTTCCTTTGCATATATTTCCAAGTGGGAGACTTGGGTCATATGGTAGGTAAGCTTCAGTTGCCTTAGTACTCTCTACACTGACTTCCATAGTGGAAGTCAGTATAGCACATTATACCGGAAGTCAGTATAGCGCATTATATTACGCTCCCACCAACAATGGAGTAGGGTACCTTTTCCCCCACATCCATGACAGTGGGTGTAATCAGTTTCTGTATGTAGGCCATTTTCACTGGATTTAGGTGGAACCTCAATGTGGTTTTTACTTGTGTGTCCCCAATGTTGAGCCTGAGCTTTTTTCACATATCTATTAGCCACCTGAATTTGTTCTTGGAAAAATGTCTGCCCATGTCCTTTGTTCATTTTTAACAAGGTTGTTTGTTTTGCTATTTTTGAGTTTCTGAAGCGCTTTTTAAATCCTGAATATTAGCACCCTATATGTTTAAATACATTTTTAAAAAGAAAAATTACCTAAATTTATCTTAGACCTACTATGTATGCGTGGTGTTACCTTTCATTTGTCTTCATCATGAAGTTGGATTCCAACTAACGGGATATTCTTTTCATAAACATTCCTAGAAAACACATAGTTCTAAAGGACACCAGCAAAGAGAGGCACTTGTTGCAGTGCAGAGAAGGGAAGTATTGGCTACATCACCTTTTGGGGGGAAAGTGGTCAATTTTAAAACCCTAGAAGTCTCTCAGTAAGACTGAGGCTCGACTAAGGCCAATGAGAGCAGAGTTCTAGGTTCACCAGGCAGGTCTCAGGCCTCAATCTCCCCCTGAGGTACAGAATTGTTTAGAGTAAGACCGAAATACAACAAGGAACTGTCCCAGGAGACACATGACGATTCTGGAAACATTTTTGGCTATCACAAAAGGAAAGTGCACCAAGCTTCTGGTGGTAGAGAGAGCCAGGGATGTTTCTAAACATTCTACAATACACACATGCAACAAGATTTGGCTGGCCTCAAACAGCTCTCTGATCACTTTTGTTCTCCTCTCCGACTTGGTGAGGATGAAATGAAGGAACAGAGGCCACATGCAAATTCCTCTGCCTTTGCTTCATTTAGGTAGCTGGAGAGAGAGTACTAAAAACTCAGTTTCCTCTCCCTTTCCATCTTGTTGGTGTTCAATGAAAGACTCCTGGCCTAGAAGTTAGGATCCTGGACTTTGGAGCCATAGATCTGGTTCTGGTCCTAGCTTAGCTATTACAAACTGCAGAACTGCAGGAAAGCAATTCTTCTATCCTAGCCTATTTGTTTCCTCATTTGTAAAACTAGTGACACAAGTTTCAGCTCAACTTATTTTCTCAATCAATAGTACCATTCCTTTGTCTAGATACCTTTTGTTAACTTTTTTTCCTTGCCTAAACTACTCCTAAACTCTTCGTTAAGCATCAGCTGCAAGTTATAGTTGTTCTGATTCAGTCTCTTCGCTGTGGGGAACCACTCCCTTTCTAAGTCGTCCAGTGATTGTTCTCTCTGAGTCCAGACGTAAGTGCACAACGAGGCTTGATTAATTACAACGTCCCATCTCTCTGGCCATCCTGATGTTTGGAGAAGAGGAGAAAATAGGACGAGCAAGAATCATGCAAGTCCTCTGCCAGTCTCACCACCGGGGCCTTTGCAGGTTCAGGTTTCACACGTCCAACCATGAATTTGAGAAGTGTTTGATCTCTGGTTAAAAAATAAATAGGAAAACTAGGGCTGGGCAGCCTGCAAGAGCAGACAACTAGAAATACTAACAGGTATTTTGTTCCAGGCTCTCTCAAATTATAATCCTAAAACATGTGTACGCTCCATCTGATTGCTGAGCATTCCTGCTGCCAGGACGAAAGGAGAAAGGCACTGATCTGAACTGGAAACCATCAAGCTGCCCTACATTGGCACACCCAGTACCTGGTCTACATTTGTTCTGTCACCTAATCTTTCGTCCTCTTCACACATTCATCTCCCCAAGTAGAAGCTTAAGAGCAAACGGGGTAGGAGAGGTCTCACTTCCTTTACCACATGCAAACAGATACCGTATTTCACTGCATGTAAGACACTATCATTTTTTAAAGCATCATATATTTGAGCCACTAAGAAAAAAAATGGTGCCAATTAAAATATGCAAGGCCCAGAACTCTAAAACACTTTCCAATTTCACTGGTAAAATGATGCTTTTTTAAAAAATATTTATTTTATTTTTATTGGAAAGTCAGATATACAGAGAGAAGGAGAGACAGAGAGGAAGATCTTCTGTCAGATGAGTCACTCCCCAAGTGAGCGCAATGGCCGGTGCTGTGCCAGTCCGAAGCCAGGAGCCCGGAGCCTCCCCCAGGTTTCCCATGAGGGTGCAGGGTCCCAAGGCTTTGGGCCATCCTCAACTGCTTTCCCAGACCACAAGCAGGGAGCTGGATGGGAAGTGGAGCTGCCAGGATTAGAACCAGAGACCATATGAGATCCTGGCGTGTTCAAGGAAAGGACTTTAACCGCTAGACCACACCGCCAGGCCCAAAATGATGCATCCTAGACTTGATGAGGTGTCACGAATCCCAACATTTTGCCAGGAAAACTAAAGGAATAAAATGTGGCTACCAGGAGGTGAATAATTTGCTACCTTTTAACATTATGTCGAGGCTTTTTAGTGAGTTTATTTTAATTAATTAGTTTATTTATTTACTCATTTATTTATTTATTATACCATACAAACTGCAAAGTTTGATTGTGTAAGAAAGGTCTAATTTAGGTGTTTATAAATAAATATTAATTTCTTCTGTTAGAGTCTTCCCCATCAATACTTCCTTTATATGGAAAAATAACAGTGAGACTGGGAGTTAAGAGTGATCAAGATCAGTATTACAGAAAAAAGTGAGCTGAGTCAGTGTCGTGGCTCAGTGAGTTAAGCTGCCACCTGTAGCACTAGCATCCCGTAAGGGTGCTAGTTCGAGTCCAGCTGCTTCACTGCTGAACCAGTTCTCTGCTTATGTACCTGAGAGTATTTGGGCCCCTGCATCTACTTTGGAAACTTAGATGAAGTTCCTGGCATCTGGTTTTGAGATGGCCCAGCCCTGGCCATTGCAGTCATTTGGGGAGTAACCTCAATGGAATCTCTCTCCCTCTAACTCTGACATTCAAATAAATAAAATCGAAAATTTTGAAGAGAAAAGAAGGTACGGGTCCAATATCAGAAAACTGAGCACAGAAAGGGCATGTCCTTGTGACTGACAGCTTTTAGCCCTAGAACACTGTCCATTCAGTTCTTCATTTTCAGAAATATCAGGAAATTGGACAAGGATGTTAACTAAAGGAAGAGTGCTTGTAGAAGAACTGCTGAACGCACTGAGAGTTTTTTTTAAGACTTTCCTTTTCCCCTGTATTAGATGATAATCAGCGACGTAGTCATGCTACTTGCCCATTCTTCAATGCAGTCTGCTGTAGCACTTTTTACATGGTAAACCCTAAGAAATCCCAATTCAACAGAACCCAATTCCTTTAATACATAAAACCAGAAGGGAGCAAGGGTGAACATGCAGAGGTGAGGGGAAGGAAGCATGCAAAAACTAATGCCAGAGGGAAAAGCGGGAAAGCTGCTGGTTGAGGTAACTAGAAACATTAGGCCTTGGGATTGCAGTGAGACAGGGAAGGGACACGTAGCAGCACTCATTGCCGGTTCTGAGGTGAACATGGGCACAGCCTACAGCACCCAGTGAGTGAGATTAGAATGGGGGCACCATCATTGTGGCATGGGGGTGAAAAAACAGCTTAGTTCACCCCCTAAGAACAACTCTGGCACAACTACATGAAGATAGAGTTGACTCAGTGCCAGTTGTGCCACTAAAGAATGTAACTTTCAAATTATTTTAATCCTTGAATTTTTTCTTCATTATTTGAAAAGTACAAATCAAGATCCCTGTTCCTGAAGGTGAATCTGAGGACTAAATTAGCTATATTTGGAAGGTGTCAAAACGGTGTCAGCCAAAATGTACGTGTCCACATGCTTCTGGGGAAAGCAAGAAGACCAAAAAGTGCCCAGATTTAATGAACTCAAATGTATCAAGCATCTTAGTAGGTGCTAGAGAGGCACAGATGTGTGGGAAAAAACAGCAACCTCTGTCAAAAAACAGCACATAGTAGTAGCAAAACACATTGGAACCCAGAGTAGAGACTGATTTTGCCTTTAACAAGGCAGACAAGTAGTTAAGACACAAGTTCAGATGCCTGTATCCTGGACAGGACTGCCTGAGTTACGGTCCTCCTCCAGCTCCAAGTGAGCCTGCTGCTGCGAGCAGGTAAGGATGGCTCCAGCAGCTGGGGCTCTGCCATCGCGTGGAAAACCTTGAAGGAGCTCTGGCTCCTAATGTTGGGGCGGAAAGTGAATCAGCGAACAGACGTGCTCTGTCTCCTCTTGATGATGATAATGATGGGTGCCAGAAAAAATAGTTCAGTTAACTCAGGGTTGGCAGTTGAAGAAGATGTCAGTGAAAAGAAGACATTAAGATGGGGTGTTAGAAGATCAATAAGAATTGTTTAACTTTCAAAATTTAGAAAGAAATGGTGTTGGTGTTTGAGAAGATTGAAAAACCAGGACTGGCACAGTGACATACCATGTTCATCCTCCATCTGTGGCACTGGCATTACATATTGGTGCCAGTTCAAGTCCTGGCTGTATGGGTTTTTGGGGAGTGAACCAGCAGATGGAAGATTTCTCTGTCTCCTCTCTCTCTCTATAACTCTGGCTGCCAAGTAAAACAAATACATCTTTTTAAAAAACTGAACAACTTTGAATATACATTTCAAATTTTAAAAATACCATAATCCAGTCCCCTGCAGATGGCAAATAAGCACAGATAACAATGCTGAATATGACTAGCCATCTAGAAAAAGCAAGTTAAAACCACAACCATGCTGGCGAAGCCTCAAAGAAACTGGATCTCTCATACATTGCTAGGGAGAATGTAAAATAGTAAGCCACCCTCGAAAACAGCTTGACAGATTTTTAGAAAATGAAACATGTAGGCTCCATATGATACATCTCAGCAGGCTGCACCATCCCTTGAACATTTTCCTTGGAAAGATGGACATGGGCTCCTCCAAAAACCTCTATATGGGATTTTTCAAAGCAGCTTTATGTACATCCACTAAAAATTAGAGCCAGTTCAGATGTCATTTATCTGGTAAATGGTTCAACAAACTGTGATATACCCACACTATGGGTTCATACGGTCAGCAGTAAAAGGGAGTCCCTGTTGATAAACACACAACAGATGACTGCTAAACATTACATTGAGTGGGGGCAAAAAATAATCCCTAAAAGTTGTGTATGAGTTATGTTTATAAAACATTTTTAAATTATAAAACTTTAGACATGGAAAAAGTTGAAGATTTTCCAGAAATTAGTAATGGGAAGGACACTGTTCTGTATTTAGTAGCAAGTAATGAAGACACCTAGGATATCTATTCAAGGCTTCAGGAAGCAACATACAGACAGAAATGAGCACAAGTTCAATTGTGGAAATCTGAGTAAGATCAGTGAATTCTGTCTGTATCAACATCCTGGTTACTATTTTCTCCAAAAATATTAGCATTCGATGACATTAGCCAAAATATCCTAGAGATCACCCTGCATTGCTTCTTACAACAGTGTATGAGACAAAAAATTAGAAAGAATTTCACCAACAAAAAAACATTATTGCTTTATATTGTAAAATACCTAAGGTTTCTTTTAATCTAATTTAGAAATATTTTTAATGCTCTTCTGTAAGAACTTATTGTACTGCTAATTGCAGTTGCAGCTTGATATCTGCTGATAACGAAGTCTTATCTTGTGTGCAATGGCTCCTCCCTCTGAGAGCCGCCATTCAATGGATCTAATCCCTATTACAGCAATGCTGCAGTAACCACAGTCCCTTTGTTTCATGTGCTTTGCTTGACCCTGAAGTTACTCATTTAAACACACTGGTGCCAACTCTTGGGCACTCACCCAGTCCACCTTCTCTGGCTTCCCTAGCAGTCGGGATTTTGTGACCACACTTGGGGCAGTAAAACGTGGTAGCCATTCCTTTCTACCCTGCACACCTCTTCTAAATGGATACAAAGGTCCAGTGGAGGACCCCACAGTCCTAGCAAAAAACAAGACGCCAATGGGAGAAATCCGATCCTCTGACTGGCAACACGCAAGTCCACTCACCATTGATAAGTCAATTTATAAGGCGGTAAGCCCTTGAACTTTGGGTGTTTGTATATCACACAATGCAATACTATTTCCTCCATTTATTCTCCACACTAGACTTCAGGCTTCTTGAGCATAAGAAAGGTGGGTGCAGTTTCATTGTGGTGCCTGGCATGAAGAATCTGCTTCATCAATGTTTGTTGAAAAGCATATTCTCCTCCCTGACACTTTGACCTTTCCTGCTGTTTTGTTGCCTTTGAGATACCTGCCATATCACTTGAACGTGATTGAAAACTCCAGCAGTCCTGAGATGGGCAAAGATCAGTATTATTACTTGGTTACTTAATTTTCTGCTCTAAGAACATATATACTTTATTTTGGAAGTTAAAACACACTTCGTTTATCTGAGTCTTACTGATTTGAATGTCATTTAATCTTAAATCCAGTAAGTTTCACCAAATAAATGTTTCCAATAAGCTTTAGTGAGAGCTCATGTTCAGACACTTTCATTAGTTTTCAGAAAATACCACAAGACACTTACTACTGCACTATGAAATTGTATAAATAATTAAATTCAAGCCTCACATATCAAAATAAATTACCTAAATACTTTTCATGATATATTGTCCTTTTACTTTGTGGTTTGGCTTGCTTACTAGATAATTTGCAAAAAATTCACTCATCAAAAGTAGGTCACTGGGCCATGTGACTAAACTTCTGCCTATAGACTTATGCCTGGAGTTTTGCTTCAGTAAAAGATCAGTACATCTTCATTGTACTGTATCTTAGTATACATGTGTAAATCAAATTCCAAAGGAAATAGTACTAACATTTAATTTACATGTAAACATACATGCTTTCTCTTTAAAGCTGCTATATTTTGTATATTATTTAATATTCCCTTATAATATTTTAAAATATTTCTACTATTTGGATAGCCACACCATCACAATATTTGACAAATGGAAAAAAATTTTCAAAAGCACAACACCTTTCTTTACAAAAAAAGAAGTTGTATTTTGTGCCACTACCAGAATACTACTCTCTGCCAAGAGCTGAGTTGAGACTTAAGCTCATAACACTGGCCAGTGATGGCTGGGAATTCTCAAAGATGAATTCCACACTGATACTAAGGTTTCATAAGGTCAAATAAAATTTTGCTTAAAAAATGTTCGATTTGGGCGATTTAAAATCATACACTATTACAAAAGAAATGAGTTGGCTGTGGTTTCTTAAGATTTTGTTCAATGTCAACAGATTTAATTTTGGAGGGGCTTTCCTTTATATTAACTTTTTAAATAAGTTGTCAACATTTTTTTAAACTTCTCAAAGTGCACATCCTCTTCAGCTGCCAGTAGTCACCCTCATTAATATTTCCATTTTTATGGATTGATTTTTTACTCAAATTCAACTTTCATCTGTGTGAAATGTCTTATTCTCTGAGAATAAGTATTTCTATTATTTTTAGTAAGCTGCTTTGTTGCCTTCCCCACTTATCTGGATGCCTCTTTAGCTCATGTAATAACATTTCACATAATGGCCCTACTTCTTACTTATGTATCCTGTGCTGCTGTTTGTAATTGTTATATCAGTGTTAGCATCAGTAATGACAGTCTAAGTAGTAACAAACAACCTGAAGATGTCAGTGGCTTAAAGAAACATACTAAAACTGTATGTTCAGTGTGGGTCAGTAGGGGGCTCTGTGGATCCTGATCACTGGGACCCACGCTGAGTCAAGACCCATCTCCTCCTGCACTCCCAGGACCAAGGAAGCCTCCCTGGCACCTGCCCAAAGGCATTTCACTTCTGCTCTCCAACTCCATCATTAATCTTGCAGATATTTTTACTGATTTTTTTTTATTACAGGCTTGTGCAAACACCCTAATGAAATTTTTCTTTAAAAGTATTAAATTTTGAAATATTTCTATTGAATCAGCTTTGTGTAATATTTCCTTCAACTGTCATTTCCTTTAGACTGAAATTTTAATGTAAATTGTGCATAGTATGCTCTGTAGATCTGATTTTTATTTTTAATTTGATGGATTTATTTGTACTTAACTATTCATTAGATTTGCCAGGCATTTATCTATTTGTATTGAATCTCTTTCTTGGATTGGTTTTTCAATTATAAATTTTACTTTCTAATTTGCTAATTACTTCATTTGACTTTATCACTTACATTTTTTACTTTTTAGGAGAGTGTTTTTTAGGCTAAGGGGCCTAAGCATTTCTAACTAGATTTATAAAATAATTTTCATTTACTATATTATGGTAAGAGAACTTGACCTGTATAACGTTACAAATTGTAGTTTATAAATCCTTTAAAACTATATTAATAGTACATTCCACACTCACATCTCCCATACTCATGGGGGGTAGATAGAGAAAGAAAGACTTTGTGTGTGTGTGTGTGTGTGTGTGTGTGTGTGTGTGTGTGTAAGAGAGGAGAGAGAGAAAGAAAAAGTCCAAATTTGGTCTTTCCCTGATTATAAAATATGTCCAACAGTCTGAGATGCATGAATTTATCATTCAATTCAGAATGACTGGATGGATAATGGAATAAGAGTCAACATAAAAAGAAAAGCAGCTGCTACTTTGGTCAGTGCCAAGTCCTAACCACTAGGTGAGAGTTGCCCAGGTATTGACCTCTTTTTTTTTTTTTTAAATCTTAGAGGAAAGACTAAAAGTTACCAGTGCCTCCAGCCTCATTAACAGAAACCATACTGACCAAGTTTAAAGTGCATGTAGGGGCAATAACTGGGTTTTATCAATTCAGTGCTTCCAAACCATACCACCAATGATCCCCATTCTTACTGCAGACTGCCGTGTGGCTGAATGCTAATTTCCTGAAGTATTCAATTCTTCATTGTTTTTCTTCTTCCTTAAAATGTAGATTTAACTTTAAGCTATATGATTTAATCTACATGTTGTTTGGTTTTATTAATTTACTTATTTTATTTACCTGAAAGGCAGAGCAAGAGAGAAAGAGAAATGGAGAGAGAACTGGAAGGTGGAAGATAAAAATCTTCCATCTGCTGGTTCATTCCTAAAATGTCCTCAGCAGCTGAGGTTGAACCACGCTGAAAACTTGAGCCAAAATCTCTTCTAGACCTCCTGTGTAGGCAGGCAGGACCAGAGCACTTTGTGTATGTGTGTGTCTAAAGATGTTGAGCTGTTTGTGGTTATTTACAAGGGAAGTTGAAAAAATGCCATATTAGTGACTATTTTTAGCCTGTCATCTTGTTACAAGACATGTGTGTGTATGTATGCTTAAAACTGAAATACAAAGCAAATACAGTATGATGTACAGACTTTGTTTCTGTACTTGCACTTACAAACCCTCACAGCTAAGAGGAGTAATGACACAAATAAACAAAACTATCCAGGGCTTGGCGTCTGACAGAAACATCGCTAAGCCTCAAAATAATGCTTGAGACTCTACCTTCGTAAAATTCAAGACCAGAGAAAAATGAGCCAATTCTGACTTCAGCATTAAAGATGTTCCTAGGAGTCCATACTACGTTTTGGGAGATTTACGAATGGATCTATAGTATTAATAATTTTAATTATAGATCACATAAAAATTTCAAAAACAAATTGCTAATTTATATGTATGTCCACTTAAAATGGCATTCATTTGAATATTATGGCACTTATCAATCTATCATAAATCTCATGTAAAATATTAAATTCTGTGCTTAATTCTACCTGTTATGTTCTATTTAAGGGATATTATCTAAGATACTTTTAACATGCTAGTGTCTAAATAATCATTAAATAATGTACACAGAACTAAAGAAAAATAGGAATATTTCACAAAATGTACACCTGTAAAACTCAAAACTTAGAGGAATAAGAATGGATTATGCATTTTAAAGATAAAAATTTTCACAGAAATTGCAAGATAATAGCATTTATTGCAGTCAAAGTCCCAGACGGCTCTAAACTCTCACATCTACAAAATGATAGGCAATAAAAAAAAAAGTTAAATTGATGATGAAACTTGTTACTAGGCTACAAAATAAATCTGAAAAGGATGTTAATACCAAACAAGAAGCGTAGACTCTTGTCCTTTTTGGTAGTATTTTGTGTCTTAGAGTTTGGAATTATTTAAGGGGTTTTTAAAAATTTTTAGTTTTAATCTTACTTTTCCATTAGCTTTCAACGGATTCAAAGTGATTTCAGATACAATTCTAAGAGCATTATTGTATCACCTGCCTCCCTATCTCTCCTCCCTTCCAACCCTTTCTTTCTCCCTTCTTTTTCTCTCTCGCTCTTTTCTTTCATATATTTGAAATAACATTTTAAAGTAACATTACAGTAAAAAGGCTTAATACTTCACACAGGATAAGATACTTAACAAGTAAAACACAAAAATATTCTAATTCAGTGGGAATACAGACGGTGAATATTAACAATAGGTAAATGGAAAGACAAAGTTACTCCCTAGATGGCTGCAGTGGCCTGTGCAGGGCCTGGCTGAAGCCAGGGCTCAGGAGCGTCATCTGGATCTCTCATGTGTGTGGCAGGGGCCCAGACACTTAGACCATCTTCTACCTGCTTTCCCCACGCCACTAGCAGGGAACTGGTTCTGAAGAGGACAGTCTGGACAAGAGCCTGCACCCACATGAGATACTGGAATCTAAGGCAGCAGCGTTACTCACCACACGCCAGCCCTTGTGTCCTATGTTTTAATCTCAAACCTTGTAGCCTCTCTCAGCACCTGACATGAGCAATACTAGGTTTAATAGCTGTGATCTCATGCAAACACAGATGAGACTTCATTTCCTCTCTTAGGGATGCATTCCTCAAAACTGGAAGAAGAGATGAGCCTCAGGCCAGGTGTTTAGCATAGCACTTGTTTTGGTGTGTGAGATACAACCCATATGAGAATATCTGGATTCAAATCTTAACTCTGCTTCTGATTTTTGTGTCTCTAGAAATGTGCAGATGATGGCTCAAGTGGCTGAGTACCTGCTACCCATATGGAATACTTAAATTGAGTTCTAGCTCCTATGTTCCACCTAAGCCAGCCCCAGCTCTTGCAGGTATTTGGAGTCGAATAAGAAGAACATAGTAAGTTTTCTTTATCTCTCTCTCTCTCCTCTTTCTTTAGTTTCCCCTCTCTCCCTCCCTCTTTGTGTGTGTGTGTGTTCTAAAATAAGTAAATAAATAAAGTTAAGCAACTCCAAATGAAGTTGCTTAACACAAATGTTAAACAGAAAATCTTAGGATTTCCATTAAACTCTTAAAATGACAAAAAAAAATTCACCTCAAAGGAACTGAAAAAAATTATTTTTTAAATTGGGACTTGAAGGCTGAAAGGATTAGACAGAACACAACTTTGTGCCAATGCTTCAATTATTAAATACCTATACCAAGACTATGAGTCAGCGCTGCAAAGGACACAGATGAGCATGTAATGGTCTTGAATTCAGGGCCAATCAGCCTATTACAGTGTTCAGCCAGTGCCACTGCCTCTTTCCGGAAAACGTGCAGTTAATGCCGACTCTGCTTTACCCAGCTACTCCCAGAAGGCCAAAAGCACAGTTGGCCTCCAAGAAATGGGGTCAGCCTTATAGAAAACCATGTATATAGGGGAAGCTCCACTCCTACTGGGAAAAGGAGTCCAACAATAGGCAGTCCTTCCTTCTCTTCAAAGACAAGCAATCACTCTGCTTTCTATATAGGATAAAATGCCATATAGATCAAATGCTTTAGAGATCAAATGACATCAGGCATGTGCAAAGCTTTTCAAACCACAAATTCCCACGTAAATGTCAGACACTGATATTACAATAAAAAATCCTGAGTGAAAAGAAATGTAAAAAGAGAATTAAGGAGGTGTTTTCTCACCACCCCTTCAAGCTTGCATTTGATTTACTGGATCTCAGGGAAAACAAATGTCTTAATGACCTCACATATTTCCATTTCCCCACCATTTTCCCATCAAAGACCTCTACTTCCACTGAAAGTAATAGGTCAACCCTGAACCCATTGGAAAATTTGCCACTTTTCAGCTAAGACTGTAATATTCTCTCAGACTTTTGTATTTCACCTACTATAGCCTACAACATTTTTAATCAAATATTTTTGTATTGAATGTACTTTCTAAAACATGCATTTATTTAAAGATAAAGTTGCATATCCTCAATAAAAATGGGGAAAAGCAGTTGCATCAATAAATGCGAAGAAAACAAAACAAACTGTTCTAAACATCTCCTGAGCTAAGGCTAAACATCCAGGAGAGCCGCGATAAAACTGACAGTGATCGCGTCTTCAGTTTACAGAATTACGAAAATTAGCAATTATTGCTGATTCAGACATTAAATTTTGAAATAGCTTATTACCAATTTGGATGAACAACAAATCACAGATAGTTCTTCTCAAACTTTTTAATATGCACATGAATCACTTGGGGATCTTGAGAACAGGCAGATTTTTATTACAAAGATCTGAGCGTAGCCTGAATAATAAGCCTTCAGTTCTTATTAAATACAAGCTGGTAGCAATACCATTTGCTTATGGATCACACTTCAAACAGAGATGTTTTAGAGAACATACTTTTTTCATTAATTGGATTTTTGTTGTTAATTGACCAGTTTGCTAGGGCTACCATAACCAAGTAACACAGGTTGGAACAGCATTTTTTCCCCTCATGATTCTAGTGGCCACAAGTTTCAACAGGACTAGTTCTTTTCTTCTGTGGTCTCTTTCCTTGACTGACATCTGTCTTCCTCATCTCTGTTGCTGTTCTCTCTGTCCTTATCTGCTCTTGCCGCCCCAACTAGATTAGATTAGAGCCCCTTCTTGTGGTTTTATCTAAGCTTAATTGTGTCTTTAAAATCTCTTTCCTCCAAGTATACACACCTTCTGAAATACTGGCAGTTAGGATTTCAGCATATGAATTTTGAGAAGAACTAATTCAGCCCAGAAAACCTATTTGGAAAAGTTTAAATAGCAAATTATGGCATCTGCTCTAGAACTTCAACCATGAGTTGTGTTTTACAGCAGATAAGATGGGTGAGACTTATTTTAGGGCCCTGAGGACACAGCTTGAGCTCAAGCTGGTCAGTACGGGTGCGCACACAGCTTACGAATACCAAGGGCAGGAAGCAACATCCCAGCTTACATGATTAACGTATTGAGCACTTTGATTTTTTAAAGAGTGCTTCATTATTGCCAGATATGCAAAAATCCGCTTCTCCTTGTACATGCCGGGAATTAATTTCTGACACAAGGACGGAGTCTGCTCATTAAGAGAGTGTGATCGGCCTGTGCAGCTTCCGAATCTGTCTCTCCTCATCAGCGGCACTACCGCGATCTCTGTCCCCGGAGTGCTCCTGATGCGCCCTGCATCCCCTTAGCTGAAATCTATCTAAGCCACAGAGCTGTTGAATCCAGGCAAGGAAACAAAAGGCATCTCCTGCCTGTGCTTCTCCCAGGCTGATAATAAATAAGAATACATGGTATTGACATAGCACCTTTCTCAAAGGAGTGCAAAGTGCTTTCCAGACATTACCTCACAACAGCCTGGTGATTCTAACCCGAGAAGCGGCTCCTAAAAGTATGGACCTACTCAATCACCACAAGAAATCTAGAAACCAGTGGTAATATATATTCTTTTAAGGATAAAAGCGGGACTACTTAGATGCCACGAAGGATCTTTTTTTTTTTTTTTTTTTGTCCAGAGTGCTAAGATAATACAGGCAATAAGCATTTTTGACTGGATGATCACATCTTCTGCGGACACCACATTTGCCAGGATGAGGCAGGAAAAAAAAATGAATGTGTTCTACCATCAGACTCACTGTGAAACTCTTTGGAAAACCTCCCAGCAAACCACATACTTCCCATTGAATCTTTCAAGTGCTTGAAACAGATCCTAAAGAAATGTTGTATTCACTGCCAGGAGCAGTGATGAAAACGCAAGAAGGCATTACCCACAAAATCACCATTGCTCAGGGATGCCTGGGCTACCCTTCTTACCCTGTGCTTTCAGAATCCTTCGCTTGCTTCCACAGTGACTCTCAGCCCAAACTCTCACTTCCTGGTTTCTTCCCCAGCTTTTCTAGAGTGGAGGCTTTGCACATTCCAAGACAGTATCATTGTTGCCAAACAGTAAAACTGTTCCCTCCTGGCCATTCATGGCGAAAAGTGCGAGTCTGAGTATCTCATCTGCCCAAGCTCAAATCTCCACTTTTGCCTACAAGTGGGTGTCTACAGAAAAATGCTTTTACTCTCCTAGGTCCTCATTTCTCTTCTGCAAAAGAGAAAGCTAATGATGTCCAAATCAGGAGGCTTGTAAGAATGTGGCCTCAAACTACATTTGCAAAGAATTTAGGGCCATCCCTGGCATTTTTTTAAATGAATACATAACAATCGTACAATAGTAGTCAAAATAATTGCTAGGCTTCATCTTATACATGATGTGAGGAGGGAATGGAGGAATAAAGCAGAATAACATTGTGCAAGAATTTGATAGTTTTCTCATTCCCACATTAATGAAAGAAGGCTATCCTGTGTGCCCGCAGCCCTCACGATGGCAGATAATGTTTGTTCTCCCTTGTAAGGTGCACCTGAAGTATTTTTCTCTAACAGCTTAGCAAATCAGAACTGCTTATTTTAGACAAAATTATACTTGAAAATAAAATGATGGAGGGAAATCATTAAACTTTCTTTGCTAGCTTAAAATGAACACTTCTGAACCATTGATTCTGATCAATTGAGAACTTGAGTTCCCATCTACATTGACAGGCCGAGCAAGATATTTTTCTATTTGAGGGTCATGCTTTTTTTGAATAATAGAAAGTGGTCTGTGTAGCAATACATACATATCTGAGTTAGAAACTGTTATTCTCTCTGTCTTGAAAACCCTTGGTGGTATTTACATTCCAAATTAAACTGAACACTATATATTGATTTTAATATGTTAAGATGAAATTCAATTTTGTGACTACTACTAAAATCACAGTGCTTGTAGGATCAATGTGTTTGCTGATTTCCTGCTTACTACCAATATCTCCCATAGGGGTTGGTACATGATTTACAAGAATATTGTTTCTGAAGATGTGTGCATAAATAAGCTATCAAACAAGTTACACTGCATTGTACATTAGGCAATGAGTGATTTGTTTGCTGCATTTTAATCACCCTAGCATAAATGCTGATGTATCCTTGTTCACTATAGTCAGTCCACATACTGGAGCTTAATTCAAGTCCCTGGGAGCAGAGCTGGCAGAAGAGATTTCCTCATACCTGTTCCTAGACTCTATCCTCCTCAAAAGGAGGAAGTACATTTCAGCTAATTTAGAGCTAGATGCTCAAGATATGACTGATGCAATGGTAGAAGGCCTGATGGCCAGTGTGTGTGTGTGTGTGTGTGTGTGTGTGTTGATCTGGCTCTATAAAGACAATGGGAGAAGCAATGAAAGCAGCCTGCACTTGGAGTTATACAGCACTGAGCCTAGGTTATTTCACTTAACAACTTGGTGTTACTGGGCAAACGACTTAACTATGATTCAATGTCCTTATTTGAACAACAGGCAGAGGAATAATTACTACCTCAGCTTGAATTAGACAATGCACATGAAGCTTCTCCAACAGTGACAATCAGGAAGATCTCAACAATTGTTATCTATTTTATTAGATAAAATTCCTATTCCAGCCATTCAAACACAAATTTTATTGAATGCTCCTTGAAAGCAAGACATAGTATAAACACTTAAAAGAATGTAAAAATCAGTGTGCTATTCTCTGGAGAGGGTCACTGTCTAATTTGATAGGAAGAGGCACACAGAACTATAACTGATGATAAGAAATGGTGACATGTCGAGAGAGGTTTATGTGAGGGCCGAGTATGTGCTGGGCAGAACCAGGCTGGACTGCAAACACTCATTGGTTCCAGTGGAAGACATGGATGTAAGCAGAACCAACCCAGCAATTGCAACCACCAGCTGATCGGGGCAATGGACTGTGCCAGGCCCTGTGCTTGCTATTATATACAAGAATCTGGTCTGGGAACACCTCAGACAAAGTTTCTTTGGGGATCCCCCCAATCGAGCTTCCAGACTCAGAACCCTAACCATCAAAAGACAGAGGACAGAACAAGTCAATCAACCACCTCAGCTATATGTTGGCAGTGAAGAACTGGGCAAATGGAGACTCTATGGTGTACTATGTCAATCAGTAGATTCTCCAACAACCTCATCATGCTTGGAGTGGTGAGAGTGGCAGCAATTCAGAACTGTTGAACTATCAAAACTGCTTGAGCAAGACCCTCGGAGCATGCCCCACATCTGGGACCTGGGATGGGTGGGAGACTGGGTGGAGTTTCTCCCTTAAAATCCCATCAGATATATTAAGGAAACGATACGGAACTAATTGTCTTGCACATTTTCCTGTAGTGCTTGAACATTTTTACTCTAATTATGTCAAGATTGTCAAAAATTAATTAATTAATTAATTAATTAATTAATTTTAAAAAGAGAGAGAGGTTAATGAGAGGTTGTGGAGTCCATAAAGTAAACAGATTACTTTTTGCTTGAAAGAAAGCAGATCTTCTTCTCTGTTTCCATACCAGTACCAGACTGTTTTGATAACCAGTATCATGCGGTATGTCTTGAGGTTCTGGCATTGTCATTCATCCTGCTTGATTTTTATTCTTCAAGATAGCTTTGGAAGAGAATCAAGATGGCAGAATAGGGCAAAGACACGTTTAAATGGTTGGGAAAACATTTAATCAGGATGAAACAGAGAGGACATATTTCAGGAAATAGGAAAGGACAGAACAACAGCAGAGGGGTACCTGGAGACTGACACAGGAAAGCAGAGGACACAACGATGTGGTGTTACAGTGACTGATACTCCAGCGGCATTCAGCTAACAGCAATCTGAACTCCACCAGCAGCTGGAACTCCACCAGCAATCGGTGGGAAGGGACTTTCACTGGGAGATTGGGAGGTAAACCCAGACAAAGAACTGTCTGTATGTTCAATAGCAATGGTGAAAGTTGACATCCTTGTCTAATTCCAGATCTTAGTGGAAAAGATTCCAGTCTTTCCCATTTCAATATGATGTTGGCTTTCAGTTTTTCAAGGTAAGCAGGATGTACATGTATTTTCATAGATGGATTGTATAATGGAGACTAGAATATCAAAAAGTAAAAATATGTCATAGCATGCATCTCTACTTCCAAATAAAAGGACTCACAATGAAATCCCTAAATATACTTTGATAACAGAGTACTGGATTGTCCACCATTGCCAATACCTACAATACCATGATATACTTAAACAGCAGAATGTTGGACTTTTGGCTTTTGCTGAAGGAGTATACTGTTATAATATAGGGGGTAATGGTGTTGAGGAGAGAATGGGTAGAGAGAAAGGGGAGGTGGAAAAAGGAATTCCTATTCCTACAAAACCCTACCATGGAAGATAATAATGATAATAAACACAAAAAATAAAAATAAAGTATGCATAGGGATATGCATAAAATATATAGAATACATGAAAACACTAAGCTGTTCTCTTAAAGGGAACTTGAATATACAAAGGATTTGGTATCTGTGAAGGGACCTATAAAGCCAATCCTTTCAAATACCCAGAGATAATCAATCGTACTGTTGTTGCTGTTGTCCTAAATATTAAGAATCTAAGACAGAAATTAAACCACTGTCCAAGATTACACAGTAGTTAGGAACTGGCAGAGTAGAATTTAAGTCCAGACCATCAAGAGGCTGCATGCATGCCGGGCCAGCAACACCACAGTCACAGCCTCAGTACAAGGTGAGAACAGTCTGAGCCTCCAATGTTAGATGGCAGATGAGAGAATTAAGGACATTACATAACACATTTAACATAGACTCATGTGCAGAATAATGACAAAGATGGCACTGAGGGGACTAAGGTTTGTTTCCTTTCACATCTGAGAAAATCAGAGAGGTTTCATACGTAGCACACTTTGTTTCTAGAGAGAGGATGATTTTAGGAACTCCTGGGTTAGCAGCACAACATGAATTTTGCTGTCTCAGGTGACTTTGGAAGGGATTAGTTCATCTATCTACACAAGTAAATATATGGAGGGCTATTTTAGATAAAATGGCATGTGTAACGTTTTCAGAAGTGGATGGAACATAGGAGATCCTCCATAAGCATTAGTTTCCATTCTACCAAGATCAGTGAGCCTGAATAAGAGGAGGGTGAGGATGGAGGAAGCACATACTATAGGTGGTCAATCACTCAAACTTTGTTGGGAATTGCTAATTTTAGAAACTCCCCAGATGTCTGGCAGAGACTGTGAGTGTTTAGAAACTGAGCCAGAGATTGAAGTTTGGCCCCAGGCAATCACCAATTTCCATCTATATAGAGAGGGTAGACAGAGAGGGAGAGGCAAAGGAAGATGGTTGGAGAGAAAGGCGAGTTTTTGGGTCTCAGAAATAGGCTACAATTCTGATATGAGAGCCCATCCTGAAGGCTTGTTAAACAAGAGGGTGGTCCCTGTATGGCAAGTGTCCTTTTCAAACAGCCAATATCGGGGAGATAGTATGGCCACAAGTCACAATGTGACCATATAACTCATCCAACCTGAAAAAGTGTCAGTGGATTTTAACCCCACTTGAGAGAAGCCTCTTCTGAAAAGGTGATCTTAACAGGACATACTCATTTAACCATGTCAACATTTTCATTACTGGATTTGGGAAGCTGAAATAGGCAGGAGTGGGAAGGGTCACAGAACTGCTGAAGTTAGGTCAGTTCCACAGTCTGATTCCCAGTAAATGTGACAACCAATAGAGGGGGAAAAAAGTAAACCCTACAACTATTCCTCAGATGGCTGAATTAGCTAATCCAAGTAGACAAAAGAATGCTTAAGGTTACATAGGATTCATTACCTACTTAATAGAAGACTGCAACCTCAGAACACTTCAGAATATTCAGAGTGATCTCAGAAACACTGACCAAAGTTCACTCAAGGCTCTGAATGCCCCAAGAGACTCAATCTGCAAAACAGGGGTACTGAGCATCCTCAGATTATAAAGGAGAAATATGCAACAACCATGTCACACTTCTTCCCTGATGACTTCTCCCACATTCATCTCCAGATCCATGAAATGGATACATTTCATTGTGGGCCTCACACCTCTCTGTTCTCAATGGTTTCCTTGTGGCCAACCTTGACTCCCTGGTCATGCTAAAACCTTCTTTACTGAAACCAGTCACAATGGACCTTAAAGCTGTGTGTCTTCAGCTAATGACTCTAAAACTCTCGCGTGAAGAAGGTGGTGTTGACATCACTCCAAAAGAGTTGTTCTCAAAGATCACAGTGTCCCTGAGGCACTTTCCAGGACCCAAAAGTCCTTCCCTATTCCAACTAAGCATTGAGGGGAAACCAAATATTTTCTTCATAAACTTCACTCAAGGTGACATCTCACAACACGATGAATGCTGACACATTTATGGAAGTCCAAATATCTTTGGCAAAGTCAGACATTTAGTAAAGACTTGCAGAATGTGAGTTTAGCCTAGCAGATAAAACACCTACCTCCCCCAGCGGAGAGCTGATTCCCAGCTCTGGCTCCTTACCCTGGGAGGCAGTGGCTTAAGTGGTTATGTCCCTGCCACACACATAGCAGGGGAGATTTGTGTTACACCTCTAGATCCCAACTTCAATTTCAAGTCCAATCTTGACTTTGTAAGCATTTGAGAATGCAACATCATATAGAAACTCTGTCTCTGTTTCTTTCTCCTTTTCCCTCTTTCTTCCTTCTGCCTTTCAAGTAAGGATTCATTTAAGTCCATAACATTGATGTTCTACACAATTTATGTTTGCTAGCAGTGGTTTTCAAAAATATAATTTATGCTAATATGCTGTCAATTCACTTTATTACACTTTGGTTGAATTGGAAGCTAATAGAAGTAACTCATCCAAAAATATAAAGCAAAAACTCTTTGGAGTCATCATTATGAAGAAGTCTTCAAAAAGTTTGATATTTGCTATGTAAATGAATGTCATCTGTCTTGTTCTCTATGTTGACTAAGACTTCACGTTAGCTAACAGGTTGATATTCTTCAGACATTTATTTTACATAAAACTGCCATCTGGTTTACTGGGAGACCCTCAATCTGGCAACTCAGCCTCCAAATTGACTATCTTGCAGAAAATATATGTAAACACAAAACATCTTCATATTCTTTAGACATTTAATTTTAAAATAAAAAATACACAAGCAAAGTTAACAAAAACTATAACAAATCTCAACTTCTAGTAGCTACTCAAACAACGTGTTGCGCATCCCTAATTTGAAAATCCAAAAGCCCCCAAATGAGAAAGTGTTTTGAGTACTGGTATGATGCTATATAGAAATTTCCAAGCCATGAAACCTGGCTTCATATACAACAATATTTAAAATCTCACATAAAATGACCTTTAGACTGTGTATAACAAGTATAAATGCTTTTTTGTGTGTATGTGTTTATATTTGAATCCCATTCCCAAGATATCTCATTATATATATGCAAATCTTCCAAAATCCAAAATCTGAAATGCTTCTTGTCCCAAGCATTACAGATAAAGGACTTCCATTTGTACTTAAAAAAAAAAAAAGATTTGTTTATTTATTTGAAATTCAGGAAGAAGATGGGGTAGATACAGAGAGATATCTTCCATTTGCTGGTTTACTCCCCAAATGGCCACATTGGCCAGAGCTGGGTGGGCCTGAAGCCTGGAGCCAGGAGCTTCTTTTGGGTCTCCCAGGTGGATGTGGGGCCCCAAGAACTGAGCTATCCTCCTCTGCTTCCCCAGGCTATTAGCAGGAAGCTGGATTGGGAATGGAGCTTCTGAGATATTGGAAGTCATGGCTATGTGGGATGCTGGTCCTGCAGGTGGAGACAGCCTGTTTTGCCACAATACCGACATGGTATCAAGTATTTTAAAAATACTTAAAGGCAGAGAGAGAAAGAGAGACAGAATGTTCTATCCACTGGTTAACTCCCTAAATGGCCATAATGGCCAGAGCTGAGTCAGACCAAAGCCAGGAGTATGAAACCTCTTCCAGTCTCCCATGCAAATGCAAGGCCCAAGTACTTGGAGTCATTCTCTGCTGATTTCCTAGGAGCATTAGCAAGGAGCTAGGGTGGAAATTGAAAAGCTACTGAAGTCATGAAGTTCTTTCCACCTACGTGGAACACAAGCGAGGCATGTCCACCCAGCTCCAGCCATAGTGGACTTTTAGGGATTGTACCAGCAACAGTAATCTTTGCATCCCTACTTATTTAAAATAATGAACTATTTTATTGTGGTTGCAGCAACCAGAGCTGGAAACAGTAAGAAAGACAGACGTGAAGAGCTGAGTTCATGAATGTTTGCTTTTAAATATTTCCAGGATATCCTTGTTGACTAGGGCCTGGGTGCTTACCCTGTCTTTAAAGCAAACCATCTCTTTGGGGAAAAATGGACGGAGAGTTAGACTTCTGTTAGAACAAGTCTGTAGATAGTAAAACAAAGTCTGGTTCCCTTGGGCCTGTGACTGGCAAGTGACATCAGACAAGACTACACTGAGTGTGATTTTTTAAAAAAATACATATATCCTTACAGGAGAAATAGCAAAGAAGAGAAAGTTTCTGAAAATATGCTGGAGTAGAAAAGTTATCTTCAAAATCTTGGGTATGATGATGGTAATAAAGGCCTTAGATTTGTTTTGAATTATTTATACTTCACTCATTTTTAAAGTAGGCATCTAATTTATAATAGAAACAGGGGCTGGAAGAGGAGCCCATCCATTCCTCTCTCCTTGTCAGCGCACGGTTGTTTCCTGCAGAACATTTCGGAGTGCTCCGTCTCGCAGACATTCTGTCTAAGTCGGCTCCACAAAGAGCCTAATGCACCAGTGATGCTCCATCGTTGCGCAAGCCCGAGAGTGGCCGGAGCCTTAAGAGCACAAGTGGGCACCATCCCAGGGAGGAGACTTCACTGCTCACTCCGCAAGACAGCCTTCCATTCATATTGACTTGGGCTCGGAAGCTGTTTCCTGAGTCGCTATCCACAGTTCCCCCTGCTCCAGAGATGCCATTACTGACTGTGTGGGATTTTGGCTTATGTTGATGGGGGTGGGGGATGGGAAGGAGCTACTGTCATTTGTAAGTGTTCCTGGAAAGTGCTGACTTGGCGACCCTGGAGACAGAGGTTTTCACAGTTCCCTAGAAAAGGCCCACCCTATGCCAAGGCCATGTGGGTTTTATCTTGTCTTCAAAACCTTAATTCCTGATTAAAAAAAAAAAAAAAACAGGGCCCAGCATTGTAGGCTAGTGGGTAAAGTCCTGGCCTGGATCCCATATGGGCACCAATTTGTGTCCCAGCTACTCTGTTTCCCATCCAGCTCCCTGCTAGTGGCCTGGGAAAGCAGTGGAAGATAGCCCAAAGCCTTGGAACTCTGCATCCATGCAGGAGACCCAGAAGAAGCTCTGGCTTCTGGCTTCAGATCAGCTCAGCCCAGTTCTGGCCATTGTGGCCACTTGGGGATTGAATCAGAAGATGAAAGATCTTTCTCTCTGTATCTCCTTCTCTCTGTAAATCTGACTTTACAATTAAAAAATCTTAAAAAATATATTTTATTTATTTGAAAGGCAAAGTTACACAGGAAGAGAGATTATAAGGCATAGAGAGAGTGAGAGAGAAATGGCTCCAAACTCCGAAGGGTTGGGCCAGGCCAGAGCCGGGAGCCAGGAGCTTCTTCCATATCTCCCACACTGGTGCAGGGGCCCAAGCACCTGGGTCACCTCACACTGCTTTTCCCAGACACATCAGCTGGGAGCTGGATCAGAAGAGAAGCAACGGAACTCAAACTGACATTCACATGGTATGCCAGCACTGCAGGCAGCTAACTAATTGGCTATGCCACAACAAGGACTCTTCAACCTTGATTTTGAGTCTGAATGGCAGGAGAGGTGGTTTGAATTGGAAGGAGCGATTGTGGGCTAGAGAAGTCCAATAACTTCTCATCAACCAAATAGCCTCAAACGATTATCTTGATTACCTCATGTAACTCCTCCTAGGAACTTCCCACTGACTGCTCCCAAATACTTACTTGATCTTTGAAAATACCATCGGGTTAACGTTTGACATTTTAGTTTCTTAAATTAGAATTAATATGAGTATAAATTTTGTAGTAAGAAACCAAAAATAAATTGCAGAAAGAATTCGCTAAGACCCATCCTTCTTTTTTCTTGCTTTCCAGTTCTCTATGGGAGAATAGGAGTGAGGTATATAAGGGTTTTCAAGGTTTACTACAAAAATATCTTTGAGATGAAGAACAGCTTAACATGATAGGAACTGTTTCTAAGCATCTTGAATTCCCTTTAAATCTGTCTTTTGGGAAACTCTGATTCTTCAGTTTTTTCTTTGGCTTATTTCTTTAGTTTTAGTCCAGTCTCTCCACAACTTGAAACAAGTTTTCTGCTAGGAATAATAATATTAAATTAAAAATACAAACAATTACTAGAAATATATGGTCTTAACAACCATTAAATTTGTTCCTTAAGCAGGTTTATTACTTTTCTGCATACCTGCATGAAAATTTGTCTTCCACCAATCTGACATAAAATAGCCAGAATCAGATTTATTCATCTTATCAATACCATTAGTTTGTACCGTCAGGTATTTAGAATATTATCTGGGTAGCAGGTATAGTTCCTCTATAAGCAGTCTTTTCCCTCCCCCCTGCTCCAGCTCAGCAATGTTGAGCAATTATTTTTTTGGCTGAAAAATAAGCTTAGCCTTATATCAAAAGCTATGCTGCACCTCCAGTGATTTAGAATTCAAATGTGGCTAATTTATAAAACAACCACATATCACTGTTCTCCGCAGGAACCAGATACTTACTATAAACTCCACTCACAACACAGTTAGCTGCTTCCTTGGGTCTTTTTCTTTCAGCAAAATCTCTGGCTAATTTTAAGCAGAATTCCCCTTTTTAAGGCATCAGATAGCTTGGTCATAGGGACAAGGTTTCAAAGTACATGGTGACACCTTTTTGGAGAACCACAGACCTATCAGCATATAGCCATTTCCATTCCAGTTGACCGACGCAACCTGCAGCAGAGAGGGGTGCAACTGATGAGCACTTTTGCTTTTCCACCCAGCAAATCTGTAAGAATAGCAAACTAGGCAAAGAAGACAGCTGCAAAACAAGAACGATGTAGGAAAGAGAGTTTATAGTGTGATCAGATTTAAGGCTTTTGTGTGGTGATCAAAGATGAGTTCTGTAATTAGTTCTAAGCCAAATGGAAGTCACAGTGCCTACACAGAGGTAGAAAGACAGGGAATCTGGGATTTTCTCCAAATGACTTTATTTTAGCAGATTCACAGTCAGAGAGAGTGAGAGATGGAGAATATAGTGAAGTTGGGAGGAAGAGATGGTGGGCTGTTGGAGGACCTGGCTGGGAAATTGAGTTACATCAATCACACAGATCTAGGACTTTGTCCAGATGAAATTGCCCAACCCTCTAAATGCTCACCTAGAAAACAGAGTTGTCGACACTAGTGTTGGTGAGGAGCAGAAAAGAAAATTTGTAAATGGGGTTGGTAAACTAAACAACACATTTAATTACCATATCATCAACATCATTTTCTGTCTCTTTTTCTTACTGATATTTTACCTCTTCTTTTTTTTTTCAATTAGGCTAATTTGTTTCTTGTCCAAAGTCCTCTCTCTGCCTTTGTAACTTTCATTCCTCAATTGACAAGCAAGATGTGTTTTTCTTACAGACAGATTCCACCACCCAACTGATGCCATTCACATGAACACCTCTATCTAAACCAGTTCCAAAACACACTTTCATTTTCTTAAACTTTTTCATGAGAAATGACTTGCCATAGTTATATTCACCCTTACACACAAATTTTGAACCTAGCATTTCTTTATATAAAAAGAAAAATGGAAGGATAAAAGAAGCTAAAATGAGAAGAAAGAAAAGTCAATGTTGCTAGAACTTTGTCCTGTGTTAATGTTATTTGAATGAATGAGTTAATTGATCATGGAGAAAGGGCCATAAAAAAGTACCTTGGTTTCAACGGCTGCCAACAGGGTAATGTACAGAAATCTTGGTGAGGAGCTTACAGCAACTATTAAATGCTGATGTCAGACCTAATCTGCACCAACCACCTTTTCTCCTGTGTCTACACTGGGACAAGGAACAGAAGAAGCCCAAGACAGAAGGATGGGATATGATAATCAGTTCTATTAAGACCCCAAAGAATGGCAAGAAGAGAGGAATTCCAATTGAAGAAAATAAAATTCAGTTATCAAAATGGAGATGGAAAGGAAAGGAGAAAGTAGGAAAGAGGGGAGTGGAGAGAGAGAAGATACTGGAATAGAAAAAAAAAAAGCGCTTGCCCACAGATCTTCATTTCATCAAACAACTTGTACCTTGCTTCTCTGAACTCAACATTAAACATGTTGGTCTCTGTCTCCTTAAACAAATAGGCAACCCAATCCAGTTATTTTCTAACTAGTCCTAGTTGTGATTTAACATATCTAAAATACAGCAATATTTATCTACCTTATACTGAAAACCTCTTTTTTTTTATACTGGAACCTCTTTTTCATATAAATTATGTTAGGTATTGCCAATGATCAGCCACACAATTATTTAAACTTTCATATAGAATTTTACATTTATTAAGGTCTAATATTGGTTTCGCCCTATCAGTGTCTTTTCAAAATCATTATGCTATCTAATAATTTGACCATTTCCACAAACACAGAGTCAGTGTGGATAGATTCCTAAGTTTCTCTATAGAGTGGTAGTTTGGAGAGGGCTGGAACTATAGAGAGACTTCGTTTGCACCCACAGTTCTCCACCTACTGCCTATGCAAACCTGACAGGTTTCTTAATCTTTCTGGGGTCATACTTTCATCTGTAAATTAGAAATAATACCTGCCTTAAAGAATCTCTTTCCAACAGATTAAATGAATTTTTGCAACTTAAACACTAAAGATTTATTTTATTCATTTGGAAGGCAGAATTAAAGAGAAATCTTTCATCTGCTGGTTTACTCCTCTGATGGCCACAATGGCTGGGCCTATTTGACAACATCAAAGTCAGGAGTCAGGAGCCTCTCCTGGATCTCCAGCATGGGTGCAGGGACCCAAACACGTGGGCCATCCTTTAGTACTTTCCCAGATGCATTAGCAGAGAGTTGGATAGGAAAATGGGCAGCCAGGACTTGAACCAGTGCATATGGAATGCCAGTCTCACTAAGTCACAACACCAGCCCTTCAAGTTAAAACCCAAGGATTCAATATTTATTAGCTAATATAACTTTATCTATTTACACCTCAATCAGTGGTTTTAAAAAAGAAAAGACATAGGCTATAATCTTGGCATAACACTTCCTTCCATGTGGAACACCCTCCTAATATCACTGAAGCGTAGATACATTTCTGCTGTGTCAGCTCAAATGCAAAACCAGTATTAATACTGAGATGTATTTTCCCATATTGGTTTAACAGGCTGGTGCTCCAGGTACCCCCTCTCATTGTACCCAAAGAAGGGTGCTTGCAAAATCCAGGGCCTTGGGCACAAGGTTGGAAGACCGCTTCCAGTCTGCTTCATTCAATTCTTACCTGAGTGCTCACAGATCAATTATCTAAGTGCTCTGCATCTCATTTTCTTCATGTAAAATATTGGAATAGATTCGACTTCCTTTTAAGTCCAAGTTATCTTTGAATATTGTCATAAAATTTCATGTCTTGAGACTAGCACTGGGGAGTAATAGGCGAAGTTTCCACCCACAAAGTCAGCATCCCTTATCAGTATCCCATACGTTCCATTTCTGATCCAGCTCCTTGTTTATGGCCTAGAAAAGCAGCAGCAAGGGACAGTTCAAGTTCTTGAGCCCCTGCACCCATGTAGAAGAAATGGAAGAAGCAGCTGGCTTTGGATCAGTTCGACTCTGGCCACTGTGGCCATCTGAGGAGTTAACCAGCAAACAGAAGATCCTTCTCGGTGTCTCTCTATAACTCTTTTGAAACAAAAATTTTAAAAGTAAATCTAACAAAAAAAACCCACTTCATATTTCTTGAATTCTGACAGGATGTCCCCGAGCAGTAGCACTCTCTGGGGGGTGGGTAAGGAGGGAGGGATGCTCAATACTGTGCAACTTTGTTATTGTGGCCATTAGACTTCACCTGTAGCTGAACAATTCTCCAAAGAGGATTTTTAGGGAACCGAGGGTGTTAGCAGGTCCTCTTGTGAAAATCAGATTTTCGAATGCCACCAAAGATTTTCTGAATCAGTATTTTAGGGGATTTGCCCTAGAGATTGGTCATTCAATAAGGCCTCATACAATTCAGACAAATGCCAAAGTTTGAAAACTACTAAGTTACATGAGGCTAGATACCCCCCAGGGTATTCACCAAGTTTTTTGAATGAATTCATGCTCTGCTTGCAGAGGACGTCTGCCAGGCATGTTGTTAGGGATTGCACATGATTGCATGTATTTTTGTCTGCTAGTGCACCGCCACAAAGTTGATATTGTGCAAGCGTCCATTCACCCCTCCCGCTCCCTATTTCTAATATTTTCTGCAGAGGCATACAAACCACAGAACCTACTCTCATAAATTAGCAGTGGAAAACACTTTCAAAAATAGTCAGAGATGAACGTACCCATCAGGGATTTCCTAAGTCATTTCTGCATTTGAAAATAGATTATCTTCATTCTTCTGGCTCCTGACAACACATTAGAGCCCCCAGAGCTAACACGAAGCCATTTCTCCGAAACCTCAAAGCACTCATGGGCCACCACACAATAGTGCATCTCCAGTATATTGCACATGTGAGCAGCCACTCCACAGGAGGATGAAGGAAAGAATGGGGTCCTCCTCTCACTCACAGAGCTGCATGTCCAGGAGGAAAAAGACAAGAGAATTCAAAAATCATCAACAGTCACCAGCTTCAAAATGTGCCCTTCTGCTCAAGCCTTATGTCACCCACTCACTTTTGTTATCCTCAGGTTTATAATCCATACTCGTGTGTTGTGAAGGAATGCCAAAGTATTCGAGTAAAAGGTTTTCCAGTGCCACACATAAGTGCTATTTTTTGTTAAGCCTCTTACAGGGAGAGTCATACCTTCAGAGAGATCAAAATGATGTTTCCAGTCACCATCAATTCTGTTTAAAAATTTTGTGACCCTCTCTAAAGGATAGGAAGAGAAAAAATGTTGGTATTAGGTTTTTTTGTTTGCTTAGCTCAGTTTTCTCCCTGCATTAAGGTTAGGAATGCTGAGTGAGAAACAATGACAACTGGAAAAGAATGTCTGAACTCAGGACACTTCATTTTATTTTCAAACTTATCTTGTTACTTAATAATCAGGCAGACAAAAAATGAGATACACCTACAGATGCAGAGTTCTCCCACCTGCTTGCTTATTACCCTAAAGCCTCCATGCCAGGGTAGGTTCAAGATGAAACCAGGAGCCCAGAACTCAGGGACCCCATGATTTGAGCCACCACATGCAGGGCACCCAACAATTTAAGCTACAACCTGCTGCCTCCCAGGATCTGTACCAAAGAAGCTATAACCTGCAGCCATGGCCAAGACTTGGACCCAGCATTCTGATATGGAGGCAGGCACTCTAACCACTAAGGGAAACATCTGCCCTTACTTCATGTTTTCATCACACTGAGTAATCATTAGCAACAACTTCAAGTTCTGGAATACCATTTCTCAAGGCAAATTGTGTGTTCTCCATTCAAATTCTATTTATCTGCCATCATGTAGTCAAGCCACCAAAGGAAAAAAGAAAGAAAAAAAATTGTGGAGGACATTTGCATAATAGAACTTGGACTTCATATGCTGATTGGTGCAGAGAGCTGAAATAATTAGAGGGAATACCTAATCTTAATTATTAATTAAGCTTTTAGAAAAATATTTAGTTTTATTGCTTTCAAGTAGATGTAATAGCTGTATTTGAAACTTACACGTATTTAATGAATAGATGTTAAATTTTTCACTGTGTCTCCCTCTCAACCAAAAGCTGTTTGTATTCTTAAAAGGGTTTTAAATGCCACCCTCTAATGCTGTTTATGCTATTAACTTTCTTCTCAAACATTTTATTCACTGTTAACATAAAGATTCATTTAACACTGTGTAATTATCATAAATTTCCAACAAGTCAGGAAATAGTTGAGAGAAATTCTAGAGATTTCTCACACTTATTGTCTGTCTGAGATAAAGATTATCACATTAAATTATTATGTAAAATATGCCAAAATACTTAAATTTAGCATGTTTTTTTCTTCAAAGCTCAGATACGGAAAGAAATCCATTAAGCACATTGTTTACAAAGCAGAGCAGAGAAACTTAGGAGGTGAATGTAAGTACACAAAGTTTAAGAATTGAGTTGTAAGTGACAAGTCCCCAATGTAACCAGGAAAATATATGGCCTCATCGCAAATGAAACTGCCAGGCATTTAATGTCAGGTGCAATAGGATCCAAAGATTCAAGTACCCATTATCCCTCTAGGCTTGTCTCTGGCAACCTCTCATGGATTGGCCTTATGTGGCAAAAATGAATTCCAGCAGCCTCCAGTTTACATGATCAATTCAATTCATTGTCTCAGTGAAAAGCAATAGCTGTTTCCTGCAAAATCTAAGGGAAGACAGTGATGTACCTGAACTGACATAAAGGTCATTTATTCTTGAGACATCACTGTAGCCAGGGAGGTGCCTGGTGGTGTATATGTGTTAGGGGGTAAAGAGGGCAGTTCCCAAAGGAAAAAACCCCAGTGTAGAGAATGAATGAATTTAAACTGTCCACAGTTAGTTTGTCAGTGAATGGCAAAGTCAAACAATGCAGCCGGAGTTCCTGAGTCCTGATCTAGGATTTCTTTCCATAAAATCAAATTTTGTTTAACTTGGCGTCCCTTTCACCTTAGAGCAGCGAGGCAGGCATTTGTTACATTGTCTGACAACATCCTGTGTCACAGTGCCTGTCCTTGACTCCCAGATTTGTTACCAGTTCCAGCTTCTTGCTAATTTATGTCCTGGGAGACAGCAGATGGTGGTCAAGTAGTTGGTTCCTGCTACCCATGCAAGAGGCCTAGATTGGGCACCTGTCTTTCACCTAGTCTAGCTCCAGTTGTTCTGGGCATTTGGTTGGTGAATCTGTGAACAGATAATCTACTTGCCCATCCATCACTGTCTCTTTCACATAAATAGAAATAAATAAATTATAATTTTAGGGTCATTTGGTTACTGTTTCTGTTGGCACGATTTAGGGACTGGAAGAAGGAAGAAATCTTAAATAGTATCTTCTTATTATCTGTCAATAGTTGTTATTTTTGTTTCAAAACAGTCAATCTGCATTCCTCTCCAAGGCCTACCTAAACATGAGGGATCTTCCTCAACAAGCATTTGGAAATGCGTTATGAAAAAATTTCAAAGAATAAACTTATCTTTTAACTTCATTTTTTACAAACTTTTGAAGTATCCTCGTACGTGCTCCACTCTAGAAGGAATTCCTAGGGGGACAGATGTTCCACCGATATTCAGTGTCTGTTTTTCCAGTTTCCAACATATGGTCTAACATGTGGCCAAAGAAATGTTAGGGTGTCTGGTTCCCTGATTCCGACCAGCTGCCTAAAAGAAGGGAAACACTGATCTTTATCCCAAGTGCCCCAAACCTTAGAAACCATTTAACTCTTCTTCCAAAAGCCTCCAACAAGAGAGTCCACATTTGCCCTAAATGGGGATAAGGGCCACCTTGTGATCTTGCTGGTTTTCCCTAAGGCAGGCACACTATCTATTCACTAAGAGCAAAGGGGAATAAGTGCTCTCTATCGGCTCTCTTCCTCTTTCTATCAAATGTAAGTGGTGTTATAATATTGATATGATCAAGACTAATGAGCCATTAATTCTAATTCAAAAAAAATGAGCTAACTGAACATGATCTTTTACAGCGCATTGATCTGAGATGCCAGATGAAGGCCAGGTTACATTTCCTCTTGGAAATGCGCCTGCTCTTCACAAGCAGTTTAAAAATGTTCCCTATATGGATGTGCTCTTCTGCGTGCCAAAAATAAATCTAATAGGAGGAGACAAATACAATGGCTGAGAGAAAATATGTCTACCTTTTCACATTTCTTCAGCCTTCTCCTTCCTCCTCCAAAGCATAGACTCAGTGGCAAGTCACTTGGCGGGTCATCAAAACATGTTTGGAGGAAGAAATAATTTCTCAATGAAAATGTAAATATCTGCAGAGGTCAGCAAATGTGTACATCTATGATCTCTTTCCCCATATTTGTGATAGTGAACACTGAGAGAACACAGACTTAGCAAGTACCATTTGGGGGCTGAATTCCTGTACATGTAATTTAGGTTGGGGTGGACAGTAAAGATTTTATTCTGTCACGCAACTCAGGGCTGAAAAAATAACACAGCATTCTTAGGAAATCACTGAAGACACTGCTCTTGTGATTAATACAATCAGTGTGCTGAGTGCCACTGCCATACAAACTATTCCAATGACAGTCACAGTCCGGTCCCCAGGATGTTTTGATAAAACTGCCTTTGCACATATTTGAATGGTATATGAATAGGCACATTGTAGTAAGTTGACATATGTATTCCCAAAAATGTATGTATTGAATTCCTGCCTCTCTATTACCTCAGAATGTGACTCTGCTTAGAAATGGGATTTTGAAGAAGTACCTGAGCTTAAACCAAGGTTATTAAAGAGTTGTTTATTCCAAAAAATGATTGATGTACTTGAAAGAAGAGGAGGGACCAGAGTTGTGACAGTCAGTTAAGCCTCCAGTTGCAACAATTGCATCCCATATGAGTGTCTGTTGGAATCCAGGATGCTCTGCTTCTGATCCAACTCCTTGCTAATGCATCTGGAAAAACAGCAAAAGATAGCTCCAGTGCTTGGACTCCTACCACCACGCAGGAGACCCAGCTAGAGAGCCAGGATCCTCACGCTGTCCTGATGCAGCCTTGTTCATTGCATCATCTGGGGAGTGAACCAGCAGATGAAAGATCTCTTTCTCTGTTTCCACTCTTGTTTCCATTACACTTCCTTACACAGAAGCACAATAAGTCTTTAAATTTAAAAACTAACTAAGAAGAGAAGGTAAAGATACAGACACGCACAGGTAACAAACCATGTGAAGACCCAGGGAGAAGACAGATGTCGACAAATCAGGGACAAAGCTTCTCAAAAGAAACAAATCCTGCTGATATCTAAATCTTGGAATTCTAGTTTACAAAACTGTGAGAAACTAATGTTTTATATAAACCATCCTCTTTGTGACAGTTTGTAATGACACTAAAATCATATATATATCAACCCACAGCTCCATATCGCTTAGTGACCACTTTTTGAAAGTGAGTGTAACATCTTTTGAGAGTAAAAAATCCAATTATGTCAGGAATACAGTGGTAAGAAATATTCCTGTGAGGAATAATCCAGTCTTCAGGCATCAATTCTACTTTGGGGAACAAGAAGTCATTTAAAGTATGTGGCAGAAATAAATCACCCATGAATGTTTAAAAGGAGATGTTATGGAAACAAAACATGTCAGTAACTCGGATATTTATGAGAAACTGGGTGGGAAAATCTAATTAAAACAAAATCCCCAGTCCAAAAATGCTCTCCACAAATGTGCTAGAGAAAGAAAACAGTTTTATTATTGAATAAGCATTAAACCAGAATGTGATATGCTTAACAGGCAAACCACTAAGATACTGCGAAGACAAGAAGAAATGTCAACTTTTATACAGGCAGGCAGACATACATCATCACATGCATGTTTTAATGATAAACAATTACTAAGACAACTTGACACCACCATTTGCCACATTTCTCATTCTGACTTTACCTAGTAGTTAGGACGACCCTTTGTGACTTGCTAACAATTCGCTTTATCCAGAGGAAAATCAAGCTGCTCAAATCTTCGTCAGAGTATACAATTTTGCAATGTCGATCAAAAAAGTTTTCCTGACCTCCAGGTTAGGAGGTCACAAAAGACTACAGATGAGCTCCCAATTCCTATATTTTGGAGAGTGCTTTCAATGTTTTTTTTTTCTAATAGTTTGATGGGTTTTGGGTGCAGATTTTTGTAGAAGGGGACAAGTGGGGGTATTGCTTCTTATGTCTGCAGGCTATCCAATTGTCCCAACAGCATTTGTTGAAGAGACCAGGCTTTTTTCCTGGATTATTTTCAGTCCTCTTGTTGAAGATTAGTTGCGTATACATGTGTGGACTCATTTCTCGTGTTTTTATTCTGTTCCATTGATCTTCTTCTCTGTTTCCATACCAGTACCAGACTGTTCTGATAATCAGTACCATGTAGTATGTCTTGAGGGTCCTGGCATTGTGATTCATCCTGCCTGACTTTTATTCTTCAGGATAGCTTGGGCTATCATGGTATCTTGTGTTTCCAGATGAACTTTTGAATCTTCTTTTTCCATTTCTGAGAAGAATGTTGATGGGATTTTGATTGGCATCACACGGATTCTGTACATTACTTTTGGTAATATGGACATTTTGATGATGTTGATTCTACCAATCCAGGAACATGGTAAGTTTCTCCATCTTTTTTGTCTTCTTCTATTTCTTTTTTAATGCTTTGCAATTTTCATCATAGAGGCCTTCCACTTCCTTCGCTTGGTTAATTCCAAGGTATTTAAGATTCTTCCCTGCTATTTTAAATGGGACTGTAGTTACAAGTTCTTTCTTAGTCATGGAGTTATTTGTGTATACCAGTACCATCGATTTATGTATCCTACTACACTGCAAAACTTTTTTATAAGTTCCAGTAGTCATTTGAGTCTTTTGGTTGTCCTATGTAAAGAATCATGTCATCTGCACACAGGGATAATTTTAATTCAATTCCATTTTGGATTCCTGTAATTTGTTTTTCTTGACTGATAGCGTTGGCAAAAAATTCTGATATTATATTAAATAACAGTGGTTAAAGTGAACATCCCTGTCTAATTCCAGTTCTTAGTGGAAAAGCATTTCCCCATTTAGTTTGATGCTGGCATTGGGTTTTTTGTATATTGCTTTCATTGTGTTAAGGAAATTTTCTTCTATGCCTATATTTCTTAGAGTATTTAGCATGACAAATGGTTTCTCTGCATGTACTGAGATGTTCATATGGTTTTTATTTTTTTAATTTGTTGAGTGGTGAATCACATTTATTGATTTGCAAATGTTAAACCATTCTTGCATGCTAGGGATAAATCCCACCTAGTCCAAGTGAATGATCTACCTGTTGTACTGGTTGATCCTATTGGCTAGTATTTTGTTAAAGAATTTTGAATCTATGTTTAACAGGGATATTTGCCTGTAGTTCTCTTTTTCTGTGTATCTCTATCTGGCTTTCATATTAAGGTGATATTGGCTTCCTAGAAAGAGTTTGGAAGGATTGCCTCCCTTTCTATTGTTTGGAATAGCTTATGGAGGAGTTCGGTAAGTCCTTCTTGAACCATTTGGTAGAATTCAGCAGTGAAGCCATCTGGTCCAGGGCTCTTCTTGGTTGGGAGAGATTTAATTACTGATTCAATATCAGCTCTTGTTATAAATCAATTTAGATTATTGATATCCTCATGATGCAATTTTGGTAGATTGTGTCCATAAATCTACCCATTTATTCTAGGTCTTCTGATTTGTTGCATATAGTTGCTTGTAATAGATCCCAGTAATTCTATGTATGTCCAAGATATCTGTTGTTACAACTCGTTTTTTTGTCTCCGATCTTATTGATTCATATCTTTTTCCTCCTTTTCTTATTAGTTGGGTTACTGGGGGAGTCTTTCATTCATTGAGCTTATGTATTTTTTTGTCTCTATTTGGTTTGTTTCCTCTCTTGTTTGGGTTATTTCTTCAGCACTTGTTTAACACTAATTCAACTGCTCTACAATGCCCCATAGTGCAACTAACCTGAATCACTTGTTTATATGACATAGGCTGTTTGGGGCATCATAAAGGAAACCCAATCACCTAATTATAACTGAAAAGTGTTGTAGTTCATATAACAATCTACTTCATTTGCTATATCTATTTATACTAATTAGCAGACTTGGGAAAATTCCCAAGAAGTCCAGCAATTATCAGTAACGCTCTTAGAATTTGAAATTTCACAACTTGACCTTGCATCACACAAAGGCACACAGGTATCAGGTTTCCTGAGACCAGAAAGCCTCAGCATCAGTAAGTCTGTGATTGTACCCACCAGGAGATGTACACAAGCCACCTATCTCCTGTGTGGTTTAAATTCCCCACTGGTGAAAGCCAAATTAAAGTACCTGCCCCTGTTGTGTACCTAAGTAGTTTAAATGATTCAGTCAACAAAAGGTAAATTTAAAGAAAATTACCACTGCTCTTATTTCCAACATGTTCTCATTAACCTAGATTATAAATCCCAAAGGCACAAACTTTCATCATTCAGACTATATGTTTACACAGTGCAGTTTCCAATTACACTGATATATTCGTTTGGATTTAGGAGTGGGCTGCTATTTACTGACAAATGCCTCTCCTACAGTAGCTGAGAACTTTACAAACTCTATGAAGGGCAATGGAACAACACCTCCCCTTGAAATTGTCCAATACATGAAATTTAAAAAGGAATGATACTAACACAGAAATCTTTCCCAAGTTCTAATTAATCTGTTTGGGGGAACTAGAGATGAGAGAGCTGGAGTAAAGGAGATTGTCTCAGTTGTAGTGATAGTAGTTATGGTGACCATAGTCAGTGAGACTGTAACAAAACCATATAAAATAAATCCATCATATCATATGAAAGTAACCGTGTGACTAAGGTCAAACTAATATCCTGATCCTGGAGTTTCTTATTAGTCACAAGGGAATGATGATATTACATGGATTTTCCATGGATTGAATATTTGTGTTCCCCACACCCAATTTTACAATTTGAAATTGGAAGCCCCAATGTAAAGCCATGGAAGCAAAGGGATTAGTATTAAAAGAGAGAGAGAGAGAGAGAGAGAGAGAGAGAGCTTTCACTCTCTTCCTCTATGCCTTCCCCTCTCTCTTTTTCTCTCTGTTCTCCACCATGTGATACACAGCAAGAACACAGCCATCTCAAGCCAGGAAGAGACTCTTCATCAGGAAGCAAATCTACTAGCACCTTGACTCTAGTCTACCCAGGCTTCTGTAGTGTAGGAAGTAAATTCCTGTCGTTCAAACCACAAAGTCAGTGTTAATCTGTTTCAGCAGCCCAGACTTGACATCATGCTGGAGCAAAAGACAAGCTCAGGAGACCCAAGATACCTTCAAGGTAAGAGTGGGAAAATTGCACATGGATTAATTTTCTGTATGATGTGAAGTATATGTGTGTGAATCCACATAAATCTGTTCCTTTCCTTTCTTCTTTTTCATTCCCTCAATCCTCAACTTCCTCCCTCCATTCCTTCTTTTCTTTCTCACCCTCCTACTTCCTTCCTCAACTTCTTCCCACTTCCTTCCTTCCTCACCTTTATTCTTTCCATCATTCTTCACTTTTCTTCCATCCTTCCTTTTGCTCTCTCTTTCTTCCCTCCTCTCCCTTAATCCTCCACTTCCTCCCTTCCTTTTTCTTTCCTCCCCTTTCCCTCCCTTTCTCACTTCCCTACCTGCATTCTGTCCTCACCTTCCTCCTTCCTCTTTTTATTCCTTTCTCATCTCCCTATCTTCACCTTAACATCTTCCTCACCTTCCATTCTTCCTCCTTTCCCTCCTTTCTTTCTTCCTTCTCTTCTCCCGTTGTCCCTCCCTCCCGTCCTTCCTGCACTTTCTCCATCCCTTTGTTTTCTTCCTCACCTTCCTTTCCTCCTTCTCACCTTCTGTTCTTCCTTACTTCCTCCAACTCTCCGCCTCTTCTGTCCTTTCCTTCCTCTCTTCCTCACCTCTCTGCCTCCCTCCCTCCCTCCCTTGTTTTCTACCTTCCTTCCTACTGTTCCTGGAGATTACAGATAAGAATTGTAAACAACAATTAAATCCCAAAATGTTAATTTCACTCATATACATCACTTTTTTGCTGTGTACATTAATTATCACAAATCAGGGAAAACATTTGTCTTTTGGGGACTGAATTAGATCACTAAGTAAAATGGTTTCCAGTTGCATCCATTTTTTGAAGAATACAGGATTTCATTCTTTATTATGGCTCAGTAGTATTCCACAATGTTTATACACACCATATCTTCCTTATCAAGTCATTAGTTGACAGACATCTGAGTTGATTAAAATTCATCTTTTAAAGTGTATTCTGTGGCTTTAATTTTTTGAAAAATTAACATAATTGTGAAAACTTTTAATGTGACTTCCTATTTATTCTAACATTTTTATGGTTCTGAGATTATTTCAGTTCAATGATTTCTTTCCTCATGAATAGTCATTTTCCCTCCTTCTTTGTAGGCCAGGTGATCTTTGATGTTCAATATTATTAATTGCACTTCATGGGATAATGCTTATTTTATATTCATATAAATACTAAATTCTTTTGGACTTCATTTTAGGATGCAACTAAGTAACACAAAAACAATCCTATACATCCAGATCTTATTTTTAATATTTGTCAGTTGGGATCAGAGCTTTATTTAATGTAATCTAACTATTTCCATAAAGGTAAACCCTTTCTGAGCAATCTATTGAAAGTTTCCTGAGTTACAATGTTTTCCAGTATGGCTAATGGGAACAGCTACTATTTCTAGCCCTGTATCGATTCAAGATGTTTGCCTTTCTAATCATTTCAGATAGTCTTTTCTCAATAATAACTAGTTTACTCACACCTACTATTCAAAGGGGCACTAAAGTAAGTCCTTCTTTAGAACTCTGGGGTTCTTTCTCAACTACTCTGTTTTGTGAATAGTTGCCTACATAGTTGCCCAAACTCACCTCTTTGGCTTAGGAAGTTAGTCACTAAGAACCTGGTTTCTCTCTTGGGCTACATCCTGCAAATTTCATGCAGTTAAGTTGGAGCAATGCAAATCTCACATCATTTATGTCGTGTCTCAGACAGATTGTTGTACTCAAGTGACCAAATGCAAAAGAGAGCCATACAGTGATAAGATTTTAAAACCTTTGTTTATTACAAGTGGTAGTGAGTGGGTTTATACCTCCAAGGTTCTCTTGTCCCTGAACTACAGAATAGCAGGGTTTATAAAGCCAAAATCCATAAACTGGGAGAGGTGCAGGGGGTGCTGTGCTAATGTAGAACTACCACTAGGATGAAAAATGCATAATTCTGTAAGCTTTTGTTGCTGGATCATGTGAAACTCATTTTCTCCTAGTCATGCTTGAACAGCCAAGCCAGGGGTTGGAGTGTTCTTGCCAAGCAGAATAAAGTATTTTCAGCCAGGCTACAGTTTCACTGGTATCTCACTAAGATGGAGCCCAACTCAACATGGAGTCCCTCGGGGCCAGCCTGCTATTTCAAATCACTATCCCTCAATCTTATAAATATTTTCCTGATTTGTAGTTAGGTGGGAGATTAAATACAAGTCATGCTACTCTATATTGGCTCAAAACAGAGTGTTTTCTGGGTATTTAACATTTTCTTAATAAAGATGTTCAATACCAGCAAAAACGCATGTAGATTTGCTCTACTCAGTTGGATCAGAAATAACCACAATGATAAGGATTTTCTCTTGCATGAATCCTTCCATGTTCCCTATCCTACACTCTGAAGAAACAGAATACTGGCAGTAATTAGTAATTTCTGTTATCATTTCACAGCCTGTCTCTTTTGCCTTTGCTAAGGCAATGCACCATCACATATGATCACTACACTGCTTTACAATGTTGAAAGAACTTCATTTTTAGTATATTTAAAAGATTTTTATTTATTTAAGATGCACAAGGAGAGAAAGAGATTCTATTTTCTGGTAAACTCCCCAAATGCTTGCAGTGGGCTTAGCTGGGGCTGCCAAAGCCAGGAGATTGGAATTCCATATCAGTTTACCATGTGGGTGGCAGGTCCCACTTACAGCCATGTGTCATTACTGTGGCTCCCAGAAGCCAGAAACAGGTATCAAATTCGAGAACTGGGATATGGAATGTGGACATCACAATTAGTATCTTAACTATGAGGCTGAATATGTACTCAAATATGTATCTCACTCCAAACATTGGCCTTTTCTGGTACTTCTTTGCAGAGATGTTTGAGCACTTCAGCCTCTTCTTTGTATGTGTGTTTCAGATCAACGTTTTCTTCTACACCATTCCCTTAGCCATCAAGCTAAAGCAGCACCCCATCTTCTTGTTCATCCAGATTGCCGTCATCGCCATCTTTAAGTCCTACCCAACTGTGGGGATGTGGCACTCTATATGGCCTTCTTCCCTGTGTGGAACCATCTCTACAGATTCCTGCGGAACATCTCTGTCCTCACTTTGTCCCCTGCTCTTCCCTGTGCTGTAGCACCTGTGGATCTTTGCGGGAAGTGCCAACTCTAACCTCTTTTATGCCATCACTCTGACCTTCAAAGTTGGGCAGATCATGCTTATCTCCGACTACTTCTACGCCTTCCTGCGGCGGGAGTACTACCTCACACACGGCCTCTACCTAACTGCCACGGACGGCACGGAGGCCATGCTTGTGCTCAAGTAGGCCTGCCGGGCACAGGCTACATGGACCTCACAGGCGGAGGGGCCTAGAGCTGGGCCAGCCCTCGATGCGGAGTCACCGACAGACAAGGCTCAAGTCTAGGATCACCCATCTGTGGCACCAGAGGAGTCCTCTGGCTGAGAGCAAGGCCTGTGGGGAGCAGCTGGACGCCTCAGAACCCTTTGTGTGGCTCTGCACACCGAGGAGCCCCCCAACCTGCAGAACCAGAGGGTTGGCAACAGGTGAGCAGGGCTGTCGGGTTGTAGCTGCTTAATAAATGATTTTCTGTTATGAAGAAGTTGACCTGGAACCCCATCAAAACAATTTTTTTAGTATTAGGTAAAATTACATTTTTGAGAATTCCAAATCTTTTTGACTATATGGAAGGATACGGGGCTATTTTATGTATCTCTAATAATCATTGCTATGGATCTGAGTAGTATCAGTGTATAATGGCTGACTGGAAGAATTTTTTAAAGATGTATTTTTATTTGAAAAGTAGATTTATAGAGAGAAGAGACAAAGAAAAAGATTTTCCATCTTCTGGTTCATTCAGCAAATGGCCACAAATGGCCTGAGCTGGTCCAAAGCCATGGGTCTGGAGCTTCCTCCATGTCTCCTAGGTGGGTGCAGGAGCTCAAACACTTGGGCCATCTTTGGCTGTTTTCCCAGGAGGATTAGCAAGGAGCTTGATCAGAACTGCGGCAGCTAAGACTTGAATTGGTGTCCCACGGGATCCCAGCACCACAGACAGAGGCCTAGCTTACTACACCACAGTGGACAACACCTGCTAAGGTTTCTGTTGGAAGTCAAGTGCAAAGAACAGTGAGGCTGCATGGAATATGAATGCAGACCTTGCTTTCAGGCATGCCTCAGTCCCAGTCCTCCTACCACAAAGTGTGTGGTATTCCATAAGGCTTTTTTTTTAACATTTGTTTGATTTATTCAGGAGTATAGATAAATCTTAAGCATCAGAATTATATACAGATAAAGAGAGAAAGAGAAATATTCCTTTCAGTGGTTCACTATGGTGCTACAGTCAGAACTGGGCAAGTCAAAGCTGGGAACCAGGAGCTTATTTTGGGTAGCCCAAGGGTATGCAGGGTCCCAAGGTTTTGGTCCATCCTCCGCTGCGTGTCTAGGCTTCTCACAGACAGCAGAATCAGAAGTGGAGCAGACAGGACAGGTGCTGGTGGAGGATTAGCTAGCTATGCCACTGTTCTGGCCCCATGCATATGGTTCTTGATTAATCTTTGATCTGATCATCTCCAAAGGAGTAAAGCATAACTGATGTGAGAGTAACAGGCAATATTTATAAAAATACTTACTAAAGATACTGAGTCCTAACAGAAGTAATTTCAGAACTTGGAATGTGGCTCTGCTGCTAATTAGCCAAGGGGCTCATGGTTAATCTATTCAAAGTGAGGCTCAGCTTTTACTGCAGAGCAGTATAAGGATTATATTGGACAATTTGTGTATAAAGCACTTAGTAAATTCTCTGCAATAAATATTTGCTGACTGATCTATGCCTACTAATAATAACAACTGCTCATAAAATCTCTGAGAATCTCAAAAACAGCATTAAAACACGTAGGAGTGAAGAGGACATTTGATATTTTCATCTTTCTTCAACCCAGTCTTCATTTCTTCCAGATCAACAGAGCACTCGCCTCAGAATCAAAACACAGTTCTTCACAATGTCAAGATAAACACCCCAGTGTTCATCAGACCTAATTAATTTTTGCATTATTATTTTTTAAATATTTTATGCCTTTTCAATACAAATTGATACAATAAAAGCCAAGCAAGCATATGGCATTTTGCATTATTATTTTATCAGGGCTCACATTTTGGCACTGAACAATGATATAAATCAACTAGAAAACAGCATGAAAACAAATATTATCTTAACTTTCTCTTGTTTTTCTCTTATAATGTCTCCTGTTAGGAGTGGTTAGAAGAAAAAGAAAAATACCCCTTAAAAGGATCCCAACTATAAATATTTAAATTTTTTAAAAAAACCTAGTAGCAAAAATGCAATACTGTCTACAGTGTTGATGCAGAGATAAACAAAAATAATAATAGCAGTAATGTACTATATAACACACAGAGAATAAAACTGATAAAGAATCACCAAATAAAAGTCTCTCAAGAAACCTCTTCATGGAACACATATAAATGGGAATTCTGGGACTGTTAGAAATCTTCTTTTATTTAGTCCCATGCTGGGTATACTCAGGGCAGCAATGAATATTAAAGAACAAATAATTTTTTCTCTTTAATAGCGGTCAAAGGAAAGGTTCAAATATACTAAATATTGCAGGTACCAATTTCAAAATACAATTTTAAGATCACAAGAAAGCCTGCTATTCTTCTGGAAAAAGCCTCTGACACATAGCAAAATACATTTAGCTTCAGCTAAATACATTCAGATCCTACAAAGAAAACAATTTAATTACTGTTGATAATTTATGAAAAAATAAAAATACTTATTTTACAAACACATATACACATCATCAATTCTAGGTCATTTCCTTGCAAGTCCTCTGAGGAGGTCAGGGAAGAGGGGAGGAGCTTGCTGAGGGCGTGCTCAAAGGTGAGTGGTTTGATAAAGCTGTGAATTCTGACAAGTGTCCAAACATTGAACAGTTTTTTCCTCAAGTTTCCACTTCTAAATGAAACAAAAGAATTATTCGAAAGCTTTTAGTTTCTATCTGAACAAATTTTGGTTTTACATTAGTGCTGATTTAGTTACTTCAGCTGAGTCAATTACTCTTGCTTTGGGCTTCAAAGATTCAGAGTGAAAGAAGGACATTCCTTGGGGCAAGCACCGGGGCAGGCTAATCATCTGCCTGTTGCACTGGCACTCCTTATGGGAGCAGGTACAGTCCCAGCTTCACTTCTGATCCAGCTCGCTGCTTATGATCTGGGAAAGCAGATGGTTCAAGTGTTTGGGACTATTCACCCTCCTGGGAGATCCAGAAAGAAATTCCTGCCTTCAGATCAGCTCAGCTCTGGCTGTTGCAGCCATTTGGAGAGTGAAACAGCCAACAGAAGATCTGTCTGTCTCTCTCTACCTCTTTGTGTGTCTTTCTGTCTCTCCTTTCTGTGAATCTGCTTTACAAAGAAAAATAAATTTTTAAAAAGGACCCTTCCCGGAGACTCGCAAGATGGCCGACATAGGAGGAAGACTGTGAGAGAGCTCACAGACAGAGAGGGCTAGAACGCGACAAAAGCGTAAGTGGAGCAGCATAGAACTACAGGGAGAAGAACGTGAAGTTCCCTGGACAGTGTGGAGCCAAAAAAATCCACACAACTCGGAAGAGCAACCAGGGAAAAACAAAGCAAAGGACAGGGAAGACGACTTTCCGCTCCTGACCTGCTGAGTCACCTCTGAGTGCAGACGCTGAAAGCCGCCGAACCCACCCAAAGACCGACCTGAAGACGCTGTGGCCCTGAGGACCGGAGGAGATTGGGACCCGCTGGCATCTGCTCACCCTGGTCACCAGGACTCGCCAGGACCTGCCCCGCTGCGGACACCAGGACCCTGAATCACCGGGACCCGCCGGCATCTGCCCACCCTGGTCGCCAACCCCCGGGACCTGCACCAGCCGCAGCCTCCAGGCTCCATCGCGACCCGCGCGGAGACCAGCAACGGACGCAGCAGTCGGGAGACGCACTGGCGGCCAGGATTCCCACCAGAGGAAGAGGCAGACTGCAAGAACCTGAGGTTTGAGTGAGTTGGGTGGGGACAGTGGTGGGTTGGAGGCTTCGGGAGTTGGCCCCCCAGGGGCACGGACAGAGCCTGAACACAATTGGCCTCCCCGCCCCTCCCCCCCCCCAGGCTCCAGCCTCTAGAGACACAGGGCGAGTGCCTTGAGACTGCCAAAACTGTGTCTGGGAGAAAGGCAAAAGGCACACTGGATACTCCCCTGTGCCTTTGCGGTGTGGCACTCAGCTGGGCGGTGCTATCCCACAGGAACCCAAGCACGCCTCTGGGCTGGGCAGTTCCCTGCTAGCGCAGGGGCGGTCGGTCCCCTGCAAGTGCTGGGGTGGGCGGACCTGCGCAGGAGGCGTTTCCAGAGAGCACCTGGAACACGCCCTATAGTCCCTTGCTCCGAGCCCTGTGATCCAGTAAACAGGGTGCGCGCACAGAGAGTGCCTTCACTCCCCCACGCCCTGTGGTAGCATACCTGTAGGGGACGAGCTGAGAGTGCGCTTTGAATCCTCTGGGCCCTGGAAGAGGCGCCCTGAGGTCCAGTGTTCTGGAGACGCACCAAAAGTGCCTTGAAAATTCCCACACCCTGCTACTCCACGCCTGCAGACTCCGATCTCTACAGGATAGTGCTTGGAGACCCCTCAGCACACTGGTGCCTAGGTCTCTCAAAAAAGAAACACTAACACAATGGGAAGAAATACCAGAAAAGGTAATGATCCAGATGAGAGTGCCAACACCCTACCAATAAAGGATCGAAAGCCAATGTCTATTTCGGAGATGCGAGATGAAGACATAGAAGATCTACCAGACAAGGAATTCAAAAAAATAATGTTAAAATATGTCAGAGACAATGAGAAGAATTGGGAGGACTTCAAGGAATTCAAGAACCACATAGCCTCAGAAATACAACAAATGAAAAGTAAAATCCTTGACTTAGAGCACAAAATTGAGAGCCTAACCAACAGAACAAATACAGCAGAAGAGAGGATCTCTGAAACGGAAGACACACAAAACGAACACACCCAGTTCATGAAACAGCTGGAGACAAGTCTGAACAAAGCCAATAAGACCATACAAGAAATGAAAGACAACCTCAGAAAATCAAATATTAGGATTATTGGCCTTCCTGAAGGAGCGGAAAAAGAATCAGGAATGCAAATGGTGCTCGACGAAATTATACAGGAAAACTTTCAAAACACTTGGAACATGAATCCAGCTCAAATCCAGGACGGTCAGAGGACTCCCAGCAGATATGACCCAAAGCGATCTTCACCCAGACATATGGTGCTCAAGTTCCACTCCAACGAAGACAAAGAAAGAATCCTGAGACAAGTACGAAGCAGAGAAAAGATCACATACCGGGGAAAACCAATCAGGATCACGGCTGACTTTTCTGAAGAGACCTTACAAGCAAGAAGAGAATGGACAAAGATCTTCCAAATCCTGAATCAGAACAACTGTCAACCAAGAATATTGTACCCAGCAAAGATCTCATTCGTATTTGAGAACGAAATCAAATACTTCCACAGCAAAGAGAAATTAGAAGAATATGCCAGCACAAAACCAGCTCTACAAAATCTCCTTAGAAATGCACTAATTCCAGAAAAAAAGGAGGTGAATCATAAGCAAAGATGGCAAACAGGAAGGTCTCCCCACTAAAGTCCACACAAGGAAGGGCAATAACACAGATATCAACACCCACAAAAACAAGTATGGCAGGGCAAAATCACAACCTCTCAATTTTAACTCTCAACACAAATGGCCTGAACTCACCAATCAAAAGGCATAGATTAACAGAATGGATTATCAAACAGCACCCAACTATCTGTTGCCTACAAGAGACACATCTAACCAGAAGAGATTCAAAGAAGCTGAAAGTGAAAGGTTGGAAACAGATATTTCATGCCAATGGACGAGAAAAAAAGGCTGGGGTAGCTGTCTTAATTTCAGATGATGTGGACTTCAATCTGACACACATCAAAAAGGACAGGGAAGGACATTATATATTGGTGAAGGGACTGATCCATCAGGAAGTAATTACCATTGTGAACATATATGCACCAAATTCAAACGCACCTAGCTACGTGAAGCAATTACTCACGGACTTAAGGGGAGACATAGATATGCACACAATAATAGTGGGTGATCTTAACACCCCACTAACAACTATAGACAGATCAACAAAACAAAAACTCAACAAAGAAACAACAGAACTCATACAAACAATAGAACAACTGGACTTGGTTGACATTTATAGAATTTTTTACCCTAAGGCCACAGATTATACATTTTTTTCAGCAGTACATGGCACCTTCTCCAGGATCGACCACATGATAGGACACAAAGCAAACCTAAATAACTTCAAAAAGATAGGAATCATACCATGTACCCTCTCAGACCACCACGGAATGAAGCTGGAAATCAGCAATTCAAAATGCCCCAGGAAATACAGAAACTCTTGGAGGCTGAACAATATGCTACTAAACGAACAATGGATCAGAGAAGAAATTAAAGATGAGATAAAAAAATTTATGGAAACCAATGAAAACTCTGACACAACATTCCAAAATTTGTGGGACACTGCCAAAGCAGTGCTACGGGGTAAACTCATCGCAATTGGAGCTCATGTCAAGGCCCAAGAGAGGCGCCAAATACAGGAACTAAACACACACCTCCAGGAACTGGAAAAACAACAGCAGAAGAGCCCCACACACAATAGGAAACAAGAAATCATCAAAACAAGGGAGGAAATCAACCAGATAGAAATAAAAAAAAACATACACAAAATCAATGAATCAAAAAGCTGGTTTTTTGAGAAGATAAACAAGATAGACACTCCACTGGCCCGACTGACAAAGAAAAAACAAGAGAAGGCAAGAATTAACAGCATCAAAGATGAAAAAGGCAACATAACAACAGACACCGCATCCATTAAGGCCATAATCAGAAATTACTACAAAGCACTGTACTCCAACAAATCAGAAGATCACCAAGAAATGGAAAAGTTCTTAGACTTCTACCACTTGCCAAAACTTAGCCCAGAGGCAACAAACGACCTGAACAAACCCATAACTGAAGTAGAGATTGAATCAGTGATTAAAGACCTCCCAACAAGGAAAAGCCCAGGCCCAGACGGCTTCACTCCAGAATTCTACAAAACATTCCGAACAGAGCTGACCCCAATCCTCTACAAACTCTTCAAAACAATAGAAAAAGAGGCAACCCTTCCAAACTCATTCTATGAAGCCAACATTACCTTAATCCCAAAACCAGACAGAGAACTAACAGAGAAGGAAAACTACAGACCTATCTCTTTGATGAACATTGATGCTAAGATTCTCAACAAAATCCTAGCCAACAGAATTCAAAAACACATCAGACAGATCATTCATCCAGATCAAGTAGGATTCATCCCTGGAATGCAGGGATGGTTCAACATTCGAAAATCTATAAATGTGATACACCACATCCAAAAACTGAAAAACAAGAATCACATGATAGTATCAATAGATGCGGAAAAAGCTTTCGACAAAATCCAACATCACTTCCTACTAAAAACCCTAACCAAGGTAGGCATAGATGGAAAAATCCACAACATAATTAAAGCAATATATGAAAAACCCAACGCCAGCATCATACTGAATGGAGAAAAGCTGGAACCCTTCCCACTGAGATCTGGAACAAGACAGGGATGTCCACTTTCTCCACTACTATTCAACATAGTCCTAGAGGTACTCGCTGAGGCCATAAGACAAGAAAAAGAAATCAGAGGAATCCAAATGGGAAACGAAGAAGTCAAGCTCTCACTATACGCAGATGATATGATTCTTTATGTAGAAGAGCCAAGAGACTCAATACAGAGACTGCTAGAACTTGTACGAGAGTTTGGTAGAGTGGCAGGGTACAAAATTAATGAACAAAAATCAACAGCCATAGTGTATGCGAACAGCCCCAAGATGGAAAAAGACTTAACCAGCAAGATACCATTCAAAATAACAGAGAAAAGTATGAAATATCTGGGAATAAATCTAACCAAAAATGTAGAAGACTTATTTGAAGAAAACTACAATCTGCTTAAAAAAGAAATTGAACAAGACCTCAAAAGATGGAGTAATATCCCATGCTCCTGGATAGGTAAAATCAATATCATTAAAATGTCTATACTGCCAAAAGCAATATATACATTCAACGCAATCCCAATCAAATTGCCCAAAATATTCTTCATGGAACTGGAAACAATGATCCAAAGGTTCATCTGGAAGCACAAAAAACCACGGATAGCTAGAACTATCCTGAAGAACAGGAAGTTAGCAGGGGGAATCACAGTTCCGGACCTCTGGACATACTATAGGGCAGTGGTTATCAAAACAGCGTGGTACTGGCACAAAGATAGAGAGGAAGATCAATGGAGCAGAATAGAAACGCCAGAAGGAAACCCACACAGATACAGCCAAATAATCTTTGACAAAAAGACAAACGACAACCCAGGCAAATGGGTAGGTCTGTTCAATAAATGCTGTTGGGACAACTGGTTGATAGCCTGCAGAAACAAAAAAATAGATCCACATCTCTCACCATACACTAAGATCAGATCTAAATGGATAACAGATCTAAACCTACATCCAGAAACCTTCAAACTTTTGGAAGAAAATGTTGGAAACACACTGGAACACTTAGGGGTAGGCCCTCACTTCCTAAAAAAGACTCCAGATGCAGTAGAAATCAAGACCAAAATAAACAATTGGGACCTCATCAAACTAAGAAGCTTCTGTACAGCTAGAGAAACAATCAACAAAGTAAAAAGGCAACCCACAGAATGGGAGAAGATCTTCGCACACGACATAGGTGATAGAGGGCTGATCTCCAGAATATACAAAGAGCTACAAAACAACCAAAATGTCAAAACAAACAAGCCACTCAAGAAATGGGCACGGGAAATGGGCAAACACTTCACAAAGGAACAAACCCAAATGGCAAATAAACATATGAAAAAATGCTCAAGTTCCCTGGCAATAAGGGAAATCCAAATTAAAACATCAATGAGGTACCACCTAACGCCAGTAAGACTGGCCCACATGAATAAAAGCACCAACGACACTTGTTGGCGAGGTTGCGGGGAAAAGGGAACCCTACTCCACTGCTGGTGGGGCTGCAGGCTGGTACAGCCTCTATGGAAATCAGTATGGAGAATATTCAAACAACTCAAATTCAACATACCGTATGATCCAGCAATAGCACTCCTAGGAATATATCCAGAACACTTGTTCTATGAGAAACCAACATGTACTCCTATGTTCATAGCAGCACAATCAGTAATTGCAAAAACATGGAAACAACCAAAATGCCCATCAAAAGAGGATTGGATAAGAAAGCTATGGTTCATCTACTCCATGGAATACTACTCAGCTATTAAAAAAAACAAAATGCAGTTCTTTGTGGCCAAATGGGCCAAACTGGAAACCATAATGCTAAGGGAAATGAGCCAATCCCAAAAGGTTAAATACCACATGTTTGCCTTAATTTAAGATGATATGATGTTATGTATAACATGTTATGTTTTGAATGTTATATGTTGTGTATAAACTAAAATTGAAGTATAGGTGAGGTGGTCACAGAAGGTGGCTGGGAACCCGCATTTACTTTTAACATATTGGTTACTCATTACTATGTCAATTAATTCCATAATGATGTAAATTTTTGCTGATGGTATGTTGGAGCTTTCAATTGACTGGGATGATACTCTGCTGGCTCTGTCTTCAAACCAGAGAGGGTATACCTAAGAAACCGTTGAACTTGACGGGACAATAAGATGCTGGACTCTATGTTTGGTATACGCTTGCAATGGGGAAATCTCAACTGAACTTGAGCTGTGGTTATGCAATAAGGTGGAGGAATCCACCATGGTGGGAGGGTTTGGGGAGGGGTGGGGAGAACCCAAGTATCTATGTAACTGTGTCACATAATACAATGTAATTACTGAAGTTAAATAATAAATAATTAAAAAAAAAAAAAAAAAAAAAAAAAGGACCCTTCCCTATGAAGAAAACAATAATGTTCATGGACTTGGGGTAAGTGCTGAGGATAGCAGGGTAACTTGAAATCCTGACATTTTCAGCAAATGAAAGTGAGTGCCTTAAGGCAAAAACAAACAAAAACAGACACCAAGAGCAAAGATGGAGCAACGAAGAGATGAGGAGAGTCACTAAGAAGGGACAGTGCATGTTCAGACATTAGTATTGTGACTGTAAGAAACCTTCCCATCTCTCTCTTCCTCCCTCCACCCGTTCAACCACATTAAAGGCAACAAAAAAGTCCAACAATAGACTCTATCCAGACTCATTTTAAAAAATCTCAATTTAGAAAAAACAGCTACGAACAGGCCAACGTATGCAGAGAGAGAACGGCCAACTGTCTGCCTGGTGCAATGACTCAATTGGCTAATTCTCCAACTTGCAAGCACCTGGATCCCATTTGAGTGCCAATTCATGTCCCAGGTGCTCCACTTCCCATTCAGCTCCCTGCTTATAGCCTGGGAAAACAGTGGAGGATGGTCCACAGCACTGGGATCCTGAATTCACATGGGAAAAACAGAGCAGACTCATGGTTCTTGGCTACGGATTGGCTCAGCTCCAGCTGCTGCAGCCATTTGGGGAATGAACTAGCAGATGGAAGATCTTTCTCTCCGTCTCTCTTCTCTTTATAAATCTGCCTTTCCAATAAAAATAAGTTAATCTTAAAAAGAAGAAGGAGACAACTATCACAGGACAAAGTTTTTTGAAGTTAGGGAAATAAAGACGGTATAGCTATATATTTACTCAGTTATCCATACACCTTGCTGTGATTCTTGTGTTGCCTTCAAGTTTCACATTAGTTAATAAACTAAACGTAGGTTGAGTGTGGTGGTGTTTTCTCTGTTGACACACACCCTTCATTCTTCACACAACTTTGCCAATAAGGGATTTGCATGCTAACACAGGTAGAATTTTCTTTCAAACTAGGCATTCCTAATTTGAATGTTATTGGCTTAAAAAACAAAAAACCTTGATTCCCTAAGTCTACAGCAACTGACTAGTGGAGAAGCTGCATGAGGCTGCCTCTGGGCAGGCAGCAGAGACAAATCAGCACTGAACTTCATGGAGGTAGCCAGGATGTAGTGGGTTGAGTTTCAACCCACTATCCAGGCAGCCCAAAGTATCCATGAGTTTATTCACCCGTCTCTGTAACAGTAAGACATCTGCCCCTGCAACAGTGCTGTGGGAACTAAAATGGAAAATACATATAAAGGAGCCTAAGCACCACCCCTGGAAGCCAGTGATGATTGGTGATCTCCTAGGTGTTCATCTGATATTTTTATATTTGCCTGCCTACTGGCCAATGCAATTTTCTCTTGGATTACTTGCAATATGCATTTGCATTATGAAAATGCGAATTTAGTGGATTTAAAATTTTGCCATATGTGATTGTCACTATGGATATTGTTAAGAAATGAAATTTCTGTAAGTTCTACCCAGGGATTTTGATTCAAAAAATCTATGGTGCAGCCCAGGTATTTGCACTTTCAGTAAGTCTATTCAGAAAAGCGCACTTTGAATATTATATGTGTTCATTACTCCGTAAAATATATTTTGGTGCAGGCCAAGCCCCAAATTCATGAACTTTTTTTTTTCATCGTAAGGCTGTTGCTAAGACTAAACCATTGGGGGCCCAATGCAATAGCCTACTGGCTAAACTCCTCACTTTGCATGCACTGGGATCCCATATGGGCGCCAGTTCATGTCCTGGTAGCCCTGCTTCCCCTCTAGTTCCCTGCTTGTGGCCTGGGAAAGCAGTTGAGGATGGCCCAAAGCCCTGGAACCCTGCAACAACATGTGAGATCTGGAAGAGGCTCAGGGCTCCTGGCTCCAGGTTGGTTCAGCCCTGCCACTGAAGTCACTTGGAGAGTGAAACAGCAGATTGAAGACTAAACTATTCGGGCCAGAGTTGCAATGAAGCAAACTAAGCCTCTGCCAATGATGCCAACATCACTTCCGGCTGACGGTTTGAATCTTGGCTTCTCTAACTTCAATAAGGCTCCCTGCTACTGTGCCTAGAAAAGTAGCAGAAAATAGCTTAAGTAGTGGGCCCTTGAACTCAAGTATGAGTGAAGCTCCTGTCTCCTGACTTTAGCCCATTGTAACCATTCGGGGAATGAACCAGCATATGAAAGATCTTTCTCTGTCTCTTTTCCCTTCTCTCTCCCTTTTCTCTTCCTCTCTCCCTCTTCTTCTCTGTAACTCTGCCTTGTAAATAAGGCACAAATCCTATAAAAAAAAGAATAAAATAAAAGAAAATTTTAAATTTAAAAAAAAACTTTTTTTAAATAAGTATCTTTTGAAAAAGACAAAACCGCGGTGGCCTAGCTCCTAAAGTCCTCGCCTTGAACACGCCAGGATCCCAAACGGGCACTGGTTCTAATCCCGGCAGCCCCACTTCCCATCCAGCTCCCTGCTTGTGGCCTGGGAAAGCAATTGAGACAGCCCAAAGCCTTGGGACCCTGCACCTGCATGGGAGACCAGGAGGAAGTTCCTGGCTCCTGGCTTCGGATCAGCACAGCACCGGCTGTTGGGGGTCACTTGGGGAGTGAATCATCTGACGGAAGATCTTCCTCTCCATCCCTCCTCCTTTTTATATAACTGACTTTGCAATAAAAATAAATAAATCTTTAAAAAATAGACAAAACCATCAATATCTTCATGACAATTATGAAGGAAGGTCGTGGGGCCAATATGAAATGCAAATCCATACTAATGATTTCTGAAACTTAATCTTGAATTAGTACATGATGAATTTATCAACTTATCAATGCATAGATTAAGAAATTGTTCCGATTAGGTGAGAAACTATGGGAAACAGTATAATAAATTTAAAACGGCACTACTGTCTGGCAATTCCTTTTTGCGATATTCACCCAAAGGAAATGAAATTAGGACTGTACTCACTTGTTCATTGCAGCAAGATTCAGGACAGCCAAGATACAAAAATCATCAAAATGAATGTGAATGGTAAATGTATTAAAATACGGCAAGTGTGTATAAATATATACACAATGGAATCATTTTTTGCATTGAAATGTAAGATTTTGCCATTTACCTTAATAATGTTAAGGCTGACAACACCAGGCTAAGTAAAATAAGCCAGATGAAAAAAGGAAAATACCACATGAACTCTTTTATATGTGGAAATAAAAAAGATAAAAGTATGTATGTTGAATCCCAGTACCTATAAAGTTATGTCACATAATGCAATGTAATTAATAATAAGAAGAAGAATAAAATACTGAAGAAAAAAGTATGTATGTTATAGAATGGAATGGTAATCACTAGGTGTGGGAAATAAGGAGACATTGATAGACATAGATCAAAAGATGCAAAATCACAAATACGTATGATGAACATTTTATGATACAGTTCCATAGGCTCCTGGTAGTTCCCTTATCCCAGCCCTAATTCCCCCCCTCACCTAGTTCCTCTATATCATTACTAAAGTATAGTTCTTCATACACAGTCATATGTCCATCATTGTGGACATGGACAATGGCAGAGAGTCCAGCATCCGATTGTCAAGATATTGTTGATTTTGTATTATGACTTTTAATTTGAGGGGATATATAGTAGATGTGAAATGGAGACTAACATATCCAGATGTGAGGATACAATGTAGTATCCATTTCTACTTCCAAAGATGGACTTACAATGAAACTGTTTACTATATCTTGACAATAATTCGTGTATTTATTTGAAAGGCACATATAGAGAGAGCAATTAATCTCGTTTAGATCATTCCTCAAATGACACAAGACTGTGTGGCAACTGGGAGCTGAGAACTCAATGCAGTCATCTTACATGGGTGGCAGAAATTCAACTACTTGAGCCATAACCACTGGAACAGCAAACTGAACCCAGATACTCTGATGTAAGATGTGTGTCCTAACTAACACCTTATCTGCTAGGCCTACATTCAATAAAATATTGTTTTCTTTTCCTTTTTTTCCCTCCAGTGGCAGTTTAAATGGAATGTTAAAAAAAATCAGTTGCCTGGAAGAAAGCCTCAGTCTATAGCCATACTTTCTGAGTTTTTAAAAAGAAGTAGACCTTTATTTACAAGAGCTGGCAGGATTTTATTGGCATGTGAGTTAGTGTTTTTCTGGACTGTTGCAGTATAATTCAATTTTCCTTGGACTGGGAAAATATATGTGTTTCTAGCAAGCCAGTAGTGTTCATTAAGAAAGTATTTCACTGTGGTCAAAGGAAATTATATTCAATGAACAATGGAGAAAGTGTAAAGTTCTAGCTGAACCTGCTTGCATGAAGCTAAATACATGAGTAATACTTCCAGATGAATTTGGCAATGAATAGAAACTATCCCCAAGAATCTAAAATATTTTCAAACTTAAGTGAGACCAATAAAAATGAGTTAATTTCTCTGGCCTGAAAAACCAGCTTCCAGTTCACTTTTACCTATTTCAATATTCCTATAGAAATTGTTTTACGAGAATATGCCAACTAAATGCTATCACCAAATTCCCCTCTAACTTCCTAAATAGACAGATATTTTTTCACTTTTTCCTTAAAAATTCTCCCCTACATGGCTGGCATCACAATCGCACTTTGACATGTTATCTGCTATTAGTCACCATCCTCTGGAAAATGATGCTTCTATCCAATAATTCTGCATGAAATCTGGCCAGATATTCCTTCCAGGGTGACTGATCACATTTCTGTCTTGCAGCCCCCCATATCTGTGCCCCTCACTCAGAACCTGGTGATATTTTTGCCTATACTTGTTTTTTTATGTGTATTGTCCTTCCAAACAAAAATGTGAATTCCTCTGAGGTCAGAAACATATCTTCAGCTTCCCTGGGACCTCCACAATGCTCAGCACATATCTTTGCAACTGGTGTGTCTTCAATAAAGATTCATCGATGGAAGTTGAATAGACTAATTGCCTGGGTGTCTTCCAAAGCACTTTTGTATAGTTTAAGCTACCACAGGCTTGCTGAGCAGCCCACAGACCCACCTTTCCTTTTGCTAACACTAAGAACCACTATGACCCCAACTATATTTACAAAGACTCTGCAGAGTGTTCTGGCATTTGCAGATTCCCATCATTATGTAACAGATACCCAGGACTGGGTCTGTGCTCATTTTTCACCCATTTATACGTGTGTCTCTTAGTAGTTGAGGAAGACAAGGAAGATATTATACATTCTTTGCTGGTCTTTATTTTCTTTGGTTTGGCTTCCTTTTGGTACAAGCCAGTAGCAGCACCAAATAGTGGATACTTGTATTTCCAGTACATTAAAATGCCATTAAATCTTAAATAAAAAATAAAGAAATCATCCCTAATGTGAAATAGTATTGCATCTTCTCATGATTATTGGAGCACATGCCTGGTAAGCAATGTGGAAACCAGTGTGGTAAACAAGGGGATGGTTTCATGCTGCCTACATGCTCTTAACAGTGCAATCACAAGAGGACTTCATAGTGTCCACCATTTACAATAGCGTGAGCCTATTTGCAAAATAGTCATGTCTTTTGCTTGGTCCCATTCAAAACAATTGATTACATAACTGCTTGAGCAGACTTATTACAAAGTCCTGCCAACCAAGGAAATCATGGATGAAAAAAAAATCTCTGGGAAAAGTGCTTATTTTATAAAATCAAAATTTGCTTTCTGTTCAGCACCTCAGACTTTCAAACACATAAACTTGCTTGAGTCCATGTGACAAAAGTATTTCAAAGGCACAGTAAAGCAGAGCTGTCCTGCAGGACACTGTCGAGTCTTGAGACAGACAAATAAGTTCCCTAATGTCATCAATCAAGTTTAGTACTCCTATTTTGTTTTGCTTTTTTTTTTTTTTTTTTACTAAACACTGAGAAAGTGCTTGAAATAATGAGAAACGATGCTGAAAAACAATAGAGAACTGCTGGCTTTTTTCCCCCCCGCTCCAGTACCACTTCCAAATGATAGCTATAATTCAGTAAAAGATCATAGAGGCTGGCATTTATGCTGAATATCACTTCTTACCAGCCTTTTATTTACTAAATTCCTCCTAAATGAATATCTAGCTGAGAGGAGTAAATTGCATGTGAGCACTCGTATCAATAGCAAGCTAAAATATATTGGCATGATATCAAATAAATAGAGTAGATAAATATATTAGTCTGGCACAGGATCTCATGTGGTGAGTCATTTTATAGGTTTAAAGCAAAGAAACAGAAGACAGACTACAAGTAAATGTACTTTACTTAATATTATTGCCTCACACGAGAAGACTAAAGCTTACTAATCAAACAAGAATTTCAAGGAAGGATTTGGGCCACTCCTCTGAGTTTTGAACTCAGAATGGAGATCTGTTTTAACAGGTGCAATATTTTCATAACTGAATAAAGACTTGAAAACTGAAAAAAAGCTGGATCAAAGAGAATGAGTTGTTATCTATCAAGCAAGAAGCAGAATGTTTATTGATGAATAAATTTAAATTCATTATTGAAAACTGAAATAGCACAGCATTTGTTAAAATTAACCTACAACTTTATATATGAGGAAAACTTTGTGCTGGGAGAGGAAACTGTCAATTTCTTAACTATATTTTAACTTTCTTACAAAATATTACTTTAAAATCCACAATAAAAATATAACTTTTTTCGTAAAGAAAGACAAAATGAAAACATTTTGTCTTCAACTAAGGATTTTAAGCCTTTTTCTTGGCTGAATTTCATTAATGCCTCATTTTGCAAAATCAATCATGTTGTTCCACTATTGTATTAAAATGTACTTTAATAGCAAATGCTTGAAATCAGAAGTGACATCTTTGCTAAGATGCATTACTAATAAAGTAACACGCATTTTCATCCTGTGTGAAACAGCTGGACCATGACGAGATCACATTAGCACTAATTAAAATGATATTTTTTGTGCAGTTTTTGCTAACCTAGCTTCATTGGACTCAAAAGGATTTTTGAAATCCATAATAAAAGCTATTATGTAATCTTACCATGATTCTCTTGAATCAGGCTACTGTCTAATTTCTCCATAACGATATTTTCTTAAAACTCTCACTCAATAAAATCAATATTAAGTTTTTACTTGTATAGCTCTTTTTTCAATATATGATCCTCATTTAATTTTTAAAAAATTAAAGCTTTAATTTATTTTGCTTGATGAACAGAAAAATATAATATTAAAGGCAACATTTTGTAATGTTTCTCTTTTTCCTCACTTTACTGGGTCCCTGTTGTTCCCAACGTATAATTTGCAAAACATATTGCTTCAATACTTACAATGAGAGAGGCGGCCCAGCTGCGGGAGAGAGAGGACAACAGACTCCAATATTACCATAATAATCTGCCTGGAGTCCCATGAGTCCTCTGGTATATACAATTCTCTGTACTGCAGGCCCCAGCTGGAGAACATTCTCTTGACATGTATGCCAACCTTTGCCTGCAGGCAAAATAAAAAAAAGGCAGAGAAGTAATCATGAAAATAAAAAATCTTGTCAACAGCGTTAGGATGCAGTTCCCATGTTTTTGCTCACGTAGGCAGGCATTGTGCTGACAAAAAGATATGAGACTTGAAACGACTGCAGTTGGTATGTATTTAGATCTGAAAAAAAATGTAAGATGTTAATTCTGTAAAATTTAGGGAAGAGAGAAAGAGACCTGTGGGCAGTGATAGTTCAGTTATTACTGTCATACATGTGACAACTTTATTTACCAATGCATATTTGGGAGATTTCTTTGTTATAGGGATTAAATCAAAAGGAGCAACATTATAGGATGGAGGTTAATCATGGGTGAAACTTTCAAACAAATAAGATGTATAGTCCTTGTCAAATAAATAGAAGAGGAACTTGAATAGTTGCTGCTAAACACATTTGTAAAATAGTCTTATAAAACCAGCAAAATATCTTCTGTCAAGAGCTCGATCTAACGAAGCTTTATGTGCCTTTAAACCATAAGATATTGACGGCATTTCTTGCAAAGAACACGTGTGCTTTGAAACTGAAAAATCTATTTTTTTCAGTTTATTTTTAAACAGCCAATGAAATTTAGTAGGCTTAAATTATTCACAATCAATCTTTAAAATATGATATACTTGTTACAGTGCTTAAGAGTTCCAAAACTCCATTTGTTAAAATCAGAGATTTCTCAGAAAATAGATAAATTCATAACATGTGCAATCACATACACTAAGAACTTAAAATGTATAGCCTCCACTGAATCAATATTCTAAACAGGTAAGAAAAAGTGCCATTATTCATGTTATTAACTTACTTGTTCCAATTCATTTTCCAGACACTAGACAGACTGGAAGAGGGTAGTATAGTGTCATATTATTCTCTAGCAGTGCCAGGAAATATTCAATTTCACTCTTTACAAATCTGGTGATAATAAACCTCTTTGCAGATTAAAGAACAGATTTACACAATTTAGAGTTCATAGCACAAAGGTGATTACTTATTTGTCACTGATTACTCACCAAGAGTATTTATAAATATATAAACACAGCTTGTGATTACATATTGATGTGACTGGTTAAGGTCAGTCCCTCCCAACAAGTGCAAACTGCATGAAGGCAGGAACATTGTACCTGATTTTGTCTATTGATTTAGGAAATTTTACCATCTTACAGTGACTACACAGCACACATCAGGTATTTGTTAGAAGAATAAATACAGACATTTAACCATTCATTCACTCAATAAATATTTATTGATGTCCTGAGGACAACATCAATGAGTAAAATTTGCTGCTGGGGCTAAAGTTGCTGCCTGCCACACCAGCATTCCATAAGGGTGCTAATTCAAATTCTGGCTGTTCCACTCCTTCCAGTTCAGCTCCCTATTCATGCACATAGGAAAGCAGGGGAAGATGGTCCTAGAGTTGGGCCCCTGCCACCCACCTGAGAGACAGGGATGGAATCCCAGACTCCTGGCTTCAGCCTGACCCAGCCCCTGCCTTTGTGACCATTTGGGAGGTGAACAGCTAGATGGAAGACTCTTCTGTAACTCTGCCTTTCAAACAAGTTTTGTTTTTTATCTTTAAATAATAAATCTTTAAAAACAAACGTCTTCACAATACAGGAGAAAAAAGATAAGAAATAAGGAAATAATCACAAAATATATTATATGAGATGATAAATACCAAAACAGACAGTTTAACTGGGAAAGATGACAGAGTATTTTATTGATGGAAGAGTGCAATTTTAGAAAGAATGGGCAGGGGAGGTGTCCCTGCTATGAGAATGAGAAATGAACTAGTCTTTCTTTGGGTAAAAACTGAATAGACTTTCAGAGAAAATCCAATAAAAAGGCAAAGCAAAGGCTCTAAATGCTTACCTTTTCATTATTTATGTAAATAGCTATATGCCCCCATGAAATTATAGGCTCCTCTAAAACAGAGAGAGCAACCCTTTTTGGATATTTTCTCTAGCACTTGGCACAGCATCTTATTTGTGTCCATGGTAGATGCCTCTACTTATCAAGCTGAATTGATTTGGATTCATATTAAAATAAGGACAAAAGCAGGAAGGTCTCTGTCCCTGGGTAACAGTAAAATATCTAAGGCTGAAGGAGAAGCACACAGCATATTGTACCTAACCTGAAAGTGGTTGATGAGCTCGGTAATACACTATTCTACAGTGCTTGGCTGATACTCCCAGGCCCCTACTCAGTTCCCCAGCCCAGAACTGACCACCTTGGATCAAAAAAGTTTACATAAAGAACTCTGCATATAAACCATGCTAAGTAGCCCTTGCCTTACTAATGGGAGGTCAGAATCATTTGTGAAAGAAAGGACACATACTTGCTCTTAAAAGTTTTGGAAAGAAATTCATACCCTTGGTATGAACTTCTTTGGTTGGTGGAGCTGGACGCCCATGAATAGTAAATTTGTAAGTTCCTTAGACAGATGCTGCCTAGAGAAGTCAAGTACTGCCATGCTATAAAGCATTAGCAAAAGGAACATTACACATTCTACAGGAGTGGGGAAATGCTTCACTAAAAGACAGGATAAAATAATCAAATAATAGTATGAGACAGTTTCTTCTGTTGTTGCAAATGGAAAGATTCCCGTTTTTAAGCATGAATATATAGTGCATATTACATATCATTATATAGGCAGTATTTTATCATATCGATACATAAATATTAAAGATAAGTAGACTTTACAAGTAAATATTAGGGGCCAGGGTTGTGGCACAGCATATTAAATCACAGTTTGAGATGCCAGCAATCTATATGGTAGTGCCAGCTGGAATCCCAGCTACTCCTTTCTGATCAGCCTTCCTAGAAGACCTAGGAAAGTAGCAGAAAATGGCCCAAATACCTGGGCTCCTGCCATGCTGTGGAAATCAGCAAGCGGGTCACATACAAATGAAATCATGTGATATTGTGTTTCTGCGCTTGGCTTATTTAAAAATTCAACATAATGAAATGTGATGTCCTCCTGTTAACACATTGCACAAGATGAATCCTATTTCATCCTCCCTCTCACACTCCATCAATGTTTTAGCTATATACAAGAACTTTCCTCAAATCATTTGCCTCTGCACCTTTGCTGATAGTCTACTATTAACCAAAAATATCCTACTAAGGATTCATCTTACGTCTTACTTCATCTTACAACATTCAAGGACTCAACTTAGAGGCAGGTATTTGGTATTCTGAGACCACTCGTACACTTGTATTTAACATCAGAATTCATCTTTTGAGTCCCAGCTTCTCTACTTCCAGTTCAGGTTCCTGCTAAGACATACTAGAGCAGGCAATAGGGGATGGCTCAAGTATTTGATCCCTATTCCACAAGTGACAAGACATAGCAGATCCCATTATACTTTTTATCTGCTTACTGATTAAGCTAGTTTGGCTGTATTAAGTGATTACTATGGACAGTCTTTTCTAACTTAAGTAATCATAAGTTTATCCGCAAATGCACTATTGTGTGACCACATGTGTCCTTTGCCAGAGTGTTCCTGGTTACTTCATTTAACCTGCACTAATCCTGTACTCACAGGGCTAAGAATTTCTATTTCTGTTTCTTAGGAAGCAGTCGAACCCAGGGATGGTTAACAAAAAGAGTATAATAAGAAAACATTTATGCACAAGCTAGTTGAGCCTGATTTCGTCTTGGGAGTATCTACACTTAATGACACTGAATATATTCAAAAGTTGTCACTTTCTAATTTTTAATACATGGTAATAAGATAAAATCTTACCATTTGTAGCTTTCTTCCATTTTCTCAAAATAGTGAATGTGTGGGAGTTTCTGTCGTGTTTTGCTATTATTTTGTGAGAAGAGACTACTTCCTAACATTTTCTTTCTGATCACTATATTCTCTTAAGAAATCTATGGAAAGTTACTATTATTACATGTTATGAAAAAAAGATTTTTAAAAAGTTCATTAAAAACAAAACTCTTAGGATTTATTTCTAAATATTTCTGGATGCAAAAGATCACCAGTAGGATTGGCTAAATGAATATAATCATTTGCATAAGGAAATCTATGATCTGAACTTTCTTTGAAATTTTAGCATCCAATTACTTTCCAAATATCTCAAGTCCATAGTGTTGGCAGCTCATGGACTCCACCCAGAGATTTAGGAAGAATAGCAATTAAAAGCAATAAATAAAAGGAGAAAAATTAAAAGGGAAGATTTCCATAAAAGGGTCACAGTTTTCTCCTCATATATTTAAAAAACATATACTTCCCACAATGCTGTTTGTATTCTTTTGCTTACATGAGTTGAATAATGGTTCTCTTTACATTTTTGTTTAAATATTTATTGTATCTATATAAATCACAGTCACATTTTATTATCGAAAGAAAGATGGTAAAGAATATGTGTTGAGGGACATTGTTGTGTCAAAGTGGGCAGGATTTCCACCTGTAGTGCAGGCATCCCATACAAGTGCTGGTTCCAGTCCAGTTGCTCCATTTTTGATCAAGCTCACTGCTTGCAGCCTGGGAAAGCAGCAGAGTGGCTCAGGTCCTTGGGCCCCTGCATCCATGTGGCCCCTGCTTCTTGGTTTCAAATCGTCTCAGCCTTGGTATTGCAGGAATTTCAGGAGTGACTCAGTGGATAAAGGTTCATTCTCTCTCTCTTTCTCTTTCTGCAATTCAGTCTTTCAAATAAAAATAAGTATTGCTTTAAAAAGAATATGTGTTGAATTGAAGTAAATAGGCCCATATTATAATGTGTTGAGAAATAAGACTGACCTACATTAGGCTAACTCAAGCATATGGGACTTTCACTACCAGCAGCTAAATATTTCACATTACAGGATCTGGTTTGGTGGCTTGGTAAACTAATACTCCCTCTGCAGTGCTGGCATCCCATATGGGCACCCAGTTTAAGTCCAGGCTGCTACACTTGCAATCCAGCACCTACTTATGGTCTGGGAAAGAAGGGGAGCATGTCCCAAGGCACTCATGTTGGAAACCAGCAAGAAGCTCCTGAATCCAAGCTTGGGAACAGATCAGATCAGCTCTGGCAGTTGAGGACATTTGGAGACTGAACCAGCTGATGGAAGACTCTCTCTCTCTCTCTCCAATTCTTTCAAGTAAAATCATTTTTAAAAAAAAATTTACATTATGTCTGAATAAAAATTTCAAAGCATAACATGTAATCTTCCTATGTCTTCTGCATTTTCTCTGTTCTACCAAAAACAAAATAAAATTTTTTTAAAGAAAGGTATGAAATGAAGAAAGTTGTAACAGAAAAACCAAATGAAAAAGCTAATAAAGTTGAACACTTATCAATCTACACTGCTCTTGGGGTTATTTGCAATTCAACAGAATAAAGTCGTTTTCCCCTTTGTCAGCCTCCTTTCTGAGGACGTGTGTGGTATCTGCATTATAACACTAATGTATAAATAAACTCTAGCAGCTCTGGCAGCCAAACTCAGCACCAGCTCTCAGTTTCCCTATGGGCAACAAGCTCTCTGCAGGCTTCATGGCTGCACAGCTTCGGAAGTTTGCAGAGTTCCCACGGGTGAGCAGCTGCAAAGGGAAACGTGAGCTGGAGAAGATTCAATCTCTCTGCAGCCAGGAAAAAATACAAATGAAAGAGCTCATAGCCATGTTTGCATATGCAGACGCCCCTTTTCTGCCCAGATTTCTCAGAAAATTTGTGTTATTTGGCAAATTCTTCAAAAAAGACATTAAAGTGTATATTATTTCCTTTTAAAAATATTTATTTATATGAAAGGCATAGCAACAAATGGGGTTGGGGAAGACACAGAGAGAGACAGAGAATCTTCCTCCTATTGATTCACTCCCCAAATGGCCATGACAGCCAGATCTGAGTGAGGGCAAAGCCAGGATCTAGGGAATTCATCCTGCTCTTCCATATGGATGTCAGGAGTCCACGTGCTTGAGCCATCTTCTACTGCCTTCCCAAGCTCATGAGTGGGAAGCTGGATCAGAATCAAAGTATCCAGAAGTCAAACTGGTACTCCAATATGCAAAACTGCTGTCCAAAGTGTTGGCTTAACCAACTATACCACAATGCCAGCTTTGAAGTGTGTATATTATTATACTGCAAGAATAGCATAGCTTGATTCAGGCAGAATATTGAGGGGAAAGTGTTAGTACTTGTATAAAGATATCTCTGAATCCAATCATTCAATTGGCACTTACTCATTAGTTTTACAAGTAGTCCTAAATGTCATCCATTTGGGAATGTGCTGAGAATGCAGTTGTGGGCAAGACAGTGAAATCTTTTAGTCTTATAGGAGTGGGAAATATCTGGCCAATGGGCCATATAAGGCTCTTGAAATCATCTGGTCTGCCCCTGCCAAGGCAACTGCAGGTTGCCTTTAGCAAAAAAAATCAATAAATCAATAAATCTTTAGCAAACTAATTTTAAGTTGATTGCTCCATATGGCATATAAAAGATGTTATAAATATCTAAGTGACCCTTTGCAAGAAAGTACTTATCCTGGGAGAAACTGGCTATATATATAGATAGATAGATAGATAGATAGATAGATAGATACACACATATTATATATATACACACATATATATACACACACGTCTGTGTGTATGTATGTGTATGCATGTGTGTATATGTATATGTGTGTATGTAGTCATATATGTGATATATATTCTCAGATATATATTATATATAATTATATATGTATTATATATAATTATATTATATATACATAAGAAGCCAGTATCATGGCTCCACCAAGAAATCCTCCACCTGCAAGTGCCAGCATCCCAAATAGGCATTGACTCATGTCCTAGATGCTACACTTCCTATCCAGCTCTCTGCTTGTGCCCTGAAAAAGCAACAGAGGATGGTCCAAGTCCTTGGGACACTGCAGCCATGTGGGAGACTCAGAGAAAACTCCTGGCTCCTGGATTCAGATTAACTCAGCTCCAACTATTGCAGCCATTTGTGGAGTAAACTAGTGGATGGAAATTCTTTCCCTGTTTCTCATTCTCCCGCATCTATCTTTCCAATAAGAATAAATAAATCATATACATATATATACACACATATACATATACATATATATACACACTGTGTGATATGTATGGTATATATATCATGTGTGATATATCATAACAATAACGTATGAACAGACATTACCAAATAAGCCCCTCCCAAAGGAAAAAAAGTACAAAAGAAAATAAGAGGGAGTCACACAATCCTATCCAGAGAGAGGATGGAAAACAAAGCATCAAATGAAACAAAACAGATTCTCACTTGATGTTTTCAAAACCTAAGTGAGATAGAGAGGTGAAAGTAGTATTGTAAGAAAACCTTCCACTTCCACAAACTAAATATCGCAGCAAACTTCCTGCTGTACTTGAATGTATGTTCTCTGAAAAGCAAACCGGTGACACGGCAACAGTATGTAAATTAGCCAAGAGAAATGGAGTACAAAGGCTATATTTGAAATTCTATATGTGGAGCTGGTCTCCCAGTGACCTTACTGTAGAAAAGCAAACATTTCTGCCCCAGAGAAGGAGCAATACACAAACCAAAATAATCCATGCTGCTCCATGGATTTGTTTTTGATCTGGAAGAAAGTCCTCTGAGGGAGATGCCATAGCAAATGCTGTATCAGAAAGCCCAAGTGCTATCTGAATGGAAACATCAAACTGTTACAATGTTGTCTAAAGACAATCAACCCTTCCCATCCTAGATTATACAAAACAATGACTACAAAATGCTTTTATTATATAATAAAATATAATAAAATTATTATGATTGTTTTAAAATAATATAAAATATATTATATAAAATATAAAAATAATAAAATATAATAATGCTGTTATTATATAATTGGAAATTCCTTGTGAATATATGACAGGAGACAATTTCATCTACTTCATTCATTGACTTTTTCAGGATCCCAATCCTGCCTATTATTATATTTTACATTTTATATTATCTCTACATATTTAATCATGTTCTAAATTAGTTCTAGGAGTTCAAGTGAAGGAAATCAGAGCTTTCTTTCTTTGCAATAAGGGCTGTCACACATCTTACCACCCTAGACAATGCAGGAAGGAAGCAAATCAGGATAGAAAGGTGACAGACTTTGTAGTTAGATATGGGCTTAAAGCTTAGTCCTACTACTTACTGTGGGATGCTGAGCACAGTACTTCATTTCTCTTAACTATACACTATATTGAGGCAAACAATAGCTTCCTAATTAAGTAGTTGCAAGAATCAAATGAAATACTACTCATCTGTGAATATACCAGGCACAGAGACTGAGGTAAAGCACACACTCCTTATTGTGACAATTTTCTTGATAATATTCTTCCAGAATTTCTTTTTAAATTACTTATTTCTTTTACTTGAAAAAGAAAGATATTTTCCACTTGAAGCTACCTTCCCCCAAAATGCCTACAACAGTCTGGGCTCAGCTAAGCCAAAGGCAGGGGCCAGGAACTCAGTGACAGTCTCCTACATGAGCCCCAGGGACTCCAACACCTGACATCAACTGTTGTCCCCAAGTGTGTACACTCACAAAAAAAAAAGAAAAGAAAAGAAAAAAAAGAAAACCTGAAATTGGAAGTGAAGTTGGGACTCAAATCCAGGTACTGTGATATGGGATGCGGGGGTCCTAATGGTATCTTAACTCCTAAGTCAAATGCTCACCCCTGGAACTGGTTCTTACTCTTGGTTGATTAACCTCTTCTTCCTCATTTTTAAGGCTGCTTTTGCTTGCCACATGATTATCATTGGATGATTGGGTTTCAGGATCTAGATTTTTTTTTTTGCAAAATGTAAAACTGAGTAAACCTTTTGACATTATGTCAAATTCATTTTAAAAGGTCTAAACTCTTTGTAAATAAGAATAGACGGTGATCATCTAAGAGAGTAAACTTAAATTTGGATTTTGCTGGACGAAAGCAGAACTAAAAATAAAATGTCTGAAATTTCCAGGGAGGTGGGGAGTCCACAAAATGACTAGATGACTGAGCAATTAACCCATCAGTTAATGCTTACAGATGGTCTCTTCCATGAAGGACTGGGTGGGATACTGAATTGCACGACTTCTATCGGGTTCCTTGGGGAAGGAGCAAACTAAATGAGATAAAACTCTGATTTTGGCAGCATAACAATGCACTGTGGTTCTGGTTAATCCTCTAATTCCCTAACAGGACAAGAGAAAAAAATTCAGATAATATGACTGATATTTACCTAGACAATTGAGAAAAATATCCCTACATGCAAGTTTTTAAGTTAGGAAACCAGATTTGGCAGTCAAGAGAACTGAAAGCCTATAGACCTCCATAAACCAACCAGGCTACCATAATTCCTCCGTCAATAAAGCTTGTGCAAAAGTCAAATGACAATGAGATTCATCATGTCGGAGTCACAGTTCCACTGTCATTCGGAATGCAAGTGTATGTTTTACTTGCCATTTTAGCCAGTAGCTATTAATTTTTACTGAATTTGGCTATTTCCAGAAGTAAAAACTGCCTGAAAAGGAAGAAGCTGAGGCTCCACTAAAGATGGGTGAATATCATGCAGTTATATACTGAAAAATTTTCTTGAAAGAAGTTAGAAAGACATGAACAATCTACTGGGATGATTCCTTTAAGAGTGCCACTCTTGATAATGTGAGTTCTGGTTTATTTCCTTCAAGAACAAAAATAATACTGTCCTATGAACTGAGCTTTTGAGGTTCTCCTACATGTGCTCCCCACACCTGCAGATAAGGAAACAAATTTTTATCCTGTGATAAATGATTCCCTTTCTACCCTGCTCCAGGCTCACTCTGCTTCAGGCATCCTTGGCATCCTGTAGTTTCCTGTGGCTATGGAGCCAAGTCAGCTTTCTAAGGAAACAGCAGCCAGCAGAGGAGCAGAGGTGGACACCTGCATAAGCTTACCTGTCTGGCGGAATGACTATTTATTGTCAGCCGAATTGAGAGTGAATAACAGCATACTTCAGTGGTGGTGCAATATTCTTCATCTAATACTTAGTAAGTTGAGATAATTAGACCAAGTTTTTTTTAACATTTTATTATTATTATTATTATTATTATTATTATTATTATTATTATTATCATTTTAGGATACAGTTCCATAGGCTCCTGGCATTTCCCTTATCCTCTCCCCAATTCCCTCCCCCCATCTAGTTCCTCTATATCATTACTAACATATAGTTCTTCATACACAATCATATGTCCATCATTGCAGGCATGGACAATGGCAGAGTCCAGCATCCTATTTTCAAGATATAGTAAACAGTTTCATTGTAAGTCCATCTTTGTCTGGAAGTAGAAATGCATACTACATTGTATCCTCACATCTGGATGTTAGTCTCCATTTCACATCTACTGTATATCCCCTCAAATGAAAAGTCATAATAAAAAATCAACAATAGAAAGAAAAATAAAAATTTACAATGCCATGAAGTTAAATGACATGTTACTAGATATGACAGTCTCCATTACACAGCTACTATACATCCCCTTAAATGAAAAACCACAAAACAAAATCAACATCAGGGATAAAAATGAAATTAACAACACCATGAAGTTAAATAACATGCTACTAACATGACTAACATGTAGCTGAAGAAATGAAAATCAAGAACCTTCAAAAAAAGTATTCAAGAATTGAAAGACACTATTAAGAGGCCAAATATAAGAGTTATGCGAGTGTCAGAAGGTGCAGAAAGAGAAACTGGTTTTACACATATATTTAATGAAATAATAAAGGAAAATTTCCCTAATGTAGAGAAAGAATTGGGAAACAAGATCCAGGAGGAGCACAGAACTCCCAACAGGCTTGATCAAAAGCGATCTTCACCAAGACACATGATCTTCAAGCTCTCTTCAATTGAACATAAGGAAAAGATCCTTAAATGTGCACGTGAAAAAAAATCAATTGACATACAAAGGAATGCCAATTAAACTCACAGGAGACCTCTCACAGGAAACTCTACAGGCAAGAAGAGAATGGAGTGACATATTCCAGAATCTAGAAGAAAAAAATTGTCGGCCTAGGATAACATATCCAGCAAAGCTTTCTTTTGTCTTTGAAAATGAAATAAAATTCTTCCACAGTAAAGAAAAGCTAAAAGAATTTGCCTCTTTCAAACCTGCCCTACAAATGATACTTCAAGATGTTCTCTTCACAGACAAGACGAATAGCACCAAACAAAACCAAAAGCAAATGTGAAGAACATCCCAGTAAAATGACAACAGAAGACTAAACCAATGACCAACTCATTCCTAAAATGACAGGAACAAATTACCACCCATACATATTAACCCTGAATGTAAATGGCTTAAGCTCAATCAAACATCATAGAGTAGTAGACTGGATTAAAAAACAAAACCCATATATTTATTGTCTAGAAGAGACACACTTCACCAACAAAAATCAGCCAAAACTATGTTGCATGGATTTTATTGTTTTCTGTTAGTTTCATCTCTTCAAAACACTTTCTTCTGATTAAATCATTCAATGGCTCATAGATCAAACAGTAGCATCATTTTCTGCAAGAAGGTTCTTGATTTTCAATTAGACCAAGTTTTATCAGTACTTGTTGCAATATAGCTACAAATATTTCTGAAGGAGCAGGGCATCCAACTGGAAGGAACTGTTTATTCAGCATTGGTGAATACACAGCCACAGGCCTCTGGAAACCAGATCAAAACCAGCAGTAGTAAAAGTGTAGCAACTAAAATAAGAGGCTAAGTAACAAAATAAAAGGCAACAGCAACAAAAAAAATGGGATATGAAGGAAAGACCCTTTGCATTCAGTTGTTCAGTTTACATAAACCACTACTGTAAAACAATGTGCTGATTTTTTTTATTTGATTTTATTATGGAATACAGTTTCATAGGCTCTGGGATTTCCCTTATTCCCCTCTGCCAATCCCTCCCACATTGATTTCCCCCATATTATTATAGTAGTATAGTCTGTCATAAACAGTCGTAAGTCTGTCATTCTACTATTCAAGTGCATCCTGACATTATGGGCATGGACAATGGTATAGAGTTCAGCATCCTATTACCAAGTTATATTCAACAGTTTTAATGTGAGTCCATCTTGGATTTCGAAGTTGGGATGCACACTGCATTGTATCTTCCCATCTGGATATGATAGTCTCTATTACACAGTTACTATACATAACCTCAAGTGAAAAGCCATAAAACAAAATCAACAGTAGGAAGAAAAACTGAAATTTACAACACCATGAAGTTAAATAACATACTACTGAATGACCAATGTGTTTCCGAAAAAATGAAAATCAAGGATCTTCTTGAAGAAAATGATACTACTGCTTGACCTATGACTCAGTGAAAAATAGGATATGAGAAGAAAAAACTGTTTCAAAGAAACGAAAAGTAGAAAAAAAACATCTAAATCCATGAGATATAGTTTCTGCTGATCTCTGTTGGTGAGATGTGTCTCCTGTAGGCAATAGGTGCATTTGCTTTTTGATCCAGTCCACTAATCTACAACGTTTGATTGATGAGCTTAAGACATTTCCATTCAGAGTTTATATGCATAGGTGATGATTTTAGCAATGTGCTGGTTTTTGTATGATTTAGTCTTCTGTTGTTATTTTACTGAGATATCCTTCATATTTGTCTTTGGTTTTGGTGGGTGCTATTCCTTTTCTCTGTCAAGAGAACATCTTCAAGCATCAGTTACAGAGCAGGTCTGGAAGAGGCATATTCTTTTAATTTTTTTTTCTGTGGAAGACTTTATTTCATTTTCAAAGACAAAGGAAAGCTTTGTTTGGTACATTATTCTGGATTGACAATTTTTCCCCTTTAAAATCTGTACTGTAACACTCCATTCTCTTCAGTCCTGTAGAGTTTCCTGTGATAGGTCAGTTGTGAGACTGAGTAGGATTGCTCTAAATGTTACTTGATTTTTTTCATGTGCATATTTCAGGGTCTTTTCCTTATGTTCGATAGAAGAGAGCTTGATTATCATGTGTCATGGCAATGATTGCTTTTGGTCAAACTTATTCAGTTCTGTGTCAAGCCTGTATGTTGTTTCCTAATTCATTCTTTATATTAGTAAAGTTTTCATTCAACATTTCATTGAATACATCTTTAAATCCAGCTTCTCTTTCTGTAACTTCTGGAACTCCCGTGACTCTTATACTTGGACTTTTAACAGTGTCTCTTAATTCTTGAATATTTTCTTTTTTGCTTGACCCAGCTCTGCTTCCAGCTTTTTGATTGTTTCACCATTGTGTCAAGAGCTATTTTCCAATTCTGAGATTCTTTCTTCTGCCTCATTCATTTATTATGGGGACTTTTCACTGAATTTTTTATTTTCTACATTGTGTTCTTCATTTTTAATAATTCTGCTTGATTTTCATGTTTATATATTCCTTAAATTCCTGTATGTGTTTCTCATTGTTCCTAGGAAGCTTCATAACAAGTGTCTTAAGTTCTTTATCACCAATTTCCTCAATGTATTCCTCAATTAACTCTGAGGCTGGCAAAGGCTTTTGCTCTTTGCAGGAGAGTCTTCAGCAATATTCATTGTGCCTTTGTCTCTTTTTGCTCTTGGTCATTGTACTTCTGGTTAGCAGATTCTTCTCCTCTGGGCAGATTTCTAAGCTGTGTCACACACAGGTCTACAGTTTGATTTTACTGATTGCATTTGCTACCCAGTTTTTCATTTGTAGTAACTTGTGCCATTCCCTCCAGCAAGTTTCAGACCTGGGCTTTAGTGTTAGGCTTTCCAACATGGTCTCTCCAGTACCAGCTCCTGGCTCACCACTCTCTACTTCCTGTGATCCCATATTGTAATTACACCATCGTCTGTACAATCTTTCTCTCACTTCATGCAGTTCCCAGGACTAGGGACATACCAGGTGTCCTAAATAGCTAGATTGTTGGCATTGCTGGTCTTGCTGGAACCTGCTGGGTGTTAAGTCTGAGGGCCACCCAGATCTATTTTGGATGGGATCTATAGCTTCCCAAGTCTGTTCTATTTTCCCTGTGGGACCAGTGCAATGCACTGAGCTCTAAGTGAGTTCACTCCCTTCTTAGCACATGCACAGCTCACTACTGTCCCTCCAGTGTCACAGCCTTTACCACACTGTACAAAAATGGTGCCTGTTGTGCTGCTAGTGGAGTTCCAGATCCCCAGGCTTCTAAGTCTGAGGGATTTCCAGATTTATTTTGGGTGAAACCTATAGGATATCATGTTAGTATTGTTCTCCCTGTGAGGCCAGTGCAATGCACTGAGCCAGAAATGAGTTTGCTTCTGGGTTAGTGCATGTGCACCTTGCTGTTGTCTTTCCAGTCCCACACGCAGCCTTTACCTCCCTACACAAAATGGAGCCTGATATGGCTCTAGTGGAGGTCTGGGCTGTGAAATCGACCCTGTTCTGCACTGCCTCTTTGGGTCTGCTGATCTGCTTCTGATCAGATAAAACAAGACAGCAAGACAGGCAGTTCTTTACTAGGTTCACCTCCTAAGCTTCCCATGAACTACCCCTCCCACCTGGCTGCCAACAGGATCACCACTTGTTGACTGCAGGTTTCCATGGCTACAGAGGTGGGCAGAGTTTGCATCAGAACCTATGCATCACTCAGACCTCTGGCTGGAGGAGAAGAAGCTGTGTAGATCCGGCTTGTCACCAGGGCAACAAGGGAGCACTGGTGGACCAAAGATGTGCTCAGGCTGGCGTTTCCTCTTCTAAAAGGGCCTGGGACCGAATTTGCTCCGGTTTTTGCATCAGGAGGTGTATAAAAGCCTCCTGCATGCTTCTTGCGCGTCTTTTCACCTGTAGCTTTTTCATCTGCACCTTTTAATCACCATGGCTCCGCGCTTTCTGTCTCTCCCTTGTGTGGAAAAAGGCCCAATAACAAACGTCCCCCAATAGAGGGCTCTTGTCAACAGTTGGCCGAGTCTTTTTTCTTTCCTTGGTGGTTGGTGAACCTTTCAATTGGTTCCCTAACAGGGAAGAGAGGTCTTTAAGCCACCACCTACCCGCAGGGTTGAGGCTTCCCCCCCTCCGACCTCCAACCACTGGCTCCAAGAGGCCTCTGCCTTCCACGGGACCAACAGATACCCTCAATATGATACATGAGAAGGTGGGGTCAATGGAATACCTGAGGGCTTACATGAGGTCAGAGGATGGAGGCTCCACAAGTGAGGATTCTGTTGTAAGAGTCCTGAGAGAGTTTTATTCCTCCACTACCTCCTTAAGGCTTGAGAATGTACTAAGAAGTCAATAGCCTATAACCTGGTGAATACCCCTCACCAAAATCCAGACATCCTGATTCAAACCCCCAGAACTGGGAAAAGTAAATTTTAAAGCATCATATCTGTGGTACTTTCATACAGCAGTCCTAATTAACATATGGCATGTAATGTAGTCAAGTAAGTATCATAAAGTAACGCAAAGGGAAAGAAATATTCAAATAATGTCACTGAAAAACTTAGCTATGTATTTAAAAAGAATTCTTTAGATTCCTCATTCCATAAACTGAAATACATGCTAATTTGCTTTCAAAAATCAATTATTTAAAAGAACACAATTTGGAAATACAAAAAAAGGAATATTTTATTTCTTAAAAAAATGATTTATTTCTTTTTATTGGAAAGGCAGATATACAGAGAAAGGGAGACATAAAGAGAAAGATTTTCCATCCACTGGTTTCCTCCCCAAGTGGCGGAAACTGCCAGAGCTGAGAGGATCCTAAGCCAGGAGCTATGATTCTCCGGGTCTCCCACGTGGGTGTGGGGTCCCAAGGCTCTGGGCCATCCTCAACTGCTTTCGCAGGCCACAAGCACGGAGCTGAATGGGAAGTGGAACAGCCAGAACATGAACCAGCACCCATATGGAATGTTGGCACATGCAAAATGAGTACCTCAGCCACCGGGCTACTGTGCTGGGCCCAAAGAATATCTTATGTCTCTCTGTGTGTGTGTGTGTGTTTTACATATGCTTTATTATATTTATATTTACCAGTTTATAGTATTCAAGCGAGATTTTACAAAACTTCATTGATTTTAGGATAATCAAAACAGACCTTTAACTCTAACAAGCCATATAATTAGCAATTGAGGAGTAGAACAGTCTTAGGTGGGTGCACAGAGAAATCTCCAATAACTTAGCCAGTGAGGAATAACTGAACTCTGCATCCTACCTAATGAGTTCTAGCAAAAGCCAAGTCGGGAGCCTGACCAGTAAGGTACAGGCTGAGCAATTATAGGCCTGCTGCCTTTTCCCTGTCTGTTCAAATCATTCTATATTAGTCTCTCTGTGTGTCTATCTGAACTACTTTTGGGGCTCCTGAGTGACCCTCAGATAAGACCTTACAAATTACGGTGTAGCTAAAATAACTAAATGACTCATCTCCTAGAACACAATAACCTATGGCAAAGGTTATGTTCTTATATCTAGACTTTTCTGAGGGATTCACCTGAAGAACTGTGGGTTTCCCTATGACTCTTTGAATATCTTATTTCTAAAGGAAACAGTGCTTGCTTATCTTGAAAGTAGAAACAAAGTAGAAAATGCCAATATATTTTAAATACCTTCATGCTTAAACTGTGTATTTACCAAAAATATTATAAAATTAATACAATGAGAATGCCAAAAAGGTACAGGGAATAAAAGGGCCCTTCTAGTAACAGGAAACATTTTCTTAGCCTACCTGGGAAACTGGCCAGAGCTAGAAAGCAAGTGTGACCACGAAAGAGACAAAAGAATTTTATTGACTAGATGAGAGAAAAGCAGACTGCAACCCCAAGGCCATGGAGAAACCCACATGGCCAGAGTTGTATGTGGCCAGTCTCGGGAATGAGACAGAAACAAACAGCTCCCAGCCCCAACACAGAACTTTGTTATGTCCTGCAACAGTCACACCAAACGGGAGAACTGGGACCCAGGAAGGAAGAATAAGCTCACCACACAGTACCGAATTTGAAAGCACCTTGCACAAAGATGCTGAAGGGTATTCCTTTCAACAGCTTTTTCTTAATCAAGAAGCTCCTCCCACCTGCTTTCTCAGGAGCTTTCTCCTTGCTTTTTCAACTTCTCTGCTCTTTTTAATAAAACTTTCTAAATATGTATATATATATACATATATATAACATATATTTCAGTTTATGGCATAACATTTTTAATTAAAAATTATATATTTATTTACAGAGAGAAGGAGAGACAGAGGGAATGATTTTCCAACAACTGGTTAACTTCTCACATGCCTGCAATGGACAGAAATGAGCTGATCCAGAGTCAGGAGCCAGGAGCTTCTTCTGGTTCTCCCAACCGGTGCAGGGTCCCAAGGCTTTGGGCCATCTTCCATTGCTTTCCCAGGCCACATGCAGGGAGCTGGATAAGAAGTGGAGCAATCAGCACACAGACCAGTACCCATATGGGATGCAGACAGGGGATTAGCCAGATGAGCTATTGCATTGGTCCCAATAATACTCTTTTTATAAGATTTTATTTACTTTTAATGGAAAGGCAGATTTTTACATAGAGGAGGTCTTCCATCAGCTTGCTCACTCCCAAAATGGCTGTAATGGCTCAAACTGGGATGTTACAAAACTGGGAGCCAGAAGCTTCTTCCTGGCCCCCCACATGGGCATAGAGGCCCCAAAGATTTGGGTCATCCTGTGCTACCTTCCCAGGCCATAAACAGAGAACTGTATCAGAAGTGGAGCAATCAGCACATGAACTAGCATGCATATGGGATGCTGGCACTTGCAAATAGAGGATTAGAATGCTACACCACTGTGCCAACTTTTTCAGTAAAACTCTTCTGATTAATAAAAGCCTCTTGGTTTGTTCATCTGCCTTATACATCATAGTAAATAGCATAAGCTTCCGACTTCATATCAGCTAAAACACTAGAAGACAGGATAACCAGAAAAATATGTAGTATGGTTTATAGCAAATGAATAGTCTGCGCAAAGAATTTATAGAATTTGAATAATAGATTTTCTAAAAGCCAAAAGATATAAGAAAGGAATACAAATAACCAGTTCATAGAAGATGGATCTCATGTGTCTGATAAACACAAATAACGCAATTTGACATAAGTAGTTATTTAAAATGCAAATTAAAATGAAAAAATATTTTCACATATCTGAAAAACAACAGATTTTTAAATGGTAATTGTCTTCATGACAAGGAGGAAAATATACTCTGTACTATCATATTTGTGAGCATATAAATTAGTATAACTTCCCTGGGAGGAAGTTGCCACTTTTAAGAACCCTATCCTCTGCTAAAGTAATAATAACTAATCCTAATGATTCAGCACAAAGAAATTATCGGAAATGTGGTCATAGATTCACATACAAAAATGTCCATTGCTATTCAATCATAACAAAAACTGTCCAGTATGCTTATGTTGATTGAGATTTACTGCCTGTTTGAAACAAACCCTGGAAGGTATATGAAGTGGATACCAAAAGTTAGAAGTCTATCCCACTTACAATTTCATACCAAAAATTAAAACATTTCTGAAATTGGAAAAACCATTCAATGATGAGGAAATGATTAAAGTACAGTATATGCAAAAAAGAGCATTAGACATTATTTGAAAATACACTACTAGATACTTTTCTTTAGGCAAAGAAAGTGATAATATAGTATTTGGTAAAAGGAAGTAGACCAAAATGAAGATACAGCATAATTTCAAAAATACATAGATATTCACAAAGAATAATGACTGCCTCAAAATTTTAATGGTATTTATCTTTGGTTGGCATGATTTTGAGACATAGGTTCAATGCCAATAAAATGATGAGAAATGATTATAAACTGTTTTTTGGTTGTTACAGTGCCTCCACATCATCAGCAGTCCTTCTCCATGTATCTCACTCCATCACATAGAAATCAAGGTGCATTTCTACTTTCATTAGCAAGAAAAAAGGAAGGTGGGTCATCATTAACACAATTCCTCAGTTTCAGTGTACAAATCCAAAATTCCACAAATCATACTCATTTGTATTCTGTTAGGTAACACTTGATTGTATAATCAAATCTAAGTACAAATGAGTGTGGAAAATAAGTTCAGTACTTGGGTGATTTTATGACTAACTGAAAGTTCCATTACTGCAGAAAAAGGAATAATACGATGCTAGGAAACAACTTCCATCACAGCCTGCCTGTTTGGCTGCCCAGATTCATTGGCACCTTTCTACACATATACAGAAAGTGTCCATCCATTTTCTAAGGAAGACAGCTCAAAAATTTCATCTAGTTACTAACTTTTTCCTAGTGTCCAAGAATTTTGAAGGTTCCCAGTCCTCTCCATCACACAGTGATACAGTTCCTCTTGGTCTGACATTCTACAAGCTAAAACAAGCAAAATGTTTCTTTCAGAACACAAAATGTAATCATGGGATAGGAACAGATTAATTGCATTAAAAATTCCCATTAATACAATTCATCCATTGCCAATAAACTACTTAGCTTACTACTTATACAACCTATATATTGGAAATGCAAAATGCTGATGGAAATCAAAGGAGACTTAAATAAATGAAGAGACCAACTGTGTTCATGTTTTGAGAGACTGAACATGTTAAAGTTGTCAAATGTCCCCAAACTGATCTATAGGCTTAATGCAATTCTCATCAAAATCCCAGCAAGGGGATTTTGTCTGTTTTTGTAGACATGGACAAGTTCATAATAAAATTTATATGAAAAGGCAGGGGTGCTAGAATAGCCAATTCATGTTTTAAAAGAATAAAATGGAAGTAATCACTCACCTTGATATTATAGCTTATAGCCACCAAAATCAAGACAGAGTGGTGTCGGAGGAGGGACAGACACATAGATTAATGGAGCAGAACAGAGAACTCAGAAATAGAGCCCCATAAATATGCCCAACTGAGTTTTAATAAAGATACAAAAGCAAATCAGTGGAGGAAGGAAAGACTTTTTGAATAATGGTTTTAGAAGAATTCATGTACCAAAGAAAGACAAAAAAGGGGGGGGGGAATCTAAATGTAACTAACACCTCATGCCTTATGCAAAAAGATAACTCAAAATGAATCACAGACTTAATTATAGAAGGTATAAGCATAAAACTTTAGAACAAACCACAGTATAAAATGTTTGGGATCTAAGGGTAGGCACCCTAACACTGTCAGGCCCTTAAAACTTAACAAACTAGATCTCATCAAAATTCAATAAAAGAAGATTAAAACAAGTGGAAAACTGGGTGAAAATATTTGCAAAAACAGATACTAAGAAGAACTAGGATCTAGAATACATTAAAAACCATCAAAACTCACACTAAAACAAACAAAAAAACCGAATTAAAAATGGACAAAGGACTTGAACAAGCATTTCATCAAATAGGATACACAGATGGCAAAAAGACACATGAAAAGAAGTTTGACATAACCGATTTTTTTATTTAGCCTTTTGGAGAAGTACATTTGAAAACTGGAGGGATTGGTTTGTGACTTGGGTAAAGGCACCACCTGTGATGCTGGCATCCAATATGGGCAACAGTACAAGTCCTGGCTTCTCCACATCTGATCCAGCTCCCCACTAAAGCAACAGCAGATGACCCAAGTCCAAGTGGGAGACCTGGAGAAAGTTCCTGCTTTCTGGCTTCAGCCTGGCCTAGAACTGGTAATTGTGGCCATCTGGGGAGTTAGTCAGCAGATGGAAAATCTGTCTGTCTCTCCCTTTTCTCTATGTAACTCTTCAAAATAAATAAAATTTAAAGAAAACAGGAATGCTATCTCATTATGCACCTACTGGGATGGCTAAAATTAAAAATAATAACACCAAATTTTCATGATGATACAGAGAAACTGGATTATTCACACACTGCAACTGGGAATGTAAAATTGTACAGCCACTCAGGGAAACAACTCACTAATGTCTTATCAAATTGAAATTTCAATGTTGTTACCATATGACCTAAAAACTCTGATCATATTAAGAAAAATCTATGCTTACACAAAAACCCATACATAACAGCTAAAAACTGGAATCAATATGGATGTCCTACAATTTGTGCATGGCAAAACAAATGGTGAAATACCCATGCCATGAAATAACTCAACAATAAAAAAAGAATAGATTATTGATACAGGCAATAACTTCGATGTATTTCCAAGTGAAAACAATTAAAGCAAAAAATGTTCACTTGAGTTATAAAATATCGCAAAAGATATGATCCAATTTGTGTAGCATTCTTGCTATGACAAGATCACAGAAATAAAGAGCAGATTCGTGGGTTCCAGGAGTTTGAAACAGGAAATCATTCAAATTCATGGAAGATTTATTCATCATAGCCAAAACTTGAAAATGTCTATTAAAACAGGAATGGATAAATAAATTGAGCAACATTTATATAATAGAATATTACTCTAACACTTAACAAAGCACAATTGATAATGACACAACACAAATGGACCTCAAGAATACTGTTAAGTGAGAGAAATCATGTAACTATTAATATGAGAATCAAGATATACTAAAATGCAGAGTGTTAAACTTGTAACAGTTACTAAAGGACTGTATTACTGTAATTGTATGGGAGAAAATGGTACAAGGGGAAGGAGGGAGGAGGGGGGATATCCCTATACTTACAAAACTGCATCATGGAAAACAATAAAAATAAAATAGTAACATAGGCACTATTTTTTAAAATTATTAAATGGGAAGAAAATCAGATTCTGTTTACGTAAAACCAAAATAGAAACAAAATTAACCTACACAGGAGTCCAGGGTTGGCGTTGGGGTGGAAGACCCACGTCAGAAAGGGGAATATGGGAGCTTTTTGGAATAATGGAAATGCTCTGCATCTTTTGGAAGTTAACAACTACATTGAACTGAGTACTAAAACGCTGTGCTGGTTGCAGAATATTAATTATAAAAACATTTTTAATAGTATCAGTGATTTTGACATTAATCTGGAATAAATTTAGATGACCCTCTATATAGTGCCATAAATTGCTTTATGATTCTAGCATTCCCAATGTCACTTTAACAAACTTCAGAAGTTAAACACATTTTGAATCGCTGGCTATCCAAGCTTCCAGTTATATTTGAATTATTCCCTGTTGATTTCAGTCCTTGATTTTGTTATTTATTCACTTAGTAAACACTTTGTGAATCCCTACAATGTTTCATTGTAAACATAGTTTAGCCTTCCCCAATATTTCAATATTGACTTGGAGAAGTTGCTGATGGGCAGTGTCCTGTCTTGACCCAGTCTTCCCCCTAAACTCAGGAAGGAAGATTGCAGGCATCAAAGGACATGTGGAGACCAGAAAGGCACGAGATGCCTTGTTTCATTTTGTTGTGATTAGCTTCTATCTAGACATGCACATGTTTCTGTAGCCAGTACAGTGGACTGCTCAGCTCTTTTAAACTGTTTAAAAACACAGTGTAGGGCTGGCAACTGTTCTAGCAACTAAGACATTCAGTTGGGATCCCTTTTTTTTCCACAAAAAAATGCCTAAGTTCAAGTCCCAGCTTGGCATCTGATTCCAGCTTCCTGCTACTGCTCACACTATAAGTAGTTGAGTCCCAGCCATCCCTGTGCAAGATCTGTACCGTATTTGGCCCCTGACTTTGGTCTTGTCCAGCTGCTGCTGCAGGCATGTGAGGAGTAAACTAGTAAATCAGAGTTCTCTAATTCAGAGCCACCATTGGAAGTTACGAGTTAATCCACTGCCTGCAATGCTGGCATCCTTAAAGGGTGCTAGTTTGAGATCTGGTGCTCCAGTTTCCATGGAAAAGAGCAGAAAGTGATCCAAGTGCTTGTGTACCTGCCACCCAGAAGAAGTTCCCGGCTCTCCTGATTTCAGCCTAACACAGCCCTAGTCAAAGCCATTTGGAGAGTGAACCAGAAGACAGAAAATTCATTCATTTTCTCTCTTTCTCTCTCTCTCTCCCTCTCTCTCTCTCTCTCTCTCTCCCCCCTCCGCCGCCAACTCTGCCTTTCAAAAAGAAATAAATCTTTACACAAACGATTTGAGCATCACAAAATAAAATACTATTTAAGCTGTTAATGTCCTTTACACAACCTTACCCCTCTATGCTTTACTGATGGCTAAAATAGCCATCAATCATCATGTGGAATCTCCACATGAAAAGAAAACTTAATATTCAAATTCAGATAAATGAGACAAATCATGGATAAGTGCAGATGAGGAGACTTGCTGAACTCTGGTAGAAGCTTAAGTGAGAAGCTAAAATGGGTTGAACCATTAATTTCATTGAAAACAGTAAATCATGAACTGGGACTGCAACAACAATATGACATTAACATGGCATAAATCAGTCTATGTTTTAAAAGCCGAGGTATTATCTAGGAGCAACCAAAAGCATTCAACAAAAAAATATGAGCCTAAAATTATCAGTAATTTTGAAGGGTATATGTGAAATCCATGCATAAGGTATAATTAAAGTTTCAGGAAATGAAATAAGTCAGGACATTCTTAGAAGCAGTAGCGTCTTAATACTTTGCTTATCATATATTTGGGAGGTAATATTTCCAACAAGATTCTTAATGACTTGCCTTAATGATTAGATAGTAACTGAATTACAAGTAGAATTTAGGTTTCCCAGCTCTTGGTATAGTGGCTTGGCTCCAGACCAAAGAAATATAACTCATATTAAACAAATATATTTTTGCATTCAAGAGTGCTTTAAATTATTTCCTATGCCATCTTGAGCTAACAGTAGCTTAAACAGCATTTCCCATTGTACTTACATTGAAATAGCATCCCGTTTAAGAAACATTAATCTTTGTTCCTTCTTTCTCATTAGACTCAAAGATTTTTAATATTGAAATTTTTAAATAATTTTGTGCTCTTGGAATCCAGCCCATGAATTCTAAAAGAATAAATCAGCCTATTCTTTTCTAAGAGAAAATCAGAAATGTGTGTTTTAATATGTAAAATACAATAAAGCCATTCTCAGATCATAACATCAGTATTGATTTATGGATTAGTTGCTGTAGATAATCAGCCAAAGAGCTCAGAGACTCCCCAAATCATTCTAGAGGAGGCAAACTGTCGGTTTCTTAAGAATCCATTCGTTTGTGACCAGCAGGAGACCATGCCCTAAATAGGGACAGAAAGCTTGCCTTAATAAACTCAATATTTCATATAAGCCAAAGATGAGATTATTTAATTTAGCAGGAAACAAATATTACAAGAATACAGGAAAGTAGCACACTCCTCGATGTTTCTGGTATTGCGGCACATGCTAGTAAACAGAATCCTGATCCCTGGTAGACAGAACCAGCCCAAGACAGCAGTGTTACAATTTTGTGACTGATATGCCAGGTTCATTTCACCAATCCTGGAGATTTTTATGTTTCTTTCTAGTCTATAAACACAGTAGCTAATAGAAATTGGCATCCAGAAGTTAACTTCCCAGCATTTATGAGAAATCTACACAATATTAACAAAGTAAAAACATCCATCTAAATTGTTGATATGGGTAATTTAGAAAGCAAGCAAGGGGCAGTAATTACACCAGAGTGCCACTAGTACAAATTTGAGTTATTTAACACTATTTAGTGTTTTCTTAAAAGTAAACAACCTATTTTTTGCTTTAAAAGTGTAAATTGGTACAGCTGTAACATGAATTGGAAGATATAACCAAATATCAACTTTCAGAAATAGAAATCGCTTCTAATTTCAGGAAGTTTCCAGGGAGTGGAGGATGATATGTACCCATTCAAATAAGGTGCATTCAACGCTTTACCCAAAAAAGTTCTCATTGAGTAACTCATATTCAGGTTAGCTCTTCCTGTAATCTCATTTATATTGCTCTACCACCCTGTGATTCTATGATCATGGTAACATGTCTAAATTTCCATGCTTTATTTCTTTCTAATGAAAAAAGGAGATTCCTGATTCTGTGTGACCTTAATCAACTGATTTTTTTTGAGGTTTAGTTTTATCACTTGTAATAAAGGATAACACAGCCTGCTTATTTAGGACAACATGAAAATAGCCTAACTAATGTGTTGTAGTATATTGATACTCCACAAAAGGTGATTTCCTCACTTTGCTTTCCAGGCTAAGGATTAAGATTTCCATAATCTTGGTGATTCTTTCACAACTTAAAGAATTGCACTAACAACAATCACTCAACAATTTTGTCTTGGTTACATTAAACCGTATTTACAAGATGGTGAGCATGCAGGCTCTCATCACTGCTGTTTCCAAGTAAACTGGATGTCTTCAACATTATTACAACGGTAGATCCACAGAAAGAATTAATATTCACATCCAGCAGCAGTTAGATATGAAAGGCTTGTATTTTAAAAAGTGTTAATGAGTCTAGAAGAAATATTTTTGCATTCTTTATTTAACATCATGGGCTCTTGTTCCCCTTTAATCTCTAAGTTAAACAATGTGCAAATATACAAGCATACTGTAGACTAATAATAGGATTCAATATGGATTGATTTTTTTTCCAAAATGCAGAAGCAATCTCACAATTTTGTGATGTTAATAGTTTGCCTAATCACATCATTTGAAATATAAAAGTCTTCAGTATTTAAAAACAAGCATGAAGAATCAATAATTGGCCCCTGTACTATCTGTATCCCACTAACACATCATACACTCATAGTATTCTAACTGTAACTTCAAACCAGGATTGCTTCAAAGCACCACCTATATTGGCTTCTGCTTGCTATGAGATTATTATTATTGCAATACAAACTAATCTGTATACATTAAAATATGGCAGAGAAAGTGTTCACTATGCATGCTAAATAGCTATTTTCCCTCAACTTAAATATCTCAGGTGGCTCTCTCTTACTCCCCAAGCCACTAAGGCATTTTTCTACATTAAGAATTGCCTCCATTCAAGCAATTATTTGCAAAAGCTCTAATCAACAATACCTTTGCTTATTTGTGATATTGTTTCTATTTTTCCAAGTTACAAGGCTGCCTTGAAGGCTAAATCTTTATGAGTTCATATGTTCCTGCTGTTTCTCTCACACCTCAAGTCAGCCTCCCCTATTGCAAAGGGCAGGTGCTAACGATCCAAGTCACAAGTGAATGCATGCAAGAGAAAAAAAAATGAAAAGGCTATGACTATATTAACAAAATGAAAAAGGAAGATTCTTAGGTAGAAAGTCCACAAGGATTTGAGTAGTTGCCCTACTGCCATCAATACTATCTCTTCTACCACCTAATATATGCCAGGTTCTTATCAGCAGATTGGTTAAACAGGACCACAAATTTATAAACGCTGCTAGCATGCAATACCACCCAAATCCTGAAGTAGAAACTTACTCATTAAATATACAGTTCTATTTTAAATCACACCTCTGACTGCAGGCTGCTGTTTGCCTGAAGGTAGGTCATTGACAGCCAATGCAAATGAGGGTAGTTCCCAGCAGCAAAAACAAGAAAACAAAAATTAACTTAGAGAAGGTTGTGGGCATAGGTCTTTCTCAAAGCAGGACCTCTGAAACTTGGCGGGGTGTAGCTCTACCACCCAGGCACTGCGCCAGGGTCTCCTATCTGATCACTGAGAGCAGAGTCTGCGTGTCCCAGTAGACCACTAATAGTGCCTTCCACAACTCTAGGTTGCCATCACTGTAAATGAAAATAATAGGGGTTACAATAAGAGACACAGGATACACTCCACCAAATAGCAATTACATTGCTAGTCATTCTTCTCCCTTGAGTAACATTATCAAGAAAGTGTCAAACACGAATCACATTAGAGGAGATACTACCCCTAGCTTACCCTATCAAACAAGCACTTTACGTTGTTGAGAATATGGAATGGAATTTCTGAGTCTCCGGGGAACTTAATTCTTCAGTTCCCTGAAGAACTTTCTTTAGTCTTGCTGGCTTCCACACTCCTACTTTCAAACTAATTTGGAATTGAAGCCTTTTATTTTTTTAAGGCAAATCCTCTTGGATGGTTTGTTGGCTGGCTGTGGTTCATGACTTCTCAAACTGTAGGGTAGGTATTTGGTTTGTGGTTCCATTGGCACATCCACATCCCAAGTTGGTTTGCCCAGGTTCACTCCTGATTCCAGTTTCCTACTAATGTCAGTTCTGGGATAAAATCATAATGACTCAAGTCATCAATACTTATGTGGGAAACCCAGATAGGGTTCCAGACTACTTCAGCCTGGACAAGGCCTGAGTTAAGATTTGTCTTCCTGTGGACCAGTGCTGTGCCATAGTAGTTTAAGCCTCCACCTAAGATATCAGATCCCATACGGCTCTGGTTTGAGTCCCAGCTGCTCCACGTCATATCTAACTCACTGCTAATGTACCTGGGAAAACAGCCAAAGATAGCTGAAGTCCTTTGGGCTCCAGTATCCAAGTGCGAGACCTAAAAGACGTTCCAGCCTTCTGGATTTGGCTGGCGCAGCTCTGGTCATTGTGGCTATTTGGGGAGGGAATCAAAGGATGAAAGCTAACTCTCTCACTCTCTCTTCCTCCCTCCCTCCCTCCTTCTCTGTTTCTCCTTTCTCTGTAAATCTGCCAGTAAAGTAAAATATATATTTTTTCAAAGAAATTAAAAATAATAATAACTATTTTTCTGCCTGTGTCTACATGTCAAATACAAAATTTTTAAAAAGAATGTTCTCCTGAAAAATACTGATTTCTTAATTTTCGCCTTCAGAGATTCTGTTCCTTGTGATGGGATGTACCCTGGGAAAGGTCTTATTGAATGATTTCATTACAGAAAAATCTTCAAGAGCCAGTGCACCAGACCAGTGGCTTTCAAAATGCAATGTGCTACAAATCACCTTGAGGCCTTGTGAAAACACAGGTTTCATTACTAATTCTTAGTAAGGACCAGAGATTACATATCCCTTACAAGTTTTCAAACGATGTCTACGCTGATGCTCTTCATACCCAGTTCTACGGAGCAAGGCTTTGTGCCAAACTGATAATGTAGATGTTGAGGTATTAAATGCTCTTTAGCAGTAACCTGAACCCCTACCTTCAATCTCAATGGAACCCATTCCAGTGACTTATAATGGTACCCGCAAGTGATATGTATTTACATATTTATGAACTTAAAAAAAGATACTGGATTATGATTAGCATCCATGAAAAGTGACACTGGGCTGTTATCTGACCCTAAATATTCATTCTGTTCTACATCCATCCTAATAGGCAAAAACATTTATTTCAGTACCAGTGAATTTTTTTTGCTTTAGAGCTCTACTCCTTCAAAAATTTAGGATGAATTAAGACATAATGCTAGTAAAAGCAGTCATAAATTCAAAGGTGTTGATAAGGTGATAATAAATGTGTACTTCAAAAAAATCATGCAAAACTGTAATTAGATGACAAATGTATCTTGATAGAAATATTTTAACATTAACTGTATAATATTTACATTACAATATTATACACTAAGCATACACAAATACATATAAATGTATATGTGCGTGTGTGTATAAATGTCCAAAGATGCTTCCTTTATTATTTCCATTTTATATTTGAAAAAACTGAAATACAGGAAGGTTAAATAATTTCCCAAGAACAAATTTAAAAAGCGTTAAAATCAGAATGAAAACCCATATTTAGTCAAAGAATCTAAATCTTCCCTTTGGTTCACCTTGTCAGAATGCCTTTAACGGTGTCAGAGCACACCCTTTCATCCAAAAGGTAGTTGGAAGACAACCTGTCCACTACTGTATTCTTTATCCCTTACTCAATGGGACAGATCCTGGAAGTTCTATACATTCAAGGAGTGGTTCCATTAAAGAAATGTCTGACATAACTCTGATCTATCTGCTTCCCGTCTCCAGATTTTCTAATTCCTTCCGGAACCTTCAGTAGCAAACGGAGAGGAATCAGAAGTTAGTGGATCACAGGATTTCTAAATGGATCTGAATTGCAGTCTTCAGGTAGATGGAGAGGGGGAGCACAGCATTTGCAACCTGCACAAGGGACACTGACACGACCGCTCTGAAGGATCACTACTACAAGGGAGAACTGTGGTGTTAGGTTCTCAAGAGTTCTGACATGTAGAGAACAAGAGGGAACACCTTGATGACTGGGAGATTTGGCCTTCTTGGGGCTTCTGATGAATACAGAGACAGCCAGTGAAATGTAGATTTTTTGACACTTGAATTCAGGACTAATTTTGAGGTCTGAATACACTGTTAAGGAGAACAAATATCAAAGACAAACTCTACCTTAGTGACTCGTGCTAAAAAAAAAAAAAAATTCTAAGAAATGTTTAGAAAATATAAGATGCGGTTTTGGGTTTCACCCTGATGTCTAGGTGTTTCAGGTTATCACAGTCGAAAATCAGTGAAATTCTGACTGAAATTCAGGGTCAGTTATTTATGATGGAATACCACACTAGAATCTAGCAACAAATTAAGAATTAGGAACTGGCTGGCATGGTAGCCTCGTTGCTAAAGTCCTTTCCTTGTATGCCCCAGGATAACATATGAGTGCCGGTTCTAATCCCGCATGCTCCACTTCCCTTCAGGCTCCCCACTTGTGGCTTGGAAAAACAGTCATGGACAGCACAAAGCCTTGGAACTCTGCACACTCATGGGAGACCGAAAAGAAGCTCTGGCTCCTGGCTGCAGATTGGCTCAGCTCTGACTGTTGTGGCCACTTGGGGAATGAACCAGTGAATACAAGATCTTTCTGTATCTCCTTCTCTCTGTATATCTTCCTTTCCAAGAAAAAGAAAGAAATTTTTGAAAAAAAACTAGGACCCCAGTGACAAAGAAAATTTTAAGTGATGAAACATTAGACCCTTTAGACATGAAGGTAGAAACTAGAGAGATACTCGCTGTCATTTTTTAACAGTGTTCTGTGAGTTTTAACCAATACAAAAATACGAGTAAGAAATTATATATATATATATATATATATATATATATATATATATATAATATAAAAATGTATCTGTAATTCCTCCTTCCTTTTGCTTTGAATCTTGAAAAGCTCTAAAAAGTAAGGGTTTTTTAATTTTTTTATTGGAAAGTCAGATACAAAAAGAGGAGGAGACAGAGAGGAAAATCTTCATCCGCTGATTCACTCCCCAGGTGACCGCAACGGCCAAAGCTGAGCTAATCCAAAACCAGGAGCCAGGAGCCTCTTCCTGATCTCCCATGCGGGTGCAGGGTTCCAAGGCTTTGGGCCATTCTCAACTGCTTTCCCAGGTCACAAGCAGGGAGCTGGATGGGAAGCAGGGCCACAGGATTAGAAACAGCATCCATATGGGATCCCAGCACATACAAAGAGAGGACTTTAGCCACTAGGCATCTGCGCCAGGCCCTAAAGTTTATTTTTAAGTTGAGAAAAACACACATGAAAGCAGTCGAGTGCAGCCCAAAGCCTTGGGACCCTGCACCTGCGTGGGAGACCCGGAAGAGGCTCATAGCTCCTGGCTTCGGATTGGCCCGGCTCCAACTGTTGCAGCCACTTGGGGAGTGAAACAACGGATGGAATATCTCTCTCTCTTTCTCTCTTGCTCTCTGTAAATCTGCCTTTCCAATAAAAATAAATATTTAAGGGGGAAAAAAAGGACAGTTCAAAGGTAATCCGGCATCAGTATTCTCTAAAAACAGTAACATAATAGGAGCCTATGATTTGCTTCTACTGATTTTTAAAATTTTTAATCTAGCAAATATTTATTTATGAAGACATTTTGTACTATTTTGTAATCACAAAAAGCAAACAAAACACAGCAAAAGCAAAACCTAATCTCAATGATCATTCCAGACAAAAGGAAGCTCAAACTGCTGGGGGAAAATGCACACTTGGAATATTCAATAATTTAAAATGTATAGGATTAGATATCACATAAACATAGGATGTACATTGTACATATACATGGTTTTAATCCCTACCCTATTTTTACTTTATTATTTTATGATGCAGTTCCATAGGCTTTAGGATTTCCCTTACCCTCTCCCCAAATACACTCCCCTCACCCACTAATTTCTCCCATATTATTACAATAGTATCCTCCTTCATAAAATCAGTCATAAGTCCATCGTTCTGCTTTTTAAGCGTATCCTTATGTTGTAGGTAGGGACAATGACAGAGAGTCCGACATCCTATTGTCAAGATATATTCAACAGTTTCATTGGGAGTCCATCTTGGATTTGGAAGTAGAGATGCATATTGCATTGTATCTTCCCATCTGGATATGATAGTCCCTATTTCACAGTTACTATACATCACCTTAAATGAAAAGCCATAAAACAAGATCATCAACAAAAAGATAAATAGAAAATTTACGACATGAAGTTAAGTAACATACTACTGAATGACCAATGTGTCACTGAAGAAATGAAAAATCAAAAGCCTTCTTAAATGAAATGATGCTAATGTAAGACCTATGAATCAGTGAAGAATTTTATAAGAGAAAAAACTATTTAAAAGAAATGAAAATAAAAACAAAAATATCAAACACCCTGAGATGTAGCAAAAACAGTATTGAACGGGCTATTGATCTTGTATTTTGCAAGGAGAGAGAACATATATTTGTCTCAGAGAGAAAACATATTTGTCCTTCGGGGATTGACTTGTTTCACTGAACATAATGATCTCTAGTTGGGACCATCTGGTTGCAAATGGTAGAATTTCATTCTTTTAATGGCTGAATACTATTCCATGGAGTAGATGGACCACAGTTTTTTAATCCACTCTTGTTTGATGGACAACTGGGTTGTTTCCATGTCTTTGCTATTGTAGATTGTGCTGTTATGAGTATAGGACTACAGATCCCTTCATTACATGTGGATTTCATTTCCTTTGAATATATTCCCAGAAGTGAGATAGCTGGGTCGTATGGCAGATTTATTTTCAGTTCTCTTAGCACTCTCCATACTGACCTCCATAGTGGTTGTACTAGCCTACATTCCCACCAACAATGAAGAAGAGTATCTTTCTCCCCACATCCATGTCAGCAGGTGTTGTTAGTAGAGTTCTGAATGTAAGCCAATCTCTGGAGCTAGGTGGAACCTCAATGCAGTTTTCATTTGTATTCCCCTGACATCTAGGGAGCCTGAGCACTTTTTCATAAATCTTTTAGCCATTTGAATTAGTTCTTTTGAAAAGTATCTGTTCCTTTCCATCGCCCATTTATTCACAGGGTTGTTTGTTTTGCTGTCATTGAGTTTCTAAGCTCTGGGAAAAGACTGGAAGCTTTTTCACTAAGATCTGGAACAAGACATAATATCCACTTTCACCACTGCTATTCAATATAGTATTAGAAGTCCTTGCCAGAGCTATTAGGCAAGAAAAACAAAATAAAGGAATTCAAATCAGAAATGAGGAATTAAAATTATCGCTGTTTGCAGATGACATGATTTTCTACATAGGAGAACCAAAACACTCAGTTAAGAAATGCATAAAAGAATTTGGCAGGGTAGCAGGATGCAAAATTAATAAACATAGATCGATGGTACTAGTATACACAAATAACTCCACGACTGAGAAAAAAAATTGTAAGTACAGTCCCCTTTAAAATAGCAGAGAGGGATCTCAAATACCTTGGCATTAATCTAACTAAAGATGTAGAAGACCTCTATGATGGCAATTTTAAAACATTCTTAAAAGAAATAGAAGAAGACATAAAAAGATAATGAAACATACCATGCTCCTGGATTGACAGTACCAACACCATCAAAATGGTCATACTAACAAAAACAATACACAGATTCAACACAATCCCAACCAAAACCCCAACAATAATTCTTCTCAGAAAAAGAAGATACAAAATTTCATGTGGAAATACAAGAGACCATGAATAGCCAAAGCTATTCTGAAAAATAAAACTCAAGCAGGATGAATCACAATGCCAGACCTCAAGACATACTACAGGGCAGTGGTCACCAAAACATTCTGGCCTGGTACAGAAACAGAGACAGTCACTGGAACAGAATAGAAACACAGAATGGAGCCCACACATGTACAACCATCTAATCTTCAACAAGAGAACTGAAAAATAAGACAGGGGGAAAAGCCTGGTCTCTTCAACAAATGCTATTGTGACAAATGGATAGCAGCCTACAGAGGTAGCAAACAAGACCCCCATCTGTCACCTTATACAAAAATGAGCTCTAAATGGATCAAGGACCTAAGTCTACACACACACACACAAAAAAAAAACACCAAACTATTAGAGAAAAGCATTGGAAGCACTCTCTGAGATATAGGAACTGGGAAGGAATCCTTAGAAAAGTAACCAAAAGCACAGGCAGTTAAAGCCAAAATAAACAAATGGGACTTCATCAAAATAAAAAGCTTCTGTGCAGCAAAGGAAACAATCAACAAAGTGAAGAAGCAACCAACTGAACAAGAGAAAGTCTTTGCACACTACACAACCAGTAGGGGACTAATGTCCAGGATTTACAAAGAGTTTCAAGATCTTTACAGTATTAAAGCATAAACACATAAATGCTTCTTAAAAACCATATGGAAGTTAATAAATGTATTCACATGACTACTCTGTGTTGAGATGTTGGGTGATTTTTATTCACATTTTTACATTTTTCCTATTTTCTAAGTATCCTACAATAAGTACATACTACATATAATATTGACATAAAATGAATATTGTTTTTAAGTTAGTACTCAAGTATTGCTTAATATTTGGAAATCATTCTATGCTATTACCATATTAAGTCTCTTTAAGACCACTTGCTTATATCATTTCACACAGAAAATGTATTAACACACTTCAATATCTTTTCATGCAACTCTCAGTAAATAATAGAAAGGGACTTTACCAAAGTAATAAAAGGCATTTATAAAAATATTACAAACATCATCACACTTCATGATCAATATTTTCCCCCCTGAACTTGGGAAGACTTCCAATATATTTGTGAACATGAATGCAGGAATTTTGCTATTCAAATTGTGGTCCAGGAACCAATAGCATAGATATACCCAAGAAGTATGTTAGAATCACAAATGTCAAACCATATTCTGGACACACTGAACTAGACTTCACAGTTTTAGTAAGGGTTCCAGTTAGAGAAATTCTTCTCTAGAGGATTAAAGCAAGCTTACTGTATGGCTTTGGGGAAACTCATCTAACTTTGGTGGGTCTTAGATTCCTTACATGTATAATGGAGAAATAGTATCTCCCTGGCTAGGTTTTCATGAGAATAAAGATAAGTTGTATGGTGAAAACAAGCTCAAAAAAATGCTAGTGCTACAGGAGATTCTTCTATATATCCTTTATGATAACCGCAGCTTGTTACTGGATAACAGGGTTAGCACAAAGGCCTACATGTACCAGGAGAAATCTAACATTCCCCTAACTATTATTACAAAAAGAGTGAAACAAGAAAGCAAGTCTTCTGAGTGCCAGACTATCCCATAGTGTCTGGCTTTGCTGGTCCCTCGTCATAAAGCTTATATTTATCCCTACTCTTGAGCCATTTCCTGAATTGTTGAGTTACATATTCTCAGACATATCATCACTTTCACAGGTAGAGATTACTATTAGTGCTTGAGTACACCAACATAATATTGCTGTCATTTCTAAACACCAAATGGAGACCTGCATAGGATATTTGCCTCTCTGATATATTCTATTTGCTTCTCTGAACTTTAAAAAAGAAAATTCCTTTATTTCAATTTTACAGGTGGCTCTGAAAAAAATGTTCTATCTCACTGAAAATTGCAAGGTGGCAAGTAGAACAGATCTGCCTGACCTAGGAGTTGTTCTCAGCTCTAAATAGCAAAGAGAGAATCAGACAAATTGATTCCATCATTCATATTGGTCAACAGTAAAGAATTAATGAAGCGAAGAAGTCAGAATGAGACTTCTTACCCTGATTCCAATATTTCAGAGGCCTTATAGTCATCAGGCACTCCTTAAGTCTGATTAATTACCTTCCTGCTGCTATTTTAGACAATGTCCCCTTTTCACCCTTAATGAGGATACAGGACATGTGGTCACCAGTCATCTCCGCAAAAAAGTTCTTATGTCCTTATTCAATTATCCCTCACCTTATTCCTCATCAACTTTGCTAAATTTTTTTATGAATAAACCATTTTTCTTGTTGCTTCTAACTTCAACAAGATACCAAATTAATTTCTTTACCTTCATACTTTGCTTATATTTGTTTCACATCTTACTGAGACATTTTCTGTGCTTCTGAAAAAATATATTTTGATTAGAAAGAGCAGTATAGTTCTAATCTGTTGCTTTTGCCCATGTCTGTCTTCACCACACTAGGGGATTTCCTCCAGGAGGGACTGACACCAGATCCCAAACAATGCCAACTGGCAGCAGGCCCTTTGTTGCTACAAGTTTATGAACGATCTTTCCTTACCTATTCTACCTCCTTAGTGGCTCAAGTGCACCCTAATATGACCTCATGTATCATGTCTTAATTTTCAGAAAAAGTAAAAAGCTTCCTTCATAGCAGTCCTCTCTTGATTTTGTGATGTCTGATTAAAACACATTTCAGTTTACATTAACATAATCAGTAAAACAACCTGGTCCAGATTGTCTTTTTTTTCTGAATATTCTCTTAAATGTATATTAACCATGTATCACCATCAGAGAGTATATATATATTAATTAGTGATAAAACCTCTTCTTTCCAATTCAAATCCACTTTGTATTAGGTATAATTGCAGTAATCCCCTGTTATCTATAGGAGATGCTCCAAGACACCCCTCCCAAGTGGATGCTGGAAACTGCAGACAACACTAAAACTATACACACTCTATTGTTGACTACAGATAACAGAAATGCCAGAAAGTGAACCTATAGCTACTAGAACAACTAGAGAATTAATCTGCTCCCCAAAAGATAACTTCTAGATTGAATTTAATCCATAAGAAGGGATTCCACATTTCAGTACACTGGTAGGTAGAAACAGAAATGCAGCTCTTCATTTTTTGAATCAATGGCAATGAAAAACAGCATCCCAATAACAAAGAAGAGCCTCAGTTTTTGTTTTAAATACAATCTATCATACGTAGGGGGGGCATGTTTTGCTTATTTCCTGAGGAAAAAATCATTAATTAATGTACTATCTAAGCTTAAATGATATTAAAGATACATATCAGCTTTCACATTATATGATTTTGTGGCTACTAACATCATTTTATTTTTCAGTACCTGTGATTCAGCTTGCAAAGATCCCATTGGCAGGCCAGTATTGTGGCACAGTTAGTAACGCCACCATCTGGAATGCCGGCAACCCACATGGGGACCACTTTTTGTCCCTGATGCTCTCCTTCAATACAGCTCCATGATAGTGGCCTGGGATGGTCAGAAGGAGATGACCCAAGTGTCTGGGCTCCTACCACCCACTTAGGAAGCCTGAATGAAGTTCATGTCTCCTGACTTTCGCCTGGCCCAGCACTGGCCAATGAAACAGCAGATGAAAGATATTCTCTCTCTCTCTCTCTCTCTTTCTCTCTCTCTCTCTCTCTCTCTCTCTCAAGAATTTTCTAAGAATAGATACATCTGTTAAAAAAAAATGAAACAAAGATCCCATTAGGAATTAAGAATTATTACAGATTATAGATGAGACTGGGCAAAATATATGCACTTATTCTATATAAGAAATAATTTAAGTTCCAAAACTTAGTTATGTTTCCTCCTATCTCATCACTGGCTTACCCTAGAAAAAAATGTCTGTTTAGCTAAAGCAAGAGTTCCTTGAAATCACCCGATATTGTTCACTCTAAAGAAAGTTTCATCCCCCTACCCCCCATAGCCATTGAGAGGATGGTAAAATGAAGTTAACAACTTTAGTGTCTGAATTCCTCATGCTCTTGGTCCGTTCTGGACACTGACCCAAGTAACCTCCTAGGAGATCCCAATAAAAAGGCTGCCTTTATAAACACTTTGCCTTTCCCTACATTTATGATTGAGATTGAGCTTGTCAATAAAGCTTTCCAAAAGCCATTCGCCACAATACTCTTAGACAAGCATTTACATTTTTTTTGTCTTATAAAAATCAGTTATTTTTGTTACCTTCAAAAATAAAGCAGCAGAGCAGCTAACTGAAAGAAGAACTTAGTTTTATGCTCTGTATGGTTATAAAAGATGCCCACTTTAATAGAAATCCATCTGGGACAACAAGAACTTGTCTCACTTTCTGTTCACACTATGGATAATGTGAGGTTGTCTAAAGGTGTTTTTAAAATGAGTTCTGGGGCCCAGCACGGTGGCCTAGTGCCTAAAGTCCTTGCCTTGAATGCTCCAGGATCCCATATGGACACTGGTTCTAATTCCGGAAGCCCCACTTCCCATCCAGCTTCCTGCTTATGGCCTGGGAAAGCAGTTTAGGACGGCCCAAAGCTTTGGGACCCTGCACCCGCACGAGAGATCAGTAAGAGCTCCGGACTCCTGGCTTCAGATCAGCGCAGCACCGGCTGTTGCGGTCACTTGGGGAGTAAATCATCGGACATAAGATTTTCCTCTCTGTCTCTCCTCTTCTCTGTATATCCAACTTTGTAATAAAAAGAAATAAATCTTTATTTTAAAAAATGAGTTCTGGGTGGGGGGAGGAGCTGGTATGGTGGCTTAATACACTAATCCTCTGCCTGCAGTGTCAGCTTCCTATATGGAAATCATTTCAAGTCCCAACCGTTCCACTTTTGTTCCAGCTGCTTGCCTATGGCCTGAGAAAGAAGCAGAGGGTGGCTCAGATCCATGGGCTCCTGCACCATGTGGGAGACCTGGCAGAAGCTCCCACTCCTGGCTTTGGATCAACTCAATTCTGGTCACTGTGGCCATCTGGGGACTGAACCGGAGGATGGATGATTCTGTCTCTCTCTCTCTCTCTCCCCCCCTCTCTCTCTCTCCCTCTCCGCGTCCTTCTTTGTAACTTTGCCTTTAAAATAATTCCTTTTTCTCCTCCCCCCGACCCAGAAATCATTTTAAAAATAGCTTTAGACAACATCATATGATCCATAGCATGAACAGAAAGTGAGACGAATTTTTGCTAAGATGGATTTCTACTAAAGTCGCCATCTGTTGGTTCACTCCCCTAGTGGTCGCCAACACCTGGAACTGCACTGATCTGAAGATAGGAGTTTCTTCTGGTTCTCCTACGTGAGTGCAGGGTCCCAAGGTTTTGGGCTGTCCTCTACAGTTTTCCCAGACCACAAGCATGAGTTACATGGGAAGTGGAACAAATGGGACATGAACCCAGGAACCGCTGCCCATATGGGATCCTGGCACGTGCAAGGCAAAGATTTAGCCACTAGGCGATTACTCTGGGCCCAACACAAAATAAATCTTTAAAATGAGGTCCTGAAGTCCTATTCCTCCTTTCTTCTGCTGTGGCTTATTCTATCAGGCCTTTTTTAAACATTCTTTTTTTGTTTAACAAAATGAGGAATTCTTTTACTTGTGCATAATGTTTTCTTTACCCCACCCCCAGTATCCATTGTTCTAATGTGGCTCATATGGTTGTGTCTACACTTATGAAAGTGATTCTTGGTATGCACATCTATTTAAAAATGTGAAGTAAAACAGTAATGCTATTAAGCTTACTCCTTATCCCCATCTTGTCAGTGGTAATCATCCGGTGCATGCAGTAGCCAAACACTGAAAGAGCCTCTTTTTTTCTTATTTGCAATGTTTATTTTACCTCAAACTTATGCAAATAAAGATTAATTGTACCCAGACTATGTAGATCATTTTTAAATTAACATAGTTCATTGTGCTTAGAGAATAGGATGATTAAATAGGACAACAAAATGGCTAATCCATCATAAAATTTATAAGTTTGTCTCCCCCAAAAAAATTTCAAGATGCTTTTACATTTGAACACTTCAGCCTTGCAGTAAGAGACAAGAAAGGAACTAGTGTAAACTAAAGCTCCATATTTACACCAGTATCAAATTATCAACAACATAACCTATTTTTAATTACATACAAGGTGTTCATCCTATTAATCTGAAACTGAGCCATGCAAAAATGAATTCCACTGGGAAAATGTTACTTTCTAGTGTATTAAAAATTATCATTTAGATATAAAGCAATGTGTGGTAGACTCTTCTTACAAACTCTTATTTTGTGATTTCCCAGGAAACCAAAATTCTGCATTTGTACAAACTAAAATGCAGATGTGAGCATTTCAAAGAACCCAATCCAGTTTTCATTCTTAATTAGGCCAATTAATTTTCAGGCTTTTATGCTGAATACCATGATCCTTGAAATTACAATCTGAGCTTCTGAGCTTCAGAATTGATGCTCTCTGAAGATTAATATTTACTCAATCAAATTTTATTTTTGAAACTCTATAATATATGTTCTCCATAGACTGGCAACTAGTGAACCGCCAGGTAACCTTGCTCTCTGGTATTTCTCCAGGGATTCTGCTGAACCATTGCCTTACATGCTGTGTGCCAACTCTGGAATAAACACAAACATGTATTTCCTCTCTAAATGCCTCACTTGTGCCAGAAAACTAACAGATGCACCAACAAATGTTGCAAGTCTGCCTATTAAACATAGAGCTCTCTGAATTTCTATCGCATTTCTACAGCACAAGTACATTTGGAGCAAAGAAATTAAAATGAAGTCAGGTGTCACTCAAGAAAATTACAGTTCCACAGAGGATAGTTTTGAGTTGCAGCTTTGAGTTGCCATGCTGTGCCTTTCACAGCTGCCTACAGTTCTCGTCATTAATAATCAGTAAATAAGATCTGCAGGTGGGCTGGAAAGGCACCCTGAGCCAAGAAGACGGCAGTTAGGGCTTCTGCCTCTAAGATGGGTGGCCAGGCTCATTTGTACAACCCAGCTTATGTTTCTGCAGAAAAAAGTGCAACCCTGCTTAGCATAGCTTCAGGGATGCTGCCACAGTCTAGGAAGTGCTAATTACTGTAACCAACTGGCAACGATGCATCCAAAATTAAATGGCCTGTGACTGAGCAGATGAACAATTTTTATGGCCCAAAGATCAGGGAACAGGGATAGTTTGTTAAATTAACTGACAGCCTTTTTCGTCTAAGTAGATGAGTTGAAGTCATTTGAAAGCTATGGTTGTGTGCGGTTACAAACCAGAGTCTCTCCTGTGTAAGTACGGTTCCCCCTGCAGCTTTATGTGAGAGTACGGCTACATTGAGTACATAAAAGTCACAAAGTTCCCTGGTTCAGCTCGTAAATGACCAGAAGAAGCTATTCCAAATCCCCACAGGATTGACTTTTTTTTAACATGCAAATATTTGATTACCTCAAATTCACCTGAAACTAATTCATAGCTTGTGTAGTGAGGTTTTCAGTAAACCTATTGAACTCCGCGTGCACAAAAAGCTTTTACCTTCTAATTTCCAGCATTGATCATACTTAGAATCCAAGTTGTCTGGCCAGCACATCAAAAGCCACCACTATTACCAGTTCATTCCCAAGTGTTAACACACGCCTAACACTCCTGGAAAACAAACGAAAAATGTGAGCACAGCCTATGAAATTACAAGGTAGTTCTAGGAAAACAACACTTCATATCACAACTTAAGGCAGCATTTCTCAGTCTCAGAACCTAATATTTTGGACTGCTTAGTTGTTCATTCCTGAAAGAATTGTCTGATTTACTGCAAGATGTTTATTGACATGAGTGACCTCCACTGACAAACACCAGCAGCAATCCTTAACTCCTTCCAGCTTCAAACCGAAAGTATCCCAGGAACCACCAAATGAATCCTAATAGTCAAAATCACTTCCTCTTGGAAAGCACATTAATTCAATGACTATACTATTTACCAGAGTATGCAAGGTTGGCAATGTGTGAAGTTTAGCTTGAGATATTGCTTTGAGACTGGGATGCAGTTCTGACCCTGACGAACATGCAGTTTATAAAGGCAAACATAACACACACAGAGAACACAAGGACTAAAATAGAGGGAGGTACTCTGGAAAGAGAGGAGTAGTGACAGCCCCTGAATGTTCCTACAAAATTTCCCAGGAGAGGTGACTCTGAGTTAGGCCTTGAAGCATGAATAAAAGTGGACCAAGAAAGATAGAAAGAGAATTCCAGGGACAGGAAATTGCATGAGCAGAGACAAAGCAGTGTGAAATAGCAGAGTACAAATGAAGTCCTCCATCATGTCTCAGCCATTCTTTCCACTAATAACTGCAGGGTTTCTTTAAATGCACTTTTTAAAAAGATTTATTAATTTTCATTGGAAAGGCAGATATACAAAGAGTAGGAGATACAGAAAGGTCTGTTGGTTTACTCCCCAAGTGGCTGTAACAGTTGAAGGCTGATCCAATTCAAACCTAGGAGGAGCCAAGAGCTTCTTCCGGGTCCGTCATGCAGTGCAGGGTCCCAAGGCTTTAGCCATACTCTGCTACTTTTCCAGGCCACAAGCAGGGAACTAGATGGGAAGTGGAGCAGCTGGGACAGAACTTACAAGCACTTAATAGCAGAAGAAACAGGGATAATGCTGCACTTTCAAGGGCAGGCAAGAACCAGAAAAATATATGACATTTATTCTGATCTTCAAAGATGGGTCATTTTAAGAAAACAGAAAAGGAATCATACTTTAGATCATGGAAAGTCATAGTAAGTACAATGAAACAGAAGTTAGCTTGTGCCTGGCATTTTAAGGACAGTGAGAATATGTATGGGTACAAAGTTAGCAAAGTAATGAGTGCCTGCAGGAAGGAAAGATTGGAAACAGACAATAACAAGAGAGAGAAAAATGTCAAGCTAGAGGTTGCGGATGGAGAATGGGAGTGTGGTTAGACAATGCTTGCTATCTGAATTTGTCCCTGTACCGAATGTTACTGAATTAAGGGAAAATTACACAGCCAATGGTGAGGAAACGGAAAAACGATGAATATCCAGCATGACTGGAAAGCTCTAATGGCATTGCATGGTTTTATAGAGCAGATGAAATATGCTTTTGTCACCCACAGGTTTTTAATAAAAAATGTCACTTCTTTTTTAGTATTGCGCTAATATATCAGTTATCATAAGCAATTAGAGGGAGATTCTTATTGTATTAGAAAAAATTTAAAACCACTTTTATTATAACTCTACAACCAAATGCCAAGCTCCGAAGTCTAAAAATGACTTCTGCCATTCCCCTCCACTCCTTCCAACTTCAATAAAATGACATTCACTTTCCTCATCCTTATAGACCTTGCACTAAATAATGCCTCCCCACTGTGAATGCAGCCACTCCACACCTTAGGGATTGTGTCGCCTGCAGCCAAGGGACGAAGGTACATTCTGCCTGGAGCAGGTGATAATCCTGCCCAGCTAGTTAACATCCTGCAAGTTAACTCCTTGTCTGCCAGAGGCAAGTAGAACAATCTAGTCTTGTTTCCCTCACATTTTCTTTACAAATACATATTGTTCTTCAGAGCCACGAAGTTGAATGCAAACCTTGCCTTTGTATGAACGTTTTAGCCACAGCACAGGAACCAACATCCATATTAAGTAACTTAATATATCAGAAAAGACGTTTCTGTCCCTGGTTTTCAAATCTGAATGTACATAAAAATCATACAGACATTCACAGCCTAGAAATTCTGATTTAGTAAGCATGGAATTGAAAAATATATATTTTTACCTAGATAATTTTGATGTAGAAAAAAATTTTATAAAAAGATTGTAGAAGTAATAGTCCATAGATATTCCTTGAAACTAAACCTTGAGCTTTTTTCCAAACAAATGAAATGATTACTTAAAAAAGCAAATTTGTTGCCACTAAAGCTTGTGGATGGTAATGAAAATGGAACATGAGTATTCAATAAAGAATTCTTAAAGGGGATGTACCACCGTGAGTCACACAGCTCAGACTCAAACCTCCCCGTATCTCCTTGCTGATTCACATTTTATAAGAGATGCAAGGGAATCCAGGAAGACATTTGTCCAAGAGTCTCCTTCCATTGAGTAGAAAGGAAACACCCTCAAAGTCTTTTGGAATAGATTGAATGCCAGTCTTGACTACTAAACTGAAGACGTCAAGATTCTACCAAACTCCACCTTTTCTGTGGTTCTCACTCTAATGCCTCAATTCTTTGCCACAGAAACCAAATAGTAACCTTAAAAAGAAAATAAAGGGGAATCCTGACCTAAAGCAAAGAGCAATAAGATCTGGCTGCGTTCAAACAACAAAGTGAAACAAAATAAAAAGACTTACTCCTAGACTTCAAAGAATCAGAGAGATGAGGGAAGGAGAAGGCAAAAAGTTCATCAAAAGTAAATTAAACACTTTTGACTGTTAAGTAAATGAGCTAGGAGGAAATATTTGCAAAGTGTATTTCTTATAAAGATTTGTATCTGGGATACATAAAACACAAACTCACACAAAATACAAACATCCAATTTAATAAGTGAGGCAAAGATCTGATAAGACATTTCACCAAAGAAAATATATGGGTGGCTAATAAACGCATGAAAAGGATTCTGTTGGCAGGAATGTAAATCAGTGCTGTAATACTTACAATCACACTTTTGCATGGCTAAACTTACCAAAGTGTGACTGTACTGACTGCCAGTGAGGCTGTGGAGCAACTGAAATTCCCACTGCGGGTGGAAATAGGAAATCACAAACAACTCTAGACAGACACACGAAATACACACAAATAGAGTAATAACTAAAGTTTGTGAAATGCAGGAGGATCACTGTTTAGCTAGCAGCAGACCATAAGCCCAAAGAAACTAAAATATAGAGCCTAATTATAATTTCCTTTCAAAGCAAGATAATCTGCTGGTATTTTATCCTTGCTGGATGAGTGAATCACGATAAACCAGCTTTAGCAGAAAGCAGTCTGCCTTGGTCTGTCTTGGTCTACCTGGGTCTAGCTTGCGAGCACTGATGCTCCAGGGCTTCATCTTACAGATTTTGTGTCACCTCGTTGAATACTGAGCACGCCAGTTACAAACAGCAGCAAGACAAGCAGGGGGCTGTGAGTGGCAGCTGTTTCCCAGCTGTTGATAGCAGAACACCATAGCCTCAGCTGGCTTATGGGTTTTGTCCAGGCATCATGTCTGATTTCTCCCACCTATTCTCTGTGACTCTAGGACAAGTCCATCAATGCTATTGGCAATATCATTGAGTCTGATGTTCTTATAGCTGAGAGGCATTTTTTCCATGTGATTCTGGGGCCTTCAGAACTCCCAATGAAACGATTAAAATATACCTTGCCATCATGATACTAGACTTTCTATCTTTGGCTTTCCTACAATGCCATGATTTACCTCAACAGAACAATGTTCAGCAGGTAACTGTGGTAATATAGGAGGAAACGGTGGCAGCAAAAACTGGGGAGGGAGGAAGAGGAAAGAGAAGGAGGAATTCCTATATCTAAAAAATTCTGACAAGAAAAATAATAATATTTAAAAATAAGAAATTAAAATACAAAGACTTCAAATCAATAACTTACTGATACAACTAGAAAAAAAATTTTAAAGGCACTATATGAATTTTGCACCTGGACATTTTTCAACAAGTGAGATACGAAGCTTTTAAAAAGTCAGAAAAGCATAAACAAGAAAATGCAAGTAAGAATGAATAAGAAACATAAATAACAAGAAAAAAGTCTCTTAGCTCAGGCTGCCATGGAAAAATACATCAGGTGTCTTAAAATAACAGAAATTAATGTTTTTAATTTCTAGAGGCAAGAAGTCTAAAGTCATGATTTTGTTTGGTTTCTGATGAGGGCTCTCTTCCTTATCTTGCAGGCAGCCACCCTTCTTGTTATGTCCTCACATTGTAGAGAGTGTGTGTGTCTGTGAATGAGAGAGAGAGAAGAGGATGAACTCTGGTCTCATTTTCTTCTCTCTTTTTTTTTAAGATTTATTTATTTTTATTGCAAAGTCAGATATACAGAGGAGGAGAGACAGAGAGGAAGATCTTCTGTCCAATGGTTTACTCCCCAAGTGACCGCAACAGCCAGTGCTGCGCCAATCCAAAGCCAGGAGCCAGAAACTTCCTCTAGGTCTCCCACGTGGGTGCAGGCTCCTAAAACTTTGGGCTGTCCTTGGCTGCTTTCCCAGGCCACAAGGAGGGAGCTGGATGGGAAGTGGAGCTGCCGGGATTAGAACTGGCGCCTATATGGGTCCCAACACAAACAAAGAGAGGACTCTAGCTGCTAGGCCACCTTGCCGGGCCCTCCTTTTTTTTTTTTTTTTTTTTTTTTTTTTTTTTTTTAAGGAAGAGAGGAAGAGACAGTGAGAGAATTCTTCCATCTGCTGGTTCATTCCTCAAAGGACCCCAACATTAGGGCTGCATCAGGTGGAAGCCAGGATGTCAGGAACACCATCTGGGTCTCCCACAGTTCTGGGCACATTTTCTCTGCCCACAGACGGGGAACATTTTCTCTGTCTTCCCAGAAGCAGTAGGAAGCTGGATCAGAAGCTAAGTAGTTGTAACACAAACTAACACTGCAACATGAGATGTTTCATCACATATGACTGCTTAACTTGCTGTACCACAATCCCCTCCCCAAAGCCACACACTCACTCACTCTCTCACACACACACACTCAGAGACACACACACTAACACATTCACATATATATGAACTCATGTACACTCTCTCACATACACACATTCACACACACTTACACATACTTACACACACTCCCTTATAAGGCCACGGTCCTATCAGCTTAGGGCCCAGTTTAAAGGCCTTATCTCCATACACACTCATGTTAGGGATTTGGACATCAATATCTGAAATTAAAAAGGACAAAATTTAGTCCATGACAAAAAAAGAAGTGTAAATGAGACAATAAGAAATCATATTCCCCAAAATGTGATCAGGCAAGATTGGGATTTTCTATGGTAACACAATTTAGTCACTTTTAATAATAAAGTTCTATTTCTCATTCAGGCTGTTTGTCCATGCAGAGGCAGCCATGGCCTCTACTCCATGACACTTCACTCCGGAACCAAAAACAACAGCAGGAGCCATCTTAAATGTCATGGGTCCCCATAGGAAACAGGTGTCTCCACAAGATCAAACAGGCAATGAAATTCTCCAGCCAAGTAAAAGAATGGCTCAAATAAGTTAATACACATTCTAAGATAGTAATAGGAGACAGACACACAGCACCAGAGAGGGGTGTTCCTTAGCCAGTACCTGCAGAGGCCCCGTACAAGCTCAGCACTGCCCTGCAGGAGTGATTTTGTGTTCCTAGTGCTCAGTGATCTTCAGGCTAGCCTTTAGGAGAGTTTTAAGAAATCAAGACCAATCCAAGTGTATATATCTCTGGACATGGCTGAACAAGTGCTTGCTCTCTCTCCCTCCTGCGGAAATTAACTCAGGAAACCATTTGTGTCTTGCTATTGTATTTGTCCTCCTGCGCTTCAACTGTAACATTCACCAGGCCGGGGTTATACTCCTCTTTCAACATTTTTGCTCTAGTATTTAGAATAGTGCTTTCCCGTAAAGAAGTACATGAAGCACAAACTTTTCAATGCAGATTATCAGTGATGAAGGATCTGAAAAACACATGTTTTATGAAGAGGCTGGGTAAAAGGGAAAAAGCATCGTGAAAGAGATGAAATTTGAGATTTGGTCATCCTGAGTGGTGTGACGCAAGGAAAAAAAATGTACTTAAAGAGTTGAGGATTAAGATCTCGGGAAATAAAGCCAGGGTTTAAATAACACTTTCAATAAATGATTCAGTTGCTAAAATAATGACTAGGAACACACTGACTGTATAAAAGAGAACCTGAGCCCTATTTCCAAGAAAAGCAAATTGGCAGCAGCTGAGGTTCCATGGGGTAAGTACAGGATGCCCTGTGGGACAGCTGAACTCATACAGCATCTACTTATTTGTAGATCTTCACTAAATAATATGAAAACATCAGCTCTTTTTTTAACGGGCAGGTCTGGCACTGGACTCCTGAGGAGAGTGACAACTTCAGGTCACATCTAAAATAAAGGCAAGAAAAAAACACTGAAATGTTCCCTAACGGCTAACGGAAACAGCAGCCAGGATTTGGGAGCTATGTTCCCTATCCTGCTTCTGTGGCAAGTGCTGTAACTTCTCCATGTTGGAGGGTCTTGTTCCAGTGCTAGCAGCTTTTTCCCTCATTTGTTTTCTAGCATTCAACAAACATTTATGAAGCACAACGTAGCCTTAAGGTAAGACTAAAATATTCTCTTAAAAGTGCCTTAATTCAAAACAATCACCCAATTTGCAACATTTTAAAATATTTAAAATTATAACTTGCTATATCTCAATTGCCAGAGGCTAGCCAACCAATAAGAACATCCAAAAGAGAAATAACTGTAGAAATAGACATTTTTATGAAGGGAGAGAAGAGTTGGTCTCAGTTGTTCTGTTTACAGAGCGGCTCATTAGTAGTACAGTGGCTGGCACATCATTTGTAGTCAATAAAATATTTGTTGAATGAATGAATGAAGGCAGAGATCATGTTAGATTCACAGCTGCTTACACAGTCCTTAGAGCATTGCCTTGCAAGCAAAAAAAAAAAAAAAGTAATCGGTGGAGCGAACAAATAACTAACTATTGATTCTGTAATCACTATGTTGTGATTACCTATGAACTCCCTGTTTGATTCTGAGTTAAAACAAGTGTATGCTCAAGGGGCCGAGTTCAGTTTCAAGTCAGTGTGGCATAACTAACTGTCCCCAGAACACAAGCTCTGTGAGACTGAGCCTTGAATCAGCTGTTCCTCAATGTTTTAAAGAAACCTACTGGAAATGAATGAATGCTCACTGTGAACTTCTTTGCAATGAAAGACAACATCTCTCAAACTATTCTTAAAAACACTAACAACAGGGCCCGGCGGCGTGGCCTAGCGGCTGAGGTCCTTGCCTTGAGTGCCCTGGGATCCCATGTGGGCGCCGGTTCTAGTCCCGGCAGCTCCACTTCCCATCCAGCTCCCTGCTTGTGGCCTGGGAAAGCAGTCGAGGACAGCCCAGTGCATTGGGACCCTGCACCCGCGTGGGAGACCTGGAAGAGGTTCCTGGTTCCCGGCATCAGATCGGCACGCACCGGCCCGTTGCGGCTCACTTGGGGAGTGAATCATCAGGCGGGCGGAGGATCTTCCTCCCTGTCTCTCCTGCTCTCTGTATATCTGACTTTGTAATAAAATAAATAAATCTTTAAAAAAAACAAAAACAAAAACACTAACAACAACAACTTTAGAAAATAAACAGTTTGAGAAGATCCTCTACTGCAGTTACAAGCATCTTTAATGCCATCTTTTTGAACCATTTTGTCTCCGAATTCCTAGCCTCGGAAAGGATGGCACCAGGCCTGATGCCCATTCAACTGGGCCAGCACCCGTGATTAATTTTTAACATAATCTTTATGAGTTTTCTCAGTATTAACCACAATCTGGGTGTGGTGTTTAAATTTAAAACAAACAAAAAATTGTCTTTCAGGAATGAAAAATAAATGTAATCTGAAATCAATATTTATAAGTTGTGATTAATTGACTGATGACCAAATGATTACAAAACGTCTGTCTGAAACATCTACTCAAATTTATTAGCTTTGACCAAAAAATTAAAAAACAATCTAAACTGGGTCAATGAAAGAATAATGCATTCCTAATCAATTTTTAATAGCACTTAAGATTTTATATTTTTTTAAACTTGCTTTTAAATAATTTATCATAAAAATGAATCTGATTTAAACAAGGGGTAAAAGGTGTTCCATAGCTATTTGATGGTTTTCTTAGGAAAGAAATTCAATTATGACTGACTTTTTATTACTGAACTACTTTATTAATAATAATACAACTTGCACTTACATGAAGGCATTGGGCCAGCCATCATGTGTGAGGTGGATTTAGTTTCTATTCTACTCTCATCGCTAGTTTATCTCATCTGGGAAATGCCTGCATAACAACCCCTTAGAGCCTTTCCAGTTCAAAACGTTTATAAATCCTAGGATTTGGGTCACATTTGTTAGCTTATGTTGAGTATCACACGTAATAGAACTCAGATTCCATAAAACTAAGAAGTTGAGACAGAAATGAAGCAGAAAGCCAATGGTCTGTGGAACTTCTGCTTTCCTGCTGGAAGAATGGCAACAACATTTAACCACTTGCACCAACACAGATTTCCAAAAAGCAGGAAATACCCTTTGTACAGGAGACAGAGGTGGTAGTTCCTGACTTTAGACTATTCAGTTTGGTAAAAACAAAATATAGGAACTTAGTATGAACTAGGGAGAGTTTGAATCAACCTGTAGGACTAACGATATCATCTGAGTGGAGGACAGGGAGGGAGGTTGGAGCTTGTGTATATCCACACAGAAGAAAGTGACAAAGTAGGCCTGCTGTAATACGAGCCTGTTTGTGTTTATGCATACAATCACAGATGAATTCAGATGCTTGTAAGGCTGTGCTGCAGAGGTTAACGACTGCCACACAGAAGAAACAAAAGTACAGAGAATTTGCTTATTATTCTGTTTTCCATAGCTTCATTTTCTTAAAAGGAGTCTTTATTATGTTTATAATTCTGAAAAACTACAGTCTTCCAGTTTAAGTTAAAATTTAAAAAAAAAAAGTAAAGACATCATTAAAATGAAACAGCCTGAATTTATAATAGGGTAAGCTGTTATTAAAGAAAATACTGCGGGTTATGGAATAGACACTTACCAAGTAGCCGATAGATGCAGTCCGTGACTTCAAACAGCACAGTCTGTGGTGAGGAAAAATATGCCAACAGTTAGGATGCAAAAGATGTACTCAGAAATAGCTATGTGTTGAACACCTGCAATTTCAAAATCTGAAATTCAAAATCAAAAATCACTTGAAATCCAAATCTTTTCTAGTGCTGAAATGAGGCTGAAAGTGTTTTGGATTCTGGAGCATGTTGCAGTTCTGATTTGCAGATTAGGGATTCTGAACTAGTAAAATCTATGCAAACAAAACACTGAAATTTGGAGCACCTCCGCTCTCAAACATTTCAATAGAGCCTTTGTAAGCTGTAAATGGACACAGCTCTCAAACAGCAGTGAGATGCTATGATAACAATTGTAAACATGGGAGAGATATGGAAAATAATGTAGATTTTAATACCCTCTTAACAAGACAGTTACAACCTTGAAATTTTACCTTGGTGATTAGGGTACTAACCCATTTAACAGGATGATTTGTGAGAAATGAACGTGCCCTAGTAAACACTGGAAAAGTCTTTTTTAAAAAGAAGTTATCGCCCGATGTTGTAGCCTAGTGGCTAAAGTCCTCACCTTTTACCCACTGGGATGCCATATGGGTACTGGTTCTAATTCCAGATGCTCCATTCCCCATTCAGCTCCCTGCTTGTGGTCTGGGAAAGCAGTGGAGGATGACCCAAAGTTTTGGGATCCTGTACTCACATGAGTGACCCAGAAGAAGCTCCTGGCTTCAGGTCGGTGCAGCACCGGCCATTATAGCCACTTGGGAGAGTGAATCAGTGGATGGAAGATCTTCCTCTCTGTCTCACCTTCTCTCTATAAGTATGCCTTTCCAATAAAAAAATAAATAAATCTTTAAAAAAAAAAGTTACAGAGCCTGCAGTGTGACACAAAACATTAAGCTGCCACCTGCAGCACTGGCATCCCATGCTTGGATGTAGAACTGCCTGCTCTGCTTCCAATCCAGCGTCCTCCTAGTGTATTCTTGGAAGCAGCAGAAGTTGAGCCACTGTTTGTGAGATCTGAACGGGGTTGTGTTGCAGAGTACAAGAGAGATCACGCTGGACCCAAGTGTAGATTGTTAGGAGGAATCTTTATTTCCCAAGCTTGGTGACAGCAGCTCCCGCTACACTCCAGGAGCCACTTCACCAGCTCTCATCCTCCAATCAGACTGAGAGCTTTGCAGTACTAAGTTTCAGGCAGGCAGGCAGGGAGTTACCGGAGCCCAAAGTTTTCCTATAGTTAACCTAATCTAATATAGCACAGTAGGAGGGGCCAGGTGTTCAGAGCCTCCAGAGTAATTTCCAGGTATCAGTTGTTGTGAATGGTGCGGAGGGCACAAGACACAGGTGCACTTTGGCACCTTCAATTAACTTGAACGGTGCAAGAGGAGGTAGGCAGGGCAGGATGTGGAAACTCCACTTTTGTGCCATGCCGGCTGTCAATTAACCTGACAGGTGGTACGTGCCATCAATGGCGACACCCCATTACACTTCCTCACTCCTAGCCTCAGAGCAGTCTAGGGCTGGCTGTTGCAGCCATTTGTAGGGGGCAGTGGGTGAACTAAGGGATGGATGATTTTGCTCTTTCTCCCTCTCCCTGTGTATCTCTGCCTGTCAAACAGGTACATTATTTTAATAATTCCTGCAATGTGTCTTCCTATTCAACTGCTTCCAGGGATGGATGTTGGAGGCTGAATATGCCATAATACATCTCACTAACAGAGTTCAGAAGGCAGCCCTAGAATACTATGTAAAGTGTAAGGCTGAGCAAGGAACAGCATAGGGGAATAAAACCAGAACTGCAGAGGATGCTGACTGAGAGCGTTGCCACTGTGAAGGCTCAGTTCACAGTCAGGAATGTGAAGGCTACAGCAGCAACCCCTAAGAATTCAGGGACCCACTGGAAAAATATCTGTGCCTTTCAAAACTCAAACCAGTCAACTCTTAGACCAGGCATTCTGGAAGAAGTGACCGGAATTAGAGAAACAACCTATTTTGCTTGTTTCTCCAGTTCCTAGGAAAAGTAACTGAACTGTTTGGGAGATTTCTCACTGTTTGTCGTTTGTGAGGCAGTCTTGTCCTGGATTTGAGTTTTTTTCAAGTGAACTGCTACCTGTTTTGATCACATTATTGCCTGCCCTTTTCTTTATTTGAAAGGGAGATCAACAGAGAGAGAGGGAGGGAGCGGAGGGAGAGAAGCTTCATCTCCTGGTTCATTTCCCGGCGGCCTCAACAGTCAGGTCGGGCCCGCCCAAGCCATCAGCCAGGAGCCAGGAACGCAATCTATTCTCCCACATGAGCCATCTTTTCCGACCTGCCAGGTGTTGCACTGGCAGGAAGTTGGATCAGAACCAGAGGGACCAGGCATCGCGCCTCACCTGTGGTGGCTTGACTGGCTGCAGCACGACACTGGTCCCTGTCCTTTCATAGATTGGACAGTAAGCGTACACTGAGGTCGTGTCACACACACACACACACACACACACACACTCTGAAGAAGCTAACACTAAGGGCAGTTAGACCAACTGCCTGAGGCCATGGATCCAGACACCACACTTAGAAAGATCAGTAAAGGTCCATACAAGGATTTTGCTTCTACATTTTCCCAACGCACAGATTATGCTTGTTTAAGTAAGTTATCTCGTCAGTTCTGCCTCAGCTAGATTTCAAATCTGTTATGGAAGATTCATTGAGGTTTTCTTCTTTTCTATGGTCAGGACATGAGAATTTATAGACTCACAAATTCTCCCTTTGGGGTTCAAAAACACAATGGTACACTTCCTATCCAACCAGGCACCTGAAAGGTGGTATTAAAAAGCCTTGTGTAAACTGACATGTTTGACCTGCTAGGAAAAGCACCCTGGACCATAGCACAGGCCCTGGAGTGAAGATGTGAGATCCAGGGTCCATTCTCCCGCTCACAGAGACAGACTTTGCAAGCAGCAGGTGGAGAGGCCTCTGCAGCCCACCTGGGGGTCTGGCTGCCTTCCCTGCCCTTCGCAGGCATGTGAGGAGTAAACCAGTGGGTGGAAGTGGTCTCTCTCTCTCTCTCTCTCTCTCTCTCTCTCTCTCTCTCTCAACCTCTCTCTTGCTCTCTCCGCTTTTCGCTCCTCTCTCTTGCTCTGAACTACAGTAAATAAATGGGCTGCACAATCCTTAGGTTTTCTTGAGGTAGAGACCAGGGAAAAGCCAACATCAAGTGTGCGTCCCCAGGTAAAGCTGCTATTGGATACATCTAGGTTGTCCCTGGATACCCTAAAATAAGGAGACAATTTTCAAGTGAATTCTCGTGTCCTCTCCAAGCACACCGTGTGGTGTAAGAATGGGAACTGAGAAAGATGGAAAGTCGCTTTAAGAAACCAAAATACACATTAGAGTTTTCTCACATCTTTGCTGACTGTACGGGGTGGCTGCTGTGTGGAGTTTAACTTTGAGGGAGAAAATTACCTCAGCATCTAATCTTCCGAGAAAAAATTCTGGGACCTGAAAAGTCTTCTTCCCGTGTCTTTCCTCCTTTGCACTATTTAATTTCGCTGAAATTTGCAAGATCTTTGAGGCCTGAGGTAAACCATCTTCTCCATTTTCAGGAATGTTAGAGTTGCTGAAAGAGGGAAAGTTGTTCCGTTTGGTTTCGGTTTTGTCACAGGAAAGTCCGGGCAAAGCGTTGTTTCCAAAGCGCGCTGCCGTTTTCTCTCCCTGACGGGCTGTGGCCCTGCCCGGCCGCCGTAGCCGGCCTGGTGCGTCCCTAGTCGTGGCGAGGGGCCGCTGTCGGCGGGACTTCCGTGTTGGCGGGATTCTGAACGCTGCCATGGCTCAGACCGTGCAGAACGTTACCTTATCGCTCACTCTGCCCATCACATGCCATATTTGCTTGGGGAAGGTAATGGGTGACTCCAGGCACAGCCACGAGGCGGGTTGGGTCGGAAGCCGCTGGCGGACGCAGAGGCGGTCTCCGAGCGGGGCGGGGAAGGGGCGTGAGGCGCCGGGAGCGCAGTGGCGACGCGGGGCCGCGGCATGGGCCTCGGAGGGGGCGCGCCGTGGGGGACGGGCTCGTAGGGGCGCCTTTAGGTCGAGGAGGGCATGGCCGAGGCTCCAGAAGGCGGGCGGCGAGGCGGCTCGAGCGCGCGGCGCCCATCGGCCTTGGAGGAGGCCCGGTCGGAAACGCATCGCCCGGCGCAGCCTCGTGCGCTCTGCAGCCCATTAAAGCCCATTTTCCCCGGGCACCTGTCCTAAAGTTGCTCAGCCCCCTGTGCGACAGGAGCGCTGCTGTTCTCGGGCCTGCGGGGCTGATGGGAAAACGTCTTCTTAGCCTGGCCTTGAGGATGACCTGTGCTCCGCATTTCAGGATTTGGAAAGCAAATGGTGCGTGCACTGGGAAGGCGTTTAGAAATAAGGGGCGCGGTCTTTAAATCTCCACCAGGCATCCCTCTCGAGACGGAAACCCTCGGTTTGTGATGCAAAGCTTCCTAACCCTAACTCTTGCCACAAGTTAGGAGAAAGTAGTTGTGAGAGTTGTGAAGGTTCTCCTGTTTCCTTTCAGTAGGATTTGTACCTCCCATTCCATTCTTTTCAAAGGACGATTCTTGACCTCCTGGATCCAGAAGGGGGCAATTGCTGTGCACAGTCAGGTTCCCCCCACCCGTCCAGAAATGTTCCTTCAGTTTGGGTTTTGGTTTTTGTTGGGTTTTTACACCTAGGTGCAGGTGGAGACCTGTGAGATAGACTGCCTAGGGCAAGCTATTTGAGGCTCTCTGTCCCTTCCTCTACCTGCCTTAAATTCAGGAGAGTGAGTGAATTGGAGGAAACCCTTAACTAGATACTGGCCCTAAAGTGCTGAGGAAGATAAGATGCAAGTGCCTGGAAGAGCCTTTAGGCAGCCGGATGGTTCTGGCAGCTGAGATCAAGGATGACCCGGCAGGAGTGGTGGTGGAGGAGCCGGCTTTGCCACCAGGGCTGCCTGCAGAGCAGGGAGCAGGAGGAAGGGATGTTGCTAGTTGCTACCATCTGATGCAGTGGACTGCTGACTTCAGGGTCCCAGAAGGGTGTCATAAACTGAATTTCTGGCAACGCTAACCTTAAAGGGTGATAGAAGTGTTCTTCTGAGATGATTTCCCCCTTGGTCTCTTATATACCTTCCCGCAGTTTGTAGGCTGTCTTTTGCAATTATGATGCAAACGTGTTCTGCTTGTTTCACTTACCAAGCCTGTTCTTTTCGTAGCTCACAAAAGAGGTGTCTGATAAAATTCACGGAAAGCATCAAAATCTGAAATTCAGGATGCTCTCCAAGTCCAAACCTGAGGCCTGACCCAAGCCACAAGCAGAATATTACATATTTGTCCTCATGGGATGGGTCACAGTAGAAATACAATTGCCCTAAAAATAATGTTATAAAATTGCTTCAAGATGTGTATGTAAGACATGTAAGAAACTTCAGTGAATCTATGCTTAGACCTGCATCGCAACCCTAAGGTGTCTCATTCTGTATATACAAATACTGCAAAATCATGAAGAACAAAAAGCCAAAATGTGAAGCACTTCTGCTCCCAGCGTTGTAGATAAGATGCTAAATCTGTGCAGTGCTTTGCGGATGATACGCTGCTTTTGTGTGCATTCACTTACACTTGTTCTTCACACCAGTACCGTGGCATGGTGCCAGTTTTATCATTACTGAAATCAGAAAACTAAAGCTTAAAGACTGTGGTGACCAAATTTCTGTCATTACCATTGCTGTCTTTGTAGCAGAAATCCCGAACCGGCTGAAATCACCCAAGCGTGTAGTCAGTTTTAGTGTGTTTTCCCATTTGTATTTAGTTTTATTCAGTTGGGTCTACTCTAAAATAAAAATCAGTTAAAATTTACAAGATTACTGATTTGTAAACTGACTTGTAAACTGCCTACTAAAAAGGAAGAGTGATGTACACTGAGACTACTTGGTTCCACCCTAGGTTCTGCCATTTACAGTCATACGACCTTGTACAAGTCACTTAGCCTCTTTGTGCCTCTGGGAAGTGTAAATGACGATGCTGTCAACTCCCCAGCCTGAATACTGGGGGGGGGGGGGGTGTCAAATCAATCGTATACAGTGCTTAGCAATAAAATCTGGCACCTAATAATATCCAAAAACTGTTAGCCTTTATGATGGACATGAAAGCAGGCTCTTCAACTGAAGGGGGAAAAAAAGCAGTCTTGTCTGGTCACTTGTACCTAGCTGCTTTGTGAGTCCAGTGCACTTGTAAGTGAAGGTTTGCATTCTCAGTCAAGTAGGATCTATTGGTACCAGAAAGTATCACAGTGCATCCAGATGTTTTAGCTGGGTCTGCACTACCGATGCCTTTTTATTCTTAAAAGCCAATCCAGCACTTTCTGACATTGCCCATGTCTGTAAGGTCAAGAAACGCTTCTATAGCAGAAAGACTGTTCATAAAGGACCATGCATTTTAATGCTAGAGGGGAAATCAGTACTGAAGAAGAGGGGATGGGAAAATCCCAGAGCTTATGGAACTGTATCATAAAATAATAATAATGATAATAATAACAAAGCCAGTCCAGCATGTATTACTCAGCCTCTCATTTTCTCATTTGCCAGGTACTAGAAATGGCACAGACCCAGTATCAGTTCCATCGACATGACATATAGCACCTAGCCATATCTGAGATTGATCTTAAGGTCCTTCCAGCCTGGCCTTCTTCCACATCCTCCTAAATTGCCCCAACCTTCACCACCATTGTCCTCTCCTTCCCTCATTCCACAGAGTTAGGGGCCATTATTCCTGAATTCTGCTGTCAGCTTTTGCTTTTTCTTTTCCTTTTTAAGCAGACATTACCTTGAAGCAGATAGGAAGGAGCTTAAGTTGGAGAATGTTAGAAGCAAGTGACGGCAAAGGCAGGGGAGTGGGGAAAGAGCCTAAGTTGGCACTTGCTTGTTACTTCTGGCTTTTTAATGTAAATAGACTTAAAACTGAAAAGTTTATTATTCATCTACTGCCTCTATCTCAGTATTAAAAGCTCGATTCTGCTTGCCTGATGTTTTCAACTTTGCCAATATTGTAAGCAAGATAGTTGTGTGGAAGGAAGAGGTTAGATATCCTTCCTATAAATGATTTATGTCTAGCATTTTTTCTTGCTTATTTTTCTTAATTTCTTCCACACTGTGGATTAGTATGCCAGCAAGCAGAAATGCAGGAATGGGCTAGCCCAGGGATCTGTTAAATAGCATTTCCAGTACTGCTACCGGACTGCTATAAACCAGTTTATCTCTAGATAATTTCAGGGTTTGTTAAGATTCAAAGTATGCAACCAGGTTGTAGCATGCAGTTGTTTTATTGGTTATGTTTGCATTTCACTGTAAGCAACAGCTAAATGTGGTCCACAGTCAATTTTATGAATGATGAAATTTCTGAATACAGGTGCCAAACCACAAGATTGCTAATGCTCTTCAATGTTAGTTATTCTTCACTTGAGTTTGAGTCACACTTGGAGTACCACACTTTCAGATAAATATAAATGATCCAGAGTGTTTTGAAATCATTTTGAGGGGTCAGTGCAATGGCAAAACTGGCTAATCCTCTGCCTTCAAACACCAATGTCCCATTCTGGGGTTGGTTCATGTCCCGGCCGCTTCACTCCCCATCCAGCTCTCTGCTTATGGCCTGGGAATACAGCAGAGGAACCCAAAGCCTTGGGAATCTGCACCCACATGGGAGACCCAGAGGAGGCTCCTTGCTCCTGGCTTTGGATCAGCTCAGTTCTGGCCCTTGCAACCATCTGGACAGTGGGCCAGCTGATAGAAGGTCTTTGTTTTTCTCCTTCTCTCTGTAAATATGCCTTTCTAATAAAAATTTAAAGAAAAAATCTTTTAAAAAATTATTTTTAAAGGAGCTGGAATTGACTTTGGAACATGTTTGGAATAGAATAGATAATATTTGAATGGATGGACATGATAGCAAACCTTAAAAATATCTGAAGTAATTTTAATTTGAAAGGAATCAAACCTTGTGTAAATCTGCAGAATTAAGATTTCTGCTTAGCTATTAAGGAGAATCTTCTGTCAAAGGTAATCAGAAGTAAAATCAGTTTTCTTATGATGTCAGAGTGCCTGTCTCTTGAAGTGTCCAGTGGGAATGCTATTGAAAGAGTCCGTTCTTTCAGGAAGGACTGTCCACTTTGCTTTTTGCCCAAATGCTTGCTTTAAAATGTTGAAAGATAGGACTAGCGATGAAGCAATTTAACTTGGTTAGTCTGAGATGATGAAGATCGTCATTTAATCTGTGGGGGTGTCAATCTTTTGGTTAATCTGCAAGTCATCCACCTCAGTGTACTGAGCCCACATTTGAGTCTTGATTGCCTTACTGGTCCCAAAAGGGGACTTAAGGATAAGAATTCTACGTTGTTCTCTTTTCTAGATTAAAATAAATTTGAAGAATAAACTAACCTGCAGGGAAGTATTAAATATTGTGTTTCTACATATTTATACAAAGTATTAATAAATTCTGTGTACACTAAACAAAGTATAATTCTGATTTGTAAGGACTGCTATATCACTAGACTTGTGCACTTCACAAATAAGTTTCTAAGTTTACTGTAAAAGTCTTGATAAGGATGAAGGGAAGAGAGGGGAGATGTAATTTCTCTTTTTACCGAGGCAGGGGTAGGGACCCAAATCAGTTGGCATTAATTGATGTAGTACATATAGATTTAAAGTTTCGAGAACCAAATTCTGACCCAGAGCCGGGTGTTTCATAAAGCATATCAAGACCAACCTGACAGCTTTGTCTTGAAAAATTTCCAAATTCCCAAAGTTAAAGCATTGGGGGCACCTACTACAGTTTTTCTGTACTGCAGGCTAAATTCATTTTTACAGTCTTTGTAGTCTTCACTAGGGAAACTCATGAAGTTTTGATGAGGTGCAAAAAGAATAATGTTCTTTAAAGGATTGCCTTTCATTTTAATCAAGGGTACCAAAAGGGCAGGGAATTTTATTTTAATTATCAAAGCAGTTGGTAAAGTTAATCTGTAACCTCTTTGCCACCATCACTCCATTAATGCTATATTAACTTTTGTTGATGTGATTAACTCTTTGTTAATATAATGGAATTCCTACAACACTGTCTTATGAAGAACAGACCACTTTCCTCAACTCACAGTTGTTGAGAGTCACAGTCCAAGACTGAGTGGTTCCCCTTTTGGCTCAGCACCTGCTGATGATGTTCTTGTGGGTGGAGTCCCAGAGCAGCATAGAACACCATGGGGCAAGAGACTGGCGATTAGAGTGGGTCTGCGCATGCCTGTGTGGTCTCTTGTAAAGCCACAGGATATAATCATGGAGCTTCTACCCTAACCATCTCTCTGTTCTAATCCTTCAAATACTGTAAAAGTGATTTTGCATCCTCCTGATACCAGTAGCTGAAGACTTTGAGGACTAAACCGCTAAATTTTGAGAAGACACTCCAGCCATAGCAAGTATGCTTCTCCCTCATTTCTTTCTGGCATGTGTCTGTTTGTTCCTCATTGATTTGTTTATCAAGTATCCCAAGGGAATAAAACAAGAATGTGTCTTAGTTGGAAGAGTTCATAATTTTTTAGTTGCATTGCAGTGAATGCAAATGCTAGCTCTACCATGTATGATATGTAGCATCATGATTTTCTTGAATCCAAATGTCAAAAACTGAAATTGGATCTGATACTACCAACTCCATGAGCCTATTGGAAAGATTTGTGTCAACATCTGTTATAATTTGAATGTCACCTCCAAAACTCATATTGAAACTAAATCCCAATACAGTAGTGATAAGAGGTAGGGTTTAAAGGAAAGGATTAGATCGTGTGTGTACATGAAGGGATTGTGTCACCTTGCAGGTCTAAATTGGTTGTGGTCAGAGGGAGCTGTAAAAAATGAGCCCAACACTTTTGTGCCTATTGCTTTGTGCACATAACCAATAAAACAGCTACATGCTACAACCTAGTTGCATATCTTGAATCTTAACAAACCCTGAAATTATCTAGAGATAAACTGGTTTATAGCAGTCCGGTAGCAGTACTGGAAATGCTGTTTAACAGATCCCTGGGCTAGCCCATTCCTGCATTTCTGCTTGCTGGCATACTAATCCACAGCGTGGAAGAAATTAAGAAAAATAAGCAAGAAAAAATGCTAGACATAAATCATTTATAGGAAGGATATCTAACCTCTTCCTTCCACACAACTATCTTGCTTACAATATTGGCAAAGTTGAAAACATCAGGCAAGCAGAATCGAGCTTTTAATACTGAGATAGAGGCAGTAAATGAAGAATAAACTTTTCAGTGTAAGTCTATTAACATCAAAAGCCAGAAGTAACAATATGATTCTTCAAATGCCCACCACAGCTGGAGTTGGACCAGACTGAAGCTGGGAACCTGGAGCTCAATCCGGGTCTCCATGTGGGGGTCAGGACTCCACTGTGTGAGAGTCACTTACTGCCTCCCATGGTGTGTGTTAACAAGAACCTGGATTGGAGAGCAGAAGTGGGACTTGATCCCTGGTAGTATGATGTGGGATGCAGGTATACCAACAAGTATCTTTTTTTTTTTAAGTTTTATTTTATTTTTATTGCAAAGTCAGGTATATAGAAAGGAGTAGAGACAGAGAGGAAGATCTTCCATCCAATGGTTAACTCCCCAAGTGAGCACAACAGCCGGTGCTGCGTCGATCCAAAGCCAGGAGCCAGGAACTTCCTTCAGGTCTCCCATGCAGGTGCAGGGTCCCAAGGCTTTGGGCCGTCCTCGACTGCTTTCCCAGGCCACAATCGGAGCTGGATGGGAAGTGGGGCTGCCAGGATTAAAACCGGCACCCACATGGGATCCTGGCGCATTCAAGGCGAGGACCTTAGCCACTAGGCCACAGAGCCGGCAGCACCAACAAGTATCTTAATTGCTACGTCAACTAACCATCCCCCCAAATTGTTATTTATGAGAGGGAGGGAGGGAAGAGACAGGGATGTCCCAGCTTCTCATTCACTTTGCCAGATATCCGGAACCCAGGAGCTTCATCCAAGCTGAGAGAATGAGGGTGGAATATTAGCCATCACCATGGCCTCACATTTCCAAATAACTGCTTTGTTGTCCTGTTTTCTTAAATTTATACCCTACTTTCCTTCTCATTTGCAGCTAATATGAGGGTATATCAGAAAGTTTGTGGCAAATGGATGTAAAAGTTAAGCTTATTTTGGCACAAAAAACCTTGGCAAACCACACATAGTTTTATTTTTATGTATATATATATATATATATATATATATTTTTTTTTTTTTTTTTTTAAAGGCAGGTCTACAGAGACTAAGGAGCTGAAGAAAGATCTTCCATCCACTAGTTCACTCCCCTAGTGGCGCAATATCCAGAGCTGAGCCACTAGGGGAGCTAGGAGATTTTTCTGGGTCTTCCACATGGGCGCTGGGTCCCAAGGCTCTGGGCCATCCTGGACTGATTTCCCAGGTCACAAGTAGGGAGCAGGATGGGAAGCGGAGCAGCCAGGACCCAAAACAGTGCCCATAAAGGATCCCAATGTATGCAGGGTGAGAATTTAGCCACTGAGCCATTGTACTGGACCCATAGTTTTTCTATAACATATTTTCTTGAACTCTTTGACAACCCCTTTTTCGTGGATTTCACAACTCTTTGGCACCAAAATACTCTTACCTTTCAGTTGTGTTTTCCTGTAACTTTTGAATTACCTTTGGAACATTGCCACATTTTTTATCACAAAATATAAGCAGCTGGGACATTTTGAATATGAATTCCCTTCTATTTCCTCAGCAGGTAGAAGCTCCTTTGTGTTTATTCTTACACTCCTTTTAACAAAGAAATACAGGTTCTCCCTCTTTTATAAGCTGGAATCACCCCTTGTGCTTCAGATCGTATTTCCCTGTTGACTTCTTAGGAACTTTGCCATCTGTGACTCTAGTATCACTTCCTGTCTTCTTCCATCAGTGATATCCCCCATTGGCATTCCTAACCATGGTCTCATTTTTATGATATCTTTCGCACAAAAACATGAAAGAATTGTCTATATTCTCTGTCTTCACTTCTTTCACTGTTTTTCAACCTCTAGTGAGATTTCCATTCACACTATTTGCTGAAACAGTACTTGTCAGTAGCAGATCACAGTGACTTCTGTGCAGTTAAATCCCATAGTCTCATCTCAGTCCACATCAAACTCAATCTGTCATCAATATTTTATGTACTTAGCCACTGTTTCGCTCATGAAAAACTTTGTTCCGTTGAATTCTCTGATCCTATATTCTCCTTTCCAACATCACAGCCTCCCCACCAACCCTTCTCAGTTTCCTCTGCTGGCTCTTCTTCTTCTGGATGGAATGCTTTCTTTTCTCCAGCTGTTTTGCCCATGCAGGGGATCACCTCCAATCCTGTGACTTTAAGTGTCATTATCTATTATGCCCCTGAATCTCAAAATCTGCTTTGCTGGACTTGTCAAATTACAACTCGTAATTTCCAGAGAGGGAAGGGGCATGGTTCATCCTTGTAGCACTAGGGGTTAAGCTGTCACTTTCAACTTCTTATTGGAGTGCCAGTTTGAGTCCTGGCTACTGTGTTCCTACCCAGCCCCCCTGGAAAGCCCTGCTGTCCATGTGAGAGACCAGGATGGAATTACATTGTCCTTACTTTGGCCTGACACAGCTCCAGATGTTACAGCCATTTGGATTATGAAGCAATGAGTGAAAGATTTATCTCTCTCCTTTCTCTCTTCTCTCTCTCTCTCTTTCTTTTTCTCTCTCTCTTCTGAATCTCTGTTCTGTTACAGTGAGTGGGATTAGATCACAACGTAATAAGGCCACAACTGAACTCTTGATTCTTTCCACATAAGAAACTTGCTGCTCCTGCCTTTGACATTTTAGCACAACCACTGTGTTGCTCAAATTAGATTTCTTCGATTGGGGATATGTTTAACTTTTATGGGAACAAATACATGGAAAACACAAATTACTTTAAATGTGTTCCTACTGGGGAGAAGTCTAGGAGAGAGAGAAGAACATCTTGGGTTTCACTATAATATGCACAGATTTCTTTCTTGAGCATTGATGTTCATCTATTTCAGATGAGTTCACATCATATAAAAGTAAATTGTCACTGGTAGGAAAATAAGTACCAATTGAAAGAGAAAACTCTTCTTTCTTTAACTGGGTTGTCTCTATCTCTCTCTCTCTCTGTGTGTGTGTGTGTATCAGATTTCTCTTTGTTCGTTTCTTGCATTTGAAGTATTCTGTGATGGCATCTTTGGCCTGAGATTCTTTGCTGTAGTCCTTAACCACTCTACAACTACAATCCTCAACTACTGTACAACTATGAACTTTTTGCAGAGGCCTGCCCATTCCCCAAGTTTCTTGTTGTCATCAGCCTCAGTGAGGTCAGTTTGGTGTTTAACACAAAAGGCCTCCATCAACTTCATATACATAGGCTCATCACAGTGAGAGGCAAATACACAGAGGTGAGCTTGGTGCTTGTCCAAGGCTTTGGCAGCTTCACAGATTCCATGATTGAAGGGATCTTCAGCACCTCTTGTAAAGTGCAGTAATGTCCATTATACCTACAGCTGCAGTGCCTTCCTTGGTCGTGGCAGGTGTTAATAGGTGAACAATCGTGAATGCACTGGGGCCTCTGTACAACTCAGCATTGGCAGAGAAAGAATGAGTTTTCTTAATTAAAAACATTTACTTCTAATAACATGTTTGAGAGAATCCACAGAATATATACACATATACATTACTGCATATATGTGTGTGTATATATATATGTATATGTATATATATTTCCTGGTACTTAGTTTGAGATTGTTATGCTCTTAAAGGATCTCGTGAAATAAAGCTGAAAATTGTTTTAAAGATTTATTTATTTGAAAATCAGAATTAGAGAGAAAGAGATGGAGATCTTCATGTGCTTGTTTACTCCCCAGTGGCCACAAAAGCTAGAGCTAAAATCCAGGAGGCAGTGTCTTCATCCAGGCCTCCCATGTGAGTGACAGGGACCTTGGCTCTTGGACCATCTTCCTGTGTATTTCCAGGTCTTTGACAGAGAGCTACATCAGTCCAACAGCCAGGACTACAGCCATCATCCATTTGTGATGCTGGTGTTACTGGTAGTGGCTTTATTTTCTGTGCCACAGTGTTGACCCCATAAAGCTGAGATATGTATGTTTATACATGAATGTGTTTTGGTCAAGCCTTCCAAACTGCATGAATGTTTAAGGAAAAAAAAACTGGAGTAATCATGGTATAGTAAGATAAGCTTCTCCCTGCAATGCCAGCATCCCATATGGTTGCCAGTTGGAGTCTCAGTTGCTCCACTGCTAATCCAGCTTCCTGCTAATTTCTCTGGGAGAATACCGAAGGATGGTCTCAATCCTTGACCTCTGCACCCACATGGGAGACTCAAAAGAAACTCCAGGTTCCTGGATTTAGACTGGCTGAGCTCCAGGTCTTAAGGCCAGCTGGGCAGTGAATCTGTAGAAGGAAGATTTCTGGATCACCATCTGTCTGTGAATGTGTCTTTCAAATAAGTAAATAAATCTTAAAAAAAAAAAAAAAGAAAGAAAAACTAGGACCTGCTTACACTTCAGACTTGTTTGTCACTCTCTCGGCCTCTCCTCTGCTTCTCTTTAGCTCTATCTTTCAAATACATAAATTTTATAAATAAACTTAAGGAAGAGAGTTATAATTTCAAAAAATTTTGCACCAAAATAAACCTATCTTTTTTCTCCATTCTTTCTTGAATTTTGTTAAAGTACCTGCATATAAGAAACAGTGTGGTCAACAGAAACATTTTTACGACTCCTAGATAATGTTGGTTATGTATAGCATTGTGCTCTGGAGGACGAATCTGTTCTAAAGTAAAGTGTTTGGGGATTCTACTTATGACTTTTCCTGTACTAAAAGTAATGTTTCTTTTTTCAAAGGTACGCCAGCCTGTCATATGTATCAACAACCATGTATTTTGTTCAGTTTGTATTGATTTGTGGTTGAAGAATAATAGTCAGTGTCCAGCTTGCAGAGTCCCTATCACTCCTGAAAATCCTTGCAAGGAGATCATTGGTAAGTACCTATTTTATGTATATGTAACAACAGATTGAAGATGATCCCTAAATAATATACATACATATATATTTGGAATGCTAGAGAATTTTCAGTGATGTTCATCTGGTTAACTTCATACTTAAATGAGTCAGTAATTTTGTATTAAACATGTGGAACAACGAAGAACAAGCCACTTTGGAGAGATGCTTGAGGAATTAAACCTTTCAGTCTAATGAAACTTACTTGTAGCCAAAGCATTAGAGATGTAAAGCAGCAGATGCTAAGGGCGAAACAACAAGCAAGCACAAAGAACATTGAGAAAAGTTGCATGAAGTAAGTGGCGGACATTGACAGATGTGTACAATTTCAACTGTTAAAGCTCCAGGAGCACATGTGGAATAGCTTGAACTAAGGTTTAAATATTTAAGAAAAAAAAAAAAAGGAACATGTTTTTACAAGTGACTAGTAGTCTGATTTGGGTCTAATTATTGAATTAGAAATGAAAAGGTAAATTGAGACTTGAGCATTGAGAACTTTGAATGAGAACTAAATCAAGAACTTGCTATGTCAGCAGGAAAAAGCACGAAGTGGGCTTGACGGTTTAAGCACAGGAGTGATAGGATATAGAATATGCTTTGGAATAGCCTCTGAGTGGTGGTCCGAGACAGCGTGTGCGTGGGTATTGAAGAGGGCTTCTGTCTAGGTAAGAGAATGTGAGTTCAGATTAATGAAGAGAAAAAATAAATACCACACTAATGTAGGTGAGATTGGACACCCTTTTCTATGTTTGTTTTTTTCTGCTCATTTAAGTCAATTTGTTTAGATTACAAAACTTGAAGTAATTTTTTGTGTTTTTGTTTTACTTTAGGAAAAATTGAAAATGTATGTATAATTAACCATGTACAGAAAACATCTTACAGAAAACTTTAAAAAGTCACTTTATTAGTCCCATCTTAGGGAAAGTGGACCTGAGTTTTTTTTACAATGGAAAAGGAAGATAACATGCTGGTGTACAAAAGGACACTAGTGGTGGGGCTTGGAAATAAGAGACACAAAGGAAAAGTCAGAGTTGACTGAGATTTCTGTCTCAGACTCTTGGGCGAAGTCTGACGGGGGACTGTCTTTTGCTCTGTTGCATGCTGTAGTGTTAATCTTTCTGTAATTTCTTCCCTAATGAAATTCACCAGAATCTGGTCTTTTTTTTTTGTGAACTATGAGGTTTGATGATTAAAATAATTTGAATTTTTTCACAGCATTTCTTCATACTCTTTTTCCTGTCTGAATTCATTTATATCTAAATGATAGTTCATACATTCTCTTAAGTATAATACTTCATCTATATCTTGTATCATTGAACCTCCTGAAATGTTAATCTGTAAAATACATTTGGCACGTATGGCTTGGAAATCCAAAGAAGGTGACCACAGAATAAGTGGACAACTGTCTCAGGAAGAACTAGTTGTTCCTATGTTTGTAGCAATTTATATCCTACAATTAATGTTCTCACAGTCATTGTAACTTAAAGTTGTTGGAATCCTTGAAGAAAACCATTAATTTTTTAAAATTGTGTTTCTAGTAACCCAGCATTTTTAATCCCTTTATTATATATTATAGTATATAGTATATAATCTATATAAGCAGGTGGTTAACTGTAATAATTGGTTTTGTCATTATTTAACCATTATCAAATTTTAAGAATTTACAGTTGTCTGAATGTTATAAACGATAATACATAACCCTTTTTTCCACTGAGTTGTAATGCTATACATAGGTAAGTAAATACAGTATGATGTTTTACTGAAGGTGTTTAATACTATCTTTTTTTCATGATTAAGATAAATGCCTGAGTGGCAGCCTCAAGTATGTATAGAAGGATAAAGGTAGATAGAAGCAGAGAGACTATATGAAACAATAAGAAAAACATCATTTCTGTTTCATCCAAATCAAGAATGAAAAATTAGAATTTTTTTCCCTGTAGGAGGAACAAGTGAAAGTGAACCTATGCTAAGCCATACGGTCAGGAAGCACCTTCGGAAAACTAGACTTGAATTACTCCACAAAGAATATGAGGTAAATAATAACCGAAGTTTAAAATATGTCAGCACCAATTTCAAGGTAAAGTTGAACTACCTTAGTCCCTGGGTTTCCGGGGAGGAAACATCCAGTGAAGTCTTTGTTTAAAAGTCAGGTAAAACATACCTTGTTAGAAATTTTTTTTCTTTTTTGTTTTCCTTTACAAATAGAGGAAAGGGGGTTTTCTTTATATTTTTTAAAATATACATATTAAGGTCTGGCACAGTAGTTTAGTAGCTAAAGTCCTCACCTTGCATCCTCTGGAAACTCACAGGGTACTACTTCATGTCCCAGCTGCTCCACTTCCCATCCAGCTCCCTGCTTGTGGCCTGGGAAAACAGTCGAGGACGGCCCAAAGCCTTGGGACCCTGCACCCGCATGGGAGAACTGGAAGAAACTTCTGGCTCCTGGCTCCTTGCTCCTGGCTCCTGGCTTTGAATCAGCTCAGCTCCAGCCATTGTGGCCACTTGGAGAGTAAATCAGCAGACAGGGAATCTTTCTCCCTGTCTCTCCTCCTCTCTGTACATCTGCCTTTCCAATAAAAATAAATAAATATTTTAAAAATGCATATTGAAGAATGAGTGCATTGATTGAAAAAAAAAGGTGGAAGCACTTTCTTTTTCTTTCCTTTTTTAATTGAAAGTATGTACCTCTTCCTTGTTTTTTTTGTGTGTTTTTTAGGAGATGGTGGAAAGTCATTCTGACCCCTACAACCATTATTTGTTCTACCCTAAGTTCGCTGAATTTTAGAAGTCTGATCAGTTCTGATAAATATCCATGTCAGCTGCCAGCACAGAGAACAGTGGATGAGCAGGCTGATCAGATATAGGGGTGTATATTTTCTGCGTAAATTCATACTAATGGAATATAATACTTCTCCCTTATCTGCACGGGATATGTCCAGGACACCTGTGGATGCCTGAAACCACAAATTGTACTGAGCCCTATGTACACTATGTTTTCCCCAATATGTGTGTATCTGTGATATACTTTAATTTATAAATTAGGCTCAGTAAGAGATTAGCAATAATAATTTATGATAAAAGTTATTTAAAACTTTTGGTTTATTTCTAGAATTTTTCATGTAGTGTTATTTATCTGTGATTGACATGGATAACTGAAACTTCAGGAAGCTAAATCGGTGATGGTAAGCTACTGTATATAAATGTTTGAAAGTCAGACATTAAGCCCAATTATTTTATATTAACTAAATGTAGGATTTAAAACTGTTTTTGGAATAGTTTCTTTTTTTAAAATTTTATTATTTTCATTGAAAAGGCAGATTTACAGAGAGAGTGAGACAGACAGAGAAAAAGATCTTCTATTCACTGGTTCACTCTCCAAGTGGCTGTAATGGTAGATCTAAGCCAGTCTGAAGTTAGGAGCCAGGAGCCTTGTCTGGGTTTCACACATCGGTGCAAGGGCCTAAGGACTTGGGCCATTCTTCACTGTAACCCTAGGCCATAAGCAGGGAGCTGGACTGGAAGTGGAGCAGCTGGGACATGAACCACTGCTCATATGGGATATCAGAGCACGCATGTGACAACTCAGCCAATTAAGCCATCATGTTGGCCCCTAGCATAGTTTTAAATTTGCAAGCATCACTGATCTTTAGACAAAATATCAGCATTTTTTTAAGTTATTAATTATTTATTTGAAAGTCAGACATTATAGAGACACAGAGATCTTCCATCCGTTGATTAACTTCCCAAATGTCTGCACTGGCCAGAGCAAAGCCAGACCAAAGCCAGGAGCCTGGGGCTTCCTTCATGACTTCCACATGTGTTCAGGGGCCCAAACACTTGGACCATCCTTTACTGCTTTCCCAGGTGTGTTAGGAGGGAGCTGGGTGTAGTAGTCAGGTCTGTAGCCAGTACCCATATGGGATGCTGGCATTCAGACAGTGGCTTAACTTGGTATGCCACAAAACCTGTCCCAGAAAATATCTTTATACATGCAAATTTGCTTTAGATATCTCAAACTTTGTTTGAATTGGAGTGCAATCTAAATAGCTAAAACATGTTCATTCATATGTGTGTTTTCCACAGATGTGAATATATAGTAAAGATATAGCTGTATTTGTTTGTTCACTGAAACATTGATTAAAAAGGAAGTCATTTTCTTATTTCATGAATGGTATTTAACTTGAAATGTGTCATAATTTATGGTAGTAACTAGTACTGTCTGTGTTAACTCTAAACTGTAGTAACACATACTTAATAAACACCATAATTAAATACTGTAAGCTGGATCTTTTGGGAGATCACTGGTTGTTTTGTTCTGTTTCCTGATACAATTATGTCTAGGAGTAAGTGATTTATAGTGAACAGAAATGTGTTTGACACTTGTTTCTGGAAGCTGGACAGCCAGGTATGTGGTACTGGCATCTGACCAGGGACTGTGTTACTGTTGTGGTAGGCTGAAAGGTAAAGAAAAGGAAAAGTCCTGAATACATTCCCTCATTAACCCATTCAGGAGGCCGGAGCTCTTGCAGCCTAATCACCTCTTCAGGGTCCCACCTGTTAACACCATCACAATGACAATCAAATTCCATCTTGACTTTTGGAGAGGATATTCAAACCATGGGATTGGTATATTGAGCTGCTTATTAGAGTGTATTTTTTTCAGCCATATAATGTGTTTTTTAAGACTTCAGTTAATTTTTTAAAAGGCAAAGTTTAAGATAGAGAATGAAATATCATCTGTCTTCCCTGTCACTCCCTAAAAATGTCTGCAACAGCTGAGGGTGGGTCAGTTTGAAACCAAGAGTTTGGAACTCCATCTGTGTCTCTTACATGGGTGGGAGGGGCCCAAGTACTCGGGCCATTTCTTATTGTTTTGTCAGATACATTAGGAGGGAGTTGGATCAGAAGTGTAGTAGCAGGGCCTGGCACGATAGCATAGTGATTGAAGTCCTCACTTTGAACGTGCCCCGGGATCCCATGTGGGCGCCAGTTCTAATCCCGGCAGCTCCACTTCGCATCCAGCTCCCTGCTTGTGGCCTGGGAAATCAGTCGAGGACGGCCCAAAGCTTTGGGACCCTGCACCCACGTGGGAGACCTGGAAGAAGCTCCTGGTTCCTGGCTTTGGATCAGCTCAGCTCCAGCTGTTGCGGCTGCTTAGGGAGTGAACCATCGGACAAAAGATCTTCGTCTCTGCCTCTCCTCCTCTCTGTATATCTGTCTTTCCAATAAAAATATATAAATCTTTTTTAAAAAAAAAAGTGTAGTAGCAGAGACTCAAACCCACTGGTGTTCATGTGGAATGGTAGTGTCACAGGTGTTGGCTTAATATGCCATGCCACAATACTAACTCCTAGCTATATTATTTTTAACAGCATTAAATTAAACTGTCATATCTATTATGCATGAATGAATGGCATCAGAAAAGAGTTGCAACTCAAATGTTTAGTGATTGAGTAAGGTAATAAGCTGAGGTGAGCATTGTGTTTCTGTGGGTTAAGCCTCCACTTGGCGTGCCCAACCCCATAATAAAGTAATGCAAGTGGATTCCCATCTCTGCTTCTGTTCCAATTTCCTGTTAATGGGCCTGAGGGGCAGCAGATAACAGAGAGTGCTTGGTTTCTTGCTGCCCCGTGGAAGATCTGGGTGCAATTGCAGGCTCCTGACTTCAGGCTGCGGTGTCCCTGGCTGTTGTGGGCATTTGGGGAGTGGACTAAAACATGGAAGATCTTGTTTTCTCACTCTTCTTTCAGATAGGTAAATATTTAAAAGTGTGTGTGTCTGTATGAGTAATTTTTATTTGAAAGAGTTACAGAGAGAAGGAAAGAGAGATTTTTCATCTGGTTTACTTCCCAAAGGGCCAAAATGGCTGGAGCTGAACTGATTGGAAGCTAGGAGGCAGGAGCCTCTTCCAGGCTTCCCACATAGGTGCTTTAGCTCCAGCGACCTGAGCTGTCCTCGCCCCTTCCCTAGGCCATAATCAGGGAGCTGGATCAAAGGTGGAACAGCTAGGACGTGAAGTGGTGCCCATGTAGGATGCCAGTGCTGCAAGCAGTCTTGGCCTACTACACCAGGATGCTGGCTCAAAATAGATTTTTATTTTTAAAAATTAAAAGACAAGCATTTCCAGAGTGAAAACTAATATGTAGAACAGTTGTAGTATTTTAAAAACCTGAATCCAGAAACTTTTTTTAAATTGAAAAGTCGGATATACAGAGAGGAAGATCTTCCATCTGATGCTTCACTCCCCAGGGGGCTGCAACAGCTGAAGCTACACTTGATCCGAAGTCAGGAACACAGAGCTTCTTCCAGATCTCCCACTCAGGTGCAGGGTCCTAAGGCTTTGGGCCATCTTCCACTGCTTTCCCAGGCTACAAGAAGGAAGCTGGATGGGAAGTGGGGCCACCAGGATTAGAACTGGCGCCCATATGGGATCCTGGTTCGTATAAGAAGAAGACCTTAGCCGCTAGGCTACAGTGCCAGGCCCCAGAAACTTTTTATAGATCTATTTTTTTAATTTATTATTTTTATTTACATTTTTTTTATTATTGCTATCATTTTATGATACAGTTCCATATTCCCTTATCCTCTCCCCAATTCCCTCCCCCCATCTAGTTCCTCTATATCATTACTAACATATAGTTCTTCATACTCAGTCATATGCCCGTCATTGCGGGCATGGACAATGGCAGAGAGTCCAGAATCCTATTGTCAAGATATAGTAAACAGTTTCATTGTAAGTCCATCTTTGTCTGGAAGCAGAAATGCATACCACACTACATCCTCACATCTGGATGTTAGTCTCCATTTGACAGCTACTGTACATCCCCTTAAATGAAAAGTCATGATACAAAATCAACAATAGAAAGAAAACTAGAAATTTATAATGCCGTGAAGTTAAATTGCATGTTACTAGATATGACAGTCTCCATTACACAACTACTGTACATCCCCTTAAGTGAAAAGTCATGATACAAAATCAGCAATAGAAAGAAAAATAGAAATTTACAATGCCCTGAAGTTAAATGACATGTACTAGATATGACAGTCTCCATTACACAGCTACTATACATCTCCTTAAATGAAGAGCCACAAAACAAAATCAACATCTGGAAGAAAAAAGAAATTAACAACACTAAGAAGTTAAATAACATGCTATTAAATGACTAATGTGTAGCTGAAGAAATGAAAATCAAGAACCTTCTTGAAGAAAATGAAGGAACCAAGATATGATTTCACCCCTTTTCAGGTACAGATGCCAGACCCTGATAGATCCAGTTTGATTGGTACTGTACTTTTAATTCCTCTGAGTAAAGGAGGCACACAGGCCTCAGAATTGCCTTCCAAACCAGAATCTACTTCCCTGCTGGAAATCATGTGTCATCTTGTTTTCTGATTATAATAAATATAATCAAGGATTGGACAGTTTTCTTAGATTAAAACTATGAAATGAAAGCAACATAAGTAACAGTTTTTGAGAGTCAGAATACACTTTGGAAATTTAAACTGAATGTGACTTTTTCCCTCAAACATTATTCCGATGTGAACTTAACATCCACAGAATTCTGAGTATAACATTCAAAAACATGTTGGCCTCCCTTAGCATATGTATGTATGTGTGCAATATCTGTCTGCCTACTGACTATGTGCTGCTTTTCCAGGATGAAATAGACTGTTTGCAAAAGGAGGTGGAAGAGCTTAAGAGTAAAAATCTCAGCTTGGAGTCACAGATCAAGACTATTCTGGATCCTTTAACATTGATTCAGGGCAACCAAAATGAGGATAAACATCCAGTTGCAGATAATCCAAATAAAATTGACCCAGAAACTGTAGCAGAGTGGAAGAAAAAACTCAGAACAGCTAATGAAATATATGAAAAAGTAAAAGATGATGTGGACAAGTTGAAGGAGGTAAGTTGTATCTTTAAGAAATCTAATGTTGTTTTAAAAATTCTCAATTTTAAACACCTTGCAAGTAAACAGGGCAATCATTTGCTGTCACGGCCAAGATACTGATATCCAATATCCGAGTCTGTGGACTCAAGCTGCAGCTCCTTTCTTGACTGGCTTCCTGCCGGTGCAGCCCTGGAAGACAGCGGTGACAGCCCAAGCAGTTCCCTTCCTCACTTGGGCTTTTGTGAGCATCTAGGGAGCAAACCACCAGAGGCTAGCACACACTCTTTCTCCTTCCCACTCGCTGTGGCACTCAAGTTAAAATGTTTAAAAGGCTTTTAAGTATAAATACCCATATTGTCTTGATTCATCATTTGGTTTGTGAGAAAGGTAAGGACAAGATGGCTCAACAAACATTTATTTTCAATAGAAATGCTTTTTATCATTAAGTGTTACTAGGGCATCCATCATTATGGTGTAGCAGGTAAAGCCACTGCCTGAGTCACCAGCATCCGATAGCAGCTCCCTGCTAATGGCCTGGGAAAGGCAGCAGCAGATGACCCAGATGTTCTTCTCTTCCATCCACATGGGAGACCAGAATGAAGCTCGGGGGGAGTGAACCAGCAGATGGAAGAGCTCTCCCTCTCTCTATCTCTCGCTCTCTCTTTTTTTTTAATTGGAAAGCCAGATATACAGAGAGGAGGAGAGACAGAGAGGAAGATCTTCCATCTGATGATTAACTCGCCAAGTGGCCCCAATGGCTGGAACTGCACTTGATCCAAACCCAGGAACCCGGAGCCTCTTCTGGGTCTCCCATGCAGGTGCAGGGTCTTAAGGCTTTGGGCCATCCTTGACTGCTTTCCCAGGCCACAAGCAGAGAGCTGGATGGGAAACAGTGCTGCCAGGATTAGAACCGGCATCCACATGGGATTCCGGAATTTTTAAGGCGAGGACCTTAGCCACTAGGCCACTGCGCTGGGCACTGTATCTCTGACTTTAAATAAATAAATAAAAATGTTAAAGATAACTACTTGCCAAAAATTATGATTCCATTTGTGACTCTAATTGTACTTCTGTATGCAGTTGCATTCTTTTCCAGAAAAATGACATCAGTTTAAAAGATCTCCCCCATCTTAGCAGTTTTTTCTTATTTTTTCCCAAGTTTAGTTCAGTGACTACCTTTTGTGAATAGAAGACAAAAATATACCCATTGCCATTACAATAAAAGGGAATGTTTTGAGCACATCTTCTCTAGCACTGTCATTAATGACTAATTCCAAGGGAGCTACAAGCAGTTGCCTTAGACTCTTCCTTGAAAAAAATGTAGTTGTGTCAGTCCTAACTTCAAGTTTATCCATTAGTAAAGTCCTTTTATTCTGAATGATTTGGTAGTGCGTGGAGCCATCACTTGCCTGCCTTCCCTTAAAATATTGCTCTTGTGCTGATTTTCTAAATCTGCCTCCTGAAGTCATCAGAGAAATCCGTAGCATATTGTGAGGAGGAGTCTTTGTAGAGTGGATCTTAGATCTGCAGTGAGCTTAATCCACGGAGAAGTGTTTGCATCTAGCCATGAGGTAGCTTACACATCTAAAATAAATGGTTTGGGTCCTCAGAAAAAGCCAGAATTTAGTGCTTTCGGAGATAAAAGGAGCTACAGACCTAGTTGCATTAAGTCCGTTACCAGTTTAGGGGAAGTGTATCGTTTCTTTGGCTGTCTATGGCAAATGTTAGCATTTTGGTTCATTAGAAAATGTGAGAATAGCATATGATTAACAGCTTTGGAATCTGTAAGTACTTGTCACGACTAAGTCTCTTTTAATTTCCCTGCCTCTTTTGAAGCCATCACAGTGAAGTTCTGTGTAATTTCCTTTACAGTTAATAAATTTTGTTTAAATTTTTACAATAAATGCTTCTTGTAGCATGAGGATCTTTCTGAAAACTACTCTGGGCTCATAAAGGTGGCATGGGGATGGTATATAAGGGAAATAGGCATAAAGCACAGTTTAGGTTTTGCTGTGTTAATAGTCTCAAAGCTACCCTGAGACCTCAAATCATTTGGAATATTTTAGAAGCCTGTTTTGTATGCCTGTTGTTGATATTACATAATAGGCTATAAAGCAGAACATAGGTGAATAAAAAAAGGTGGGCTATACAGAGAGCAAACTTGAATTTTTATAACCAAATAACATACTGTAAATCAGCTACAGAAGTACAAAAGACTCAGAATAAACAACTATTTGTACAGCATGAATGAAATAGCTTTTTTTCCTGACGTTTCCTGGACTAGATGAGTTTTATATCATCAGGAGGCTGATATCCTGACCCCCTTTATTAATCTGAGATTCATGAGCTTGAAAATTCTGATAGTAAAGCAACTAGACATGCAGTAATTAGAATTATTTGAGAGACCTAGCTTGGTAAGAGAATTTGAAACATTATGATCTGAGTACAATATGAAGTAAGAAGAGAAAATTGGGAAAGGAAGTCAAACAAGTTCCTAACTTAAATTTGTTGTCATCTTCAAAGTGCTTCACTAAGTGCCGCCCGTTTATTGATTGATTGATTGATTGATTATTTGTCAAAAGGCAAATGGGATTTATTGGGTAATAATAACCCAAAATAGAGGGTACTAGAATTTGAGAGTAGAGGCATTTAGAAAGTCTTTTTCAGGAAAGAAAAAGTGGTTGAAGCAAATTAGAGTTGTTATTGTTAGGAAAAAATCTGCTTTTAAAGAACCTAAAAGCATGCTCACAGCTCAAGGATTCACTCCCCAGATTTAGTTTGTAGATACTTTTATGCAGTGGAATGCTGAGAATGTTTAGTCCTTGACAGTGCACGTGCAGTTGGTGGAGTCTCTAACTCCTGTCAGCTAACTCATATATTGTACTCACCTCCCTGGGTAGACTCATGAACTCTCGGGGCTGGCATTAAATGGTTAGTCATGCCTGTAATTTCACATGCATTTCCTATTTTAAGTTTCTGTTGGCCATGTTTTCTGATTTCATTCATTTAAAAAACAGAGGGCTTACTTCGTATTTTTTACAAGGTACTTTTGTGGGGTTTTGTGCTTATTAAAACTTTTTCTTTTGTTTCTTTCAAGGCAAATAAAAAATTGAAATTGGAAAATGGTGGCCTAGTGAGGGAGAATTTACGACTGAAGGCCGAAGTTGATAACAGATCCCCCCAGAAGTAGGTATTTTCTGCATAAAGCAGTGTATCATATTGTATCAGTGTTATAGAACTGGCTGCTGTAATAGCAGATGTCTTTCATTTGGTTCTCCATTTATGTATGTAGGTTTAAGTCTAATGTCTTACTTCTAAAAAGCAAATATATACTTTGTGATATTGTTAAAATCCTAGTATCAGTTAAAGAGAAAAGTGTTTCACTCTTATTCCTTCTCTTTATTTGAAATTGAGAAGATTATTTTATGTGAACCAAATCAAGAGATAGATCGTACATGTGTAACCATTTAATAGAAATAACAAATAGTGAAATTAAGATAATACCCTCTAAGTATTTTTATTTTCTCAGGTGATCTCAGTAACGGTTAATGCTCATATAGTGTTTTCTCTTTGCCAGTGAAAACATTGTGTCATGTGATACTATAATCGTTGTATATTTTCCATTGAGAAAAGCAGGGGTATAGGGAGATTAATTTATCTGAATCTACGCCGCTTGTAAGTGGTTACAATAGTATGAACTTAACTAGTCTGTGCCCTTGACTATTACTACTATAAAGCCTATCTGAAACAATTTACAGAATTGTACATGGAATTTTGGATTGATTTGGAGTTTAAAAAATAAAACATTATTTATTTATGAAGAATGGTTTTCATTCTGCTTCATAAAATATGAGATCACAAGTGTTTACAGTTAGTGTGTTTATAATTATAAGAAATAATTGGGTGTTAACAGTGAAGATGAAAGATTGCAAGCAGAACAAGGTTCTTTTTGTAGGAAAATCAAATAACAATGCAGCTGAGCAAGCTACTTCCACATGGGCACTGGATCTAGTCCCACATATTCCGCTTCCGGTCCAGCTCCCTGCCTGTGGCCTGTAAAAGCAGCGAAGGATTGCTCAAGTCCTTGGTCCCCTGCATTCATGAGAGATTCAGAAGAAACTCCGTGTTACCAGCTTTGGATCAGTTCAGCTTTGATCATTACAGCTATTTGGAGGAAAAACTAGTGGATTTCCTTCTCTCTTTGTTAATCTGTCTCTCAAATAAAAATAGATTTTTTTCCAAATCTTTTTTTTAAAGATCTATTTATTTTTATTGGAAGTACAGATATACAGAGAGCAGGAGTGACAGAGAGGAAGATCTCCCATCCGATGGTTCACTCTCCAAGCAGTCGCAATGGCTGGAGCTAAGATAATCCGAAGCCAGGAGCCAAAAGCTTCTTCTAGGTCTCCCACACAGGTGCAGGGTCCCAAAGCTTTGTGCCATCCTTGACTGCTTTCCCAGGCCACAAGCAGGGAGCTGGAAGGGAAGCAGGGCTGCCAGGATTAGAACCGGCGCCCATATGGGATCCCGGCACATTCAAGGCGAGGACTTTAACTGTTACACTATTGCGCCAGGCCCAATAAATAAATCTTTAAAAATAAAAAAAATTAAATGAAAGGCCCAGCACAATAGCCTAAAGTGACTAAATCCTCAACTTGCATGTGTCAAGATGCTGTATGGGCACCAGGTCGTGTCCCAGCTGCTCACTTCCCATCCAGCTCCCTGCTTGTGGCCTGGGAAAGCAATGGAGGAGAGCCCAAAGCCTTGGAACCCAGCACCCACATAGGAGACCCAGAAGAAGCTCCTGGCTCCTGGCTTCATATCAGCTCAGCTCTAGCAGTTGCGGTCACATGGGGAGTGAACTAGCAGAAGGAAGATCTTTCTCTATCTCATTTTCTCTGTCTACCTTTCTAATATGGGAAAACAGCCTTTCTAAGGGATGACAGATTACAGTTCTGCTTCCTTTTATTCCCTCCATTTTCTGGACTCTAGTTGTTTTTGTTGAAAAAAGATAAGGAAGGAATAAATAGCGGAAATTTATCCTACCAGAATAACTTTCTGCTTTAATTTGTAAATTAGATGTTGTCCTCAGTTAAGCCAAGTTTGGTCTCAGGGAAAAGGTAAACATAGACCATAATTGTTTAGAGCAGCGATAACTAACGAATATAGAAAGAAACATAGCTTTTATGTTTAATTAGTGTTTCCTTAATCTTTCCCCTGTGTTCTCCAACCCTGATTTTTTGTTTTTGTTGTTGTTTTGTCTCTTCAGATAATGTTTTGCTTTGAAAGGTGAGTGAGGTAAGCTTAGGAAGTGTTGCTGTTATGCAGTAGTTTGAATCTCTGCTCTATCATTTATTGGCAGCTACCATTGCCAGTCATAATAATGCATGTCCATTAGCCATTTCCCACAGCATACTGAATGGACCTGAAGCTGTTTCACTTATAGCTTTTATTTCTTGAAAACTTGCCCATCAGATTTTAAATTTAATGCCACAGGATGTCTGTTTTTAAATAGCATTGGGTCCAACTAAATAAATAACTGAAGAATCTCACCTAAGGCAGCCTGGCCCGTCTGCTCTCCAACAAGCAGCTCTTCATCTGAATCCAGTGTTCAATATATGCTTTTGCATCTGCAGCTTCCATTCCTTCCTTTCAGGAGAAGGGAACAGTTCCACTACAAAAGTGATTTGAACTGATCCTATTCTAGCTGAATTTGCAATGCATTGAAGTATGATTTACAGCCTTGTTTACTTTGCATCCCCAGAATCTGGTAGGACTCATAGAGAAGCTGACCACAGGTGAAAATATCCAGATGCAGGTCACCTGAGTTCTTACTTTATTTGAAAAGAATATGAAATCTCAATGCTAAAAGTAAATGCATTTCATTCCTTCTGTCTAGGAAGTGCCTTAACTAATGATTTTTCTCTTGTTTTCTTGGCTAGGTGTCAGATATATCTTATTATACACATGGTCTTAGTCTCTGATATATAAGTTGAATATACATATTCTACAAATCATGTAGGAGAACTTCAATTTTAGACACTGAAACAAAATTTAGGAAAGCCAATAGCTCAGGTTGTCACAAAGTACTAAAAAATGATTGGCTTAACTGGCCGAGATTTATTTCTCATTGTTCATAAAGCTGATAGTCCCAGGTGTAGTTTGATACAGGCTCTGAAAATCACAAAGCACCAATAAACACTCTTGTTACATGAATGCACTGTAAAATGTCCAAAGTAAATATCCTTATACTTTCCAACGTTTAACATTGCATTGTATTTAAAGCATCCACTCTGTCTTCACTAGAGATATGCATTATTTTTCCCCTCTATATGTTAGAACCCCAGAATCTTACCCCTACTTAGCTATAATCTTGTACCCATTACTCAACCTTTTCCCACTCCTCCTTCCCTGCCTAGCTTATTTATGTATGTGTACATATAAATATGTTTTATAATATGTATAAATGCGAAATAAGACAAAAATGTTGATAGTTGTTTAAGATGGATGATGAGTATGTAAGGGTTTGTTACATTATTTTCTATATTGTGAATGTCTAAAAATTCTTTCAATAAAAATTTAAAACCAGCAAGATGTAGTTAGTACTTCCAGGAAACACCATCTATGCAAGGCGAAAGATGAAAATACACAAAATATTCTGAAGCTGTATAGCAAATATTACGCCATATATATGACAGAGATGGTAATAATGGTAATATGGTGTCGGAGACTGGCAAATAGAGGAGTCTATCAAAAAGTCAAGATTTGAACCCAGCTTTGGCAGATGGAGATGTTAGTGACGGAAGAAGTCATTCAGAGAAGTAGCAGCCTGGGCTATTAGAGTGTTAATTAGTCCCTTTTCTGCACATCATATAGTAACCACAGATGTCACTGCTAAGGAATCCTGGTGGCTTCCTTCTCAGGTTGATTGTAACAAAAATCTGATTTTCACCCCTCTGCCTTATAACCATCAACAGTCTACTTAGGTAGTTGGTTAGCGGGAGTCTTTTGTATTTACCATCCTCTGCTATAGGAAGAAAAGTTAGTTAGTCTGAGAGTTTGGTAGGGAATAACAAGAATTCCCTGCCTCTGTATGCTAAGAAACACTAAGAGAGGGAAAGGACAGGAGGGGCAGTGGGGGATGGAGTAAACACTTTAGTATTGGAATTTTATTATTATTATTCCTAAATTCCCTTGATTTCAGTTAAATTGTTCCAGGACATGTGGATATATTTGTCCTTGATTGAGTTATGTATTCCTTAATGATTTTTCTTTCAACTTGAAGGAATATGAAGAATTGACTTGGAAAACATTTAAAATTTCCTCTCTTTCCCAGGTCTCTGTTCCTGTGTAATTTTGTTATTTGATTCTTTTTAAATTTTTCTTCCTTTTCCTTTCCCCCCTTTTTTTCTGTAGTCACTCTGGAAAGGGAATGTGAGCTGTGCCCAGCTGTTGTGCGGCGTTAGCAGAGCAGCCGCCTTTGCTCTCAGCTATTCATTCATTCTAACATGGTGGGAGACAAAGCTCCATGTAGAAGACTCTACTTCATTTCTATCAAACTTAGTTATAATTGAATTAATGGACTTCATTTCTATAAATATATTCAGGAATGTTACTTATTCTGTAACTGTCTGAGATCTATTAGTTTGATAATGTCTGACTGCATACAGCTCATTTAACTGAACTGGAACCCCAAGGCTTATCATTGTGGACCAGTCTTCACTCATGGTCCAGCTCCTTTGGGGATAGGATGAAAGCTCTATGTACTTTCTGAACAGAATACAGTATTTTATGTTACTAGAACATAAGAAGTGCTCCAAAGAGAAAAGAATACACTTTCTAATTAGGACCGGAACTCTTCCTATTTGTGTTTTTGTGTTTGTCTTTGCTGTATTTGTGTTTGTCTTGCATAATCACCCACCTGTACGTTCAAGATTATAAAACAAAACCTAAATATTTTCTCCTGCCTTCTTCTGAAGTGCTGATTTATATTTCTACCTATTTATTTTGTACTCTTGGTTAAGGTCCTATACCTTATATTCACCACAAAGCAAAATGGCTGAGAAGAGCTTAGCTCTGGAGACAGACTACCTGAATGTAAGCTTCCTTCTACTGTATGCCTCCTTGCTATATCCAGTTCATTTTTTATCATGTTAAAAAATGGTTATTTAATAAAGTAAAAGTCAAATTATCTAGACCTGTTTCCTAAAACTGCCCCCCTTTTTTTTTAATTTTTATTTTCCATGATAGAATTCCACAAGCTACGATTTCCCCTTCAACCCTTCCCATTTACTCTATCTCAACCCCCCATTTTCCCCTATATTGTTACAATAGTATAATCCTTCAGCAACAGTCACAAGTCATTCTGTTATTAGGTCATTCTGCTGTTTAAATTATTGTGCTATTCAAGTGTTATCATGACATTGTAGGTATAGACAATGGTAGAAAGTCCACATCCTAGTGTCAAGATATATTTAACAGTATCATTGAGAGTCCATCATTTATTCGAAAGTAGAGATACATACTACCTTGTACCTTCACCACTCAGCGTGCTAGTCTCCATTATACAGTTCCTCAAAATAGCTGTGTGTATATACGTGTTTACCTGCATATCTGTTGATCTTGTATTTTGCATGAAGGTTGTCTTAGAATACACAATATTTATCCTTTGGGGATTGGCTTATTTCACTGAGCATAATGATCTCTACTTGAGACCATTTTGTTGTAAATGGTAGATTTTCAGTTTTTCATGGCTGAACAGTATATCATACAGTATATCACAGTTTTTTTATCCGTTCCTCCTTAAATGAAACTGCCCAGTATGTTCCTAAACTGGAATGCAGATCCTTCACAAGCTAGTTGTGCCTCTTGCACTTATAATCTCCTTCTCACTCCCCTGGCTCATCATGCTCATCATGCTGGACATGTTTCTTCTGTCGAAAATGTTCATCTTCCAGATCTTTGCCTACCTGTCTCCTTTTTTCATTAGATTCTGAGAGGCCTTTCTGATAATTCAGTCTAAAGCATCTCTCCCTTCAGTTCTCCCTACCTATTCTGTCTTATGAAGCCATGACAGTAAAATCAGGCTCGGGGAAAGCAGTTGACCTCCGTAGTTATGAACTCGGGCTCTGGAATCAGACTGTCCAGGACACTTGAACACTGACCCAGTATGCTTAATACCTGTAGCATTTGGAGGAAGATTTTAACCATTGTATATCTCAATTTGGGTTATCTGTGAAATGGGGCCAGTGGTACTTTCTATCTTGTAGATTGTAGTCAAGATTAAAAGAATTCAAATTTGAGGCACTTACGACACAGTCCGTAGTTAACAGCTAACCAGTGTCCCAGTATCGCTATATGCACTCCTGTTTTTTTATGCTTGCCCTTTTTGTTGTCTCCTTCGTATTAAACTCTTTCAGTTCTAAAAGGGTATGTTTTTCCTAAAGCCCCAGTGCAGTATTTGTTGAATAATTAAATGGATAAATAACATTGACTGAATTAATGTCTTAGAGCCATCATTTTGTTTAATAAAATGTAGATAATATGTCATTTCAAGGATTAAAATAATCTGTCCTTACAAAATATAATACATAAAGAATAGCTAAGAGGTAATATGCATTTGTATGTGTGTCTAAATAATTGTGTCTGTCCTCTTCCCTATTCCCATACAAAAGATTCTTTATGCTCTTGCTTCATTCCTATCCTTTTTATCACTTTACCACTTTGCTATTTATCTTATTTTCTCCAGTCTTTCAACTCAACCCACACCTGCTTGTTTCTGTCTCAGCAACTTCCTTTAATGCCTTTGGGATCCATCTTCTCATTCCCACTAATCTGGACCCATATTATTTTTAGGTTAGCCTAGTATGAAAACCTTCTAAGTATACCCTCCTTTGCACTCTAAACCTCAAGTATCTTTTATATCATTACTTGAATTCTAGGTTTTATATTTGATCATTTTGTTCCTCTTTAACTTTTGGTGATTCCCCATTACCTACATATTAGGCCCAAGATTTTCAGTACTGTATAGTGTACAAGGTTGTTTCCTATATGACTTCTGCTTAATTTTCTTGCCTTTTTCTTAGTCTGTGTCTTCTTGTAGTCTCTCTGGTAATACTGAACATTTCCCATTGGCTTATGATGGCCTGTGTTATTGCATGCCTTCCTCATCAGTAATTCTGGTCTGGCTGGGTTTGGCAGTTGTCCCTTCTTGACCTGTTCTGGCCTTTTTTGTTTCTCACAGTTCTACTCTGACAAATGCCATTATTCCTAGTATTTGACCCCAGCCTTATTTGATGGCTGATTCTGCTATGCCTTTTGGTTTTCCCAGAAGGGGAGGTTGTAGACTGTGGTGAAACCTGATGATACCCTGGGGCCAAGCTGTGACAGCCAGTTGTGCTCAGGCCCTCAGCTGCCTTGGGGACCCTTCTCTGGATAGTCAGCTAATTGGAAATAGACAGTTACTGCAGTTTTCTGTCGGCTTGTCTTTATTGAGATTTCAGGAGACTGCAATGTATGCTAATAATTAAGAATAATGTTGTCAGAGAGGTTATGAAATATGTTGGATAGGGATTATAACTTCTACTTCTCTTGTTTCCTTCTTTGTAGCCCCTCAACACACATTAGACATCAGTAACTGTCATCAGAATAATACATTTTTTTCTATAAATGTTTTTCCATAAATACATTTTACATTTGAGTCTAGTTTCACTTCCAGCACCATAACATTTTACTTCTGTGCTACACCTTCGTCTTTGTTTTCACATCTGCCTTTTGTATATCCACCTTTATGAAATATTATGTGGATTTTCCATTGGAAGAGAGGTAGCCAGCTTAACTCCTGCTTGTGTGTTAACAGTTACAGAGTGACCAGTCACTGACAGCTTTGAAAGAAGTGACCTGATTGATAACTGTAAACTAAAAAGCTCTAAGGGCAGATTTTAACTGGTTTATACTTAATGTTAACATGATGTGGTAACTAAAAGTAAAAGCTTGTTGGTGACCAGTATTGTCTAATTAAAACACAGTGTATTGGTCAAATGTTTGTCATTATAACAGATCCTGAGAGTAGCTACTTGTGAAAGAAATTTATTGTGGTTCACAGTTTTGGAAGCTCATAGTTCAAGTTTGGGTGGGAAGTATACCCAAATGAGTTTGGGAGCCAAAACTGGTTCAAACCGTAGCAAATGGTAGCTGAAATCCGTGCATACAGCAAACATATTAAGCAAGGACATCAACACTGAAAACCTGTCATATAGGCTAGCCCATAACAGCTGCTCTGTTTCCAGTGATTGCTTTTATTTTGTTTCGCTGTTCCCTCAGCTAAAAAGCAGGGAAAAGATATAAAATCAAAAAAAATTTTAAGAAAGAAAGTAAACTCATTTCTATGGTATCCTCTTGATACTTCATACTGGCCTTTCTGAAGTTTGGTAGTCTTGGCAACCCATTGACCACCATGTTTATAGCTTTAGCTGAGATTGCTGAGAACCAGAGAGGCAAAGTAAATTACCTAAAGCAGTAGCAGAGCTCCAGAAAACAAACCTACCTACCTACCCTCTTTCCTTCCTTCCTTCCTTCCTTCCTTCCTTCCTTCCTTCCTTCCTTCCTTCCTTTCTTTCTCTCTCTCTTTCTTTCTTTCTTTCTTTCTTTCTTTCTTTCTTTCTTTCTTTCTTTCTTTCTTTCTTCTTTTTTTAAGATTGATGGATTGCCTTGGAAGGCAGAGGGAGAGTTCTATAACCTGCTTCACTCCCCAAGTAACCACAACAGCTAGAGCTGGGCCAAGCTGAATCCAGGAGCCAAAAGCCCTGTCCACATCTCCAATGTGGGTGACAGGCCCTAGTAATTCAACCTTCTTTCCCAGATATATTAGTAGGGAGATAGATAGGATGCAGAGATGTGACTTGAACCGGCATTCTGATATGGTATGCCAGCATTGCAGGTGGCAGCTTAGCTCACTGTTGACAGTGCTCGCCCCGAGCTTGACTCATTTGATTCTGGACTTTGGCATTTATTATTTTCCATGTGCCAGCTTTTGGATCACTTTCAAACACATTTGATTTCTTCTAGTATTATGCTGTGAACACATGTGGTCTTGAGAACTTCCATGTTATCAGAGATGTGTTTAACTCTACTTTTAGTACCTCAAAGGTCAGATTTATTTCTCGTTACTGGTCCAGACAGGAATGATCTTGTATTGCTGTGACTGTTTGAGTAAGGAAAACTGTCATTGTTTTCTCTAATCCAGAATGCATGCATGAGTTCACATTGCAAGCTGAAAAAAAAATACCTTAATCTGCTGCTAGATTTGTGCAAAACACACTTCCAGTATAAGTTGCAGCTCCCAAACTGCTCTACATTGTTTTCTCTGGCATAATGAAACTTTTAGTTATCATTGCTACTTTGAAAATCAAAGCCTTTTGGTCTCTAATGGAATGTTTTATAAAATACTCCACTTTAAAATTTTCTCAGGAAAAGGAAGTATGACAATGATATCAGAAATGCTAGCTTGCCCTGGCATGTTTCATTTAGTGTTGGATATTCTGAAAATATCTGAAATTATTGCAAGAAGAGAATATTAACATGCAAAGACAGTTAAGCTTTTATCATCATTGTCTTTTTCCATGAATGTATAGAATCAGATGTGTATCCTTTATCATTATACCTATATAGTAAAATAAATTGTCCTTTGCCTAATCTAACATAGGTACCTTGGGGTAAGCTAAAATGTCCCCTAATACCAGTGTCGAATGTCTCATTTATTTGTATTTTTAAAGATTTATTTTATTTTTTCATTTGAAATACAGTTACAGAGAAAGAAATATCTCCCATCTTCTGGTTCACTCCACAAATGGCCACAATGGCCAGGAGCTTCTTGTGGTTCTCCCACATGGTGGGTGCCGGAGCTCAAGGACTTGGGCCATCCTCTACTGCTTTCCCAGATCATAAGCAGGAGCTGGGTTGGATCTGGCAGCCACATGGGATGCCAGTTTTACCAGGCTGAGGCTTTAGTTACTACCCCACAGCACTAGCCCCTTGTAGTCCTTTATGAAGGTAAAAGGAAATATTTTTGGATGGAGCAGTAGTTGGTTTCAAGCATGTCATTTAAAAACAATATTATATACCTATATGTATGTATCACTCAGTTGGCTTTCATTTTAAAGTAGAATGGTAAACAGTTGATTGCATGAAACATAGTCATATAATAGTTGTCACATAGTTACAAGGAAAAGAGGACCACAGAGCTTTAGCTAATTCTGTAGTGTTGACTTTGTCTTAAAGTGGGGCACTGACATAGTTTAAAGTAAGAAATGAAATTTATTTAAATATTGTACATGGTACTGCTCCATACCAAGAGTTATTCTGGGGATCTAGCAGTGAGTATAAGACAGCTAAACCTCCTGCTGTCCTGGAGGTTCTGCTCTAATGGTGTGAGACAGAAAGCACATAAATTACATGGATCAATTAACTAGTTGATTAGCTCCCTGGATTTCACTATACATTTCTGTCAGTTTGTCTACCAGCATGGTTTCCTTAGTAGCATGCTACATAGATCTGATAGTATGGGCATTTTACTTTAGAGTTTAAGCACTTGGAACACCCACATTTCATGTCCAGGAACCTAGACTGAGTCCCAGCTCTGCCCCCAATTCTAGATTACTGATAAAATGTATCTTGGGAGGCAGCAGGTGATGGCTAAAATAACTGGGTCGCTGACACCCATGTGAGAGACCTAGATTGGGTTTCTGGCTCACAGCTTCTGCCCTGGCACTTGCGAGCAAAGTATTAGGCTTGTAAAATGCTGAAAGAAAATTTTTGAGAAATTGGTGTTACTGTAAAGATCAGCTTAACTCCATCAGTGACCTCTGCTTGCTTGTCTGTCTTATGTGCACTCTGTTGCTGGACTTGTCTGTTCTCACGGTACTTCAGCTTTCTTCTATGGTTGGGGCTAACATTGATTTAAACTCAGAACCACAGTAATGATAATAATAATAAAAATCTTCGGGGAAAATACAGCCTCTTAAAATAGCAGTATGTTTGAAACTCTAAGCTAAAACCTGAAACAACAAGTTGCCAATATTTGGGAAGGAAATGTTTCCCTCTGCAGGCCTGAGTCCTCAAAGCTGATATACATCTCAGAAGGCAGCAGGTGGGCACCTGACACCCAGGTGGGAGACCCAGATGGAGTTCTGCGCTCTTGGGTTTTTTTGGTCCAGTTATTGCAAGCATTTGGGGACTGAACTGATAGAAAAATCTGTGCCTGTCTTTTTTTTCTGTCACTTTGTTTTCCAAATGAACAAAAGTAAATTAACACATTGTTGTGGTTGATTCTAATATGTGCAGCTACTAATGTCTCCTGGTCCTTTGTAGCATTTTATGCTTAATACATTAACTTAAACTTAATAAATTTACTCAATTGTAGTTATATTTTACAATGAAGGAAAAAAGAGAAGATAATAATAATTTTTTGTTGTTAACTTCTTAAGTACCTTCCTGCAAACAATTCTTGAATTCTTTAGAAAAGAAAAATGTCATTGAAAAGATGTTTAGAGCTTTTGAAAGAACTTTGGGGAAGAGAAGACATTTTGTATGGAGTTAGAATGTAAGGCTTCTGTTTATTGGCTCCAGAAGCAATTTCCTGAAAGAGTTTTCCTTGGTGATAACAGATTTTAACCTAGATATTTTATATCCTTTAGAGCTAACACTGCCATATTTCTCAGTCCAAATATGTCATTAACCTATACCAATCCTCAAAAAAACTCTCTGAGTTGACTTATTACCTATTATTGATAGAATAATGAAAAAAAAAGATAATGCTGGGTTCAATGACTGAATTTTTTATGCATTCTTTTGTGTCACTCTCCAACATGTTCCCCGTACGAAAATGTAAAAATGTTTTTATTAATAGTATATTGGAAGCACAAGCACTGACTTTGTATTTCAAAGTTGAAAGAAGATTGATGTCTTACATAGTTGCAAAATGCTAAAAATAAGTAGAGCTGAAATGAATTAGAGCCCAGTGCTCAGAAAGTCCAAGGAAAACCTTCAGATCAAAGGAGACTATAATTGAAAGGGTCCAAATAAGTATTTAAAACCACTCCTCCTTGGACTGGTAAGATTTCTGAATTTCAAATTGGCATTTTATGTTTGACAAGGTGACATTGTGTAAGAAATGTATTGTAAAATGCTGCTGTACAGTAGGAAAATGATTGAATGTAAATATTTCAAGCTGTGGACTACTGTTGAAATGTTATCATAAATCTTTGCCATTGTTTTAGGAGATAACTCTTCATGTATATTTGAGCTAACTTGACAGAGCTAGCTCTTGCAAGGAAAATCATCGGCTCATTTCTGCCTCTATCAAAACTACACTGATTGGCTCTCAAAAATCATTTTAGATCTTTACAGTTATCGCCCTGTGCCTACTAGTACATAAGTAAAGAGACCTTAACAGTTAAACTGTGAAATTAACCATCCTTCCATTCTTTATAGGTTTGGAAGGTTTACGGTTGCTGCCCTTCAGTCCAAAGTTGAACAATATGAACGTGAAACCAATCGCCTCAAGAAAGCCCTGGAACGAAGTGATAAGTATATAGAGGAACTGGAATCTCAAGTCACACAACTAAAACGTTCAAATGATGAAAAGGATATGATGGATTCTTTCTGCCAAGGAGTACTTTCTGCAGATGGCAAGAGGTGCAATGGTAATGAGGAGGATGTGGTGTCAAATAATCAATGTGACAGTGCCAGAAAGCAGCCTGGCTCATCCACCTTAAGTTCTTCTCACTTAGCCAAGCCCTCCATCAGCCAACTCTCTGACACCAGTTCTACCAGACAAGAAAGTAGCAGCAAGACAGAACTGAATTCTAAGAACAAAGAACTATATCAAAAACGGGTAGAAATAATGTTAGATGTGACAGATACAAACATGGATACTTACTTGGAAAGAGAGTGGGGTAAGAAACCTAGTGACTGTGTACCCTACAAAGATGAAGAACTTTATGATCTTCCAGCTGCTTGTACTCCTTTGTCTCTTAGTTGCCTTCAGCTTGATACTCCAGAAAATAGAGAGAGTTCAATGGTCAAGGCAGGAAGTTCCAGGAAGCACTCAAACCATCTCAGAAAATTGATATTTGATGATTTTTGTGATTCTCCAAGTGTTTGTAATAAAGATTCTTCAGAAGATGATGTAAGTAGAAGTGAAAATGAAAAGAAATCAGAATGTTTCAGTTCCCCAAAGACAGGATTTTGGGATTGTTGTTCCACAAGCTATGCTCAAAGCTTGGAATTTGAAAGATCAGAGGGGAATACAATAGGCAGTTCTGTTGGAGAAACATCTTCAAAACTGAGTGAGAAATCAGGCTCTTGTTTATCCAAGAAGTTAAATTCTATTCGCTCTTTTGAAATGAACCGGACACGGACATCCAGTGAAGCATCAATGGATGCTGCTTACCTTGACAAGATTTCTGAGTTGGATTCGATGATGTCAGAATCCGACAACAGTAAGAGCCCTTGTAATAACGGTTTTAAGTCAGCGGATTTGGATGGGCTGTCAAAGTCATCTCAAGACAGTGAATTTCTGGAAGAACCTGAGAAGTTGGAAGAAAGAACTAAGCTAAACCTTTCCAAATGTTCTCTGAGTACTGATCAGTTAGCAAATGGAAATGAATGGAAACCTGCTTCTTTTTTCCTCCTTTCTCCATCTGACCAAGAAATGAATGAAGATTTTTCACTCCATTCCACTTCTAATCCAGGAACTAATGAAATTAAACCACCCAATTGTTTGTTTCAGACAGAGTTTTCCCAGGGAGTTTTGTTAAGCAGCTCACATCGACTGTTTGATGATCAAAGGTTTGGATCATCTCTGTTTAAAATGTCCTCGGAGATGCACAGTCTTGGTAACCACCTCCAGTCACCTTGGTCTGCTTCCTTTGTACCTGAAAAGAGGAATAAAAATGTGAATCAGTCAACAAAAAGAAAAATCCAGAGCAGCCTTTCCAATGCCAGCCCCTCTAAAGCAACCAAAAGTTGACTCATTGGAAAGTTGTCCTTTGTGATTTTTGTCCTGAGAGGAATGTAAACCTTTTTAACGTTATTTTCCCCTTAAAGGAGCTCTTTATATTTTGAATTTTCTTAAGTCAGAATGGTGAATTAATCCATATCCAGAATACTTTGGTTCATTTTGAAAAGAGTTTGATGTTTTTATAATTAGTGATCTTAAGAAGAATTAAGAATTTTTTTTTATTTTTTTAATTAACATTAAGCTTACCCGGGTTGGATTTATTTTGTTTAGTTTTAAAAGACACAGAGGCTTGTTAAAGAGCTTAAGTTGTCTTCAGAACATGGATTTCTTAAATAAGTATAGTATTGTCTCCACACTGCTCATAAGGAAAACTGGGTTTTCCTATTGCAGAAATTATTTCATCTGACTCTTTTTATTTATGTTCAGTGTTGCCCCAACTTTTATGGAAGACCATGATGGAAAAAAAAAGCACTCTAACCTTAATTAACTCGATATTCATTTACTGTTTTTAAGATTTCATGTATATGTTTGCATTTTTTTAAAACTTCTGCTTTGTGTAGATTTTGTGAAAGCCTTCTGTTAGTATGAAAGAATACGTTTTAATATGAAAATGCTGTTGTGTCAGCCTAGACTTGCTCATCTTTTTATGTGTATGTAAACGTAGAAGTAGAGCATACTGTAGAGAAGACATGGAGCTGCTGGGTTTGGAGGAGCTTAAAATTGGCTTCTGCTGCAGGTATCCCTGTATGAAAGCACTCATTGCAATTGTGAGTCCACTCATATCCTGTGTGTGTGTGTGTGTGTGTGTGTGTGTGTGTGTGTGTGGTGATAAAGGTCTTGTTTGCATGTTACTGGTTGTTTTTTTTGTTTGTTTTTGGGAAACTGCATGCTAGCATTTTTGCCTGCTCTTTTCCATACTGTAAAGTTTCCGTTGGCTAAAAGAATAGCTTTAGTGTAAGACAAACATTTTTGTTTCATGGAAAGTGTTGAGGGGGAGGATAGGTAAAAGTTAAGCACAATCTTTAATTTAGGCTTTGAAAACAGGTATTCCAAAATGTTTGTTATGTTTAAAAATGAGTCTGTATGCTGATGAGCTGTTTATTGTGCACTGAACATTCTACTTTAATACTATATTGTTTTACATTAATTACTGCATGTTTTTCTATGTGAATTGAATAAAGAATGTCATAAGTGTTGCATTTCCTGATGTCTCAGGTACTGATTCTACCTATACTGGTAAACTTACTTTTTAATTGTCTGATCTACACCTGAGTTTGAAGCTGTGAGGAAAAAAAAAAAAAAAAAAAAAAAAAAGATTTTTTTTTTTACCTTTTTAAATGGTTTTTAAAAATCACAAGAATAGGAGCTGGCACCAAGGCTCAATAGCCTAATCCTCTATGCCCACATGCAAGGATCCCACATAGGAATTTGTTCTTGTCCAGGCTGCCCCCCCTTCCCATCCAGCTCCCTGTTTATGGCCTGAGAAACCAGTAGAGGATGGCCCAGCCATGGGACCCTGCACCCGTGTGGATGACCTTCTCACGTGGGACCCTGCACTTCCATATGGGAAGAGGCTGCTGGCTCCTGGCTTCAGATCAACTCAGCTCCAGCCACTGGAGCTATTTAGGGAATGAACCAGCAGATAGAAGATTTCTCTCTGTTTCTCCTTTTTCTCTATAGACCTGCTTTTCCAGTGGAAACAAATCTTAAAAAAACACACACACACAAGAATATAGTTCAATGCATGAGTAGATTAGTTGGAATTCAGGCTTCAGTTTCCTGAATAAAGTCTTGAAATACAGCTATACTCATTGATGACATGTTCTCTAACCAGTTTGGCACTGCAACAGCAGAGTTGATGAGTTGCCACAGATCATGTGGCTCACAAAGCCCAAAATATCACTATCTGGCTTGTGACAGATAGTGTGTGCACCCTTGTTAGACTCAGGAAACTGTGAAGATGAAACATCACTTATGATTTGGAGACATGCCCTTCGTTTGTCAAGTAACTAGCCAGAGAAAGCTCATTTAAAGCATAAATTTTTATCATGTATACTTTTAAATAATTGTTCATTATTTTACCTGATGAAGCTAGTGGATCCTTTATAGATATTAGCAGCTTAAATTCTTTTGATAATATGCTCATACATTAAAAAGCCAAAATGTAAAATTAAATTTGTTTCAGTCCCAGGGTAAAACTGAGGGTGTTATGTAGATTTTTTGTGTGTGTCCTACAAGAGTCATATGCTGAAACTAACTCCCAGGGTGATGGTAATAAAATGTGGAGTCTTTAGGAGGTGATTCAATTGTGAGGGCTCTTCCTTCATGAATGGAATCAGTATCTTCACAAAAGAGACCTCAGGAGTTCTCTTACCCCATCTTGCACAGTAAGGCACCATGTCTGAAACAAAGTGAACTCTTAACAAACATCAAATGTGTTAGCACCTTGATTCTCTACTGGTCTCCAGAAATGTGAGAGATTTATAATTACCCAATAAGAGATGTTTTATTATGGCAGCCCAAATTGACCCAGAAAAGGATTGAGCCTAATTCTATAAACGTGAATATATCTGTTTTTAATACAAAACTAACTGGCAATGCGATGGAAAAGTGGAATGTGCAGCCTGGTTTACCCATTCACTAACCAAAATGAAAGTACCTATCAGATTTTCTAGCTACCCTCCTTCCTTCCTTCCTGAAACAGTTACTTCATGCGTTTATTAAACCCATGTTGTGCCTGAGTTAAGGGAGTATCATACAGATTCTAAATCACATTCTCATTTATACTCTACTCTTTTATCTTCGCATGCCATGACAAATAGGATGTTTTCAGATTTTAAAATAGACATCTGTATTTACATTAAACAAAAATTTGTTGAGACCAAGTATTTTGTTAATGTGTTTCATTAAGTTTCTTTTTGAAACACCATGAACCAAATATTCTCAATTCACAGAAAAGCAATTGAAAATTATAGATCTCCAGTGAAATGGGGTAGAACCACATGTTGGAACCAGGTTTCTGCAGAATTTAGGCTGCTTCCCACTTCCATGAAGGAAGGTCATATTTGTAGACCCAAAGATGAATGGATGTGATACTTTACAAGGATATTTTGGCACTATTAGCATATCATTTTTTTTTTGACTGAAGCAGCATTCAAGTCTTGCCTAAGTTACTGGATCTGATTCTAAACAGGCTTGATGGTGGAAGCTGTATGTATGCCAACCTTAAAGGTTCAGGTTAACTGATATTCTGATGGATTTAACCTTCCCTAGTTGGTTTATGTCACTGCAAAGATGGGACTACTGATAAGCAGATCATTGACTTGTTTAATTTGAATTGAAGACAGTGAGAAGCACCTCCCATTTGCTGTTTCATTCCCAAAATACCTGCAATGGCTAAGTCAGCTGGGTACCAAACTCAAGTCTCTCATATGTATGGCAGGACTTGAGCCATCACTGCTTCCTGCTTCCAGCAGAAGCTACAGCTGGGAATGCAACCAAGGCACTAACAGTGTTAACATGAGCATCTTAATGCTAAGCCAAATGCTGGTATGGGAGTTTATGTTGACTGCTAGTCTTCTTAAAATGGTTTGGAACAGCAGGAAGCTAGAATTTGGTTATGACTTTAACATTTATCTTATTTTCAAAATCTTCATGTCACCCAAAAATGATGTCCCTTTTTTCTGTTATTGAATCCACTGACATAACAAAAAATGGCAGACTAAGGTTTCCAGTCTGTTTCAAATTTGTTTTCCTGTCCTTTCTTTGGTATTTACAGCTGAAGATGCAGTGGAACAAGGAACTACGTGTTTCAGGAACTTGAATGGTTTTCAGTTATTCAAAGTGCAATACAGGAACTGGATGTTCCCCCTCAGTTTTGTACCTGTGGATGACATTTGTAGAGATAATCAAATTAAGGGTTTATGTTGTGTGGCTTACTTTATTAGAAGGGTTTCCCAAAGTCTCATAAGATCTTGCATTGTGGGAGTCCTACCACATAGCATTTGCCTATCACGGTGTAACCTGATCCTTTTAATAACACTTGGCAGGGAGAAAAGCTTTTAAGCCGAGATCTCAGAGTGCACAGTGAACATTTATTGCCCAATTCTCGGAACCCCACTCAGCGAGGAAGCGTTTATTAAGATGCAGATTTCTTTTAAGAATCCATCTGGAGTTTTGATAGGATTGAAGCAGGTCAGAATTCCTTGAGGTAACAATTCCCCTTCTTTAAAACCTGGTAGATTCCTTGGTTCTGGATCCTTACAGAGAACAACTGTTCTCTAAGAAATAGTAGCTGAATTAATGAATGTATGGACGTGTGGGCTTTATATTGGTAACTGTGAGTGTAAAGGTCCTTTCATGGGGCAAGGAGCACGCTTATATATTTACTGAGATTGCTGAAATTAGGATTAGGAAAGAGTACACCTTGGGGTTAAAGAGATGCCCTGAGGAAATCCAGCAGCCTGAGGGAGGTGCCTACAGGGTCTTGAAGGATGAGTAAGAGTTCGGCGCGGTAGGAGGTGTCTCTGCCGGTACAGGGGTTCTGGGATGGGCAGATGTTTAGTGACCACTTAGAGGAGGTGGTGAAGGTACCGTTTCCTGTCGCCAGGAGTCCTGACTGGAACAGATTTCCTGGATTGCTCCTGCCAGAGTTTACAAGTTTGGCTCGGTTCTGCAGCAGCGAAATCCCGAGTCTCAAGGACTCGCCCTAACCGAAAGACAGGCAGCCTAACAACAAGCCAGTGGACTCCTGGGCGCTGGAGGATTTAAGAAGGTAGAGAGGCTAACCTTCCACCGGTCCCTTAAACCAAGGCTTGGCCCTCCAGGGGCTACCTCGCTTCCCCAGCAGGTGTTTGGGGTTAGCGGTTGGAATCTGGCATGCCAGCCTCTGCCCCGAGCCCCTAGGCGGAACTAGAGAACTCACCCGCCTGGATCCCGCAGCCAGCGCCTGCTCTCCCTTCCGCTCCCGCAGTCTCCCCGCCTGCCCGTCTCGTGAGAGGACCCGTGGGTTCCAGCCCTGCGCCCTCCTTCCCGTGTCCCTGGGGGCGGGGGGGGGGCTCTCTCCTCAGGTCCCTCCCGGTCAGCAGCCGAAAGGCCGACTCTGTGGTTTCCTTTCATTTTATCATTCGGCCAAACCTGGCGATTAAGGCGCGAAACCAACAAAGAGTTTTCTTCCCACCTTAACCTTGCACACAATCCTTTAACAAATTAATTAATCCTAATGAATTAACACTTCATTTATTTAAACGCGCTACAGTCCATGAATTAAATTTTCATGCAGTGATTAAAGGCTGTTAAAATATGCATGATTTCGTTAAAATTTTATAATAAATCAGGGCAATGTGTTACATGACAAGGCAACTATTTCCCAGTCCCTCGCAAGGGGCTTTGATATGTGCGAGCGGCAGGGAGGAGGGGCGGCTGGCTGGAGAGCGGTGGAGTCGGCGATGGGACCCTGCTCCACACTCCCGGCTCCCGGCCTTGTGGTTTCGTCCGCGGTTTCCAGACCCTCTGGGGGATCCTGCTCCCGGAGGCAGTTTGATGAGGAAGACCGGCGCCCGCCTCTTGCAAGAGCACTGGTGGGGGTTCCCGGGAGTCTCTCTCCCTGCTGTGTGTCTCCGCCAGCACAGCACCCAGCCTCGGGGCATGGGAGGTCCAGGATGGTGCGGCCGGCCTGCCGGCTAGGTGGGGCAAGAGAAAGCGACAGAGCTTCCAACTGGTTGGACAGTGTGGCTTGTTTCTTGTTGGTGCCTGAACTGAAACCTGGAAAGCCCTGTTCTGCCCGGCGCGCTCGCCCACCTTGGAGAGGGGCCAGGGTGAGCCGGGGTCGCCTCTGCTCCCTCCCCATGGGAGCCAACTCACAGGTGCCAAGCTATCCACAGGGACTGGGCAACGGGTCCTGCGAGCAGGAGGGCGTGGCTGAGCCTCTGTGAGGTCTAGCCCGAGGTGTCCTGCGTCTCCGTTAGGGTGTCTGCCGGGGGAGGTATCCATTAAGAGAAGAGAGCCAATGGATGGACACGGTCGTGTTTCTGTGTACTTCACGCCAACATTCAGGGAGCCCAGCCACCAACTTCCCGGAACGCATCATCCGGGACGCGGGGTCACCAGCGACATTTCGGGGCAGGGTGGTCCACAGGCAGAAAAGTTACACCCAACGCCAAGTCGTGTTTTGATTCAAAGGCCGAAACAAAGAGAAGAGTGCGTTTTCTACCGATTGAACCCCAAGTCCGGTGCTTCCTTGGGGACGCAGTGGGTGCGGGTGCCGGGCAGTGATGGCCAGGAGCGGGGACGATGGCTTCCAAGAAACCTCCCAGCCATAGCAAGTGCTAGCCCGTCTGACCGGGTCCTCCAGCTGGCCGTGGGGGGCACAGCCGCGGCCCTGGTCGTAGTTGACGGAGGTCAGCACATCAGTAGGTCGTACAAGCCCTGGCGCTATCCCCTGGGAGCAATGTGACCGAGGTGGGCGAGGTGGGCGAGGGGCGAAGCTGGGCCGGCAGGACCGTGGGGAGGCGGCCCCGGAGGGGACACGAGTAGCAAGCCGAGTCTCCGTGCTGTCTGTAAGCCCCGGGTTAGGCCTGTGGTTCCCACTGAATATACATAACAGCCTGAGAGGCCCTTACAGCCATTACCCCTGTGGGTCCGGGAGGCTTCCCCAACCCCAGCCCGGCTCCCTGGCGGCAAGCAACGTGGCATCCGATCCTGCAAGGAGCCCAGAGATGCTCCAGCTTCTGTCGCTAGGCCCCAAAGTGCCTGGGGGCCTGCAAGTGGGCTGGAATCCTGGACTCGGCAAAGAGCAGGGAGTGAGGTGGCTGGGGCGGTTGGTCTCCTGCCCAGACAGGAACAAACTCCACACTGGTCAAGTCAACATTTCCCAAGGACCGCCCCCCCCTCCCCGTGGCTAAATTCTAACACTTCAGATGGTTTTTGGTCCCTTGAGTGGGAATGAGGGTGGGGGGAAAGAGTGACTACAGAGTCTATCACCAACTTTGCCCTCCTCCAGGCTGGAAGAAGGAAGGCAGCATCAGACTGGGCAGCCCTGTCAGGCGCACAGGGCGCCTCACAGGCACAGCACACAAATCGCCCGTGGTGGCACACGGACCCTCCCCTTGTACCGTGCCTCAGCGGCGGCTCCTCTCTCCACTCAGGGAAGGGCTGTTTCCTGTGTTCTGGAAGGAGGTAATGCCAAAGGAAATGTGAAGGGAGGCCTGCCAAAGGAGGAGAAAATTAATTAATGAGGAAAAGAAATGTGTTTCTGATCCAGATGATAGACTCCCGGTCCCAGGGGGCGGAAATTCCTTAGAAATCAATAGTGGTGCATTCATTATCCCTCTCTTGATAAAATGCAAAGCTCTAAGACGGGGTGTGGGGAGAGGAGAGATCTGTGCTAGGCATTAAAGACGGGAGAGGAGGGGAGAAGGTAGAATGCCCAGGAACCTCTGCCAAGGCTCAGACTCTATGTGGGCATCATCAGCACAGGCAGTTGGGTGAGCTGATCCCAGGTCCTGGGGAGGTTCTAGTGGTTACAGCAGCTGCCTCACTCCATAGCCAGTGACTGAGCCACCAGCCCCACCCCAGGAATGTGTCGGGATAACTGTCCAGCCAACACCTGGCCCTAGTCCATTTTGAGTACCGCTCCCGTCTTCACACCTGTTATACTTGTTTCATAAATACGTTTCACCTGTGGCTTCCCTGGCCTCCCCAGGTACTCACCAGGCTGCCAAGCCTCCGGAGGGCAGGTGCCCATATTTTATAACTTTTCTTCTACACTGTCTTGCACTGGGTCAGTTTGGTAATCCACAAACATTTGAGCATGGAAAAAGCAGTAGCAAAGATATAAGGAAAGACATCTAAAAATAACTTTAAAATAATCATAGAACAATACACATAAAAACAAGTACTGCATTACCTGGAGAAAGCACACCCACCCTGCCCAGAATTCAGCTCTCTTGGGGATCTGCCTGCAATCCCAGCCAGTCCTGGCTGCATGAAATTCTTTGCTTTTTCCTCCTGGCCCTCTCCAATTGACTACTTCTCTTCCTTTCTCTACCCATGTATTGATTCATGATGGGATCTGGAGGTGGCCTAAATGGGCTCCCCGTTGGTGGGGAGGGCGGAGGAGGGAGGGAAGGGCAGGACTGTGCCCTTGGCCCTAGCATTTCTAGCTTAAATCTAAACAACCAAAGAGATATTCTGGAGAAACAACTGGCGTCACAGTGAGGTGAACAGGCATCCCTGCTGTCCAAAGACAGGTGAGCTAGGAAAAGAGTTCTTGACAAATGGTACAGCCTTGACTTCAGGCCAGGCCAGGCCTCCAGGTTGGGGCTATTGAAGGTCTCGCAAAGGTTGAAGAGGAAACTAAACTCCAGTTGGGTTACTTAGCAGCTCTTCATCTCTGCAGGTGCACTTGGCAGTATTTGTGTTTCTGGGCTATCCCTTCTAGTGTCTCTAAAGGCCAGACTTGCTGGAAGAGCAGTGGAGAACTCCAGGTGCTAGTGGTGCCACCAGCCATGCTCGGTCAACCCCACCCTCTGTCCCCACGGGAGAGCACGTGGACTGACTGCCAAGGGTGTCAGGAAGGATTAGGTTAAGCCTGCACACCCTGGTGTGAAGACAATCTGAGGACTCTCTCTTCCCCTCCAGCGCTGCCCGCCGCTCCTCTTCCATCCCCGGTGGAGCTAAAGTTGCATTTAGCGTTCCCAGAGGATCGCGTAATGAATGGAGAAGCGGCTCCTGCTCGCGCCAGCAAGTGAACATCCTTCTCCCTTCCCTCTAGGGTTCGAAAGGAAGGGAGGGGGTGGGAGGACGGGAAAGAACAAAAAGAACGCCGTGGTGACGCCTGTGGGCTCTTCTTGGAATCTGAGTAGGTTTGCTAAATACCGACTAAATTCATGCAAAGCTGAGATTAAATCCGCTGGAACGCAGTTTTAGGTTTATAGAGATGAGAGGTGTTCTTTGGTGGAAATGTGGACCTCCTTGGTGTGCGAGAGACCAGGCAGATTACTCATTTGATCCCTGTCTCCCATGAGCAGCCCCTTGCCGCTCTCCAGCTCTCTCTGGCAGATGTGATAACATCTGGGCGGTTATTATCACCCCGGGTAAGCATTGTGTCCCCGGAGACTCCAGAACTGTGGCTCCCAGGAGAAGCCCCTCATCCACCTGCCGCGGAAGAGCCATACAGCAGGCTGGCTAATTGATTTACTTTTCTCAAACTCTGATTTCACAGTCATTACCAAACAAGACAAAACAAAACAAAATTAAGGTTGGACTAGAGCTGGCGCCTGCTCTTTCAACTCAATTTGAATTAGTGATTTGATTCAGGCTTTCCTGTCAGTTACTTAATCCTGTCTTAGTATATTAAAGAGAAAAGTGTAAACAGAGGTAAGAAGCCAAGAGATGAAATGATGCTAAGGGAAAGAAAGTTCTCTTTCTTTGAAGTGTTCTGTTCTTCCTGGACTTTCCAGCACGTGTGTGTGAGTGAGCAAGCTAGGAGCAAAGGCTCCCAGCCGCACTCTACCCCCTATTTTCTCCTTTTGATTACTGAAAACCTCAGATCACCTGGAGCTCGTTTGAAATGTAGGTTTGTACATTTAAAGCAGACAAACAATACGAGCTACGCACCACCTCAACAGCCATTTCCGAGTAGAAAGCACAAGCTCCTGTAGCTCCTAAGTGGTTGTCACCGGCGGTGCCTGACACAGCTATATCCACAACAATAACAACAACAAAGTATGTGGAGGAAATTAAATTATACAGAAATCAATAGCGTCTGCCTGCTTCAAACAAACGTCTATCACCACTAGTATTCTCCGGGAATCTATTTATAAACCTTGATAGAAACAGGTTCTTGCAGCCCAAGACAGCACCTTCTGTATCTCCGTGTTGTTATGTTTCTGTGTATACAGAGGAATGCGCGGGCATAATTTAACATACAAATGCCCAGCTCTATGCATTATATAACAGCTTGTTAGGCATCCCGGAGAGGTGTACCTAAATAATGCGCATATATTCTGGGCGTGTGACGGGAAAGGGGTGGAGGGGAACCCACGGAGGGGCGTGCGCGCATCCTGTCTTTCCGCCTCGAAAAGTGCCTACCCTCAGACAATAGCTGGCCCTTCTGATCTTTCCAGACCCGCGATGGGAAAGGTGAGGCATTCAGTGCGCATGCCCGGGCAGCCACAGGTGCATCACCTGCGCTGTCCTTGCCGGTGGTCACTGTAAGAGTGGCTCCCACGCGCCGGTCACCGCCGGTGGAGCGCGCGCGCGCGCGCAGACGCACCGCGCGGCCGAACGGGGAGAGCGCGCGCCAGACCGACGGCGGAGACAGCTGACGCCTGTCAGCGCGGCGGGGCCGCGAGCTCTCGCGAGAGCTCCGCGGGCCGGCCGCGAGAAGTGGGGCTCAGGTGTAAGAGGAGCGCTTCCCGTCGGCGCGCCGGGCTAGAGCTCTCGGAGCAGCAGGGACGGGAGGCCGGCGCGCGGCGCGCTGCGCGGGCGGACGGAGCCTCGGGCGGCGGCCGGAGCAGCGAGCCGCCCGCTGCGCGGTTGTCGCCGCCGCCGCCTCGGAAGGGAGGCCGGGGGAGCCTGCGTGCGCACTTTTGCAGCGGACTTTGGAGTGTTTGTGGATTTACATACCAAGTCGCCAAGATGATGTCCATGAACAGCAAGCAGCCTCACTTTGCCATGCATCCCACCCTCCCTGAGCACAAGTACCCGTCGCTGCACTCCAGTTCCGAAGCCATCCGGCGGGCCTGCCTGCCCACGCCGCCGGTAAGCGCCCGCGCGCCCGCGGCCCTCTCCCCCTGGCCGGGACGCTGCATGTCGGGTGCTGCTCCGGACAGCTCTGGGTGCGGGGGACTCTGTGGGCTGGGGTGTGTGTGTAGGGGGGTGTTGATAGAGGAATCCCACTGTGAGGCGTGTTGTGTCCCCACCCTGCCTTTGCGATGTCTTCGTGTCAGGCACCCGTGACTGGAGCGGGGAGCTCTTGGGGCCTCGGTTCCGGACTTGCCTCCACTCTCTCTGTGTATCTCACGCCTCCAGACGGCGGTTTCTGTGTGCTTGGGGGGTGTGCACGGGTCCCCAGCTGCGAGTTACATCTCCATTTCTTGTTCTTCTCCCCCTCCTTTTTCGTCTCCTGTAACCCCCGTCTGTCCCCGGAATGTGTTCCTGTGGCCCCTCTCTGCACATCCCGGCCCCTCTGTGTTGCCCCCATTCCATTCTGCCCGCTGTTCCACTCGTCTCGCTGTTACTTTGGTGGCTTTGTGTTTGCCTTCCGCCTGTTGTGCTCTCTGGCGTGTGTGTGTGTGTGTGTGTGTGTGTGTTGTTTTTGTTTGTGTTTTTTGGTTTTTGTTTTTTGGTTTTGGTTTGGTTTGTGTCGCCTGCAGCTGCAGAGCAACCTCTTCGCCAGCCTGGACGAGACGCTGCTGGCGCGGGCCGAGGCGCTGGCTGCTGTGGACATCGCCGTGTCCCAGGGCAAGAGCCACCCTTTCAAGCCGGATGCCACGTACCACACGATGAACAGCGTGCCCTGCACATCCACGTCCACCGTGCCGCTGGCGCACCATCACCACCACCACCACCACCACCAGGCGCTCGAGCCGGGCGACCTGCTGGACCACATTTCCTCGCCGTCGCTGGCGCTTATGGCTGGCGCTGGTGGCGCAGGCGCGGCGGGCGCTGGTGGCGGCGCCCACGACGGCCCGGGGGGCGGCCCTGGCGGCGGTGGCCCCGGGGGCGGTGGCCCTGGCGGCGGTGGCCCCGGGGGCGGGGGTGGTGGCGGCCCCGGGGGCGGTGGCCCAGGCGGTGGCGGTCCCGGCGGTGGCCCGGGCAGCGCGCTGCTGGGCGGCTCGGCCCACCCACACCCGCACATGCACGGCCTGGGCCACCTGTCGCACCCGGCGGCCGCTGCCGCCATGAACATGCCGTCTGGGCTGCCGCACCCCGGGCTGGTGGCGGCCGCAGCGCACCACGGCGCGGCAGCAGCAGCAGCGGCGGCAGCGGCCGGGCAGGTGGCTGCTGCTTCGGCTGCGGCAGCCGTGGTGGGCGCAGCGGGCCTGGCGTCCATCTGCGACTCAGACACGGACCCGCGCGAGCTCGAGGCGTTCGCTGAACGCTTCAAGCAGAGGCGCATCAAGCTGGGTGTGACGCAGGCCGACGTGGGCTCGGCACTGGCCAACCTCAAGATCCCGGGCGTGGGCTCTCTCAGCCAGAGCACCATCTGCAGGTTTGAGTCGCTTACACTGTCGCACAACAACATGATCGCGCTTAAGCCCATCCTGCAGGCTTGGCTCGAGGAGGCCGAGGGCGCACAGCGGGAGAAAATGAACAAGCCTGAGCTCTTCAACGGTGGCGAGAAGAAGCGCAAGCGGACTTCCATCGCTGCCCCGGAGAAGCGCTCCCTCGAGGCCTACTTCGCCGTGCAGCCCCGGCCCTCGTCTGAGAAGATCGCTGCCATTGCTGAGAAACTGGACCTTAAAAAGAATGTGGTTCGGGTGTGGTTTTGCAACCAGAGACAGAAGCAGAAGCGGATGAAATTCTCCGCCACTTACTGAAGGAGGGAGCAGCGGGTGGGGAGGCACGGCCCGCTTGGTGGGGATAACCCACTGTACTGATGCTCTGGGAAGTGTCCCTTATCCTGCTTGCGACTAGGGGCGCGCCCCTCTCCTCTGCCTGCTGCCTTTCCTGTATCCCAGCCTAGAGGTTAGAGGCAGGAGGTGGAGAAAAGAGAGGCCGGAGGGTGCGGAGGGTGATGGGGTATGGGGGAAAAGAAAGCCGACGCTGGACATGGGTTTCAGAGGAGCAGGATGGTTCTGGGGGTCGGGTGGGGGGAGACCGGGAAGGGTAGGGAAGTGGACTGTTTTTGACCAGAGACATTTGTCCGAATCTCTCCTGGGACCAAGAAACCATGTACAAAAAACAAACAACAAAAATCAAAACCCACAAACCTACCAGTCATCCAAAAAAAAAAAAATGCTAGACAAATAAAGACAAGCTAAAACAAAGCAGAACAAACACAAAGGAAAAGTGCTTTAGAAATTTAACTCCGGAGAGTCGCAATCTGCAGCTTCATTTACCCAAGAAAGAGTAAAGGCACCATTGACTACCACCGCCCCAACCCTGCACTCCCAAGCGGAGTCAAAAACCAAATGAATCGGAAGGTGAAATTCTGGGAAGCCAAGCTAGTGGTTCTGTCTGCGTGTTTAATTTTCCCCTCTTGCTAAGGCCCGCTATCCATAGCTTCTTTGGTTCATTTCTTGGGCTCCAAGGAAACCCTAATGGCTGCTCTCTAGCAACGGAATGAAGCGGGCACAACTGAAGTCAGGGTGTGGGACTGGAGACAGGCTGCAGGATGTGGTGGGGTACACAGCTTCCAGTGGCCCAGCCTGCCTCTGCAGCCTAGTTTCCTGTCACTTGTGGGATGTTAAGGAGTGCTACGCAGAGTCTATGAGCAGACTGGAAGGTGGAATTTAGAGTCTCCAAAAGAAGTCTTTTATCCTACGAAAATCAATTTTCACAAGATTTTTCTCTTTAAGTTTTGCTGTTGTATCTTTGATACAGAAAACAGTTTCAAAAATCAGCTTTTCCTCCCACTCATAGAACTTCGCTGCTCTCCTAATCATTTTTTTTTTTTTCCAGAGGGGTTTATTTTCAACGGATTTCCTCCCCTCCTGATTTGAATCCTGTGATGGGATGAAGTTACTTAGGAGAGCTCCTTTCTTTGCCTCTCTTGCCTGTTTCTCTCCACTGAACAAGCCTCATCTTGCTCTTCTGGGTTCCCTTTCCTCCTCTCTTGGAGAAGATGGAATGACTGAAATGTGAAGAGTTTGTGCTTTCCATTTGGGCAGGACTTAACTGTGAGAAAAATCATCTCAATCCCAGAAGAGAGGATGACAGAATTAAAGCCCCCAATCCCAGGTTGTTTATTTCAAAGAAGTCTGCATGTAGGGAGGAGGGAAACAAAGGATTTTTCTTATCATCATTATTATGATTAAAGAGTTATTTATTACTGGGGATACATGTTGGGTAGCAAAAGCTTTGATTTGCACTATCAGTCTCCCAGATAGAACACCATGTATAGTACTTCATAGTAATAATCAAAGTACCTTATGAGCTGCTGAGTTTTTTTTTTTTTTAATGAGACAGTTGAAGGTGGAGAAGGGATATGCCTGCTTTGTGCACAAACCACTCTGGAGCTCATGTGCAGATGGCTTGTTACCCTGCTTGAATTGAAACTAGAAAACAGGACAAGCCAGAAAGGTAAAACAAACCTGCTGTTTAATGAGAGACTGTACTCACGCATGATCGGAAAGGTGCAGAAGGAAACACAATTAGGTCTCACTCTGGTTAGGCATTATTTGTTTAATTATGTTGTATATTATTGTTTGCAGCGCAAACATTCTATGCATTTGAAACTGAGCACTCAACTGGACTAGCTTTCTGGTAGACCGTTTCGTGGCTAGTGTGATTTCACAGTCTACTGCCTGTTTCCACTGAAAACACAGCAATCTTGTCATATTGTATTTAGAGGAAAACGAGAAAAAGGAAGATGCTTGTAAATATTTTATTTAGCACACACAATCACAGTGGTTACAAACCGCCAGTGTTAATCCTGAAATGTCTCACACACTGATCTACCTTTCCATGTATGTCTGCTGAGCTTTCTCCTTGGTTGTGTTTTTTGCTCTATCACCTTCCTCCTGCCCCACTTCTATCAGAACCATTTCTGTGCGCCAAACTGCAACAGGGGGATGTGTCCCAATACACTTACAAATAAAACATAACTGAAAGAAGAGTAGTTTTATGATCTGGGTGCATTTTTGTGTTTATACTGGGCCAAGTCCTGGTAGAGCCGTTCAACAAATGAAACCTAATTCAACAGCAAAAAACTCAACCAGTTAAACAAATAAAAAAGGAAGGAGGATATAGTGAATAATGAATTAAAAAGAAAAGGATAAGAATGAAAAATTTTTCCCTGAATCAGAATTCACTTTCAGATAACTCATGTGAACAGTGGTGCTCTGAATAAAATGAATTCTATATTGCCTGTGTTACCACAGTTTTGTTTTGTTTTGTTTTTCTAAACAGCACTCAATTCAGAGTGATGGAAGTAATAAATAACCAGGCACTGAGAATAAACTTTTAAATCAAGGATTAGGAATGGAAGCATTTGGAGATTATGTTGTAGGCTAAAAAAAAAAAAAAAAAAAAAAAAAAGCTTCAAAAACTATAACAATGAAGTGACTTTTCTTTGGAAATCAAATTTCGTAAGATCCACTGATCTTCTCAGATACCTTGTCAAACGCTCTGTTTCCTCTGGAACATTTCCTGTGCCGCATATTGCTCCAGAGTGACCAGACATTCTTGTTTCTTGGTGACTTGAGACTAGAGCAGATGCCAAATGTACAAAGTTTCTTATTCGTTGGGCTTTAGCTTCTGAAGTCAACCTATTTTAGCCAAATCTTAATCTCACCGGCAAATCTGTGAAAAACACTTGATGTTCAAAAAAGCAAAGTACATTAAAAAAAAAGCTGTGATTTTAAACAGTTGTTAATGTTTTAAAAACACAGAAGTATTTTTTAAAATAGATCTCTTCCATCAAAATTGATTTGTTTCTCTTGTTATTAACTTGATATATCATCAAAGTTTTTAATAAAGTGCATTTGTAAAAAAAATGTTATTTTATAGAGAAGTATGACCGGATTTCATTGCTAAAGAATCAGGAATGAACAAAGTGAAAAGATTTAAGGAGGTGTATTTTTTTATCTGCTCAGAGTGGCAGACAAATACAGTTGTATTATGTCATAAGGACCAATGTTTGTTAGGATTGTTTTGTGTTAAGCAGAATCCTTATGGAATATAAAGAAAGCTATTATGTTAAAAGTCAGATCATAAACATACCCGCTTTGCAGAGTTTCCTATTTCATGTAGTAGGAAACTGCACAAAACAACAAAAAAATTTTTGCTTTCTGGTAAGTGGATCTATATATGGATAGAATAGTAAGTATGGTAAGATGCCTTTAAGTGTCACTCCAGTTCATTCCTAAGGAAGATCTAACGTCCTGACAAGAGCTGGAACATCTCAGCCATAGCTTGACCTTTGAAAGTTTTCCTTTCTGAAGAGCGGAACCTTCCTCTATGCGGATTCCCATACCTGTGAGTGTCTGGGAAGGCGGGAGGGGTGAAATGTGTGGGTCGGATTCTTTTGAAGACTAGTAACTTTTTGAGAATAATCTCAAAGTAACTTTAAAAGTGTGGGAGACTTCGTTTGCGTTTCAGCTTCTGAAGAATGCAGGAATGAGGTTGAGTAGGAAAAGCAAAAGAAAAATGAGTTTGAAATGCATCTCCCTCCTTTAGGCCACCGGCTTCAATTCGCTGTTTTCTGAGGTCCAAGCTCCGGGTCTTGCTCCTTCCGCAGGGCCGGACCCATCAGCTGCCTTCTGAATACATCTTTTTGGTTGTTGTTTAATGCGTGTTCTGACATTGCTCTCACATTCGATTACACTCTCATAAATAAACCGTAGGCACCCACGGCCGTGATGGTATCGATTTTTACTGTCTAGTGATACTCAGACTCGAGTTCTCACACGTGGCCACGCCAAGAAGCGACGGGGTGCCCCGAGACCGCTGCACCGCCCTGGGTTTCTTGCCCGCATTCTGGACTTTTCCAGATCGTACCCGCCTATCGTAGCCCTACCCCTGTCTTCCCATTGCTGGACTTTCAAAATTTTGGTCCTTCGAGTTGGAGCTGGGGCTTCTGACCCCGTCAAAAACCAGCAGTCCCCATCCCTTTTACACGGCCAGGGAGGCCAGCGGGATGCTAAAGGTGGTCCTCACCGGACTACCGCTTCGGTTCTGCCATCGGTGTTCTTTGCCGCCGCAGCTCGAATCCCAGGAGGGGACGCGCACAGTCTTGGCTGGCTGTTTCAAAGGAGATCGAGCTTAATTGATTTTTTAAAAATAGCAGCCGAATTCTAATTCTCACAGGGGCCTCTTTTTCCACCTGCGAGATAAGCCTTGTCGCTATAATTACGTTATTTAATATTTGATCAAACCTTAGCGCCACTGCGGCTCCGGGCGCCGCGCGGGCTCCCAGGGCAGCGGGCTCGAGACGCGGCCGGAGCGCGGCCCAGCACGTGCGGCGAGGGCGCGCCGGCCGCCCCACTCGGGCTGCCTCGCCCTCTGAATAATTCATGACCGCAGGGGTCTGGAAATTAATAAAATGAATGATAACAAGAAGCTAATTAAAAACTTTCCTAATTGTTTGTCAAGTCAGCTTGGTGGGAGACGGGCAGCCCTCTCCGCCTCCCACCCCGAAATCTGGCGGCTCGCGGAGCTGGGAGCCCAGTCGCCCAGCGCTCGCCCGACTCCGGGAGTGAGCTCGGAAACGGCCGCGCGGGCGCCTCAGCGTCTTCTCGCAACTCCGAGGCCGCCACTTCACAACGTGCCCCGGCCATTAGCGCCCCCCAGTGTGCGAGCCGCAGCGGCCGTGGGGCCCCGAGGCTTCCAGCGGCCGGAGGTTGCAGCTCTGCTCGGACGCTGGGGCAGCCCCTTCCCGCGAGCTCTGACCCAGAGTCCAGCCGGCGCCTGGAGGACCCGAGCTGGTTAGCAGCCCCAGGCCTGGGCGTCCGGCGCGCGTGCGCAGAGACGGCCGGAGGCTGCGGGCGGCCGGGAGCGCAGGGAGCGCGCGGAGGCCGCGCATGCGCGGGGCGCGCGGAGGGCCCTCGGAGCCGCGAGCCGGCGTTCCGCCTCTCCAAATGAGGCGCTCCCTGAGGTGGTCTCCTCCCACTCGTTAAGGGTCTTGGAGGATATTCCGAGAGAAAAAGGGAACGGACTGGATCCGTATCTCGCAGAGGTGACAGATGCTGTCCTTCGCCGCCCCGCGCCCCCGCTGGGCCGCCTCAGTGGACCGCAGACAAACTTTCAGAACGGGCTCTCGGGGTTTGAAAGGACCGAGAGACAAACGCGACCTTGGCTTTTTTGTTAGTTGTGCTGAGGCGCACAGTACCACGTCCTGCTCCCGATCTGACGTTATCGGACAACCGAAGGAATGAGGGGCGCCCGGCTTATTGTCCCGGGCAGTTTCGGGGGAGTCTTGAATTTAAAGCTGAGGTTGAACAATGTCGACCCTGAGAGAAATCCGCAAAGCACAGATAATCCGATCTAGGTCCTGATCCCCCCGAACTCTGTGGTGGGACAGAAAGTTCGTCCCGTTCTTCACCAGGAGTTCGCACCCGCCGGACGTCGCTTCTGTCGGGTTTAAAAGGGATGGGGACACGAAGGGATGAAGGGAAACGGAAGTGAGAGGTGGGGGAAGCAGAGATCCTGGAGTAAAGTTGGCAAAGGGAAAGATGGAGGATGGGTTTCTCTGGATTAGGAGGAATAGAATCACCGACAGAACTTTGTTGGGTAATCGACGTTTGGCCTCGGTGCAGCGTACTGTACACACACTTTTGTAGACATGGATGCGAAGAGAAGAAACTGTTGACACGTCCCAGCCGTGGAAATTCACTCACACCGGTCTCTGTATCCTCCCCTCCGTCCCCCAACCGCCCCGCCAAGTGTTGACAATAAACATTTAATGAAGGCAGAGACCTGGCTGTCTCCAGACAGTGTCAGAATACTTTAAGGAGACCATTAGCGCAGCTTCGTGCGCTTCAAACACCGCGCGCTCCACGCTCACATTATATACATACATACATATGTGTGTCTGCATATATGTGTGTGTGTATATATATATATATATGCAATATGTGAGGCAAATAATACGCTCCTGTGGCGCAGCAATCGTCCTGACACCCCCTGTACTTACTAACAGAAACGAACTCATTGTAGATTACTTACCCGCGCTTAAAAAAAATGTTAAATACAGTTAATGCAATATTAATCGCCTTTTGGTGATATAAAATGCAATATTTTCGGGCAGCTATTGAGCTTTTCTAGAGGAAGAGCTGATGAAAAGAGTCACAGCTGAATAGTGGAGAGAAAAAGCCCGATATTTATTGCTTTTGTTTGGCTTTTGGCTACAGAGACAGGAACCTTCTAATGGGGTAAGGACATTTATTTCATCTGCAATCTATTGCTGTGAGAGCAGGGGCGGCAGATGGGGCTGGTGCGATATTCACAGTGCAATTTAGAGCAAATCCTAATAACTAATAATGATTTATGTTAATTTTGACCACTCCACGACTTTACCAAAGCGTCCAGATGAAAGAAAGAGAAGCGGACAGTGGAAGGAGCTGTGAGCTTGGCGCCGGAGCTCACCCGTTTTGTACTGTGCTCAACCTTAAATTGTGTTTTTTAGAAGTCAGCAGTGGATATTCACACACTTAGAGAGGCAGGTAGGAGGCATTTGACTATGGGCCGAAGTTTTTCCCGAGGGCTTGCGTTTCTTCTGAACGTGTTGCTACACGAGACGGTGACGCTTTTGAGCGGCAGGCGCCTTCCTTCCCGTATAAAATAAAACAGATCCGTTTCAATTGTTTCGTTTGCCTGTGTTCGCGCGCGGCTGTGTGTATGTGTGTGTACTCGCGTGAGAGTGTTTGGGGATCAGGTGTATCTGAGGCACGAATTTGCGCCGGAGCCTTCCCTGGGAAGTGTCCTTTGAACCCGAGGTTTAAAATTGGCTTTAACGCCCAGGAGCGACTCTGGACGCACCACCGCCACGCCTCACACCAAAGTTTTCTTCCTGACTGCTTAAACAAGTTGCCCTTCCCTAATCTTAACTTTCCACCTGATATCTGTCTGGAATCAACTTTTGGATCATTGTCGTCATCTTTCCCCGTCCCTCCAAGGGATTGGGCTTTGAAACCTGGAAGTGCCTGCTGTCTTGCCACCCCTTCGGTGGTGTGACACCACTTTCAGAACCCCAGGGGTGGCTTACAGACGCTGTTCTGCACGGGAGCAGGGGGAATTGGGCTGCCGCGCAGTGCTCTGTAGAGGGTCGGGGCGGATTTGAAAGGGAGGGTGCACCTTGCTTGTGGCCATTTGCTTTTTCTAGTTACCTTTTGCGCGATTTAACGCCTCAGGGCTAGAGTTTGAAAGTAAAACAGCTTCAAAGCTCCTCCTTATTAGCTCTGTATTTGAGAAATCCGAAGATGAAACCACCTAAAAGGTTTAATAGGGCAGAACAGCATTTATTTGCCAAGCAAACAGCCAGAGTGCATATCAAAAGGGGTACAGTGGTTTATCAGCAGGAGTCTGGAAGACAAACTGGGCAAAGCGAATTTGAAGTTATGAGCTTCAAATGAATTAAGTAAGCTTCAAGTGGCATGGATGCTTTGATTTTGAATAGAGCCCCTTCACCAAAACAAGTTTTAATCTGTAAACACGTACATCCTACAGATTTTCAACTACTTTTCAGAGTTGTTATACTTTTTTTTGTTTTTGTTCATAAACTTTCAGATTTTGTAAAATAAAATTGATTACCTCAAATATCACTAAAATAGGATCGCGTCGTCTTGTTTTATAGCTTACAGATTTTAAAATGCACTGAATTTTTTTTCTACTTGGAAAGAAAATCAAGCTCCAGGATTCTGCATTGTGTCTTTTCTAAGTATTTTGGTTTTGTTAGTGAAGAATTTCTATCGGTAACTCTACTGTTACTGTACTGGTAGTATTCCGGGTACAAAGAAGACTTCAGGCAAAATAAATCTTTAAACAATATAAATCTAGGCAGCTGATGGTGCCTGCTGATGATACTCAGGAGCTGGTGAGCATGTGTGAGCTTAAAGCTGTGCCCCCACGTGCATATCTATATACAAACAGACGTCAGCACTTTTTTTTTTCTGTTGTTGTGGAACGTAACCAAGTCTTATTTCTAAACTTTGTTCCAATTCTGCTCCAGTGTTTAGGAGCCAGACTGGCTCCCTTAAAATTGGAGAGTGGTGCATTATTGAAACTCTCTATCAAACAACTCTGGGGTGTAGCCTTTCTGAAAACCCTGGCTCCCGATGAGGTCTGACTGTCTGACTGCACATAAGCCCCTAATATGTTAATGGCCGTAGGGGATGCCTAAGGTAGTATCTCAAGCTGCTTCGCACACCATATGTCAGGCCGTTAGCCACATGGATCTATTAATCAAAAAGAGCTGGTGAGGGAGGAGAGGCTTGCAAAGGGGGAGAATGACAGAGTTGGGGGGAGGGGAGAGGAAAGAAGAAGTATGGTAGGCCCCCACCATTTTCATGACTTGCATTTTAAAAAGTGAATAAAAATGTTTTGAAGACTCAGTAATACAGATTTCTTATCATTGCCCAGGTTATAGACTGTTTATACATGCATGCCTGAGAATTAGCATAGTTCTGATTCTACTGAAATAGTAGGGAATTTTACCTGAGTATCCAGTTTAGGGTGTGGCTAATTGTAAAACATTTATAGCCAAGACTGTCTTGGTGAAAAAAAAAGTTTTTGTTACTATGCTATTTAGTAGATGAGCTTTATTAAAAGTGGTGAGGGAGGATGAGTAAAATGTGTGTTTAGGGGATGGAAGGAGGCATGTAGGGAGGTATCAGGGGAATTTGTAATGAATACATAATTTATTGGGATACATGTGCATGGACAGTAGAGTTTTTTCACCTTTAGTTCTTCTAATAGTAAATGTAAACTGCTTACATTTTTGTCCCTTCCTTTAACAACAAAGTATACAGGATGACAAAATGTATTTCATTCTGTTGAGAGGAAATGAAAAATCATTTAAAAATCACTGTCTCATTTCTGCTTTGTATAGAAGTGTCTCTTGCTTTTGAATGTTTAAAAATATCTTTCAGTTAGATAACTACTTTAGGAAGTTGGCACAACCTAAGAAGTAATTACATACTCAGCATGAAGATGCTGTGAGGGAGCCTATTAAGTCTGCAGGAGAAATATTTAAAATTTTCTTGAAATGATGGTTAAGTCTCAAACTTGCCACTTTTAGGAAGATAAGGCAAAAGTATAAATTTTAAAATGTCAGAAAAATATGTTAGAAAAAAAGTAGGCGCTTAGGTTTGAAAGTTTTATTCTTTTCATGTGCCATGCTACCTTGGAATAGAGAAAATATAAAATAAAAAATCAATTCTGGCATATTTGCTTATTGCTTTAATTGGTACTTAGTGATAACATGCCAAATGAAGATAATTTTTAGATTGCTAACTTTATTTTAATATTATAATTAGTGATTGAACTTGGAAAAAACACCTGGAAAATAATTTTCACAATTTGTGTCATGATTAGTAAGGCTTTTGCTGTAGCAGTGAGAGTATGAGAGTTGAATGACTGAAAAGTTTATTGATCTTAAGGTTAAATATATATATATACACACATATATATAATCTCCAAATGATTTGCTGCTTATATGTTGAGATCACAGTTTTCATTCACACTACAATCTCTGTCATTTACATAGACCATAATACCAGATTATGCTTGTCAGGAAAAGGAGAGAGAGCACAGCAGAGAGTTTTTGCATGTATAATGTAAAAATACATTGAGGAATGTATTTGAGAAGTCATGCTCAATTATAAGAAATAAGATTATACATTGAAATTTATTGCTATATTTATAGTATAAAAGTGAGATGTTTTCTACAATGCATTAGATTGAACATATTAAGTGTTTTCCATTTTTCACAAACCTATCTGTGTGGAAGTTAAGACCTCAGCTACTGGGGAGTGTCAATATTGGTAGCTGTCTTTAAAAAAATCTTATTACTTTACATTACCTAGTTTGGAAAATCATCTGTAACTGTTAGTTGAAAAAATAATTTAAAATAATAATTTCACTGTATTGGAAAGCTGTAGTCTATCTGTATTTATGAGGAATTCTAAAGGCTTAGATTTCACCCAGGAGATGAGGAATCCATAAAGAAAGCATCATCCTGAATCTCAAGAGTAGCTGGATAGGGAGGAAAACTTATTATCTTTAAATTTTGGTGCATGCCACTAGCCTTCATTTTTTTCCATTGTAGTTAAAAGGTAGCCCATATATCTGTCGCTTTGGGTTTCCAAAGACTCGTAACTTAATTCCTTCAGGCTATTCATCAGCTCAGTAATTAAACTAGCAAATGGATGTAAATAAAGTGAAATTGGTTTCATGACAGATGAGGCGAAGAGGCCTCTGACATGAAACAAGGCAGGACAATAATGATTGCAGCAGCATCAGGCCATGGAAGGAACCCCCGCTGGATTTATTAGGTGCTGCAAGTGATTTGCTGGAAGCGGGCAAGACATGAGCACTCTTTAATTTGACAGGAATTTTGCATCCTAAAGAGCATATTGAAATATAAATCTGGAAACAAATTCAGCAAACTGTAAACAGAAGTATCACTGGATAGAAAGGGCTATTCACTATTTTAGAAGAAAGAAGAGAACTACCCTCGCCCTTGCCATCCTCCTCCTCCCTTGTATAAGGACTTCATTTGCACAATTTGTTATCTAAATCTAGGATGTGACAAAATAATTCTGAAACTTCTCTTTCTACTTAGTGAAATCTAGTGTTATTTAGGGTTAGCAGTGTTGGATTCCCAGGTTTAGTTACCAGAAGAAACAACGAACACAATAGATGATACAAAACCTAGCATGAGGAAAACATGTGTGACATTGGGGGAGGGCTATCACATGGTCAACAAGGAGAGAAACCCTGATGTTCAATTTATCTTACAGAGTGGAGTTACTATTGTATTTACATAAAATCTCTGAAAAAAATGTGTTGGCAGTTCATAACTGCAGCAGTCTGTGCCTAGATGCCCCCCAAAAAACACATCTTTAGCTATAGAGATATTGTTGCTGACCCTTGGTCAGACAAAGGCTTAGTATCACGTACGGAGTTGGCCCTGCAAAGTAAACAGTTCCATAAACTAGAAAGAATCAAACTGCAGCTAAAAATCACAGCATGAAAAAAAGAGAAAGTAGAAGGAATGAAATATTGGCTCACCCAACAAGACCAAAATGGAAATTGAGTCACAATTCCACTACAAGAAGGAAGCTACACATTGGATAAATAAGAAGTATATTCTCACTCTAAGAGATTAGTCTTTTTTTCTCCATGATAAGACAAGAAATAAATTGCTTTGTGTTTAAATGTAGTCTCAATTATTGCTCTTCCTTTCATGAAGAGCAAAGATAAGTGACTCTCCAATTCCTCCACTAGTGGTGCCCTCCTTTCCTATAAGAGCCAAGGTAGATTTTTTCAGCACCATGGCCAGAGCTCTTGGGGACCACTGTGGGGCAACCTTTGAAAGCCAGAGGTAAAATCTTAATATTCCTGAAATTCTGCATATCACTTAATTATTTAGCAGTGAATCTTGATGCTCCATTTGGATGCTAAAATGACTCAGGTCCTCAAATCTTTTAGAAAGCAGTGTTTTACAGGATGGGCTAGGGAAGGGGAAGAAGAGGTTTTTTTCAAAACTCCTAATGAAAATAAGATCTCTAAAAAGCAGATACACTAGCTGTGTGTCCCCTGTCTTCCAATGGTAGGTGACTTTCAGGCCATGAGGGAACTTGTTATGAAAGACAGTTTGATTTCTCCCTGAGCCTGTCCCCCCTTTTTTTAAACAGGAAAATAAGCCTAATTATTTTAAAGTTCTTTTCCAATTGCAAGGCATAAGCAAGTCCTTTAATCATTATACAGTACGAATAGGAGGGGCATATGGAGGAGAATGTCAAAAAGAGGGTGTCAGGGGCAGATCCTCAGAAATCTGTATTCATTTCTGGCTCTTATTTGTTCAGTAATCTCCACCATCATAACTAAATCTTGAAGCACTGATGTAGTTCGAGTTGTTGTTGACTTAACGTCAAAATTCAATCACTGGGGGTTTTGCATCAGCCGGGCTACTTATTTGTCTAATAAATCCGTCATTTTGTAAGAAAAATATTTGAGCAGCCGTACTTGACCTCTTGGTATCCACAAGTCACATTTATTTCTCCCAGTTTACAAATGCAAAATCGAGATGATCATCTAATGCCTGAGGAACTGTGTTGATTTCTGATTGGATTTTAGATGGAAATGTCTATTTTAAATACCTTGTGATTAAATTGTACATATAATAGAATCTATGCATTTTAAGCTGATTCCTGCTTAGAAACTTAACAACCTGGGCTGCTAGTTACACATACTGATGTCCAACAAAAGGGAAAAAAAGTCACACCAAAGAAAAAAAATCCCACAAAAACCTAAACGCACCTTTTCCAAACAGGCACTAAAACTCACGCCTAAGTGGGGGGGATATTAAAGCCAGAGAGTTTTTTAAAAAAAAACTTTAGAAGTTTTCTGATTGATAGGTACCTCAAGATCATGGAGCTAAGGCTTTATGACCTAATCGCAGTTCACATGAGGTTCAGGACTGGGGTATTACCCATCTCCGTGCTGCACGACCCCATCTAATGCCTAGTTGTGACAAAGTGTAGAGAAATCCTTACTGCCATCTGTGGTGTTACGGGCTAAGGAAAATAATGTGTTACAAGTGATCAATTTATCCTCCCTTTTAGCGATGTACTAGGATGCTGGTTGGTATTTTCCAATCGTCCCTTTCTTTCTCCTTATTTGAGAAATCTTCAGTGTAAAGACCACTTTTACAACTCAAATCTTTTGAAAATCTTTGGTCACACAACCAAAAGATCCCGTCGAGATTTTCTCTCAATATTGAGAAGAGGCACTCTCGTCCCAGCTGTTATGGCAAAGTGCTAGAAGAAAAAGGGACAATTAAGAATAGGGCTGGAAAATTGTGCGGAGAAGTGATGAGTCTGGCAGAAACCCGGGCTAGAAATCCTGCAAGCCCTAAGCGCCGGCAGCAGCCGTCCTCCAGGCGTGGCTGGGGCTCAGGCCCCCAGCCTGTGTAGCGTGCTGGGGAGTGTACTGCACCACCGTTGGGGAGACGTGCAGGTGCGGGTCTGTCCACGGGGTCTGGGAACCCTCTGCGTTCTTGGAAGGCCGTGTGCGTGTGTGCATCTGTGTGTCCGTGTCCGCGCGCACTGTTCAATAACTATGGGATGTGTGCAAGGAAGTGTTGCTCCAGCTGGGTTATATCTGAACCCAGCGCGATGGTGCCTGTTCAGGAGCAGGTGGTCAGTAAGGAGCAGAGTCCGTGAGCCCCACTGCCCGCCCCTGACTGCGCGGGATTCCCTGCCTCTTGCAGCCCCGCGCTGGCACCTAGTGAATTGAGGGTCGCTGCGTTTTTCCCTAGACTTTGTCCACTGTTCTTTCATGTGTCGGACGGCAGAGCTCTCTAGTTTTCGATGGTGCAATGCAGAGTAGAGGGTAGGAATGGCAGGGGGCTCTCCTCCTCTCCTCTTTCCAATTAGCGCTCTCGGTCTAGGTCACCGGGAGCTCGATCCCGGCGTCGGGCCCTGGCGCTGTGGTTACGCGGTGACGGCGAAGAAGCCGTGGCTCTCTGGGGTGTCCACGCTCCTCGAGGGAGTGCTCCGGGTGCTGGGACCTAGCAAAGAGAGTTGGTTCCCGAGCGCCGGGCGAGCGGGACATTCTGGGTGTGTTCCGGCGTCTGTTCCCTTCTCCCTAGGACCTGCAGGGGGCACCAGTGAGCAGCCAAGTGGGCGCGCCCCGCGGCCCGGCGCGCCCCGCGGCCTTCCGGCCTCGCTTTCTCTCCTCGCGGGCGCGGGCGCCTAGGCAGGTGCTGGCCGAGTCGCCCTTCTTCCGAATGCTGTGGCAGCCCGACTGGCCCAGTAACCCTCGTGCCTCAACCTTTCTCATAAACACGTCAGTTCCACAACCAGGTAGGCCTTCCGAAATCTGATTATTTTCGTTTTCCGCTCTAAGAACCTTAACGTGTTTAATGTCTCAGAAAGGCTGTGAGGAAAAAAGTTTCAACTCTGGGCTCAGCGTTTCGATTTAGGACAAGAGTCCAGACAGCCCTACTCCTGGGATTGAGAGTAGGGAGGGAACACGTTGTGTCTCGGGGTTAGGCCCGGTGTCCGGCAGGACCTGTACTCCAAGTAGAAGGAGATATTGGAGTGGTTGGTGGAGGGCCAAACCACTCAGCCAGCGCTCTCTGAGCGACTCCTGCTGGGGCTGTGAGTCGCGTGTCCATCGTGACATTTTGTGTCTCCCTGGCCTTGCCCTCCATCTCTCTTCAGTTCTTGAGCGAGAAGGGGGAGGAGTAGGTCTTTTGTTTCCCAGGCTGTTGGTCCACCTGCGGATGGCCCTCAGGAGGTGTTCAGGTGATGGCTGAAAGGACTGCCTTTCCCGATCACCAGTAGGGTGAGGACAGACGGGGTTGTCTGGAAAGGCCCAACTCTGCGGGCTTTGTGGCCTGTGCCGAGTTTTCTGGGCTTCTCTTTGGGTTCCGGAATCTTCTCCACCTCTCAGGGACGTCGAGACCCACCGCTGGTTTACCAGTCAGGCAGAACAGGCTTAGAGGACCCAGAGCTGTGCTCAAGGACTGTCCTACCAGGCACGGAGGCACTTGTGCAGGGACGAATGGCTGCTTCAGAGAGAGAAAATTGCTGAACTGAGATGATTTTAAGTGTACACACGTGTCGGAAATCTGATTTAAATACTGAAAACTTCCACCCAGAGGATTTTAAAGTGACCTTGTTGTACTCGTATCAAGTAGCTAGAAGTTTGTGAACTTCTTAATGAGAACAAAATTGGAGTAAAAAGGAAGGAAATACTCTGACAGTTTGAAAACATTAATGTTAGGCAATGGAATAGATGTACTCTTCTGTAGTTATTAACAGCTTATAAAAGCTTAAATCAATATAAATTAATTTAATTATGATTTGTAATTGCATTATGCATGATCAATTTGAAATACTGTATGAAGGATAATTAGAATTGGGCACTGTCACTTGTCACTCCCTAATAGCTTAATGAAAATGAATGTAGTGTAGCACCTTTGGGTTAAACCTGCAAATGAGGATAAATGCTTATTTTCCAATAAAAATGTGAAATAATTGTGCATTTAACTGATATTTTTATGACTTGGTTGTAAATGTGTAATGGATTTTATGGCAGAATTGTATTCCTATTTTTTTTTTCCATGAACCTAGTTAAGTATTTATTAGGGTTGATTGAGCTGTCAGTGTTTTTTCAGGATCAGACCTGGAGGATTTGAATGAAGACTAACTTTTATGTAAAAATATCATGCTGTCCTCGAAGCTTGTGGCAAGAGGTCACTGCAGATGGAGGTCCTAACTTAGCATAATGGGTTTAACATTTCCATGACATCATCAGGGAATCTGAAAGGAGTCGCAGGATAATCAGAGTGGTCATTCAGAAGAACAGTAAATATTTTATGAGGATATATAGAAGACAGGAAAGATGGTCAGAAAGGTGTTTCTAAGCTCCTTAGAGTTCTGCCAAGGAGGCTTTTCAGTTACTTGCACAGCTAAGGGAGCCACTACATACTCTTATTCGTAAGACACATTGGGAAGCTTAGGAGGGGATTCGACTTAGGTCTTAGCTTGTGTAAAATTATTTTTGTTTCCTTAACTTCCATATTGTTGTCAGGCTGCCTCTATTTATCTATCTATTGCAAACAGGAAAAATATTCCTGGGACATTTTAGTTTGTTGACTTCTGAATATCATCTGGTAGTTCAAAGTGGGTTGCCTACTTTTAAGATGATAATTGAAATCACCAAAGGCAAATCAGGAGTGCCTGCAGATTAGATGAATTCCATGAACTCTATTCATTGATTTTTATATTTCTTTTTTGTTATTTTAAAATTTCTACCTTTTTAGGCAATAAAGTGAATTCCTATTTTAGTAAAGGCATTTTGATGGGATTTCCCTCATGATGAAACTTCTACCTTCAAACTGAGACAGGTAGTGAAAAAATTACATAAAACGATAAAAACTCATAAAGCTACATGGTTTCCAGCCAGATTTTATCGGAATAAACATAAACTTACTTTGTTACTTAAGAAGTCAACATATCTTTTTTTTTACAGTATGATTGAGTATATTTGATAAGATTTATTATTTTTAATTTCTGTCTGGATTATATGTCTGGAAATAGTAATTACGATGAATATTTTAGCTTCATTTTAATAAGTGTGGACTGAAATGAGTATTGACCCTTCTTAACTTTGTCGTTATAAAACAATTCGCTTGGCATTTCTAAAATTAAAAAAAAACAAACTTATTCTTCCTTGTAGAAGATACAAATTCATGAAATGTTGGGAAGGGTAGATAAAATATTTGAAGCTTGTAAGGTCGAATCTTTCCTTCCATAGTGGTGACCTTTCAACCTGGTAGCCATCCTGTGCCATTCAGATGTCGTTAGGCTGTAGAGCCTTCTGTGGCTTTCCAGCTGGGAATAATCTCCCTGTGACCTCTGGGACCTGTTCACCCTCTCTGTTGTTGCTTGTCTTGCGTTGCCGTTCAATGTAAGGAAATACCTGTGCGCCTGCCTCTTCCATGTGGCAGCCTTCTTAAGAAAGGAGGCTTTGTCTTTTCTATGTTTGCGTTTCCCACAATGAACACAGGGTTACAGGAACTAGATTTAAAAATTAATAAACACTTCAATTAAGAAATGTGATTTTTTTCCCGGTGTTTCTATTGAACACAAGCAAGTAATGTGTTGTATTGTTTCTCTTTCACATAATTCAATTTCATATGTAGATGGATAGATGGCAATTTTGGCCTTTTCAAGGTGGGGCCATTTTTGTCTTTAAATTTTTATCTTAAAATTATGTCAATTAGATCATGATTTCGGAAAAGCATTTCATTGTTAATTTGAAAAGAATTTATAAAAATTATAGTGGTTTTCTTTTTAGGATTTGTGGAACTATTTGTACAATTCCATCATATTATTGTGATTGGTTATAGATGGTTTTCATGACTTAAAGCTTTGATCCTTTTTCCCTAACTTGCACATACTCCCCATTATTTATGCCATCATGAGCAGATCTTGTCTTTAAAATTTGGCATTATTCTCTTTTGGTTGCCAGCTATTAACTTGAGACTGTCTCTTCATGATTTATCCTTTCTTTCTCCTTTGCACAGTCACTGAATATTGCAATGTAATGATTTCTGCAAGTGGGCCAGTCAAAAGTCAAATAAATCACTCCTTTATAAGATGCAATGTTTAATGCGCCAGTTAGCAAGTTTTGCTTCTTGGTAACAGGGCTCAGCAAATTTTACTTTCTGACACATTTTATAACCCTTCAGAGTAGGTACAGTAATTACCTATGAGTCTACCACCATAACCCCTAGTGCCAGGCTGTGCTCTGAGTCTACCACCATAACTCCTAGTGCCAGGCTGTGCTCTGAGTCTCTCTGAGAATGTTTTTGATTGTAAATGAGTGATTTTTAATGATTGATATTATGATTTGATCAGTGCATCAGATACGCTGGAATATTGTTTTATGGGATTTTGACACATATTAGTTTCCTATGAGAGAAGGGAATACTAATGCTCTTAATAGAAAGGATGTCTAAAGGGGGTCTTAGTGGAAAAGCATAAGTAGGGTTGATCACTTCTGTATATAAATTCAATCTTGCATTGTAAAACACCAAAGGCTTTTATTTGCAATGACAGTTGCAATTCTGGTTTCTGAAATGCAGAAGTGTCTCTCATGTTCCAAGTGTTTCTTTGTGTATAAGATGTAAGTAGGTATGTTTCTGGATTCAGTCCTTTTTACATTAAACAAACCCCCAAAGAGGAAATGAACTGATTATCAGCCTGTATATTAAATTTCATAACTTGAACCCATAGTGACCTAATATTGTTAATCAAAACCCAGATTTTCTTCCTTTTTAAAATTTGTTTGCCAAAGACAAGGCAAAAATTCCAGTTACATATTTCTGCATTAAATATAGAAACAGTAAAAATTAGATTAGGAAATAGATGAATATAATGACCTTCCTCTCAATCATATGCTGCCAGCTAAGTGTTTGAGACTGAAAAATTGCACTAATGAAGCTATTTGAAGGCTTTTGTGGACAAGTGCTTCCTCTTTGAAGATTAAATGAATGATGTTGATGTGATTAATCTTAGTACAGGGAGTGATGCAGCAGCTAGAAAATACCTTGGTGATTTTCATAATTAAACTGAATCAACATTTCAAAGAAATGCCAGTGTTATCACTTGTATATTAGAATTACATTCATTAGACAGAAGAAACAAATAATTTGAGCAAACAAGATTTTCCTTTTGGTGTATTGAGACTTCTGTCATGTCTCAGAGTATCCTACTATAAATCATCATTACTGTTTAATTTTGTCCTTGCCTTTTTAGCTGTTTTAGCATCTCAGTGTGCATGTGTTGTGCTGTTAATGATGCAAAGTGTCCTGGTTCGTCTTTAGTTACTTTTAAACCGTTTAATTTTATCTTCTCTTAATCCCACTTCCAAGATATGTCTATTTACTACAGTGTTAGGTAGATAATAATAAGGAATTTTGTTTCTAATAGAGCAAGTCTTAGAATTGCTTTGTTTATCTTGCAGAGAAGTAAGCAAATTATAGCTCTGGTGTTTTCACGTATCTTTGATGTATTTAAATCTCACAGCACAATGTTGTCTTGACCCACTTATTATTCATAAAATAATTTCTTTAGAAAGTTTTGCACTGTTTCCAGGAAGCTGACAAGATTGCAGAAGTGGAACAGAATAACTGTTTCTTCCACAAGTTATCGCAGCATAGGTCTCCGCCGGCTGCTGGACATGTCTTACAAGCAGCTGATGGAGCTGTGCAGTGCCTGGCAGCCATAGTGGCTGAGCCTGGTCCCTGTTGGAAACAATGCTCAATACGAAAGTGCCTGTGCAAAGCCAAGAAGGAGGCGCCTCCTGCGGAGAAGTCAAAGGTGATGAAGATGCATCTGTACTACATGATTATCCTGCCTGCAACGGTGGGCAGTGTGGTGGGCATTTACAATGGCAAGACCTCCAACCAGGTGGCAGTCTAACCACAGATGATGAGCCATACCTTGGTAAGTTCTCCAACATGTATAAGCTTTGAGGAATGGCCAGCCCAGCATCAGGGCCACCCACCTCTCCAGCTTCAGCCCCCTCAAGGAAGTCAGCAGTAAAGACCCATGTTTCCAGCAAAAATGATGCGAAACAATAAGTTTTTAGTCTTTTGGTCAGAAGCACCGTCTTCCAATAATTCACCAAGATGATAAACAAAAAGGGAAAGAAGAAAGGCACCTGATACTTATCTTCTTGGTGGTTTGGAAAACATGAATTTGTTGTTTTGGCTACATGCATACCAAGAAAGATAATAGCATAGATATCAAGGAAATGGGTAGTGTTAAAAAATGTTGATAAATGTTACGGTGGCAAAACTGGAAAGAGTCTACAATGTTATGTAGCATGCTGTTGGCAATGTAAACAAGAGGGCAGGAGAATTAATGTGTATTTATCTACCATATTAAGCACACTAAGAACCAAGATAAAAGTGAGAAGGATAATGTTTACAAAAGCAAAGAAAGAAAGAGAAAGGTACCTGGGTTCAATGGAAGCATTAGTCTCTACCAGAGAAACCCTGTTTAGTTAGATTTAGTGGAAAGGAGCCTAAGCTGCTGGAACCAATTCCCTGAGAGTCCATGGCATAATAAATGTTAAAACAGTTTTTCATTTTTTTTTTACTGAAGGATAATTTTAGCAAAGAGACATTTTTTTAGTGCTTAATTGATCATTTAAATGCCAAATAATCGACACGTTTCCCAATTAACTTGTGGGAAATTGCCTTGGTAGTTCAACTAGAAACAGTTTTTCTGACTTCTTATTGCAAGTAAAGTTAGGTTCAAGGGGTAAGGATTACTGCATGGAGAGAAGCACAGTGTATTACTTGTTCTATCACCACTTTAAATTATTTTAAAGGTTTCTGGGTGACTCTTGGTAACCCTGATATTTGCAGTGCTCTGCCAGTTGTGGCATGATCTTTCCTTTCCTGGGTGTTTAATAGAAATAAGAGATGTTTTCTTTCACTTACGGATGAAAAACTGGTCTTTCTCTTCAGGGACCTACATTTGAGTTGAACCTACAATCTTAAGTGAAATGAATTTGGTAGCAGTCACCAAGATTAAAAAGACTCAGGCCCAAGCTAGTTTTGCTTCAGCTTTGTAATGCAGAAGATGTTGGAACGATCAGGTGCCAAGCAGCTCAGGAACAAAACTAAAATAAACAGTGCTCCATAATCTAAAATGCTGGTATATATTCCACCCTGAAAGAACTTGGGTAAAGAAGGCACAGACCACTGATTTATTGTTGGCTATCATTCATTGTGGAATTGCTTCATGTGTGAGGCTGAGATGCCAGACAAGTCAGTCTATGACTGGCACTTGCCAGTTAACCGAGACAGTAGATGCCAGATGAGACTGACTTATTACCACACTTGAGAGTGAAGGATGAACAGGTGAAACTGATTTTTCAATACTCAGACTACTTAAATCAAATATAAGAATTATGGAGCCCAAGTTACAAATTCCCTTGGATCCTTCCTCCCATGCTAGCAGTCATATGAAGCAAGGAAGGGCAAGAATAAGGGAGACCCACTCACTAGAGAGCCCAGGAAGTCTTCCTCATGGCTGCAGGAGGAGATAGGACATCACACTGAGGAATCCTATTTGCTCAGAGTAACAAACAAACCCTTGAAAGATTAGTATAAAGGAACATAGGGAGAGGTGAAGAAGCAAACATTTTGTGGGTACGGAGCAAGTAAAATGTTCATGGTGTGCTCCTATCAGGATGGTGCCACATGATCCTAAATCCATGGGACCTGTGCATGAATGGAGGAAGACTAAGAAGGCAGAGATGAGTTGAGACTGTGTGGGAAGCAGGTCTGATTAGGTCAAGGGGAGCCCTTTTCTGCTTGTGTTGCTGGCTTGTGACTAACTGAAAAATTGCACGTGCTTGAGAAGAAGCTCTTTGCAGATTTCCACAAATAGAACTCAGACTTGTCTGCTGTCCAGGTCCAGAGAACTGAGGGAGGAAAGAGGTAATTGCTCCACACATCAATCTTATCAGCATACTTTGTTCCTTTTCTAGAATACTGTAAGAAGTTGGAAATGGATGAGAGGTTATGAAACGGCTCCCTGTTTTCCTTCCAATACTTTTGCAGTGTTCCTGAGCTCACCTACTTTATTCTCATCCTTAACTTTTCTGGTGACTCTGTCCTCTTTGCTTCAATGTTTTTAGCCAGAACCTATGTAATGTTCCTTTTCCCCAGAAATGATTTACATGTGTCCCCACCATTTTCCATCTCCCTGCAGTTTAAAAGTGGGAAACAATTTCTCATTGCCTCTCAGCTTTTTCTTTAATAGTAACCTTCTAAAGAGAAGATGACACTGAGAAAATTTTCCCTAGACTTTTTTCTCTAGTTAGGCTTCATGATTGCAACCACACTTCAGGTTAAATATGAACTTGATGTATTTCTAGTGGACACAGATAACAAAGATGATGCACAAATCAACATAACTGCTGAACGTTCAAACTTTTGTTCTCTTGGATTTTCAATCTCCCCAGACTAACCCCACAAAAAACCATACACAGATCTTTACCAATTAGTCACTAATTTCTCCTGTTCACTGTTTTCAAGTATGAAACAATTATTTAGTAATTTCTGCATCTCAAGAGAAACTTGTTTCTGTTGGAATATGACAAAAAATATTTTTGAGATAGTATCTTCTAACTAAATGTCAAATTCATTTTTTTAGACATTTAAAGTTACAAATTTTCTTGATTCCTATAAGCTTCTCAATTCTAAAGGTCATATCTTTTTATTAGATTGATTTATTAATTTGAAAGGCAGAGTCACAGAGAGAGGGAGAGACTCGCAAAGAGAAATCTTTTATCTGCTGATTCATTTCCCACCAGTGGTTGTGATGGTTGGGGCTGAGCCAGGCTGCAGCCAGGAGCCTGGAACTCCATCTGGGCTTCCCATGTGTGTGCGGGTCCAAGGGTTTGGCTCATTTTCTGTTGCTCTCCCAGGCTCAGTGGCAGGGAGCTGGCTGGGAAGTGATGTTGCCAGGACTCCAATTGGTGCTCCTATGGTATGCTAGCATGGCAGGCAGTAGCTTAAGGTGCCACAAACTGGCCTATTTTACTGATTATTTTTAAGAAATTTATTTGTTTTTACTGGAAACCAGATTTTTGCAGAGAGAAGGAGATACACAGAGAAAGATCTTCCATCTGCTGGCTCACACCCCAAGTGGCCTCACTGAAGCCAGGAGGCAGGAGCTTCTTCCGGCCCTCCTCTACTACTTTCTCAGGCCGCAAGTAAGGAGCTGGTTGGGAAGCAAGGCCACCGGAATTAGAACTGTATGGGATCCCGGCACATGTAAGGTGAGGACTTTAGCTGCTAGGCTACTGTGCTGGGCCCTATTACATGTTTTAAATTTAAATTTTTATCTTCATGTTTATGTAGTTTACAAGGATGTACACCCATGAGGACCAATGACTAGGGTGGGGAGGGTCGAGGCATTGGGGAAGGTGGGTGAGACAGATGCGTCCGTTTTTCCTTCCCCCCGCCGTTTTCTCCTGTATCTGGGTGGGGAGGGGGGTAAGCGAGGAGCAGAAGGGGCCTGCTCCAGCTGTTAAGCCATGTCATTATCTAGGGATGGAGGATGTCCACCTGATGTCATCTTAGAAGCCCTGATGTGGAGAAGAATGTTCCAAGGGTATTGCTTGAATAGTTTTGATAGTTCTGAGAAGCTGTTGGTTTCATTGCTCCAAGTTTGAGAAGATCCTTCTAAGGTCCATTGGCTAACAGAGTCTATCCTGGCGCATACACTCACTGAGACATTTGCTGCCAAAGCTCAGCCAGGAGAATTGTCCAAACTGTTCTGTTTTCTGTCTTCTGACATGGTACTTGTGGTCTTCTGCAGGCCCAAATGAGCTGGCTACCTTGTCCCACATATGCATAAGGGTATGCTGTCCACTGTACATGCACCAGCAGTAAAGGAGGCCCAATCCTGACACATTCATTCCAAGGATGGACCATAATCCTATGATCTTCTCTGTGGCTGGAGTTTTGAGTCCAGTGGTCCAGTTTGGGACCTCCCCTCCAAAGAAATCTCACCTGGGATTACCCCAGAACTGACTCTTGCATGTGCCAGGCAGTACAGGGTCTAGGTCAGTCCCGCCCCCAGCCCCATGTTCTGTACAAGCCTATGTGTTCTGCAGCCTAGTCCAACCCAACTTGCCACAGATTTGGCCCTTACACACTCCAGCAAGAGTTGAAGCGTAGTTTGGGGTGACCCGCAGTGACCACAGCAGGTCCAGCCCCAGCCCCAGTTTCTGTGTGCCAGTATTTACAGCAGACTAGGTCCATGCTGCATCCTAACCAGGCTCTCATATATGCCTGTGAGTGTTGCAGCTTGGCTCACCCCACCCTACCCCATGATCCAGGGCACACGTATGCTGATGGGTGCTTCTACCTTTTCCAGCCTGATGCACTCCTAACCCAGGATCTCATGCACATGAGCAGGAGCTGCAACCCAGAAGAGAAGTGCCCACTACCTACCAGTCCTACTCCCAGTCCCAGATACACTTTCCAGGGGGGTAAGACAGTGTAGTTTGTCATGACTCACATCGCATCTGTTCCAGCACTTGCCAGTGAACGCTGCGGCAAAGCCTGGCCAGTCAACACTTACCCTGATTCTCATATGTGCCAGCAGATGCAGTGGCCTGGCCTCACCTGATCCTCTTCCAAACCCAGCCCACATGCAGGCCAACAATTGTTACAGCCACAGCTAGCCCAGCCAAGACTACTCATAGTCCTAGCCCTCATGCTCACCTGCAGGAGCAGCGACGCAGCAGGGAGGCTCTGCAATCACTCACCAGGGTTGCTTCTGGCCTGGGGTCTTGTGTTTGCTGGGGGGTGCTATGGCCCAGTCTGGCATGGCTCATCTTGCCTTGGCATTCACTGGTGGGTACTGCAGCCTGGCTCTACCTGGCCTGTCTCTAGTCCCAGCTCATGCTGGGGGTGCTGCAACCTACCCCAGCCTGACCAGCCCTCAGTCCCTGCTCTAATGGGAACTGGCAGGTGTTGCGTCCCAACCTGGCCTGGCCTGCATTCCATCCTGACTCTCATGATTGCTACCCACTCTACTGAGATTGCTTTCTTCCTTTTCCCGTGAACACTACTACATGTTCACTGTGTTTCTTCTTACCAAAATTTCTTATCTCTTTCCTGGATATGAAATTCCATTTGCCAAGTTTCATAGCCATTTGGCTTTATCTATGAAGCCTGTTACGATATCTGCATCCTTAATTTATCTTTTTTCGTAAACATATACAACTCAATTATTTTGAGCATTACTACTTCATGTTAAGTAATAGCATAAAATAGGGAATCAGAGTGCCTGAATTTGAACCCTGGCTCCACATTTGTAAGACATGTAATATTGAGCAAATTGTATACATTTTCCTGCTCCACTTACATCAGAAAGATGGTAATATTCTTTCTCATAGTGTGATGGGACAATTTAATGTATCAGTATCAAAATGGTGTGGTGATAGACTGCAGTGCTGGCTAGAGAAAGCATTATGTATTTGTCATAATTTGTGTGTCTGTGTTTTTGTTTGGTCATATGATAAACAAAGGCAGGGGCTGCTCTGTTCTCTTGGGCAATTGCCAACAGTGCCAAGAAAGTACTTAGCATGTGCTTGTGGATAACATCAATTAAAGTATCTCTTCTAGTGTGCTAAATGGCAAGGAAAACCGACCATGAGTGTCAGTCCAAGCATTCATTACTAATACGTAGAAGACTGTGACTTTATTTTAGGGGGGGTATGTTTCAAAAGTATCAACATCTATAATCCTTAAATAGTCAACAGGCTAATGAGTAGCTACGCAGCTGTTTGGTTCAGAGACTTGAAGGGTTTTTTTTTTAACTTCTAAAAGTTTGCATAAAGGGAACAAATTTCATGTATATATATAGAGAGAGAGTGCTTCCCACTCTACCCTTTGTTCCTTCCTTACTCTCACTTTCCCTCCCCCTTTTCTTATTTTTCTTTTAACTTTTACAATGACATACTTTTATCTTACTTTAAAATCACAAGATTCAGCCTACAGTAAATAAATAATTCAACAACCAATAAGTAGAAAAGGCACTGTTTCTCAAAAATATAGATAAGGGTTATAAACCGATTTGATGAATCTCAAAGTGTCAATTCACTCATGTGCTTTTCTTTCTTTTCTTCTTTTTTTTGTGTTTGGAATTTTTGTACATAGTTTATTGTCATTCAGGTGGACTTGCAACATTCAAATATTTTTGAGTTTGTCTTTGGGTTTTCTTCTTATTATCAGGTCAATAGGATGTGTACCTTAGGATCACAAGCAGGTGTTACAAAAACAGCAGAAAATACTTACCTTGGGTATTTGCTGGTGGTGCTTTATTTTCCTGTTATTTTTCTGTAAAGATGTTTCTTCTGCAACTACTTCTGGAAATAACACAACAAAATCTGTTTCTGCTCTTTCTTTCCTTGTTCATCTTTATATTTTGACCTGAATACACTCTTGTCCTGGGCTGTGAGATTTAAAACATCTGTCTACAAGTTTTTGCAGCATGCCCCTGGAGGCTTATTTTTGCTCTTCCCTGTATATTACTAACCTCAGTAGAAGCTGTGAACACATTTAGTTTCCCTCAGATCCCAGGTTGCCTAATTGTCAGTGACAGCGATTTCTGCCTTTATGACTCGCTGCTATAAACATTTAGGTTTTGTGGTATCAACCTATGGATCCAGTGATGTTTATGTAATTAAATTGTGTAACTATATTTTATAATTTTTAATTTGTAATTGTTTTTCTCTTTAAAATTTTCAGTTCTAGATTCCTGGAAATCATATAGCTCATTACACTTCTTCTACATATGAATTAGAATTGCCATGCCAGAAACTTAGGCAGATGTGGTGTCGAGTGCTGTTAATGTATTCTGTGTGACATTTTTTATCTCCCTGGAAGTGTTGAATCAACAGCATGATGAATAGATTATTGTTTTTGTTACTTTCACCTTATCATACTAAAATATGAGAAAATAAAATATGAGAAACATAACTCAATTCACTTTTATAGAAGTTGCTATCAACACACTGTATTTATAATTCTCCTCATAATTACTTCAAATAAAGAGTTTGCTTTACTGATGGTTACTTCTCTGACAAATTATTCATTTATTTGATTTTTTAGAAAGGAAAAGTGCTTTGGATATATGCAATATTCCAATGTGAATGATGGGAATAGCATGATTTAGTTTGATACATGGAGATGAAAATTAAAGTGCTTTAGATCGGAAGAATGGCCCTTTAGGGAGCTGGCATTGTGGCATAGTGGAATAAGCCTGTGTTGCAGGCATTCCATATGGGTGCTGGTTTTTGTCCCTCCTGCACCTCTTGCCATCCAGCTTCCTACTAATGACCTGAAAAATCAGCTGAAGGTGGCCCGATTATTTAGACCTCTGCCACCCACGTGGGAGACCTGGATGAAGCTGCTGGCTCCCAGGTGTGCTTCACTGTAACTCTGCCTTTCCAAATAGGTAAATTATTCTTTTAAAAAGGCAGTCCTTTAGACAGTTGTCACCCAAGTGAGCTTTAATCAGTTTTAGGTAATTGCAAATTCCCTAAAAACAAAGAATTTCAAAGGGCTTAAGCACTTCTGATGTGGCTTTCTGGAGGACTTATAGATTTATGGTAAAGCATGATTTATTTGGAATAGAAGAACAGGTATGTAAAATTATGTGGTGCCACAGTTAAAATACTTAAAAGGCATAGAAAGGCTGAATGTGAAAATTCAAACAAACAGAGCTGCAGAGTGAAATGATATTTGTGATTACAGTAAATTAGTACATGACCAGGTTAAAGAGATAAAATGAACTATGAAGCTAGGCTTGTGAAATTAAGGATGATTCTGCATGGGCTTGCTTGTTGAACTCAGAATTGGAGTCATAACTAGTGAATAGGAAAATAAACACTAAGTTAGGAAGGATTCTTCTATTCCATTAGACATTCTTACCTTTTGACATAAGACAGGTCATCTGATTGTTTCATGTAGCGACCTGTGCAACTGTAAATGTAATCTTTGTTTAGGAAACAAAGTTTCCTGAAATACTGACAATTGAGTGTTTTAGTTCTTTGAAAGGTCATATTTGAATCCATATTAATTTAGGAGACGAATCATTCTTTGAGTCAATAAAACCAGAGACTACATAACTGAAAATTAAAAAGCAATTTGGAAGTTCAGAACTAAGAACCCTTTGGAGGTAGAAGCTGTCTGTCTTTCTACTTTCAGCATTGAGCACAGAGCTTGACATAGCTTAGGGACTCTCTGTTGTTTAGGGGTTTGATGTCAGTTTTGAAAGTGAATAAATTGCATTTAGAAAAAATAGATTAATGAAAGGTACTTTATGAGTGTAGCCATAGTGATCATTTTATTTTATTCTTATCATGAATAAATTCATTTGTCATCATTTTGTAATTTTGAGATGACGTAAATCTCATATATAAAGCTGTGTATGATAGGCAGGCTTTAAAATGGGCTCAAATAATTTCCACCTTCTTTCACTCCTGTCCTGTGTGATCTTCTCCCCTTGAGAAGATGAGGGGAGTTAGAGCGAGTGACTGGCCGTAGAATACGGCCAGAGTTGCAGAATGTGATTTTTGAGACTAGGTTGTAAAAGGGCTGTGGTTCCTCAGTGGTGCTTTCGCACACTCTTGTATCCCTTGCCCCTGGGGATGCAGTTTTGCGGAGAGACTCAAGTGGCATGCTGAAGAACTGAGCTGAGAGCCCTCACTCCAACAGCTCAGGAAGATACTCCAGTCTGACAGCAGCAACGTGAGTGAGTTTATAGAGTGGTCCTTCAGCCCATTGTCTTGAGATGACTGTAAGCCCAAATGACAACTTGGTTCCTCAAGAGATCTTGAAACAGAAAAGGCCAAGTTAAATCACTCTGCATTCCTGAAGTACAGAAGCTAGCAGATGATAAATTGATTCTGCTTTTTCTTCTATCAGTGATTCTCACTTGTGTCTTCCCTGCCCTCTGAGGCAGCAATCTTACAACTGACATTTGCTTCCAAATGTATCTTCAAATATATTAACATCTGGTTATATGCAGTCATATAAAAATTAATCCACATTTTCTCTGTGTATAGAATAAGAGTATACAGGCTTGTAAAACACAAATTTTAGCATTTTGAATCAAAAGCAGAAATGTTTAGGAAAACATGGAAACATTTCAAAAAGAACATAAAAATGAACAGTAATGCGTTGTAACATTTAGTATCATTTAATTTAACATATTTTAATATCTGCATTAGTTTTTTGGTACCTATAATTGCAAATATTTGTTAACGTTTGTAAACTTCTTTTATGACTTTGGAAATGCAAATGTTGCATTTCACCTGCCTATGCATCTGTTCATTATATTTTGCCATGTGTCTAATAAAAATAAATGATCATATTCTGTAAGCTTGTGTAATAGCAGAGAGTTAAAATATCTTGAAAATAATATTTTCTTCATGACTATACGTGGTGTGAGAGCACATTAAACTATTAATTAGCTATGACTCTGAAGCCTTTGACATTCTTGGGATTGAGAGAAATATTTTGTGTTTATTTTTGCCACTTAAGTATGAGAACTTCCTGGATCCATTATTTTTTAATAGCGTGTCATTTAAATGTGAATATTTTAAATGTTAATTGCAAAAATTATAAATGTGATGGCTGAAGCAAGTTATACCTTTTTAATCAAAGACAATGTGAAGAAAGCACTTTTTCATATGTTCTTCCTTATAATAATCGATGCATATTTATTGCTGCCCACAAGCACAGTGCTAATATCTGTCTACCATTTTTATTCATTCAAGAAAGGCTTTCCAACTACACCTATTTTATGAAGATTTAATAGAAGTAATCATCATCACCAGCCCTTGAATTTGTAGAGTGCTTTATAGCTCACAAAGTGCTTTCCATGCATCATCTCATGAGTGCTGCACGATGACCCTGGATGAAGGAGGGGAACTTGGTATTCTCACTTTAAGGAGGAGGACATTTGAGCTGAGAGAGGTGACTCCCAGGATTAAATATGATGTGCTTGGTTCTGAATTTACCAGCTGCTTCGGAACCCAGTATTTGTTCTGTACATTGTTTTTATTTTTTGCAAATTTGTAACAGGTACAATCTTATCAAATTTACAACTAATAATAAGCACTGAAATGTTGAATGATTTAGGCGTATTAACTTTTGAATGGCCCAGATTAAGTGTGAAACAAAGCACAATCACTTTAAGAGTCTGTTTTATGTGCGGTTGTTAGCTAAGTTTAGTAAAAATATGCCAGACTCACTAGTGGGCTATATTCTTGGCACTTATTTCTATTTACATGTATGATCCAATTTACTCAACAAATGATTAAGAGATGCATCTCTGATTTCAGCTGCATGTGTAGTATTAATGCTAAAGGAATTAATTCATCAGGATACTGAGGAGTATCCTGTTAATACTTCAGGGTTTGACTGATTGCTTTATCTGAATTAGAATAATTTTTTAAAAGGTGTGTCTGACATTAGATGTCTACAGGGAAATGAGGTCCAGGCAAAGTCAAGTGGCCAGTAAAGTCTCAGGTATTTGTGTTTACAGCTCCATCACCACCACCTAATTTAGGTAGGATTTAGGTACTTTCGCAATACAAATACCTGGCTTTGAGATTAATCCAGCACACTAACAAAGCCCAGAGGACATTGGTCTTACTGCTCCAGGATTCCAAACAATTAGGAATTTTATTCTAATATGTGCATGTTAGATGTTTAGAAAATATTTTTTGGAAAATAAAAAAAATACATATTTTATAACTAAAAAGTTTGACAAACCCAGAGAAAATGTGGTGCTCACATCACTGGACATGGGCCTTCCTTAGCTTTTTCAAAATTTCCTTGAGGTTGAGGTGTCTGTCAAGTAGGGCTTGATGATATTATATTTAAGATTTCCTGTTTAAATGCAGAAATTGTGTAGCTGCTGGTCATGAAAGGAGTGCAGGTGGAGCCTTGTGTTTTGTAAGGAGTGAATGGTTGGTTCTGGTTGCTCAGGTCAGTGATCCTTTCTATCTGTCTATTTCTACTCTGCCTCTCTCTTCTGTCAGGACGGAGTGATGAAGTGGGAAACACCAAGGTTGATTTGTTGGTTAAAATGATAACTCAGTATTTACATTTTCAATGTATTTTATAATTGCTAATGAACTGTTCCTCAGAGTGGGCCTTTGGGGTCAGCAATGCAGTGTTCGTTGTCCCCAAATTAGAGTACTGAGACATGAATCTATGAGATGACTGTGTGGATGTCTCATAGCAGTTTCAATGGGGAGGTGATCTTGACTGAACATGTAACATGGCTCTCTAGAGATGGGCTCAGGGTCCTGAGGAGAGTTCAACAATCCTGAAGCACTGTTGTCCATACATGGCTTGAAGTTCTGGAGTTCTTTTTGCTTGATTAAATACATAATTTAAGAGTCAGAAGAAGTTCTCATTTACTGGTTCACTCTTAATATGCACACAATGGGGACTGGCATTGTGCTGGAACGAGTAAATCCATTGCCTGTGACACTGGCAGCTTCTGTGGGTGCTGGCTTGATTCCTGGCTGCTGCATTTCTGATCTAGCTCCCTGCTAGGAGCTTGAGAAAGCAGTGAAGGATGGCCAAGTGTCTGGGCAGCTGTACCCATGTAGAAGACATGAAAGAAGCTCCTGGCTTCAGCCTGGCCCAGCCTTGGCTGTTGGCAGCCATCTAAGCAGTGAACCAGTGGATGAAAGATCTTTCGTTTTTTCATTGCAACTCCAAACTTCAAATAAATGCATACATTTTTAAATAAAAATGCTCACAACAGCCAGTTCTGGGTCAAGCCTGAAGCCAGGAGTCAGAAACTCAATTTGAGCCTTCCACAAAGGTTGCAAAAAGTCAATCTTTCTCCCAGAAATTTCTCAGGAGATCTTTTTCTGATAGGCCTACTCTTTGAGATTAGCTCATGTTCATAAAAATCTCCTCCTTGTGTTTTTATTAAATTTAGATAAACAGATTACTACCAACATTTTTTCATGCTACAGGGAAAGGATGGAATAAATCATCCCTGATCAGTGCTTATCATAGATACTGATATTCAGCAGCTCCTGGGTCATGTTGCTAAGGATATTTCTTTCTCAGCTCCCCAAATTGCTTGGCATATCTTTACTTTTGCCTTTACAACATAAGAAAAGCTTTCTTTTTTTCCTTTTTAAAGATTTATTTATTTTTATTGGAAAGGCAGATTTTACAAAGGAAGAGGGAGATAGATCTCCCATCCACTGGTTCCCTCACCAAGTGGCCATAATCGCCAGAGCTGACCCAATCCAAAGCCAGGAGCCAGGAGCTTCTTCTGGTTCTCCCGTGTGGTTGTAGGGTCCCAACGCCTTGGCCATCCTGTTTTTTTTCTTATTGAATCTTTGATGATGTTTACATAGTTGATTAGGGTGAGGAGGCCGAGTTAGTAGAAAGAGGGTGAGACCATTGTTTCCAAATTTTCTTCTTTTGTTTTTTCATGTATCTGGGGTGAAGAGGGAGATATGGGAAAAAGCTGCACCCAGTCTTTTAACCACCAAAGTACCCGCGGATAGGGAATGGCTGCCCAGTATCACCCCAGGGTCCCCGATGTGGAGCATGCTCCAAGGGTTCTGCCAAATGGTTTCGATAGTTCTGAAATGCTGTTGATGTCACCGATTTCCTGTTGAGGAAATCCTTCCAAGGTCCACTGGCTGACATAGTCCACCTTAGAGTCTCCATTTGCCCAGATATTTCCTGTCAATGTTTGGTTAGAGTAGTTGACCAATTTGTTCTGCCCTCCTTCCTCTGCTAAGGTACCAGATGTCCCCTGCAGGATCCAATGAACTGCTGTATTCTCCATGTGTATCTGGGTATGAAATCCACTGCTCTGTCTAAGCTGCTGAGGAGGCCCAGTTTTGAACATGAACTCCACAGTTAGACCACAGATCCTGTAATTCTCCCCATGGCTGGCCTTCTGAGTACAGCAGTTCAGTTGATGGGATCCGCAAAGAAACCTCGTCTGAAGTGATCCCAGATCTGATTCTTGTGTGTGCTTGCTAGTACTGGATCTGGCTTATTCCATCACCCACATCAGCCAACGCACACACTGGTAGTTGCAATTACTGAGTCAATTCTGTCTTCAACCCCATTTCTTATGTAAATAAATGGATGCTGCAGCCCAAACCAACCCTGCCCATTATACACTTGGCCCTCAAATGCACCAGTGAGAATTGCAGTCTAATAACCCCCACTAGGTTCACCCCCAACCCTGATTCCTCTGCTTGCCAGTATGTGCAGTAGACTGGTCCAGTCTGTACCACATCCCATTCAGCTCTCATACACATCAGTGGGCATTAGAGCCTAGCTCAACCCAAACAACCCCACTACGCAACCTGCACTAATGCCAGCAGGTACCACCACCTGTTTAGCCAGTCTTGCCCCAGCCCTGGTTCTCATCATGCTCACCAGTGGGAGCTGTGACCCATCAGAGAGGTGTCTACAAATTCCTTACTGGGTACACTCCGAGTCCAGGATTTTGTACTATGCAGGTGGTTCTGCAGTCTAGCTTGACAGGATTTGCCCTCAACCCCAGCAATTGCCAGCTGATGCTGTGGTTAAGCCCAACCAGCCTGAACTTACTCTGCTCTATGCATGCACCAGTAAGCACAGTCCGTTAGCCCAACCTGGCTCTCTCCCAACCCAGTTCACATGTACGCTGGCCTTGGTGGTCCCCGGTCCCAGTTCTCATGCTTGCCAGTGGGAGCAGTGGCCCAGCAGGGAGAGCCTCCCTCTAGCCTCCACACTGGGCTCACATCTCCCCATCCGTCACTGATTCTCATGTCTGCTGGTGGGTGCTGAGGCCCAGTCTGGCATGGTAAGCCTCACCTCGGCATTTGCTGATGGGTGCTATAGCCTGGCCTAGCACAGTCTGCCCCCAGTTCCAGCTCATACTGGTGGGTACTGAGTCTGGCCAAACCCAGCCAGCCCCCATTACCAGCACTTAGGTGACCTGGTTGGTGTTATGGCCCCACCGGGGCTGACTGCACCCTATCCTAGTTCTTACATCTGCCAGTGGATGTTATGAACTAGCCCAGCCTGGCCTACCCCCAGACCTGACCCACATGTATGCCAGCAGGTACTGTAACCTGGCCTGGTCTGGGTTGCTCCCAGGCTTGGTTGGTTTTTTTTTATTATAAATTAATTCATTAATTACATTGTGTTATAATTTCATAGGAACTGGGATTCTCCCCCCACTTTCCCACACCCTCCCCCCATGGTGGGTTCCACCACCCTGTTGCATAACCATAGTTCAAGTTCAGTTGAGATTCCCTCTTAGCAAGCATATGCCAAGCATAGAGTCCAGCATCTTATAGTCCAGTCAAGTCCAACTACTTATTGGGGAGACCCTCTCTGGTCTGAGGGCAGAGCCAGCAGAGCAGGCTTGGTTGTTGTACTCACCTGCAAGGACTGTATCCTAACAAAGGAGTTCCCCAAGCTCCTCTATCAAGTCTCCTCCCAGTGGCAGATACTGCACACACTGGTTAGTCCTTGGCCCAGACTGACTTAGTTCGCCTCCCTTCCTGACAGAATAGTGGCTTTGCCCAACTGGCCCACAGCCATTCTGGTTCTACAGCCCAGCCATACCTGGTCCATCCCTGATATAGCTCTTGTATGGTTCAGTGGATGCCAAACCTAGCCCATTCTGTCCTACACTCACCCTGGCTTTCATGAGCACCAGTGTGTGCTGGAGTCTAACTCAGTCTGGACACTTCAGATCCAGTCCACTCCCACGCCGAGGGATACTGCAGTCACATCCAGCCCATTCCAACTCTCACACTCACCAGTGGGAACCACAACACAGCTGGGACATCCCCTTATCTCCCCAGATAGGTTTCTTCCCAGCTACAAATCTTGCATGTGTCAGTGGTTGCTGTGTCATAGTTCAACATCACCCATCCCGTGTCATGGCCTCTGCCATTGGATCCTGCAAACTAGACCTGTCCTGTTTTCTGCTAGTACAAACTCTTGCTGGTGGATGCTGCAGCCTAGACCCATCCAGTCTGCTCTCATCCCTGGCTCATGTAAACAAGGAGGTGTGATAGCCTAGCCTGGCATGACTTGCGCTCTAACCTCGGTCCTGCATGTGTCAGTGAGGTAAGGTTGGCCTGGTCATGCCAAATTCACTATTGCCCACCCCGCTTCCCACCCTCCACTCCTCCTCAGCCAACTTGCTGAAAGGTTGAGCTACCTTGGCCAGCCTGACCAATACACAAGCCTGAGTCACATGCCCATCAGTGGAAGCTATGGCCCACCAGCGGATTTTCCTAAGTTTCCCCACATCCTATCAATCCTACTCCCAGACACAGATCTCACATGTCCTAGCAGGTGGTAATCCCTTACCCAGCAGTCTGCCTCATCTATGGTGACCTTTGTATGAGCTGGTGGATGTTGTGGCCCAGCCCTTCCCACCTCCTCTTCTTGAGTGCCCCTGCTGGTGCTGCAACCTGGAGCAACTTGGCCTGTTCCCAATCCCAGTACCCGTGTGTGTTTGAGGGTTCCATGGTCATGTCTAGCTGAGCCCGTCACCACTCCCAGCTCTTAAGCAAAACAGCAGAAATTGCAGTTCCACAGGGGTGGGCCCATATATCCCCCACGGAAAATACCTCCAGAGCTGGTTCTCACATGTCCTGGTTAATGTGGTGTTTGGGCCATCCTCGATTGCTTTCCCAGGCCACAAACAGGGAGCTGGATGGGAAGTGAAACAACTGGGACTAAAACTGGAGCTCATATGGGATCCTGGTAAATGCAGGGCAAGAATTTAGCCACTAGGCTATCATGCCAGGTTCTGTCTATTATTTTCCATGGTACAGTTCTGTTTATATAGGTATACTCACTATTCCCACCTTCATCTCCCCACCCCCCATTTCCCCTCTCAGTATTTTTTTCTTATATTATTATGGTAGTATGATCCTTTAGTAGCAGTTACTAGTTTAACATTCTGCTATTTAAGTGCATCATGGCATCGTAGATGTAGACAACTGCAGAAAATCTAATATCACATTATCAAGATATAATTTACCTGTTTCATTGGGAATCTCCTTTCATCTGGGAGATGCCATATCTTCACTTTCCAGTATGTTAGTCTCCATTATACAATTAATCTATGAGAATATATTATATACATGCTCACCTGCACATCTATTTTTTAAAAATTTCTTTTCTAGGCAGGAATAGTGTAAATTAGGTAAGAATGTGGAAAGTAGGAAAAAAAAGTAATTGAAATAAATAACAGCAGAATTAGTGTACTATCTGGGAATGATTGTATTATCACCCTATTTAATTCTGTATACTCTTATTTGCATTTTTTGAATAAATAAAGATATGAGGGGAAGCACAGAAGACAAGGGAGTTGGGGAGAAACGACAGCATGTAGAACACAAACCAGTGAAAGGGAGCTCTTTCTCTCTTTTTCTGTCTCTCTCCCTGCCTAGTTTGTGTTTTTTCTATTTTTCTTGCGCTTCCTTTTTCACCCTTAATGCAGCAAAATAAATTTACCTTTTAGTTCTATTTTCCAGAAACTTTTTGAAGTATGCTTATGCGTGTCAATGCTTTTAGGCACTTCAGTCAACACTAAACTTAACAAAAGTCTTTTAATGTAGGGGACATGTAAAGGTATACTCGGAGCACTGGTAAAAAAAAAAATGTAGCAGGCACTCAAACCACCACTCTGATTGTATGTGTCTTCAGTGGTGGTTTAAGCTTGCTATGTTAAAACACCTGTCCTTTGTTTCCTAGTTGTTGCCTTTCTGGATAATTGAGATCTGAAGATCTAAGACACTTCAGATAAGTTTTATGCTGTAGGATATTAGTAAACACACTATCAATCTCACATTTTATCTATTTTATTTTATGCAGAGTATTATCGTCTTTCTTCTACCTAACAGCAGACCTCATCTCAGTTATTAAATGCCACAAATTATGTACAGATTTCTCTGAATTTGAATTTGATGTTACTATCAGAATACTCCCATTTTAAAAGGTGTTTTGGACTGTGATTATGTAAATATAGTATTTAATATGCATAGATATTTAATGATTAACTTTGTTTGACTTGTTACACCTTAGTTCACTTCTTAGTTCAAGACAAGAGGAAATATCTCGGGCAAAATACATAATTTGAGATGTGAGCAGAAATAACCTAAAATGTTTATATTATTCTCATAATGAAAATTTAGCCTGGTTAAATAACCTAGTTCAATAAGCTGAGATTTGAAAAATCAATAGACTTCTTGAATTCAGCAAGAATGTTAATACATCATTTTATGTTCATGGGTGATGTGAAATCTGCTCTATTATTCTAGTGATGGGCAAATACTTTTGGGAAGCAGTGTGATAGTTGGCCAGTAGTCCCTCCAACTTCCTCCAACCCTTAAAGCGTACTCCTATTAGCTACAAGGCACAAACTCTTTGTCTATCATCCTGAGAGCAGCTTTCTCCCTAAGGAGTTCCACATAATTCTATATTCTTAGTCCCTCTTTATCTTGATATTGACTTGTGTATTACTGTATTTTAATGATTAGAAGTTTGCAGATATTTTAGTTTTCTTGGTACAAAACTGGAAATTGTCTTAGCTGTTGCAAGTGAATTAAGTATATACATAAACACTGTATATTAATTCCTTAATAGATGCAGAGAAAGCATTTGATATAATACAATATCCTTTCATGATGAAAAAAAGTTTTAAATAAATTGAGTATAAGAGGAACATTCCTGACACAATCATGGACATATATGACAAACCCAGGCCATTATTATATTGAACAGCAAAGGGTTGGAAGTATTTCCACTAAGATTCAGAACTCTCACCATTGCTGTTAAATATAGTTTTGGAAGTTTTAGCCAGTGCGAGTAGGCAAGAAAAAAATAAATCAAATGGATACAAGGTAGAAAGAGGGACGTGGAATTATTCCTATTTGCAGATGACTTAATCTTGTATATAGGGAAACCAAAAGACTGTATGAAGAGACTATTGAAGCTCATAAGAGAGTTTGGTAAAGTTGTAGGATATAAAATCAGCACACAAAAATTAACAGCCTTTGTATGCACAAATAATGGCATGACTGAGAAACAACTTGTAAGAGCAGTATCAGTCACATTAGCAATCAAATTTTAAGTACATTGGAATAAATTTAATCAAGGATGTGAAGGATATCTATAACGAATGTTACAAAAACATTCAAGAAAGAAATAGAAGACATAAAAAATTTTAAAAGTCTTCCATATTTGTGAATTAGAAGAATAAATATCATCATAATGTCCATATGACCCAAAATAACATACAGATTCTGTGTGATCCAAATAAAATGTCAATGACATTATTCTGGGACCTAGAAAAAATGATGCTAAAATTCATCTGGGAATACAAGATACTACAAATATCTAATATTGTCCTAAGCAACAAAACAAATCTGGGAGCATCACAATACCAGATTTCTATATTATAACTGCAGTTAGAATCAAAACAGCTTGATACTGCCACAAAAATAGACATGTGGGTCAATGGGACAGAGTAGAAATCCCAGAAACATTTGAGCATCTACAGCTAAGTAACCTTCGACAAACAGAATCATGCTCTAGGGAAAGGACAGTTTCTTCAAAAAGTGCTACTGGGAACATTGAATCTTCACATGCACATGTATAAATCAAAACCACGGTCACAATTTACATAAAAATCAACTAAATGTATCAAGAATCCAAATCTATCACCTGCTGCCATCAAATTACTGGTAGAAAACATCAGGAAAACCCTGCAAGACATTGTCATAGGGAAACACTTCCTGGAAAAATCCCAGGAGCACAAGCAATTAAAGCAAAATAGAAAAATGATACTACATTACTGTAAGAAGCTTCTACACAGTGAAAAAATTCCCTGACAAAGTGAAGAGGCAGCTGACACAATGGTAGGAAATATTTTAACCTAAGCACCTGATAAACAATTAATATCCGGAATCTACAAAAGAGTTCCAGAAACTTGTCAGAAATACAACAAGCATCCAGTTAGGAAATGGGTAAAGGACATGAACAGGAATTTTTCTGAGCATCAGATTCAAATCGCCAAAAGACACATGGAAAAAATGTTCAGGATCACTGGCCACGAAGGAAATGCAAATAAAAAGCATAATGAGATTTCACGTTGCCCCAGATAGAATGGCTATCATACAGAGATAAAAGAAAAATAAATATTGGTGAGGATGTGGAGAAAAAGATCCTTAAGTCATTACTGATGGGAATGTAAATTAGTACACTCATTATGGAAGACAGTATAGAGAATTCTTAGAAATCTGAAAATAAATTGGTCATATGACCCAGTCATTCCAGTTCTGGGAATTTACACAAGTTAAATTAAATCAGCATATGAAAAAATTGTCTGTACCCCCATGTTTATTGCAGTGCAATTCACAATAGTTAAGAGATAGAATGAACCCAGATGTCCATAAGATGATGACTGGATAAGCAAAATGTGGTGTACTTACACTATGGAATACTAAACAACCATAAAAAGAGTGAATCTTGTCTTTTTTTTTTTAAGATTTATTTTACTTTTATTGGAATGTCAGATATACAGAGAGGAGGAGAGTCAGGGAGGAAGATCTTCTGTCCGACGATTCACTCCCCAAGTGGCCACAACAGCCAGAGCTGTGCCGATCTGAAGCCAGGAGCTTGGAGCCAACTTCAGGTCTGCCACATGAGTGCAGGGTCCCAAGGCTTTGGGCCGTTTTTGACTGCTTTCCCAGGCCACAAGCAGGGAGCTGGATGGGCTGCTGGGATTAGAACCAGTGCCCATATGGGATCCCGGTGTGTGCAAGGCAAGGACTTTATCTGTTAGGCTACCGTTTGAGGTCCTGAAATCCTGTCTTTTAAAACAAAATGGGTACAACTGAAACCCATTATGCTTAGTGAAATAAGACAGTCTCTAAAAGACAAATATCATATGTTTTTCCCAATTTGTGGTTGCTAATATAGAGAGTACAAAAATCTATGTGAATAAAAGTGACATTTCAGATGTTTATTGTATACAGCTCTTGCTTTTGTACTTACTACTTGTATTCTTTACATAGCTTGTTAGTTTAAAATAAACTAAAAATATAAAAATGTCAGTAAAATGGCACATGACAATGGTTTCTTGGAAAAATTAAATAAATATTGGTACTCTGTGGTCTTTACTGGATGTTAGTGAAGTAGCAACCAGTGATTTCATTCTGCTGCATGATTACAAGAGAATGAATGGATTTCGTTTGTCTCTTTTCTGTGTACCTCTCTTTGAATGTTGTCTTGGATCCTGCTGCTTGCTGTCAGCTATCCAGTGCTTCTCTTCCCTGTGTTACATCCAGGTGAATTTCAGAACAGTCTGTGTTGTATCCCACTCAAGAACATGTCCGTTGGAGGTACCTACTTGAGATTTATAATTTTCAGGAATTATTTCAGGATAATAAATAAATATTTCAGTAATTTGAAATATCAGTAGAAGAAATTCGGCTGGCAAGAAGGGAAGGCCTGCAGTTACTGGTTAACACTACATCTTTTTTTTTTTTTTTTTTAAAGAAAAAAATATTTCCTATGTTGGATAACACGGATGGAAAAGGATTGGAAGTGTCTCAGCCACTGAGGTTCCTGCTCTTGGTGGTTGCAGACTGCAAGCAAGAAGAGTGCAAACCACCTGTTCTCGCTCTGGAAAGGTGGTAGTGCAGCTGAAGAAGAGAACAGGCAGCCCAGGCCAAGCAGAGCCTTCCGCAGTCATTATCACCGCATGTTTCTAGCTGCGCCAGAGACTTGCTTTTCAGCTTTTCCAAAAAGACTTAATTCGTATTTCTGTGTCTCATTTTCTTTTGAATGTACAATCACTTTTACCAGCTCCATCACAATCTTTAATAAAAATAAGCTATCAAACTAAAAAAAAAAAAAGATATATTTATTTTTATTGGAAAGGCAGATATGTAGAGAGGAGAGACAGACAGGAAGATCTTCCATCAGATAATTCACTCCCCAAGTGACCCCAATGGCTGGTGCTACGCTGACCCGAAGCCAGGAACCAGGAACTTCCTCCAGCTCTCCCACGCAAGTGCAGGGTTCCAAAGCTCTGGGCTGTCCTTGACTGCTTTCCCAGACCACAAGCAGGGAGCTGGATGGGAAGTTGGGCTGCCGGAATTAGAACCGGCTCCCATATGGGATCCTGGCGCATCAAGGCGAGGACTTTAGCCACTAGGCCAACATGCCAGGCCCGTTAACACTACATCTGATACTTTTATTTTGACTGATAGGAAAGTGAGAAAGTGATTGATATCTTTATAATCAATTCTAAGGAATACATAAATACTTTTACATTCTCTATTTTTTGTTCAGATTAAATCATCCAATTTCTCAGTACTACTTTTCCTCCCTCTTTGTGCTGCCCTTCTCTTCCTCAAATTTATTCTCCAGCTGATGAAACTATAATCCTAAACAGCAGAGTCACTTTTACGTGGAGTGAGGGTCTTGTCATGACCATGAGCAGAGTGCTTTAACATGAAGTTAAGTCTAAAATAGACTTCATCATACACGAGAAAAAAAGTCAAAGTGCTTGGACATGTAACCCACTGCACAGAAGTCTGTTCTTAGTTTTGCCACCTATTTCAAAGCTAGGACATGGAAATAACTGTCTATTACATACTATGTGGCTCCCTGACTGTCAAGAGGTGAAATATTTTTCCTGTTTTCTAGCCTCATACCTGTAATATGATCGAGATCATAGTGTACCCTCTTAGGATTTTATTCCAGTTCTCTGAAGTGGTATTCTGATTTGTGTGAGAAATGGCATAGATTAAGCATAACAGCCACAAAAATTATTTTGGAAGAAAAAAGAGTAGCGTATACCCATTAATTTCTATGCGCTGGTTTCAATTTTTTTTTCCTCCCATGCTCTGTGTTATAATAAGTAACTTGGGAGAAGAAGAAAACATGGATGCAACAATTCTTGCCTTATAAGATTGTGTGAATTGAATAAGCAATTTAGTATATTTAGTCCATGGATCCATCCATCACTCTTACAGTAAATCACTGTATTTGTTGAGTTACTGTGTGCCAGGACCTGTGTCTGGTGCTCTAAAGAAAAGGATGATAAGCATTCAGCACAGTTTATTTCTCTTGACCTTGCATTTCTGTTATTTAATTCCAAATGTCTGGCTAGAGAAATTAGGCTTCGGTTCCTTACATAAAATGCAAAATTCTGGTCAGAATTTGTCTCCCTGCCCCATGTGTCTGGCAACTCCAGGCAGGATTGAAAGGCCTTCCTAGCGTTAGCCATAGAAATTAAATTTTTTGCATGTTATAAAAAATAGTTCCTGTCCCCAAATCTTCACCGATGTGAGTAAAAGGATGGAGGTGAATTTGAGTGGCATAGCAGTGACTTCTGACATTTCCCCAAGGAAGTGAGACTGGTGGGAATAAGCAGCCAACCCTTCAGTGACTTGATATTTGTGGGAAGAAACTGTGCAACTTTTATACTTATCAGGCCCGGGACAAAAAATTTGATTTTGACTGAACTGGACTTCTACCTATTGGTCTCTGAGTCTGTGATCCTTCCCCCTAGGCAGGCTCTGATTTTCCTCCAACTGCTTGCATTATTCTCCAGGCTGCCTGTTCTTTTTTGTGTTGCCCAGAAGAAGCTAAAAATGCTACCCCATTATACACTGTGCACTTTTTGAATTAGATTTCATACTTAGAAAACTGATCTTCGAATCCACAGCAAAACTGAGAGACAATGCAGTGATTTGCAATATGCCTTTCCCACCATGTGCTTAGTCTCTTCTATTGCAACATCTCCCAACCAGAAGGATACATTTATTACAGTGAGTGAACTTAGGAAGTTAGATCATGATCATCACACTGCCTTTTACTTTAGGCTCACTTTTGAGTTGCATAGTCTGCAGATTTGGGGAATGTATTCAACGTTTTTTAGTATTCATGGTAGTTTCACGGGACTAGACATCCTCTTTAGCACAATTAGTTATCCTTCCCCACTTCTACCTCCTCCAACCACTGCCTTTGTAGTTTTGAAAATGGTTTGCAGCACAGGGCAGCCTCTGCTCAGGTGTTACCTGAGGTTCAGCATCCAGTGCAGAGCACAGGATAAACTGTCAAAGAAGAGGGAGAGATGGAAAAAAGAGGCAGGCCCACTAGTTCTCCTTGCCGTCCTCTGTGCTCGCTCATCTCTTTTGGTGCACCACAGTTTAATCCTGAGGTATGCTTCCGTGGTGGTTCTTTCCCTTCGGGGATTCCTCCACCTGATTTCCAAAGAGGGCTGACAGCTGCTCCTCATTGTTCTAAGCCTGTGTTTCCACCTTTTGGGATATACAAAGCTAGAAGAAATTCTGGTTCTGGATGGCTCCCTGTGATGGAGCTAACTTTTAAATTAATCACTCTGCAGAGCATTTACCTTTTCGTCTGTGTCGGAAACAAACCCTTTTGTGAAATACTAGCAAATGAACATTTAACAAGATTTGCCAAATGCCCACAGAGCATTCATGAACTTCCACTTCTTTCAGACCTCGTTTCTTCTATGTTGGAAAGAAGGACCAGACAGTATTTCACTCATTGCTTTTGATGGAAAGGGCAAACCAAAGGAAAATTTACTGTGGATTTTATATTCCCCCTACTGAGCCTGGTGGTGTCCATGTGTAATGGAGTCTTCCCCTTAAACAAATTTCATTAAAGAATATTATTAGTGAAAAACAAGAGCATGAGAAAAGGAAATCTTTTTATGACAACCCACTTGTGAGTCTAAAGTGTGTTTTAAATGGTGAGATCACAGTAAGTAATTTAGCTGAAGTGTAATAATTGGGCTCCAAGTGTTATGATTGATACATTTCATTGAAAATAGCACCCTGAGGTTTTTCCAAATTAAAGATGAAATCTAAATAAAACCTTAAATAACCCATGTGGAAATACTTTATTGTAGTTAATAACCAAGCAAAAATATGCTTATTTTATCTGTAGACTCATTTCAATACATTTTACCTATTGTTACTTCCATCTGAAAGGCATCACACTTGGCTTATATAAAAATAATAATGTCCCTAACTGTTAATAGAAAATAAGACAGACATTTATGGTCAGTCATACATCATTTATAAATGACCATTATGAATAAAGTGTTACAATGATTTCCATTAGCATAAGTTCCACAATTATGGCCTGCAGAAGAGGCATATTTTTTCGGTCTTGAATGCATATATAAAAATCTGTCGTTTATTTTGTTAAATCTTATCTATTATGACTCAGTATAGTCTGCGCTACTAAATATGGTAGATACAAGTACATGGTATTGGAAATGTGGAGATCTGTGGGACTCTTCAGAAGGTACCTGTCTGGATCCAATCAATGGCCATGCGGCTGTGTGTTCCTCACACAGTGCTGTCCCGACTATTTGAACTTTCGTGATTGGCCTGGAAAAACTGATAGGATATGAAGGCACCTGTTGGAAACACTGATTTTGTCTATGGTGTTTTCTCTTAATCCAGGATATCTGCTTATTTTACTCTAAGAAATCTTCATACTTGCTGTGATTTCTCAAGGTTGTGTCTTCTTATGACAGTGGAGTGAGAGAAACATTGTTTTGTCGTGGGAAGGCCAAACGTGAGAACTGTTATTTGGCTTTGGTATAAGTGCTGTAATCCCGTTATTTTACTCGTTCTTATTGACCCCTGTACTTACGAAGTGCTTTATGAGACAGATTTTTGTTATATGTATATACATATTTTTTCTAGAGGAGGAAAGTAGACCTTCTTATTTAGACCAATTTGTTCTCCTTTTTATTTCAACCCAAGCCGTAGCTGTGCTTTCAATATAAACATTGCTATCAACTTTTGATATCAGTCTATAACAGTTATAGCTGACTACGAAAACAGGTTTGCAAGCATTATATTACTAATTTAGGTTTTTAAAAATATCTTAAGTTGTTGCTTCACAATAGGCTGTGTTGAAGGTTGTAACTGACATATGCAATTATCTCTAGTGAATGTGGATTGCTACATATATTAATAACCATTTACCAAAATAATCCTTTTTTAAATTTTATTCTTCATCTTTATTCAACATCTTAGCTTGAACTACCACTTATTTCTCTGAGAGTTTTCACCCTCAAGTTGTACTACCCCCTTTGAGAACAAGAATAAACCAGATAATCATCTATCCCAAACAAAATATTAGAACACTCAATTTGTAATTTGAGCACTGATTTTGTTATTTTAGGAAAGCACTGTTCATATTTACAAATAAATTCTAAATTTACAAATAATTTATTCTTTGCTTTTTTGAGATATTACTCTTAACCCTAAGACACTGTTGTTTCTAAGGATGATTCCCCCCATGAAATGTATTAATGAATAAAATAAAATAATGAATGAGGAATCACTACTTTTTTCCCTGTAAAATATAATAACAGACTTCTTTAATATCTTCAAAATCCTTTAAGGCTAAAGCCAAAATATTTTTTTGTAAAGAAAAAAATCAGAATAAAATTTTACGGTTAACTGTGTTTATGTGCATGAGCAATTATGGTACAAGGATATTAATAATAAATTAGAGATTTATAAATAAGTTATCTATGTTAAAGTAAAACAGCTCTAATTTTTTTCTATTTTGCTTGGCATACACTGAACTATTATTTAACTATGAACTGTTTAGCAATTAACTACAAATGCTTTTGCAATATTATGAATTTCTTAAGTAGATAAGACAAACCTAATAACTGTTGTAGGAAATATTAATTCTATAACCATTATTTTATAACCAACAATATTTTCGCATTTTCTTGGTTGGTTGTTACATATTAAAAGATTGAGAAACATCTGTTTATGACAAGCAGACACGGTTACATTCAAATTCTAGGATAGCAGAGTGCAAAGGTCTTTATTTTTATAGATCAAGCCAAACTGCATGTAAATCACACCAGACCTTCAAATAATTTTCAAAAATCATCAGACCTGAAAAAGACCATTTACTACACATAATTGAAGTTGAGCTGCATGTGCTAACCTGAGCCTCTTTTCCTCATTTGGTTCTGATCTCATCTCCAAGATAATGCAAAATTCTGCCTGCCTCTAGCATATTTTGTTATATTAGGATATTGTAACAATATCCTAAGGAAGATATAAAATACTTAATTATGAATGTCTAACAATTTCGTATTTGCTAGGCTTACTCTTATGAGTAAGGGACGATATTTATTGTTACACTTGGATTGCTTTATGAGATAGGCACTTGCCAATTTTGTAGCAAATTGAGTGTGTCAAAAACTTGGATGAGAGCCAGTGTCAAAACAGGCACAGAAAATGTGTTTTTACTGTAGGTGAAAGGAGAATAGACCAACTTGTATGATTTCTGTCAGCTGTACAATAATTAATTCCCACCATATTATCTGAATTAAAAGGTGACATTTATTTCCTTGGCTGATTTCCTGGAAGCTTGCCAATTTTCTTCCCCTTTTTTTGGAAAGAAAAGCTTTGCTGTAATATGAACAAATCATTAAGAATTGACACATGGAGGACGTCCATATTCATATAGGAGATGACACCTTGAGAGCCATGATATTTAAACACCATTAGTAGAGAGGAAAATGTATGTGAGAGCGGAGCATAACGCCCCCTGGCACAGCTGGAGTGCTCTATGAGGAGAACCAGAAAGAGCAAACTATTAGCAGGCCTTTTGGGCCTGTGGAATGGCTCTCCTCCCCTCACGTTCAACCCGTGTTGGCGCGTTTGCTGAGAGTTGTGATTGACTGTCGGGTCATATTATCCCCTGCTGTTCCGCCTCCCTCACTTCTGGGATATCAACAGCAGGAATTGTCAGTCAGGGCTCAATTGATTATCCTCAAAATTTGCTCCTGCTATTGACCATAATGCGAAAAAAAATCGTGCCTCTGAATTATTCAGAATGAAAATATACACAGAAGAAATCGATAAGGCACACCTGATATTAAAGACAAATTAAAACAGGCAGTAGATGGGGGCTTGAGGCAGCTGCTACGTACAAAGGAGAAGGCATTTTGGAGATAAAGGGAAAGTGCTTTCACTTTCTTAAAATAGATGTTATAGCTGTCAAAGCTTTTCAAAATTAATAGCTTTATTAATGGAGGCATTAGGGTTTCCAGGCCAGCTGGTCCCTTGTAACTGTTAAAATTGTACTTGAGATTTCAGCTCTGTAATTTTTTTTCTAGTAGTCCTACCATCTTTTTAACTTAACTGCAACATACCATGCTGGAGGGATAAAATTATAGAAAAAGGCTCAGGTCAAAACCAGGACACTAACAAATGTCCTGGGTCAGCCACTATCCCTGATAGAATCTGATAGAAGTTCGAAATTAAACAACTGGGGACAAAAGTCATTTCCCATTCTCGCAGGTTTTTGTTTTTTTTTTTTTTTTTTGAGACACGTACAGACTGTGTTGTGTCTGGTGGACACCCTCAGCTCCTGGGGGCTGTTTTGAGTTGGTGGAGGCTGGGAAACAGATTTCTCTGGAGGCAGAAACAGCCAATTTAATCTGGATTTTAGCAGAGTGGGATCTTTCTGAGTTACTTCAGTAGAATTGAACTGGGCAACGTGTAATTATCTGGAACTCTGATTTGCTTCAGAATGTCTCTTTTTCTTTCATTAACAGTTATGTTTCATCACCAAAAATAGTTGTTTTTCCAATTCATTGTATCTGTGATGCTTTATTTATGGTTATTCATCCATCCTCTTCTGCAGGAGACAAATTGAGCCACTGGCTCAGGGAACTTCCGGCAGTCACCCCCACCCACCTCCCACTCCCCATTCTCCTTTCCTCCCCTCTCTGAGGATTGAGGACTGGCTTGAAACACTAGGAGCTTTATTAGGTAGGCGGTAACAATCTCCCTTGGCTCGTGGTTGAAATGTCACTCAATTAGGAGTCTTCCTCTGGACTGCTGAGTGGAGACACACAATTCTTCTGGGATCCCCCTTCTTTTCCAACCCTGCTTCTGGATGAAGTCTGTTCGCCAGGGAAAAATCTTTTTCTGAAACCAGCAGGGGCGTTAGGCTCACAGGGCAGCACGGGGTGTGCTGATGATAGAAATTTTTAAATTTCTTTTCAGGCTCTTCTTTCAAATTTTCTGTTGCTTTAAAAAATCATGTATTTTCAAAACACAGAATTAAATGCATATGTCTGTGAGGTATAATTTAGTTTTTAACAGGGGAACGGTACCATAATGTAACTTCTGCTCAATAGCTGTTGAGAGCAAAGTTGTTCAACGGTTCAACATCAGGTGGAGATTCTTGAAGACCCTTTTATGGCATCATTGAGGCACTAGGGATGAGCTTTGTCATTTGCTCAGAAAATGTCCTTGCCTTTCCTTGGCTTGTTTCTTAGTTCAAGTTACTGCTATTGATACTGAGAAGGGAGAGAGGAAAATAATAGGCATTGGGTATGTGGATAGCAGGGTTCTAAGCACCCAAGCCATCTTTCAGTGCCTTCCCACGTGATTAACAGATTAGCGGATTGGAAGTGGAGCAACCGGGACTCCAACTAGCACTCTTATATGAGATGCTTTGTGAGCAGGATCTTCAGCAGGCACCCCCCCCTCACCACCACTTCTACTCTTGAATCCCATTTCTCTTTTCTGAAAGACCCTTTCTTCAGGTATGTTGCTGGTTGTCTTTCTCACCTCTTTCAACTCTTTCCTCAAATGTCTTCTCTCAGTGAGAACTTTTTATTTTTATCAAATGAGGCAATCTTTAAAATTTTTATAAAGACAATTTTATTTATTTGAACAGCCTACTGACAGAGTGTCTTTCTTGTAGAATGCAAAGTCTGTAAAAATCACTAATTTCTACTTTTTTCCCTTTACTAGTTTCTAAAAATATTTATTTTTATTTGAAAGGCAGAATGACACACATACACCAGGGGCCAGGAGTTTCCTCTGGGTTACCCGCATAGATGCAGGGACTGAAGTGTTTAAAGCCATTTTCTGCTGCTTTCACAAGCACATTAGTAGGGTGTTGGATCAGAAGTGCAGTAGCTAGGACATTCAAACCAGCACCCATATTGAATGCTGGCATCACAGACTTAGCCTGCCAACAAACCTCTGTACTCCTATCTACTAAATTCCAGTGTCTTCCACACTACCTGCAACATGGTAGGCACTCAAAAACAGTCTCTTGAATAAATGCATGATCCTTCTATATGTTTATGATACAGGACCACATATTACCATTTCTATTTGAAGATTTATTTATTTTTATTGGAAAGGCAGGTCAGATTCATTTCCCAAATGATTGCCGTGACTGGAGCTGAGCTGATCTGAAGCCAGGAGCTAGGTGCTTCTTCTGGGTGTTTCATGTGGGTGTAGGGTCCCAAGGCTTTGGGCCATCCTTTGGGCCATGCTTTCCCAGTCCAGCAGGGAGCTGGATGGAAAGCGGAGCAGCTGGGACATGAACCAACATCCATATGGGATGCTGGTGCTTGTAAGGTGAGGGTTTAGCCATTGAGCCATCTCACCAGGCTCTGTTCCCATCTAATGGAGGGAAATAAAGACCTTAGAGTTTAAGTAACTTGTCCAGAGTAAATGAGAAGTTTTAGATGAGTGCACTCACTTGTCTCAACTCTGAGTGCTTGGAGATTTTACCACAACTGACATTTAATTCAGGAGAAACCATCAACCCCAAAATCTTGCTGAACTTTGGTAAGCAAGGGTTGTACAAACTGATCTAGGGACAGAGAAATGTCTTCAAGCTATAGTGGTCAGGCAACTAAATTCTTCGATACAACGTGCTCTCACAAGAGAATTCTAAGTAAGCTTTCTCTAGAGGGTGACAAGAAGGAACATTAACTCTACCAGGACAGTTGTTTGCTCTTATAAAATACATCAATCTTTACAATAATGGAAAATCCAAGAAGCAGCATTACTGATTGAATTGAAAGTCAGTGGGAATCAAAGTATTATCTATGTTGAATTATTAAAGAATTATTTCTAAATTAAGCCCTTTGAATTAGCAGAAAATTGGACTACAGCTTACACAAGTGTATGTTTTTCTCACTTCCTGATGAGAAGAAATTATACTAGATGTATATCAGCACATCAGTGAAAGACCCTCAAAACTGGTGTGTGAAATGGTCATCCATCAAAAGGGACTTTTTGGCTACTCTGAAGCAGAATGAATTGGAATGTGTCCAATGGATAATGCACAGGAAAATGGAGAGGCTCTGCAGAACTAATAGCTGAATTCAAAAGAGCATGAACAATACAAATTGATGCTGGAATGAAATCAGAAGATATGCTCAGCAGTTTGCTTATTCTTACTACTAGATTGAGAAATGAAAGAAGTAATTCAAGTAACTGTACAGAAACAAACCCTCTTTTAAAGATACTTTTATATTGATAGAAAAATTCCAAAAGTAACACATAAAATTCCCTTGTCCCCTATACTGACTTATCCTATTATTTCATTATTTACTTATTTATTTATTAAGCGAAGATATAGCTACAAACACACACACATGCAGGTAGACACACACACGCGTGTGCATGCACGCGCACACACACAGAGCTTCTGTTGGTTGATTCACTCTCCACATGCGCACAGTGGCTGGGGCTGGGATGAATCCAAAGTCATGGAAGCCGAGAGCAGGGGACCAAATGCAGGTCTCCCATATTCATGGCAGCAAACCAATCATTTGAGCTATTACTGCTGCCTCCCACGTCTGCATTAGCAGGAAGCTAGAGATAGGAGTAAGAATTGGTCCTGTAACCTAGGCTCTCTGATATGGGAAGCAGATGCCTCATTTGATGACTTAAAATCACTAGGCTGTATACAAATCCATCTTGTCTACTGACATCCTGTGTTAAAGTGGTGCATTCTTTACAGTCAATGAGATAATATTGCTACATTATTATGAATAATTATACATCCAACTTTCATTCAGATTTCTTTATTTTTCTTAGCCACCACATTGGGGTCCCCTGTGCCTAGCACACACATTTAGTTGTCATGTATCCTTGGGTTTCCTCTTGGATGTGACAATTTCTCAAATTTTCTTTGATTTTGATGAATGACTGGTTTGAGGATTACTGGTCAGATATTTTGTAGAATGTGTCGTCAGTGGGAGTAAGACTGAAACAGTATGTTCTTGGGAGGGAGACTACAGAAATAATGCTCGTGTCATATGTCAAGGATACATATTAATTCCATCAATATGACTTACCACTGATAATATCATACTTGATCATTTGGCTGAGGGAATGTCAGATATCCTCCTCCAAAGTCACTCTTTCCTCTTCCTCCATACTATCTTCTTTGGAGAGAAGTCTATGTGAACTGTCACTTAAGGAGGGAGGAGTTATACTACACTGAGAGAGCGAGAGAGAGAAGTGGGGAGAGAGTAGTAGTGGCAAAAACTATTTGGGATCCTTCTAATTGAGAGATTTGCCTTCTTTTTCCTCACACTAGATAATCCTAGAAAATAATTTTATTTTTTGTGTTATATTCCAAAAACACTGCTATAACATTTTGCTCAAATTGCTCCAGTCTTGGTCATTAAAAACTCTTTTAATTGACTCCTATATTGCTTTGATATACTCTTGGCAATTTGGTATTTCACTTGTAATTCACGTTTTCATGGTGACAAATGACATTAAGCAACTTTTTGTATTTTGTATAGAAAGGCCCTACACTGGGAGATCCCCAAACCTCTAATTTAGTGTAAACTAAATTCCCCCTGACTAGAATTTTTCACTTTTCAATCCAAATGTCCAGTAATGAGAAAAGTTTTTAGGGCCTGACGCGATAGCGTAGTGGTTAAGGTCCTCACCTTGAACGCGCTGGGATCCCATATAGGCGCAGGTTTTAATCCTGGCAGGTCCACTTCCCATCCAACTCCCTGCTTGTGGCCTGGGAAAGTAGTTGAGGACAGCCCAAAGACTTGGGACCCTGAACCCATGTGGGAGACCCGGAAAGAAGTTCCTGGCTCCTGGTTTCGGATCGGCATAGCACCGGCCGTTGTGGTCATTTGGGGAGTGAGTCATCAGATGGAAGATCTTCCTCTCTGCCTCTCCTCCTCTCTGTACATCTGCCTTTCCAATAAAATAAATAAATAAAATAACTACATTATATAAAATGGTTAACTAAAAGATGTCATGTCTCCACTGATGATGATTCTGTTCTTTGTAGAACCATTTACCATGAAATTAATTTGTGTTACACATAATATTAATTAAAAAATTTTAGATACTAAGTAAATTTTTCAGTGAATTTTCCCAAATAATTTCCAAAACTCTGCCTCACTTCTCACTACTTTTGCTCAGTTTAAAGGACATTGGACAATTACAAGTTCCCCCTCATAGACTTCCTGTGCTTCTGGCTTTAATATTCTATGCTGGATTCACAGAACTCTTTTATAGATGCTAAGCATTCAATCCTGAAGGCTCCACTTCATCATCAGGTAATTAGTATTTTCATTAACTTGCTTATTGTCAAGGAAAATGAGCCTTGATCATCTAATTTTTCCTCAATGAGTTGAATATTGTAATATATCTATAATTAATGTGCTTTATGCCACAAACGTGTAATGGAGTGGAAATCTGAGGCTGCTCCCAGCAGTCACTGTCAGTAAATGTTTGATGAATAAACAGAGACTTTCTAATGGGAAATGGTGGCGACTTTTATAAGCAGACACAATAAAGACTTTATTAACATACTTAAGAAGCATTCTGGGAAATAGAATTGAATGCATTATTACTGTAGGCTCCTTTTGTGAAAAGTAAATTTTACTGTCCCCATAACAAATGTTTATTTGTTTGTTGCAAGTTGTAGGATCAGTATTTTATGGATATTCTATAATTTAATACAGTGAAACTTAAATTGGCTACACATTCCTTATGCATATGAGATTTTGAAAAGAAAACACTACCAACAATTCTGTTAATTATTTGCATACCTAGTTCACACCGAAAGGAGACAATGTACATATTTTAGGATTTTTAAGATCCCAAAGACAAATTTCAAAGTATTTATGCTCACTAATAGATAGAAATAAATATGGGGATGCATTTAACTGCATATATATGTAAAGAGTTCAATTTTAAAGGATGGGGTAAAAATGCTTTGCATTTTATAGTATATGTCCACATGCTCTCCTGTAGAATCTAGATATACATTACGTTGTGTCCGTGTTTTTCTTTGCCTAAGGTAATATATACGGGTTTAATTTAAGAATTCAGTAATTTTTCACTGTTTGCTAAACAGAATCAGAAGAGCAGCAAGGATTCTGCCCATTGTTCTGCCTTTATTCTGGGATGAAGCAGATACAGTGGGAAGATGTTCCCGTGGTTTTACAGTTAGAAAGTGTCACTGTGGAAACTGGAGCTCAATGGTCTTGCTCTTCCTTGGGTTTCTAAGCATTCATCCCTTGCACTTTTTTTAAAATATACTTTTATTTTGAATCATGTGGTACAATTTTGTGTAGGCTGGGATCCCCCCCCCAAACTCCCACCCCGTCAGATTTTTCCCATTTTGTTACAATAGTGTAGTCCTTCATAAGGGATCATAGTTTTGTCAGTCTCTTATTTGAGTGTACCCCGACACTGTTGGTACAGACAATGTCAGACAGTCCAGCATCCCATTGTCTACACATGTCCAACAGTTTCATTGGGATTCCATCTTTCGTCTGGATGCAGGGATGTCACAAAGCTGTTCCCAGACCTGGAAGGATGGTAATGGGATCTTATACAAGACTCATGTCCAAGTCTTACCTAGCTTGGCTCAACCGCATTCTAAGCATTCTGCAAAGATGAAAGGAAGAGAGAATCAACTTTGATGAGAACAGTGCTGATTAACATTTAAAGCAAAGTGAGCAGGGAGCCAGTCTGTCCTTTGCATTGTTAGGCAAAGATTTGATGAAATGAAAATTGGATCATATCATCTGTCTGCTCAAATCCTTCAGTTACTGCAGGGCTCTGGGTTTAGAGAATAACCCGGACTGGGCTATGGTGTAGCAAGCTGATTGTCCACCAGCAATGCTGGCATCCCATATGAGCAACAGTTTGTGTCTTGGCTGCTTCACTTCCCATCACGCTCCCTGCATATGGCATGGGAAAGATGGCTTAAATCTCTGGGCCCCTGCATCCATGTGGGAGTCCCAGAAGAAACCCCAGGCACCTGGCTTCTGAATTGCTCAGCTCCAGCCATTGTGACCATTTGGGGAGTGAACCAATGGAGGGAAGACCTCTCTGTCTCTCTTTTTTTTTTTTTCTGTAGCTCTGCCTTTCAGCTGAAAATGGTAAATAATAAATAAATCTTTTAAAAAGGAAAATGACAACTACTAAAAAGAGAAGAATCGTTATAAGGCCTGCAACCCTTTCCCACACCTGTAACACTGGCTCACAGCATTCTTTACCCCACTGGCTATGCAGAGCCTCATGGGTCTTACTCCAGCTTCTCAAGGACACCACACTCCCTCATCAGGGTCTTTCTCTCCTCAGTTGAAAAACCATCACTTATTCATTCTGCAAAATTTGGTTCAAGCATCATTGAACATCTTCATGGGGGAGGCCTTCTCTAGGACAGTTTCTTTTGCACAGAATTGTGGACTCTACTGTCCCTCTTAAGGCTCCCAGTTCCATCTGTGTGATTATTTGAGTGAAGTATGTCTCCTTCCACTGACTGGCAAATTGCTTTAGTTGCATGTATGCGTAAGTGTGCTCTCCATTGTATTCCTAGAGCTTTGTACAGTGCCTAACCCATCATAGGCATGCAGAAGAGTATTTTTAAAATGGAATTATTTTACACAGATAATACTGAATAACAGTAATTTCTCTCATAGATTATTTATTTTTAATGTCTATTTTATAGAGGGGGTGGAGATAAAGCTACCACTAGCTGGTGTACTCTTCAAATGTCCGCAATGTTTGGGGCAGGCTGAAGCCAGGAGTCAGGAACTTAGCCCAGATCTTCCACATGGAAGATCCATCATTGCTGCCTCCCAGAGTCTGCGCTAGTAGGAAGCAGGACAAGGCACTGAACCCAGCCAGATACTGTGCTGCCCTAATCAGTGTCTTAACCATCAGGCATAAATGCCTGCCCCAGACAGAATATTTCAATTACAAAGATGTCTATGATCCTCAGTCTATTGCCACTGTATAGTGTTTTGATGAAATGGAACAATTTGCTTCTACAGTAGAAATTAAGCCACTACTTGAAAGGGAATGGGATGTGAACACAGGGTGATGGGAGAGGGCAAGACGCATTTTCTTGTTGAAAGGCTTTTCAACAACTGGGACTTTTTCAGAGCTGGATGGGTTCCATTTGTTATGCAACATTCGTTTATGCTGAGCTCCAGAACTTCTTTTCCGGCTGCCCACTGCACATGTCTTTACATCTATGTGATTTTCAGCCAAATCAAAAAACCACACCGAGTTCACGTTCTTTCTTCTGACATCTAACCTTCCTCCTGAGGTCCTTCTCTATAACACACAGTTATTCATTCTTCCTTATCCCTTCTTAGTTCCCAACACCAATCTATTAACATAAACTTTCCTAAACAACTCCCCAAACTATTCTTGTCTTGCTGTTGGCCGAGATTTGAGCTATCTGGAGTGATAGGTTCTGCAAGTGATGCCCTATTTGCTGTGCTCTGACCGCAGTCATCATAGAAAGTCTTTAGCTTAATGCAGTGTTCTGTTTGTGTAGTTTTTATTTTGTTGCCTGTGACATTCCAGTCATTTTGTACTATTCCTTTTATTTTTTAACATACTATTGCCTTTCAGTAATCATAAAATATTCCTGCTTAAAATAATTTAGTACCTTCTTGAAACTGACAAAATCAACCCGGAGACATTTTGATTTTAGAAAAGATTATAATCATCTGTAATAGTTTTTACATGTAGGGGCTTTAACATAAAAGGGTATATATTAAAGAGGAGTGATTTTTCATTTTCTATTCATGCAAAGCTGATTATGGTTTTCACAAAATGGCATAAATAGTAACACAAAGTGATAAGGCTAGTCATAAGTTTCAAATATAAAACACTTTTCAAATTAATTTCTTTTACCTTTGATACTCCTAAAATATTACTTCTATCTGTACTACATTTCCAATGTGTCTTATACATCATTGCATTAAAAAAAGAAAAAACTTTTAATGTAAGCCTAATCTGCTGGGACACAAGAAAGCATCATCTTAATAAATCTTTTTAAAGAAAGATTTATTTAATTTTACTTCAAAGGCTGATTTACAGAAAGGAGAGACAAATAGAGATCTTTTTTCTATCTACTAGTTCACTCCCCAAATGGCCACACTGCCAGAACTAAGCTGGATAGAGATGCAGTTTTTACCTTCCAAAATTTGAACCTGATTAGAAAAAAGAGGAATTTGTTAATTGATAAATCTCTTAATCTCAGGTCAGTGCAGTGGTATAACAGCCTATTCCTCTGCCTGCTGGGGCTGGCATCCCATATGAGCATTTGTTCATGCCCTAGCTATTCCACTTTCCAAACTAGCTCCCTGCAGCACCCACGTGGGAACCCTGGAGGAAGCTCCTGACTCCTGGCTTTAGACAGGCCCAGCTCTGGCCAGTGTGACCATTTGGGGAATGAAATATTGGATGGAAGATCTCTCTGTCTCTGCATCTCTCTGTAACTCTGACTTTCCAAGTGAAATAAGTAAATCTTTAAAATAATATCTTAGTCTTCTAGAGATCATTTTTAAGCTGATTGTTGGAAGAATTAGGGACTTGCCAGGTGGAAAAGTCCAGGCAGAATGTAACACAAAGTGAAAAGGCCAAAATCTAGGAATGACAGAGTGTGTTCCTAGTTTGTTTGTTTGTTTGATTGATTGTACTGCCTTTGTTTCAGGAAGAATTTAAGGTAATTTATGTTCCAGTCTTTTCATACTGGAGTGGTTAGAGATGAGACTCAAAGATGGCAGGAAGTATATTATCAAGAGTTTTGTAATTGATGCTTGAATATGAATTTTATATAATGGAAAACGAACCCAAGAGGATTGATAATCAGATTTGTTGTGAATTTTCTGTATATTGAATGAATGAAGATAGAAATTGAAGATTAATATGTACATTTACATGATTTCATTTTTGTAAAAGGCAAAAGTGCATTTATGTGTGTTTATATATACCTGTATATACAAAGGAAAATGTTTCAAAGGATATACTTTAACTTGTTCACAGTGATAACCTCTGGGGAATGGGATTAGAGGGAAGGGGATTTATGTGGCTGTCTGTATACTGGGTGGGATATTGTGCTTTTATTTCTGTATTTGAATTTTTAATAAATATGTATTATTTATAATAAAAAAATAATATCTTAAACTCTTAAGCTGTCCACCTCTTTCTCAATAGCCTAGAAAACTTTTAGTTTTCACAAAGTAATCTACAAAGGAATCACCAATGGTCCTCTGCCCCTCAGACTAAACTCAACCATGTTTCTAAGTGTTAATGTGAATGGTGGAAGCAAATAAATAAAAATTTTAAGCAATATGGTATATTTACCCATGGGTATATGTGAAACAGATCATGCTATCTATAGATATGGAAATGTTGAAGTGATCCTCAAACCACAAAAGAATCCATGTGACTTCCTCTCTTCCAAATTACTTCTAAATGATTGTCTCACATGCTACCGATTGCATGTTTTTTTCTTAGCTTTCAATGTTTCCTTAAATTCAGTGACACTAAACGCAGAATTCTGCAGGAGAATTGTGTTGAATAGAAGAGTACTTTAAGCTGGAAAACTCATAAGAACTTTAAAAAAAATATCTGACATGAAAATGTGGAAACTGTGATTCTTTATTTTGTTAGATGAAGACAGAGGATAGGACCAAGTAGGCAAGAGAATCTGTGGAAACATCTGCGACCTAAGGCACACTGACACTTCCCTAATGGACTGGAGAACGCATAAAAATAATTAATCATGTGGCGAAGGCATTGCCAAGGTTAGAACTGAGGTCTCTGGTTTTTAATGGAAACGTTCCTTGGCTGAACTAAAAGAACAACTTCCCCGGCCACACATTAGAGCATCTGTCATACTTAACTCAGAATAGTTCAGGAGTTCAGTAAAATATCAGATAGAGTTCAGCACTTTTCTTTCTCATGGTATTAAAACTATCTATAATAAGAAAAAAGGGGGTTTTGATGTACTACTCAACGTCATGGGTGGAACATCAAAGAGGTTGAACTTAGAATTTCTGAAATTGCAAGAAAAAAAATCCCTCCTAGTATAGCTATTGCTTGTAATAGAATTTTTGTTGTGGTTGCTTTATTGTGCTTTTGAAGACATTGAAGTAATGGATAGGCAAATGCCTAAGGAAAAACATAGGGTAGATCAGAAATGGGGAAACTTGAATACATTTCAGTGCTTAATTTAGTAAGCCAGGCTAATGTACTCATTTAATTTTGGCTCCTGGAGGAAGTGCAGAAAGGTGCAAGTCCCATCTTGGCAGGAGCAAATGCTTGTTGAACCCTGTGATTCCTTTCCTGGAGGTTGCTTATGGAAAAACACATCTTCCTAAGGTCTGGGCAGCTTAGGAGAATGCAGCTTTCTGAGAAACTGTGCCCTCGCAAAGGTGGAGAGGGAGGGATTCCTGGAGAAAGCATGCCGTGGGTTGGTGGGGCATGGGGAGAGTGTTACACAGATGGGAAGATGGGATTCATTTGGTTCATTGAAACTGATAGACACTGTCATCCCCCAATATAAATTTAATCCTCTGACCCATCAATGGGAGTGGTTAGTACGCTTGGAATTGTAGAATTTTGCTTATTAAGCAGGCTTCTTTGCAGAAGAGGTTCAAGTGTGGATTAACGAAGAGCTAGTGGGAGCTTTGGACTTCAGTCAAGCAATCAGGTAGAGCATCAGCAAAATGTTTACCAAAGAGGTGATGATTACTATGGTATTCGCTTTAAAATCTGCAAGCTGGATTTCCTATTCTTGTCTCATTACTTCTCCAGCCCTTTTAAAAGATTTATTTATTTCCTTGAAAGGAAGGGTCACAGATGGAGTGGAAGATACCCAAAGGGAGTGAGAGATCTTTTCCCTGCGGTTTCACCTCCTAAATGGTCGCAATGGCCAGCACTGGACAGACCAACGCTAGGATTCAGGAGCTTTAGCTGGTCTCCCATGTGGGTGGCAAGGCCCTAAACATTTGGTTTATCTTTTGCTGCTTTTACCAGGCCATTAGCAATCAGCTGGATGACAAGTGAAACAGTGAGGACATGAACCTACATATATATCTGATCCCAGGGTCTCCAATATGCTACAGTGCAAGACCCTTGTTTCAAAACACATGGTTGGATGACAATATTAAAACGTGCAGGGTGACTCTCCCCAGACTCTGTGATGTTTTGCCTTGCCAGACAGATTGGTGACTGCACTTAACCACCCACTCCCATCGTCTGCAAGAGGAAAAGGGCGAGAGTGGTAGGGCCAGTTGTATCTGAGGCCACACAAACGTGTGAAGCTTCTTGCTAGAATATTCTGGATGACTGCAGCTGCAGCTTTCTTTTCTTTGCATATGTCTATCTCCTAAGGATCCTGCTCTCTTTGGTTTGAGATTATTGATAATTATTGGGAGAGGACAGGGTATTTTGTTCCCTCCGAGGATCAGATGCACACAGAGAACAGCACGTGATTGACACACACTTTTTTAAATTTGTAGACACAGCACGTTCTTAAGTGTAGCGGTGGGGAAGGTGGGAGTATGGTGATCAATCGCTCCATCCGCTCATCAGCGGTCTTACTGCACTGTTGCTGCTCGCTGCATGGCCAGATTCTTGGCCCAGTGGAGATTACATATTAATGTCTTGTGAGAACTAGAGAGATGTGTTGAGCGATCTGGGAAGAAACATGAGAGCATTTGCCTGGACTTAAAAGGCCAGTGCTTTGAAACACTCTAAGTTTTCCAAAGCATCAATTAGATCAGATGAAAATGCAAATCAAAGAAAACTTTCTCAGTCTTTTAAAACATAAATTCATAACTCAGTTTCTCAGCCCATCTTTTAGGTGCCCCCACCCTCTTCTCTCTTCCACCCTTAAATTTTCAGTTTACCTGTTATTAATGAAGATGGCTTTTGAAAAAAGATAACATTGTTTAAATACACACATATTTATAGAGTTTTTGAGGAAAAGCTTGACATACATGATACAGATTATTGCAGCATTAAATTATATTAACTCAAACACTTAAGTCAAGCAGCTATTGGGTTCAAATACTGTCTCTGTCAGGTAATAACTGTATCTCTGAGCAAGTATCTGCTCAACTTTCCCTTTGCTTGCATGCAAAATGGGGTGATGATGGAATTTACTTCTATGTATTGTATAAGAAATGAACAAGACAATAAATCAAAGATACCTAGATAATTTTAGGCATCTGAGGAGATGTTGTAAAATGTTAGCTATTATTATGATTTTATATTTATCTCCAAGGACCTGAGGTCTGTTTCATTTTCCTATATCTTGTATTTTTCCGATTTTGATTCATGAGAGAATAAATCAAATTGAATTACACACAGATGCATAGCCTCTTGTTATTTGTAGTACTTTCCATGACCTATTCTCTCCCTTCACAAATTTCTCCTCTGCCACATAGACATCATTTAACTAAGTGGAAAGTCCATGCCACACAGTGACATTCCGATTTGAGCAACTTGCTCTTTTTTCTTTTTTTCCATCAAATTCTTACTTTTTAAAGTTTTGTTTCTCCAATGCATCTTTCAATTGAGTTTGTTTTCTATCATATTTTATGGGATCTATAATGAATATTTAATTGCTTTACCCTTCTTTCATCTGGATTCTATTAATTAAGCATGTATATGTCTTCCTTTTCCCTTGTGTTCCTGAAACACTCTTTAAACTTGTAACTACTTTTCATTAAAAAAGAAAGAAAGAAAGAAACGTATCTTCTGTCCATCCTCTCTCGTCTCTGTTCTGCCATATGTTTCTCTGTGTCCAAAGTGACACAGTGAAAACCCTTTGTCTCGTGGCTACAACCTGCCAGGGCACCGGCTCATGTTGGTCATGATTGCCAGCGTCTTGTTCTAACACAGCAATCTAACTTGTAATCCCTTCACATTCTGGAAGCACACTGAGCACATTCTCTGCCTTCCTCGGGTACGTGATTACTCCCCTTTGTGTGATAGAGCTTCCTGTAGGACAGTCAGAGAGCCACAGTGTTGAAAAGCAAATGATGAAGAATGCCTACTGGCATCCTCCTCCTCTGAGGATATTATCCTGAGGGAAATGATTCAAGGCCCCAGCATCAGCTTTCAGACACCAGGGTCCAGCTCTGATGTGGCTATCCTGTATAGTATTTGAGAAATGCTGTGTGCCTGTGCATTTTGGGGGTGTGTGTGAGGGTGGCGGGGGCGTGTTGCTAAGCAGGAGCAATGCGGCAGCTCCATTTCCAATTATCTCAGAGCCTGGGGAAGCATTTACAGCATCTGTGCATCATGGACGTAATAGCTGATTTTGTTTTTATTTCCTGAAATAATATTCCAGGCATCTCAGAAATTTCATGTTTTGGGAGAAACGCTTTGACTTCTCTCCTGCATTTTCTTCAGGTCAAAATGAGGAAATGCCAGTTCCTAAATGGAGCTGGGGGGATTCCGTAACCATTTCTAAAGGTAGCAAGAAGTGGCATCTGGGAAGCGACTTTGCAATCATCCATGCTGCTGATTGATGTTGCTTTTGTGGGATACCTTTTAACTTTCATACTGAAATAAGTAACTTGTATAAGGTCGTGTAAGATATAACCGGGATTTGAACTTAGCCTTTGTGACTTCGTGCAACCCCTGACATGCTGCCTTGGAGACATAACCCCGCTTTAAGTCTTGCTGCAGCCCAGAGCTGCTCTTAGCATAGGGCTAGCACGAGGAATCAGGCAGGAATTCACTCAAGGACAGAGAATATCCTGAGTCAGGGATTCTTCTACCCTGAGCCCTGCCCTTTCTAAAGACTGCAACTACTTTTATTTGCTTTTTAGCCTTTATGTTAATTAATTGGAATTAATACATGTGTAAGAACTTCAGAAATTTCCCAAAGGTTCGTTATAAATTTACTGTAAAAGGAGCAGTGATTTTTTTTAAAAGATAGGGCTCTCATTAAATTTTTAGGTTATTAATAAAAACATTTTTACCAGGGCAAGTTTAGTGTGAGTGCTGGGATGAAGATATTGGTTAATATACTTCAGTTATGTTCTTAATCGACTCTTACTAGAGGGCCTGTGTGTGTGTTTTTAGGTTGAAGGAGGCATAGAAATTGGTGTTGAAATATACTAAAGCTTCCAGAGAAGTCCGTAACTGAAGTTTCCTTTCATTAGGAGAAAAGTTCCCAATTTAATCATTTCTATTATTTAATTATCAAAATGCTTCTCTGCTATCATGCAATGCAGTAGAAAATTGCATTTAATGTATACAAAGACAGGTTGGAATGCCTGCATCTTTGGGAATTTATATCTGTTTATTCCTTTATGATCATTAGTCAGGTGAACTGATCAGTAACAGGAAAGTTTTATAATGATTGTTACACTCACTGATTCCTCAGTTTTCACAGAGAGTAAGTGCACAAATCTAAGTTTCAGTACCAGCGTGATTATGGCTCTCTTACTGACCACACGAAACCAACACTCATTGGGCATCTATGGGTGGTCCACTGGCTTAGAACCACTATGCTGAGTTGGAAGGGATTTAAAAAGCACAGACCCCACCATTGCCTTGTGTCCTTGCTCTGTACTTCAAAAAGGGTAAATTACGTGGGCTTGTTTACCCCAATGCTGGTGGCTCACCTCTGCTTGGGAGTCTGTTCTCTTATTAGGCAACTGAAAAACTGTGAGTTGTTGTTGCAACTCATCTCTTTGAGGATCAATCTCCATTCATCAGCTTCTTCTCATGCTCTCAAAACATGACTATCAGTAATTACACAGTACTTTCAAAATACTGGAAGATTGACTTATGGTTCTGTCAAATAAGTTATCTTCTTGTGTTAAGCAGTTCCACTTCCTTTTGCCCTAGGTTCTAACTTTTAGAATTCTGGACATTTATTTCATCTCTGAAAATCCTCCAGATTCACAAAATATTTTCCATAGTGTGATCCCCAGAAGTGAGTGCTGATATCCACTTGCTGTCCTTGCAATAACAGGGTATTATGGGACAATTATCAGCCTGTATCTGAAGTTTGCACCCTAGCTATTGTAGCTAAAGTAAAACTGAACTCCCTATATGTAGGAGTTCAGTGTGGTCATAGTAAGCAGAGAAGAAAATGATTGTATGAGTCCTAGCCAGTCTTGACTACATTCATAGATCACCGCAAGTGGACACTTTCTTTTCTTTTTTGCAGTTAGACAATTTCCTGAACTCTACCAGACTTCTGTCCACCTCTATCAGTGTGAGCAATCATCTTTCTAGCTTTAACAGTGACATTATTCAAGCTACCCAAGATTGTCCAGGTCTTTTGTCTTTCAGAATTTCAGCTATTCCCTTTAGTCCTATGCTACAAGCAGATTTGAAAACATGAATCCACTCTTCATGTCAGGTACTGAATACTATATATTCTTATATAATCCTGATTGATCCCATGTCAACCTTTCTCTTCACTCTGCTTTTTCTCATTGCTAATGGTACCACTGTAGCCATTACATCTACATACAAATCATATGCAATGCATTTTTTACCTTTAAAATAATTCATTCCACGTTTAGCCATCCATCTTTTTCAAAAGATGCCAGTAAGCCTATTTTAAATATCATATTTTATCTTAACTGCTGGGAACACCAAGATCAAAATTCATAAGGCCACTGTTCTCATGGCATTCACATTGTGAAGAATTCCAAAATGAAATTTCATTTGGGACAAGTGCTGTGAAGAAGCAGGGTGTTGAGGCAGAGAGAATCTGGGCAAAGCCCTCCAAGCAGAAAGGATAACTATGGCCCAAAGGCCAGAATGGGATTAGTGTGTTCCAGAAAATAAGGCCAGTGGACTGGAACAGACTGAGCTAAAAGGGAGTTGAAATCAAAATGGACACTGGAGGGATGAGGCAGTATCTAATCCCACAGAGACTTGTGTAAACATGGGAGAAATACAGTTTTTATATGAAATACAGTAGGAAACCACAAGGCATCCCATATGGTGGAGCAGAATGATTTATTTGGCATTGGAAAGTATTTTATTTGTGAGGAAGGGAGGGAGGGAGAGGAGAGAAAAAGAGGGGGAAAGAAAGTGAAAGGGAGGTTCGAGAGCTGCCATTCACTGGTCCACTCCCCAAACAACTCCAGTAAAGTAGGATTTGTCCAGGCAAAATCCAGGAACCAGAAACTCAGTTCTTGTCTCCCACCTGGGAGAGCAGAGCCCCAACTCCTTGAGTTGTCATCTCTTCCTCCCAAGGTATATATTAGCAGGAAGTTACAGTCAACAGTGAGTCCAAGACTTGAACTTGAGCCTTATGACGTGAAATACAAGCATTTAAAACAGTATCATGTTTTGACCACTATGTCAAATGTTTTTTTTAAATTATTTTATTTTTGTTGATGAAAGGTTAGAATGCAAAAAGTTTCCACTTATAATGGAAAACATGGGGGAAAAGGTGAATTTAGCAATTGTATAAAGGCCAGAGTTTGTAAAGGCCAGTCATTGTGAGTAGGGCTACTCACATAGTATTACCCCGCCAAGTCTATGTGCCCTCTTCCTTTTGATTTATTCTTCATTTTAAAGATTTACCAAAAAGCCTAGTAGTCTGATTTAGAACACATTGAATCTTATTGGTCTGTAGTTTCTGAAATTTACCTTTCCTCTTATTTTGGCAATATTAGCTTCTCATAGATGTTCTATTTTTTCATCGAAGATTTTGACTATCATTTCCATTGGCCTTTTACTGAGATTGGGAAGTGAAATTTATTAAAGTTCTAATAAGTTCTTCAAGCATTAACTAATTATCTCTTCTCATGATTTGATCTTAAATCACCTCTCAGCAATATTTATTTTATTCTTTTCTGTTGAAAAATGATTTTCTTCAATGGAGAAAATAAAGAATTGAAGACTAGCTTGGCTGTTGCTTTGATATGCGTTAACATCAGAATAATCTTTGTGTTATACACACATAGCTTTCTTTCTCATGTTCTTTCTAGCCTTTTCTGGTGATCTTGAATATTAATAAACTTTTCTCTTGTTTTGATTCACAGTGTTTTCGATTCAAATATTACATATGTATGCCTACTTTCCTGCAGTTTTTCTTTGTTTTGAGCTCTTTTTGGATCATTTTGTATGTTAAAAATCCTGAGTTCATGAGGGAGATAGTTGTGTAGTTATTTTGGGTACTTTGACCTTCAATATCATTTCCTTGTCACTTAAATTAGTCTCATCTGCACAGTAAGAACTAAATGCCTTTTTTTAAAGCTCCTTTTCCTTTTAGAGTCATATTTTTTAAAAGTGCCTGCACAGGAGATCTCTTTTAGTTTTGGGAATATCTATTTGTGAGAGAATTTAAGTCTAAAAGGTTGGTGGGAAAATTCTAGTTTGGTTCTCTCTCTCTCTCTCTCTCTCCATTATTGACTTTGTTGTAATAAATATTGTAATAGTTTATTGAGAAATATCTGAGGGTCATAAAGTTTTTGAGACATTTTAGGCTTAGAAATGATTTTCTTCCATCTCAGACTAAATTGTCTATAACCAGTCTTACAATTTTTCTTGCAGAATTTTTTCAGATACAAAAAACCCAAACCAAATAATCACATAAAATGGATCAAGAATAAAGATTTCAGACTTATTAACAGAAATGCTGGGTGTCAGAGGAAATATTATAATTTCTTTAGTGTGTGGGTTTTTATGAAAATTAGGAAGTATATTTCAAATTTGCTATTTTTACCTGAAAATCTCTGTCTCTTTATTTGACAGTCTAAGATGTTTTCAAGAAGGAAAGGACTAAATGACATGCATGGGTTCCTGCTTGGTTTCACTAAATTTGTCCTTATGATTCACACTCTGGTCCTTCAACTTCCCACCAAGGCTTTAAGCCAAAATCTTGGGACTTCGGGCTTGTAAGAATGTAGTGAATAAACTTGTAAAAGGGTGGATGTCTAAAACTTTAATGTGGAGGGAAGTTGGCTTTCAAATGAAATACATGAATTCCTTCAGCATCTGATGTCAGCAGCCACAGTACTGAAGGAGCCTTAAGGAGCCTCATGGTTTAGTTGCCCATTTGGTGATAGTGGCTACAAGATGACCACAGAGGTAGATGCACATTGGCACCTAGGAAGTTATTGGACTGCAGATGAAGACCCTTTTCAGAATTCCCAGGGTATTCTGAAGGAATTTGAAGAGAATAAGGGCTCTTAAGAAACCGGTGGGAAAAGAAACAGACATTATATTTTATCACTGCTGTTGCAAGTCTTCATTCATATTCACTCTTCTTGGTTTCCCAGAGAGAACCTTTTTGTCAATCTATGCTTTGCCAGTTGATCTTCATTAATATTCCAAGTAATTTCACATTCCCATAGACCATTCCTATGGCATGTTTTGTTGGCTGAAAGAGATAACTTAAAAAAAAACTTTTTATTTCAAAATAGTTTTCAATTTACAAAACAAAATTTGTAGTCCTGTACAAAAAGTTCCCATATATCTTTTACCTAGATTCCTCTATTATTACTACATTTTTATTAATATATTTGTCATCTGTTAGCTACAACCAATTTCCTCTATTTTTTAATCTGAACCTCTACTGTACCAGCCTCTAGTTATCAATATTCTGTGTTCATATTGAGTTTTTTTAAGCTCTCACATAATGCAGGAGAACATGCAGTACTGTGTTCTTATGTCTGATATTTTACTTAACATGCTAGAGAACAAGAAACAAATTCTTCCTGGTAAAAATTTAGCCTTTCAGAAGGGAGGGTAGGGTGGAAAGTGTCTATGTACAGAACTGTATCATTAAAAATAAAAATTGAAAAAACTTAAAAAAAATCTTTATTGTGAAATTTGTGAAATTTGTTCACTTATATAAATAAAAACATAGCTCCTATAAAGGTGTACCTTAGTAGAGAACCATTCATTTATTATAGTGAGAATTTTGTCTCTGTCTGCCATGTATTTGCATAATGTCTCTTTGGATCCCTTATCTCCTTCTCTTTATTGAAGTGTCTGGACCACATAATAAGGGCTGCTGAAGAAGTGTTTGACAAGTGTGGAATCACTTCTGGGGCATCCACAGACCAGGCCATTACCCTTGCAAGTAAATGAGGGTGATGAAATGGAGTGATTAAGAAAGGGAGACCTGGAGGGCAGGTCTGAAAGTACCCACCCACGTGGGAGAACTGGGTTGGGCTAAGTAGCATGGCTTGCCAGCACACATGGAAGCTGTAGCTGGGGGACAGGATTGGGCTAAGTCAGGCTGAGCTGTGGCACCCACCTGCATCTGGACAACAGGGGCTTAGGGAAGATTCAGTAGGGGACTTGAGGACTCATCTCTGCTGGACTGCAGTATCTGTCAGAGTGCCAGAGAGCTGGAGTTGGTGGTGGACCAAGTTAGGCAAGGCCGTGGCACCCACCAACACCCAAGAGCTGGACCTGGGAATGGTTTGGGCTAGATCAGGCTTCAGCACCCTGGGGCAGGCTGAGCTGGGTTGGACCACAGCACCTGCTGATTTGTGTGAGAGACAGGACTAGGGGAAGGACTAACCAGCCAATTGCATCCACTGGTATGCAAGATGGGTGGTGCAGGAATGGAAAGATCCTGACTCCACTCTAACTGATGCACACTAGTCAAGTCGGAGGACCAAGGAGTTCCCAGGCAAGATTTCTTGTTTCTCCTTGACTCCATTGGACTCAAACCATGTCCTCAGGAAAGACCACAACATATGTGGTCTGACCTTAGTGCACATGCATCATGTCTGGGCTTCCTTAGTTGCTGATGCCTGTGCAGTGGACGGTATACCCAGATGCACACAGGGGACATGACAGTTAGCTCATCTAGACCAGCAAAGGACATCAAGTGCTTTGTCAGAGGATGGAAAGCAGAACAGGTTGGATACATCTCCTGGCCAGGCTTTGCAACAAGTGTCTGAGCCCGTGGATGAACTCAGTAGACTTGATAAGCCTGATTAAATCTTGGAAAGATTTTTCTCAGCCCTGGGGCAATGAAATCAACAGTATCTGAGAACTATCAAAACCACTCTAGTAACACCCTTGGAACAGTATTCCCCATGTTGGGGTCTCTAAGATGTCATCAAATGACCATCCCCTATCCCTGGGTGCTGATGTTGTTTAACAGCAAGGAGAAGCCCTTTCCCCTTCCTCTCCATGTCCCTGCCCCTGTGGAAATGGGAGATTAAAAAAAAGAACTGAAACATTTATCTCACCCTGCTTCCTCCAGACTTCAACCTCCCCTACCCTCAATCAGAGGCTCACATGGGTATGCATCTCTCTCAATTATGTAATCAATATTAAAACTTTAAAGTAAAAATCCTCCAAAATAAATGAAGTGTCTGAATTGTTTTCTAACCTCCACAGTGATACATTCACAGATGGACTTTTAAGATCTGCTTCTTCTCTTCATACTATTTTAAAAAGTACAAAGAATACAGTTTAACTGAATTGACTTCACATTTCAGATGTTAAACAAATGTTATGAGCCAAGGTATGTATCTCAAACGTATATTTATATAGATGAGCACAGTAGAATGTGTCTTCAGGGTACTATTGAAAACAAGCTGTCAAGCCTAACTGGGTTATCTTGGGGGAAACAACAACCCACGTTGCTCATGCCGTTTACAAACCTTGTAAGAAGCAGTCACTAATCAAATCGATCAGGCAGTTTCAGAAATGTGGAGTACTGTGATCTCAGTTCAGAAATCTAAAGCTTATGACTTTTCTATTTAGCATTAGAAAGACTATTTTGCAAATAAAATTTGGTCAACTAATAAATTGCCTCAAAATTTTTTAAAAGCTGTGATAGCACTTTCTTGCTTTGTTCTCTTCTTTTTCCCCTAACAAATTGAATCAATTTTTAATTCTTTTGTAATGTGAAAGTATCAAAACTTTGCATGAATTAATATAGTCACTCTTCCATGCTTCTGATTTTGTTAGAGAGTATACAGTCTTTTCTCAAATATTCCAAATGTCTAATATTAAAGCCATTTTTATCTTGAAGATTTTTATTCTTGAAATTTAATATTATTGCTTCATTGCAAAGAGAATTAGTGAAACAGAGGTTCATACTCAACAGTACCTGAGGGTGGTACAGAGGAGGCCACGGGTGCTAAGTTGTCTAGAAGGTTTTCTAGAGGAAGGGAGATTTGGAGTAGGCCTTTGACAACACAAAATGCACTTGACACATTCAAGCAAAAAGGACATTCAGAAAGGAGGAAACATTAGGGAGAAATCTGGGCATGTCTGAGAAACATTGTCTAGCAATTGAGAATGGGATATAATGTCCATAAGTGCTGAGTTCAATGAAGGGTCTCTCCCTTCTCTTTAGGAAAGACATTTTTATCAAGGCAGTATGCTGAGCTCTGACCTCATGGCAGGCAATAATATGGTAATTAGTATATAAGGATGGGAACAGTATGAAAGAATGATGAGAGGGTGGAGTACGGAGACTTGTTAGTATAAAACATGTATGGGAAAGGGTGAAGTTCATGAGTTCATCAATTTGAGGACAATCACCCACATGCATGAGGTTAAAGTGTTTGCTACCTAGGCTGAGGAGTAAAGACCATCACCAGGAAGCTTAATTGCTGCAGCATTCATTTCCATTCATCAACTGAACAAGTATTTATGGAGTCCTCTGTAATGGGAATGGTGCCACACTACCATGGGAAATAATTCTGACTGGGAAAGGCAAAGACCTCCCAAGATGTGTTGCCGAATAGTACAACCTGTCTGGAATGGTTAGAACTCGGGGTGCAAGGAGCATGCTTTCCTGATGGGACTGGAAGCTCTGGCAGCACTCAGGTCATCATTATGGACATTAGCTATCCTTGAACTTTACAGACTTGCCTAAGTGCCAACTATTAATAGACAATAGAAAGTAGAATTTACTGTAAGAGCCTGACAAATATAGATTTGAGATATCATTACACTGCTAATTTCTCATAAGCCCGCAAAAGCATTGCTGGCCTTTGTGCATCCTCCTTTTGCTTGCTCTCATTGGCATGGCAGAGCACACTTGGCCTAAGAGCATTTTCAAGTACAATCTAGGAAATAAATCCTGTCATTCTTGGGCCTAGTCTCTCATATTTATTTGTTTATCACTTGACTGGTTCATGAACCAGACACTCCTGCAATCCTTCCCACTCCAAGTGGCTTGAAGCAGGTGGACATATATTTATTTTCTTGAAAGACATACAAGCTTTTTCTCTCTGGGTCTTTGATAATTATGTCGTTCACTAATAGAGAATCCTGAAGCCTTGTCATAGAAAGAATTAACCTTTGTTTAATGGATCAATAGCTGGTTATGCAGTCTAATTAGAACTTTTTAAAGACTCTTGTAAAGGCAACTATTTGAAGTCAAAGTGTGTCTTTCAGTATTCGGTAATTGTAGAGCTGGCACATTTTGGTAATTGTCCCAGTGATAGACTGACCCACAAGGGAAAATACTCTAAAATATTGTCCATATGATGGTGTTTTACATTCATAAAGCTACCAGTAGTTCACACAATGGGAGCTTCAGCTACAACCAGGAAAAATACTCCAGTGATCTTGTGCCCCCACATGTGAAAATGTTAAAATAAATTTTAAATAATATTTCCAAAGTGATATGAGTATCTTGAATTTTAAATTATCCATGATGCAGAGACATAACATGGTGGATTTTTAAGTGAATGGTAACTGTCAATTCACAGCTTCTACTACACAATTGTTTACCTACACAAGTGATTGTTTACCTACACAAGTAATTACATCTTTGGACCAGAGACCACTGTCCTTGACCCCTCAACCATATCTATTTTTTGTTGCCTCAATTCTTGCTCTCTACTTTGTTATAGAGTACTGTAGATTTTGTTTTCCTCCTAGAAAACAAAATTTTGCTTGTAGCATTTTAGAAGAGTCTGTTAAAATAACACATGGAGGATGGCAGCTGCGTTCTGTGCTTGCTCTCTGCATGGACAGCAGGCCTGTCGGGGTCTGGGGGAGTGGGCTTGCAGGGAGGCCAAGAAGATGGAACCAGTGGGGGCTCAGGGGAACCCGGGGCCTGACGCCCAAGCAGGCAGAGTGAGCCTGGGGATTTCCACACACTCTAGGTCCTGGGTTTGACCGGGGTTCTGTGGGGAGGAGAGGGGAGAGCCCTAGGAGAGCATGCTGGCCTGGTGTGATGGTGGGTTGGGACTGAGGAACTTTGAATGGATCTGGATCTTGGGTGTATGGAGGAGTAAAGTCCCAAACCAGCACATGTGCCAGAAACTTGGGACCCTAGTTGGCAGGCAGAGCTCCAGGCCAGCACACCAACCTACTGGAAGATTGGACTTTGAAGGCTGGGCTGGGAAACCCATTCACTCCAGGCGTAGGGACTATGGATTGATCGGGGAAAGGCGCAAGGGGATGTGTAGGGTAGAACAGCTGAGGGCATATATTGCAGGTGAGGAGGGACTTCAGAGGGACTTCCATCGACAAGGTCACTGTACTTGCAGGTAAGTGAGGGGCTGAGATCAAGCAGTTTGGGCGGGGCGGGGGGGGAAGTTGGAGGACCTTTAAGGGTCAGACTGATGGCACCAGTCCGTGTTGGAGACCTGAGCTGGGCTAGCTAACTAGTCATGGATCACCGCCGACCACCACCCACCAGTGCACACTAAAACTAGGGCTGGGCCTGGTGCAGTAGCCTAGTGGCTGAAATCCTCCTCTTACGTACCTGGGATCCCATATTGGCTTGGGAAAGCAGAAAAGTACAGCCCAAAACCTTGGGACACTGCTCCCATGTGCGAAACCCAGAAGCAGCAGCTGGCTCCTGACTTCAGATTGACTGAGCTCTGGTTGTTGCAGCTACTTGGGAAGTGAGCCAGCAGGTGGAAACTCTTTCGCTGTCTCTCCTTCACCCTGTAAAAATCTGACTTTCCAATAAATAAATTAAAAAAAAAATAAAGTAAATATAAAAGCTAGGGGTTGGGAGCTTACCTAGCAGGGCTAGATCACAGAACCTTCCAGTGAGAGTCAGAACAGGGGATGGGTTATGTTAAGCTGGGCAATGACATTGATCAGCATGTGAAAGAACTAGGTCTGGAGCAGATTCTGTGGGGGACTATCTGGGCTCACCCCCTGTGGAACTGCAATTTCCGCTTAAGCTGAGGGTAGAGATGGACTGAGCTGGACATGACCATGGACGCATCAACGCTCATGGATACTGGGGGTTGGGAACAGGCCAGGCTGGTCCAGGGTGCAGCAGCTGCCAGCACACCTAAGAATAGGGAGTGGGGGGGGTCCAGGTCTCATATCCACTAGCTCATACAAAGGCTGGGACAGAAGGGACAGACTATACTGGGTAAGGACCTAGCATCTGCCAGCATTCATGAGATCTGGGTCAGGGAGTGGGCCTGGAAGGAGAGAGGGTGGGTGGGGAGGACGTGGGAAACTCCATTGCGGGCCATAGGTCATGCTGGTGAACATGTGATTTAACCTTGGATGTTGGTCGGGATGGTGAGAAGAGTTGTGGACCAGGCAGGGCCAGGCTAACCGTAGCCCTCTTGTATGTGCAGGAGCTAGGCTGGAGCAGCAGTCATGATGGGTTAGGCTGTCACACCTACTTGTTTACATGATCCAGGGATGGGAGTAGATTGGGCAGGGCTAGGCTACAGCATCTAATGGCAAATGCCAAGATGGGGGATGGGCTATGCTGAGCTGGGTCAGAGCAACCACTGGCACATGAAAGATCTGTGACAGGGAACAGGCCTGGCTGGGAGCTAAGGGGATGTCCCAGCTGTGATGTGGTTCCCACTGGTGAGTGCGAGAGCTGGAATGGGATGCCAATCTGGGCTGGACGTGACTGCAGTATCCCTTGGCATGGGTGTAGACTTTATCTGGGGTGTCCAGACTGAATTAGACTCCAGCACACACTGGTGCTCATGAGAGCCAGGGTGAGTGTAGGACAGGATGGGCTAGGTCTCAGGTACCCACTGAACTATATAAGAGCTGTATCAGGGATGGACCAGGTATGGCTGGGCTGTGGCACAAAACAGTAAGAATCAGAATGGCTGTGGGCCAGTTGGGCAAAGCCACTGTTCTGTCAGGAAGGAAGGTGAACTAAGTCAGTCTGGGCCAAGGACTAACCAGTGTGTGCAGTATCTGCCACTGGGAGGAGACTTGATAGAGGAGCTTGGGGAACTCCTTTGTTAGGATACAGTCCTTGCAGGTGAGTACAACAACCAAGCCTGGGAGCAACCCAGACCAGGCCAGGTTACAGTACTCACTGGCATACATGTGGGTCAGGTCTGGGGGTAGGCCAGGCTGGGCTAGTTCATAACATCCACTGGCAGATGTGAGAACCAGGACAGGGTGCAGTCAGCCCCAGTGGGGCCATAACACCCACCAGGTCACCTTAGGGCTGGTACTGGGGGCTGTCTGGGTTTGGCCAGACTCAGTACCCACCAATGTGAGCTGGAACTGGGGGCAGACTGTGCTAGGCCAGGCTATATCACCCATCAGCAAATGCCGAGGTGAGGCTTACCATGCCAGACTGGGCCTCAGCACCCACCAGCAGACATGAGAGTCTGCGAGGGATGGGGAGATGTGAGCCCAGTGTGGGGGTTAGAGGGAGGCTTTCCCTGTTGGGCCACTGCTACCACTGGTGAGTATGAGAACTGGGATTGGGGGCTGCCCCAGCCAGGCAGGGCTACAATACCTGTTGGCTTGTATGTTGTTGAAGGACTGTCCCCCAAAACAGCCAGTCCACCAAATGTTAAGGACGTTGAATCTCAAACGTTCTTGCAGACTGAGAATTTTGCAGGAAGCAAACTTCCTGATGAGGTTGCGGGTCACCTTGTTGACAAAGTATGCCTGGATAGGTTAGAGGAGTCTTCTTTATCATCTTTCTCTTCCTATTTTGGCCTGAAGGTGTCTGAGTACAAAGTTCTGTTATATTCCTTTTCTAGTTATATCTGTTTGTTTACCTGTATTGGTTCCTGTAGCTCATGTTTACTTATGCTGTTGCCTGAAACCTGGTGATTGTTTTCCAAATCCCTTGTGACCTATTGTTGGAGCTGCTTGTATGCTATTGTTTAGTTAACTTGTAACTTTTACCAGCCTGCTTGCTTTGCAAAAGATAAGTTGCTCCAGAAAAATTCAATAAAGTATGCATTGGTTCATCTCACCTTTGCATCATCCCCTGTGTCTCAAATTTCTTCTTGGTGTGGACCTCACAATTCAAGTCCCAGTCCTCACTAGAGGGACCCCTTGAGAGCATGTGAGCTGGGTTGGGGGAGAGCCATGGTGGGCTCACCAACTGTACCAACTGGTGCTGCATAGGGCAGAGTAAGTTCAGACTGGTTGGATTTTGCCACAGCCTCAGCTGGCAAGTGCTGGGGTTTAGGGCAAACCCTATCAAGCTAGACTGCAGAACCATTTTTAGAATGTGAGATCCTGGAATGGGAGTGGACCGAGTAGGGAAAATGTAGGCACCTCTCAGATGGGTTGCAACTGTCACTGATGAGCATGAGAACCAGGGTTGGGGGTGGGCCTGGCTAGATAGGTGGAGGCACCTGCTGGCATGAGTGTGGGCTGGATAGTGGGATCATTTGCGTTGAGCTATAGGCTTTAATACCTATTGATGTGTGTGAGCTGAATGGGATGTCGACACACTGGACCAATCTGCTGCACATACTGGCAAGCAGAGGAACCAGGGCTGGGGATGGGCCTAGTGGGGTTATTAGGGTCACTCAGCTAGGCTGCAGCTCTCTCTGGTGTATGTGAGGGCTGAACGTGTTTTGAGTAGGGTTGGTCTGGCTGCAACATCCATTGGTTTATGGACAGGGTTTACAGACAGGGTTGGAGACAGAACTGACCCAGTAATTATAGCTACCAATGTGTGTGTAGGCTGATGTGAGTGATGGACTGAACCAGGCTCCATACTATCAAACACACATAAGAGTCAGGTCTTGAATCACTTCAGACTGTTTCTTTCGGGATCCCCCTAGCTGAACAGCTGGACCAGAACTCCAAATGACCAGAAGGGAGAGGTTTTTTTTTTATTTTTTTCCTATACCTGATATAACTTAGTGAGTTCTTTGAAGGAGATAAGTCAGAGAGATTGCTTTTGAGCTTTTATGAAATAAGCCAAGTTACCAGGCTAGAAAAGGCTCTGTGAATAGGCCACTTGGATAGAGGATATGGGAGGCCTCTGGAAGCTGAGTGAGGTCTCTAACAGAAGAGAGCTGCCTCAGTCATATAACCACAGCAGATTAAAATGTGGAAACATGTCAGCTTGGAAGAGGACACTAGGCTCTGGCTCAGGATATGGATCACCTGACAACTAGAATGCAGCCTTGTAGATCCTGGTCAGAGAACCTACTGAGGCTGCCCACAGGCTTTTTATCCATGGATACCAGAATAAATGTGTTTTAGACAGCTTACTTTATGTTACTATCTGATGTGATTTAAAAAGCTAATACTAGTGTGATATGAAAGGCAGTGCTTACGTGGGGACAGAATGCTCTAGGATTTTAGTAGAGTGGTTAGAATTACAGCCTTTGTACTCAGGTTAAATTGGCTTCTGGTTGAGTCAGATAACTCAGAGCAGGGTGCTTAAACTCTTACTTTTTCATCTATAAAATAGGAAGGATTAGTGATTTAAGCAGTTGGATGATTTTAAACAGGAGAGCTGCATGCCTATAGGCAAATGTTTTTAAAGATTTTTTTTATTATTATTGGAAAGTCAGATATACAGAGAGGAGGAGAGACAGAAAGGAAGATCATCCGTTCATTGATTCACTCCCAAATGGCTGCAATGGCCAGAGCTAAGCCTATCTGAAGCCAGGAGCCATAAGCCTCTTCCAGGTCTCCCATGCTGGTACAGGGTCCCAAGGCTTCTGGCTGTCCTCAACTGCTTTCCCAGGCCACAAGCATGGAGCTCGTTGGGAAGCAGGGGTGCTGGGATTAGAACTGGTGTCCATGTGGGATCCTGGTGCATGCAAGGTGAGGACTTTAGCTGCTAGGCTACCGTGCTGGGTCCAGGCAGAACTCCTAATTGGCCTGGGTTTGAGTTTTTGTTACTTTTATAGAATCCTGTAACTGTAACTTACGTTTTCTTACCTAGTCTTATGAGCTCAGACTCAGCAGTTGAACAGATATGTTTTACATTCCAGATATATTTTAAGACACAGTTTTAAAGGCTTGTTTTCTGAAGTAAGAGATGAAATGATAGCACCCATCTTATAGGGCTTTGAGGATTCATTGAGAAATGTATGTGAAATATATATGTTCTCAAGGAATTTTTTCAATTACTGAATAATGTTTATATGAGTTATTTGCAATGTTCCTCCCTTGTATAAATGACACACATAAAGTTTCTGCATGCGTATTAAAACCTTCCCTGTATGATGAATTAATTATGGAGGGAAATGATATGGCCTTTCTAAAGATCACTGAAGCTAAGAAATATTTTAGTGGATCTAGAATGTTTTGGATCAGGTAAATTCTCAAAATTGCTTGGTATGCTATGTGTTCTTCCAGTCATTGTTTGTCTTTATTTTGAAAATTTGTCACTGTAATTATTTCCTGTGTGTATAAATGTAGCTGAGTAGACTGATTTATATCCCTTAGATTCTTCGTGATTGCATATTTGTTTGTGATTTAACTTTCAGGGACTGAATCCCTGCACTGTATTGTACATTTCCTTTTTTTGAAGGGTTTTTCTTACCCTATGAACAGTACTGTGACTGCTCAGTTAGCTGAAAACAACCTTTTTTATATATCATATGGGTTATCATTACTCTAATTTTCCAAATGTGGCAGTTGGCAATGTGAATCAAAAACAAGATGAACACTGGAATTGCTGGAAGTGATGAGGAGAAATGGGAAAGATTCATTACATTTTTTCATTGTGTAAATGCAGCTCTCTCTGTGACTGCCAGACTTGTTTTATTGGAGCTTGCTTGCTCTTTCTTTCTGCCTGTCTCATTGGGCAGAGCCTATGTTTACTGCTGTTTTACAAATTATCCTTCCATTTGACATTTGATGTTACTAACTGCCCTACTAACTTTCTCCCCATTGCAATAATGAGTGGCAATTTTGTACCTATTTTCACATAGATATTATGGCTTCTTATCATTATTATATTGCATTTCTTTCTTTCTATATCGTATTTGTCTTCTCTGTGTATAATGTCTCTTTTACATGAAGGAAGCAGGCACCATTCACATGCATAATTATTCCATCTTTTCAAGTGTAAGGCAAAAAGTCTCTTCAATGTGTTCTGTATGAAGATTTAGATTAGTGAAATAAATTAATGTTACTAACATTTTCAATAAGGTTTGAAAATCGTGCAGTTGTGTAACATATCAGCCTCTTTATCACTTATGGCATGGGAGGGAGCTGACACTCACTCTTGCTTCAGGAAAACTTGTTGGGATTTCTGAGTGTGTTAGTGGTCATTGAGGCTTCCTTACTGACCTGCAGTGGCACATTTCCAACTCCCCACAGTTTTGCAGGTTGACTGATTGACCACTGGGAGTCCTGAGGCAAAAGGCAATACAAGACAATGGGCTTTTGCCATAGCAAGACTGCATAAAATAAGTGAAATTTATTTTTCTATAATATAATTAAGTGGGCATTTCTATTCATACTCAACCGGCTTTGAACAGGAACACCTATGTGCATCCTCCAGAGGGTAGGTAGCTGATTAGCATGTAATTGCTATTGACAACTGTTACTCAAACTGTTAGTTTGACTTCCTAATAATTTCTCTCATGAAGTGGACTTTTTCCCTATTTCTTTTAACTCCACACTTATTCCCTTTCAATTACCCGTACCACTGCTACCATAATTCTGTGTTCAGTGGAAATCTGAATAATATTATCCCCATTTTCTGACTGTGAATTGGAGCTAATGTCTCGGAGGACACGCTTTGGGCCAAGAGAAATGTGGCTGACAATCTTAGGATGGTTGTTCTATCTAAGCCGGCTTCTTCCCTAAATTGAGGACAATGGTGTGTTACTGTGAGGATTAGGAATAGCATATAATTGGTGTAGTTCCTCACATGCTGTGGGCTTTCAACAAGTTATTGCTTCTAGCATTTTAAAAAGAAACAGGGTGATGGATTTTTAAAAGAAACAGTTTTCCTTTCAGAAACAGGGAAAGCATCAGGAAAGATAACACATGTTATCAGGCCTCTTCTTCCCACCCATCAAGGCTTATTGTAATTCAATTGTAAAGCAACTGTAATTCACTACTCTCTCTCTTTTTTAATGGTGCCAGGTTACTTTTTATTCAAGTGATCATGACTATTAGAAGAATATTCCATTTTTAGAATCTGATTTTAGGAAGTTGACAGGAATGCCAACATAACATGGCCAAAAAGAAATACATAAACAATCAGGTTAAAAGACTCAGCCAGCAGAGAATATATTCAGAACAAGAGAGGAAAGAAATTTTCTGAGGAAAATTAAAGAGGTTGACAGCAAATTAAATACAGTCAGCAAGAATTTTTTACCACGTGCAAGATGCTTTGTGGATTCTAATTCTTCATTTATCTCTCTCTGTTTTTGAAAACATGCACTCATATGCATATTTTTTCATTTGATGGCTGTGTGGGATGCACTAGCATCTACCAACCTCTTTCTCTTCCTTTATTCAAAGCTTTTCTTATTTCACATCAGTTCAGAAGTCCCCTCTAACTACACTATCTTGTACAGTTGCCTTCAGTTATAATGTCCTTTCCTGCTTCATTGTGTATTATTAGTCTACAAAGTACTTTTTACTACTATGACTATCCATGTATTATCTGTCTTCCTCACTAAAATGTACAGTAAAATCCAGATCCATAAGAAATCTTTGAAATTTTTAATTTATTGTTTGCACTTCATGACTCCCCAAATGCCTGCAGCGGTTGGTGCTGGGTCAAGCCTAAGCCACAGGCCCAGGATCTATTTTCAGTCTCTACGTGGGTGGCAGAGACTTGAGGCATCACCTGCTGCCTCCTGTGATGTACATCAGCAGGAATCTGGATTGGAAGTGGAGCTGAGCTTGAACCAAGAACTCCATATGGTATGTGGATGCCCCAAGTGGTATTTTACCACCAAATCAAATGCTCACCTCATGAAATGTTTTAAAGGCATTCTCTCCTACTTTGCTAATTGTCAAAGAAATTTATCTTTCATAGAATGAGCCAGTTACTTTCCAAACAACCCTTTGGTAACATGAAACTGCTTGAACATCCATTTTCTCAGCAGATAACCTATGTAATTTGCGAAGTCCTTCTATTGGCATCTACTGATTGTTATTATTATTGTAATAAATATTACAGGTGATAAAATGAGATTTCCATGCAAGAATACATCTTGAGTTGTAGCAATAAAAATATATGGCTTAGTAAGCTGTCTCTGACCATTGTTCCTTTGACTTGAGTGACTACTGGAAATGTTCGCAATGTGAGAACCAGGAGGAAAGCGTGATCAATAGATGGCAGATAATAAATTCTTGTGGTCCGCTGCAGATTGTGTGTATTGATTACAATGCTGTATTGTAGGTTTTTTGCTTAAAAATCTGTTAAGAGGGTGGGTTTCATGGCAACTATTGTTATCACAACACCAGTTTCTGAAAAGCAGCTCACCATTTACATGTGCTTTGCTGCGTAAAGGCCATTCTAGGATTCCAGTCACCATCTCTTTTTATGATGTCACATGAAGATTTGAGTTATTTTGTAATAAATAATTATTTGTAATAATTCGGTTGACTGATTGAAAGCCTTATGTAGTTTTTAAGAAATAGAAATGAATGCCAGTCTTTAAATTAATGGCTTTGTATTCCTCTTTCCAGCTTGATGGAATTTTATTTAAGTAGAATGGAGATGGGGTACTGAATGTATTTAATGAGTTTTGGTCCTACTTGCTAATAATGTTTTTATTGGTTTTGTCATATCCAGTAAATTTTGGCATTTTTTTCAACAAACTTTAGTGGACAAAATTTGTGTTTGGAACCTCTTGAGATTACTATCCCATCATTAGCTATATACATTGTACCCCTTAGATTAAAATCATTGTTTTATTTCCTGATGGCTCTAGTGTTGTGTGGGAAAAGAGGTAGAGAGGAGGAAAAGGACATGGACTTAGTGTTGGGGTCATCAAAGAAATAACAAAATGGTAAGGAATATTTGGCAGAACTTTCTTTTTGGCTAAATCATCATTTATTCAACATGAGACTAATGTCTGTCATACTAGGTTGTGAGAGTTTAAGAAAACTGTATATATAAAATCCTGTCACAATGTTGTTTTATGCTTTCCATGAATTTTGCTTCTCCTAGAAATAAGGACTAAACTTAGGTGAAATTTATACATGGTGACTGTTTGGGTGGCTCTTATCTCTCTTGATGTTTCTCATACTGAAGATATAAATTACAAAGAAAAGCTGCCTTGTAAAACACCAGAAAAGAAAGCCCCAAAGCCAGTACTCCTGGGGCCCCTTCTTGCTCTGCCATGTGGTGCAGTTCCATCTGGCAGTTTTCAGAGTTCTTCTTGTTTCTTCATAATCCGTGTCAGGCTCCTCACAGCTGTTCTCCGAGGACAGAAAGAGGAGCTGAGTCAGAAGACATGGGTTCCTGATTTAGTCCCACCACTGGGCTCCTAATTAAATATTACTTAATCTTCTGACAACTCAATTTCCTATCTATAAATGGGACTAATGCTAGCTGACCTGCTAGTACCTCAGTGGAATTTTATAGGGAGAAAATGAAATATGGCATGAAAATTTAGAGACAACTATAGACATAAAACTCATTTAAAAGCAATACTTAGAACAGTGGATCAGTCCCTCTTCTTCTATCACCAGTACAGACAAAAGAAGGATGGACAACAATCCTGCAGTCATTTCCAAAGGTAGTCCAAGTTAAGGACACGTAAGAGCCACAACTTACTTTCACTATTCAGTCTGAGGGTATAGTTTTCAAGCTGCTGTTTTATATGTACTTCAAAACTATAAATACAATTGACAGAGTCCAAAAAATAAGAAGGAAGACCAAAAGAAAAAGACAAAAGACAGTATATATGCATACATACTTCAATTTTGGGGCATGTTTGCTTAAAAAATCACTAAAACTGTGCGTGATTATTGATCTATCATCCTGTTTCCTTTTTTGGTCTCCCTTCTCTTTTTGCTTTCTCTGTAGACTTCCTAAACATTGCAGAGGCTGTTTCTGTATGTTCAACTGTGAATCAGCTTCAGATCGGAGCACAAACAACCCTGCTAAAACACTTTGTTCAATGAAGAATGAAGTATTTCACTTACTACATTGTTATTTTTGTGAAAAGCTATTATGTAAATATACCAGCACATATGAGTTTAAGTATTCTGAATCAAAGAGGCACAAAAAGGGAATTACTTACACATCTTTCAAAGCAGCACTTGCTTACAGCGCCCTGGCTTTAACAGACAATTGCATATCCTCACTTAAAGGGCAAAGAAGAAGTCATATGTCTATTTTAGTGACTCTATCCTGAGACAGTACAATCATTCTTTTTATTATATTCTCAAATAAATGCATATGGGACCCGTCAGATGTCAACAGTGGTTCAGAAAAGGTACGAATTAGTCATCCTGGCACACAGGGCTCAGGAACAATGAACGGTGCTCTGGAAGACCCTAGAATACAAGCCTATTTGCCTCTTAATCCAAATGAATAATTAATGATAATTATCATGCTGCAGTTATTATCTGTGATAATAATATATCCGTAAGGTGAATAAATTCAATCTGCTACTATGCAGAAATGGCAACTCATAATATTCTTAAGAAATACAGATATAATTATCAGTATTAATGGTCAAAAGAAAAAAAGATTTTTATATAAGAGATTGCAGCAAAAGGTCTAAAGGAAAGTGGAAATGAATCTTCCCAAATGATGTTTTTTCTCCTAGCTATCACCACTCTGGGCTTGTGTTGGGGATGTTAGGGTTTCTACTTTTGTGAGTGGAATAATTGAAATAAAAGCTTTGCATTCACCATGCTCGTACATCTGCCCACAACATCATCGTTCTTGCTCCTGGGAAAATGACTTAGAGATCATGTGAAGGGCATGTAACACATGCTATAGCAGGTTGGAGTAGCTCAGCCACCAACTCCACAATTTAATACTTGAAGAAAAGGAAAAACAAAATGTCAAAATAAAATAACTGGAGGTGATGATGGAGGAGTGCTTATTTAGGGAGACTGCAAATGCTGGTTGTTCTTTTGAAATACCTTACTAGCACATGGAGGTAACATGGAATTCAGCTGTGGGCTTGACTTAACCCTTCCAACAGCTCGCATCCCCACTGACAGAACAAACTGCTTTGTGTCATCTTTGTGTGGATATATGTGTGCACGTGTGTGTGCAAGCATGTGCACATTCCCACAAACATTTCTTTGTAAGAGTGAGATCTACCGAAATACAATTTATATAAAGTGAAAATTTTCCATATTTGATGTGTAAATTATTAATTTTGCAAAAAGTGTGGTCTTATGCCTTCCATCACAATTTACATATAAAGTATTTTAATCATGCTTAAATACTATTTTATGTGTCTGTGTAACCAATCATTTCATGTTAGTTTTTGATTATCACTTGTCTATTTTTTGATGGTATAATTTTGCATTTTCTTAGAATATCATTTGGATTTTAATCTCATATGGAAATTTTTCTATTTGATTCTTTCATTTAGCATGCTGCTTTTAAGATTTATTCATGTTGTTGGCTGTATCAATAGTTTTTTTTTTTAAATTTCATTGTATCATAACCTGACCAACTGTTCACCAGTTCATGAACAACTTTCAGGTTTTTGTGTTGACATATATTTTCATTTACCTTGGGAAAACACATATAATGGAGGTTGATTGGTCAAGTGGCAGATGCATGTTTAAGTTTAGAAGACTGCCAAGCTATGAATGTTGTTCAGAGTGGTTGCAGAATCTTTTTTTTTTTTTTTAAGATTTTATTATTATTGGAAAGCTGGATATACGGAGAGGAGGAGAGACAGAGAGGATGATCTTCCATCCGATGTTTCACTCCCCAAGTGAGCCGCAACGGGCCGGTGCGCGCCGATCCAAAGCCGGGAACCTGGAACCTCTTCCGGGTCTCCCACACGGGTGCAGGGTCCCAAAGCTTTGGGCTGTCCTCAACTGCTTTCCCAGGCCACAAGCAGGGAGCTGGATGGGAAGCGGAGCTGCCGGGGTTAGAACCAGCGCCCATATGGGATCCCAGGGCTTTCAAGGCGAGGACTTTAGCCTCTAGGCCACGCCGCCGGGCCCGGTTGCAGAATCTTACACTGTGGCAGTGACAGATGAGGGTTCTACGTGCTTTGTACCCTTGTCTGTACTTGGTATTGTCAGTGTAAAATGTGTTGCCCTCTGGTTGGTCTGTGGTTTTAATGTTTTTTTCTTTTTTTTCATGCATTTTTTAACTACCCATACATTTTTGGTAAGGATTTTGCTCAAATCTTTGCCCTTTAAGAAAACTGAACATTATCCAATGCAATAAGATAACGCGATATAATCTATAAACCAACAATTAATGTCAGAATACTTAAGATCTACATCAAAAAACTGTAAAACCTACTATACCCTCAATACGCTATGTTAACCTGTAATGGGGAGGGAGTGCAGGGAAGTCTTTCAGGACCATAAAAAGAGTGAGGAAAAAGTACAATATAGCCTGTCAAGATCAAATCTGGTAATTCATAGACAACAGACTCAAAGCGGCACTAAACAATAGTAAAACTACTATACCAATGCATGAGGGGGGAATCGGGTGCGATCCTGACAACCTCTTAACAGGAGGTCATGTGCGTGAAGCAGGGGGGCACTCCAGAGTGGAGCAGGTGGTAAGGAGGAAGCTTGGATCCCAACCATGAAGACTCCCAGACCTTCACCACAAACTATTAATACGAGCAACAAGGACTATATCCCAACTGCCAAGGAGGCCACAGGGAATTGGATGCCCTCGGAGGCCGAGTACTCTGAGGTCACCCACCCCCAACTGGAGCTTCCGCAGGGGATGGAAGAAGTTCAAACACTACCGCGCAGAAACCAACGTCATCGGAAAGACAACCAGAAGCCCTGAGCGGTCCTCAGAAACAGAAGAACAATAAACGTCCTTCGGGACCAGGGAGGAGAGCTTTCTCTGGTCCGAGCCTGGCTCCATCTCTGGACCCCCACTCTCCCTCGCAATGACCATCGGGATCGCTCCGAAAACCCCTCATAGCAAATAAACAATCATACAAACTAAAAAAACCTAAAATAAATAGACAAACAACAAAAAGTAGAGCTTGGAATCTGACAGGAAAGAGCTGGCGTGGATTTGCTCATGCCTCGCTGGGTGGGACACAAAGATTAGTCACTCCTCACCATGGTGTTGAGGATTTTCCTGCACACCCCCCAGCCAAAAAAAAAAAAATGTTCTGCACCTTAATTGTCTTGTTAGAGTTACAAGCCAGTCTAGATTATCCTAAAATCTGCCAAGATCAGCAAAATTATACTTCAGCACAACAAATGGCTAAATACGAAAATGAAATAGACACGAGACAGCTGAATGGTACCTTATAGCCATTTTAAGGTATATAGCAGCTGGTCCTGTATATAAACTAAAATTGAAATGTCAATGAGCTAATCAGAGGTTGTGGTTAAGAACTTGCTTTTTTTTTTTTTTTTAAACATACTGGTTTTAAACATACTGGTTTTTTTAAACATACTGGTTACTCAATTCCATAATGTTGCAAATTGCTGTTGATGTTATATTGGGACTCTTAATTGACTGGGATGATATTCTACCAGCTCTAACTTCGGACCAGAAATGGTCTCCCCAAGAAACTGTTCAACCCATCTGGACAATAAGTAGCTGGACTCTATGCTTGGTATACGTTTGCAAGGAAAGAATCTTGATTGAATTTGAACTGTAATACTGCATCAAGGTGGAGGAATCCACCAGGGGGGAGGGGCGTGGGGAGGGGTAGGGGGATTCCCAGAGCCTATGAAACTGTCACATAATGCAAAATAATTAATAAAAAAAGAAAACTGAACATTATTTCTTACTATTTAGTAATGAGAATTTTTGCTTTAGATTTAAGTCAGATATGTAGTTTTACAAGCATCTTTTACAGCTAAATATTTTTACTAGGAAAATATCTAAGTACATAATTTAACCAAAAATTCTTTTTCCTTTGATGAAACATTAACTTATTTAAATAATACTGCATGTAGCCATCACAAAAGAAAGTTCATAGGCAGAAAACACGAGCAGTCACTTGGTATGTCTAATAGGTTAACACTGGGAAAAGTAAGTTTTGCTTTCTTTGACAGTGATGGAGTAAGTTGAAACAATGCTGAAACATAGTATTGGGTATCTATTGCTTATCAAGAAAAAATTGCTTTTCTCTAAATCAGAATCATAGATAATGAAGAACTGACTGAAATAGACAAATTAATGAAACTATCTTATCATTCCTTTCTTAGAAGTATGAAGAGCTATCTAATGTTTAAAGACCTTTGAAAGTAAATTTTGATCCAATTCATTGGATCAATTAAAAAAAAAGCCATGGTCCACCTGAAGACTCTCATGAGGCCACCTCTGAGCTTCCCCAGTGTTTTGATCATCTTCTGGCGGTGTTCTGAATCTGTCCTGAACTCTTTTTGTTTCTTTAATATGTCACAATACAGAGCCCTGCATCTTGATAAAGCTCTGACTAGAACTGATTAATATGGGGAAAATGATTACTTTGTGCACCCTGTGATTTGAACTGTTTTATAAAAATTACAGCCTCCTGTTATTAACTCACCGCTAGCTTATTACTTGTGCACCTCTGATCATTTCTGATTTGCATTTCCTTTGTGAGGATTCCTAGGTTTATCACCTAAGGGGACACATTGAAAAATACACATGCATTTTTTTTCCAGTTTATAGTTTTGCACTTTGAAACTCCTTGTTGCTTTCTCTACTACCTTTCTCAACAAGATCACTTACAAGTGGAATTCTAGCCTTTTGTGTGGTGGAAGCACGTGGTGGATAGCCAGAATGTTTATATTTTTGCTGTCATCTTCTTGTTATTCCAAACACACAATATGGGAAATAAAAAAAATGCCCGAAGTAGAAGCTTCTGAGAATCGAGAGTGGCGAGATGGAACCAGTGTCACAGAGAGCAGCTGTTTCCAAAGTCCTGGCTTTCACACAGGAGGATTTTGAATGCCGAGAACAGAGCAGTTTAACAGTGATGAATTACTTAAGTGCCAGATTTTACTCACTGGTGCAATCACTCCTTCATGCTCTTGGACACTTCCTAAATTACAATTTCTGTGGTTACAAAGTAAACAATAGCTAAAATGGGGCTGGCAGCTTGGTATATGGGCTAAGCCTTCACCCGTGGCACCAATATCCCATAAGGGTGCTGGTTTGTCTCCTGGATGCTTCACTCCAATACAGCTCTCAGCTTGTGGCCTGGGAAAGCAGCAGAGGATGGCTCAGGTCCTTGGGCTCCTGCTCCCAAGTGGGAGTCCTGGAGGAAGCTCCTGGACCCTGTCTTCAGACATACCCATCTCTGACTTTTGCATCCATTTGGGGAATGAATTGGTGGTAGAAGATTCTCTCTCTGTCTCTCCTTTCTGTAATTCTGCCTTTCAAATAAAAATAAATCTTAAAAAAATTCATGACTTAAGTACCAGACATAGATCTACACTAAATGTATTTATTTAGTAAATCTACTTGCAATAGTAACAGTAAATGATACTAGTGATGTTTCTTCAATTTATCTGAAGGCAGTAGTGCTACCATTTAAGTATGAAAACTCAAGAAGTTTATTTTAAAAAATTGGATTAAAAGATAACTTTGTTTTAGTACCATTTTTTTAAATCCATGTGGAGTTTTACATAATATCTATTTCCACAAATTTTAGAGGATTTATTTATTCATTATTTAGTTGGGAGGCAATGAGGGAGAGAGAGGGAGTGGGAGAGAGAGGGAGAGAGAGAGAGAGAGAGAGAGAGAGAGAGAGAGGGAGAGAGAGAAAGAGAAAGGAGGACCCAGTCAGTTGAAACATCACTGCTGCCTCCCAGGGTGCATGTTTGCAGGAAGCTGGAATCAGGAATGGAGCCAAGACTGAAAGCCAGGGTGTATGATAGGAAATGAAGGCATCCTGAATGGAGCTTAATTGCTAGGTCCCAAACCCTGCATCTCCATGAACTTTTTAATGGTCCCTCACTTAAGTTCTCTGTTGGTCTGAGACAGATAAATTTTTTTCAAAATGACCCCAAACTATTTTGTGTGGAGATAAATTCTGTCATACATATGCACTGTTATAAATTGACCTATATATGTGTTGACTGACATGTAGAGTTAAACTACTATAAACATGCTACTCCAGGTCTTTGAGTTAATGGATTTTATCCTAAGCATTTATGTTCCTTGTTTGGGAAAGTACATTTGTGATCAAATAAACATCCAAAAAAAAAAAGTTTGGCGAAAGTTAGTGGAGCAATTATAGTTAGGAAATAAGCAATGAGCTTTAGAATGGGGAATGAGCTTTAGAAGTTTCTAGATTTTTTTTTTAATTCTGTGGGAAGACTGAAATTTGCATTTCCTTTGTGAGGACCCATAGATTTGCCACTTGAGTACAAATGAAAATATTTGTGGACATGCTTTGAGATGTGCACAGCCATTTACAATTAATTCATTGCCATTTATACTTGAAATAGGAAATGGTCTAATGTATAGCATGGAAGCACCTATCAAAGTGCCATCATATTTTTGTGTGTAATGGCCTAGGGCAAGATAACCTAGTTCTTACTTTCACCAGAGATGTTTTGAGTTAAAACATGTGACATTGAATTTGTATTTAGCTTCTTTCATCTTTCTTTCTTGACTTCTTCCTTTCATTTACCTGACCTTGTGGTTGTGTTCCTTAGTATTCTAAGGTATTTGTGGATTTGCTAGAAATTCTCACTAAAAAGTCACCCCTTGGGCTTTTCCTCCCTCCAGGATACTGTACTCAGCCATCCACTCTGCTCCATCCAAGCAGGTGTGCCCTGGATCCCATAGTATTCTTAGACAGTTGACAGCTAACATGTTTGTTTCCATGTAAGCCTTGGAATTCTCCACCTGCATTGATTAGTATTGTGGAAGTTTCAGATACTCTTTCAGGGTGTGTGGGGACATATTTTAGAGTTAGAGAGTGATTGTGATCTTGTGTAGAGAAATACAAACACTTCCTTGTCTATCTAAGAATGACACTGGGCATAAAGCAAGAAGAGTAGTTAATTTCCCTAGAGCACATGGTACCCTTTCCATCAAAATGATGCTTTTCACCAAAGCCTTTTCCATGTGATATGCATTGGCAAGGCCATTTTAATATCATGATAAAATGTCTTTAGAGCAAGCAGAGTGATAAAGAATGTAGTCAATAGGTTGCAGAAGGTCAATATTCTTCCTTCCTTATTGACCACTCAAATGGGCAACAGTTTGCTAGGCCATATCCTTAGAGCTGGTTCCAACTGTGAAGCTTGGTCCCCTTAGAACCTGGACTTGGTTTCGGTCTAACCACGGGTTCATTCAAATAATTAAACCGAAGTTCTTTGAGAGAAACAGCTTGTGTATTCTAGAATTTTGACTTTTGGCATTTATTAGTTTCAGAGGAGAATTCACTAAGTTTACTTTTTAATGTATACAGTCTGACAAACTGTGATCTCCACTGACAGGAAGAGACAGTTCCGTGCATTTATCACGTGGCAGAAGGATCAATACTTTGGAGAGGAAGCAGTTTCTCTGAAAAATTCTGGATCTGTATACTCATTTACTAATTTTAATAGAACACTTGTTGGTAGAGATACTGATACGATAGAGATGTTCAGAAAGGGCATGGGCATTTAAAGTGCTTAAACTCACATGGAATCCCTTTGAGAAATCTTTATCATTAAACAAATTAGTTATTAGTTATAAATTACTGCATGGAAGGTGTTGTGGCACAGCTAGTTAAGCCACCACTAGCGATGCCTACATCCTATATGGGGTACTAATTGGAGTCAAAGCTCTGTTGCTTCCCTTTGAGCTTCTTGCTAATGCATCCTCACAAGGCCCAAGTGCTTGTTCCCTTGCCACTATGTAGGATACCTGAGTTGAGTTTTGGGCTACTGGCATTGGCCTGTGCTATTACACAGGCCCAGTGCTATTACAGGAGTTTTGGGGAATGGACTAGAGATAGAAGAGCTATTTCTCTCTCTCTGTCTCTCTCTCTCTGCCTTTCATCAGAGAAATAATTTTGAGATTACTGTACCTACTTATAAAGCAAATATTTAGCAAATACTTCCATATTCAGAGCACTCTGCTTGGTGCTGGGGATACTGGATAATATCAAGGGATATAAAATATAATCTGTGCCTTCAGGAAGTTTATAATCCATGATAGAAAGTTGTTTAAACAAATAGCCAATTTTTCAGCAACTAAACTCTGTAAGAGAGACAGATACAAATGGCTATTAAGATAGAAGACAGTCTTTTTAGATGGATAAAAGGAAAATACAAGGTTATAGGAACTTCCAGGATCCAGGAGGACCTTGAATGTATACACGGAAAGAATTTTAAAGATGAGAAATCATCTAACTCTGCATCTTTTATCAAGCCATTGTAGTGGCCTAGTTCTCTTCCTTCATACAAGGGTGCTTCTGATCATCTTGGCCTTCACTAGTAGCTGGCTTATCCTGCTAATATCTACAACATCTATATGCTTGCATAAAATATTTCTTGCTTTGTTAACAGTTCTGTGTAATACAGAAATAATGTGTAATAAATAATATATAATAAGCAAAATAAAAATGTCAATATAATATGAAATTATATTATTTAGAAGATAAATGCTGTCAAATTTGCAAAATTCCTTAGGTAACTATGTCCTTATGCGTAAGATTAGCATTCTTTTTTTTTAAGATTTACTTATTTTTATTGGAAAGGAAGAAACACAGAGAGAAGGAGATACAGAGAGAAAGCTCTTCCATCTGCTGGTTCATTCCCCAAGTGGCCACAACAGCCAGAGCTAAGCTGATCCTGATCTAAAGCTAGGAGCCAGGAGCTTCTTCTGAGTCTCACCACGTGGGTGCAGGATCCCAAGGCTTTGGGCTGTCTTCTACTGCTTTCCCAAGCCACAAGCATGGAGCAGGATGGGAAGCAGAGCAGCTGGAACATGAACGGGCACCTGTATAGGATCCTGGCGCATTCAAGGCAAGGATTTTACACACTAGGCTACTGTGCTGGGCCCAAGTTTAGCACTCTTATTTCAATATTATCGTTTAAAAAACTACTAAAACTGTTGCCTACATTCTCTGCTCTATGCTGATATTCCTTGGAAGACTGGATAGAGAAATCCAAGGGCATGTTTTGTTCAGATTGGATAGGTAGCTCACGCAATGCCACATTGAAATTCTGTCCAGCAATTGTGACAGATAGGCTAATGTGAATTCAAGTTTTAGCAGAGGAATGTCTGCAGAGATTTACAATTCTATACTCTATGTTGATGGTCTCAGAAGTTATATTCCTTACTTTTAGAAAAAAGAATTTTTAAACATATAAAATTATGTGATCCTATGAATTTACACTTGATTCAATTGGAATTATAATTATGAGTTCATTTCATTAAACTCATGATCTGTGAACGTAATGGATATTCTCTCACAAGCCTCTTTCACTTCTTCATTATGATCCTATCATTTTATGACATCTTTACCTGCAATTTTCTCACAAAATGCTTCCTTCTCTCTTTGCCCATATTTTCCACTCATTTTCCTTTTCCTCATCATTCTATATACTGAATGCCTCTGCTTTCTCATCATCCACTAATTAGCATGTCTCCATGGTAACAGACAGTTGCAAAGCCAGAATCATTCCTTGTACTGGCTACTGCTGAGCAACCTCTGGGCCTAGCAAGGAGGGGCCTTGACCCGATTAAGGTAGCAAGACTTCTCTTCTTGGCAGGAGAGGATCCATACATTTCATAGAAGACCCTGTTCCCTAAAGGAAAGGATAAGTCAATTTGACTGAAAAGGAGTGTATGCTTAGACGCAGGCATACAAAATCAAGGTGTGAAGTAAACCAAGAAAATATTCAAGGAGATGCAAAAATATTTAGTACTGACTTTCTGCTCCTGATTTGTAAAGATTATCAGTGCTTTGATCTCAAAAATGCTATGAAGCAACTGGTAGCAAATATTTCATAGCATTTACATTTAATTTTACATATGTAGTTCAATGAATGTACCTTGGTTAAAGCTATAGTAGAGAACAACTCTACTTTTGGCTTTTGAGGCTTAGGTATTATTAGTTTTACTTTTTAAAACATTTATTTGTTTAATTAAAAACATTTTAAAGTCAAAGTGACAGAGAGAGAAGGAGAAAGAAGAGAGAGAGAGAGAAAGAGAAAATCTTTTATTCCTTTGTTCACTCCCCAAATGGATGCGATGACTGGAGTTGGGCTGGTCTGAAGCCAGGAGCCAGAAGCTTCCTCCAGGTCTCCCATGGATTCTGGGGCTAAAACATTTGGGTCATCCATCACTGCTTTTCAGACCATTATCGGGGAGCTGGATTAAAAGTGAAGTAGCCAGACTCAAATTGGCACTTATGTGGGGTGCCTGTACCACAGGTGGAAGTTTAACTTACTATGACACAACTCTGGCCCATTGTTTTAAATTTTAGGTTCACTGTTTTAACAAACAAACCAGCCATAATCACATACTTATAGAGCAGCTTTCAAGGCATTAATTATTTTAGGAGATTATTGTTGCAGATTTTAAAAAATTTGTATGGCATTTTCTAGGGCATATAAAAGCACACTTACTATCTGTTTTTCTATTATTAAGTGGCTAGGAAAGATAATATCAGTTATAACATCAGCAACATGGTTTAGTTGGTTAAGTACCTCCACCTGTAGTGCCAGCATCCCATATGGGTGCTGATTTGAGTCCTGGCTACTTCATTTCTGATCCAGCTCTCTGATAATAGCCTGAGACCTGTTAATCTGGATAACATTGCCATCCTGGGAACTTTGCTCTCGATGATGTGTAAGGATGGACAAAGTGTGCTTGTTGAAAGAGTGCTAACTTTTGCCATCTTTTTTCCTAAATAAGTTTTGATGAAAGATGTCCTCTTTTCCAAATCTGAATGAGATCTTATCAATTTGAATAATGTATTAATTGAAAGCATGAAAGCTGATGATAACAAGATGAAATTGTTCTTTTCAGATGCAGACAAAAGTAAGAGCCAGGAAATCATGAAGAAGATTTCATGATACTTATGTGAGACAAGTGTTATCTCAAGTATTTTTCATGACCTGCACGATAAATTCCTTCACAGCCTACACACACTTTTTGCTAATATTCCTACCTCATGTGTGAACATATTTTTGAACCAAAAACTGAGACATCACCTACTGCCTCCCAGGGTGCACGTTAGCAAAAGCTGGTTTAAGGAGCCCAACTGGAACTCAAAATTGGGCACTCACTGTGGGATGCAAGCACCTTACTGGAATATTAACTGCTAGATCAAATATCCACCCCAATCCTTAGCAGTCTGTAAGACTGCAACAGTTCAGGTAAAATGCTGTCCACAGAACATTAACACTAATAAGTTAATACCAGTTTTCCTCTTTGGTCCTCAAGAACAATGTATCCAACCAACTTAACATGAATTTCTCCCTTTTTGTTAATAAACTCCACTTCGATCTTCTTGATTACACATGTAGTATATTATGGCACACTCAGTCTTATTCCAATACTGCTTCCTAATGGCCTTCATCATTTAGACCCTCTCTGTCACTTATTTTAACAAAAGTCAGCTTACATCTTAAAATTGATTTAAGTCTTTAAGACTAGGTTCATCACGCACCATGTGAATAAAATATCCCATAATTGAGAGGGGGAGAATACATTTTAGAATGACTTCTGTATGTCAATTGCTGTGGCAAGTGCTTTCTTTATGCTGTTGGGGGAGGCTTTGAGTGTCTTAGAACTCCTTCAGGAAGGAGGAAAAATTGTCAGGCTCCAGCTGTGGATCTTTGACATCCATTGCCACATTTGTTTGGATTGCTGCAGCCAGTGGCTGAACATGATGGGGGTGCTGAGGCAGATCTGTTTATGGGAAATGGAAAACTTTCTGATGAGTGACTTCAGCTTGAATAATTCCCATTGGCCATGCTATACTTTACTAGAGTTAAAATCAAGATAAGTTTATCCAGATTCTGTTTTGCCACCTGATTGTGAGCCTCAGGAAATTTGAACTATTCACTGAGTCACATAGACAAGTAGAGTCAGGACTCAAGCCTTGCTCTAATTGCTCACAAGGTTTGTTGACTCTTCTTGTTGTACTTCCCTACCCAGAGGTTTTATTGTGTTTATCACTGCTTTATGACTACTGAGTCTGCTGACAAGTTCTGTTGTTCAAGCAAAAGAACACATAAAATACCTTTTGCAGGAGGCAAGCTGCTGATATAAACTGTTTATCCATTTTCTAGAATAATGTAGTCTTCCCCTGTGTGTCTCTGGCAGGGAGCTGTCTGGATACATGAATACATAGTTTTCCTATTTTTGTTCCCTCCTTCATACCCCTTTTTGGGTAAATCAGAGCTGTTTTTCCAGAGGTAACGTGCATGGATGGCATTCTTTGGGGAGTTTGAGCAGAGAGTTTTCAAGGGCTAGAGTGATTACTGCCTGAATTCCTGAGTAGTGTTTGGACCAGGCAGAGACGTGAATTTCCTGAAGCTGAGACCTTCCCGGTGTGAATGAAAGCTGAGTCCAGAGCAGGGCTGTGGGCAGCTTGTGAACGCTGGCAGCAAAAGCCACAGTGCTGGCCCTGGGGAAGTTACAGCAAACCTGTCCCTTTCCTAAGGAATCAAGAACGCGGCAGGGAAATGAAGAAAACAAAGGGAGTCTTAGGTTTTTCATCCTGGGCAAAATCTAGTGAAATTGACTCCAGACCCTGGCAAGGGTTCAAGAGGACAGAGTGCCTGAGGGCCTGCACCCGAATGCTTTCTTAAAGGATGCTATGTCTTAAGATCCAGTGCCAGGAGAACATGGACCTGTTGACCTCTTTGCACGGCATTTCTTGTTTATATTGAGGAAACTGTCTCCTTCTCAGAGTTGTGCCACTGGAGTTTGTGTGCTACAAAGTGATGTGAGGACTCCTGTGGCTGACCCATTCTGTTTGAGATCAGGACCCCAATCAAAGGTGGGCATGTTGACTATGGCCTGATTCATTACCAGGAATGAATCCGCTGTAGAACGTTAGCACACAGATGGAGGCTCCTGTGGCTGGCTGTATTCTTGCTCAATATTTCTTTTAAATGGTGGGGTCCTGCCTAACTCTCCAACTTTACTTCCTTTGCCTTCTTTTTCTAAAACGTGACAGTGTTTGTTTACTAACCTCTTATGCTGCTTGTGCCACTGGCTTTTGCTTATACAGCTTCTATATTACGAGTAACTCTTATCCCTCAACAGTTCTTTCATCTTTGCCATCCGATTGTGTTCAGACTTAGTTCAGATGTCACCTCCTCTGTGGAGTCTTCCCTGATGTACCCAAACTGATTTATTGCTTTATTCTCTGACCCTTTCAGTAATGTTTCTGAGGTTTGCTTCTCTTTGAAGACACAGATTCAAATTCAACAGTTTTTAGGAATGACTACTAAGTGTTTTGCCTTTGAATGATCATTCTCTTGTATAGCATTTCTTGAATCGTCAACTGACAAAAAGCCCAGAGAAGATTATTTCTTTGGATGGAATTGGTCTCTTGCTGCTTTCCGACATTACTGTATCTTTTACTCTTAGTGAAGAGGATGAGGCTTAAGAAGCAGGGGCAATTTTGGTTAATGTTTGGAGAAACTGGGGAAAAAAAAGAAAAAAGGAAAAAGAGTAAAACCCAAGAAAAATCCTTGCTGTTTTAAGTCTCTGATTTCCTTAGAACCTTTGGTAAGATGCTCTGAAAAATCAAGACCCCTTTTGCTATGTTCCGCTGTTGTTCTAGGGCATACAGTAACGATCTCATAGGTCTCTTTGGAAGTTTCATTGTTTTGTCAACGTTGTCAAGAGCTCTGGAAAAATCTTTAGCTTCAGCAGGGAACAGAATCTGCTGCCCTGTTTACACACTGAACCAGAAACCATTCAGTCTATCTTGCCTTGTTCTGGTACAATTTTGGGCAACAACTGGTATATCCACATCATGTAAGAAATAGCACCATTTCATGCCCACAGCAATTTTGATACATTTCTTACTTTTTGCTCCAAGCCACAAGAGGGAGTTGATCAGTCTCATAAAATGTTTTACTTTACTGTCAAAAATCCTTTGAGGGACAATGTTGTGGTATAGCAAGTTAAGCTGATGTCCTAAATGACAGCATCCCACATGGCACTGCTTCAAGTACCAGCTGTTCCACTGCTCATCCAGTTCTTTGCTAATGTGTGCCTTGGAAAGTAGTGGACAATGGCTGAAGTATTTGGGCCCCTGCCACACATATTGGAGACCCTGATGAACCTCCAGGCTACGGGTTTTGCCCGGGCCCAGGCCTGGGTGTTACAGCCTATTGGAAAGTGAACCAGCAGATCTCTATCTCTCTGCTTCTCTGTAACTCTGCCTTTCAAGTTAATAAATAAATCTTTAAAAAGATCATTTGAAACAATAACTCTGTGGTTACTCAAGAATGTTGATAATGGGCTAGTAAACCACAACCTATAGGCCAGATCTACTTTGCTGCTTATTTTCTGAAACTGTTGCAACACAGCTAAGCCCAATTGGTTTACATATTGTCCATGACTGCCTTTGTATTATAATAGCAGAGTTGAATAGCTGCAAGAGAAACCATATGGTTCACAAACACTGAAACACTTACTATTTTTTAATGATTATTTTTGATGATTTTTACATAATTGATTAGGGTGATAAGGGTCAAGATGGGTGAGATCACCATTTCCACATTCTCTTTTTTTTCCTTCCTATATCTGGAGGAAGGAGAGAGATGAGGGGAGAAGCCCTACCCAGCCTCCCAAACACCCCTGCACCCTAGGATGGAGAACAGACACTCGACACTACCCAAGGGTCCCTCGTGTGGAACATGCTCTGAGGGTCCTGCTCAAGAGATTTTGATAGTTCAACAGTTTTGAATTACTGCCTATCTTGCCACTCCAAGCACAATGGAATCTCTCCAGAATCTACTGGTTGACATTGTCCACCTTAGAGTTTCTGTTTATCCAGATATTCACTGCCAACACTTGGCTGTGGTAGTTGATCAATTCATTATATTCTCCATCCGCTGTTGTACCAGGTGTCCTCTGCAGATTCCAATGCACGGCCATATCCTCCATGTGCACCTGGTTATTCTGTCCACTGCTCTAAGCCACTGAGGAGGCCCAGCTCTGACTCATGCACTCCATGATCAGACCATGAAACCTGCAATTCTCTCCGTGGTTGGGGTTTTGAATCCAGCAATTCAGTTGGGGGGGAATCTCCATAGAAACTTCATCTGAAGTGATCCCCAAATCTGATTCTTGTGTGTATTTGCCCAAACAGGGTCTAGCACAGTCTGTCACTCTAATCAGCTTATGACCATGCTGGTGGTTGCAATTGACGGCTCAGTTCTGTCTCCAACCCTATCTTCTGCAAAAACTGATGGGCACTACAACCCAGCCTGATCCTGCCCACCACACACTTGGCCTTCAAGGACGCCAGTGGTAGCTGCAGCCTAGTTGGAGTGACCCACAATAATCCCCACCCCAGGCTTGCCCCAGCCCTGGTTCCTGTTCTTGTCAATATGTACAACAGACTGGTCTAGTTTGACCCACATCTCATTCAGCGCTCATTCATGTCAATGGACATTAAAACCTAGTTCAACCTGGCCAGCCCCACTATCCAGCCCACAAACCTGCCAGCAAGTGCCACTCTCTGTCTGACTGTGCCTGCCCCAATCCTGATTTTCATGCTCACCAGTCAGAGTGATAACCCAAGAAGGAAGTGCCCACTGTTTCCCTATTGGGCCCACTCCTGTATCCTGCACTTTCCAGGTGATTCTGAAGTTTAGCTTGACAGAAATTCCTCCCTTCTTCCCCCTGCCCCCAGTGCCAGCATCTGCCAGCTGATGCTGTGGCAAAGACCAGCCAACCCATACTCACTCTGGCTCATGCATGCACCAGTAGGAACAGTCAACCCAGTCTGGCTTTCCCCTGATCCAGCTTGTGTGCAGGTCAATAGATGTTGTAGCTCTGCCTAGCCTGGTCTGCTTCTATCCCAAATTTAATGCTCTCCAGTGAGAGTTGTGGTCCAGCATGGGAGCCCCATGCAGCCCGCGTATGGGGTTCACCTCTCTACTCTTGGGGCTCACCTGTGCTGGTTGGGTGCTGTGGTCCAGTCTGGCATGGCCTGCCTCACCTCAGCATTTGCAAGTGGGTGTTGTAGCCCAGCCTACCCCCAATTCCAGCTCACAATGGCGGGGACTACAGTCTTGCCCCACCCAGATGGCCCCCAGTCCTGGCCCTCATGTAACTGGCTTGTGTTGTGGCCCAAAATGGCCTGACCCATACGCCATTCTGGTGCTTAGATTTGCCAGCAGGTGATATGAACTAGCCCAGCCTGATTCGCCCCCAACCTGAGCCAAATGTATGCTGGTGGGTATCATCACCTAGCCTGGTCTGGGCTGCTCCCTATCATGCTTCTTGAACTCACCTGCAGTGACTGTGTTTCAACAGAGGAGTTCCCCGAGCTCCTCTATCCAATCCTCTCCCAATGCCAGATGTCACGCCCATTGGCGGGTTCTTGGGTCAGCTCTACTTAGTCCACCTCCTGTCTTAGTAAGAACAGTGGCTTTTCCTTGTCAGCCTTTACCCATTCCAGTTTTTACTGTTGGGTGCTACATCCCAGCCAAGCCTGGTCTACACCCAAGCACAGCTCATATATGGCTCAGCAGGGGCAGAGACTTAGCCAAGCCCGTCCAACACCTACCCTGGTCTTCACAAGCACCAGTGAGTGTTGGACTCTAGCTCAGTCTGGCACACCCCAGACTAGTCCACACTTGTGCCAAGGGAGACAACAGTCACATCCAGATCAGACAGCAGCCCCCCACTGTGACCTTCACAATCACCAGTGGGAACCACAGCCCGGGTAGGGCATGCCCTTTGCTCCCCAACCAGGACTGTTCCCAGCCATAGATCTTATGTGTGCCAACTTGGCATATACCCTCCCCCATCTTGGACTTTGCCTTTGGATGCTCTAGCCTGGCCTGACCTGGCCTGCCCCTAGTCCCAACTCTCGCTGGCAGGAGCTGGATCCTGGCACTATTCAGTCTGTTCCCATCCCTGGCTCATGTAAACCAGTAGGTGTGATAGCCTAGCCTGTCATGACCTGCACTCCAGCCTGGTTTCTGCACTTGCCAGTAAGCTAAAGTTTGCTTGGCCCTGCCCAGTCCTCCCTCTTCCTAAGCCAACCCACACATTTGCCAACAGTTGGAGCCACCTTGCCCAGCGGAAGCTGTGACTCACTAGGGAAGTCCCCCAAGTTCCCCTACTTGGCCCACTCCCAGACCCAGATCTCACGTACACCAGCGAGCGCTAAGCTTTTGCCCAGTATGGCCTGCCCCTCCATCTTGGCCTTGTATGAACCAGTGAATGCTGTGGGCTGGGCTGCCCCACACCCTGTTTTAGGATGCACATGTGGGTGCTGCAGCCTGGACCTGACCATACTATTCTCGGTCCCTGTACCCATGAGTATTGGTAGCTTTCATGGTCATACCTAGCTCAGTCCATCACCTCCCTAACTCTTGAGCTAACCAGCTGAACTTTTATTTCAACATGGTTTGGCTCACATATCCCCCACAGAATTTATCCCCAGACCTGACTCTCTTGCAAGCTGGTTAGTGTCATGACCCTGCCTAAGGTGACCCATCCCTTGTTCTGATATTCAGTCAGGTACTGGGATTTAGTCCTACTAGATAGGCCCTTAGCCCTAGCTTTTGTGTGGACTGTCATATGGTGGTCAACAATGTTCCATGTCAACCATCCCTACTCAGGACTCCTCTGTGGGCTTGTGCATCAGTCTGACCCATACAGATAGTTTTGTCTCTCTTCTTTAAATCACTTGGTCTCAATTCCCTCGCTTACCTGCAAGTACAATGGCTCTGTTGTTGGGAGTCCCTCAGGATTCATTATTTTTCACCTACATATACGATGGCCTTCTCCATGGATGGCCCTAGGTAGCAATTCCACAACACGAAGACCCCAGAGTTTGCCATTTGTCGGCCAGTGGGAGAAGCCTGGTTTCATTGGCGCTCTGGCTTCCCACAAGCCCAAGATTCACTTATTGCTTGGCAGCAGTGTCTGGGGCTTCGGCCCCAAGCATTGAGCCGACCTGGCTGGGGTCCTCCCAGCAACCACCATGCTGCTGGGAGGTCCATTCACCTAAGCCGTGAGGTCTGAATCATTTTACTCTTAGTCCTGCATAGATAAAAGTTGCTTACTTTTGAGTGCGGACCAGAGTTTTTGCCAGAAACCATTAATGCAAATTCTTATATTTTCTTATGAGAAGTCTTATGGTAAGGATACATTTCTGTGTAATGTTAGTATCAGGAGAGCTGTGTGAGTTCATATGACAGCAAGTGAGTCTAATAACACATTTTGCCTCCCGTTTGGCTTTGGCCTCTAGAAGAGCATCAGCCAAAATGTAATCTCTTCTCAATAAAAAGGCATGTAGTACTGATATTTACCAAATTTTATTTTTTCCTCTTAAATTCTCTTGACTTCGTTAATTTTAGTTTGATGGCCTTGTATTATATACTTTCTGGGAAATGGTTAGATAAACAAAAATGCAGGGCTAACATGTTACTAAAGGTACTCCTATTGTCAATCTTTTAGAATTAGCTACTTCTATGTCTGCTTCTACTTTCTAGTTTGAAAACTCTCTGGGGACACTGACTATGTAACAAGGCATTTCTCAAAGAATGTGGTGAAAGTGTAGGGTCTTTTGTTTGCTTATTTTATATTTTTGTTGTAGTTAGAAAGTATGTGTTTAGAAAATCTGCAAGTTTCCAACTTAAATTAGTTGACAGTTGTATTATAAGTAATATTTCCCAAGATATTTAAAGTTGACTCCTTTGTGAAAAATATACTTAATTTTCATGTTGTGTTATTAAAATGATAATTCTTATTTTTGGGAAGTGCCTAGTGTGTGCTGATTCAGTACATTAATGCACATATCCCTTAAAGAAGTGTGTAATAGGTTTGATCTTCTCATTTCATCATGTCATGACCATTCTAGAGAATGACATGCCTTGCTTGGAGTGTTCGCAGATATGGCAAGAGATGCCTGTGGGAATCAGGCATGTGATATCAGTGAATGAAGCAGGTAGCATACTACTATGAGCAGTTGTGGTGACCTGTAAGTGTGTGCTTTGTCTAAAGGTGCAAGTTATTCTGCCAACTGATTCTTTTCTGAAATGTCAGCTCACTGTTTCTTGTGTTCCCAAGTGCCTCAGAAACCAGAGATCTGGACTTCCAGTAAAATGTTTTAATTTTATAGACACATTTCATGAATAAAAAAATATCTATGGTTTACTTTTGGTACTGGTTCATCAGTCCTCAAACTAGGGTAAGACCACTGATGTTGGGAAAATTGGTTGGGTCTGCATCCTAATTCAACCACACTTTGTGTTTTACCAAATTGATGTTTTAGCTTCACTTCCATCAACTAAACAAGGATTTTAATAGTAATGAGTTAACATTAGTGAGTTTTGCTGAGGTGTTTAAGTCATGCTTGACATATGGAAGAAATGCATTAAATGACTATGTATTCATTATAGCAGTATCATAAGGATATGTATATAGTAATTTCATATCTGGGATTTTCAGCCATGCCATTGTGGACTCAAAGTTTCATCCTTTTTTCCTATGAAAGCTTCTCTAATACTTCATGTTTTGCTTTGTTTTTACTCTTAATTTTACTTCTCAACTCGTTGATCACTATAGGAGGCCAAAAATTTGAACCATATGAACTATTTCGTCAAAAAGTCTGAATGAATAAATTATTTTATTTTTTTGTCAAGAGACAGTTAAAAATTCTCATGATTCTCTGTAAATTAAAAAAGTGAATCTTTCATAAATACATGTGTAGCTTCCAGTGGTTTCTGTAGAAGAGTAGAGCAATGGAGGCTAGCCTGTGGAGTTTTAATTTTCTACTTATTTTCAGCAGGAGATAATAAAAATATGCATGTTTGCTGAGGGAATATCAACACTAAATATTTGCTAGCTAGGTTAAGTATACCATTAGATCTACAATTGAGAGCGAAGAGTTTTTGCATTTCACTAATAAACCTGAAGTTGCTTTCTTGTAATTGAGCAGTGATAGCGTAGGCATCAAAGATGACAAATGATATTGAATGGAAGGAAAGATATCACTGGGTGTAAGGGAAGGCAAATATGCAGTACATCTAATAATAGGTCTACACCTGGGTTTTTCATCTGACTGACATTTCTGTTAAGGGAAATGGGTATTTTAGGAATGGTTTCTTTACAAAGATATTTTAATAGAAAACTTTGGCCAAACTACCTGCAGAATACTTTTGTCCTGAAAGAGAGGATGCATTGGTATCTTGAAGTAGAGTAGTAATGTAGAGCAATGGATAATGGACTAGATTTAGCCACAAAGGGTTCTACTTTCAGTTCTACACATAGGTCACAGTGTGATTTTGGGCATATCAATCCCTATCTATTGATTTGAGACGATAAATGTGTCGAGTTCAAAGTGAGACTGTTTGTGGACGCTCCCTATTTTCAGACAAGAAGTTCAATATGATGGCTATATTTATTTTCCTATGATGATGGTGACGGCATACATCAAATAGGATGACACTGAGGATAGAAAAAGAAGTACAGAATAAATAACATGAAGAATATAAAGTGGAGATAATTAGGCATAAGGAAAATAGTATGAAGCAGAATGAAGCTGTCAGTTGTGCATGATTTAGACAATTCAGTTAGCTGACTTTCTTTTTCTTCCTTTCCTTCCTCCCTACCTCCTTCGTTTCATCTTTGCTTTGCTTTCTGTAGCAATACCCAGCAGTCTAGGAATAGGAGCAGAAAAACAAACTATATGTATTCTTATAGATAATTAGTGATGATCCATAAGTAGATATGGTAATTAGGATAGTTTAAAACAGATAATATTAAGGTGAATATTAAAGGTTTTTGAGAGATAATTCTTTACTCAATAGACAATGCATTTCAGAACTAATGAAAGGGAAGTGACAAGTGAAATCTAATGGAGCGCAGTTTTGGTGGAGAAGTGTATGTTAGTCTGGTATCTGAAGAAGTCTTTTATGTGCTGTTTAGGATGGTTTAGTTGAGTGTAAATCTGAAGTTTAAGCTATTTCCTTTCAGAAACGTAAGACTTGTTGTATTGTATTACATGCCACCACTGCAGAGAAATCTACTGTTTAATCATTGTTCTTTTGTTGAAATTCTTTTCTCCCTGGCAGATTTTCAGGTTTTATCTTTGATGCTCTGCAGTTCCCCCCACATGTATTTCTTTGGGGTGTTCTTATTTATCACAGCATTCAGGTGTTTCTTCAATTTTAGAAAATTATTATTTTTCTTTCTTTAAATGCTGTTATTTTTCCCTACTCCATGCCTGTTAGTCAAATGTTGAAGAGTTTCATTCTCTCTGACTTTTGGGGGGTTTCTCTTGTCTGTTCTTTATATGTTAAAGTGTGTTTTTTCATGTCCTGTTGAGATCTTATTTCATCTTCTCTTTGAAACACATTTTAACAAGAACCAAAAAATACTAAAAAAGAGTTCTGAAAATTGTTTGTACTTCAATTTTTTAAATTTTACTTGATTTTGTTATGTGTTTATTCTGTTTTGTTTCTCATTTCCAAAATATTTTGAAATGTGCCGTTCAAAAAGCTGTAACACATGTATGCCAGGTAAATGCCTTTACTCCTGCTGCACAGTAAAGAAATCAAGCACTGCCAGCCTAACAGAACTCCTTTTCAGGCCTACTCCTAAGCACTACCCTGTCTTCCTAACAAAGATAACCAACATGTACCTGTTTTTGACGTTTATGTAATTAATATTATATTGTTAATTTTTTAATGAGAGCAGCAATAAAATATTTATTTAAAGGGATAATGCACACTCAGACTATGAGCAACCTGTGGGAAAAAAAATAGCTGCTATAATTTACAAGGTTCAGGGTTGTCCTTTACAGGATGAAGTGGTGCCTGAGGCAGGAGCTGATTGAATATTGAAAGGAGGTGAAGCTTGGGACAGATTTGCGGCACGTTGGTAATCTCCTAGGAATTTCATGGCATCTCCTGCATGTGTGCCTGCAGAGTTGTGTTGGAATCTAGGAAGTATCATTACATCTATTTCACAATGGGAAGTGAAGCCCGGGTGCATGAAGGGATGTCTGTGTTGAGTGTATAGTCAGACCAGGTAGGCATGGGAGGGAATGAGTTTATTCCTCACCTCCCCCTGGCTACCTCCCCTGCACATATCATTTCCCCCTTCAGTGGTTTTTGCTTCGTAGTCTTCAAGAAGAATTGAGAGAGGAAGCTTAGTCTTCTGTGACTTCGTCATGTTCTATCAAGGTGTTGTCTCTGCCTAGCCAAGGAACAAGACTCCTTCAGAAACTGATAAAAAAAAGATTTGGTTTGAAGCTAAAGGTGTGCTATCAGTCATTGACAATGATTGGCATCCTTGTATGACCGTTGTTTTTGTGTGAGACTGTTGAATTCTGGAAGAAACACATTGGACAATCAAGATGAGTAAACCCAGCAAAAAGAATGAGATTGGAAACCAGGTTACAGAGGACAGATTACTTTTTTATTGCCTCCCTTATGGTGGAAGCTGTGGCGCTTCTTTTACTAAAATCATGGGCCCACTTGGCTTCATCATAAATACACTTGATCTCTTTTGTACGAGTCTACTGTTGTTAATACAAGTGCAGCAGGTTTAATTAGTCACTGCATGTATTCCACCTTGTCCTTCCAGAATGTGTTATATGGCTATCAGTTGCCCATGACTCCTTTAGCTAGGCAATGTAAAGAATAATGAAAGAACCATGCAGCTGCTGTCGAGTCTGACACAAGTTCCTGGTTAAGCAACCAAAATATCTGTACACACTTTTTAAAAGCAGTGACCCAATATATATCTGGTTTCTTTTACTCAGTATTAAGCTTGTGAAATTTTTCTATCTTGCTGCTGAGAACCACAGTTCATTGCTATTTAAGATTCAGTTGTTTTGGTATGCTGCAATTTAATTATCCAGTCTCATGTTTTTTCTTACTCAGGATTTGTTATAAATAATGCTACTGTAATCATTATTGTTGATGTTATTATGTGTGAGTGACATACATTTCTGTTAGATAAATATGTAGAAGTGCTAGCTGTAGTAAAGCACATATTTTCAGCTGTATTAGATAACCAAATTATTTTCCAGAGTTGATTTGCCATTTTACTTTCTTCCCAGCAGTATATGAGAATTCTTATTGTACCAAATGCTTACTAACACTTGTATCATTAATTGAGTTTAGTTTTTACCATTGTGGTACTTATTCTGTGGAATCTAAGTGTGAGGGTTGTAGCTTTAGATATATTTGCTGGTTATTTGGTTATTCTTTTTAAAGAATTTTTGCTCAATTGTTCTATCCCTTTTTCAATATTTTATATGTCTTTATTTTTTATGAGTTTTTAATGATTTTTTAGTGTGAACTCTATTGGCCAAATTGTTAAAGTATTTTTCTTGGTGTAGCTTGTTTTTTTTTCATATTTCTGATGTTGCCTCATTTTTAATTAGTGGAAGTTGATAATTATTTAATTATTCTTGTCTCCTCAATAACACCATGTGACTTTTATTGTGTATCTGCTACAAAGTTGGCATTGTTCAAAAATATGTGACTAGCTTTGGCACTATTCCAGCATCTTTTTTCATAGAAACAATGGATCAAGAACAAGATTTTGTATATTACTGATTTGGTATATTACTGGTCAATTCAAGATATTTACCCTTAGGGTTTAAAATTTTTTATTGATATAGAGAGCACAGATTTTATATAGTCCGTAGTTATAATTCCAAGAAGACAATCTGACTCGCCTCACTTCTGTGTTCCATCCCACTACTTCTCTTTCTTTTTTTCTTCCCTCTCCTTTCTTCAAGAGGTTTTGCAAATACTTATTTTTAATTCACTTTATATTCATATTCATATGAATATTCATATTCACTTTAATTCACCACTAATCATGATATTCAATAGATAAAAAGTAGAAGACCCACAGTTGCAATGGAAGTATATACATGCACTTAAAGTGACAATCATCTCCCTAAGTGACCATTTCATTCCTACTTGTTTTGTATTCTGTATTGCTGCTACATATCAGAAGAAGTTCTTAATTTATTGAAGCACAATATATTACCCTTTTCTTTATTAGTTTACTTAAGATATTTTTTCATTGATACTAAATTATAAATTGATATTAGTAAGAATTTGTTTTTGCTATAAATATGGTAGGATAAATAAATGTAATGATAATATATTTTCTATAAATTTAGAAGAATGTTGAGTATTTTTTATCATAAATGTGTTGTAAATATTTGAAGATATAGACATAGGTTACATACAATTACATTGTAAATATTTGAAGATATAGACATATAGTTAAAAAATACTTGTTTATTTCTTTTTTGTTATTTTTAACATTAGTGTTCATTAAATTTATTTATTTATTTATTTAATTTATTTGAAAGAGAGACTAAGCTCATTTTCCCCAAAAGTTTTGTTGTGGGAATTTTCTTTTTAAAAATTGTTTTATTTTTTAATATTTTCATAGTTAAAAGGGATGCATGCCCATGTGGGCTTCTGATTATGTAGGGGAGGGTTGAGGTAAGGAGGAAGCTGCGTGGGATAGATATTTCTAGTTTTTTTCTTTTTCCCCTCTATCTACAGGGGAGGGGGAAAGTAAGGGACTGCTCCTTGCTATCAAACTGTATCAGCAACCATGAATGAGGGTGAGGAAGAGTGTTCTGAGGATGTTACTTAAGTGGTTTTGATAGCTATTGAGACATCATGGGCTTCATTGCTCCAGGGTTGAGATCTTTTCAAATTCTATTGGCTGACCAAGTCCACCTTAGTGCATCCACAAACCCAGGCATTTGCTGCAAAGCTTGGCCAGGAGAGGTATCCAACCTGTTCTGTTTTCCATCCTCTGATGAGACACTCGATTTCCCCTGCTGGCCTGGAGGAGCTGGCTGTCATGTTCCCTGTGTGCATCTCGGATGCTGACCACTGTCTGGGCACCAGCAGCTGAGGAATCCCAGTTGTGATATGTGCACTCCAAGGTCAGACCACATATTTTGTGATTCTTCCTCTGGCCAGAGTTTGAATTTAGTAGTCTAGTTAAGGAATTCCCCAAGAAAACTTGCCTGGGGTGACCCAAGACCTGATTCTTGTGTACATTAGCTAGTGTAGGGACAGGTTTGGTCCATCATTTGTACTAGCCAAGCACATACTGAATGCAGCTCTCTGGTCACTTCTGCCTTGAATTCCATCTCCCATGCCCACTGACTGGTGCTGAGACCTAGCGCAATCTAGCTTGCCACAGACATGGTCCTTAAGAATGGTACTATAAAGTAAAAACACTCTTTTTTTTTGAAATGACTAAAGATATGTTAACGGTAGTTCCCATGTTTACATGCAGTACTCAATAATTCTCAGCATTTATGGTGAATGTTGTAAATTTAAAATCCAATCCAAAAGAGAGCATAGCTTGTTTATTCAGAGAACAAATTTCAACTCTGATATTAATTCTCTACTTTTCAGTGATCTTTCATAGTTTTCTATTGCATGCTGGCAACAGAAAATATGAAGCAATTTCTCAGGATGTGGATTAAATGCTTTAGAAGTTTAGCATTTTATTAGACTTTAACATTTTTGAAATTCCACAGCTGCTAGCAATTCTAGTATAATTTCAGGTGCAATTGGGAATTTGACATTCTCAGTGGAGCAGTTAGTGTAGCAAACCTTAGAGATGATATAAGTATGTCTAATAGTAACACATGTGAGGAATCATTCATTCTAAAATTTAATTCAGTGTCTTCATTTTCCACAGCTGAACTGCCTGGCTAGTTTAAACCACAATACCCATCCAATGAGTGTCAGAACAGGAGGAGGGCTGTGTCAGGCTGGACCCACAGCACCCACCAGAACATGAGAGAACTGGATCTGGGGGCAGATTCTGTAGGGAAATGGGTGCTTGTGTCTGTGGTACTGCAGCAACCACCAGTTTCCGTGGAGTGTTGAAGGTGGTAAGAGGCTGAGCCAGGCTGTACCAGAGAACTCACCTGCCACTCACAGGAGTTGGGGCTGGGAGAGGACTCGACTTGGCCAGGCTGCAGCACCCTCTAGCACATACAAACCCAGGACTGAGGGTAGACCATGCCAGGCAGGGTTATAGTGCCTACTGGCACATGTGAAATCTTGAACTGGGAACAGGCTTGTAGGGAAACTCCCCTTCTAGGCCAAAATTCCTGCTGGGGAGCAGAATATCCAGGGCTTAGGTTAGGCAGGGCTTTGGCACTCCTTAGCATTTGTTTGGTTTGAGTCTGGGGACAGGCCAGGTTGGGCCAGGCTACAGCATCTATTGGAACTCATGAGAGCCAGGACAGAGTGTGGGCTGTGCCCAAGTGGGTTAGGCTGTAACATCCACCAGTGAGAAATGAGACTGAGGGTGCACCATGCTAGGCTGGGTTGAAGCATGCACAAGATCTGGGCATGGGAACAGGCCTGGTAGAGGAACTTTGGGGACTCCCTTGCAAGGGTGTACCTCCCACTAGTGAATATGAGAGCTGGAGTTGGAAATGGACCAGTGTGGGGAGCTGTGTGCTGGAGCCGCCCCCATGAGCCAGCAGGTGGGGTTGGTCTCACCAGCAGGTAAACAGGAAGTCACAGGGATAGGCTGATGTCCTCGCTGCAATTATGCCATTGCTACTGGCCTATCAAGTGAAGTGCCAAGTGAGCCCTCGGGGAGAAGCGATTGGTGGAGAGTGGTATAAAAGCAGCCACTAAAAGCTAAGGAGGGAACGGGGGAGAAGAACGGGGCAGCAGAGAGGGGTACAAAAGCAATAAGACCTGTGGGGAGAAGTACGGGGAGAAAGGCAGCAGAAAGAGAGGTATAAGGCCCACGGGGAGAAAAGTAGCAGAGAGAGGGCTAGAAAAGCAGCAGAGAAAATCTAAGACCTACAGGGGAAAAAACAGCAGAGAAAGAGTATAAAAGCAGCCACTTCGGGTAATAAGGGGTCCGGTTGCAGTTCCGGCTTTTCCCAGACCCTCAAGAGTGTGCCTCATAGGTAGTGTCGCTGCTGGTCGGCCACAGACCAGGTTGGGCAAAGCTGCAGCATCCATCAACGTGTGTGGGCTGGGTTTGTGGGCAGGCTGGATTGGGTGTGGATAGTCCAGGCTAGACTATAGCACCCATTGGCTCATATGAGAGCCAAAATGGGTGTGGGCCAGTTGGGCTAGTCCACAGACCTTGCTGGTGAGCATAAGAGCCAGGGCTGGAGGCAAGCCAGGCCAGGATGGGCTGCAGCACCGTTGGCATATGTATGAGCTAGGTCTGGGGGTAGACTGGGCTTGGCCTGTTCACAACACACACTGGTACGTGCAAGAGGCAAGATAGGGTGCAGGCCAGGCAGGGTTAGACTGCTACATCTGCCAGTTCACATGAGAGCTGATAGTGGGCCAGGTTGGGCTAGGCTGTTACACTCACTGGTGAGAGCTATGACTAGGGGCAGGACAGGCTGTGCCAAGTTATAGCACCTGCTGTCAAATGCTAAGACTGGGTGGGCGGTGGGGGGAGCCATCCCAGACTGGGCTGAAGCAACTGCTGATTGCACAAGACCCAGGGCTGGGAGTGGGCCTGGTGTAGGAACTCTGGAGACTCCTTTGCTGGGCTGCTTCTTCCACTAGTGAGCATGAGACCTGGGACTGGGTGCAGATTGGCCTAGGGTGGGCCAGGCTGGGCTAGGCTGTTTCACCTGCTGGTGCACAAAAGAACCAGAATGGAGGTGCAGGTTAGCTGGGCTAGGCCACAGCATCTGTTAGCAAGTGCCAGGACTTGGAAACAGGTCTGATAGGAGAACTGTCTGCACTCTCCCCTGCTCGGCAGCGGCTCTTTCAATTTAGTAAAGGTTCGGCCACTTTCCTGGCCAAGCATTACAACATGTTCCTGGGCTTGGGGATACACTAGGGTGGACCAATAGATTTTCTCAACTCTACTGAAATGAAGCCACCACTGACATCTCAACTAACACCCTCGGCGCCCTATTCCCCGTAGTATCTTCAGGCATCATCAAAGGATTATCCCCTATCCCTGGGTGCCGATGTAGTTCCAGAGCTAGGAGTAGCCCCCTCCCTTTTCTCACTGCGGATAAAGGAAAAAAAATTGGAACTGTTTGTCCCACCCGCAGTCCTCCATACATTGGCCCTCCCCGTTGTGCATCCCTTGCAACTATGCAAACAGTATTAAAAATAGAATAAAATTTAAAAGCATTTTAATGGAAAAGTAATTAAACAAATTTAATTTAAATTTAATTGAGCATTTTAGAAGGCACAGAGGCGTGAATGTGAATGATACAAGAATGTAATTGTAGGTAAGAGACTGTACACCGGGCTCGGCGGCGTGGCCTGGTGGCTAAGGTCCTTGCCTTGATCCCATGTGGCCGCTGGTTCTGGTCCTGGCAGCTCCACTTCCTCTCTGTCTCTCCTCCTCTCAGTATATCTGACTTTGTAATGAAGATAAAATAAATCTTTTAAAAAAAAAAAAAAAAAAAAAAAAAAAAAAAAAAAAAGAGACTGTACACCTCCCTATTTGATAAATGCCACAAAGAAGGATTCTTACTTTGCAATAAATACTGACATTGGCATATCATAGGAGTTCTATACATATTTTTTGGAACAAATGAATGGCCCCTAGTACATACTTAATAGATTTGAACTCTCTCTACTCCCTCACAAAATTATAGTATGATATTAGCACTTATATTTTGATTTCACTATGGCTTTTGTAATTTTTTCTGATAATCCTAAAATAAGGACTCTGCCATACAACAGCTGACCTCATTCATTTTTTGTCCTTGTTATTAGAATCATCTGATCTTATTTGGCGGTTAACTCTTGACTGATCTGACAACACCTGTTATGCTGAGGTTGTAATATATATATCTGAGACATGGTTACTATAAGACTCTCATTGTCTTTTTTTAAATTTCTTTCTTTTTTTTTTTTTTAAAAGATTTACTTGTTTTTGTTGGTAAAGCAGATCAGAATTACAGGGAGAAGAAGAGACAGAGAAGAAAGATCTTCTGTCTGCTGGTTCAGTGGCAGGAGCTGAGCCCATCCAAAGCCAGGAGCCAACAGCTTCTTCCAGGTTTCCTGCATGACAGTGCTTTAAGCGATCCTTTGCTGCTCTTCTAGGCCATTAGCAGGAAGCCAGTTGGGAAGCAGAGAAGCAGAGACACAAACCGGTGCCTGTATGGGATCCTGGTACTTACAGGGTGAGGATTTAGCCACTGAGCCATCACACAGAGCCCAATTTCTTTCTGTTATTTTCCATGACACAGTTTTACAGGGCTAGGGATTCTTTTTTAAATCCTCTTGCTGAGGTCAGTATTTAACCTAGCACTTAGTGTTCGCACGTTACCTATTAGAATACCTGGACTTGACACCTGCCTCTTGCTCCCAAAAGCAGCTTCATGGTATCACAACGCCTATGACATCACAGTGCTGCAGCTGAGTTCTTGTTTCCAATTTGGAAGACCTGGGTTGCTTTCCAGGCTCTCAGCTGAGCCTCTGACCTAGCCTAGCTGTTGCAGGCAGTTACTGAGTGAACCAGAAAATGGGAGATGTTTCTGCCTTTCAATGTGTAGCTCTGGCTCTCTCCCTCTCTCTCTGGCTCTCAACCCCTCCTTCCCCCACTTTTTAAGCTATTTTGCTTTTATTTACTTTTTAGAAATGAATAAATGTCTGTAATAAACTCTTAGATAATGTAAAATGGAAAATACAAGGTGCTTTAAACATTTGGTATAAAAATTGAAATCTACGCAGTGTTTTAAAAATGTACATTCCTATGAGTGGTTTGAAGAATTTCCCGCCACCACATAGCCTTTCTTTTTCCACAAATGGATACACATACATACACATACATATATGTATATACACACACAGTAGTTTGCAAAACTAAAAGTGTATCTCAGAGCTCTATCCAGTTTAAAACATAGACACACATGCACACACTATTTTTTTCATGGCCATATAGAACTTATGGCATTAAAGTTGAAATCATCAATGTGATGTTGATAGAGCTGGACTGTTTTCTTTGTTGAGGTAAGCACAGTAAAAGTAAACTTTATGTATTTTTGCATTATGTGAGAGAGAATGAATTAAATGAGAGAGAATGAATTCTTAGAATTTTAAGGTTTTTGACATATATTGACAGGCTGTCTTTTGTTAAGGAACAAATTTATGGTGGCATTGGGAAAAGTGCTATTTTTCTTAAAAAAAAAAAAAAAAAAACTTTTATGGTAACCACTAACTCTTGAGGACTCACTTAAAGCTGGTGTTTGCCAGCCCTGGAGGAAGAAACCTGGAAAATCCAGCAATCCTTTCACATCCTGCTGCCCCTCCTCTGAAGAAGCCAGCTGCTAGATCCTTAGGCATGCTTCAGTACTGGGTTGTTTGCGACTGTGCTCCCAGGAGATGGTTTAACCTTAACTATGTCTCATGGAAAGGCGCTGGGATTCTGCCCAATCAGTTCTGAGTCTTTCCCCCTTGATTACCACAGCACCTGTGCTCCTTGCCATGTCGTTCTTATTCTTTAAGGGGTCTTATTCTCAGAAACCTGGTTCCTCATCCTTTCTAGACTGTAGCCTCTGTCGGAGCCGTGGGTCAGTTTATTCACTGCTACACACCTGTACCTACTGTATAGTAGTGACACAGTTTTTGTTGAAAGAAAAATCCATTCAAACAACAGAACTCTTTAGAAACCCTCTTATAATTTATCTCTCACACGTTTTGCACCACCATCATGGTTTTTGTTTGTTGATTCTTTTATTTCAGCAGGGATTTTAAGCTGTGTGGTTTGAGCGTGTACTTCAGCGACTGTGAAACCCCAGAGCACACAGATCTGGAGCCTTGTGTGAATGTTCATTTTAGGGAATGAGGGAGGAAACACTTCCTAGTGCTTCTAGAAACAAGTTGGTTTCATCTTTATTATTATTATTTACTGTTAGTAACACCTCCAACAAACTATACTGAAAAGGATATTTTTAGAACGACAGTTTTTAAAGATTTATTTATTTTTATTGCAAAGTCAGATATATATATGTATATATTAGAGAGAGGAGGAGAGACAGAAATATCTTCTGAGAATGACACTTTTTCTTAAGGCTTATTTTATTTATTTGACAGAAAGGGAGAAACAAGAAAGAAAGGCATTTTGTATCTACTGCTTCACTTATCAAATGGCCACAATAGTTGGGCAGGGCCAGGCCAAATCAGGAGCCTGAACTCCATCCACACCTCCCACGTGGGTGGAAAGAACCCAGTGATTTTGGTCCTTGTTTGCTGCCTTCCCTTGCACACTGTCAGGGAACTGACTCAGAAGCAGAGCAGCCAGAAATCTACCTGGTGCTCTAACACGAGCAGCAATGAAACTCCTACTAGTAAGAACCATGATCTTATTTTTTTTTTTTAAATTTATAGTGATAACTAAAATTTTAAAAAACTTTATATTTATTTGAAGGTCAGATATACAGAGAGGAGGAGAAACAGAGAGGAAGATCTTCATCCGATGGTTTACTCCCCAAGAGGCCACAATGGCTGGAGCTGAGCCAGTCCAAAGCCAGGAGCCGGGAGCTTCTTCCAGGTCTCCCATGTGGGTGCAGAGTCCCAAGGCTTTGGGCTGTCCTTGACTGCTTTCCCAGGCCTAGGAGCTAGATGGGAAGTGGGGCTGCCAGAATTAGAACTGGTGCCCAGATGGGATCCTGGCATGTGCAAGGCGAAGACTTGAGTCACTACGCTATCGTGATGGGCTCGCTGAAATTTTCTTAAAAAAAGAGAAGTGTGGCATTTTCACAGTTTTCACAGTTTTCATTTCACAATGAAAGAAACAATCAAGTCTGCATGAGAAGATATTACAAAATAATGCATTATCTGTTTTGACTGTTGCCACTTACAGATGAATAAAAATGATAATAATTTACAATTGTTTTTCAGAGGCAGTACTTTGGCATAGTGGTTAAGATGCTGCTTTGCATCCTTCCATCCCATAGCAGAGTACCTGAGTTTGAGCTCTTGTTCTGTTCCTGATTTCTGCTTCTTTCTTACTGATGCATACCTGGCATGCAACAGGTGAAAGCTCAGGTGTTTGGTTCCTGGATGCTCATGTGGCTGGATACTCATGTGGCTGGATACTCATACAGACCTGGCTGGAGTTCGGGGTTCCTATTTTTGAGCTGCTCAAACTCTGGGCTGTTTGGGCATTTAGGGAATGAACCTGTTGATTGGAGTTTTGTCTGCCTCTCAGATAAATAAAATAAATGCAATTGTATGTGATTTTCCTGATTTTGGAAAAGAAGAATCAGTACAAAATGGATTACTAAAATTATGTAATTCGGTTTTTTTTTTATATTTCCCTCTTCAGAACAAATCTATGCTAACATATTTAGAAAATGAGACTAAGGGAGCAAATAGATAAGCAGAGTGCATTTGTCATCAGTGAAGATTTAAAAAAAACCTTTTTTTTTTTAATGTTTATCTTGGTCTGTCGAGAGGGGAGAGTGAGAGACAGAGATGGAGGTAAAGATAGAGACAGACATGCCCTCCAGCTATGGGTTTATTCACTAAATGGCCACCACATCAGGGCCTGGGCGAAGTGGAAAGCAGACTCCTGGGACTTCATCTGGGTTTCTTATGCGGGTGGCAGGGCCTAGCACTTAGCCATCATCTGTTCCTTCTCAGGATTCATTAGCAAGCTGCTCAAGTTGAGCCTGTAGCTGAGACTGTAACCAGCAGCACCCAGAGCTGGCATGTGGACCTCCAAGGTGATAGCCTGATAATATAGTGTCACAACACACACCCTAGAATGGAGGTGCTCACTGCTTAAGTTCGGGAAAGGAGACTGTTGGAAAAATTTATAATGAAGAGAAGAAAATGTTTGAGCAAATATTTGAGAAAGCTGTTGAACAAATATAAAGAGGTCAATAACATGCTAATTTTCAGAATCAGTATCGGCACATGATTGAGAAAGTACTAAAAGCCACTTAGGAAACAGATAATTCGATTTAATGCATTTGGATGGACCAGCAAGTTATTGTGCTTGAAATAGAACATTTCCAACAGTCTTCCAGCCATCCTTCTATCCACTCTTTCAACATTAGTTTAGCGTCTATTACATGTCAGTGCTAGATATTAAGAGAGACAGTCAATTAACACCTCTGGGTGCTTGCTAGAAGTTTGAGGTAGCTAGTGGCTAAAGTCCTTGCCTTACATGGGCTGGGATCCCATATAGGCACTGGCTTGTGTCCCGGTGGCCCCACTTCCCATCCAGCTCCATGCTTGTGGCTTAGGAAAGTAGTAGAGGATGGCCCAGAGACTGTATCTGCGTGGGGTTCCCGGAAGAAGCTTCTGGTTCTTGGCTTTGGATCTACTCATCTCTGACCATTTCAGCCACTTTGGGAGTGAATCAGCAGACGGAAGATCTTCCTCTCTGTCTCTCCTCCTCTCTGTATATCTGACTTTCCAATAAAAATAAATAAACCTTTAAAAAAAGTTAGAAAGAAAAAACAAAAATAGAGCCCCTAGTTTTTAGGAAGGGAAATTAAAAATGAGACAGGTCTTTACCGTAATCAATTTTATAATCAATTATAATTAGATTCTGTGTAACTCCACTACAGAGGCAGGAAAGGGCGCATGGCCCTTGTCCTTGGATGTTACAGCTTAGTTGACCTTAGTTGAAGTTGATCTCACTGTTGACAGTATTCTAGACTCTCATTAACCCCTGATCCTTGCTGAACCTGCTTTAGGTGGAAGAAGTAAAGATTATATTGTAATATAAACACGTTACTTGGTTAAAATTTCAAATGTTTACTAAGAAAACAGGCTGAGTAATATATATGTGACAATTAGACAGTAACTGCTCTGCAGTAGCCTATTAACTACAAAATGAGTTTGAACAGAGATTGACTCTTTGAACATATTTTCAATTAACAAAAATCCAAGAAATAAATTGTGAAGGTAAAGAAACAGAGTGAGTTTCAAATAGAGAGAAATTTGGTCATTGTAATTTGTTGTGTATTTCAATATGTGAAGAAGATACAATGTGTTTAGATGTTCCAATTTTAATATTTTCTTCTCAGAAGTGCAATATAGACATTTGATTACAACAAATAATGTTGTATGCTAAGAAGGAACATTTATAATAAATATTTGAAATGCTATATCATCATGTAAGTATTGAATGATTCCAAAATGGAAGAATGATGGAGTCCTCTGACTAGCAATGTTAAAAAAGAAAAATCTTCTTAGAAAACTCTCTTTTATGCAACAAGCTGCCCAGTTACCCACGGATATTTGTTAATCACATGTTTCTTGTTTTAATTCAAGTCTTAATACTGGAACCATGATACAGACTTTATTAGTACATACCTCTTTCTGTCCTTAAAACTTCATCAAATTTAGAACAAAGTTTGTTCAGCCAAAATAACCATGCTTTCCAGGAGTAGAAACTGGAGATAGTTGAAATTGACATATATGGGGAGAGAGGGCCTTCAAAATATTTAAGGAAAAATGGAATTTCAAGATGTGCAGTTCCCGCAGGCATTTTGAAGTTGCTTGATAGCTCCATAATATAGGTTTACGCAGGTAATTATTATTAAGTGAAATATTCTTTAGTGACAAATCAGCCATGAAGTAAGTAGGTAAATCTCAATGATCTCTTTGTTGTAAGGACATAACTTTGAAAGAGCAGATAAAATTAACTTAATTTGTAATCAATTAGAAATGACTCAAGGGCCCGGGGGCGTGGCCTAGCGGCTGGGGTCCTCGCCTTGAGCACCCTGGGATCCCATATGGGCGCCGGTTCTAGTCCCGGCAGCTCCACTTCCCATCCAGCTCCCTGCTTGTGGCCTGGGAAAGCAGTCGAGGATGGCCCAATGCATTGGGACCCTGCACCCGTGTGGGAGACCTGGAAGAGGTTCCTGGTTCCCGGCTTCGGATCGGCGCGCATCGGCCCGTTGCGGCTCACTTGGGGAGTGAATCATCGGACGAAGGATCTTCCTCTCTGTCTCTCCTCCTCTCTGTATATCTGACTTGGTAATAAAAATAAATCTTTAAAAAAAAAAAAAAGTAGAGCAGCTCAAGACTTAAAAAAAAAAAAGAAATGACTCAAGAGCACATTAATACATCATGATATGTGGTTGTTCCTTTTAGAATTATTTATTATTTCATACATAAGTGCTAGTTTCAGAAAAAGCTAAAAATTTGCAAAATACTGAGTTAGAATTTTTCAGACATAAGTAATAACTTAATCTTTATTTTTCCATTCTCCCTTATAATCAGATAATTTGTTCAGTGTGGTGGTTGCCCTGTTCAATGATTTTTGTATATTTACTTCAAGCCAAAGCAATGACTTCAGCCATTGTTTCTTATATATCCATATATACTAATGTATGCAAATAGTTTAAAAAGGAAATGTAAATTTTTGTTTGTCCCCCTCCCTTCTTTTCTCCCCTTCCTTCTTTCTTTCTTTTTTTTTTTTTTTGCATTTTGAGTGCTTATGTCTTTCATGTCCCTTTTCTCATAAATAAGCATATATATATATATATATATATATATATGTTTTCCAACATAAGAGACTAACATTTATATAAGCTTTCTTTTTGCCCCTTCCTTTGCAATCTTGTGACTCTATTGTGGTGAGTTTCCTCAGAGTAGTGACATGTGAGGTGACAATCCCAATACTGGCTCTTCTAGTCTGTTATACAGTCCATTATTTAGTCTCTAATTTTTCTTTCTTCTCCTGACTCTCTGTCACTTTCTCATTCTTTTCATTTTTCTTTTAGCATAAGAAAAGTGAGTTTTAATAACTTAGAAAATGACAAAACTCCTCTAGGGATTCTGAATCTAATATTGTGCCTATACCTCAGAGAACTAATTCGGTAAATAATTACTTTAGTTAGAAGAACCAATAGAAATGAATGCAATGTGCGGCAGGTGCCTTCAGCCAGTGGTATGTTCATTGCTAAAGTTCAAAAATGGGTGAGTTGCTCAGCTGAAATCTCAGCTAAAAATCTGTTTGTGGCAGGGGCTGCGATTTTTACAGTAGGTAGCTCATCTAATATAGAAAGATGGCCATGCATGACAAGCTTGGTGTAACAACACCGCTTGGCAGATTATGCACATTTCTTGGGTCTTAGTGACCATTTTCTTGAATTTCTTTATGATAGTTTTAAAAATGTATATGAAATGAGTAGATTCACATTATTCATGGAACAAATTTAGAAGCATAAGGGTTCCTCCCTTCCACGTTGCTCTTCCCTTCCTATCTCCCCCTTATCATTTTTTCCATATTATTGCAATAGAATATTCATTCACTTCATAAGAATATTAACTTTCTGATATTTAAAGGTGTCATCACATAGCAATATGAAGAAAAAGAAAAACAAAATTATATATAAGAGTAAGCTAAGTATTACTCTTGTGGTATACAGCAGTGTGCTACACACCAGTATGTTAATCTCACTTATAAAGATTCTGCTTTTTGGGCCCTGTGTATTAGTTGTTACAGATATGAGAAAACTTATAATATCTGTCTTTTGGGAACTGGCTTATTTCACTTAACAAAATGGTTTCCCTGGATTCATGTTGTTGCAAACAATAATATTTCATTATTTTTATAGCTGAGTAGTATTCCACAGTGTACAGTGACTTTTAGTACAGCATACTCCCCACCCTCCACTAACTGGACTCATGCCTGAATTCTTATAGTGATTCTTAAGCAGGGTTTGTAAATTAAAGTGGAAAGACTTGTCAGGCAAATTTAGAGCACAGGCACACTTATTCTGCTGCAACCATCTAACATAAGAGATTCTCATCCATTTCTCAAAATAAGAGCCTGTGACCTTGGGTCTTCATGTTACCAGGTGTGTTATCAGTGCTAGAAGGTTGTGGTGCATGGGGACAACTACACCCAGAGACAACTCTTGGTACATGAAGGTACATGCTCCATGGGATATGCACATGGCAGATACCCACGATGGGTAGCCAAACTGACAGGTGAGCCAACTGGAGATGCCCTGAAGCAAGTAGAGGTTAGGGGTTTGTAGAGGTCTGAACCATTGGAGAAGAAGAGCAGTGATATTTGTGTTTTTATGTCATGTTGACTATACTTGCTGCGAGTGTGGCTTCTGAAGAAACTCAGACTCAAAAGCAGCATTCAGTGGTGCTGACATGCATCAATATATTTTTGGTTTCCAATATAATTTCCATTCATTCAATTCCCTAAGAAGCTAGAATAAATAGTCTATCAGAAATAAAGAAGAGGATGGATTGGGAGCTATAAGGAAAAGAAGGCATCAGAATTAACAAAGGTAATTATGGTGGCAGAAGCAACAGATGCTGATTTTCATATTATCAAATATCTTCCAACTAGGGAAAAACAACGATCAAAATAACCATGCAAACTAATACTGGGAATTAGAAAAAGAATTTAAAATTTTTATTCTCAGTGTAGATTTTGTTTCACCAGTTATGCGCACGAGCACAACACACACACACACACACACACACACACACACACATTATTCTTGACGTGCCCAGAATGGACTCTACATGCCCTGAAAAGCATGCATTTTTTTATGCACTTGTGCATGCTGAATAGGGCTGTCCTTTTTCTAAATTAAAATCTGCTTGCCTGTACAATTTCCATGAGCAAATATGGGTATTTGCACACGCAAATGGAAGTGCATGAACATAATATGTGCTTGGTATTAGTGGTTCCAGCTAGGGTATGGCTTTTTGAGTCAAAAGCCCTGTAAATGCTGCCCTCATTTCTGAGAAAGCTTCCTTTAACAAGCATAATTCTTAAGCCAAGGCGAGGAATTACCATTCCGTTAGCTGAGTACTCCTTCGTGAGAAAAATGGACTTTTTCCTAGGACTTATAGTCATCAAATTATTAAAAGTGTGTTTTGTTGCCAAATAATAGCCGAAAAGCAAAAAATTAAAAAATTAGTAATCACATTGAGTCAAACTTCTTAGAGGACACATACTATTTAAGCATTTTGGGGAATCTGAAAATTTTCTAGTGTGATATATTAATGTTACATGCCCTATAGTATTTTTACCAACATATGTACATCTTCACAGATCTAATGTTTTTTATTTGTTTGTTTCCCTAGTCCAAAATTTTCTGATCATGACTTAAAAACAGACTTGGATGTCCCTCACTATAATCTCTTAACATAGCCCTTCTAGTACTCTTAATCTTGCCTTTTAACAACAGACACAAAAGTCCTAAATTACACTTTTCTTTTGTATTTTCACAATAGTACCCATCAAGAAGCTATTCAGAAGCATTATTGAGAAACTTGTACTTCGTTGTTACAAAGGGCAAAAAGGACGGTTTCCTGGACCTTCCAGTTGCCAAACAACAGACTGAAAAGTGACAGGCAATTCAATTACCTGGATTTGTTATGTACCTTGATGTATAATGAACAAATGTGATGATATATCCTAGCTGTTTATTGTCCATGTGTTTTGAAACCAGAGGGTAGGGTGTATTTTCCAAACATGGCTCGGCATTTTCCTGTCCTGCATGTTCTTCTATGTCCTTGCAACTCCCCTGCAAGGGAGTGGGATTGGTTTGTCCCCTCACTGACTCTAGTCTAGTTTACGAGTCGCTTGAAGCTGGCAAGACATGGTGCAAATGAACACAACGTGATTTCTGAGTTGTGATCATGAAGTCAGTATAGCTCTGCCCTGTTGTCTGAAACAATCACTTTTGGAAGCCTGACCCAACATGGGAGAAGTGGCTCACCCTGAGTCCTCCATGCTGTGAGGATGCCCAGAGCAGGCAGTGAGGCTCTCACCATTAGTTACAACTGAGTTTTCAGCATCAACTACCAAGAATGTGAATGAAGATGCCTGCAGGTAACTTCAATCCAGACACCACAGAGCAGATACAAGCCATTCCCATGGAATTGGGGCCTGAAATACTGACCCACAGAAGCTGCTATCATAAGGTGGTACTTATCTTTGGGTTAATTTGTTATGCAGTGATAATTAATAACCAAAACTATCAACAAAATGTTTATATCTCAGGAATTGGGACTACTTATTTTGAAAAATCCAGTGAGATTTGATTATGAGAGAGAGGAGAGAGACCGGGACAGATGAGCTGTTTCAACATTAATTTGAAAAGAAGTTAAAACCTTAACAAGTATACACTAAACTCTGTTTTAAAAGATTATATGAAGGGTAGGCATTGGCTTAGAGGTTAATGCTGCATCTCACATCAGAGGACCGGGATCTGAGTCGTGGCTCCCTTCCTGATTCCAGATTCTGCGGTGAAGGCCACAGGTCTCTTATACCCACTTGGGATGCCAGGCTTCTGCCTAGCGAAACCCCAACTGTGGGGGACATTTGGGGAGTAAACAACAGACACAAGTCTGTCTGTCTCTACCTCTCAAACACATCATTAAATATTAGTGACAGCATACAGTTTAGGTTTAGCCAATAGGCATTGGTCAGAACCAGTGGATAGGGTCCAGTTGCTTCCATTGTGTTTTCACTCTTGCTTTCTCTTTCATCTCAATGTTCCTCCCTCACATCAATGTCCCCTTGAGAGTGGACTAGTGTATTATGTGCTATGGAATACGTGCAAGAGTGCAAATTGAAAGTGTCAGCCTCTTACACACACATCTGATCAAGGGAAATGTTACATACACGTGGAATATACAAACCTGCTTTTTGCCTCCTAACGTCATGATGATAAACAGCCAGTAATTTCTCTGATATGTTGGAAATTATACCTCCTAGCAGTAATGATGAAAAATACATCTATTGTTTGAGAAGCCTGACAGAAAAAAAATGTTGTCATATCTTTCCAGCTTGTTATTTACAAACTTAATGGGGAAATAAGAGCATAAATAGTTTGCAGTGACAAACCAAAGTGTAAGATAAAGAAGTAAACTGCATAATAAAACAGTTTTCAGCAATGGCTCCTTCGTTGTGTTGTTTCTGCATGTCCATAGGTAGACATGGAAAGTTCTTTCATATTATTTCTGTGATCATCACTTGAGGAATGGATTGGGGGAAATCATGGGAATCAGTAAAAACTAAATTGTCATTGGAGTTCCTGCAATTATCAGAGCATGCAGGTTGAAAAATTTCACAGGGAAGAAAAAATAGTGGGAACAACTTGTCCTGATTCAGACGGTATTCCAAAATTTCTGCTTTTCTGTTTCTTATTTATTGGTTTATTTTATTCATTTAACAGAATTACAGGGCTAGAGGGAGAGATAGAAAGAGCTCTTATCTAGTCATTCACTCCCCAGAATTGGCCAGGACATGGCCAAACCTAAGTTAGGAGGTTCTTCCAGGACTCTGACATGGGTTGCAGAGGTCCAAGTACTTGAGTCATCTTCTGCTGCACTTCCCAGGCCATTATCAGGGAACTAAATGAAAAGTGGAACAGCTGAGACATGAACTACCACCCATTTGGGATGCTGGTAATGCAGGTGGCAACTTTACCCACTATGCCACATGCTCACCCCAAATAGTGAAAGTTTTAGAACACTTTGGGATGATTTCTTTTTGCAAAATTTCAAATTTAATGGAAGGGGTAACATCCTTGAATATGCTGCAATGTATTACCTCATTATTTTCTCTAAATTTACGTCTACAGAAGCCAAACCGAAAGGACAGTCTCTGTATGTGTTTTGGCTTATAGAGCTGGTGAGAGGGTCCCTGGGAGAGTGAGTGAATAATCCACATGGTGGAAGGAAGAGGTTTTTGGACAATCTCTGCTGCTCCTCAGGGCTGCGCAGCAGATGAGTGGTGCATGGCTGACTGGGCAACGCTGCTGGGAAGTAAGAAGTTGGCCACTGCCACCTGGAGTCTACCAGAACATTCTTGTTCTTTACGTGCCAGGGTTTTGTCAGGATTCTTTGCAGTGGCAAAATTTGCATCCTGTTCAGGGATAATTCCAAAAGATGCTCCATTAGTATTCAGTTGAAATAAGCAGAGGAGTTGAATGGAAGTTCTGTCTTTCAAATTTTAAAAAGAAATAGTAACATAGAAAAGGTGTTCACCAACCTACAATTTTGTTTTCCAACATCTTGTTATTTACCTTCCAGTGATCTCTCTGATTTCTCTTCTCAAAACTGTCACTGAAAATGATGATATGCCAACCGAATATTAACAAAAGTAATACTGGCAACAATAATAGAAACACTGTTTGTAGTAATAATTAATGCTTGTTCAGTGAGTTTCATGTGCTAGCCACCTCTTTGAGTGCTTTACACTCGCTGCCTTCCATAGTCCTCATAAGGACCTCTGAACTAGCTTATTATTGTCTTTCCTGAGCTTCCCAGAGGAGAACATGGAAGCTCAAGGAGGTGAAGCCCCCTCTGACCTCTTTGGAAGCAAAGGGGGGTGTGGAGGTGGGATGCAGGGACAGAGGGAGGGGCTCTGGTACTCAATGGCAGGAACTCTTGGGAACCTGAGTAGTCTTTAAGGGTGTTTCTCTTCTTCCAACGTTGGACAAACTGTTCTTTCTGCTGATGTAGAAACTTGGTATGAAGTTCTACCCTGCTCACTCTCCATGCTGCCCTGTGTTCTAACCTCTCAGATGTGTTTTGCATTTGCAGTGTGCTACTGCCATTTGAGTTGAGAAGATCCATTTGTTTTTCAGCAAATGTGACTTCTAAGGCTATAGTCTTAGAAAAAATCAAACTGAAAGCTCAAAATTGAACAAGAATTGCTTTATTTTTTAGAGTATCATTGATGTCTAAGTAAGAAATGCTACTGCTTTAATGCATGGGGAACTCACAAATTGATGGCCTTTACAGACTATTAAAAGTAGAACCTACTTCAAAAATTATTCTGCTGCTTCGTTTAAGGTACCAATGTATAAGGATAATTTTATTCTGTGTTTTGGTAAAAATCCAAATACCATTTGCTAAATATTTCATGGGTACATGCCAGTGGACCACCTATTTATTCTATCAATCTGTTCTAGTATGCCTATGTTAATTAAAAAAATCATGGAGTGGGTATTTGATTTAGTGAACATTTGGGCAGTGAAGCAGTAGATAGAGGAATTTCTCCCTTCTATCTGATTTCTTGATTCCCTTTCACCCCTATCCATCTCTCTCTCCTTCCCTCCTTCCTTTCCTTCTATTGCTAAATAAATAAACATTCAAGAAAAGCATTTACATGAATGTTAGGGAGAGCCTTCAAAAGAATTTCAGAAAATAATGTTTCTAGGAAGTTTTCAAACCTCTTAGCTGTTCTTATCTATGTTGGGTTTGTATTCTTAGACTTTCAGTTATCTTCCAGTACACTCAGTTCCTTGAAATGGTGTCTCCTTTATTCTAGTATCTGACATAGCAATGGACTCACAGAAGGTGTACAGTCAATATCTGAGGAAGCTGGAACTTATAAAATTACTCAACATGGGAATGTTCACAGACCAATTGTTTATTCTCTGTTTGATTCAATTCCACTACTCTCTACCCTCCCCCTCTCACTTCCTTAATTCTTCTCCCAAGGAGGTATGCATCTCGCAGAGTTGACTCTGAATTTGGAAACTCAGAACGTAGGGCAGGCAAGGGAACAACAACTATGGGAAGCTGGAGGCTGGGAGAAAGTTCTTAGAAGAAAAGAGTTAGGAGGTCAGTAAATGGTGAAGACAGCAAAGTGGGTGGGGGAGTCTCAGGAGGTAGTGCAGGTTTACGGCAGATTAAGTACAATAACTGGCTAGGAATCTAAGATGTGTAAAATTTATCTGGGTGATTATGAATGGCTTAAAAAAACCTTTCAAAAACACAAATGACTATTGAAGTTTCTTGGCATTAATTTATATTTTCTTGTGTGTTTGAATTAGACTGCTGCACAGGACCAGTTGTGACTTCATAGAACCATAATATCATCAAGGTTGTAAAAGATTGAGTAGCTTCTAAAATCGGAATTATCCTATCTTTTCTGTCTCCATTTGACATTCATTGAATTTACTCTATCCAAGACAATTTGCTAAATAAGTTACTTTCATTATATTATTTAATTTTCATGGCAGACATTATTATTTCCATAATTATAAAAAGAAAAATAAAATGGAGAGGTTATTTTGTTTATGCAAGTCAGACACAGGGTTTGAATCCATTTGTATCTAATGCCAAAATTTAAATTCTCCAATTCTCTCTAAATCCTTTCTAAATATATTAATTGATGATTTTAAATAACAAATACTGAAATCTTGAAGATGACTGAGCTTGATGCTTTGTGCTATAGCTAATGATTTGCATCATGTGATTTTGTCTTTTTAGGCTCCCCACAACACACCTAATATGCATTTATTTATGTTGCCAACACACTGTCAAGTGCTTTGATTTTGCCTTATTAGAGATTCATAGTTCAGTGATTCTCTAAGTATGGTCTGGGGACCCATGAAGGTCCTTGGGACCATTTTAGGAAGTCTCTGGAATCCCGAAACAATATGTTGGCAGAGGCAGACATAAACATCTTGTTGTGTTCTATTAAGATCATGGTTTTTTTTATTTATAACATGTTGAATTCTATATATTTAGTAGAGGTTTAAGCTCGTGATGATAAATAAAATTGAAATATGTCATTGTAAATATTAAAAAGAAATAAGAAAAGGAGGAGGGAGCATGGGAGGGAGGGATGGAGAAAAGGTAAAGGAGGATCACTCTGCTCTTAAAACCACATATATGAAGCACATGACGTTTGTTTCATATTTGTAAATAAGACATTAAAATTAAATTATAAAATTAAAAAATAGATCTTCAAGAGACTTACACAACTTAAAATGGCTTTCTTATTTATTTTTATTTGGAAAATAAAGGTCTTTATATGCTGTCTATGTTATTATGTCACCACATAATTAGTTGTGTGTTACTGTTACTATTTAAATTGAATTAATATGTTAACATTTGGAAATTTTCTCAGTTTTGATTTCTAATACTGTAAATGATATCAACAATAGGATTTTGAGTTCTGGACTAAAATGGTTTTATAACCACTGGTAGACTTGGTCACATATCCAATAAAATTTTTTAATTTATTTGAAAGAAGGGGGAGAAAGAAATCTTCCAGCCGTGGGTTGATTCTGCAAATGCCTGCAATAGCCAGGCTTGGCCAAGGGAAGCCAGCAGCCAGACATTCCATCTGGATCTCTCACTTAGGTAGCAGAGGTTTGAGCACTTATAAATTTGATTTCATTACATGTTGTATCTGAGAGACTGGACTAAATAAACCACAGCCTTCCAAGTGGTGGCTTAACTGATGTGCTACAACACCTGTCTCTCATGGTATATTTTTGAACATATATGATTCTCAGGAACTATTGTTGAAATTAAAAGGTAAAACTGACATTGACTGAGCCTTGGAGTAACTCCAAAGTTCACACCCATTTGATGTGTGAACGTATTATAAGATATTTAGTACTGCTATGGCAGAGTTGAAGACAAAATGCAAGTCCTTCTAAACCGAATTCAATTCAAAATCCCGACTGTAATCCCTTGCCACCTGAGATCTTTCCAACAAACTGAGGCTCAGAGAAAAAGAAGCATGGCCAAGGTTCCCCAACTGGTTAAAAGCAGACCCATACAGTCAAGTCAGTGCACAGGATTGTGTGTGTGTGGGTGTGTGTGTGTTGTCATCAGGATTACCTCAACTTTCTTTTCAAATCCAATGTTCTTGGATTGCATAATGGTTGCAAGTCTCTAACTAGAATTATTTGGAAAAAAAAAACTAGCTAACCTTTCAGGGGACAGTTTCTATGTTAAATTAGTGATCATCAAAAGTAAACTCAATAATTTGGTATAAATTATGACAAACTGTCTTACAGAATGAATGGTTGTTATTTATTTAAACTGTCAGTATGAAAATTTCCTCTTTAATTACGAATGGTCTCTGGGCTTCTTTTTAGTAAATTTCTTTAGAATATAAGAAAAATACGATTCAAGAAGGAACAACCTGTAAATAAATAACACAAATAAGAAAAGTAAAATATAATAAATCTGGGAAGACTTTCATGCCAATTAATATGTTGGTATGCACTCTGCACAGAATCATGTGCATTTCGGAAAGTCCTCAATAAAACACATTTGGTTCTGTAGAACTTTTATTCAATAAAGAGACAAATAAATAAATAGAAAAAAATAAATAGAAAATTGTGCATTTTACTTGATCTTCCATACAGGCATCTTTTATTCAAACATAACTTTAAAAAGCTTATGAAGACATCCTCATAGATTTAGAAATACCATTCTTGCAGAAGAAAGAGCAACAGAAGCCTGTGAGTCCTTTAATTGTTGGCATTAAAGACTGTCAGAGACTGCAAGGATGCTGACTCAAGTTAACATTCTCTTGGCTGGCTTCTGGGCTGCTAGTTATTTCTGCATGTGCATGATGCTGATATAAAATGACATTTGCACCTGTTGTCACCATCCTACGTTAATTAGCATAGTGCCCTAAGTAGTAACCAGGCCATCACTTCCAAACAGAAGCCATTAACATATTGCAGCTGTCATGACTAAGAAAAATACTGAAGCTGAGAGATGTGCACATCCTCGCTTACCTTGGCTCAGTTGGCAATGCTCTCCCAATAGGAGTCACTTGGGAAAGGAAAAGAAGCGTGGGATGTAGCCAGTCAGGAGTGAAAGAATACATTTTACTGCAGGTTTACTTTCATGTATTATGCATAGCCTTCAAGGTCACTGCCTGATCATTTATAAGATTTTAATGAGATATCAAAGCGAAAGAATGGAATATAATTAATGGGATCTTATTGAAAAGGTAGACAGGTATGATAGGAGCCTCAAACTACAATGCTGTCTTCTAAATTCTAGAGCTATGTAGGAGATAAGGTGTCAAATGGGGCTGCAGGAGAATGAACTATTACATCCAGATTATATTTCACCATTAAAGGATTTTTCTTAGTATTGTTATTTGCAGTGATTTAAACAATTAAAGAACACATGAAAGTTTCATAAAAAGCATTATGACAGGTACTTGAATAAGAACATACAATTGTTTTCTAAAGCCAGAGGAGAGAAGTGACCTATTCTAGGACTTCAAGAAGAGCTTCTATTAAGTTTGAATAGCTTCTGAGAATCACTGGAATAGCACAGAAAGTTAGCTATCTCACATTGGTAAGCACTCCATTCCCCAGAAGGCGTTTTGTTCAGCATAGAATCAGGTTTCTTTGAAGTTACTTTGGTTCTATATACTTTTTTCAACTGATAAAAATTTCTCATCTTTTATAAATCCAGGTTAAAATCTAGCCACACAACATGGAAGAAAGTCTAGATTGATGATGAGTACATTGTTAACCAGAAACAATGTTCAATCTTTTTTTGTGCACTCAACCCGGCAGGAAAAAGCATATGGAAAGAAATTAAGTAGACACTAGGGGTTTAATGAAACTTATGGGATGTACAGAGAATTAATATATATGCTACTAAATTTTCCAGAACTTCATATTTTTGTTCAGGGAGAAATGATGTTAAAAATAGTGATCCTCAGGCCCAAAGGACTGTCAAGTCTTTGATGATTCATCAAAGAAAAGTAGATTCCATTCAGCATACTGTTCTATCTAAAGCACGAATGTGTTGTGTGGTTTAGGAAGATTTTTTTTTTTTTTGAACAGACGTTTCTCAAAAGAACAGATACAAATAGCTAATAAATATATGAAAAGATGCTCAGGCTCTCTAGCCATCAGAGAGATACAAATGAAAACCACCTTGAGGTACCACCTAACTCCTGTGAGACTGGCCTACATTCAGAATTCGAAAAACAACACATGCTGGCGTGGATGTGGGGAGAAAGGTACCCTCCTTCACTGCTGGTGGGAGTGTAGGCTAGTACAATCATTGTGGAAATCCATATGGAGAGTGCTTGGAAAAAATTGGGAAGATTTTATAGCTAAAAACCATGGTACAGGAAGAATAACTTCTTAATCACTTAAAACAAAATTCTAGTTATTTAATTCCTTAAACATTCTGATTAATTTCATTAAGTCCCAAATTGTATTTTATAAATGCAAATTGCCTGGTGGGAGTAAACATTCTTGGCTTAGAGCCAAGAATGGAGACTTCATCAAAATTTCTTGTTACGTATTTTCTATTGGAAAATTTGTACATTTTATTTTGTCGGCTAGAAAATGCTGACCTCTATGCTTACCCAGTACCCAGGCAGTTTCATTTGTATGTACTTATATGGCAGAAGGAACAGGACACAGCTAAATCAGTTTAGTAAACTGAAACTACATGTAGTTTGGCTGAGTGGCTAATTTTTCACTCAGTTGCAAAAAGTGCAATCATTTTGAGGTTAAAGAGACAAAGTCCATATGTATTCACCAAGCTGTCATAAACCTAGATGAATATTAGTATCTTGAAACATTTTTGCTTATTGGTCACCAAAGTGCAGTAAAATTATAGACTTACTAATGGTCCTTGCAAGAATTATTGTTTAAATATCTCATAGTACTTTGAAAATTGTGTTTTCTTTTGTTTTAACTAAGGAAATTAGGTGATGCTTGAAAGATATTCAGGTAATTAGATGAAAACTTTAAAAACCGTATTCTTGCAGATATTTTATAAAATACCATTGGTATCTTAAAAAATAAGTAGAAATCATGTTCAGGTGCTTGACAATTTCACCCAAATAAATCAATAGCTTGCTTGATATCAGTGATTGATTTGAACATAGAATTTTGCATCAATTTCTTGTTCAACAATAGTGTCATAAGAATGTGCAAATGTATTTCTGAAGGTGTATTGTTATTTATAGATCTTCAGTTAGGAGCTACTCACACTAGTACCACAATTTACATTTTTCCCCACCTGTGCCTGAAAAAAACATTGGTATCTGGGGAAAGAAAGCAAATAATCATTTTAATCTAATCAACAATACTAGACATTGGAGATAAAAATAATTTAAAATTCATGAAGAAGCCATCTTCCCATTTTTAAAAGGTTAAGTTCCCCTAAGCTATGAAGGAAAAACACCCTCTGAAGACCTGGGGAAGCAGTAAACACTGGTGGCAAGTGACAGGAATTGATCCTCTTTGGCTGTGCCTGTCATGTCTCTAAATTTTATTTCCACCATCTCTACAATGCTATGAAAAGAAAGAGTGGGTGCCGGACTATGGCCCGAGGGCTTGGTATCCAGGTCTCTGACTTTTGCTCAATTAGGAGGCCTCCCTGCCTGACGGAGAGACGCATGTCTGACTGGGGGCTTGGACAGTTCCGAGGTATTGATTAGCCATAATGTGCAGTCGAATCCGAATATAAAAGCTCCCTGATCAAAAGACCTTCATCGGAGACAGCATGCCCCCTAAGTCAAGGGTCCGGGGATTCTGATGAGCTCTGTTTCCTTTCGAGGGAGAGAGTTCCAGTTACCGCATAAAGGCTCTCTTGATAAGAAAGTCCAGCGGACCTTCTGTCAGGAAAGCCAAACCTTCAAATTTGACAGGCTTGTTAGTTTTTCATCCCAGATCACTCAACACTTAGAGAAGAGAAGAAAAAGAAGGTTTCTAATATTTCTGGGCAGCACAGCCATCAACCTTGCACTTGCTGTGGGAAGCAACTGCCTCCTTCCTCTACAGTGAAACAAACAAACAAACCAACCAAAACCACAGACCCTTTCAGATGTGAAAGGTGTTTCTTTTTGACAAAACTGGTCTTGCCGCAATGCAGCCCATAGAGCACTTACCAATCTAAGTGCTATTTACATCAGGGATTTCCACACATAGTTTATAGTTGAAAATTTTAAAATATCTCACTTTCAGGATATATAAATCTGCATTCTCTCCATGAATTTTCTTTTCTGAACTTTTAGGTTAAAATATTACGTATTCTTTCATCTATTCTGTTTTCGGAATAGCTCTGTGCCTCCTCTCTCATGTGAGCTTTTACAATGGTCAAGTAATAAGGTAGAACAACAGCAAAGTGGACTGTCCAAATGTCATAATTCCCAAATGAATAATGTGGAAATAAAGAGACACACAGAAATGAAGAGTGTGCCCAAGTCATAGAGCTAATATTAGAGCCAAGATTAGAATCCAAACATCCTGCCTTCTAGTCTGATTTTGTTGTGACAGAAACAATTAAACCATTCTGACCCCTAAAAGATATATTTATAGCATTGTGACAAAATCCTGTCTGGCGACCCATTTGAGAATTGCGATCCTTAAAAATATGATTTCTTTTACTTGAAAAGCAGAGGGAGAGCAAGAGTCGCAGAGAGAAACAGAGTGATCTGTTTTATCAGTGGCGTTACTCCCACATGACTGCAACCTCCAGGGATAGGACAGGCTGAAGGTAGGCGCCAGGAATCAGTCAAGGTTTTTCATGTGGGTGCAGGAGTGTAGGTAGTTGGACCATCATCTGCTACCTTTCTGGACAGATTATCTGGGAGCTTGATCAGAAGCAAAGAAGCCATGACTCAAAACAGCCCTTGAATGTAGAATTCAGGCATCCTAAATGGTAGCTTAACCCACTTTGCCACAATGAGGGCCCAGACATTTCCATGGGTTACTATAACTCTTATCAGCAGTTACCAGTCATGGGAATAAACAGTTGACTAGATAGAAGCACTAAAAGTAAAAACAAGCAAACAAAAAGAAACAAAACAAAACAAAACAAAACAAACCTCAAACAGATGACGTATTACTGGTAGAATTCTCTGTAAATTAACCTCATGTTCTCTGTGGTAACTATAGCTTTTGTCAAATTCAGGAGAATTTATTAGACATTTGGGAATTCTTATCAGAGCCTAGGCTTCTTTGTGACAGCAATCACATCTTGTTCTCCCTTGCACCCATGAGTCCCTGGCATGAAAAAAATTGTAAATAGGTTCTTGTTGAAATGACTGAATGAGGCAAAAATCTTTCTATTAGTACTACTTCTGCTTCTAATGTACTCTAATAATAATGTACTAATGTAATTCAATATTAGAAAATCATATTTATTAAACATTACCATAGACATGTTTCCTTACACTTAATGTGTATCACTTTCATGTTTAAGAAGTTGGTGCAGCTATTTTCTACATTGTGCAGATGAGGACGTCATATTATTCACCCAAATTTGCTCTGCTGTGAAACCAATCAGATTCCAGTGTGAGCATTTCTTCACTTCCCTACTAACCTGCCTCTCAGGGACTCTAAACGATCGTCATTATAATGAGCAGTAGTAGAAATAACTTCAGTACTTACTGTTTGTCAACTAATGTTCTGACATTATATGAATGAATTCATTTAATCCTGTTTCCTCATGTCGTGGCAACTCTCATTATACTCATGGTGTCAATGAGACGGTGATTGCTCAGAGAGCTTAGGCAACAGATCTCAGGTCACACAGCCTCAGAGTGAAAGTAGAGCGTGAATTCAGAGCTAAACACTTTAACCACCCAGTAATACCACTGCTGTCTCTTGAGCATAGTTTATTAGTAGTTAGGTTTTTCTATGATCCTTAATACTTAGCCCATAATACTTAGAATTTCGGCAGCATACCTAATCTACACTGTGTCTCTCTTTTGATACTTGTTGCTAAATGTGGTAATGTTTTTTTTTTGTGCAATGTACAGTCTCTGTAACTAGATTACAATTTTCTAGAGGAAATATGGCTGCCGCTTTTAAATCTCAAATCCTTAGCTAAGATTTGGAACACTAAGCAGGAGACTAAGCAATCCAAATATGCTCTTAGTACAAATGAACTTATAAGAATGGCTTGCTGTATTCATTTAGGATAGTCGAATACCAAGGATAAATGAGTAAGAATTAAGATACTATTAAGTATAGTTAAGAGGTGAAGACTGTTTTAAGAGGTCAGGAGTTCGTCAAGTTGTTAAGATACCCGCAGCCCATATTGGAGTGCCTGAGTTCAATACGCACCCTGAGCTCTTTATTCAAGCTTTCTGAAAATGCAGACCATGGGAGGCAGAAAGGATAGCTCAGTAGCTGGGTTCTTTCCACACATCGGAAATTTGGATTAAATCTGCAGCTCTAGGCTTTGCTCTGGCCCAGCCCTGGGTACTGTTGGCAATTAGAGAGTGAATCAGCATTTAGGAGTGCTGTCTGTCTGTCTCTCCCCCTTCTTTCCTCCTAAGAAAGATTTAAAAATGAAAAAGCAACTATGTTAGAAGTATCTGAAGAGTTGCTTCTTAGAAATTTCCATCAAGAAATTCTAATATTAAAAAGTGGAATAATTTCTTTCTAACATGTGTCTTATCGTGCTGATTAAATACCTATTGGGAATATGTGTCAAGCTCTTATAAATGTAAAAGGAAAATAGCAGGGAGCTAAAAAAGATTTTTCTTGTATAAACTCCTGTAATAGTAATTTTGAAAAGCAGCAAGTTCATTGCCAGATATTTGAAAGCATAGGAAATATTCCCAGACACAGGTTGAAATATGTTTGATTTTCGGCCCAATGTCAGACTAAGATGTCAGACCATTAGTGGCTCATGGGAGATACTGACAAAATTCTCATGTTTGGCCTGAAACCCTGTATTTATCTTTATTTACACAAAGCATCTTTTATAACAGTCTTTGCAAAATTGTCTTCCAAGACATTAACCCAATGATAATGCATAGAATGACAGAATAAATGTCAATTTACATTTGTTTCTTTTTGAGTTGATATCTAGAAGTCCTTTCAAAAGGCAATCATTGAATTTTTAAAGCTTTCTTGGCTGTTGCGAGTTTGACAACCAACAAGACTTGTTGGGTTATATAATCTGGGCCTCAGTTATGTGAGTTGTCTAGTAGAGGGTGCTAGCAGTATTCAAATATAATAAATTCTACATTATGAGATTCAGTATTTTAGTTCAATGTTCCTCGATGGAGAGTAATTTTGTTGTCACAGGGGTATCTTGAAATGTTTGGTTGATTGTTACTACTTAAGGATCCTACTAACATCTAATACATAGAGGGCCAGGATACTCCTAAACAGTCTACTATAAATAGGACAGCTCTTACAATGCCTCCCAGCTTCTTTGTTTCAGGTACTATTCTGGGAATTGGAGATACAAGTATAAAAATAATTTTAAATGAATTTATGGACTATAGGAAAATATATCAGTGTGATCAAGTGTTGGATGGTTTAATCCACTCATGAATGGAGTATAGTGGTTACAGAAGGCATAGAGGGGGTTCATTTTATTTTCATAAGCAAAGACATTTGGTAAAAGCCTCATACAGGTAATCACTCTGAATTTCAGTACATTTCAATATCTTATTTACAGATCAAAAATCATACTGTGGGTAAGGAACTGTCTAAAGTTCTGAGAAAATACAGTAAGAGGCTATGAATAGTAGATTACAGAGTAAAAAGTATAAAAGGTGGGATGAGGAGGTAGAGGATGCTGAGGGACAGGAAAAACATTCAAGTGGAAGTAGTGCTAAGTAAAGGGGTGATTGCTGCGAAGAATATTTTTAAGAAATCAAATGCCTTGAGATCACCAGAGTTCTGTGAAAGTGTAGGTTATCTCTATATCACTTAAGTGTCTGGGCATACACATATATTGTATTACATATGGTACATGAGGAATAAATAGTTCATAGAAATGGAATTAAATATGTTTATTTTGAAGTAAAAATTTTAAATTTCTGAATAGTTTTGACTCTGAATTATGCAGATTTCAAAACATTTGAACTAAATAAACTTACTTTTAACTCAATTTTTAAAAATTATTTGTTGTTATTATTTTAAAGATATATTTATTTTTATTGGAAAGTCAGATATACAGAGAGAAGGAGAGACAGAAAGGAAGATCTTCCATTCACTGATTTCCCCAAGTGGCTGCAATGGCTGGAGCCGACCTGATCTGGAACCAAGATCCAGGAGGTTCTTCCAGATCTTCACACAGGTGCAGGGTCCCAAGGCTTTGGGCCGTCCTCCACTGCTTTCGCAGGCCACAAGCAGGGAACTGAATGGGAAGCAGGGTCGCCGGGACACAAACTGGCACCCATATGGGATCCAGGCACATGCAATGCGAGGATTTCAGTCATTAGGATACCATGCCAGGCCCCAAATTATTTATTATTTTTATCCATGTGGAAGATGGATAGATGGAGAAATCTGTCTCCTGATTCACTCCGCTAATGCCTGTAGCAGCCAGGGCTGGGCCATGCTGAGCCATAAACCTTGAAGTCCTTTCAAGTGTTTCAGGTGCCAGGGTCCCAGTTACTCATACTATCATCTGCTGCCTCCCAAGGTATATTCTTAGGAAATTGGATCAGAAGCAGAGGATTCACTACTCCAGCTGGCACTTCAGAAAGGGATGCTGGCACCACAAGTGTCAGGTCAACATGCTGTGCCACAATATCTGTCTCTTAATTCAAGTTCTCTTACTTTCCCCAAGCTATTTATGAAATTATTAAAAGCAAGTTATAATTGACATTCCTTTTTACCATACTCCACATCTAAAATCAGGAAGTCATTTCAACTCTACAGCTAATGTATATCCTGAAACCCTACGCCCCTCTCATCCTAATCACATTTAAACTAGTCCAATCCAACAAGAATTTGGACTTGCCTTGATTATTGTAATGGTCTCCCAACAGGCTTCCCATTTTTTTTAAAGATTTGTTTATTCATATGAAAAAATGCTCAAGCTCCCTGGCAATAAGGGAAATTCAAATTAAAACATCAATGAGATACCACCTAACGCCAGTAAGGGTGGCCCACATGAAAAACACCAACAACACTTGCTGGCGAGGTTGCGGGGAAAAAGGAACCCTACTCTACTGCTGGTGGGGTTGCAGATTGGTACAGCCTCTATGGCAATCAGATGGAGAATATTCAAACAACTCAAAATCGACATACCGTATGATCCAGCTATAGCACTCCTAGGAATATATCCAGAACACTTGTTTTATGAGAAACCAACATGCACTCCTATGTTCATAGCAGCACAATCAGTAATTGCAAAAACATGGAAACAGCCAAAATGCCCAACAGCACAGGATTGGATAAGAAAGCTATGGTTCATCTACTCCATGGAATACTACTCAGCTATTAAAAAAAACAAAATGCAGTTCTTTGTGGCCAAATGGGCCAAACTGGAAACCATAATGCTAAGGTAAATGAACCAATCCCAAAAGGTTAGATACCACATGTTTGCCTTAATTTAATATGATATGATGTTAAGCATATCATGTTATGTTATGGATATTATGTCATTTGTAGTATATAAACTAAAATTGAACTGTAAATGGGGGGTCACAGAAAGTGGTTAAGAAATCGCATTTATTTTTAGCATGTTGACTGCTCAATATCATGTCAATTCAATCCATAATGATGTTAATTGTTGCAGATGGTATATTAGTGCTTTTATTTGACTGGGAAGATGCTCTGCTGACTCTGCCCTCAGACCAGAGAGGGTCTTCCCAATAAATACATGGACTTGTCTGGACTATGGGATGTTGGACTCTATGCTTGGCAAATTCTTGCAGGGAGGGAATTTCAACTAAACTTGAACTATGGTTATGCAGCGGGGTGGAGGAACCCACCATGGGGGGATGGTGGGGGGGGGAGAATCCCAGATTCTATGCAATTACAACACAATGTAATTAATGAATAAATTTAATAAAAAAAAAGATTTGTTTATTTTACAGAAAGAAAGAAAGACAGGGAGAAAAATTTTCCTACCGCTGGTTCACTGCCAAAGTAGTTTCAATGGGAGGAACTGAGCCAGTCACAAGCCAGGAGTCAGGCGCTTCTTCCAGGTTTCCCACACAGCTGCAGGGTCCCAAAGCTTTTGGACCATCATCTAGTGATTTCCCAGGCCACAGGGAGGGAGATGGATGGGAAGCAGAGCAGTTGGGACACGAGCCAGTGCCCATATGGGATCCTGGCAGATGTAAGTTGAGGATTTAGCCACTGAGCCATAGTGCTGGACCCCTAAGTGACTTCTTGTAATCACTCCTTAATTTTTTTTACTAATATAAAGAGAACAGATTTATATACCTCACAGGTACAATTTCAAGAAGACAACTATATTTCCTTCATTCCTCTGCTTTCCTCAATACCTCTCTTTCCCCTCTCTTCATCAGTTTTTGCAAAGACGTAATTTTAATACCCTTTATATATTCACAGGCTTAATTCACCAATGATCATAATATTTAACAAGTGAAAATTAGGAAGACTACAGTTAAGATTGCTCTTAACCACAGCACACCCATATCATTAATGCTTACCAAGGTGGGCAAAATGTCTTACTAAGAAGGTTAAATAATCATAACCCCTCCACCCCCACTTCTAAGACTTTAAGTTACATTTTGCTGTGTTAAAATTCATACTGTTTGTATTCTTACTCTCCTAAATAACCTGATCTGGCACCCTGACACCTAGTTTTCTTCCTACCTTACTAATTTGTACTTCTCGGCCTCCTTGACTGGTATTGCTGTAGCTGTAGCTGTGTCTGTTCCTGGAAGATGCTACCTTCATGAAGTCTCAGAGCTTTCAATTCTTCTTTCTGCATGAAATGTTCATCCTCCAATCTTTTATGGAGGTTCAAATCTTAGAGTAAGTGTCACTTTCAGAAAGAGGCATTTACAACCCACATGTATAAATATATAAATGTATAAATAAATACAACCCACGTGCAACAATAAACGATCTCCATTGCCTGCATGACAATTGTTTGATGCATTCTTTTCTAATTACATTGATTTTCCTATTTATCGTAAAAACACGAGTCATATTTTTCATTTGTCATTGTAGTGTAGTATCCTTGACATCAAAAACAAGCCAACACAAAAATCATCTGTATATAGTAGGCACTTAGTAAATATTGTTGCTAAATATTGTAGAGTACTCACTGGTGTATAAGTGGCATTTAACAGTAAAAACACAAATTGTCCTGTTTGGAGAATACCTCAGTGTGATCTTTCACCCTTTTCTAATTAAGATTTCAGACTTTTAGTCTCACAGGCTGCAGGAGAAAACCATTAGAGTAGCCTCAGTAATGTTCTCTTTGCCCTTGGGTCAGGGTGCCACAGAGAATGGTTTAACCTAAAGCTTCCTTGTTTACATTCCTGTTAGTGGAAGATACAGAGTCTGATGTAATAATTAAGCAGAGGATAACCACTACTTCTTTTTTTGCTAGCCATAATGTTTTTCATAATTATTAGAGATTTGGCAGTTAGAAGGTAAGGGAAGTGGGAAGTTTTTTTTGTTTGTTTGTTTTGTTTTGTTTTTGTTTGTTTTTTTACTTAGGAAAGACTTCTCTAAGTGCCATACATTACGCATTGTTCAAGAAATAAAAGCATTTGCTCTCTGTCCCCACCCTCTATATAGAGATGGGCCACGCTTGGCATAGGGATAACACGGATACAAAGTCAGTATAATAGTGCTGTTTTGCAGGTGTTAGCAAAGAGTTTGCCAATAGCTAATAAGGGACATAGTAGCTAAAATGATGCTTTTGTTTTCATTCAGTAAGGGAATTCACACAGACTGGAGGTTTCACTTTACATTATTTGAGTCTTCCTTAGTTTTGCTGCAGGCATATAAATCATTTAGTACTGATTTTGAAAACTCGAAGTCCTCTTTCTAACTCCTTTACCCGGAGTCAGGTAAGTGGAGTAGGTCAAATTTAAGACCAGAATACATTATCTATTCAGATATTTCTCCAAAAAAGGATGTTAATGGACAGCAGAATATATGAAAATGTAAAGGTGCTCAACATCTGTAGTCATTAAAAAAAAAAAGTAAGGACTGTTTCGCTTAAAAGGAGGATTGTCACAAACACACAAACCATATTACAAATGTCAGCAGGTTATACAAGATGAATAAATTCTAGAGATCTTCTGTACAGTTCTAGACATATGACATAGTGTTAACAATATGGCACTGTGCACTTCAAAATACATCAAAACGATAGCTATTATGTTACCTGTTCTTATAAAATCAGAGGAATAAAAGCAAATTAAATCCCCAAATAATGCAAGAACATTTCTGGAGCTTATATTTAAAATCGTGATTGTGTTTTATTGGAAAAGTAGATTTACAGAAAGATCTTGCATTTACCAGATCATTCCTCAAATGACCATAACGGCCAGAGATGAACTGATTTGAAGAAACAGGGAAATAGGAGAAGTGGAGTATGGTTTACGGATTGAGGCAAAATACTAATATAAATGTTAATAGGCGAACCTGGGTGTGAGGTTCATGGGAACTTTGTACAACTCAACAATTTTTATTCTATATGTCTAACTATTTTTAGAAACTACGTAAAAGTAGTTATATTTTACAAACTATGTGAAAATATATTTATATGCAAGTATGTCTGTAAAAAGAGTTATAACTTATGAACTATGTTTGTAAAAAGCTTAAAAAATAAGGTGATTTGCTTACATGATATACTAGAAAAAAAAAAAAGCCCCAAGCTGGTGGTAAGATCTGATTTCCAATTTATCCCAATATTTGTTTCAGGTGATTTTTTTTTAAAACCTTCTCTCCAATGTCCCTGATTATGGTTTAAGATTTAATAAAATCTATATATAGAAAAAAAATAAAATCATGATTGTAGTGATGGTATCATGGATATATACACAAACTTACCAAGATTATCTGAAAGTACACAAAATATGTGTGATTTATTTTGTATATCAAGACATATCTCAAAAAAGCTTAACCAAGCACCAAATAAAACAAAACAAAATCATTTTCCAAATAAGAATTTATAAGCTAACTTGATATAACACACTTGCATATAACACACTTGCATATTATTCACATTGATTTTGTGAAAGCAACAAACAGGAATATTTTCATGCCAGTACTGAGTTTAACCTTTGGTTACCTGGAAGGATTAGATAAGAAAACTTTATCCAACAGGCATACACAATAAAAGTTTTCAGCATAAGGAAAATGAATGGTCTCAATATAGGAGGTTTTGAAGTTTCTGCAGCTTCACAGACTACAAAATGTGCTGCCTCCACAATTTCCACACCTTTTTCTCAGCAAAATCTTACACAATTGAGCTAAGGACACTTGTGGCCTCTAATAGCCAGATAATGGACCACAATAAAAGTTATGGGTCCCCAGCTGGGATGATGCTTGTAATAGTTGGCAAGATCCATTATTTGACTATTAGAATCTATGGAGAAGGGAGACAATTGTCAACCCAAAAGAAAAAAAAGTACCATAACACATGGTCCTCTTATTTGAGAGAAAAAAAATACTTATTCCCCAAAGAGTGTCTGGCAGTTTTCCTACACATGTGAGCTTTTATATACATACCCTGCACATATTTTTAGAAAGCTTTCAATGCATAAAAGTGCCTTGTCAAACTGAATTCATGGATTATGATTTAGTTTCACACTGGATTTCAAGGTAATTAAGCACAATTTTCAGTGTTTTAAATCAAAGAAATAGAATAATAATGAGAAAATATAAAGAATAGATTTGGTTCAGCTTAAATATCTAAATAATCCTGCACTGTCCTCAATTCAATTCTTTTTCTTTTTTTTTAACAGAAATATGGTGTGTGGTAGTTTGAACATCAGCATAGTCTCTGGTTGTGTGTCTCTGACTTTAGAAATAGCCAAGACCCTTTCAATTACAAGGGTAGTGAATTATAATTCCAGTGTCTTAGTAATATTTCTTTAGAAATCAATAAATACATCTTTAGCCATTTAATTTAGCCTTTGGGGACTCCTGATATTTTAGCTCTGTCTTCTAGTGAACATAATGGTAGCATGATATCAATATTCCCTTTTCAAACTGTAATGTATCTCATTCTTTTTTCTTGTCCTTCTCACCTTTGGCTGAAACTAATGTCAGTGTAGAGCAATCTTTTGTGTTTGTTTTGGATAAAAAAGGGGCAGCAAGGGACACTGACATAACTGGACATACTTTGTGGACCTTATGTTCTATTAAAATCCCTTTGTGTATTGAGAAGACTGTCTATTTGAGATCCTTTCATATTTAGGAGAATGCTAGGCTAATCCCAAAGTAACATCTCATTTCAAAATACTGCATATTTAGCAACAATTAATTGGCTACAAAAGCAAATGTTTAATACGGATTAGAAATTTTATTATCCTATCTAAAACAATATTATTTTATAATAAATAAATGGTGTGGATTAACTTATTGCTTTGTGTCACATTAAAAAAAAAAAAAAAGAACTTCAGGGGTCACTGTTGTGGCAAGTAAATTTGCTGGCTACAACACCAGCATTCCAAATGGGTGCTAGTTCACGTGTCGGTTGCTCTACTTCCAATTCAGTTTCCTGCTAGTGGTTTTGGGAAAGCACTAGAAGATGGCCCAGGTCCCTGTGCTTCTGAGCCCATGTGGAAGACTCAGAGGAGATTCCTGGCTTCTGGCTTCCATCTGGTCCAGCTCTGGTCATTCTGACTGGGGAGTGAAACAGCAGATGGAGGATCTTTCTCTCTCTCTATGTGACTGTGCCTTTCAAATAAGCAATCAATACATTTTTTAGAGAACTTTCTTAAAGAACCCTTATGTTGCTTCAGAGGTATCCAAGTTACATCCGTTACATGGTATATTTCATGGAACTGATGGTTTTTCCATGAAAATCTTCCTAAAATGTTTGCTTATTGGTGATTAAAAATGCAAATTTTTTTACTTAGTTTGTAATGGATTTCATAATTCATAGTTCACAAGATTTAGATTTTGCTCCATGACACTACTTATTATCTTCATGGTTAGGTTATGAAACACTCATGGTTTCACATATATTTAAAATTAAGAAAGCTGGCCAACATTAAGAATTTGAATGGGGGGCCCAGCGCCATGGCCTCGCGGCTAAAGTCCTCGCCTTGAAAGCCCCGGGATCCCATATGGGCGCCGGTTCTAATCCCAGCAGCTCCACTTCCCATCTAGCTCCCTGCTTGTGGCCTGGGAAAGCAGTTGAAGACGGCCCAATGCTTTGGGACACTGCACCCGCGTGGGAGACCCGGAAGAGGTTCCTGGTTTCCGGCATCGGATCGGCGCAGCATCGGCCCGTTGCAGCTCACTTGGGGAGTGAAACATTGGACAGAAGATCTTCCTCTCTGTCTCTCCTCCTCTCTGTATATCTGGCTGTAATAAAAAATGAATAAATCTTTTTTAAAAAAAGAATTTGAATGGGATAAAATGTATACAACAGCAAAATAACCAGATCCAAGTTATCTTGTAAAGGTCAGACTTTTGGTCATGGGTGTCAGGGCACTGGGCCTCGGAATGTACTGAGTGATGGACCCCGGATTTCCAGTATGTTGGAAAATAGAGTCTAAACTTCAAATACTTCTGAAAAGGCAGCAGATATCCTTTTTGAAGAGTAACCTACCTCTGTACTCATACTTTAGCTTATTGTAAGAATTCAGATTTACAAAATTAGAGAGCTATTTCTCTGGAGCAATTGGCTTGAACTATCTTACAGATTCTGGGCCAAGAATGCTGTGAATTGTCTAATTGACCATGCTTTTCATTTTGTCTTATGTGCTAAAAACGTTGTAGTTCTATTTATGACTGAGTCTTAGCTAGAGAATATGGATTCATACAGTTTTAAATGATGCTTTTCATGTTATTTGAGAAAAGCATACTCTTTTCAGGATTTAGGTTCTGGGCTTGTAAACACCATTGTATTTCTGGCATGTAGCACTCAGAGATCTGGGGGAGGGGACAGAATTGGCGGAGGGGGGGGCAAACGGGGGAAGAGTGTGCAGGGGAGGAAAAGAGAGTGGGGAAAGGGAAGGAGACAAAGCAAAGGAAAGGAGTCAAAAAGGAAAGAGTTGTTTTTTTTTTTACTTTTTAAAATATGATTTCTGGAACATTTAAAATGGTGCAACTCCACATTTGTGATGTATATACATTCCTTTTCTTTGGAAAGCACTGTAGTGGTCCATAACTTCAAAAACCACCAGAATTGCCTTAATAATGAACAATGTTTCAGAAAGATATTCCTGGGATATCCTACTCTCTCAGTTCTCTGTAGGCAGTCTATTTGGAACAATGTTAAGTTTCACATAATCCTTCCACATCCTTCTGCTTCCTTGTTAGAGTTTTTCTTTTTTATTTGAATAATATCACAAATCTCCTTTGAGAACCAGCCATTTCATGATGTCATCTTCAAGAATTTTGACTACATGTTTTTTATGCTTAGCAAAAGTTTGTTCTTGCAAACGCTCATGGTCACCCCATTTCATACATTCAAGACACAAGACTTAGTAAACTGCCTACCATAATTAAAGATAGAGTACATAAGGGTAGCCTCTTTCTTACAAAGTAAACAAGCTATAAATATTGTCTTCTATTTTATTATTTTTTAAATTTACAATAGCTTTGATAGGCCATGACTGTAGAAAATTCCAGATAGAAAAATTTTATATTTTAAACTTTTTAAGTAGGAGACTGTTTCCTGAATTGGATTTATGAACTGGAATCTATTACTAAGTGAATATGTTTTCAATAATTCTAAGGCTATAACTGTCGATGTTGACAAGAGGATGAACAAATTGGATTAAGTAATGTAACGTCCTCGCCCAGCTTCAATTATTTCAGTTGCATGGCTATTTAAATACAAGCAAAGAATTTTCATATGTCATTTAAGTATGGTTCATTGAGAATATCTCACAATAATTTATTTCCATGTTTTATTCTGGGGCCCCACCCTTTCTGTCCTAGCTCCTACAAATGACAGTGAAGGAAACTCGATATGGGAAAGGGGGAGACTCCAAGGTGCTGTTTCCCAAGAAGACCAATTTCAATGCAGAAAATGATCCTGCTCAATGCAGTTCCTTGGGAGTAAGGCCTGGTCTGCCAAGGTGTGGGTGGAACTTGTGCTGTCAGAGAGGGAAACTGCTGCCATTGATCTAGGGGACTGTGCAGCACATACAGTCAGCTAAGAAATGGCACACAGGCAAGGGGCTAGCGAAAACTCTCACTTCAAAATAAATATCAAGGCACTATAAAAATGTTTTGCCAGTAATATAATATTTAATGTTTTCATGAATAAAATATTGGTTTGTAATACATTTTAAAAAATGTGAACGTGATGATGACCAGTTTAAAATTCATGCATCTATTTTTCTCTGCAGGACCAGTGGCCTCTGATTAGGATGGAAAGGATGGGTTATAAGCCACATGTCATTCTGCAGAATTGCTGTGTATTAAAGGCCGTGATACTGGTACAATTAGATTAAGGTTAAGGGAGGAATGTAAATTTTGTTAATAAGGTTTCTATATTCTAATTCAAATCCAAACACCCTGTGGGCCTATTGATAGTAATCCCATTTAATCTTGCAAAAAGCTGTCTTGGTATCAGGGGATCCAGGTCACTAGTGCCCTTTATTACCTGGAAAAAATGAATAGTTTTCTCAGATTTTCATTCCTGGATGCTATAAATGTAATGTTAGAATTTAAAAAGAAATAAACATATTCACACAATTGTGCATTAACTCTAATGATCTTGTTATATACAATGTATGTGTTCTGAATAAATGTCTTACATGTGTATTTCTCCATTCTATAAATTTGTGTTTAGAATTACTTTCATCTAAAATAGTTATGCTAAGTTTGCTAATATGTATGTTTTGAAGTAGAAGAGTCTGAATCATTTTGGAAGGATGTTCCTTTTCTGGAAAAGATTATTTATTTGAAAGTTGTGGAGTGAAAGAGAGAGAGGAAAGAAGAAGGAGAAGGAGGATGCGAGGGGAAAGCGGGAGAAGGAAGACAAAGAAGAGGAGAAGGAAGACATTTCATATACTCATTTACACCCCAAATCCTTGCAACAGCAGGGAGCCTGGAATTCTATCTGGGTCTTGCTTGTGGGAGGCAGGAACTTAAATACTTGAGCCATTGTCTGGTACTTCTGAAAAGCATTACCAGGAAGTTGGATCTGAATCAGAGGAGGAAGGACTCAGATGAGATGCTCCATTATGGGATGCCGAGATGTTCTAAGCAATAGTTCAATGTGCTGCACCACAGTGTCTGAGCTGAGCCGTGCTTGCTAAGTCATGCAGTTGAACGTACATCATTGCTGTGGTTCTTAAGTTTTTAGAAAGCTAACTCATTTTTTTTGTGACCATTACTATTTATTTCTAGAAGTTTCAGCCAGAGCCATTAGGCAAGAAAAAGAAACCAAAGTGATACAAATGGGAAAGGAGGAAGCCAAAACATCACCTTTCGCAGATGACATAATTTATTTGAAAGGTGGAGTGATAGAGATGGGGGTGGGAGGAGTAGTTTCAGATCTTCCATCTCCTGGTTTTCTCTCCAAATCCCTGTACCAGCCTAGGCTGGGCCAGGCTGCGTCATAATCCAAATACTTGAACCATCAAATGCTGACCCCCAAGGTGCACATAAGCATTAAGCTGGATCTGAAGTGGAAGTGGGACTCAACCCTAGGTGCTTTGAAATGGGATGTGGGCATTTTAAGCCACAGTTTAACTCACTGCACCACAATGCCCTCTCCAGGACAAAAAATATCATTATTTTTAATAATAGATACTACATTATTACAAAAATTGTTTTTTCTTATTAGTAATTTCTACTTCTTTTTCTTTCATTTGTTCCTTCTTTTTTACTTTCCTTGTACTACTATTCTCTTTGTTAGGATTTCTAAGAACTAAGTTATGCTTTTAATTGTTAACCTTTTGTCACACATTTCAAATAAAATGCCATGTTCTTCTTCCTTATTTTACTGTGATGTTTTAGTTTTTGTTTGTATAAGATATACAGTGAAACATAATCAGATTCAGTTTTATGGCTTTTGAGTTTTGTGTTTCTGTTTGTAATTTTTACATTAGTATCATGATAATTTCTTATATCTTATTTTTCATCAATTACTTCTTTCACTTACTTTTTTTTTTTTTAAGTTTTTTTTTTATTATTATTGGAAAGCCGGATATACACAGAGGAGGAGAGACAGAGAGGAAGATCTTCCGTCCGGTGATTCACTCCCCAAGTGAGCCGCAACGGGCCGGTGCGTGCCGATCCGATGCCAGGAACCAGGAACCTCTTCCGGGTCTCCCACGCGGGTGCAGTGTCCCAATGCATTGGGCTGTCCTCAACTGCTTTCCCAGGCCACAAGCAGGGAGCTGGATGGGAAGTGGAGCTTCCGGGATAAGAACCGGCGCCCATATGGGATCCCGGGGCATTCAAGGCGAGGACTTTAGCCGCTAGGCCACGCCGCCGGGCCCTTTCACTTACTTTTTTAAAATTAATGACTATGATATTAATATTCATATTAATTGCATAAGAAAATTGAAATAAAATCATTCAAGAACACTGTTCGTGCTGTTTCCCTGTCCACACAATTCCAGTGGTTCTTTATTGCCTAGAGGATAAATGGAAAAGTCCTGCCTCTGGAAATCCTGTTCTGTGCTGTGACTCCAGTGGATCTTCATAGCCTCATATTTGGCTACTCCCGTACAAACCCAGCGTGGTAGCAGAGTGACTCCCACGCTGGGGTCTGCAGGCAGGCAAAGCCTAGGAGAAGCCACTAATTCCTACTTGTGTGACTTTGGGAAGATTTTTATCTGGTTTGCTGAGACTCAGTCTCCCATCTGGGCTAATCATATTCATCTCACTCTATGGCTGTGAGGGCCGTGATCATGTCAGGACTCCACATCGTCCCTGCCCGTCAGAGATGCCCAATAATTATAAGTAATTACTGTCATCCCATAAGCATGCCCTTTTAATGCCAGCCTCAGTTCTCTGCACCCTTCTTTGAAACATCGTTGAAATGTCACTGCTTTCCTGTGTACCCATCTAAGTGCCTCTGTGAAGCCCTGGTAGTCTGCTTCAGCACAAAGTGACTACTGTTTCCCTCAAGTCACAGTGCTCATTTTCTACATTATTCCTTTAAAGTGCATTATTTTGTAATTCTCTAGTAATCGTCTCTTATAGTTTATATTTCCATATACTTATATTACGGACAGGATTAGCTGTTTAAGAAATTGTGGTTGGGAGCTAAAAGGACATAAATAGAGAATCAGAATAATGGAGCCTAAACTGTGCTCCTTGCAGATTTCCTGGCAGGGTTGGGGTGCTTCCTGGTTGAGTGGCATGTAGTGTTTTTCTGGAGAGTATCAAGTATAAATTGGGCTTTGTCTCCTATCCTCAATTTCTGCTTAGAGTTACAACCTTTCAAATATTTCTTTACTGTTATTACTTTGCCAAATCCACCTTAACATGAGAGATTCCAAGCAAGAATTCACCAACAAAATAGTTGTGTGGTTACATGAAGTTTCTATAGTCGTTCATCTAGTATAAAATTGAACTTTCATTGGAGAGATCCAGGACCAAGGTCATGCATCAATGGCTGCCATTAGAGTATTTACAGTCTTACTCGTTTAGTCTGAAGTCTGCCTGTTTACTTGTTTATTCAAGTACATGATCAGTGGTTTTGAGGTTAGAGACCATTCCTTACTTCCTTCCTTTTCTTTTTTTATTTTGTTCTTTCTTTTCTTTCTCTTTCTCTCTCTCTCTCTCTCTCTCTCTCTCTCTCTCTCTCTCTCTCCCTCTCTTTCTTTCTTCATTTGTTTGCTTACTTTCCTTCCAACTCCAGGGCCTTAAACATAATCTTGACACCTTGACACCTATACATAACAGGGTAATAAACAGATAATAGGACCTTAGAATTGAGAGCAAGAGACCATTCCAATTGGATAGCCAACAGACTGGAAGAATATGAAAAAAATGACATGTAAATCAGCCATGGTGTGGTTTTATGGGGACACCTTTAAGAGGACAGAGGTTATACCAGAAAACATCACACTCCTGAAAGCATAGGGGTTACCTATGGAGCAGCATCTTTAACATGCTTAGCAAATTGGGAAAGAGTAATTGTAGAGTGTTGATATTGTGTTGGGCATCAAGAAGGGCAGAGGATTTTTAATATTTATTTATTTGAAAGGCAGAGTTAGAGAGGGGGAAAGACAAAGAGATCTTCTAGTTGCTGGTTCACTGCTTAAATGGCCACAGTGGCTAGGGCAGGGTCAAGCCAAAGCCAGGAGTCTGGAACTCCATCTGGGTTTCTCTCATGAGTTCAGGGACCCAAGCACTCAGGCCTTCTCTGCTGTTTTCCCAGACCATTAGAGAGAGCTGGATCGGAATCAGAGCAGCTGGGATTTAAACTGGAGCCCATAGGGGATGTCAACATTGCAGATGAAAGCTTAACATGATACCACAATGCCATCCCAAAGTACTTTCCTTTTAAAAAATTAGATTGTAATATTTGAAAACCACAGGGAGAGAGAGAGGGAGGGAATGAGGGAGGGAGAGAGAAACAGTAAGAGAGAGAGAATTTTCATCTGCCACTTCGCTACCCACATGGCCAGAACAACTAGCCCTGGGTCAGGGTGAAGGCAATAGCCTGGAAATCCATCTGGGTCCCCCATGACAGTTGTAGGGATCCAAAAACATCTTCTGCTATTTTGCCAGGTGCATTATCAAGGAATTTGGTCAGAAGCAGAGCTGCTGGGACTGATGCTCTGATATGGCATACTGAGATTGTAGGCAGTGGCTGGCTTGATCCATTGCACCACAATACCAACCTCTTCCTAATACTTTCTGAAACCTATGAAGTTGCTGATCGGAATTACAGTAGCCTGAGTTAAGGAACCAATTGAAGTGACAAAGTATTTAAAGAGATATTGAACAGCTACATGCATGATAGAAAACTGCCCTACTGTTGTTCTACTTTTCCTATAGAATCACTCAGGCTGGCAGGGCAGATTCATCAAATCCTACATTAACCAACATCCTTTTGAGTGCTGGCATACAGGAGGCTTTTCTCTCTGAAAATGAGGCAGTCCCACAAAAACTGCTAACCATGTGAAGTGACATCAAATGTAATTCTAGCTCTGCGATAGAAGGCTTACAACTGGACGAATAAATGGAGCTGAATAAGTTTTTTTGAGGAGTGGAATTTAATAACTTTGTAAAAAAAATGTTAAGATGCTGTAGCTTCAGCATTCATTTATTTAAATAAATTTGTAACAGTGATTTTATGCTGTTCTTCAGTTTAAAAAAGAAATCTGAAGCTTAGTTAATTTTTTGTTTTTGGTTCTTTAGGTTTCAAGTTAAGTAGATTTTATTGTAAGTGACTGACATAATCGTTGGTCCCTTTACCTTTCATAGTTTTAGAAAAGCTGGGTCTCATGTGGTTCTGATTTCTTCCTGATCTGCTGATTTCATCTCTGCCTCTCTTCATCCTTTTGTTATCTGAAACTGATCCTATAGACTGTAGTTTGGGGCTCTATTTATTTTTAAGACACATATATGGTATCTGAGTTAGATCATCTCTTACTCAGGAAAATACTTAATGTATGCATCTTATAGTTTCTGGATAATTGGGTAAATCTTATATCCTATGCCTGTCCTTTTTTCAGAGGTCTGTGCTCATCCGTAAGGCTACACACATTTTAGATTCCTCAAAATGGGTGTCTTTTCTCTGTATGGCCTCTTAGATAGAAAAAGCCCTATTTCCACTCTCTAGAGACAGGCTTCCCTTTATGTGGATGATTCCAAATTATTACCAACATAATTGTTTTCCCTGGTTCCTATAATCTGTTGTGGCTGAGTTGTCCTCCTCATTGTTTCTATTAATATATCTATCACCCATCACTTGCTTCCATGTACTCTGTCATGGGAACTGTTGTGTTAGTCCTATTAGCCTACAACCCAAGGCAACTCCTTGTGCTGAAATGAGCCACAATGCCTTAGGGATAGCACCTCGTAGCAACGGAAGCTGGAGCCCCAGCGTTCCAGTCATTCAGACATGGTGCTCCAAGCTGCTGTCTCTTTACCCTAAGTAATGATTCCATCCATCATCCCAAAGCATTTAAGTGTGAGTCAAACTAAAATAATAAAGATTTGTCCATAATGTTTTCAGCCATTATATGAAGGAACTATTAGCTTAGCATTTGTTCCTTATGGCATGGTGGTGGCTGTCATATTGTGAGTTCTGCTAGATTTCATTTTTGAGACACTACTGTTAAATGGCAATATGAGTTTTTGTCCTTTTGTTGTCAGTTCATTTAGATCTGGAGATATTCCCTAACAATTGAATTCAAAATTATAATTCCTGTATAATCAGTGATTATTAATCAAGGAAGAAGCATCTTCCAGTTAAAAAAGTGAGATGTGTTCTTTATGTTGTTGTTATTATTATTATTATTTTAGTTCCCCATTATGGCATATTTCTCTCTTGCTAGTTAAGCCATTATGGCTAATGAGACTAAGGCAGCAGTTTTTTCTGTGTAGACAAATCAGCCTGGCTGTATTTCAAATCGTAGGCTAGACCTAAATAAGGGCCGACCAAAAACATGTGCTTTTAGACAAGGCATGACGCAGGGAGAAGTATGGCTGCTGTGCACCAAATGCAAAACAATTGCAGGTACTCCAAAGAATGACACAAAAGCATCTGCTTGGGCAGATGACAAGTCAGCCAGAGCTGAGCTGGTCCCATGCCAGGAAGCAGGAGCCTCTTCCTGGTCTCCCATGCAGGTGCTGGGTCCCAAGGCTTTCGGCCACTGTCCACTGTCCTCCCAGGCTGCACATAGGGAGCTGGAAGGGAAGTGGAGCAGCCAGGACATGAACTGGCATCTACATGGGAAGCCAGCATGTGCAAGGCCAGGACCCCAGCAACCAGGCTATCACGCCCAGCCCTGAATTTTTTTTTATTTGAAATGAGACAAACAGCTTTAATCAGTTCATTGACCTTACAAATGCAAACAGCAGCCAAAGCTGGCCCTAGCCAAGCCTGGAGCCACAAACTCTATCCATGTCTACCATTTGCATGACAGGAATGTGAGCCATCTTTAGGGCCTCTCAGGGTCCACATTAGCAGGAAGTTAGGATCAGAACCACAGTGAAAACTTGAAGCTATGCATTTGATATGGGATATGAGCATCGTAACCATTGTCTTAAACAGGAGGCTAGATATCTGCCAATATGGTTGAATCATTTTTTATGTTTTTTTTAATTATCTTTTATGATACAGTTCCACAGGCACAGGGATTCCCCCCTCCAACTTCCCATTCTTCCTCACCACTGTTCCACCCCCATATTATTACTGTAGTATAGCCCTTCAACAATAGTCACAAGTCCAACATTCTGCTTTTGAAGTATATCATGCCATTGTAGATATAGACAATGGTAGATAGTCCAGTATTTTACTAGCAAAGCATATTTAAAAGTTTTAATTGGGTGTCTTCCTTTTTATTTGGGAGTAGAGATGCATGCTGCACTGTGTGTTCACTTCCTGATATGCCAGGCTCCATTATACAGTCCCCCTATGAGAATATATGTATGTATATATTTACCTATATATCTGTTTATCTTATATTTTGCAGGAAGTTTGCCTTATGTCAGAAAGAACATAGAATATTTGTCCTTTTTGTGATTGGCTTATTTCACTGAGCAGAATATTATCCAGTTGTGACAATTTTGTTAAATGGTAGGATTTCATTCTTGTTAATGGCCGAGTAGAATTCTGTATAGTAGATATACCACAGCTTCTTTATTCATTCCTTTTTCAGTGGGTATCTTGGTTGTTTCCAAGTCGTCCCTACTGTGGATTGTGCTGCTATAAATGGAGAGTTGCATCTCTCACATGCAGATTTCCCTTCTTTTGGATATGTTTCCAGGAATGGGACAGATGGGTCATATGGTAGCTCAATTTTCAATTGTTTTAGTGCTCTCCATATTGACTTCCACAGTGGCTGCACTAGCCTAGTTTCCTATCAGCAGTGGAGTAGGGTATCTTTCTCTCCACACCCACCCCAGCAGGTATTGTTAGTAGAGTTCTGAATGTAGGCCATGCTCCCTGGAGTTAGGTACAATCTCAATGTGATTTTTATTTGTGTTTTCCTAATATCTAGGGAGCCTTAGTGGGGTTTTTTTGTATGTCTATTAGTCTATTGAATTTGCTCTTTTATAAAATGCCCGCTCATTTCCTTTGCCTATTTCTTCACAGGGTTGTTTGTTTTGCTATTGTTGAGTTTCTGAAGCTCTTTGTATATCCCGGATATTAGTCCCCTATTGGTTGTGTAGTGTGCAAAGATTTTCTCCACATCTGTTGGTTGGTTCTTTGTCAATCATTTCTTTTGCTCTACAGAAGCTTTTTAGTTTAATGTATTCCCATTTGTTTATTTCGGCTTTGATTGCCTATGCTTTGGTGAATTTTCTAAGGAATCTTTATCAATGCCTATATCTTGTAGAGTGCTTACTATGCTTTCCTCTAATAGCTTGATGGTTTCTGGGTACACGTTAAATGCCCTGTGCTAAATGAAGAAGCCAGATTCATAAATATGCATCTTGTATGATTCCATATAGATGATATTCTATAAAACACAACATTATGGGAATATGAAACAGACCACTGATAGTCTGGGAGTTAGGAACAGGGGTTGCTTACACAAAGAAAAAGAAATGTTTTTGGGGTAATCTTGATTATGGAAGGATTTTTTGTTTGCTTTACTGTATATGTTTGTCAAAATTCAAAATGTGGCATAAAAATGGCAAGTATTAATGTATGCATGCTTGATCTGAACAGCCATAGCTGTAAATAAGGAAACTATAAATGGAATTGTACATGTAAGGGATTTTTAGCCTCACTTGATACACTGTAAAATCTCACTGAATATTAAGTATTTCAGCTATTAGTAAGTAATGGTTGTGAAGATGCTCAAGAATTATTTGTGGAAACCACTGGAAATCACTTTTAAATTCACCTTTCTTTGGTATAAAAAAAAAACTTTTATAATCCTTGATGATCAAGGTTTGGCTGTGTATCTTCCTAAAATGAAATGAATTTTTGGTGGTCTTATACTAATGTAGATCTGCCATGTCCTAAAATTTATTATTCTAATTTAATGACATTTGTGTAATTATTCATGTGGTGGCTAATTAATGATGAAATGTATTCTACAGCTCCAAATGAAAGATCAAACTGTAGGTTTGTTTGTTAATTTTCATTGTCAATATAATTGTTCTTCCTAAATCAGATTAGTGGAGAGTCTGTGCCTAAAGTTATGCTTCTCTCAACCACAGCAGAGTTCTTGTTTGGCGTAATCACTTTGGTTATATTCACAATGCTGTGAAGACATATCTTTTCAAGGTACAATAGGTAGTGTTTTAAAATTTACATAAAAATGTCTTCATTGTAATTTTAGGATTTATCAACTTATTCAGAATCTGTCATCACAGTGAATTGTCTGTTACTTTAGTTTTTGTATTGTGGAAAACAGCTTTAATCTATTTGAAAGGGAGAGAGAATAAGAGAGAAACAGAGAAAGAGAGGGAGAGATAGAGAGACAGAGGGCCAGGTGGAAGCCAGGAGTCATAGACTGAATCCAGACCTGTTATACAGTGATAGGAACTCAATTACTTGAGCCATCTCTGTTGCCTTCCAGAGTTCACATTAGTCAGAAACTGGAGTGGGGACTTGAAGATGGAGATTGAACTCAGGTCTTCTATAGGGAACATGTTTATCCCACCCAGTACCCTAACATCTAGGCCAAATGCACCTTTAGTTTTTGGACTTTAATTCAATCAATTTCTTTTTAATCAATGTCAATTGTACAATCACTGTAATATTACTGAAGAGGGGCTGTATTGATAACTAGCCATTGCCATTTGCATTTTCAGAGTCTATCCTTAACTTCTGCACAAATATGGGTAATTGACTTAAGCTGATGTGTGGCTTCTGTTAAAGGAATGATATGAATCTGTAACATTCTTCAATCCAGAGACGAGAGTTTTCATCTGTAAGAGAAAGTGGAAACTTTTTTTTTAAATTTTTTTAAATCTATTTTATTGTGTTGTTGTTGACAATCTTTACATAGTTAATTACAGTTAAAGAAAGAAAAAGAAAAAAAAAGGTTCAGGGGGATAGGGAAGTGGGTAATACTATTATGTCCATATTGTTTCCATCTTGTATCTGAGGTAAAGGGGGATACTGAGGGAGAAGCCCCACCCGGTTTCCCACCCACCCCAAGTCCCGGATGTGGGGCATGCTCTGAGATATGTGCTCAAGTGGTGTTAATAGTTCTCCAGTTATGAATCGCTGCCAGTTTCGCTCGATGAGGTCGTCCACTGATTGATATGGTCCATCATAAAGTCTCCGTTTGCCCCATATTTCGCTGCCAACATATAGCTGAGATGAATGATTGATCTGCTCTGTCTTCTGTCTTTTCTTGGTTAGAGTTCTGAGTCCAGCAGTTCGATTGGGGAGATCTCCAAAGAAACTTTGAGGTATTCCCAGACTAGTTTCTTGCATGTTCTAGCAAGCACAGGGCCCGGCACAGTCCATCACCCTGATCAGCTGGTGGTTGCAATTGCTGGGTTGGTTCTGTTTTCAGTCCCGAGTTGCACTGGAACCAATGGGTGTTGCAGTCCAGTCTGGTTCTGCCCAGCACGTACTCGGCCCTCACACAAACCAGTGGGAGCTGCAGCCTAGTTGGGGCGACCCACAATAACCCCCACCGGGCCCGCCCCCTACCCTGGTTTGCCAGTATGTGTAGCAGAAGACCAGTCTGTCCCCCATCCCATTTGGCTCTTGTACTTGTCAATGGGTATTAAAGCTTAGTTCTATCTAACCAACTCAACCATCCAGCCCTCACGGGTGTTGTTGAGTGCCTCTCTATCTAGCCATCCCAGCCCCCGTCCTAATATTTGGATGACTTATGCTCATGTCTTAATTTTTTTTAACTTTTTAATATCTTATTTATTGGGGGCAACTTTAGATTCAGAGGGCACTTTGCAACGTTTGGAAAGATGTATGGTTGTCAAAATAGGGGCAGGATGCTCTGACATTTGATGGGTAGGGAGGGACTAAGGAAGCTACTAAAGATGCGTGGAGAGGCCCTTTATAACAAAGCATGATCATGATGTTGTTCCAAAAGCCAGTTAAAGATTGAGAAACCCTGTTCTGGTGCCTCAGTCCCTGAAGCTGGAATCTAGATTTCAAGATATTCAAATTACTAACACAAACTTCTAAATCTCTACGTGTGTTACACAAAAAAGCAAAGACAAAGCAAAACATGAAGGCATATTAGCCAAAATATGACTAATATTGTGTTAAAGATTTTGGGGAGGAGGTTAATCCAAATGAAACAGGGATCTAGGACAGGTGTGTTGTTCCTAAAGTCATTTTTTTAAATTATGAAAATAAAGCTGAGGATTTGAAACCTTATTTTTTAAAAAGTGTCTTTTTCATTAAATATAGAGAATTCTTAATTTAGGAATTTTTTTAGCCAGTAAGAACAGAAAACTCAGAAAATCATTTGTTCACCTTTTTTTTTTTTAATCCAAGTACAATTATTTTACCTCTTTCAGCTAATGCACACTGCTTAAAGGCTGGCAGTTGAATTCTTTCCACTGGCCTCTAAATATTATCACTTGAAATTTACAAAAATGCAATTTATATTGACACTTAGAAAAGCAGTGTGCATCATAGAAAAACACAAATGTATACACAGATACAAATCAACAAAGAAACATGCTCTAACCCAAACCTTTTAGGAAAAGTAGCTATATATATTTGTAAACCAAACATAAAATACCCTCCTGGTCAATTTTCCATTGAGTATCCCAGTTGTGTTGAATGTTCCATTTCTAACTCTTAAGTCAATTTATGGGAGGGGTGTGTAAAAGCACTTTAGTGAAGAAAACCAGTGATGGCAATGCATCAAAGTTAAGGGATAGTGGTGTTATCATTCTGTGAAAAATCACATAAACATTTCACGTATAAAATATTATTCATTATGACAAAACTCTCCAAGGGGTTGAGAGATAACAGTGGTTACATGTAACCAGAAGAAATATTCTGCCACTGAGATGGAATACGTGGTTATATACGAGTCATGACAAGGTAAGAGATGAGTATAATTGAGAAGAAAATTAGCAAATCCTAAATATCTGCTTCTGCAATATCATTACCCACAAACTTGCCCTTTTTCCACCCTCTTTTCCCCAAAGACCGATGTCCCATATCTGAACCGAAGGAAATGTGTGCTCTCTAGCAGCTAAATCAACAAGGTCTCACATGAGTAGTGCTGTGTGGTGTGGTTGACTGATTTCATGAAAAACTAATCATGTATTCATCATTGAGATCAAACAGTTCCCAAGTAATTATCATCCAAACTCAATCTGATAGCACCTGAGAAAGTGGCTTTGCTGATAGAATCTGATGCTGAGCAGTTTGCCAAGCTTTTGTAAACCTCAGGTCGGAAAGCACAAAACTGAAATTGTATTTATAATTAATAAAGGTAAATTTGACAGGTTACAATCAGTTACTTCAATCCATTTAGTGATTTTAGATTGCACATGTATTTATTAAAGCACATTTAAAGTGAACTTTTTATATGAGATCTTTCAGATATTTGTTTTTTAAGAAAGAAAAATGCAAAGAAGTCTTGTGAATTAAAATATGAATCCTCTGTGTCTCCATTATAAACTAGAGCCATATTGCTTCTATAGTTTCTTTATTTTGAATTATGATGTCCTCAAGTTTGTTAAAGGGCTGTTATTGGATTGAAATATGTTATTGCAAAATAGTTTCTTTTGGAAAATATTATTTTAGTTTAACACCTTGGATTGCAAGTTTAGATAAAGGCAAATACTTTAGATTATTTAAATACTTTATAAAAGCGAGTTTGACAACATGCATGTCTCTTATGTGTCAGACAGGATGCTTTTCTTAGGCAATTTTATTGAATTCTTAGAGTTCACGGAGGGAGATTAAGTTACAAGTGCATGTGTAAATGAGAAAATGAAGCCAAACAAAGTCAAGGGTCTCAGTCCATATCACAAACACTTAGAGAGCAGAGCTGGGATACGACCCTAGCCAGAGTCTCAGATGAAAGTAGATCCCTCTGACCATTATTCTGCACTGCTTTCCTGAATGTCGTTTAATTTTATGGCAGCAGCAAGTTTTAAAGGACTTTCAATATGTCAGAGATTGAGCAATCCATGTTTTGTATCATATACCTTTTCTCACTTTATCTTCACAACCGTTTGAACTGGATAACATGGCACTCATTTTATAAATGAGGCAACAACCCTTAAGGCGTGAAGAAATCTGGAAGACAGCGAACACGTGCAGTTCAGGGTATCAGGCATGGTTCAAATCCCATCAGTACTGATGGCAGTATTAGGCAAGTTGCTATGCTTCTCTAAGTTTGAGGCTTTACATTTCTGAAGAGTTAGAGAAGTGCAGTTAATCGCATGTCGTGGCTCTACCACTGCACCTACAATGAAAAGGGAGCTTTGGAAATGGGCTGTCCACTATCCAACACCTAGCTGATAATTGAGGTTCTGTTTTACAAATTATCAGATCCATACCTAAGCCTGAATGGTCAGTAGAGCGACTGTCAGAATGGGTGCAAGAAACATCACCAGACATCACGTAATCAGAGCATGGTTTCCAATACCTCATGACACCTCTCTGAAATATATGCATCACCAGACAAACCACATCATGCTTTCCTGTGTACATGGTACTGTTTATAAGATAGTTAATCCAGTTGATTTTTGGTCTTTGGTTGACTCCATTGTATGACTTGCTTTATTATTATTCTGTTTTCACCTTTGCCTCAGTATAATAATTTGTGGGAAAAAAGCATGCTAGTGAAAAACCCATTTTGGGGCCTGTTGCGGTACCTGTGGCTAAAGTGCTCGCCTTGCACACACTGGGATCCCATATGGGCGCCGGTTCTAATCCCAACAGCCCCACTTCTCATCCAGTTCTCTGCCTGTGGCCTGGGAAAGCAGTGGAGGACAGCCTAAAGCCTTGGGATCCTGCAAACATGTGGGAGACCCAGAAGAAGCTTCTAGCTCCTGGCTTCAGATCAGCTCAGCTCCGGCCATGGCGACCAATTGGAGGGGGAATCAGTGGACACAGACGGAAGTTCTCTGTCCCTCCTCCTCTCTGTATATCTGACTTTCCCAATACAAATAAATAAATCTAAAAAAAGGAAAAACTTATTTTGATATGTTAAAATTATAGATTTATTTCACAAATAATTGGTTTTAAAATTAAAATATTCATTTTGTAATTTCTTAAAATGCAACCCCTGCATTTCTGTTAATATTTTATGATTTTCTATTCATTATGCAAGATTACATGCAATTACACAGTAAATTTTCTTAATCTAGAAAGTTTATTTCATTATTCATTTTTTTGTGATCATAGTTACTTTAAAGAACAATTTGAGAAGTACAAAGCAGTGGAAAATTTGAATTAAAAGGTGGATTTATTTGGTTAAAAATTAAAATCTATACATAATCATTTTCTTTTTTTTTTGCAGTGTATGTTTTGCATGAGCAGTTTGAAGACCACACTCATGCGCACACATAGAGAAGAATAATTAAATAAATTGTCCAAGTGTTTGGCCTCCAAAATAATGAAACTATGTATGTTTTAATATTTGAAAGTGATATTTATAAAAAGGACTAATATGTTAAATGGTACATTTGGATACAAGATGATGGTGGCCAATTTATAGTGCACACATTGCAAAGTGAAACACTTGGTCTTGGGTTTGAAAATGACTTGGTAGATCTCTGCCAGTTTTGTCTAACCTAAACAGCAAACCAGCAATGTGTTTCTAAACCATTTGTGACGACATTTGCAGGAGACAATCCTGTTAAGTTGACTTAAGAATGGATCATGTAACTTTTCACCAGAATTTCATTTTGTCCATTCTCTAAAAAAGGGACCTCTTTTTTTTTGGTAAAGATTTTTATTTTTATTGGAAAGGTGGATATACAGACAGGAGATGAGACAGAGAGGAAGCTCTTCCGTCTGATGGTTCACTCCCCAAGTGGCCGCGATGGCTGGAGCTGAGCCAATACAAAGCCAGAAGCTTCTTTCAGGTTTCCCATGTAGATGCAGGGTCCCAAAGCTTTGGGCCATCCTCGACTGCATTCCCAGGCCAAAGTGACCTCTTTTAATGTAGTACACACCAACTTGTAAACATGAAAAGGTTGGGAGAATTCTTCTGTGGATGATATTGAGAGATGGCATGCTGGATGAGCTTCACAAACTGGGGCAAGTGCAAGTTGCTGGGCTGAGTTTTGTGGGGACTACTTCAGTGGACATTTGTACACAGAGCCTTGCTGTTTACTTGTTTTGAATTACAATGCAAGGTTTTGGCTTCCCTCACTTCACTTTCTTGCATTTAGGTTTTTATTTTTTTGGTATCAAATGTTAGTATAATTTTGTGAAAAAGTTTTTGCATACTTTTATCATAATCGGTGAGATGAATCACAAATAAAGAAATCATTTAATATGAGGGCTGTGGTTATGATGGAATCATTGTATTTTTTTTAGTGATGTTCCAGAGTGTTCCTTCTCATTATAGACATGTGTGTGACTAAAATCACAGGAGACTGACTCTAGTACTGTGGGGGGAACCACTTGAAGTAAGGAAAGATTTAAAATCCCCATCTGTCAGAAGTATGGAACTATAAAATGCCAGATTATCCTCCAGGGTAAGAAAAAGACTTTAAAAACTGTAGCTGACAAGGAAGAGGGGGAAATCCAGAAATATTTTTAAATTGGTGGGAGAGGTCCTAATGCAAACCTGAAGGATGGAACCGGTTTGTGTTACAGAGAAGGTCCAGGAGTAAGAAGTGGGGGAGGAGCAGGAGTGCTGAGACCAGCGGGGAAATCACAGGACAGAGGCCCTAGAAGGACTGGGGATGGGTAGGCTTTGCAGTTAAGCAACAGGCAAGGAAAAGCCCAAGCAGGCACTGAGCTTTATCTCCTTTGCATTTTAAACTAGGTCACTACCAACATAACGTACACAAATAAATGAAGTTTCCTCCTGGGTATTGTAGAAGTACTTCTCACACTTCAACAATCCATCAATTAATTTTATTTGTGTTTTGCACTCTTCAGAAAGTGATTTTCTAGGATCCCACTATGAAGTAAAATAGATGCTGTCCACCAGAAACTGCTGGGGACTTCTTCACTATATTTGATGTCTTGAATTTACCAAGTCATGCTTCGTCTTTTTGAAACCACACCCACAGAAGACTGTGTCACTGTTAGTATCACTCAGGAAAAACGAAAGAAATAAAATTCTGCATAAAGAAAAAAAATGTAAAACTGACTTTCCTGTAGCAAATAGTGAGTACATATTTAAGTCCATGTGTATTCACTGCAATTAATGGCATATTACTTGAAACCCTGCGAGGATTTGTACTGCTCATGGATTTCAGTTGGGAATATTCAGATCATTCCCTTTATGAAGTCCTGCCATTAAAATCATTCCTGTTCCAGGTAAAGCAGGGTGCAAGGAAATTTTAAAGCATACCCATATTGGTTTTATAAAACTACTCAGGGAGGGCTTTACATGCTGGGATCTTGAAGAACATCCATTCTGTCTACTGCGACTCTTCTCCACTTATTTACTGCCTTTTAAAACTGTATCTTAATTTAAAAGCTGTCATTACAACTGGAAAGCACAATGAATAAATCAACCATCAACACATATGACCAATAGAACATTTGTAGATCTATATAAAATAAATAGAAAGAAGAAAGTCCACATGGCATTAGGGAGAGTTCATTATTCTTTGGAGCTGGTGAGAAAAACAACAAAAATCAACATAAATCACTTGCAATCATGGTAAAAAAACAAACAAAACACCACATATATTGTGTTTAGCACTCACCAGAGTAAAGCTCAACACTTTTAACTGATTTTTTCTTACATCTATTCTTACCCTTGGCTTGCTAAAACACATATTAAAAAAGACGCCCTCCCCCCAATTTTTTTCTCTTCACCTGTCTGAAGCTTGTAGCTGCCTTCAGTTTTTTTAAGCAAGAGATATGACTTTTTAAAATTATATTCTTGTTGGAAAGTCATAAATACAAAGAGGAGAGACATAGAGCTTCCGTCTGCGTCTGCTCAGAGCTGAGCTGATCTGAAGCCAGGAGCCAGCAGCTTCTTCCAGGTCTCCCACGTGGGTGCAGGATCCCAAGGCTTTGGACCGTCCTCCACTGCTTTCCCAAGCCACAAGCAAGGAATTGGATGGGAAGTAGGGCTGTCGGGATTAGAACCGGCACGAATATGGGACCCAGTGCGTGCGAGGTGAGGACTTTATCCACTAGGTTACCACACTGGGTCCCACACATATGACTTAATAGTAAAACAAAAAGCCATCCCTTCAGAAATGACAGTCTCTGACTCCCTATATTAACCTCATTAAATTCAGTCCTTGGGCAGCCTTCTTTGCTAAGGAACCTTCAATTCAGAGCTGTCAATGTTTTGAAATCATGTGCACCCCAAATCATAGTCTTTTACTGAAGTGCATTAAATATTTGAGACTAAAAAGTTTAGAAATGACTTAGCTTGGTTCTTCTCAGTGCTGGGCATGAGTGAAACTTACATTTCCACTTTAGGCTTTAGAGAAATTCAGACAGGCAAATCTATATACAGAATTTCCTTTCACTATCTGCTTTTCCCTCTTGTTTCATTTCTGTAAGAGAGGAGACATGCCAGTTTTCAAGAATATATGTTGTGGGGCATTGGAGCTTCATTTTAATAAGATTTTATATAGCTCTATCTGTAATGTGCTTTACTATAATTTATTGACAATTAGTTATTTAATTAGATTCTGATGATATAAAAGCTTTTTCACCAGAGTCAACCTCCTTCCCGATAATTTGTAAAAATGGGGCATGTGAAATAGCAATTACACTGAATTCTTTAATACTTATCGGAAGCAGAAAAAAACACCCTTCCTTTTTGAAATAACAGTAACTAATCTTGTGACCTACAACCATTTAAAATGATCTAGACATTTAGAAAAAATGGTGCTCTCAGATATTTGTTCATATTCTTTTGCCACTTTCTGTCTGAAATTCAGCCATTGGTATTGCTCTGGGGGTTAGAGGTATCAGATGCTCTGGATAACTTAGACTTTAATTTTACCTTGCTCAGAACAGCAATTAAAGAGTAGTTTTGTTGTTTGTTTGTTTGTTTGCTTTTAAAGACTTATTTATTTACTTGAAAGAGTTGCAGAGAGAGAGAGAAGAGAGAGAGAGAGAGAGAGAGAGAGAGAGAGAGAGAGAGAGAGAGAGAGAGAAATCATCCAGTTGCTGGATCATTCCCCAAACGGTTGCAATGGCCAGAGTTGAACTGGTCCAAAGTTGAGAGCCAGAAACTTCTTCTGGGTCTCCCACATGGGTGCAGGGGTTCAAGAACCTAAACCATCTTCCACTGCTTTCCAGACCATAAGTGCAGGAAGCTGAATTGGAAGTGGACATGAACCAGTGCTCATATGTGTTTCTGGTGCTGCAGGTAGAGAATTAGGTTGATAATCACTGTGCCAGCCCCAAGAGTAGTTTTTTCCATGCCCAATTCTACCCGGTCATTTTGATTTTTAGCATCAACAATTTTTCACTATTTACTTCAATCCTGCCAGATGCTCAATGCTAAATGGATCTTTCCTCAACCACTTCAGTGTGTGTGTGTGTATATATGTGTGGTTTTATGATTTTAGAAATCAAAAGGCAGTTCTTACCTATTTTGACTATATGTAGATTTTTGAAAGGGTGACAAGTATATAACTAATCAACATTAAATGGATTTGGGGTAATCTTCTTCCTCATTTCCTTTTCTGAATAATGATGCATGATACAGTGTGGGGCATCCCTTAAACCTGTGACTCACACAGCTTTGAGTCTGATGCCTGTACACACATTTGTGGTTTCCACCTCCTTCACGGCAAGTCTCTAGCTCTCCGAGTGTCTGAAGGTCATGATTCCTAATGCCTGTTCCATGGTTAGGCTTGTGAGTGTTGAGGGCATATTCTTGGGTAGCCACCTTGTTGCTTGGTAGAGCAGACCTTTTTGCCGTTTTTCTTTGAGACTCATTCTCTGAGGTCCAAGTTGGAAAGAAGAGGATAAGCACTTTACCTTGAACTTTTCTCTAAAAATTTCTGGAGACAAAGTTTTGTTTACCCTGTCCCTGGAGTAATGCTTCTCTCATCCTCCACCTTCTCTTTTGCTTCCTTTTACTTTTTAGATATGCATTTTAAATTTACAGTACAATCAAAGATTTAAAAAGTTCATTGGTTTGCGTGAGGGCCAAGTATGAAGAGGGCAGGCTCGGGCTGGACTGCAATACCCATCAGTTCGTGTGGAAGATGCGGCTGGAAACAGAACTGACCAGCAATTGCAACCACCAGCGTGTGCATAGCTGATTGGGATGATGGATGGTGCCGGACCCTGTACTGGCAAGCACACACAAGAATCAGGTCTGAGATCACCTCAGATGAAGTTTTTTTGGAGATCCCTCCAAGTGAACTGTTGATCTCAGAACCCTAACCATGAAGAGACTATGTCAACCAGTGGATTCTGAAGAGATTTCATCGCGATTGGAACAGTGAGATCGGCAGCAATTTAGAATGTTGAACTATCAAAACTGCTTGAACAGGGCCTTCGGAGCATGCCTCACATCAGGAACCTGGGGCGGGTGGGAGACTGGGTGGGGGCTTCTCCCTTTGTTTCTCCCCTCACCCCAAATACAGGGGAAAATGATGATATTAGTGTGGAAACAATGGTCTTACCCACTTTTCTGTAGCCCTTGACCCTTTGTACCCTAATCAACTAGGTAAGATTATAATAAAAAAAAGTAAAAGAAGTCACAAAAAAGTTCAGCAAACAAAAAGACCATTGATAATCAAATGAAAATATGACTATCTCACTCATATAAAGTAAATTTTAGGATAAACACAATTCACCAAAATACAGTACTATATCCTTGATAAGCATGGGTTTGAGAAAGATATAAAACATTTGTAAAACTAAATTTGCAGCCATATGGATAGGAATATGCATTTCTTTTATTCTTTCCTTTTGTTTTTCCTTTTTAAACTAAGCTTCCACAAATAAGGGAAAACATAGTATTTGTCTTTCTGTGTCAATCTTATATTACTCGTATGATATCTTCTAATTGCATCCATTTTAGTACAAATGGTATAATTTCTTTTTGTAGCTGACTGTATTTCCATTATTTATATAACATATTATATCACTTAAATTGCGTATCACATTCTCTTTACTCATTCCTCTGATGATGGACACCTTGGTTGACTCCATATTTTACGTCTTATGAATACTGCTGCTAGGAACACTGTAGTACAGTGATCTCGTTGATACAATACATTCATGTTTTTGAGGTGTACATCCAGAAGGAGGATTGCTGGATCATATGGCAAGTCTATTTGTAGTTTTTAAAGAAACCTCCATGCTGTTTTCCAGAGTGGCTCTACTAATTGACATTCCTACTAATGGTGTGTAAGATTTTTGCTTTCCCCACATCCTCACCAGAATTTGTCTGTCTTTTGGATTATAGCAGGGTGAGGTGACATCACAGTAGTTTTTATTTTCATTTTCCTGATAGCTAGTGAGGTTGAACATTTTTTAAATATATTTTTTGCCCATTTGCATTTTCCTTTTTGAAGCTGTCTATTGATATCTTTCATCTACTTCTTGATTATTTATTGTTGTTGAGGTGGTTTTTTTGTTTTTGTTTCATGATACATTCTGGATATTGATTTTTTGTCAGATAGGTAATTTGAAATTAAAAAAAATTAAATGCAGAGAGAAGGACAGAGAGATATCAATAGAAATACTTTAAAGTGCTGATTCAGTCTGCCAAATGGCGACAATATCTAGGTCTGGGCTAATTCAAAGCCAGGAGCCAGAAACACTACCTGGTTTGAGAGGAAGGGACCCAAATAATTGGGTAATTTTATGCTTATAACTCCAGGCACATCTGCAGCAAACTAGTTCAGAAATGTTATTGCCAGGACTTGACCTGGCATTTCAGTATAGGATATGAACATCCCAATCAGCAGCTTAACCCACTGAGCAACAATACTGGCCTGTTGAGGTCTTTTAATATAACAGTGTAGTTGTTTTATTTTTTCCTGCATGAGTCTAGCAAGTTATGAACAGTACCTAAATATATTTTTAAAGGTTTATTTATTTTTATTGGCCAGGTACAGAGAGAAGGAGAGGCAGAAGGATCTTCCATCCATTGATTCACTCTCCAATGGCTGCAGTGGCTAGTACTGAGCTGATCTGAAGCCAACAGCTAGGATCTGGGAGCCAGGACGACAGAGCCAGGAGCTTCTTCCTGGTCTCCCATGTGGGAACAGAGTCTCAAAGCTCTTGGCTGTCCTCTGTTGCTTTCCCTGGTCATAAGCAGGAAGCTAAAAGGGAAGTCGAGTAGCCAGGATATGAACTTGTGTCCATATGAGATGACAGCATTTGCAGGTGAATGATTAGCCAGCTGAGCCATTGTGCTGGCCCCTAATTTTTTAAATTTATATTGTCATCATTTTTTAATAGGATACCCCACCTCCACCTCACTTTCTTCACTCTCCATTACCCCTCACTCAAAGGAGTGGCAGCCATTCCTTGAGAGTACACAGGAGTCAAAGATAATAATTGCAATAATTTATATGTTCAATCAAAATCTAAGATAGTGATTGCCACAAGCTGGGAAAGTGGGTGAAGCAGTATTGAGAAGGTGCGCTAACAGACACTGAAGCAGAACCGGATATGTTGCAGGTTCTTGCGCTTTGAAGGATAGTATGGTTACTATGGCTCACAATGATATCTAATATCTGTGTAAAGAAATGAAAGAGAGAAGCTTACAGGTTACAAAGACAGGGGAACCATAAGGAGACAGAAAGGACAATTGCCTAGTGTAAGGAAATAGATACAGAACAGAGAAAGAGAAGAGGTTGGAATCCATAGCTGTTTAGATTTATTAGAGATAAATTCAAAGAAGGTGGCCATCTGCCTGGGCATAGATGGAGTGACCATGTGGCAGAGACCCAGTCCTTCAGCAGCCTAGCATTTTTATAGTTGGGATTTGGGGGTGTTCTTAGGGGTATGGGAACTCTAAGAAAATGCATACCAGGGCCAGCTTTTTGTGGGCATTTCAACCATGGTAGGTCTTGTTCCCTGGGGGCAAGAAAACATAGAGACTGGGGTTGGGGGCAAATTAAATTGGTTTTTGAAATGCAGTAATAAGATTCCCTGGTGGGAGACTGTATTTACCAACACAAAAGCTTAAGTCACAAACTTGTGTTTTGTTTCCTTCTCCTGGTATGATTGTTTTAAGTCATTTGTGTCTTGAAAATTTGAATTTTACCTCTTAAAATGTGCAGATATAACACATTTATGCTTTTAAAAGTATACACATGCCAATGATCCTTATTCTCTGGTGTTTTTTTCTGTTTGCTTTTGTTTGATGATTTTTCACAGAAAGAGCAATTGATGCTGTTTTTGGACTATTGTTCTTTATTGAGTCACAGAAGGAGTGTTGATTTTCCCAAGTACCAGGAGCTCTTAAAACAATGACATATGTTGTGTCACAGAATGGGGCTGCCAGATGGGCTCTTTTTTTTTTTTTTTAATAGGCTGATGGGGACTTCATCTTTTAGTTTATAGAAGTAAAGAATGGGAGACAATCACACCTTTTTGTATCATCTTTTGGCAAAGGGGTGCAACTAGAGTGGAGTGTGGAGGAGCCCACCCCAGTGAACCATATTCCTGTGTGTGCACACCCCACACCAGTTCTTTCTCACTTTCTTAACTGAAGAAACTATTGTATTTCACTTAGTAGAGAAGTGGTCTCAAAGACAATGAACAAGTTTTCATGTTATGAGAGGAAAAGTCAACCATGATTGCTTCTCTTTTGTGTGGCAGGAATGAAGTGTGTGTGTGTGTGTGTGAACCCTAATTACTTCTATTGTGTGTTAAGAATAAAGTGTGTGTGTGTGTGTGTGTGTGTGTAAAACAGAAACAGAGAGAGGAGAAATATTGAAAAAGGAAAGGGAGCATTATATGCTAATGATCAGATTCTTAGTAATAGCTGATTAAATCCGTGAAGCTAGTCAATGAGATAAAGGTGAACTAAAGAATGATACCTGGATCCTCCCTCTGAGCAGGTAAAATTTTTCTGGAATTTTTCTGGAGTCCAGTTGTGATGCATCCAGGGTATGTAGAAGTGTAGCCACACCTAACTTTACTAGGGTAGACAAGTAAGGCTGTCTGCTCTCTGTAAGCAGTTCCCTGTACAGTACTAGACTCCAATTGTAGCTACAGAGCCCTGGAGGGCATGATTTTGCTATTTGACAACAGAATACTACTCAGAAAGGCCCAGGCTTCAGCTATGTTCAGAGCATCAAGTCTCTTGTTCCACTGTCTGGTTAAGACCTGGCAGGTGACTAGAATCTTATTGAGCAAAAATTGCCTCAAATGAAAGGATGCCATATGCTTCATGGGCTTTGCAGAGGATGGGCTGACCTTGTTTGGCAAGGAGGAACCCCCTTATAAATGACGTTTGGAAGGATAGCAGTGTAATCATACAGTTATGGAGGCTATGCCTTTTATTAATTGCACAACACTTAACACACTCTCCTATGAGGATATTCATTATGTTTCAGGTAAAAGTCCTGCTATATTAGGTACTTGCATGCACCAGAGCAGTGGGGCCCTAACAGGTGTGATTAGGAGGGAGAGCATACTAATCTGTGTGGTTTCTGCAGCCCCACTGATGTCACTACATCCAGTTTCATATACAACACGAAGCATTGGCATGATTGGTGCAATGTGATGACTTACACAGGCATGTATTGCAACATGCTCTCATGCATTGATTGTGAAAAATAATCGGCAGCCTAGAGCTCACCATCAGTTTTTTGATTGATAGGCTTGTATCTTACATGTTTAATATTATTTAAATATGAGTTATAAAAGACTGTTATAGAAAATGAAATGACCTGGAAGGATAGTGACTCAACAGAAACATATAGAATGGGTTTTAATTCTGCTCTGTAATGTGTTTTCTGCCATTGTTTCCAGGTCAGATGAGGGAGAGGAATACAAATTCCTTGGGAGAGTCAGGGCATGCAAAATTAACCAGTATTTCTTGAGTGTTTCTTTATCTGTAAAATGACAACAATGAAAACTTCTGCCTCATAATATGTGAGGAGTACTAGAGAGAAAGCTCATGCCCGTTTTTTAGCACATGCTTGTCATATTTTAAATGTCCAATAAGTAGTAACTATCTATACCTTTTATTTTAAAATTATTATTCATGTAAAGAGAATCAAATATTTCATATATATAATTCTAAGAACATAACCATATTCTCCTCCCTCCCTCCCCCAGCTCTTCCCCTAATTTCAATGTAATTTTTTTAAAAGCTGGTCATAGACATTGGAGAGACGAAAGCCTTGATCCATTCCACATTTTGCTGCTTACTGCTCATGTGACCCTCGTAAGTGATATGCACAAGCACTGATTCCTTAAAGAGATGTGAAAAGGACTAAACAGACTGATAAGAATTATTATATGAGAATAATACTTGTATGCATTTAATAATGGGATTATAAGGGTTGAATAGATGTAAAATATGAGATGTCTTGCTTTCAAATAAATAGCAAATAAGGGAAAACTACTATTAGCTATTGCTAGAAATTAACCCTGATATCCATGTTGTAAGCCCAAGAGCTGCTATGGAAGAAAGTAATTTCTAGTAGGGCTTTTTAAAGCAATTAGTACTCATCTATATGAAATAATATAGGATCTGGTAGCTTGAGAACATTCATTGCTAGTTTGATCAAGGAGACACACCTTCTGTGTGACATAAGGACATTGGTTGACCTCCCTTTGCCTAGAGACATAGACATATGTCTTCTGCCTAGCTTCAAAACCTCACCCCTTATAATGTCCTTTTGAAGTTGGCATATGTTTTTACGGAGTGCACAGTACAGCCAGAGGCACATCTGGCTCTTTGTTTAAAAAGAAAGAAAAAAAATGGCCAAGCTACTACTACTATAGTGGTTGCTGATCTCATGAATGCAACCAAGTCTGTTTGCTAGGGAGCTTTCATCTTTGCAGGTATATGTATATGCATGCAAGTTATAAGCACATATATATGTAAATATACATATAGATACTTACAATATGAATGTGCATATAATATATACACACAAATATATGTCCTCTGAAACTGTTCATTAAATGCAATTAGCAATGAGGTTCTAATTCTTCAATATCCCATGTAATACATGCATAGTAAGTTAAAAATACAAAATATAATAATACATTTAAAATAATTCCCCATGATATTATTTAAATAAATTTAAAATTATGTGTCTATAAATAAAGATTATTGTAGCATAATTAAGTGTTTGGAACTTAATCTCTTGTAGCCTTGAATAGCATTAAGGCTTTATTCTATGAATATCCTCAAAAGTAAAATACAGAGTAAAAAAGACTGCTTTACGGACACTTAAGCCTATTTCCCACCCCCACCCACCTCACAGGAAAGTACTTTTGCAAATGTAAATGTAAATTCTAGTGCAATGATTATCAAAAAATTTAAAAATTATGACCAAATGGTAAAATATTCAGCTTAGAAAAGGACCGTATTTCTAGATTTTATATTAGAAACCGTAAATATTGGCACCATTGTTGTACAGCAACAATTTCCTAATTAGAAATTTACATGATGTTTTTCTTATCCAGATATTTCACCATCTGATAGAGGCCCAGGCCCGTGGAGTTGATTAGCCTAAGAACTGTGACAAAAAACAGGTTTATTTTCTTCACTGACTTTTTATTTTTAACCAGTAGAAAATGATTCAAGACTTTCTTTTCTCATCCTCATTTTTTAAAAAAGGGAAGAATGAGAAAAGAGACATCTGTTGTTCAGTTATATAGAAACATTTTAAGATTCTTCTTCTCTAGAACAATTCAGAATCCTTCTTTGTTATTCTTGTTTCAGCCTGACTTCCACCTTAGATTTAGAAAGTACACATATTCAACCAGCAGCTGTTAACTCTGAAGCGTATTCAGGTTAAAATACACCTTTTAAATCTTTAAAAATATATTTGGGAGACCTGGAAGAGCTCCTGGCTCCTGGCTTCAGATTGGTGCATCGCCAGTCGTTTTGGTCTCATCAGACGGAGGGTCTTTCTTTCTGTCTCTCCTCGTCTCTGTATATCTGACTTTGCGATAAAAATAAGTGAATCTTAAAAAGAAACCACTCAAGGAACACCCTAGGAATATTTTTTAAAAATATGTTTTTAAGTCTGCATTATCCAGTTGCTCATGGAAAAACCACTTTCAGTAAACATTTTAATTTCAGATTTTGATTACTGCAAGCAAAGCGCTATCTTTGGAATGTGCACCATATTTATTTAGCTCCTCATAAAACAATCCACTGGAAGTGAGAAGTGCTAGCCAACGTTAGTACCCAAAGGTTTTAGCAGAGCAAAATGTCCTCTTAATAGGGTTATGAAAGACAAAGTGCTTCGGTTATTTACTGAAGTTCAACTTTAAAACAAGCTGTTTCTCTTATGTACAAAGCCAGCCATTCACAGATCCCAGCTGAAATATATATATATACACACACACACACACAAATATACATATATATGTATGTATGTTGTTGGACGGTTTCAAAGATATGGAATTTGAAAATTCCTTAATGAGATTTGAGATTTTAGTTATACAGTGGGTTCTGTTTGTAACCAGAATGCATGTATTTGGCAGTTGCTTTATTTAGTTATGCTCATTTCACACTGTGAATAACCAATGGAAATTGTAATGTGCTAGCACTATAATAGCTTTTTTTTCTTTTGAAAACAGAAAGCAAAGAACTCAGAAGAGATTTATGGAGAGTGGCCCAAATTGAAACCTATTTGGAAGCACCTTGCTATTTGCACAACTAAACATCTTTGTGTTTTACTTTAAATGAAGGAATACATAGATAGATAGCTACAAGTCTGAAACACACATTAGGATATGTTTCTATAAAAACACATTACACAATCAGCATTCATACAGGGCTGCTAGCTCTGGAGGACTTGCATGCCCATGGGTCATGCCTGGAGGACAGACTGTGTATAAATACCAACTGCCAGTTCACAGTTTGTGGAAATATAAAGTCTGTTAGGCCAAGATAACGTGTATATAGTGTGATATGGCAGCATCTGACTATGTTCTGTGTGGACCTCAGTATACTTTGGGCTTGGTATTATTTCATTTTGCACTGATTGGTCAAAAAAAAATCTCTAAGATTTGTAGGTGGCCTCAGCATCTAATAGTTTTTGGGTTAGAGTAGTTATCCAAAAAATATCATTGGAAAATGATAAGTCTTATTGCATTTAACTACTCTGACTTGAATATGTGTACCTTTATTCATTGTGACTATTGTCTTGTAACCCAATAGACATGTTACCATTTTTGAGTGAGATCAAACTAACTTTCCAATGTGTTCACTTCATTCTGTCTCTCCACTTCATTCCAGCTCTCTCATATGTGTTCCCTATGGTCTTTCCAGTTACTTGCCTATCTGCATTAATTCAAATGAAATCATTCCCTAAACATCTTAAACTCTCTCACATCTGTCTCACCTTTTTCTCCCCTGGAAGATGAGCCCCACTACATTTCCAGCTGATAGCCACTTTGGAGGTGCAATGGAAGACATAGCTTTACCTCTGCACATCCTGCTTCTGCCTTTGAGACACTAACCACTTTATGTATCTCTTTGTTGGAGGAATTTTTAGTTCTTGTTTTTTATGATGTAACTGTATGAGACCTAACACGTTCCTCTTATTACCTACTTCTTTAAGGGCAAGAGTTGATAACTTATTCAACTTTGTGGACCAGATAAAACTCTTTTGTAAGTCTGCTTTGTCCATGAAGACCAGCTAGTTTTACTTCTGTACCTGATGTCATCCTCTGCTTCCAATCAGCTCTTTTTATCACAATTAAAATTATGTAAAATGATACAAATGACTGAGTCATATGTGGTTATTACTGTCTTTCTTGGAAGATTATAAGCTCTACTAGGACCTTTATTCACAGCCAGGTCTTAAAGGACAGTGTCCTGTCCTTACATTCAAGTGTATAGTTAGAAAGGTGATTGAACTATAGATCAATAGGAAGATCAATAGATTGATGAAGCACAAACACATGCACATGTCCTTGTACTTACATGGTCATACTATTCTCCACTCCAAAAGACCATTAAAGATGGAGAATTACCTCAAAACCATTTTATCTATTTTTTGTTTAAAGGCAAAAACCCTTAATTCGATATTTAATTCAACATTTAATTAGTTAGTTAAATTTATTTAAAAGTAAGAGAGAGATGGAAATTTCCCACTCACTTATTTACTCCCCAAATGCCCAAAGAGCCAGTACTGGGCCAAGTTGAAGCCAGTAGCCAGGAACCCAATCTAGACTTTCCATATTGGTGGCCACGAGCCAATTACATGAGTGATCACTACTATCCCCAGGGTGTGCTGTAGCAGGAACCGACTTTTTGGAGTGTAGTCAAGGCTGAAAGCCAGGCATCTGAAATGGGATATGAGTATCTCAGGGAACAATGTAACCACTCTGCCAAACACCTGTTGTAATTTTTGCATCCACTGTACGTGCAATACGTTCCTTTGTAGTCATACCCACTTTTCTTATGGTGCATATTGTTCCTCAACTCATTGTCTATTTGTAGGACAGTCCTGTAGGTGGCCCTCAAATGGAATGACGTAATTAATCCCCCCCACCTCATTCTTGCTGATATTGTTTAAAGAGTCACTGTTAACCAGGCTAGGAATGCGATATCCTGGCATAAGGAGGAAAACCTGAAATAGTCAAAGATTTGTCCCTGACCCTTCTTGGGAATGAAAATTCTTAAATTAGGGAGGACTGACCTGAGGCAACCAGTCTTTATTTTTCACTGCCCTGAAAGCAATGTGGCCTTTAAAACTTATTTTATTGAGTCATGTATACATTTAGGGTGTATGTATACATTTAGGGTGTAGAACAAAGGAAAGTCAGACTGTAGGGTTAGCTCAGCTATGATGAAAATGAATTGCACTCAGTTGAAATTCCATTTACCCCAGGAAAGATTTTTTTTGAACCTTAGGAGACTGGTTCACAATGGTTTCTAGGCTTCTTTTGCTCCTTTCTGCCTGTTCAAAACAAATCTATTTTATGTAATTTCTTGTACTCCATGTAACCAGCTTTAGAGAAGCTGCTAATCTGTGCCTTGCAGTAATTCATCTGTGGAATTATGATTTCTGAATCTTTATCTCCTGTCAGGATTTCTCTTTAATTCCAAAGGTCCACCAGAGTTTGAGATGTCTTCACCAAGATATCCTATGTTAGTGACTTTACTTTTTCATCAAATAATTTCATTTTCTTGTTTCTACTGCTTATGCCTCTAAATCACATTCCTTTCAGTTAAGTGTATCCATAAGGCTTGGAGCCAAAGAGTGTTGTTGAAAGTTCTGTGTATCATTTTCAGGTCTCACTCATTTCTCTTTCACTCTTACCTCCCTATCTGCCAGAGAACTCTGTGGGCCTAGGGCATGACTAGATCATAGAAAGAAGTCTGAGTCCCTGAGTGACTGTGTGGAGTGGAGATTTTCTCCTTCCCTCCTCTCCCCTCCATCTCTCCCTCTCCTCTCCCTCCCCTTTCCGTCCACCAGTGTGGAAGACCTAGAAGAGGCTCCTGGCTCTTGGTTTCAGAGCAGCTCAGCTCAACCCACTGTGATCACTTGAGTGAACCAGTGGATGGAGAATGTTTCTGTATTTCCTGCTCTCCGTAAATCTGTCTTTCCAATAAAAATAAATATATTTTTTAAAAAGTTGAACACAGGATCTTGAAAGGATATTGGCATTTCATTATTCTTTACATTATTATTAACAATAGCAGCAATGTACATGACCACCACTGGATTTTAAAAAATGTGGTGTTAAGTGTGCCCCTTGAACCAGTCCATCAGATGCTTGAAGACCCCACAACTCACACACTCTCAGCAGACTGAGAGTACTAGCTGCAAGCCAACTCCATGCGTGGGATTGTGACTGCCTCACTTGCCAAGCATGGCTGGGGATAAGCAGTGCCTCCCTGTGCTTCCTTCCTCATTAGTTGCTTGTAGCCAAGTATATCCCCTTCCTCAGTCAATTGGTTTGATCCTCAGAATCCGTTCCTGAAAAACGTGTTTACTCCTTTGACAATATGGTGATTGTTACTTAATTTCCTTGTTTGCTATCTTTAGAGGGGTTTTGTGTGGTTGCCTAGGTTGAGTTTGATGAAGTGTGTATTGCGTCACTGCACTTGCCTTGTATTCCCTGTGTCCCGATGTTTCTTGGCATGGTTGTCATGGTTGTCACACCTTGGGTTCTGGACTCCTCAGAGGGATCATACACAATGTGACATATACATATGTTGGGATATTATTAAATTTTAACATATGTGACAGTATAGATATAACTTGAGGACATTATACTAATGAGATAAGGTAGTCATGAAAGGATAAACACTGCACAAACCTACTTACATAAGACAGTTCAAACAGACTCATAGAAATGGGAGAGCTGGGGCCCGGCGGCGTGGCCTAGCGGCTAAGGTCCTCGCCTTGAACGCACCGGGATCCCATGTGGGCGCCGGTTCTAATCCCGGCAGCTCCACTTCCCATCCAGCTCCCTGCTTGTGGCCTGGGAAAGCAGTTCGAGGACGGCCCAAAGCTTTGGGACCCTGCATCCATATGGGAGACCTGGAAGAGGTTCCTGGTTCCCAGCATCGGATTGGCGCACACCGGCCCGTTGCGGCTCACTTGGGGAGTGAAACATCGGATGGAGGATCTTCCTCTCTGTCTCTCCTCCTCTCTGTATATCCGGCTTTCCAATAATAGTAAATCTTTAAAAAAAAAAAAAAAAGAAATGGGAGAGCTGAAAGAAGAGAGGTATTAGTAAACTGGCACAGAACTTAGCAACAGCTAAATAGAGAAGTTCTTGAGATCTGCTGTATGATACTGTTCCTGCAGTTACCAATAATGCATTGCACACTTAAAATTTGTTGAGAGTAGATATTAAGTTAAATATTCTTAACACAATATGAAAGAACCTTACATTTCTTTAGCATGATATGCATCTGAACCCCTTCATAATCTACCCTGTTCCTAGCCATCTGTCTCCTACATTTCCAATGACAAATTTATGGCTCTAGGAAGTGAAATATAAGACATCAGAAGTTTTCTTTTTTCTTTTTCCAAATGGAGTACAATTGTTCACACTTTAAATTTCTGCATATGATATTTATTTGGCCAAAAATACCCCTTCTTTCTATGTTCTGTTTGACACAGTTTGATTTCCTACATCTCATGACTATTTCTGTCAAAATATTGGCTTGCCAAGCACCAAACTCATTGTGAGATTCCTTTCTCATACTCTGCTGTCTAAAACCTACTGGTCCAGAAATGTTCACATTTCCTAGAAAATTTTCCTGATCCTATCCATCATGCTCACCTAACAATACATATATATGTTTGGTATTTCTTAGATGAGTAAGTTCACATTGCTTATTCAAGTCAATTGTCAAATCCTGTGTCCAGGATAATGTCTTATACTTCGTGTGTGCATGTGTGTATATTGCCCTTCAAATAGAAAGCATTTGGCATATACACGAAGAATCCTTAGTTGATAGTGCTTTTCAAAACTGAATAGTAACAGAAAACCTCTTTGACTTTGAAAGCTCCTGCTTGCCTCAGTTATATTTATCTAGGAAAACTGCAGTTGGCTATCCTCATTTAATGTAAAATGTCTAGCAACTATTTCTACCTGAAGATTGAAATAACTCTAAATCTCTTGGTACACTGAAACAGAAATTTTAACCAATGCAGAATAAAACTGTAATGAAGGGTGGAAATATATTGAGTTCATATTCTAAAAAATTTTTAAATCATATTATATGATGCTTAATGTTCAGTGGTAGTTTTTGGCATGCATCTTAATGCACTTCTAAAGAACTCACAGAAATCTACTCCAGTGTTATTGCTTCCTTGACCTTATAGATTTCTCTACATGAAATTATCCCACACTTTAGCTCTACTCATTATATTTGGCTGCTCTGGATGGGACTTGGGTAAGAATGTTTTGAGAATTAGTAGTAGTAGCAACTGAATCTTGAGGCTTTTGATGTACACAGAGTATGATGGTTGAGGCAGTGGAGGCAGCAATGAGAAGTTCCTTGTTGCAGATCAAGATTTTCTGTGTGACTTAAAGTAACATTTTATTCCACTGGAATGAATAGAAGAGAACTGAATGAGCTGATGCTCCATCCACAGCCAGGGGTTCAGAATTTGCAATTCTACAGTAATTTTTTGAATGCTTGAAAAAGCTGCATACATGCACAGTGATTTATTGTTTTATATCATCCAAATCTTAAGGACACCAATAAATATTTAAGTACTTGCCTATTTTCAAGGCTTGTAGAAATGATGATTCTATATTTATCTCAATGTATAATTAACAATAATTTATAAGTAATGGGTTTCATGTTCTGAAGACAAATTACTGGCCTTTCTTTTCTTTTTCTTCTTCTTCATTATTTTTCAAACAAGTATTGGCTAGCAGTTGGGGTTCTGCACTGTGATTTTCCTGACACCCAATTTGGCATCTTAAACTGTCAGAATGAACTCATGGCTGCAGGTGAGGAATAAGCAGGAGCACATGAACCCTCAAGCAAAAGAGATGAAATTTTCATCTGAACGTCCTAAAGAATAAAAATGATGGAGATAAAAACAGAAAATATATGACACGGACAAAGTTGTTTCTAACTAGAACATTTTTCAAAGTTTTCTAGGGGCATCAATTGCTCTCTGAGCAAATCGTTTAGTACAGAGTGAGAGCATTTGCAAATGATCCTCTTCTGCCTGCAATTAGATTAGTCATGCACTTGTAGGTTGGGATTTATGGTCATTTGTATTCCAGAAGAATCCTTGTGGTGTGCTTTTCCAAAACCTCTAAAGCATACACCAAAGATGGCACATATTTGGAACAAATGTATAAAGAAAACCTCATTCTTTTTTTAGCTTTCAAAAGTTTATTTCATCAAAATAAAGGAAAATAGAAACACTGTAATAGAAACACCTCAAACTCCAAACATATTGTTTGTTATTATAGCCATTATGAATGTTGTAGTCATTCAGTCTCTCCCATGTGTATTTCTGTATTTGCTTTTTCACTTATCTATTTTATAAATATTTGGAGAGAAGAACGTGTCTTCTGCATTTCAGGTACATAGCACATCATTATTACTGTTAAAATCCTCACCATCATCATTTGCACACAGTAGGTTCTTAGTACATAATTCATCAGATGTTTAAAAATTGACTTGGGGCATATTGTGAGAAAAGTGCTGTGTACATTGAGAAACTGAAACCTGAAACAGGTAATTAGTAGTGTAGCCTAGTGAAATGTGTGTATGATGTTGGCCTGTTTTTGCATAAGAAGGATCAGGAAGGCTCTGAAATCTGGTTCACCTGTCACATTGCACCAAACTGATTAGCAAAGACTGTGCAGTCCCTCAGATGGTCATGGCTATGAATTATGGGTTGTCGTGAATAGCCTTGTTATGAGTATGCAGGCCTGAAGCTGATTCATCTGACCAAAGGCTACTGTCTCAAGGTGTCCACTCGTTCTGCTGTTCAAGCCCAGGGCATAGGATTTATCCTTTACACGTCATCTGTTTTTCCAAATTGTTTTTCATCTTTCTTAAAACATAAAACTAAGTGAGGATATCTAAGTATTTTAAAGCCAATAAGTTAATCTCAGATTGAGATATTCAAATAAATCCAATAAAGTTGTCCAAGACTGTGTGGAATGCCACCTAGCTAGGGCAAAGAACATTTCTTAGCATATTGCTGGCTCTTTTCTGTGTACCAACATTGGGGAAACTGCATATTAATATGATAACAATGCCATGATGGGCATATGTATCAAGTTCAGAAGTAGCACAAAGGACAGTCTTTATGTGTTAAGTATATTTACATGTTGGAGAAAATTGCTATAATGACAGCGTTATAGAAGAATAAAAATATTTTATGGATGTAATAAACTAGTACACATTAGAGCCTGACAAAATAATATATCTTATTGGTTTTGACACCTCTGCTCTCAAATCGTTTAGAAGTTCTGATGAAAGTTTCAAATGTTTATTATGACTATTAATTAAAAGAAAGCCAACCATTAAGTACAGGTAGCATTAAATGCTATATAAAATATCCACATTTAAGATTAAGATGGATTTGCTTTATCTCTGTCAATTATTAAAAATTAAAATTTGTTCATGTAAGGCATCTATTTGTGAGAGATATGTAGGAAATCTAGGTAAAAATTCGAAAAGAGATTGTCCACTTTTGTATCTTATACCACTCAGGCATTGGGGAATAATTATACAAACAGGAACATTTATGGAGCTGGCACCTTTATGTCCTGGTTTCTGTATAAATGCTTTCTATCCTGTTTATCAAGTGTGCTCCATGGATCAATTACAGCAGCGTCACCTGGGAGCCTGTTAGAAAGGTAGACTCTGGTCCTGCAGCATCAGAATCTGCACGGTAAGAATCTCTCCGTGTTGCCTATGCCCACAGCAGCCTGAGAAGCATTGCTTTCACATTTCCCTCTAGTTCCTCATCACAACCCTCTAAGGTCAGAGATGTTAAGTCATTGTGCAGGGTCACTAAGCCAGTAAGAGGAGCATTTCTCTGTACTCAGTAATCAGTCATGTTTCCACGGCAATCACATCCTTTCAATTATTCAAATTCTGCATCTTAATTGTCCAGCTCAAATTCCACAACCACAGTGAAGTCTTCCTCTATGTCTCCTGTTGCTAGCAATTGTCTCATGCTTTATCATCCCACAGTACTTTGATTCTTTGTGCTTCTTCATAAAACATTGTTTTGTTTCAAATCATTACTGTTCATATCTGCAAGGAAGAAACCATCTTTTCTGGCCTGCAGAGTCTGTGGCATCCAAGCCTAGCAACTACCACATAATATGTGCTTAATGGATGCTTGAATAAAGTAATGGCTGCCTTTGCCCTTTAAATAAAGTCATTGTACAGTTCATTAGGACAAGTAAATCCAGTTTAGTATATTAACAGCTGATAATTGCTTCAAGGTTATTACTGCCTGGCTTACATTAATATTAATAATGATAATTCCTATCATATGTATAGCATTTTATAACTTAAAAAGTACTTCTACACTTATAACGTTTAATCCTCATTACATTCCTGTGGGATAAAGATTCTGTTATCCCCATTTTACAGGTAAAGAAATTCATGCCTACAGAAATTAAAAGTCTTAACTCCAGTATCACAGAGGTTTCTAATTTGGTCTGTCATCTTTCTGAAGTGAAATCTATATTACATAGAATCAAGACCTTTGTGGAGGAAAGCATTCATATAGAGGATACATTGATGTTGAGATCTCCCTCAGCGTTGGTGCTGTGGCTCAGTGCATTAAGCCAGTCCCTGTAGCACGAGTGTCTCAGGTGGGCATCAGGTAGAATCCTGGCTACTGCACTTCTAAGGTGCCTGGAAAACCAGTGGAAAATGGCCCAAGTACTTGAGCCCTTGTACCCATGTGGGAAACCTAAATGAAGCTGCTGGTTGTGGCATGGCCCTGCCTTGTGTGTTGGCAGCCATTTGGGGAATGAACCAACAGATGAAAGTTTTCCTTTTTCCTTTTTCTGTTTCTTTCTATCTTGCACTGCCTCTCACACGCTGTAACTCGGCATTTCAAATAAATATTCTTTTTCATTAAAAAAGCTATTCTCCCTCAAACGAAGGCGTTAAAGTTATAGCTGTGAGAAAAGAAAATGGACAAGATTTGGTAACAATTCACCAAGGCAATTGAGAGGATGCAGATAAAAATAGGTTTTTAAAGGAAATCTAAAATATGGAGCTGTGGTGCCTGGATGAATATGGTGCTATTGGTTAAACAGACAACCTGTATGGTATGCCTGGCAGAGATGGTGATGTAGGGATACTGAGATGTTGAAGCTCACAGAATTCTGTGTTTCCTGCTTCTAGGGTTATGGGTACTTAATTTGAAAATTAAGATGAGTTGTTGTAAGCTTCTATGACTTAGTTGTTGTTAGTCACTATGATATAGTTACTAATTGACTGCTCTGTATCATAGGTATTTTAGAATAGCCAATTGACTGACCCAGAAAGAAATTCATGGCTTCTTTCTGTTTGCCCTGCTGTTGCAAATGGTCAGATGTACAAAAAGGGCATCCTGCAGTTTGATGTTTTTTCACTGATCCAAAAATAGAATTTCAAAGGGCTTCTTGTTTATGGCACAGAGAAAGACTTGATATCTGAAGTTACAAGTTCTGAGCTGTAATCTTGATTCTTCTCTAGTTTGGGTTGACTCAATTTATTAATCTATCAAAGAGGCGAGTAATACTGTGTGACTTAGGTGATTGTGAAGAGTCAATGAGTAAAAGCACAATGTACACTGTAATGTGCTGTTCAGACAATTAGCATTGAAGTAGGAAGCTTCTGCACAGTAAAGAAAGCAATTTACAGAGTGAAGAGGCAACCCACAAATTAGTGGAAAATATTTATAGTCATGCATCACATGAAGAGTTGATACCCTAATCTAAGAAAGCTCAAATGATTCAATAACAAGAGAACAAATAACATTTAGGAAACTGGTTAATGATTTGAATATGTATTTCAGAGAAGATAATATATAAATGATCAACTGAGATGGAAAAAATACTCAACATCCATAATTAACAGAAAAATGCAAATTAAAATGGATATGTGACCTCATGCCTATTAGATTAACTATTATGAAAATGATAAAAGATAACAAGTCCTGATGAGAACATGGAGCGAGGAAAGCCTTCTACTGTAAACTGCTGGAAGAAAAGAAGATCAGCACAGTCTTTGCAGATCACAGTATGGAGTTTCCTCAAGAAGCACAGAATAGAACTAATATATGATACCGTAAATTTACTTCTGAATATGTCTGATAGCCAAAGAAATCAACCAGTATACATGAAAGATGTCCATACTCCCATTTTCATTGTGTTATTTATAATAGTCAACATAGGGAAGTAAAGTATCTATCAACAGATAAATGAATTTTATTTATTTATATAAAAGTAACAAATTTTGTGTGTTTCATATGTGCTTTTTAAAAAGTTTCATTTATTTTGAAAGACTTAGAGAGAAAGAGAGAGAGGGAGCCAGAGAGACAGATTTTCCATCCTCTGATTCATTCCCCATATGGCCATAAAGATGAAGGATTGACAGCCAGGAGCCAGGAGCTTCATCCTGTTCTTCTATATGGGCCTCAGGGGACCACACACTTGGGCCTTCTTCTGTTGTATTTTCCAGGCAATTGGTAGGGAACTGGATAGGAAGTGGGGCCTTGCAACATGAACTGACACTCATAGGATACTAGTATCTCAGGTGGCAGCTTTATTTGCTATGCCACAATGCTGAACTCTCCTATATAACAGTTTTAAGAGCATAATGATATTTCCTACCCTATACTCTCATTTTCCCTCATTCCTACTTTTTCTTTTTTTCTTATTTTTCTTTAAACTTTTAAAATGACATACTTTCAATTTACTTTATAATCAGAGCTTTATCCTTCTACTAAATACAGAATTTGACAAGAAGAAAGAAAAACACTGTTCCCCACGAGAATAAACGTTAACGAAATATCAAACTGTCAATTTCACACACATAGATAAACAATAGAATACTATTCAGCATTTAAAAGGCAGAAAATTATGTCATTTGTGATAACATGAATAGCACCACAGGGTATTATTACATTAAATAAAATAAGAACACAGAGACAAATTCTGTAAGATTTCATGTATATGTGGGATTTGAAAAAGCTACATTCACAAAAGTAGAAAGTATTATGAGAGGTTGACATTAGTGGGTGGTGGGATGGGTGGAGAAAGAAGGTGTTGGAGTAGATATTGGTCACAGTGCCATTTAGACATTTAGACAGGAGGAAATGGTTCTGGTGATCCGGTATACAGCATGGTGATTACAGTTTACGTTGTATATGTATGAACACCTAAAAGAAGTCATCCTGATATTCTCACTACAAAGAGTGAGTGCTTGAGGAAATCAGTTGCAATTAGACTGATTTGATCATCCTCCACTGTATTTGAGAGGTTTTGTTTTTTTATGTTCCTGGAAAATGTGCTGCAACTTTTAATTCCACTTTCCTTAAGCATCTTGATGTACCCTTAAATACAGTTGATTTTTGCCAATTAAAAATAAAGTGAAAATGCTGATCCACTGCAGTAGCCTAATGGCTAAAGTCCTCTCCTTATATGTGCTAGGATCCCAAATGGACACTGGTTTGTGTCCTGATTACTCCACTTCCCTTCCACTTCCCTTTACTTGCACTGTATTCAGCTAAACATTTTGAGAGTATGATAATTGGTCAGCACAGTGCAGATGTGTATCCCAGATAACTTGGGTATGTCGTGTATTAGCTTCATCCCAGAAACTGCCACCTATTTGTAAATTCTTTTCCCTTATGTAAGCAAAGATTGTCCAGAACCATAAAGTATAATTCACATGTCTTCGTGTGGACGAGACTACAAAAGAAGGCTTTTACAAAAAGACTCGAAATTGACCTAGTCTCAAAAAACTGTGCCAAACTGCCTTGGTTCAGTGTCCCACTCTACTCTGAATGTAGGCACTGTCTTACTAGCCTACAACTTGCCTCTTTTCCCTCAGCTTCTTCCCTGGTGCACAGCTAGGTTGCTTAATCAAGGATGCTTCTAATGTGCTCTTGGCCTAGACGACACAGAGCTGTTGTCTGGTACAGCTTCCTCCAGAGGTTCCTTGCTTGCAGTTTCCACCCCATGCCAGGGAAGACTACGTCTTTGTCATTTTTCTGAGCAGCTGTTGTTCAGCAGAGGGCACAGGCACAATACAGTTTTGTCTTCCTCAGCTAATAACCTGGAGTTTTGGAGATCAGGCAAGCCTTTAACATTTACTGCTGTTCCATTTGTTTGTGCTGTGTGGAAATCGTGCAGTGGCCTGGCCCTCCTCATTGTTTTCAGAGCCTTGACTCTTCTTACCATTCTCATCATCCAAATTTATTTAAAGGATGAAACTATTAGAAACACAATTGGTGAATTAATGTCATAGGGACTGCTGCTGGCAGCTCATCAATTTTTGATATGCCACTCAGACAAATGAAACATAAGCCACCCAGAACAAGGGGACCTTTTGACACTTCAAAGGAAGCCCCTATGGGCGGTTTCCTCTTGAAGCTACACTAAACTGGCTCGATCTCCTCAGCTGGAAGCTGCCAATGTCTCATTAACCCCTAAAAAGGCCCTGCATGAGCTTTTCTTTTCAGCTGTAATTATGCCATGCACTCCTGTTATGCTGCACTGAATCGCAACACTGTCACCAGCACATTATAAACATCCACCCTAATTGAAAAGCAGATTAGACTCTTGTGTTAATTAGCCCAAAAGCCCGCCCACTTGCATGCATTATGATTGCCTCTTAAATACTGAGGATGTTGAAATCCCTCAGAAAGACAAGGCAGACTTAATTGCAATAACCTGCAAATTAAGTTTAATTTACTTTAAATTTACCGGTTTAGCAGGCTCATTTGATGGTGTTAATGTTCTAGCAAATTAATTATCTGAATTAGTCATGCCTGGTGGAGTTTTGCAGCAGAATACATTGTACAGTGGCCTATTAATAACAGACAAACAGGACAGGATTAATGAGAAGATTATGCTAGACTTCTTTAAAAAAGAAGGATTTTGCATGAATTCAAATATAATCACCAAAGTGCAAATACAGACGCAGAATATAAACAATCTGAGATTTATTACACTCAATGACTGCCATCCAGGAGAAACAGTAAAACATGATCAGTGAAATCTTGGAGCAAGGGTCCTGATTCCTTCTACTGCCATATATCTCCTCCCTGCAAATTGTTTCTCGTTGGCAAGCATATGTGAGTGCAATGACCAGCACAACTGAGTGTGTTAGGCTGTGGTCTGTGGAGTTGGAATTAATATTTCAGAAGGGGCTCTGGTTCATTCTATTACCCTCCAGTTTGTAAAGCTTTCAGATGTTTTCTGAAACCCACTTGTAACCATTGCTCTGGCCAGATCTGCCTACTACTAAGCATTAATAATCTAAAATAATTACTGTCTTGCTACTTTTCTTCTCTTTGTCTTGAGAAATGTGGGAAACTTGGCAAGGTATGGGGCTGAAGAGGGGGTTACAGGAAGGTGAGATTGTAAAGGTGAGGGACAGTTAGAGAGCGCTAATGCTTTTGGAAGGTCTTCTAGATTTATTCTTCTATGCAAATAAGTTCATCTCATTCCATTTTGTATTCCCAGAGCCCAAGATAGAGTCTGAAGCACAGTAGGAGCAAATGGGCAAAGCTCAAAATTGGCTCAGAGACAACTCTGGAAGAGTCACTCAACTTTATATTATAGCATATTTCTCCAAACAATCATGATATATCTCTGAACTTGTGTGTGTTTCCATTGTGACAAATAGTTGGCTTCCTCCATTTGCTTCTGAAGAGACACGCGCAGGTTCTTTCTGCCATCTACAGCAAAAATAAATAGCCTCTGGTTGTCAATGTAATAATCTGACTAACTCGAACTGAAGATGGCCATGCAGTGATTGACCCCAACATACAAGATTATTGATTGGGCTGGAGATGCCGAAGCCATCATTTTCTTGGTGCAGTCACCGCTTTTGTCTTGATCTCATCCACATCTGTCATACTGTGGTGAGCCATTAAAAAAAGTCCATATTTGCATCCTTTATGCATTTATGCATCTCTGCTTAAAATAAAAATGCCACCACTTGAAAAGCTGAGCCATTGATTCTGGTTTTCAAAAAATTATCTCATTAAAAGCCAAAGGTTTGAGTTCAGTTGGGGGGAGGCATGCGGAATATGCTAACTGGCTTTATGGGCTGAGTTTAATTTTGGGGATAAAATAATGAGAATAAAAATTGTTTCAATATGTTTCCTGTATTGTGTCAATATATCACACAGTTCCTTTCTGGAGTCACATTTGCTGCTGGAGTGGTTGAATTTTTTCGTTGTTTTTGTTGTTGTTCTCTGTTGAATTACAATTTGCAGCAGTAAATGAAACTGGCACAAAAGCAGGTGTTATTAAAACTGGGCAGGGAAAGGACAATAACAACATAATTCCACTTTAAAGGCCGATATGTGTATGGTTGAAATGACTTTGGTTGGAACCCAAAGGGAATTGAAAATACACCATAAAGAAAATGGATTTCAGTGACACATAAACAAGAGACAAATGACTAATATATTTACATATAACATGTGGTGTATTCATTGCACACCATGGTGACAGAATTGTTTATTTCATTTATAATTTATACACCAAAAACCTTATTAAATGTGTAGCTAGTTTGCCAGATGATAATATACGTAGGAGATTAGGCTTCCACTATACAATGTCATTAACAAAAGAAGATTTTCATTTGTGAGTTATTTTTTTCCACAGTTCATTCTTTCCTGCTGTGTATGCTCTGACTAGAATCCTGTCTATTTTCAATCACAGTGACGCTGTGGTAAGATGGAAATAGCAAATTTCTGTAGGAGATTAGTACTCATTCGTCAAAATTTATACCACTGTCTTCTGGCATTTTCTAGAATGTTATTTTCAGAATATATGCAGGCAAACATAAATTTTAGGAAAATTTTAGAGACTAGATAAACTTTGCTTTAGCATCCAGCATTTTGTGAAGGGGCAGGAACACCAGAACCTTGGGCCAGACAGGAGTGCTTCAGAATCAGGAGAGCCATGATAAGTGCTCTAAGGAGAATATTTGCCTTGGTGTTACCTTCTTTCAGAATGGGCCATCAGGCTAGAGGCTTGAAGAAAATGGCAGGGGCCAACATAGAAGCATATGTAAGGCAGAGTACAAGCAGTTTGGTGGGTATTAATCTTTCTCTCAAGATACTAACTGGGCTGGAATTTGTTTTCTTTCCGCTTTACAGCACATACACCATCCCCTGAGAAACCTACTTCCTTCACAGGTGCAGAAGAACTCTTCACCATTCTCATGATTCATGTACAGGAGAAGAAAAGAAAATCTCACGTTTAGGAGTTTCCTTCATTCAGTGTTACTTAATGAGCATGGCACCACTTCAGAAATCTGCAGTGAATCTTCTTTGGAGTAGGGGCTGGTTGAGTGGGTGGGATTTGGGAGGGGAGGTGAGCGTGAGGTGGTGGAGAAATGCTTTTAAACAATAAAATGTATTTTACTTTCAAGCCTGGAGCTGTCAGGCTTCATTTCAAATAATGTATCCTGACAGCTCATCTCTACTCTTAAAAACTAGGTGAAGCTTTTGCAATTGTAAACTAGTGTGATAAAACATGAAAATACTTTATTCAGGTAAAGTGGAAATAGCTGTTGAGCCTGGTTAAGTTACACAGAACCGTTTCCCTCTGTAAATTAATGTAGAGTGCAGATATCTTGCCTATGACACCCTAGCTGTCCACTTAGTAAAAGCTCTTCCAGTGAAAACTGTGTCTTAGTGTATCAAAGCGTTAGTGAGTGTTCCAAATCTAATGCCAGACAAACTTGAGTGTGCCAAACAGCCATGCAAGGAGGCAAATGTTAGTGTTCCCACTTAGGGGCAGAAAATTCAAAGAACATGTGTTTATTTAAAAAATATGTTGCTGGTATGTTTGTTTTTGAGCTCCCCATCCCTGCTTAGATTAGTTCCAAAATTGCTCAAGAAGGGAAAATGTAGCTCAATGGGAACCTTACTTTGGGGACAAGAAGGTGTCAAAATAACCTTCACCCCAAAAAGAAGACAGATCTTCACCAAGACATATGATAATCAGGCTCTCTTCAAGTGAACATAAGGAAAAGATCCTTAAATGTGCATGTGAAAAAAATCAATTGACATATAAAGGAATGCCAATTAAGCTCACAGGAGATCTCTCACAAGAAACTCTACAGGCAAGAAGAGAATGGAGTGACATATTCCAGATTCTAAAAGCAAAAAAATTGTCGGCCTAGGATAACATATCCAGCAAAGCTTTCTTTTGTTTTTGAAAGTGAAATAACATTTTTCCACAGTAAAGAAAAGTTAAAAGAATTTGCCTCTTTCAAACCTGCCCTACAAATGATACTTCAAGATGTTCTCTTGACAGAAAAGAGGAATAGCACCTACCAAAACCAAAGGCAAACAGGAAGAACATCCCAGTAAAATGACAACAGAAGACTAAACCAATGAACAACCCATTCCTAAAATGGCAGGACCAAAGTACCATCCATGTATATTAAACTCTGAATGTAAATGGCTTAAGCTCAATCAAACGTCAGAGATTAGTAGACTGGATTAAAAAACAAAACCCATCTGTTTATTGTCTGGAGGAGACACACTTCAACAAAGATCAGTAGAAACTATATCGCATGGGTTTTGTTGTTTTCTGTTGGTTTCATCTCTTCAAAACACTTTTTTCTGATCAAATCATTCAGTGACTCATAGATCATTCAGTGGCATCATTTTCTTCAAGAAGGTTCTTGATTTTCATTTCTTCAGCTACACATTAGCCATTTAATAGCATGTTATTTAACTTCTTGGTGTTGTTAATTTCTTTTTTCTCCCGGATGTTAATTTTGTTTTGTGGCTCTTCATTTAAGGGGATATATAGTAGCTATGTAATGGAGACTGTCATATCTAGTAACATGTCATTTAACTTCAGGGCATTGTAAATTTCTATTTTTCTTTCTATTGTTGATTTTGTATCATGACTTTTCATTTGAGGGGATGTACAGTAGCTGTCAAATGGAGACTAGCATCTAGATGTGAGGATGCAGTGTAGTATGCATTTCTGCTTCCAGACAAAGATGGACTTACAATGAAACTGTTTACTATATTTTGACAATAGGATTCTGGACTCTCTGCCATTGTCCATGCCCTCAATGATGGACATATGACTGAGTATGAAGAACTATATGTTAGTAATGATATAGAGGAACTAGGTCGGGGGAGGGAATTGGGGAGAGGATAAGGGAATATGGAACTGTATCATAAAATGATAGCAATAATAATAAAATGTAAAAAATGCAAAAAAAAGAAAAAAAGAAAATTAGATGATACTACTTTCTTTGTTTAGGACTCAAAATTAATAAATGGTGTTAATTAGTGGATATATGGGATCTAACATATAGGCAAAAAAGTACTACTGCTCATACCAAATCTGAACTATCAAGCTCAGTTCTGGACTTGAAGACTCTGGCTGAAATTAGGTACTTGACTTAGTGAAAGAGATGATAAGTTATAAATATGAATTGTTTTACATGAGAAGCAAAGGAATGGAAGCAATTCTTGTTCAAAGGTGAAATTCTGGTAGAAGATGGTTGATAATTTGAGTTTTTTTTCTGTAGAGATTTTAAGTAACATTTTTCCTTATTCACTATATCATAATAGTAATAGTATTTGGACTATTGTTTTTACTCATCTCTTAAAAACCTCTAAACTATCTAACACCTTAAAAATAACGTGTTATTTTGTGTACTGTCATATATGAACACGAAAGGGATTCAAAGTTGCGAGGTTAATGGTTAAGAATTATAGATAAAAAGGGGAAAACCTTTGGACTGTGCATCTGTTGACAACAAACTCTGATAGGAAACTAGACTGTATTGTCTACCGTATTTGTTGTAATCCTCAGTTTCTGTGATTTAGTAAATAAAGTTTCAGGGAGATTTTTTTCTTATTCATCCATATACTTACACAAATAATTATATCTAAGTAAAAAAACTGGGGCATGATGAGGCTAACAGTAAGAAGACAGTGTCATCATTACCACTGAGGGTGGGACCAGTGAGGGAGTGGCAAGGAGGCAGATATAGAATAGTTGTAGTATGTTGCCTATCAGAGCTATGGAAACTGAGTAAAGTTGAAGGATAATCACAATGAATTTCAAAGGGAGTAGGACTGAAAATAATGTCAGCCATAAATGACCAGATTAGTTCTAGTGTATTTTAAAATTTGTTCTTCAGAACATTATTCTTTGAAGTTCAGTAAAAAAATAAAAAGGAATTCTGTAATTCAGTTTATCTGGAAACAAAGCATATTCTCTCTTTTTAGTGCTTTGAATAGCTTATTAGCATAAAAAGGATTCTAAGTGATCCTATATTTCAAAGAGTTGATTAGCTTTATTCAATCTAATATTTAGTAAATATTTTTTATCAGAGAATTAATCTGTAATATCTCTTAAAATTGAGTACAACAATATCTTTTGAAAACATTTCGCTAAGAGCCCTCCTATTAGCACTGAAACCCCTGAAGGGAAATCAAATTCTACTTTGGCAGTAAAGTACTGATACTGTTATTAGTTTGTGAGAACACTGACCTACGTGACTCTTGAATAAATTGATGACATATGCTGTTCCTTTTGGCCACAGCATTCTACTTAATTTTGTCCTCACGGTCATGTTTCAGAATTCTTCTCAGGTTTCCCCTGCTTTGCACAGTTTTTTATCCTCCTCTGTTCTACCACCCCACACCCGCATAAGCCATAGCACTTTTTGGATAGCTTTCTGGTAAACACAATTATTGTTACTTTAAGTTATACTTATTTAATTGTTCTTCTATTTATTCTACACTGGGAGACTTTTGAAGGTAAGAAGTGTGTTGCCAAAATTTTGCATCTATGACACCAGGGCAGAATGATTAACATATGATGATTGATAAAGGGCAGCATAATTAATATTTCCAAGCTTTGTGCAATAGTTCCCAGCTTCACTAACTTGTGTATCCTTTCAATCATTTTAGAGTTATGCAACAAAACTGTGTTTTTCATAGAATGTTCTAGAAAAAGATATGAAAAATTTCAAAATAAGAAACCTAGTAGAAACACTGCAAGGACATGATTTTTGGATTAAAAACCATAAAACAGAGTAAACAGGGGGAATCATGATGGCAGAATAGGGTACGGACACATTGAACAGATGGCGAAATATTAGCCAGTGTGAAGCAAAGAGGGCACATTCCAAAAAACAGGACAGGACAGGACAACAGCAGAGGAGTACCTGGAGACTGACAGACACAGGAAAGCAGTGAACACAATGATGTGCTGTTGCCGTAACTGATACCCCAGTGGCATTCAGCAAACAGCGATCTGAACTCCACTGGCCACCAGAACTCCACCAGCAACAAGGTGGGAAGGGACTTTCACTGAGGGAGCTCAGGAGGTCAACTCAGACAAAGAACTGCCTGTCCTGTTGGTCTGTTTGAGTTGACCAGGATCAGAGACAGAGCAGTAGATCCCAGATGGGCAATGTGGGAACAGAATCGATTTCACAACCCAGTCCGCACCCTAGAGCCAAATCGGGCACCATTTAGTTTAAGGAGGCAAGGGCTATGGACAGGACTGCACATGCACTGAGCTGGGAGTGAACTCATTTCTAGCTCAGCGAACTGCAACTAAGTGGCATCCTACAGGTTCCACCCAAGACAGGTCTGGGTAACCCTCAGACCTGAGGGCCAGCAGATCAAGAACTCTAGTAGTAGCACATCAAGCACCATTTCCTATGGTGGCAATTAATTTAAGACTGCAGGGACAACAGTGAGCTGAGAATGCACTGAGCATTGGTCCCACATCGAAAATAATACTGACTATGGCATTGTGAGGATCAAAATAGGTCTGTGTGGTCCTCAGACCTAATGGCCAACTGTTTCCAGCGAGATCAGCACCAACAACAACCTAGCTATATGGAACACCTGGTGTCTCCCTAATCTTGGGACCTGCTCGAACCAGAAGTGGGAGAAAGGTTGTACAGACAACAATGCAACCTAAGCATGTTATCACAGGTGGTGGAGAGTGGTGATCCAGGAGCTGAGGCTATGGAGACCATGGTGAAATCTAACATATGAACCCAGATCTAGAATTCACTGGAGGGAGTGGCACAACTGTGGAACCATGAACCACTGCAATAAGTAAAATGAAACTGTGGACCTGTGGGTGACACAGTTTAGAAACCTCCCCCAAGGAGAAGAATCTGATAACCAGAAGTACGATGACCAAGAGCAAAAGAAGAGACAAAGGCACAATGAATATTTCTGAAGACTCCCCTGCAAAGGAGCAAAACCCTTCGCCAACCTCAGAGTTAACTGAGCAAGACAGTGAGAAAATGGAGGATACAGGATTCAAAACACTTATTATAAATCTTCTTATCAACAATGAGAAGCGTGTAAGCAGCCATTCAAGGAATTCAAGGAATATGCACACTGGAAATGAATCAAATGAAAGTTGATGTATCAGAAATGAAGAACACAGTAGAGCAAATTAAAAGTACAGTGGAGAGTTTCCAAAATAGAATGACGCACGCAGAAGAAAGAATCTCAGAATTGGAAGATTTCCTGTCAGTAGGGGGAAATAAACAAAAAGCTGGAAGCTCAGCAGGATCAGGCTTAAAAAAGTATTCAAGAACTGAAAGACACTATTAAGAGGCCTAATTTAAGAGTTATGGGAGTCCCAGAAGGTGCAGAAAGAGAAGCTGGGTTTACAAATGTGTTTGATGAAATAATAAGGGAAAATTTCCCTAATCTGGAGAAAGAATTGGGAAACAAGATCCAGGAGAGTCACAGAACTCCCAACAGGCTTGACCAAAAGTGATCTTCAACAAGAAACATGATAAACAATTCTCTTCAGTTGAACCTAAGGAAAAGATCCTTAAATGTGCACGTGAAAAAAATCAACTGATGTATGAAGGAATGCAAATTAAACTCACAGCTGACCTCTCACTGAAAACTCTACAGGCCAGAAGAGAAAGGAGCGACATATTCCAGATTCTAAAAGCAAAAAAATTGTCAGCCTAGGAGAATGTACCCAGCAAAACTTTCCTTTGTCTTTGAAAATGAAATAACATTCCTCCACAGTAAAGAAAAGTTAAAAGAATTTGCCTCTTTCAAACCTGCCCTACAAAGAATAAAGATGTTCTCTTGACAGAGAAAAGGAATAGTGCCTACTAAAACCAAAGGCAAACGGGAAGAACATCCCAGTAAAATAACAACAGAAGACTAAATCAATGAAAAACCCATTGCTAAAATGACAGGACCAAATTACCACACATTCATATTAATGCTGAATGTAAATGTCTTAAACTCATCAATCAAATGACAGATTAGTAGACTAGATTAAGAAACAAAACCCATCTATTTGTTGCCTACAGGAGACACACTTCACCAACAAAAATCAGCGGAAACTATCTCATGGATTTTTATTTTTTTTGGTAGTTTCATTTCTTCAAAGCACTTTCTTTTGATTAAACTTTTCACTGACTCATAGATCATACAGTAGCATCATTTTCTTCAAGAAGGTTCTTAATTTTCTTTTTCATTTCTTCAGCAACATATTAGTCATTCAGTAGCATGTCATTTAACTTCATGGTGTTAATTTCTTTTTCTCTGTTGTTGATTATGATTTGTGACTTTTCATTTAAGGAGATATATAGTAACTATGTAATGGAGACTATCATATCCAGATGTGAGGATATAATGCAGTGTACATCTCTACTTCCAGACAAAGATGGACTCCCAATGAAACTGTTTACTCTATGTTGATAATAGGATAGGATGCTGGACTCTCTACCATTGTCCATGCCTGCAATGATGGACATGTGACTGTGTATAAAGAACTATACTACAGTAATCCCATAGGGAAACTCAGTGAAGGGTGATAGAATTGGGGAGGAAATAAGGGAAATCCCAGGGCCTATGGAACTGTATCATAAAATGATAATAATAAAAATAAATAAAATTAAAAATAAAAATAAATTAAAAACAATAAATACAAATTTAGTTCAAAGATAAAAACACAGAGTCAACACAGTCAAAATTGAACCATAGGATTATGTCAAACTAAGAAGGTTCTGCACAGAAAATAAAGCAAGCCATAGAATGAGATACAACTGACAGAATGTGGGAAAATATTTACGAATTTCAGTTGATAAAGTCTTCCTAACTAGAACTTATAAAGAAATGAGAAACAAACAGCAGCAACAAATAATCCATTAAAAGGAAGGGCAGACAGGGTGGGCACTGCTCGAGAACCCTGCAACCTCCATCAAACTGTCTAGCATTGAGTTTCACCTCCTTTTCTCATCATACTGCCTGCTAATGTGCATGCTGGGAGGCAGCAGAAGATGTCCTTGGTGCTTGGGTCTCTGCCTCCCAAATGGAAGACCTGGATGGAGTTCCAGGCATCTGGTTTTTGTCTGAGTCAATCCAGTTGTCACAGGATCTCGGGGTGTGAATTAGGAAATAATAAAAGATCTCTTTCTCTCTTACTCTGCTTTTCAAATAAATGAACATGAATAATCTTTACAAACAAAAGAAGCAGCCACATATCTTATTTTGTTATAGGCCAAAGGAGTTTCACACATTTTAAAAAAAAAGAATAGCCAAGAAGTATATTGAAAATATACAATCTCACTAGCCATTAAAGAAATTCCAATGAAACCCACACAGTGGTATCATTTCACCTTAGCCACAATAGAAATTGGGAAAGTTAAAATGTATAAATGTAGAAAGGATGTGGAGAAAAGGGAACATCACTGTTAGGAATATAAATTAACACAGCCATTATAGAGTACAAGGTAAGGATTTCTCAAACAACTACAAATAGAATCAATATATAATTTAGCTATTTCACTGCTGAGTATGTATTCCAAGGAATTAAATCAGCTTATCTAGGAAATATAATGAAGGTATCCATTGCTGAGTTACTGGATAAAGAAAATGAGAATATGTACATAAAAATATTATTTGGTAATAAGTGAAATTTTGTCATTTGACATAAAATGGATGGAATTGGAGGATTTTACGCTGAGCAAAGTAAGTCAGCTACATAAAGACAAAAACTCATTGAAGCAATAATCATTACAAATAGTAACTATTCCTAGATACTGGAAGTATGGGGGGAGAGACAGAAGGATCTTGAATAATGGGTATCAAAACATAGTTAGATATGAGTAATAATTTCCATTGTTCTAAAGCATTTGCAGGGTGCTACAGTTCCCAGCAACTTATTACATATTTGAGAATTAACAGGCATTTGAAGGCTCCGAATGTAAAGAAATGAGGAGGACACGAAAAGGCTAATTTCCTAATTTGATCATTACAGATTGAATATTTATATTAAAATATCACAATCTATCCCTTAGTATATAAAATCATTATATGTTTATTAAAAACATTGTTAACCTTAAAAGCAGTGTTGAGTATCCACCGTAGCCGGTGATGATTTTATTCTGTGAATACCAATGTCTCCCACTTCTCATGCACCTACTATGAGCCAGACTTGTGCTAAGTATTTCACATACACTGTTGCAGTGTATATGACAACAGTAATAGTATACATAATAATGTTATAGTGACTGCTATCAGTTCCCTGTTGCCTTCATTTTCAGACCAAAGAGCAACCATTATTGAGAACACAAGGTGAGCTGAGTTGCTGGGCAGGTAGCTATGAGGAAGTAAGTAGTAAGAAAGAAGCACACAAGTGTCTCTGACTTAGCTGCTCCTCTGAATTTAAAGAAATAATCCAAATCCAAGATTTTTCTTGTGAGAAAGATGCATTCACCACAGTAGGCCCCACAGGAAGGCCTGTATGATTGTCCATAGAGAACAAAAGACATGCTTGTCTGGGACAAAGGAATACATTTTTGCATTCATTCATTCATTTATTCACTGATTCTGATGCTGATTTCAGTGTGGAGGTGTGTGGTAATGCTTTTTAGACCCAGTGAGGATATGACAGGAATTTACTTCCTGCAATTTTAAATTCCTTCTTTCTCTGATTTCTATCATCTAACATATTAACAAGCCTCATCTATTCCACAGCCCCAAATGCGTCCTACCTCAACCCATCACATTACACTCTGACTGCCATTATTTGATGCCAGGCTGCCACTTTGCCTAAACCAGTAATGTTCCTATTACAGCCACTATGTCTTCTTGTAGATCATTTGCTGCAGAGCAACTATGGTGACTTTCCAATTATCAATTACATTGTAGACATCGTTGGTTAAAAACTTTCTAGGTGCTCACTATCATAATAAGAATACAATTCCCATATCTTACGACAGGCCATTTTTTTTGTCTGTTTCCAGTCTCTCAGATGTCATTTGCGCATTTTCCAGTTTTCACCTTGTGCCTTGAGCAAGCTTGTTTTTGTCTCAGTGCTTTAGTATTTGTAGCTCTTTCTGCCTGAAGCTTTTCTTTTTCTATTTCTGATTCCCTTTCAAATATGGGGGTACTTTAAAAAGTCCATGAAAAAAAATGAAGTGATATTAAGTAAGCTTAGGGATGGGCAACTGACCCCAATAGCTAAGATGCTTGCATTCCATATCAGAAGGCCTGGGTTTGATTCTTGACTTTCCCTCAGTTCACACTTCCTGCTTATGCAGACCCTGGATTAAGAAGTTGGATACTTATCAGCTACAAGAGAGACCTGGGTTGAATTCCTGGCTCTTGGGTCTAACCTGGTCTGCCCTCAGATACTGCTTCTTTTGGGGGGATAAAATAAACTAGAAGTTGTCTCTGCATCCCTCTCTACCTATCTGTAAATAGTGATGATAATAATAATAATTAAAATAACTAAAAATAAATAATATAAATAGTAGTATTGATAAGTAACTAAGTTTATCTTAGTGCAACACAATTGAGAACCATATGTTTTTTCATAATATTCATTTTACCTGAATTTTTGAAGCACCCTCATATTACCTTGTTGAAATTAGCCCTGTTTAAACCAATGTACGCCTTTCCATTTCTCTTTATGAAATCTGAGTGTATATTTGAATATATTTTCACGTTTATAAGCTCCTTTAGGTAGCTCACTTATTTACTTGTTTTCCTATTTATTTTATGTCTTCTTGTCAGCAGAGACCTTACTACCTACTGTATTAGTGACATTATTCCCTATGCTGAGAACAATATCTGGCAGAGTAAGTGGTAGCAATTAGATAATTTTGAAAGCATGAAAGCAGAAAAACTTCATCATGATTGTCAGCTGACTGCCAGAGTGAAGAATGTAGTAGCCATCCCTGCTCCCGGAATGAGGGGCAAAAGGATGTCTGAACTCAACTTCTTCAATTTATCACTTAGGAGTCACTGACTATCAAAACAATGGTCTGCACGTTGTTCATAAGCAAAAATTATACTCCAGGAGACAGTTTTATTCAAGGGCCTCCCATGGTGACATCACTAGATCCCATGCACAGAGTCTGCGTTAGAGGTGAACACATCTTCTAATTAAGTCCTCTGGGTCCTTCAAAAGAAATCCTCTTGGGTAATGATGCATGATATTCAAACATTGGAATCAATTCCATTCTGGAATTCACAGCAGCAGAGTGAAACTTTGGTAGAATAGAGTGGAATACCTCCCGAACCAGAGATGTAAAACAAACAAAAGAAGAGTGAGAGGAAACAGGAAATGGATCCAACCCGAATATGTCAGTAGTGGAAGAGACGAAGACTATGTCAGTTGTTGTGCTGTACTTGTGGCCTGGTTTCTCTGGACTGCTTCCCCAGGCCATTAAGCAGGGAGCTAGATGGGAATTGGAGCAGCTGGGACATGAACCAGTGCCCATATGGGATCCCAGTGCTTGCAAGCTGAGGGTTTAGCCAGTTGAGCCATCGTGCTGGGCCCAGGTCTTTACCCTATCCTCATGGATCAGATCTGGCATTACCACACTGGCTAAATGAGAGCCTGCCTCAGTTTAGCTAGCTTCCCAGCCATACTGTTCCGATCTTAGTGTATATTTGATGGTTACTTAGCCCAGAGATTTCTTATTTCTGCAAGTGCTTACCCCTGGGCATTAAGATCACACAGTATGATGATGTGAAGTGGGAGAAGACAATCTTGCTGTCTCCATGTGAGAAACAATAGAAACTTCACCTAACATATCCTGCCAGTCCATGAAGAAGCAACTAATTTGGAGTCTAGAAATTTAAGGAAGTTAGACTTTCTCCTGTTTCTTAAGCAACTTGACTTAGCAAAGTTTTTTGGGATTTCTTTCACTTTGTATTTTTTTCTGATTTCTTTCTTAAACTGCATGTCTGATCCTGCCCTCCTCCACTACAGAGAGTGGTGTAGAAATGTGGTGATTAGTAGTGGAAGTGATGAAAACAGCACTAGATAGTATTTGTGTACAATGAGTACTATCAGACCAGGCATTTGTGTATGAGTGTGTTGTTCTCTGGTTTGTGTCCTGAATTGGGTACTGTTATCTATTTCCATTAAAAAGGTGAATAAATTGATATTTTGGGAGGTGACTTGCCAAAAGTTGCTCACCTACTTATTGAAGTGAATTTTGAAGCTGAATTTATCTGAGGCTAGGTCTTGACTCTATTTTTTAAAGATTTATTTATCTGAAGGTGTTTCTTGAAAGACAGAGGGAGAGATGGAGAAATCCATATGCTTGTTCACTCCCCACATTGGATTCAATGGCCAGGGTTGGTCTAGGCCAAAGCCAGGAAGCAGGAGGTTCATCCAGGTCCCTCATATACGTGGCAGGTCACAAGTATTTTGGCCATTGTCTTCTGCTTTTTCCATGCCATTAATAGGGAGCAGAATCAGAAGCAAAATAGCCAAGACTTGAATTGGTGACCTTTTAGGAGGCCAGCACTGCATATAGCGACTTTATCTGTCATGCCACAATGTGGGTCCCTAAATCTTAACTCTTAATCATTAATCTTCACAACCTCTCTAGTAAGTGTAATCAACAACTTTGTAACAAGGTTCATTCTTGCCTATCTTTCTTTTACAAAACAAGCTCTTTCATTTACTACAGATGGATGCTAAGTCTAGACAGTGGCATCCACCAGGGATATGTGAATCTCTGCTGTATCATGATGTGAACCTTTTTATTCATTTTTGTCATCATGCCAAAGCCTAGACCTTCCAGGCTTTATCATTTTAGGAATAGAGCAGTTTATAGAGTTTGTGGTAAAGTAAGAACATGGAGGGATAACCTATTAAGTTCATGATTTTTTGTTTTGATCCTTGAAGCTATAGGCTATATATTATGTAGAGAGACAATGGAGGTAGACAGGAAGTTGATTTCCCTTTTATTCCTATCCCTTGGGGACTCCAAGGACTACTGTCGGAGGGGATGTGTAATATGACACAGAATTGTTGTCTGTGGGTCATTAGCACAAAATCCAATCTTAGATAATAATGGCCTCAAGAAGTTGTTTTATAGCTATCTAATGCTTATAAGAAATACATTTATGTTCTCATGGATTCCAGGAATGTGTCTACAGAAATTTCTGGCTACTATGTCTTATTAGAAGGGTTTTTTCCTTTTAAGAATTAATAGTTACATCAGAAATATTTCTCTCAAATATGTACTGGAAATAGGGGAAAAATTGAACTTCCTTTACAGACATGAAAACAGCCTTTCTTATTGTGATAGCAAAAGGTAGTGTCAAACTCATTTGGCAAAATGCCATATGCAGGAAGAAGCTCACCTATTCATCTTATAAACTTACATACACAGCTTGGGAAATTGGACTTGTATCTGAATGGATCTTCTAGAATTGCTAGAGTAACTGGTTGGATGATGTTAGAACATCTGCAGCTCACAGGAGGATGGTGTGACTCTTGAAGAAGCTGTGTAGAGTAAGAAATAAGAGCATAGATGAGTCAGCCTACTGAGCCCCAGCACTGGCTAGTTGTGGAACCCTGGGTAAGTACCTCAGTCTCTGTATCAATTCATTAGGTTGTTCTGAGCACTGAATTAGGTAGTATGTGCTAAGTTCTTAGGATAGTGCTAGGCACGTATGAAGATTGAGTATTATTAGGGTTGAATAATTGCTCATGATAAATATACAGTATCTCTTGAAACTGAAGATTTTCAGTTCTCTCCAGTGAACTAAAAATTTTCTGTATCTACTTGACATTTTCCAGAGCGCCAGGGACCACGAAAGTGCCAGAGATACATATATGAAAAAGTTACGACTTTTATTCTTGATAGATTTAACATCTAGGAAAGGCAGACATGCACAATAGTGATTTTCAATTATTGTTGTTAAGTGCATAAATTGAGATATCAAGCTGTTGTGGGCATATAAAGAAAAAACTGGGTAATTTTCCCTTAGAGAGCTGCTGTAGGAAGTTGATGTTCAAGTGGATGAGTAGAAATTAAGTTCACCAATACTAAGGACCTAATGACGGATCTCCTTTTGTGGAAGGTGTTGCATCTGTATTGTGCCTAGAGCACTGTGAGGCCTTTGTAATCAAGTCTAGCAGTATTCACTAAGCAACTACGATATGATAGATCTCTTTAGTAAATTTTGTACAAAAGGTTAAAGAGAAAAGGGAATTAGGAAAAAGAGAATCATTAGGGAGAAAAATTAAAACTAAGAGAAAAGAGAAAGTGCATACTTCCCCCAAAGGTAAAGTGAAACATAGGAGAGTAAAATTCTTTCTAACGCAATATCCCATTCAAAGGCAAGAATGTCCTTGTGGCTTATTTTCATAAATTGTGTGGACAAGTGGAAGCCAAGGAGAGAGGCCTCCATGGAAACAATGGTATTAGAACTGATTTCTGTGTGACACCCAGATTTGTCCCTTAATCAGAAATATACAGACATTTAAACTGCATTTGCCCAGTCCTGCTTCACTGGCCATTGGGGAAATTCATCAACAGCTGAAAAAAGGACTAGAAATGTTTGCATCATATTAATAAACGGGAAACCGAGGAAGCTGCCAACTGGCAGCCGAGTGTGTTTTGGTGGTTTGATAAGGCTACTAAAGAGTTTATGATGTGACAGATGTTTCACTACACTATTGTGAAATGAATAGATTATGAGAAGTAATTAGATGTACATTGGAATCAATGCTGTTATCATCGAGGCCTTCGGGCGATGCGGTAGATGAGAGTCTTGGCAGCAGGTGGTCCAATGGCTCCGAGACAGGAAGACACACCGCGGGAGACTGAGTGACAGGTTTCACAGATCCAGGGGGTGAGAGATCTGAGCTGGGGCTTGCATTTGTAATCTTTACTCATGTATAAATAATAACAGCTCCACCATTGACTTCATATGCTATGTCATAGCCTCTGTTACCCTCACCCACGCACAGTGCTGGCTGCTTCCACGCAAAGGTATTCTTGGTCTCCCTGTTTTCAAATATGCATATGTATGTTTGATTGTAACTGACAGCTCTATCATTTTTTTTGAGGGAAGATTTTTAGAGCTAATCATCTGATGATTACATTTATTTTTAATGCTTGGCATTGAGCCGCCATTGTACAAAACTTCCTATAAGTTGCAGATCAGAGGCTGAAAAGTACTTTAACTGCCTTTCATCAGGGAGGCAGCTTCTTCTCGCTGGCTCAATGACTAACATTTAAAGGGACACGTTTGCCTCTCTTCTCTGTAAAATCCCTTTGCAGGAGACTTGGCAGGGTCACCCTTCATGCTTGAAGCAACCATATGGAGCCTGCTGCTTTCAAGAGAAGGTTTTGGGATCTGCCAGTTCCCAGGGTCAGCTATTAGTACACAGGGGAACGCCGAAGTTTCCAAGCACAGAATGAAGAGGGAGGGAAGGAATGGGTGATTAGGGGAATTAAGTAACTGATTCCCCATGTACACCTGCTACCCCTGCAGGAGGAAGAAATCACTGGTGGAATCATTTATTTGCCCCTATCTGCTTAAAACAGCAATGGTATTCATATAAAAGGAAAAGGGTGGGAAAGTACTTTCATCAATGATCTCAAAATACTATGTAGCTGTGATGTTTACAGAGATCTTAGAAGCATATGGCTGAATAGTCACAAGTGTGCAAGTTCATAATACTCTGCCTTGTATACCTGCCTAATTAAGTAATTAACTAATTCTTCTATTCATTTTTGTGGTTAACATTCATTAAACCTTCATTACATCTCTGCTACTTGGTACTATGGATATAAACTTCAGTGTTTATGTCATGAAGAACTCAATTGTTTCTTTATGTGCGTTTGTGTGTGTGTGTGTGCATGCACATGTTCATATGCTCTGCATGCTACTCTTGTTTGCCTTCTGTAAGAAGTTAAATATTTTCGAGGAAGGCGCCATTTGGGTTTTCTTTTTGACATTAAATGTACATTATTCTTCAGACTTTGTACTTCAGAGAATAAAAGCATGATCTAATGAAATAATAGAGACTTAACATACGTAAAATCTTGTTAGAAAACAAGGGCTGCTAGTTCATGTTAAGTAACTCATGCACAGTGTTTGAAAAAATACATATGAGGAAGATTGGACTTTCAAGCAAAAAATGATATACTCAATATGTTGTATATTAAACTAAGAATGCTAAAGATCCAAATGCATGAAGTGCCAAGCTTTTGCTTTCCAAAAGTCTGCTGTAACTGATGTGCCTATGAATTGGATTTCTTTTGCAAACCACAGGCTGCTGTGATTTTGCAAGAGTCCATGGCTGATCAACCAAGACTTCCTAGGAAGGTGATGAAGCTTAATCTTTCATAGAGAACAGAACCTCACCAAATGGATGGTAGGAGCAGCCAGAAGAGGAATGCCCCATTTAATTGAGCTGACTCCAGATGAATATGAATTTTCAGTAATAATAGCCATTTCTTTTAAACAAGTTTAGCATTCATTTATTTATTTTAAAGGGAGAGAGAAAGAAAGAGAGGGAAGGAGGAAGGGAAGGAGGGATGGAGGAAGCAGAGGGAGAGAGAGAGAGAGAGAGAGAGAGAGAAACTGAACGTGCAAGAAAGGGAATAAGAGAGGTAACTTCTACCCACTGGCTGACATCCCAAATGGCTGCAGCCATGAACCTAGAACTACATGTGGGTCTCCCAGGTGGTGGCAGAGGTCCAAGTATGAGTACATGAGGCATCCTCCATGGTCTTCCCAGGCACATGAAGAAGAACCTGGATCAGAAACAGAGCACCAGGGGGTTGAATCTCACTCTGATAAGGGATGCCAGAATTCCAGGTGGTGGCCCAGCATGCTGTGCTGTAACACTTGCCCTAATAATGACCGTTTTGTAGTATTCTGTGCAATGCTTTTGAAATGTTATCCCATATCACCTTCAAAACAGCCTTAGACGCAGATTTATTTTTCAGAGAAACTAGAATTTGGGAAGGTTAAGAAAATAGTCTAGTAATGTCCAGGAGATGACAAAGCGTAATTTAAAACCAATATTCTGTGATGGGTGTTTTGCACAGTGGTTAGGAGTGACTTATAAAGCCCACATCCCATTTTGGTTCCTCCATTTCTAATCAGACATTCTGGTAATGTGACACTGATAGGCAGTAGATGCTGACGCAAGTACTTGGGAGCCTACTGCCTATGCGTGAGATCCAGATAGAAAACTGTCTCTCCTTCTCTGTCAGTCTGCCTTTCCAATAAACAAAATTAAACTTTAAGAAAAAGCTGAAAATGAAGCTAGGCAAAGTAATGAATTTCAAACAACCTGGGCACTATAGGACAGTTTTATGACTCAAAATCCAGAAGACAAAAAAAAAAAAGGGTTTGGTAAGTTTGGCTACAAAAACCTTGTTTTTCCACATGATAAAAGTATCACAAGAAAATTGAAAGAAATTTTTTGCAAAATATATCCCAAAGGAATGACATCCTCGATGAATTAGGAGTTCTTAAAATTGAGGGAATGAGAACCAGAGATACAGCTATCATTGTTTTTCAGAAAATGTGTGCAAAAGGTGAATGCATTAAATAGAAACTTAGTGGAATAAAGCAGGGCATGTCTGTACAATGAAACACTAGGGGACAGAAGAAACAAATGGAAGCTCTATGAATCAATAGTGATATTTCCAGGACATATTGAGAGGTGAAAATTGAACATCTGAGTCTCTATGATAAAACGTTTTTGATAAACATGAAGGAAAAAATAAGCAAATATACTTGCATATGTTTATGCAAACAAATCAGACAAATCAGATTGTTAGAGAGGCTATCTATATGAACTGTGAAAAGAAAGAGGAATAATGAAGGAATTGGAGTTAAATAGAAAGAACAGCAGGAAGTTTATACTTCTTTGGGTACATATAGTTAATTCTACATTATGTATCTATGTATATTAGTTATAGATATATATTGATATGTGTATATGTGGGTATGCATGTTTATCTCCTAGTACTTTCTGCTAGGAGGCCTTACATAAAATCTCACGTTGGTACAACAAACATACATTCAGATATTATTTTTTTTAAGATTTATTTATTTTTATTACAAAGTCAGATATACAGAGAGGAGGAGAGACAGGGAGGAAGATCTTCCATCCGATGATTCACTCCCCAAGTGATAGCAACGGCCGGTGCTGCACCAGTCCGAAGCCAGAAAGCAGGAACCTCTTCTGGGTCTCCCACACGGGTGTAGAGTCATAAAGCTTTGGGCCGCCCACAACTGTTTTCCAAGGCCACAAGCAGGGAGCTGGATGGGAAGTGGAGCTTCTGGGATTAGAACCAGCGCCCATATGGGATCCCGGGGCATTCAAGGTGAGGACTTTAACTGCTAAGCCATGCCGCCGGGCCCCAGATCTTATTTTAAGTGCCATTCTCCAGCAGAAACAGCTAAGAGGTCTTGGAGAAATGCCTTAATCAATGAACTTCTTTCGGATACTCCAGGACTGAGACAAGAAAAAATTAAATGAATATGGAATGTCTTATGGTGCCAGAATTCAAATACATGTTAACAAGAATGATGAATACAGATTGAAAACATGCTGAAAGGACACAGATATAAGCACAAAATAACCCGCGTGGTAAAATCAATAGCAAATGGGTTTTAACTCAATAAATAAAATAAATACTACTCTACTGACTTTTATATCTGTACTGATTATGGGAAGAGTTGAATGAATAATGAAGTAGGGAGAAGGAGAAACTTTTCATTATAGTAGAATTTTAATTAGTATTTGCAGAAGCAAGGATGCAAGTTGAAAATCATAATTTGACAGATACATCATGATAATTATTGCAAACAGTTCTAATAGATGCCAAAAATTGGTGAAATCATGAAGAGAAATCAGATATTTATATACTCTCCAAATTTTTCCACGTTAATTGCAAAGGGAAAGTAGCAATTTTACAATGAAGAGACGTGACAGACTCTATCATTAAGAAGCAATTCAAGTTAACCTCACTGGTAATAAAGCATGTTGACATCTTGCATCTCCTGATATGATTCACTAAGGGTACTATGTCACTGCTGTAGAAGTCTTGCTTTAAAATACATAAGCCTGCACTTAATCATGAGGAAACATGAGATGAAGCCTCATTGAAGGGGCATTCTGCAGACCATCTGTCTTAGTTTTCAACGTCTTAAAGAATAGAGTTGAAAAACTGCCCAGATTCGAGGATCGTCATGGTAAACATGATCATCTACTTCTTTACAGCTCAACTTGAAGCCCACTCACTGCCTGTTAAATTTCGTGTGCTCCAATACATGAAACTTCAAAGGATTTTGATAGGATCCAAAGTGGAAGTGTTATCTTAAAAGCCTTCTTGCTATTTGTTGACTTCCTTACCTAGTGGAGTGTTAAGCCTGATTGTGAAACCAACTGAAAGCATGTAATTATAAAAATAAAAAACAAAAAGAAGAAGGAGGAGGAAAGTGGGTGAGCAATATGGGGAGGACATTGGGTAGTGTGGTATCACTATGCTCCGAAATTTGAACTGTGAAATGCATGTAATTTGCTCAACTCACATACATAAACTTTAAACTTTTTGAAAGGAAAAAAAAAGCATATGGTGAATTTTGTCATCTTTATTTTCAACATTATACTTCTGTTTATTGATAGAGACAGAATAACACAAAATTTCTAAGTGGCATTGCCATCTCCTATTGGGGGGTTGTTTAAACAAGGCAGAGTGAGTGAGTGCACAGCCACTATTGCATCTGTACCTACCATCCTACCTCTCATATCTCCGATGTAAAAAGTTGAAGTGCTTTTGATCTTTGGTGTAGAGTTTTGCATTCGTTCCCATTACATTTCATCATACCTACTTTTATACAATAGCATAGTCTGTTGAGGTTTTTATGGTTCTGAAGCTAGTATAAAATATACTATCCATTGTATTATCTATTAATTTGTTGAGTAAGCCTTTTATACTTTTATGTGTGTCACAGACATTGTTGAACAGAATTGAGCACCATTTTCTATTTTAATATTTATAGACATTAACAGGCACATTAAAATTGTATGTATTTGATATTTAACAATACATTTTCTTTTTTTTTAAAGATTTATTTTTATTGAAAAGTCAGATATACAGAGAGGAGCAGAGATAGAAAGGAAGATCTATCCATTGATTCATTCCCTAAGCAGCCACAATGGACGGAGCTGCACCAATCCGAAGCCCGGAGTCAGGAGCCAGGAACCTCTTCCTGGTCTCCCACATGGGAGCAGGATCCCAAGGCTTTGGGCTGTGCTCTAATGCTTTCCAAGGCCAGAAGCAGGGAGCTGGATGGGAAGCAGCCTGGCCAGGGTTAGAACCAGTGCACATATGGGATCTTGACACATTCAAGGTGAGGACTCTAGCCACTAGGCTACTGCACTGAGTCCTAACGATGTTTTCACTGCCAACTATTATGTCTCAGCTCATGCCAAATGTTTGTGTGTTCAATCAAGAGTGCTGTATTTTATCTGTGAGGATACAGGAGGGAAGTTGTCCAATGGGGTTTTGTAGTTTGAATCCTCCTCACTGCCATTTTATGAATTAATGCCCTGCATTTGTTGTTTGGCTGAGGAAGGGATCTCATATGGCGTTTGGTATCACAGAGGTCAATTGAAGTCTGTCAAAATCTGGCTGCATTTCAGCTCTGGCTGACTTAGTACTAATCATGGAAAAACTGCCAACCTGTCACTCCAAATGGCATCCCAAAAGCAGACATTGACAAACCAACCAGTATTTTCTGTCCTAACTATTGTGTACAGACAGCAGTAGTGAGATAAAGTGAGTGGACCACTTAGAATGCAGGCAACTCCTCTTATTCCTAGCCAGACAGATATGTAGCATGGTTTAAATGAATTCCACATTATTCTGTATTATTCATCCAAGGAAAAGATACTGCAAGTCAAACATTGTGAATACTATTTAATGATTTTAATATTCATTCTAAAAGCAAATTCATTCTAAAAGTTGATGAAGAATCTGACACGACTCTGTGAGTACTGGAAAATACAGTACACAATCTTTCCTGTGTCTCACTCAAAATGGGAAAGCCAAGAAAAAAATCTTAATTTCATTAAAGTCACTTAAAACACCTGTTTCCTCAAAGATATCTGCGAATGTAAGCTGATACAAGCTCTCCAGAGGACGGATTTGATCACATGAATGAATGCATTAAAAGCAATACACCTTTGACCCAGCAATTCAGTTTTTGATAATCTATTATACGAAGGAATCACTGTTAGTGCCACAAAATGATGGGAAAGAATCATACAGAAATAATCTTAGAAACACTATCATAACACAGGCAGTATATTAAAGGAAATATTGAAGAACATGACAATGCTTAAGTTGTGTCAAATTAAATAAAATATTATGAAAACTCAAAACGTAAAATTTCAATATAAAAATAAAATATTTAGGAATCAATTTCACTAATGAAGTGAACTAGCTCCACAATGAAAGATGTAAATTGTTGATGAAGCATCAAGGACAAAAAAGAATAGAATAGTCCTTTCTCACAGATTGGAAGAATCAGTGTCATTATGATGTCTATATGATCTAAAGCAATGTACAGTGCCAATGCAATTTCTATCAAAATACCGTTGGCATATTTTAAGGAACTGTAGAAATTCTATAATTCACAGGGAATCACACTAGACAGGGAATAGCCAAAAACTGTTGAGGAAAAGAGACAATCCAGTAGTAGCATGAAAGCCAACTGCAGGGGCCAGGCAAGATAGCCTAGTGGCTGAAGATCTTTCATTGTAATCCCCAGGATGCCATGTGGGTGCTGGTTTGTGTCCCGGCAGCTCCACTTCCCTTCCAGCTCCCTGCTTATGGACTGAAAAAGCAGTAGAGGATGGCCAAAAGCTGTGGGACCCTGCACCCATGTGGGAGACCCAGGAAAGACTCCTGGCTCCTATCTTCAGATCAGCTTAACTCTGGCCATTGCAGCAACTTTGGGAGTGAAGGAAACAGGCAGAGAAGGAAACTCTTTCTCTGTCTCTCCTTCTCTCTGCAATCTGACTCTCCAATAAAAATAAATAAATCGTTCTAAAAAGTATACTGTAAAGCTCTAGTAACTAAAACAGCATGGTATTGCATAAAAACTGATACAAAGATCAATGAAACAGAATGGACAGACAGAAACTAGCCATGCATCTAGAGGCAACTGATTTTTTGACAAAAGTGCTCAGGCTATACATTATAGTAAAGATATTCTCTTCAAAAGCTGCTGGCAAAATTGGATATATAACTGTAGAAGAATGAAATCAGATATATACCTTTAACCATACACAAAAATCAATTCAAGGTAAATTAAAGACATTAATTTTGGAACTAAGACTCTGAAGCTGCTGGAAGACAATGCCAGGAAAATACTCCACAATGGTGGTATAGGCGATAATTTCTTGGAAAAAAAACCCTAAAGCACAAAAACAAAAGCAAAACTAAACAAATGGGATTACATCAAACTTAAAAGCTGCACAAACACGAAATGATCAAGAGTGAAAGACAGCCAACAGCATGAGAAAAAAAGTATTTGGAAGTTAGTTGAAAAGGATTACTATCCAGAATATAACAATAACTTCACAAATTCAGCAATCAACACAACAAATCCGATGAAGAAATACAAATAGCCAATAAATATATGAAAAAAATTCTCAGTCTCACTATTCATTATGGAAGTACAAATCAGAACCACAAGGAAATGTCACCCTACAGAGAATGCATTAAATCTCAAACACAGAGGGTACCAAGTGATGGCTCTTGTCCGTATTATAAATCAAATACACGTAGTCTCAAAAGTGAAGAAGACAAGGGGAAAAGGGGGAAAGGGGTAGAGTGTGAGTTAAGGGAAGTGTGAAGGGAGAAAGGAAATACCAAAAAAAATTTTGTATAAGAATCAAGGATATAATTACATATACAAATGATCCTATTCGTGCAATAATGTGTATAGGAAGGAAAGAAGTGATCCTGGATGATATTGCTGGTAACCTCCATCCTATACCAGGCACATGATCATCCCTTCATCTGAACCTCCACAGCATGCTCATCTGCCTGTTATAAAGGAAGACACTGAATTTTATGGTTTATTATCATGTGCTTCTGATGAACTCTGTATTCCTTAAGGATAACAGACCATACTTTATAACATATTTTGCCATCATTTATCAGAGTTATTGACACATCACAAGACCTCAGAGATTCTTAAGTGAATCAATGAATGATGCACAGCTTTATCACTCTATCAGTTCCAAATCTGGATAGGGCAAGCAATCTACTCAAGTCACTGTTACTTTCCCCTAAAAACTCAGATTACATATCCTAACGAAATGTTTAAAACCATAGAACCAAAGACTCTTTGTAAACCTCAAATTATTATGAAAATAAGCCAATATATTTGCTGCTTAAGTTCTTCTCCTAAATTTCCTTGCATTATTTTACAAATAATTAAAGAGGTTAAGCCTTGTGACATATGGCACACATACAACTGAAGCAAACTTGATGAAAAATATCTTACTTTTACTACTTGCAGTCCATCCAACTTCATTTTATCATACTAAATTTGAACCTATTCTAGAGCCATTGTAAAATGTTAAATAAATTTCATTAAAACAATTTCACAATTTACTAACTGGCTACAACTTTCAGTTTGATAAATATTGTTTACCCAACTTTTAAATGGCAAACATTCATATTTGAAGCAGAAATATATTTTTTTAAAGATTTGTTTATTTTTATTGCAAAGTCAGATATACAAAGAGGAGGAGAGACAGAGAGGAAGATCTTCCGTCTGATGATTCACTCCCCAAGTGACCGCAACAGCTGGTGCTGCGCCAGTCCGAAGCCAGGAGCCAGGAACCTCCTTCAAGTCTTCCATGCGGGTGCAGGGTCCCAAGGCTTTGGGCTGTCCTCAACTGCTTTCCCAGGCCACAAGCAGGGAGCTGGATGGGAAGTGGAGCTTCTGGGATTAGAACTGGCGCCCATATGGGATCCCTGTGCATTCAAGGCGAGGACTTTAGCCATTAGCCCACCATGTTGGACTCATTGCAACAGAAATATTTTGTAATACATATCCCATATTATGACTGGCTGTAAAATGTTATAAAGAAATATATGTTTATATGAATACAGATGTGTAGAGAGGCTCATAGAAAGTTCTCCAATGAAACATTAACTGAAGCAAAGTAATCTAGTTGCGTTTCAAGTAATTAAAGGAAATTGAATTTTTATTATTATAGTTTTCATTGTATTTTGATTGTTAAATTATCTTTTTGGTATGAATATGTTGTTACTTATGAAAACTAGAAAGCAATTTTTAAAAAATAAATAAATTCAAAATAAAAAGAATAAAAGTAACTCTAATCGTTAGGCATGACAAACCTACCTTTGCTGGGTCCAATAGACATAACTAGGAACATTCAAAATCAGTATTTTTTTACATATTTTATTTTATTCAGAGAATTTATTGAGGATGAGATACAAATTATCTCTTCTTGTAACCAATTTCCAAATATGTTTTAATTTATCCTCTTAGACGCTAACAGCTTTTTATTTTTGCCGTAGTGTTACTTATAGCTAAGAGTCAACTAATATAATTTGGAATATGATTAGATAGAAATATAATTCTAGTAAATAAATACAGCATCTTTCTTATCTAATGCAGGAAATTGATTAGTCAGTAACAACTAATTTTGATAGTAATGATTTATTAGTATTTCATAACTCCAAACAGTATGAGACTCTAATCTGTAGGTTATACCTCTTTCATGTAATTTAGATTTCTATTTACTAGTGTAAAAGGATGCAACTTACTTTTATGAAACTCAAGAAATAAATTTTCAAGTTAAAATCATATTTGATAAAATTTAAGATAAAACATTCTATCCTATTTTTGTAAAAAAATGGAACTCACATATGGCTTAAATTGAAATTCTCTGTGACTTTCACTGAAACAGGTCATTGGTTTATGAGAACAGAGCTTGTTCACAAGCAAAGGGTCTGTTTGCTTTCAAAGAAAACCTTTACTTGGTAGGTGCTGTTATCTTTCCTACCTCATCAAGTCAGACACTGGCCCATGTGATAGCTGGGAAACTGTGTGATTAAAGAATTAAGAAGCCTCCTGGAAGAAAAATTGTCCTTCTTGCTCTTGTAAGAGATATCTGGATAGCTAAAGACATATCAACTAAACCTTAACCGTTATTTGCATAACGTTTCACCAAGATTATTTTTCTCTGTAAATACACCACCATGGGATAAAAGCGTATCCATGTGTAAAAGGTTTCCTTGCTTCATTTTTCTACACATTAAGCCTTTCACAGCTGGAAAGTGCACCTGATTTTAGTGTTCCATTCTGGCCTCATTTTGTGTCTTCATAGACCAACATTCACTCAGAAATACTTGAATTTCTCTCCATCTTAAGGAGATCTTTTGTTGTGTAGTTAGGGTGGCCTTTAGCCAAACAAACATCCAGCTGAATCTCATGAGAATTAATAAGCGTGATTTTTCCAATGACTTGGGATTAGTGGTAGTTTTTGAAGAATTGTCCTTAAGCTTAATAATGAAAATGTTGGAGTGTAACTGGATTACAATATTAAATGACCCAAGAGAATAATGAAAGAACACATAACCCTTAAGATATATGTCACTTAAAAGTTATGATACCTACATTCTCAGATATAAAAATTATATTGTAATTGTCATAAAAATGACAAAATAAGTTCTCATAAATTAACATTAATGTGAAATTTCTCATTTAACATTTTCACTTGAGATAATATGGCAAAATATAGCAGAAAAATGTGGAACTTGTTAGATGACCACACAATGATTTCAAATGAAATTATTATGAAGGTTGTGCAATTTTACCAATAACTCATTTTGAACCATTGCTGTCTCATAAGTATTTTAGATACAACACAATATATATAAAAATATAACCAGTTGTTCACTATGCACATGTGATTTCTACAATTAATTTCTAATATTTAATAACCTACTCTTAAAGCTGCTTGGTTTATAGAAATAAATTCAATAAATAAGCGTGTTTTTAAATCCAAAGGTGAACTTTCCCAAAGACTATCTGGTAAAGTATAATGAAAGCTTTAAGAATGATAATAAAGTTATGAGCCATATGCCTGGAACTAATGGATTTTTTTTCACCTTTGACTCAAGATGAAAAACCAGAAAGGGCGAGAGAGGGGAGGTTTCAGTCACACCATATTTAATCCAATTTGCTTTGGGTTTAATCTCCAAAACAAGTCTGGTCTGCTAATTCCCAATTATAATGGCACATGTAATCAGAGTCCTCATTAACAAAGACTGAGTATATTGTCTATTAGGAATGAAAATTTGAAATGCAAATTCAGCAAATCAAAACATTAAATGAGCTTCTACCCAAGATGCTTAGAGCTCCTGCCAGGGCAGACCATGCCGGCCGACACCTGCCCTGGATTTTCCCTCCAGCTGAATGTTTCCTTCGGTTCCAGTCTTTGCCTCCTAATTGACCTGCTTATGATCTCTGCAACAATTAACATATGCTTATTAGTAATGGCTGGTTAAGGATTTCCACTGCTGCAGTTTACAAAGTATAATAGAGGTGGCACACAACAGGAAACTGGAAGCCACTATTTCCTTCTTTCATCAGCAAAGTCACAATGGTTAGGTGTAGAATTACACAATTTTTCATACTACCTGATATATTGAAATATACAAATTGGTAATGGAACTCCATGAATACAAGACCCCAGACCTCATGTATCTTGAGAAAGACCCAGGTAATCAATGCATTCTTTTCTCCCATGGGCAAATAATGTCTACTTTGGTTTTAGAATAAAGGATGGGAAAAGAACTGCTGGAGGGGTAGCTAATATAATTTTATCTTTTATAATTTGGAAATCATGCGTTTTCCTTCAGAACAATGTTACATAGTAACTTAGGCAATTTGAACATCAAAACTTGATTATGTGTCTTGGTGCTAATTGATCAAAACCATTGTTAAGTCAGTTTATCACTTTGTCTTTCATAGGAGGAAACAGACTTTGCTGAGCATCAGAGGGCCTTAGTCTATTATATACATTAGTGTCTTAGAGAAAATGTGTTAGTTTTCTCTAATGTTAAATCATGTTTTTGACTTATAGTCAAATGTATAATGTTCCCCTAAGTAAGGAACTCAACAAATAAAAAGTACAAAGAACCACAATTCAGCAGCAATATACGCAAGAGTTAAAAACAATAATCAAATGAAAAGATGTTTAACTTCACTCATGTACAGTATACTTTAGAATAGCCACGGTCATTAAAACTAGTTCTTTTTTAAAGATTTATTTATTTTTTATTGGAAAGCCAGATTTCACATAGGGAAGGGGAAGCAGAAAGATCTTCCGTTTGCTGGTTAATTCCCCAAGTGGCCACAATGGCCAGAGCTAAGCTAATCCAAAACCAGGAGGCAGGAGCTTATTCCAGATCTCCCATATGGGTGCAGGGTCCCAAGACTTTGGGCCATTTTCCACTGCTTTCCCAGGCCACAAGCAGTGAGCTGGAGAGTAAGTGCAGCAGCTGGGACATGAACCATTGCCCATATGGGATCCTGGGGTTGCTTACAGGGCAAGAAGTTAGTCACTGAACCATCATGCCAGGCCTATAATTTTAATTAATAATTTGACAGATTTAGAGAACAATATGCTACAAACTCAGGGGCTTAAAATGTCATCATTTCATCAGTCCACACTCTTCTTTTTTGTTATTTTTTAAAGATCTATTTATTTTTATTGTGAAGTCAGATATACAGAGAGGAGGAGAGACATAAAAGGCAGATCTTCGGTCTGCTGACTCACTTCCCAAGTGGATGCAACAGCTGGAGCTGAACTGTTCGAATCCTAGGAGCTTCTTCCGAATCTCCCATGCGGGTGCAGGATCCTAAGATTTAGGATACAAGCAGGGAGCCGGATGGGAAGTGGGTGTGCCGGGATTAGAACTGGTGTCCAAAAGGGATCCTGGCCCGTGCAAAGTGAGTTTAACCACTAGGCTACTGCACCTGCCCCTAGTCCATACTCTTATAGGACAAAAATCTTTGTACATTTTAACTGAATTCTCTGCTCTAGGTCTCATTAAGATTATATCAAGGTGTTAGCTGGAGTGATTGATCTCTGGTATTTGGGATTCTCTTCGAAGCTCACTGATTCTTGAAGATTTATTATTCTTATTGCAAAATCAGACATACAAAGAGGAACAGATACAGAGAAGATGATCTTCTGTCCTGCTGATTCACTCCACAAGTGGCTGCAATGGCCGGAGCTGAGCCGATCCAGGAGCCTGGAACTTCTTCCAGGTCTCCCACGCTGATGCAGGGTTCCTAAGCTTTGGGCCATCCACAACTGCTTTCCCAGGCCACAAGCAGGGCCGCCAGGATTAGAGCTGTTGCCCATATGGTATCCTGTCGCATGCAAGGTGAGGGCTTCAACCGCTAAGCTACAGTGCTGGGCCCAGCACACTGATTTTTGATAGAATACACTAACTTGTAGCCATAAGGATTGAGGATTCTCTTTCCGTACTGATTGTCACCCAGTACTAATTCTCAGCTCCTAGTGTCCTCTAAAATCCTTTGTTACAAAGTTTCTTTCCTCTTGATGCCAGCCAAGAGTTCATCCAACCCTTCAAATGGCTGATTTCCTTTTCTATAAGCAGCAGAACAAAACTCTGTTTTTAAAATGATTAACATCAGGCCTGGCGTGATGGTTCAGTAGCTAAATCCATGCCTTACAACCACTGGCATCCTCCCCCCCCCCCCAAAACTAGAGTAGATAGATAGAGAACAAGGAAAGCTTAGAACCAGACAGGAAACGGTCAGCATGGACTCACACATACCTTACTAGGTAGGACACAAACATGAGTTACTCCTCACTAAGGTGTTGAGGATTTCTCTGCACACCCCTCCTAAAACTGTTCTGCCCCTCAGCTGTTGACATAGGCCTTGTTAGAGTTATAAGCCAGTTTGAACTATCCTAAAATCTACCAAGTTCAGTAAAAATTATGCTTCAACACTATAAACTGCTAAATACTAAAATGGAAACAGACACTAGACAGCTGAATAGTACCCTATAGCCATTTTAAGGTGTATAGCAGCCAGTTGTGCATAAACTAAAATTGAGATGTCAATGAAGTAGTCATAGGATGTGGTTAAGAACTTGCATTTTCGAACATACGGGTCATTCAATACCATGTTAATTAACTCCATAATGTTGTAAATTGTTGTTGAAGTTATGTGGTGACTTTTAATTGGTTGGGATGATATTCTGCCAGCTCTGCTTTCAGACCAGAGATGGTCTCCCAAGAAATTGTTGAATTTATCTTGACAATAAGATGCTGGACTTTATGCATGGTACATGCTTGCAAAGAAAGAATCTTGACTGGATTTGAGTTGTAATACTGCAACAAGGTGGAGGAATCCACTATGGGGGAGTGCATGGGGAGGGGTTGGGGGAATCCCAGAGCCTATGAGACAGTGTCACATAATGCAATGTAATTACTAAAAAAAATGCCCTAGAAACAAAAATAAAAGCCTTATAAAAATTATATTCTTTTCCAGAGATTATAGATGGGTTTGTCAGTGACAATGAAAACATTTATTGAACATTTTATTTTTTAGCTTTTTTGGTCAGTAGCATGGCAATGCTCTGAAAAGGCAATGCCCTGGATTTTTAATGAAAAAAATTTCCAGTTTTCTGATATTTCAAAATTTATTTTACTGCCAAACCAAATTCTGTCTGTTCAAAAATTCTATTGAGAGCAGTTGTTGTCCTGTATCCTTGCTTAACCCTAAGTTAAGCAGCCACATTTTAATAATCTGGGTTTCTAAGGAGTAAATTAGACCAAAAGTTTACTTCAAAATGAGATTATGTTAAAAGGATACCCGCACTCATATGTTTATCTCAGCACTGTGGCTAATAGCCATGGTATGACTTCAACCAAGCCCATCATCAGCAAGTGAATGAATAAATAAAATGTGATATACAAATACTGTTTATGTGTATTGAGAGCTCAGAGAATGAGCTCCTGTATCATGTAATGCAATTGATGGAACTGGAAGATGTGCTAAATGAAATATGCCACACATATGAAGAAAAATACTGTATGTTATCTTTCACTTGTGGAAGAGAAAAAGTAATTTTTTTTTGTCTGTACATAGAAGAGTATGAATTAGAACTGTGAGGGATAGGGAGACTAGAAGGAGGTTCAACAACTGGTACCAAATCCTAGTTAAATTAGAGGGATGATTTCCTAGTGTTACACAACACAGTGGGGTGTGTATGTATTTTATGTATTTTAGGAGCAAGTAGAAGAACTCAAAAGGTCCAATCATAAACTAATAAAGTTAAAGAAATGCAAATTACTTTGATTCATGTATTTGAACATTATGCTGTATCCCATAAATCTGTAAAATCATTGTTAATAATTTTGTAATGTTCATCAATGGATATTCTGACTTAGCATATGTTCATTATACACTGAATACAATGTAGAATGATTACACTGTATCCCATAGATATACACAAATAAATTATGTGATTTAATGAAAAGTATATAATAAACTTCCTACATTAGGAATTACATGAATTTGACATCCTGTTCTGATCTTTTCATTTTTCTGATTTTAAATGTTTAATTACTTATTTTTAATTTTCTTTTTTACATTTTTTATTAAAATAGAGAACAAATTTTAATCTCTCCATAGATACAGTTCCAAGAGGAAAATCACATTTGTCTTGCTTCTCTGTTGTTCCAGACATAATTTTAATCTAATCTAAACTCACAGGTTTAATTTGGCACTAACCATAATATTCAAAAACTAAAAACAAAAAGGCCATAAAACATACTTTCATTAGAGTATAAACATGGGCTAAAATGATGACCAAGTCCCAAGATGTTCATTGCATTCCCTTCTATATTAGCTGCCACATTTCAAAGATAACATTATATTTACCTTTTTGTGATTGTAATATTGTGCGAAGTGTAATGGTTTCCAGTTCCATTTATTTTGTTGTAAAATAAACAGTTTACATCCATTATTCAGATGAGGGCCACCTGAGTTGATTTCATGTTTTAGCTATTGTGAACTGAACTGTAATAGACTTGGGAGTGCAAATAATTGTCTTATGCACTGATTTCATTTCCTTTGGATAAATTCCCATGAGTGGGATGGCTGGGTCACATGACAAATCTATTTTCAGATCTCTAAGGAATATCCATACTGTCTTCTATACTGATTGTATTAGTTTACTTTCCTACCAACAATGGATTATGGCACGCTTTTCTCTGTATCCTTGCCGGCCTTTCTTGTTTTTTGAATGAGAGCCATTCTAACTGAGATGAGGTGGAACCTTATTGTGGTTCTTATTGCATTTTGCTTGATGACTTGAGATCCATGTGTCAGATACTTGTATTTCTTAAAGATTGCCTGTTCATTCCTTTTGCCCATTTCTTTAGTGGGTTATTTGTTTTGTTTTTGTTGAGTTTCATGAGCTCTTTTTGGTACCTGATAGTACTCCTTCATTGGTTGCATAATATGCAAATATTTTCTCCCATTCTGTTGCCTATCTCTTCACTTGGTTGCTGGTTTTGTTTGCAATGCAGAAACTTTGTTTATTGTTTTTTAAAAAAAGCTTTCCATTTGTTTATTATTGTTTTAATTGCCTGTGTTTTAGGGTCTTTTTTTTTTAAAAAAGATTTATTTCTTTTTATTGGAAAGTTAGATGTACAGAGAGGAACAAAGACAGAGAGAAAGATCTTCTGTCTGCTGATTCACTCCCTAAGTAGTCAGAGCTGAGCTGACCTGAAACCAGGAACCAAGAGCTTCTTCTGAGTCACTCATGTGTGTGCAGAGTCCCAAGGCTTTGGGCCTTCCTTACTTGCTTTCCCAGGCTACCACTGCATGGGAAGTGGGGCTGCCAGGACATAAACTGGTGCCCGTATAGAATCCTGGCCCATGCAAGGCTAAGACTTTAGCTACTACGGACTATGCTGGGCCCATTTTTAAGGTCTTTTCCAAAAGGTATTGCCTACACTTATGTCTTGCAGAATTTTCCTGATGTTTTACTCTAGCAGTATGATGGTATAATGTCATAGACTGAGATCCTCTATTCATTGTGAATTTATTTTTGTATGCCGTACAAGGTAACAGTATTGTTTTAGACTTCTGTTCTCATAGATCCGATTCTCCCAACATAATTTGTTGTCAAGAATCTCTTTTGTTTCTGGATTGATTTGTTTGTCAGACTTTGGCTGACTAGATGTGTTAGTTTATTTCTGGGATTTCTATTCTGTTCCAATGTTCTGAATTTCCTCTTTTTTGCCTGTACCAGCCTGTTTTGATTACAACTATCTTGTATTCAAGCCTGATATTGTGATGCCTCCAGCTTTGTTCTTGTGGTTTAAGATTGATTTAGCTATTCAGGATCTCTTGTGCTTCTTATGAATTTGACTGTAACTTTTTTTTTTTAGATCTGAGAAGAATAACACAGTTTACACTGAATCTGCAAATTGTTTTTGGTAATATGGATGTTTTAATGACATTATTTATCTCAATTCATACACATGGAAGATTTCTTCCATTTGTCAGCACATAGATTTTTCTCATCCTTGGTTAAATTTATTTCAAGATATTTAAATTTTTTTGAGTTTCCAAGTTCTTTTTAAGCCATGGCATTGTCTGTGTATACAAAGGCTATTAATTTTTTGTGTTGATTTTATATCCTGCAAATTTACCAAACTCTCTTCTGAGTTCCATTTATCTCTTAGCAGTTTTTTGGTTCCCCTATGTTTAGGATGCTATATTCTGCCAATAGGGATCATTCCACTTCCTCCTTTTCACTTTGTATCCCTTTGATTTTTTTCCTTGCCTATTAGCTCTGGTTAAAACTTCTGGAATATTTTGATTAGCAATGGTGATAGTGGGGATTCTTATCTGCTCTGAATTTTAATGGAAACGCTTCTAATTTTTCCCATTCAGTATGATGCTGGTTGTGGTTTTGTCACATTTTGATTTGATTGTGTTGAAGAATGATCCTTCTATATCCAGCTTTCTTAAGGTTTTTTATCATGAAAGGATCCTATATTTTATCAAATGACTTTCTGCATCTCATGAGATAAACACAAAGTTTCCATTCTTTGATTTATTAATGTGATGTAATACATAAATTGATTTTCGTATGCTGAGCTTTCCTGAACATCAGGGATAAATCCTACTTGATGTGAGTGAATGATCTTTCTGATGTGTTGTTGGACTTGATTATCTAGCATTTGGTGACAATTTCTGCATCTGAGTTAATCAGGGATATTTGTCTGTAGTTCTCTTTTTTTGTCATATCCTTTTATGGTTTTAGAATTAAGGTGATTCTGGCCTCATAGGCGCAATTTGGGTGGATTTTTCCTGCTTCCATTATTTTACAGTTTGAGAAGATTGGAATTAGTTCTTCTTGAAAAGTTTGGAAGAATTCAGTGGTGAAATCATCAGGTCCTGGGTTTTTGTTGTTTTTGTTGTAAGAAGGGTCTTTAATGCTGATTCAAATCTGTCTCATTTATTGGGCTATTCAATTTTCATATACATGAAATTTCAAAATTATCCCTGATCATCATAATAATATAATTTATGTTCTGGTTATAGAGGTCTCCTTCTCTATACATTCTAATTCTTCTACCTGTGTCAACACCCTTCTCCTGTTCATAGTTGTAGCTGGACATTCTCCTCAGCCTTGTGATCTCATTCCATTTGTAATCTCCTGGATTCCATATGGGCCCTGTTGCAGCATCAAGTTCATTGCCTTAATAACAACTGAAGCAGCCAGAGAGGCAAGCCAACTAGGGATCTTGAATTTGCACTTGGGTTCTAGAATGCACAGGTCCAAGTCAGCTTTATCCCAGCTGTGAGAAATTGATGAGGTATGAAACAACCTTCTGCAGAAAGGAGTTAGTAGCTCTGCTTATCGTAGATGTTTGGCTGGTGGAAGACAAGAGATAAGGTGCATAGAAGAGTGGCTGACATACAATAAATATTATGAATTGTTCTTACTTAATTTTTGTTAATACATTTTTTAATATTCATGTATCTCTCTAGAAAGCAGATTATATGAAAACATGTCAATGTTTTTTTTTTTCCAAGTCTCTGTCTTGTTTCTTCTTTGACGCATGTATTTAAAATACACCAAGTTTGTGTCAAATACAAGAAGGAATGTATGATGTAAATGGTTATGAATATGTTAGAAAATGTCTTTTTTACAACATTGTGTTGTTAATAGCTTCTCATCTTTCAATGCCCTCCAGATGTATGGCAAATATATAATTTCCCAAATGAGGGTGTTGTTTCCAAGTTTTTTTTTCTTAAAGATTTATTTATTTATTTGAAAAAGTCATAGAAAAAGAGACAGAGGGACATGCAAAGGGAGAATAGAGAATTCTAAGTTTTAATAGTGTTTCTAAAATACAACAATGTGATTTTTCTTTTAACATTTTTCTTTTGAAGAACCAGTCTTTATAATGAAATAGATGATCAAGTATTTAACTATAAAACTGGGCAGGCTACATAATTTGGAAATTTGGTAATTGAGACTTACATAACATAAATATTTATTGGTATGTAACAAATATAAATAATATTAATAACACAAATATAAAGTTTAATATTTATTATATATTTTATAAAAGTAATAATTCATTAAGCATTTACCTGAGGTATACTGCCCCTAAACTTTAATTTAAATTGATTTTATATTTAATTTATAAATGCTCAAATATTATAAAATGTAAAGGAGAAATGCAATCTCAAAAATCAATGTGTTCCAGATTGCCAGTTTAATTTCCATATTGATTTAGTGCCTTGATAATATCTACAAAAGGGCTCAAAACATAGAATTATCATTTGATAGAGGTCAGATAGATTAGATAGGAATCATAGATAAAGAATTTCTTTGATTAATCTTCAGGGGAAGAGAAAGGAGCACATTGATAAATTCATTTTTGGTTTTGACTTATGCTTCATTCTTATGGCTACCCGTATTTCTGTCATCTTTTGACTTTATGATAGCCAATGGTATAAATATAGACTCCTGATAAAGAGTAATGCTTGTGGATTTCAAACATTGTGTGTCACACAAAATATTAAGCCTTCTACTTTTTGTTAAGTAGAAACTTACTTTAGTGATGGCTAGATTTGGGAAGCAGTAAATTTTGCATATACAGATATTTGAAGGTACCAAAAGGAACTCAGTTTTCATTGGTAGCATAACATTGTTATTCATTAATCCTATCCCACTGTATACAACATATTATTGTGGGAAAAATTTAAAACTCTTCCTGGAACAAGAATATCATAGATAAGCTTATAAGTAATATCTGTAAGCAAAATTGTAAAATCAGCATGATTGGTATTTTTGGATCTACCACTTAATAGCTGGGTGACTTTGGATAAATACCAAAAAGAAATCCCGTGCTTCTAATAATGTCAAAATATGAAAAAAACATTGATAAATATTAACTATATTCATATAATAACAATGGCCACAAAATAAAATTTAGCACTGCATTGTACCATAATGTAATTTTTAACTTTTATGAATAAGATCATTTATGTCATCACATCTTATGTTTGCTTTTATTTCTATTTTTAGAACCTTTTTGAGGGCCTGGGTATTAACATTGCACACTATCTCTGCCTGCAGTGCCAGCATCTCATATGGGCACCAGTTTTAATTCCAGCTGCTCCACTTCTGATCCAACTTACTGCTAATGGCATGGGAAAGCAGATGATGTCCATACTGCTTAGGCCTTGCACTCACATGGAAGATTTATTATTATTATTATTATTATTATTATTATTATTATTATTATTACATGGGAGATTTTGAAGAAGCTCTTGGTTTCTGGCTTTGGAGAAGCTTGGCTCTAGGCAAGGTGGCCGTTTGGGGAGTGAACCATCAAAGGGAAGTTCTCTCTGTCTCTCCTTCTTTGTCCATTACTCTTTCAAATAAAGACAAGTAAACCTTCTAAAACACTGTTTTGAGTTCTTATTTTGAGCCAGACATGTTTCTAAGTATTTTTGATGCATTGCCTGTTGAACTATCACAATACATTAAAATGGTGCTGGGGCAGGTGTTTGTGTAGCCTGATGTTTAACACTCCTGTTGGGATATCTACATCTTATATCAAAGCACTTTGTCAATCCCACTCCACTCTGTATTCCAGCTTCCAGAAAAAGAGCACCCTATGAGGCAATGGTGATGACTTAAGAAGTTGGGCTTGTGCCAATCACGCAGGAGACCTGAGTTGAGTTCCTGCCTTTGAGTTTTGCTCCTAGTCAGAGGGCACTGTCAGCATTTAGAGAATGAGTCATTCATGAAAACTGTCATTATGTCCATTTCTCTATCAAATAGTAAGACAAGTAAAAATTTAAAATAATTGCAATATGTTTATATTTAAAAATGAGGAGACTGGGGGTGAAAGGCAACTGACCTGAACTAAGTCACAGAGATCTGTAATATAAAAAACTTTCACTGGTCTTCGCTAACCACCTAAGTCGATGACCTCGTACTTTCTCTTCCATCTCTAAAATGCTCTGCCTAGCGGCACTGATATGCTGAATCAAACTGGCAAGCTGTTCCCTCGCTTCTGCGCCCTGATGCACCCATCTTGTGTGAGACAAATTGTCTAGGAAAGGTTTATGTGGTCGTATTAATCAGCATGGGTATGTGAATTGTTACTTAAATATCACATAGACTAAACTAGTGTAAATAGAAAAAGCAGCAGAAAATTATATCCTTGAAAACAAAATTGAATCCTTTGTTATAAAATATATGATTTGTGGGGCTCGGCGGTGTGGCCTAACAGCTAAAGTCCTCACCTTGAACGCCCCGGGATCCCATATGGGCGCCGGTTCTAATCCCAGAAGCTCCACTTCCCATCCAGCTCCCTGCTTGTGGCCTGGGAAAGCAGTCGAGGACAGCCCAAAGCTTTGGGACCCTGCACCCGCGTGGGAGACCTGGAGGAGGTTCCTGGTTCCCGGCTTCGGACTGGTGCAGCACCGGCCGTTGTGGCTCACTTGGGGAGTGAATCATCGGACAGAAGATCTTCCTCTCTGTCTCTTCTCCTCTCTGTATATCCGGCTTTCCAATAAAATGAATAAATCTTAAAAAAATATGTGATTTGTGACAGATGAGGCAGATGTAAAAATTAGGGAAAATAGCATAAAACTCCAGAAAGAGTGCTAATGAAAATTGCCTTTGAATTCTCTTATTATTTTAAGGAACCCTAACACGAGAATCACATGTGTGCTTTAAAGAGATTCAGCAGCAGATTCATTCTCCAAGAGAAGAATTGGCCTTATGCCCAAGAAGATGAATTGTAGACATGTAATATTTTATTTATCGTTTTATGGTTTCTGGCTTTAAAAGAGCTATTAATTATATTTCCAATTAAAAAAAAACCCGCAAATCCTATTTTTGCAAAAGAAGAAACTAACATGAACAAGATCATAGAAAGCTAGACGTTATTAATGAATCTTTTGCTTTGTGTAACGAAAAAAGAAATGTTCAGTAAAAACTAACAAGAGGAGATGATGACGTGGCACAGTCGACTGAGCCACAGCCTATAATATGAGTAATCCAAATGGGTGCCAGTTCAAGTCCTGGTCCCTCCACTTTGATCTAGCTCCCTGCTGATGCTCTTGTAAAAGCAGCGAAAGATGGTCTAACTGCTTGGGGGAAATGAGGTTAATCTGGGTCGGAGCCATAGCAAAGTGGAAAGAAAAGAGCAAAAGATATGCTGGAAACTGTTAGCAGTATTGCCTCATTACCAGTTGGACTGGAGCTGGTAAATCACCTAGGATAACATTCAATTGTTTTTCAACGATTTGTTTATTATTGGAAAGTCAGATATACAGAGAGGAGGAGAAGCAGAGAAGAAGATCTTCTGCCTGTTGATTTCATTCCCCAAGCGGCACCAACGGCAGGAGCTGCGCCGATCCAAAGCCAGGAGCCTCCTCCGGGTCTCCCACACTGGTGCAGAGTCCCAAAACTTTGGGCCATCCTTTCCTAGGCCAGACGCAGGGAGCTGGATTGGAAGTGGGGCTGCTGGGATTAGAACCGGCACCCACATGGGATCCTGTCGCTTGCAAGGTGAGGACTTTAACTGTTAGGCTACCGTGCTAGGCACGACATTTGGTTTTTGACCTTGGTAACCAAATAAGTGGAGGTATCTTTAACTAGTGATAGCAAATATAGGAGAAAAGTAATTTTGAGAAGGAATTATTTCTGGTTAAATTTTGGGTATACTGAGTAGGAGCATATTATTCTGGAGCGCCCTAATGGAAATTTACACGCATGGATTTGGGCTGTATGGGTTTGGATGAATACACAATTTTACCAAAAATGTTAGATGCTGTGGAAATCACAGGGAGGGTGGACAGCCTCAATATTTATAATAAAAGCAGAGGTGGGCCAGGAAGGGAACACTGTGGGACTTAGGAATGCAAAGTGTTGTGGAAGGAGAGTGTGGGGCAACAGCTAACTCATAGCTTGAGGTGTCTGCTTCCCATGTCTGAGTGCCTCTTTCAAGTCTTACCTCCCCTTCTTCAGACACAGCTACCTACTAATGAGTAGTAATGGAAATAAGCAAGTAAGACACCTTTAAAAGAATTCTACATTTAAACAGAACAGAAAAGGAACAACAGAGCGAGAAAGGAATCTCTAAGATATGCCCTAGTGTAGAAAGAAGTTAAAGAGGAAACTAATTTTCAATTTCATCAACTGTGGTGGAGATTTTGATGACAAATAATAATTCTTAGAGTGCCTGAAAGGTGTAAGATATTTTTGCTCTCCTGAAAAAATTAATTAAAAATGTAAGTACTACTATTCCTGATTTATACATGAATAAAATAGAGACTAGGGAGATTATTTTACTTACCTACAGATCCAAGTTATTCTGAGATTTAAACTCAGGGATGTCTGGAACTGAAATGTAATATTTAAAAATTCGCTGTATTGCCTTATTGCTGTCAAGTCGAATAAGAACTAAAAAGAGCAGATGTCACAATGAAGCAAGCACTTTTAAGTAGGAAGATTATATATTTACAGCCCTGAGGCCAGCACAGTAGCACATATCTGTGTGTTGGGGGCTTCACACATCTGGACATCCATGATGGAAACCCAAAGGTGAGGTGTCTTTGACACTATGAGCTGTGTTTTCAATGAGGTTGGCTGCAAAGGATGTGTGAGAGGAACTAACAAAAAGAGGGACCACATGAAAAGATAATAATAATAGTAATTATTATTGATGATGGGCTAATTTGTTGTAAGCTGAGATCATATGCTAAGGTTTGAAGTGTTAAGGAAAGATTACAGCACTTGGTCTCATGCGTAATTAGTGCTAACTCTGTCTTTGTCTTCCTGTGCAAGCTACTTGAGCATCCAATTCTCTATGGTAGGGTATTGCTACCATGCAGACCTGCTGAGAACTTAAATAAGCTAGTATATGTGAAGTGTCCAACACAGTGGTCATATCCATTAGATAGTACGTATATAGAAACACTGGGAATTTATTATTTAGTTTTACATTCCTCTAGCCCCGAGCAGAGAAAGGACTGACTGACTGAATGAATGAATGATATGTGGCAAGTATTTGCTTACTTATTTTCCGTATTTTTTTGCTGGCAAAAAGCAATTTCACACCCTCCCCAAAGCTGTTTCACTAAATTCTACTGCTGAGTACAGACTCTGAATGGTACAGATTTCTCAATTGACCTAATGAAAAAAACCAGAGGCAAGATGAATGTCAAACACTGAGTATTAGTCATACGTAATGGATTCATCAGAAATCCAGGAACCAGATACTTATGCTAAAGGTAGATGAAATCAATACTCAGAATATAGTAGTGCATACTAGTCAGGGTTTCTTAGTGTTCAGCTGGCTGAACATGTAAACAGAGAGGGAGAGAATTACTATTATTGATTGTTCTGCTATTGTTGGCTTTATATACAAATTCATTGAAAATATATCATCATTGTTAAGATCAAATTAGGAGCAGGAAGCATACTAGGAAGTTATAATTTAATCCATACATATGAGCAGCAGCTGTGGGATACCCAGTACAACCTGCCCATTCCACATATGGGACCCAATTATTGAGCCATAGGGAATTAGAATCATCAAATCTTAGGATCAAGTTCAATTAAGCTGCACATGGGAAGATATGATTGACTTTACCGGGAACAGCGAAAATGAAAAGCAGCAAGATAATGCTGTTAGACTCACTGGTACACATTTATGCACCCACTCTCACTCTTATTCACATTATCACCTTTGACAACAAATGACAACACATAAATAGGACTAAAATGGTCCTCTGAAAACTCTCTCTCTGGCTATTAGTATTTTCAACTTTGTTTTTTGTAATTGATGAAAATATGTTACTCTCTAGACCTGCTAGCACCTACTGTTTAAATTGCTCAGTAAAGTTTTTGTCAAGGTGCCACCACTCACCCATCCTAGGATTTTTATTATCTTCTTCCTTCCTGCATTCAATTAAGAAACATACTTTTAATGGAATCTCCTGAAGAACTTTTGTATCTGGCTGCAAGAGATACCTTTGTTCATAAAAGGTTGCTTCCATGCTACTATTTTCCTAGCTGGTAAACTGCCTGGCACCTAACACTTTTTCAGGGCATGTCTATTGTATGAATCATAGTTTCTGCCTTTAGTTTCTGTCACTGCCTTCATGGTTATCATAACTGTTTAGACCAGGGCCAGCACAATAATATAATCACTTCTTCTGTACCTAGTCCTTCTTACATGAGTCAGCTGTATAATTGAGACCAGCATGATCACCTTACAATACTCATTTGATGCAGTCATCTTCTGATTCTTCAACAGATACCCACTCTAGAGGAGAAAACCCACACTTCATGGAACACCATTTAAGTTCCTCCATAATCAAGACCCTGCAAATTCTGTTGGTTACTTATCACTTCTTCGCTTCTTTACTTTCCTGTCCCATCTCCCCCAGTATCTTGGAGTTCAGCAACACTGAATGAATTGTGAGTCTTAGTGTGTCCCGCAGTTTTCATAGTTTCATTTTCCTGTAACTCCAGGTCCTGGCTGTCCGCCAGGCGATCATTTGTTTTCCTTCCTATGCCTTCACTAAAGTCTGGCCTCTTTGAATAGGATGCTGATCTTTGATTTTCATGACAGTACATGCCATTCTGTATCTGGGTTAATCTTTTGTCTGATAACTTAAAAATTTTAACTTATTTCTTCTTAAAAAAAAAAAAAACTTCAGCCTCCATTGTTTTTACTTACTTTTTATCCATTTTCCCTTACAATACTCTACATAGCAAGGAGTCAATTAAGTTCTTCTATGCATTTAGGTCCCTAACAGGAGACAACCATGAGATGTGTAATTTGAAAGCCAATTATAGGATACGGATTGAGAGCAGGAATTGATGCCAGAGTACACATCAGTGTACTCAGCTTTGGTTTGCAATTGCAGCTCCTCATTCCAGCTTCCTTACATTGGATGCCTTGTGAGGCAGCAGTGAGCGCTCAACCAGCTTGGTTCCTGTTGCTCAGGTGGGAGAGCTGGATTGAATGTAAGGGCTCTCAGTCATGGTCATTGCAGGCATTCAGCGAAGAAACCAGTGGATAGGAGCTCTGGCAGTCTGTCTCATTCTCTTGCTGCATTAAAAAAAACTTTAATAAAAACCTTAGTGTTTATTTCTAGGTTATAAGTATTTTTGAATTTTATTTAAACTTGCAAGTAGAGATTATGCCTCGTACAATCTACAACTGAGTATCATTTTTTTAAAACAGTAGCTACTCAATACTATGTTAATGCATCATGTTGAAGCTAATTCTGGTTATCTATAAACATAAGTAAATGTGACATATGCATTTTCCAAAAGATACAGCTAAAGTCAGGACCATACTCAACAACCTTATGAATTTTATGGTGTGATGCAAGGTGATACAAAGGGCTTAGCACAATACAAGTACATAATAAAGCAGCCAGTTAAGTAACATATGTTGAATAATTGAACATCATGACACTACTACATAGGACAGTGAATTGTGTGCTGTAAGTTGGAAATTCACTGGCTCTTCTTACTAGCTTTCTCCAGTGCTGCTGACAGAAGTTCACCATTTCTGTCAATAGTGTAACACAAGAATCCTCAGCTCAACAATAAATATCCAGACATTTTGGAAAATTAAATACGTGAAAAATTCTACATATTCTGCTTCTCCAACCCTTACATCTGGAACTTTGTGGTGCCATGTTTTAACCAAAGGATGGGATGACACTGTGTGAGCTTGGGACCAAGGCTTCATTGTTTCTTTTGTTTTGCCCCCCTCCTGTAATACTACCCAGAGACCATCATGCATAGAATCCTGGGATGAGAATCTGCATGTAGAGAGGCCTGACCACAGCAAATCCCACTGATCTCAGGCCCAGCTGACCCACCAGTTGAGGGCGCCCCACAGCTTACCCAGGTGAAAACAACAGACACATCATCCAGTCAAGCTGCAGAGAAGTGAGAAATCATAAATAGGGTTGTTTTAAGTCACTAAACATGAAGATGGCTTGCTATACAGTGAAAAATAACTGCTAGAGGCAGTAAACAAAGGGCAGTTTCCGCATATTTTTTTTCCCTAACAGAGGAGATGAATAAGCAACCAGGGCATCTTTTTCAGGGCTGTAAAGATTCTGAAGAGAGTAAGGTTATAAATGTGAGATTATGAAAGCATTTCCAGCTCATGATGATAAGTGCCCAAAATAGAAAAACTTGCGTAAGCCCATGTTCACACATATTGATTTTGTAAAACTTCAATTCCTGGCAAATGGGGATAAAATATAGGACTCTTCAAGCCAGTTTGACAATGTTTAGATGCTATATGACTTCAACAATTAAAACAACGAAAGCTGGCTTAACATGCTCAATTGCCAGAAAATTTAAAAAGAGAAAGAAAGAAAGAAAAAGGAAGCTAGCATCTAAAAGCTAGCATTTTGCTAAATTTCTTTAGCATTCGAAACCTCCCTCAACTTCTCCAGGTATGAAAGAGTCCAGAATGTGGTCAGCTCATTACTTGAACTTTATTTCTGATTTATTCAGATCCTTGAAACTACTCTAATTAAACTTGAAGCTAAGCAATCTTAACTAATATTAACTATAAAAAACTCCCAGAAAAATCAGTTTGCTTCAATTTCACTTTATACCCTGTAAGATATGCACAAATAAGGTTTAGAAAGGCCTCTTTGCTCTGTATTAAGCATTTTGCTTCTGTAGTTATTTATAATTAACCACAACAAGCATATAAAACATAAAATGCACAACAAAATTTATTCATGATTTTTGAATGTTTAAAGTTCAAATAATTTGCAAAGCATTGGTAAATTTGAATTTTATACACATATCATTCTGGGTTTTGGAAATATCTCCTAATATAGGACTGTTGAGACACTAGACTATTGTTACAATATAGGAGAAAACAGTGGGGGAAAATCCCTGAGCCTAAAAAACTGCAGCATGAAAAATACATTTTAAAATAAATATAAAATAAATTTAAAAATTAAAAAATGGATTTCACAGAAGTAATTTTTTCCGAATATAAGTTATTCAGAGAATAAACTACAGTTAACACCTAATATTTTCTTGATTAATTCCTAAGAAATGAATTACATATTCTCCAAGAAATGGAATGTATGATGCCATTGTGCTCATAGAAATCTCAACTAAACTCCAGAGTTCCTCCAGGGGCTAAACTGCCAAAAATGTATTTTCAATTACTAAGATACTATTAGTGGCTAACATTTACAGAGCATGCACTATAAATACTGTTAACAATAGTTGGTCTTATATACATGTGCACATATACACACAACAGTTCACTCTCACATACTCGAATAAGATAAATATCATAAACACATTTATTTTACATATAAGAAAGCTGATACAAGTGAATGAATTTGCCTATGATTATACAGGTGGTAATGACAGAGATGAGATTTAAGTTCTTATAATAGGTCTGGGTGTGTACTTTTAAACACTGTGCTATAATTCTCCATGAAAATGAATGGCTTCTGTTGTTTTCTATAAATTATAATGACAATGATTTTAAATTTACCATATACCCACATTTTTTTGATGCTTAGAAGGTCCAATAATCCCACTATAGTGGAACAGGGCCTGATCCTGTACAGACAGTAATTATAATGGAAGGGGTTGCTGTAAATGTGTTTTCAAGTATATTATGAAAAAAATGAAGCTATTGATAGTGCAATATCATTAAGTTTATGGAAAACTCAACTTAAATTCTATGGGTCCTCAAATGCCAAATGAAATGGTCAAACATGTATTTATTGATTACTGAAGAATTATAAAACCCATAGCTTCCCACCCTTGTAACTGAATTTTTTAATGTGTTTCAAAGAGAGATTTATCTCAAGAAGAGCTGAGAAATAAGATAATTTATATTATGGCATGCATATGCCTCTTTCAGTGTTCAGTAGATGGAATACATGTCCGTCACTGCTTTTACTATTTTGTTTCTCATATATTTTAAAAGATAATTGGAAAAAGAAGAAATGATTTGAAAGAATATTTCTTCAACAATCACCCTAAATATCTTAAAGATGAAATAATGCAATTTAGTTTATTAGGGATTCTTAGAATTCTTGTCAGTGTACAAATTGGAAACCTGAGAGATGAAGAGGTTAACCCTCTCCAAGTCTATTCTGAAAGCCATGCATGAAATTGAGGAGCTTGATTGCATAATTATCCTTTCTAGGAAAGCAATTAGCATATTGCATATGCTCAGTAAACATTATTGGTATTGTTACTTGAAGATGTATGTAGAACTGGTAGGAAAAATGAAAACACATAAGCAAAATTCTTTTTCTTGAATAAGTGAAAATGGATTTTTCCTTTGATTTAATAATTGCCTCCTTTTGCTCTAGGTTCTAATAGTTAGATAATGGATCCTGTCAAGCATTATATGTCTTCACCTCCAGCTGGGGACACATAACTTTTATTGTGGTCCATTATCTGGCCATTATAGGCCACAAGTGTGTTCCCTGACCCTCTCCCTCACATTATGCTGAAGAAAAAGAGGAGAAAATGTGGAGGCAGCAGCTTTTCCAGCATCAAAAATGAAAGGGATCCCAGACTGTGCTATATTGAGACCATTCATTTTCTTCCACTGTGAAGTCCATCATGCAGGCTATGGATAAAATCCAGTCCTTTCCCACCCCTCAGCCATCCTTCCTTTCTCTGTCACTCAAGAATTCAGATCCTACAGTAGCCAAACTCAGAATATTCAAATGTTCTTCTGGATAGAATAAGCACATTGAGCTACTAGGAAGTTTTGAGAACTGTAAGTAGTGAAGATTTCAAATTATTACCACACACATCAGAGCTTCAAACATTTGTGAAATTTAGGGACACTGTCATAATGAACTCATGTGGCATCATTCTGCTGTCACAAATAAAGTAAACTTTCTCCAAGCAGAGATTTAGATATAAGAGCTTCATGCTTTACTGAGGCAGTACAGTAAATACACAACAATTTGCTAAGAGAATCTGTGTAGATTGATTAGGATTAATCATATGCTCACTTAGAAAAGCAAGAAACTTAGAAGGATCAGGTAACTCAAAACATTTCAGAATATTGCGCACATGGTAAGAGTATTGCTGACTTTGGCACTTGCCTCTTAGTTAGGGTTGATTTATTTATTTTCAGGATTTTGTTACTTTCAATTTTTTAAAAATTCACAATCATACTTATCTGTGAGTTAGGTTATGACATACCCATGCACCAATACAATGTGGATTGATGAAATGAAAGGCATTAACATATTTTTTCTTTTATATTTCTTTATAGTTGAAATCTTGGAGAGTCTTTCTTCTGTTTGTTCATACACTACAAATGAGGTTGTTGTGAAATATAGCTGCCAACCAACCTTTGTGACACTAATGAATGTATTCCTTTATCTGAGTTGGTACTCACTATCCATATTGTTTCTCTGCCTTCCTACCTGCTTGAAACTCTAGTAATCAACCTTATGTGTTCCAAATGAGATTTTTGACTACCACATGTGAGGAAGAACATGCAGTATTTTGATGCTAAAGGTGAATGAGATCTAATCACAGAAGCTTAATTGTCTTACTCTGCACCACCCACCCTTATCCTTCAACCAGTATTAATTCTTGTTAAATCCATTGCTTCTCCAAGTTTGTTCTCAGGCAGAGTTATAAAAGCATTTACATCTCTATTTGTAATGTGTATTTTTACTTGCTTTTGTCAAATACAGTTGATTTTGGGGGAGGCACAAAGCCTGTGTTCCAGTATGTGATATAGAAAGTTTCATGATTTCTTAAAAAACATTCAGTTGAAAGACGGAATTACTGACAGGGGAAGATAGACAGAGGAAGGGGAGCGAGGGGGAGAGGTGGGGAGAGGTAGGGAGAAGTGGGGAGAGGAGAGGAGAGGAGAGGAGAACAGACTAGAATTGGGGAGGGGGCCCAAATACTTGGGTTATCTTCTTCTGCTCTCCCAGGCACATTGATGGGGAGCTGTATTGGAAGTGAAACAGGCAGAAGTTGAACTGGTGCTTATATGGGATGCCCATGTTGCACAGGGCAGACTAACCTGCTACAACACAGTGCCAGTCCCACTGCCTACATTTTAAGAATTTTTAGAGAGTAGACCTTGTCTGCGCTTTCCTCATATTTCTATCTATTTTCTTTTTCCTCCAATTTCTCTCTTCCTTTTGACAATTGTTTCTGGAAAGCACACACTGGATAGAAGCTGTTTTCTTTTGTTTCTAATGTCACATACCTTAATAGTAAAAATAGCAGTGGAAAGTGGTGTTAGTGTTATTACCTTTAAAGGGCTGGAAGAATGGTAGATTACTCATTATGCATATCAGATATAAGAAGAATGTGTTGTCAAAAGGACCATGATCAGTTTTGAAAACGTGTGTATTAAGGTGCCAGTAGACCGTCCTGAGGGAGATACAAAGGCAGTTTATATGTGTGGGGTGGAGGTCAGATCTGAAATTACAGATCTGATTTTTGTCAAGGAAGAGTTTGAAAAGAAAAAAAAAGGGCCCGGCGACGTGGCCTAGCGGCTAAAGTCCTCGCCTTGAACGCCCCGGGATCCCATATGGGCGCCGGTTCTAATCCCAGCAGCTCCACTTCCCATCCAGCTACCTGCTTGTGGCCTGGGAAAGCAGTTGAGGATGGCCCAATGCTTTGGGACCCTGCACCCGTGTGGGAGACCTGGAAGAGGTTCCTGGTTCCCGGCTTCGGATCGGCGCAGCACCGGCCCGTTGCGGCTCACTTGGGGAGTGAAACATTGGACAGAAGATCATCCTCTCTGTCTCTCCTCCTCTCTGTATATCCGGCTTTCCAATAATAATAAATCTTTAAAAAAAAAAAAACAAAACAAAAAAACAGAAAAACAAACCAAAAAAAAGCAACTAAAGCTAATAACACCTGCTTGGGAAGTAACTGCTTTTGACAGAAGAGAAATAAAGGGATTCCCAAGGCTAGAAAGCAGGAAAAGCCTCAGGGCTTGAAGGACAATGAGGCTGAGGAAGGATGATCTGAAGAAACTGTTATGGCATACTTCTGTTTACAAAAGAAAAATGAATTATAATTATTTAAAATACTTACTTGTTAGATGTTCTGGACACTCAAAAATGTTGAAAGTAACATCCAATTTTCTGGAGAAAAACGTAAGATTAAAACTATGAAATGACTATCGGATTTGGTATGTCAATATGACCCTGGGAGAGTAATTTTAGAAGCATGATGATGACGGGAGCCAGACTACAAGGGAACAATAATTGAGGAGGAAGGAGGGGCATGAAATATAGATTTGTTTCTTCCTCAAAAAAATCTATTGGGCAATTTGGCAGTGAATAAAAAGAGAAGACAATGGCTGTTTAAAATGGGAACCAAGGAAAGAGATTTTTATTTGCTTGTTTATATCAGGATGAGCTTGTTTATCTTAAGTGACCCTGAGCACATTAAGGATCATAGGATCACAGGCAGAAGATAATTTGGATAAAAAGGGAAAGCTTGAGAGAGAAAAAGAGAATAAGAATAGGGAGTGTTGGCCTACCACAGTAGCCTGGTGGTTGAAGTCCTCACCTTGCACGCACTGGGATCCCATATGGGTGCCAGTTAATGTCCCTGCTGCCTCACTTGTCATCCAGCTCCCTGCTTGCGACCTGAGAGGGTAGTCAAGGACCACCCAGAGCCTTGGGACCCTGCACCCACATGGGAGTCGTTGAGTGAATCCTGAGAAGCAGATTCTTGAGTCCCACCTAAGCCTTCACAGTACTAGAGTCTTAGCTGATAATACAGATATTCCCTCAAAAAGAAAAGTTGAACCGAAACTATACAGCTGCTTCTAAACTCCTGACCCACAGAAACTATGTAAAATGGAAGTCTATTTTTTTTATATAAATTTACTATTTGAAAGTCAAGTTAACAGAGAAAAAGAAGAGAGAGGGAGAGGCCCAAATTGCTGGTTGAATTCCTAAGTGGTTTCAAGGCTGGGTCTGAGCCAGGCCAAAACCAGAAACCTGGAACTCCAATTGGGTCTCTAAGGTGGGTATGGGTGTTCAAACACTTGAACCATTTTCAGTTATTTTTCCAGGTTCATTAGCAGTGAGCAGTATTGTAACTAGAGTAGTGGGGACTTGAACCAGAGCTCATATGGGATGCCAGCATCTCTGCTATCACAGACCACAGGAGAGGACAGGGAATTAAATTATTCATACTGTGATGCTACAGTTTGCACACTGCCTCATCGGGGCTGTTAAAGCTAACCAACTTACGCTCCTTGTGACTGCCTTTGATCCCAGGCTCTGCACAATTTCCAGTCCTTCAGCATAAATATGTTTCCTACAAATTCTTTGATTGAATAAATGGAAAATGGCTGAAGAAATACGTTGACCTGCAGTTAAGCGTTATACAATATAGTGATGTATCAAAACATCACATGATACTCATAAACAATTTTTATGTTTCACAAGAGGTGAGAGGGTTAAAGGGAGTTTGGACAAAAACAAAATAAGGGAAGCTTGGTAGAGTTCATTAACTGTGAAAAGATATTAATAAAAGTTGTCAATAAAGGAGATATGGTAAGGGGAAGTGAGAATTTTTTGTATTAGTGCTTCACATTTTGTGTGTGTGTAAATTTCAAGCTATTCTGAAATAAAATGTTGAAAAATGACACTTAGCCAATGGTGAAAGAGGATGCTTGAAAATATGAAAGATAATGAATTTTTTTTGTTTTCATGAAAGTTGGTCCTGTATACCATCAGTGTGAATCCCATCATGTGGATTCTCATCTGGTATTTTATGCCCTGAAGCCTCTCATGCTTTGACAAATCCTTAACTCCCCCAAACAAGATAATAATGATCATGAGTGCATAAGTTCCCAGAGGTTCCAGCAGAGTATATGAGAAATAGTAATCTGTTTTCTTTGGCCAGGTAGTGGTATGCGCACCTCAGCCTGCAACATAGCAGATCTTCTTAAAGTCACTTTGAAGAATCAAGTTCCAGCTACAAGATTCTTCTGGGCATAAGTGAGAAACCTAGAGATGCTGAAAGCAGAAAAGGGAAAATCTGGAAGATACTGTAAAACCGAGTATCAGATAGGTTGCAAGAGCAGGCCAACTCTGTGCTGAGTTTTAAGTAGGCTGAGTCCAGGGAGTTGGATATGTTTTAAGGAGTATTAGTTGTGTCCAGAAGTGAGGAAACAGGTGAATTGCGGCCTAAGGCACACAGGAGTAAACCAGTAGCAACAAAACACAAGAAGCTTTTGAGTCTATAGTCATGGGTAAAATACATGACAACGGTGGAGCCCAATTTCTTTCTGCCCATGGGTTATTATAGTGAACAGAAAAACAAAACAAGGTGATGATAATATAAGCTATAAATTTTTGCCACCCCAGGTCTTGGTCTCTATTGCCCTTGCATGGAAAAACCATTATAAACTTACTGTGTGTAATGACTTACTCTGTGTTACTAACTGTAGAGGAACTTTCAACAGAGCATACTAAAAGCCTCAGATTTAGACAGAAATCTGAGGTCAGTTAGGGTGCTGCAAGTGCACTAACCCAAGAACAGCTAGCAGGGCTTTCTACCACTTTTGCGGAGCCAACAGGGCAGTTCCTTCAACTCATCTTTACCTCCATGGAGTATAGTTCCTTCTCTTCAGGAGTTTTTCTTTATTTAATGACAGTGGTTCTGAATCCTAATGGGACATTAAGTTACCTTTACATCTTTTCAGCCACAAATTTTGGGACCATGAATTCACCTTTTGAAAGGTTGGGACACATTTTCAGCCTTGAATTTATGTAATGAGCAGTATGTCAGAAGAAAGGGAAGAAGAAAGAACCTGAGATACAGCACTAAGAGGTTACTCCACTAATTCTAATCTAGTTCACTAAATCCAAAGTACTCCAAAACAGACAGCACAGTGGGCTAAGCGATATAGGTTTAGTGATATACCTGGAACAACAAAAATAAATTTGAGTGCCTAACTTCAACATGCACAGTTCTTTGCAATACTATAGTCGTGGCACTCAAAAATCACTGTGCACTTTATCAGATATTGTGCTAAATATTACAGAGAAAATAAAAGAAATTAAATTTCTCTCCCTCCCTATCATCATATGTACGTATTCCTTGATCATTTTTAAGGGCATGTTAACAATGCTGAGCATGAGCACCATAATCAACCCTTTCATGGAGCTCGTGGTCCTTTGGCAATAATCTGAATAATCAATCATACAAATTATTGCTACTGTGATGAGTTCCATAAGGAGCACTGCATGGGATTATCTAAGCCTATTTTTGTACTAGGATATTTCACCAAGTAGAACAGGGTAAGAGAAGCCTGTCTAGGGAAATGCAGGTTGAGCTAAGATGCAAAGAATGAATCACAAGTTATCAGGATATATGGGGAAGGAAAAACATTCCAAGCTTAGAAGACAGCAAATGCAAAGACTCTGTAATGAATAATACAATAACACAAAGGATGGAGTGGAATCAGAGTTTAAAAAGAGGAGGGGAGAGTGAGAGGGTGAAGTTGGAGATGTTGGGTAGATAGCAAGCCACAGAGGGTCTTTTAGTCATGGAGGAACAAGGGGGAAACCTGTCACAAAGAGGCAAAGAAGAGAGGTAGAGGAGGAGGCAGCTTCAGGGTGTTGAGGTCGAACAGTTAACAGACTATCATGGTAGATGAAAGCAGAGCTAATTATAACCAGATTAGGTGGTGATGGTAACATAGAGAAAGTGACGTAAATGGATTTAGAAGATATTCATAAAGTAAAATCTATGTTTTGGCTTGTGCTTTTGGTTTATATGGCTGAGTGGATTCACTAGATAGGGGCACTAGAGTGAGACTAACTGTGATGGGGAATAGCATTATTAGCTGTCTCACTTTCCCCATCTCCTAGTGCTCATTGTAGTTGTTTTCCTGATGGTTTTACATTTCATTTAGTTAATAAATATTTACTGAATCAGTGGTGTTCAAAGCTATTGTAAAAGATGTTGACAAATGTAAAGAGTAGTAAGATCTGGTTCTACACTGAAGACTTACAGGTCAGATGCAAAGACACTGAATAAATAATAATACAAAAGATTAATTTTGAAAGTTTCTATAAAGAGAACAAATTTCAGGTATTTTCAGTATCTGATTTTGAACACATAATGATACTTCACACTCTTTGTCCTATCTCCTTTCTTCCCTTCTTTTCTACTTTTTGTGATATCGTGTTTTTAGTTTACTTTATAATCACGGTCATAATATTCCTCCAAATATTGAATTCAACAAGTAGAAGGAGGAATACTGGTATAATGTAGTAGGACAGACAAAAATATACCGTATGATCCAGCAATAGCACTCCTAGGAATATATCCAGAACACTTGTTTTATGAGAAACCAACATGCACTCCTATGTTCATAGCAGCACAATCAGTAATTGCAAAAACATGGAAGCAACCAAAATGCCCATCAACAGAGGATTGGATAAGAAAGCTATGGTTCATCTACTCCATGGAATACTACTCAGCTATTAAAAAAAACAAAATGCAGTTCTTTGTGGCCAAATGGGCCAAACTGGAAACCATAATGCTAAGGGAAATGAGCCAATCCCAAAAGGTTAAATACCACATGTTTGCCTTAATTTAAGATGATATGATGTTATGTATAACATGTTATGTTATGAATGTTATATGCTGTGTATAAACTAAAATTGAAATATCAATGAGGTGGTCACAGAAGGTGGCTAGGAACTCGCATTTACTTTTAACATATTGGTTACTCATTACTATGTGAATTAATTCCATAATGATGTAAATTTTTGCTGATGGTATGTTGGAGCTTTTAATTGACTTGGATAATACTCTGCTGGCTCTGTCTTCAGACCAGAAAGGGTATACCTAAGAAGCCGTTGAATTCGACTGGACAATAAGATGCTGGACTCTATGTTTGGTATACGCTTGCAATGGGGGAATCTCAACTGAACTTGAGCTGTGGTTATGCAACAAGGTGGAGGAATCCACCGTGGTGGGAGGGTTTGGGGAGGGGTGGGGAGAACCCAAGTACCTATGAAACTGTGTCACATAATACAATGTAATTAATGAATTAAAAATAATAAATAATTAAAAATATATATATATATATATACATATACCAATTCTGTAATAAATGCCACAGTAGAGAAATGAGGATGCAGATAAAACCAGGATGGAAACCTAGTTTAGCTCAGCTGGGGACAAGAATATAGTTAGAAGTAGACACTGATGGGAAAGAGTCAGTCTGAAGCATGGGGAAGACAGGAGGGTTCCTCTGAACCTGGAGACAGAAAGCACTGCATTCTGTAGAGACCAGTGGTAATAGAAATGTTGTCCTAATGAAGGCTGAATCTGCAGAAGGCTAGCCTTGGGTGCTCTGAATTCTACAGAATGGAGTTTGATGTTTGTACAAAGACAGGCAAGTATAATTTCAGGATTTTAGGCAGATGAGTGGCATCATCAGATTTGTATCCTATAGTGGATCTGACAGGAATGGTCTTGCAGACACAAAGACCAGGTAGAAATCAATTACAATAAGGCAGGAAAGAGCCCCACCAGTCTTTTCCAACCTTATTACTGCTGGTAATTGTGGCTAGCTATGCTCTGAATTGTCACTGTTTACAGCAAACATATTGAAATGCAAAAGGCATATGTAAAGGTACTATGGCAGAAAACTAATACAATACCAAGGACCTAAGAAAGACTAGAGACTCCAGGGAGAAAGGCTTCTTCTACCTGCTAGATAACCAGAGCTCTCCTTTCCTCAATGATGACTATCAAAAATGCCTCTAGAAGATTCTAAATATTCATGGAGAGGGAGTCACATTGAGTGATCTAACTCAAGAGAGGTACATTAGGGCCAGGGAGAAATAGACATATTTGAAAGATGATAAGGTAACCTTCATACAAAAACATAAGATAGATATATAGGTAAATATGTGTATACATATATTGTCAAAGATGAATTATATAATGGAGGCTAGCATACCATAAAGTGAAGATATATGCAGTATGAAACTACTCCTGAATAAAAGGAGGACTCTCCATGAAACTGTTCAGTATACTTTGACAATATATTAGACTTTGTACCAGTGTCTATTCCTATGATACCATGATACACTTGAATAGTAAAATGTTGAACTTGTGACTTGCTGAAGGAATTCACTGTTGTAATAATATGGAGAGAAAGCAGCATGTGGGGGGAATTGAGGGAGTAGAGGGGGGATTCCTGTGCTTATGCAACTGTATTATGAAAATTAATAATAATAAAAATAAATAAAACAAAAAGAATAGAGTACATGAAACCTTACGAATTACAGAATTTAGGAATGCATGAGGGAGAAAGAGTAGTAAAAGAACACTGAGATGAAAGGAAGAACAGTAGATGATTCTCATGCACAGAGCTCTCATTCCTGGCCATGGCTTCAGTGTGCTAACTTGTGCAGTATGCAGACAGCATTTGGCTAATTTAGATGAACAGAAAGCAGTGTGACTGACTGCCTCATTTCATCTAGCTGTTGAAGAAAAGACTTCTGGCAGGGCTGCTTGCATAAGCCATGCAGGTTACATGTATTGTCGATATCAGCCACTAGGTTCTGAAATGCCATTTCGATTTGATTCACTGACCCAAGCATTCTGGTGCAGGGCTGTGCCTATATGGAAACTGCACACTCTTCATGAATTTGCTGAAAACACCCTTGTCATGGTCTCCTCTCTTTCTTGCCCCTTACTATGCAATTGAAATCAGAAGACCTGGAAAAGACATGCGGTGCCTGTAGATTATTTTCAGATTCGTGATTGCTAACAGGGTGCAAGAACAAGACGAAAGAAGGCTGTACTCCTGACACCTTGAAGTCAACACACCACACTCCTACATTCTAACTCTGGGTTTCATTATGTGGAAAAAACAATATTGTGTGATAAGTCACAACTATTTTGCATTTGTGTCACAAAGACATATGATTGTAGCTGATTGTTGAATTATTTGATGGGTATAAATATCAATAAATTGGAATTCTACCAGAGCTAGAAGAGTCACGATGAAAATTCCCTAGCCTTATTTGTCTGATTCTTCTGTAAAATTCCAAGAGCTTTAAGAAAAGATGCAATCTGTGTTAGACTATTGTAAGAAGTCTACATTTTACATGGTAATATTAAAAATAGATTAATAAATGGCATTTGGATTTTAGCATCAGAGTATGGAAATGATGATAATTTAGCTTGCCTTACACAGTTGGACCTTTGATAAAAATTCAGCCTCCTAAAATACACTCTCTCAAGTACTCTACCCAATTAATGGCAACTTAAAAATAAAAAAAATCTCACTCTGTTGAATTTGGAGAACAAATGAGTCCCTTAGTCAAATCTTTGAAACAGTTCTTGGAATTTAAAACTTGAAGAATCAGTTAGCATATATATATATATATATATATATATATATATATATATATATATATGTGTGTGTGTGTGTGTTCTTGTGTTTTGATAAATTTGTTATAGCATAATTAAATAGGATTACCTAACAACTAGTGTTCTATTCCTTTTTCTCTTGTTGTTTTTGCTAGAATTGTGGTTATTTGAACCTCATTTCCAGAGGCCTGGAATCAGGTGGAGCTCTGTGTGCACAGGGATGTGGGGAGGAAAGAGACTCCAGGGATCAAGTAGTGCAAGGAAGGATGGAATCATCAGAGTGCTATTTAAACTGAGGTCTAAGACAGAAGCAATGATAATGGCTTGAAAGTTGGTGTCAATAAATTGAGTAAGCAAAGGGCAGTTGAGTCAGAAGCCTGAAGCCAAGGGGCTTAGTGCTGATACAGGATTTGGAGTTGGATGGGACAAAAAAAAAAAAAAAAAAATCCAGAGAACTGTACTGTTGTGGGCAAAATTCAGTACAACTTTAATTTGTGACCTTCAAGCAGGTAGCTCATACATGCCCAGGATAAAGAGAAGGCACCATCACTCCCAAGGACATTTTCTGTAGTTGGGTTGGCTCTTGTTGGCATTTTTCTACAGTATGGTATTTTCTGATGTCTATTTAAGAAACTCATTGAATTTTTGTTTAAAGCCCTCTTAATCTGCCTATGCAGATTTGTCAAAAGTTATCAAGAGATTTGTTTTTGCAAGTATTTATTTTACTATCTTAAAAAAAATTCAAGGCCTGGCACGATAGCCCAGCAGCTAATGTCCTCACCTTGCAAGCACTGAAATCCCATATGGGTGCCAGTTCTGATCCCAGATGTCCCCCTTCCCAGCCAGCTCTCTGTGAGCTGGGAATACAGTCAAGGATAGCCCAAAGCCTTGAGACCCTGCACCCACATGGGAAACACAGAAGAAGCTTGGGGCTCCTGGTTTTCGATTGGTTCAACTTTGGCCATTGCGGCTGCTTGAGGAATGAATCAATGGACAGAAGACCTTCCTCTCTGTCTCTAATCTGCTCTGTATATCTGACGTTCCAATAAAAACAAAATAAATCTTAAAAAAATTCATCACTGAGCTGTATGTGGGTATGGACGAGCCATGGCTGGGCTGAAACATCCAACAAGAACCAGAATGGGGTGAAAGCCAGCCAGGAAAAGCCACTGTTCCTGCTAGGACAGGAGGTGAACTGAGTAGGGTTGGCTCAATGACCCCCTGGTATGCGCAAAATCTGGCATTGGGAGGGGTTCTGATGGAGGAGCCTGGGCAACTCCTCTGGCAGGACACAGTCCCTGCAGGTAAGTGCAAGAAGCATGATAGGAAACAGCCCAGAATAGGCCATGGAAAGTTTCCCACTGGCCCACATTTGGCATGGGTCAGGGGCAGACCAGGCTGAATCAGTTCATGTCATCCACTGGCAAATCCGATCACCAGAACAGAGTGTGGGTTGAGCCGGGTTTGGTCGCGACAAAACCAGTACACATTATGGAATGCCAGAGCGTGGTTGCCTGTACTGGATTTGACTGCAGCACCCAACCAGCACACGTGAGATCCAGGAAGGGAGGGGCAGAGCTGGCAGGGGGATTAAGGGGCTGGTCCCCTCGCTGGACAGCTACTCCCACTGGAGAGCGAGGGCTGGGATGGGGACAGACCAGACTAAGCAAGGCTGCAACACCTGTGCGCCGCATGTGGACTAGATCAGGGAAAAGCCAGGCTGGGCTGATTGTTCCTACTGGTGCAAGCATAAATTAGAGTGGGTGAAGGTTGTTAGGGCTTAGCCACAGCATCAGATGGCAGAAGCTGGCACTGGGGGCTAATTCTGTCAAGTCAAACCACAGAACCACCCGATGAGTGCATCAACCGGGATTGAGAGAGACCTGGGAGGGAAATAGTGGGTTCCCCCTCTTGGGTTACTACTCCCACGGGAGGTCATGAAAACTAGGATGGGGGCTGGGATGGCTAGACAGAGAGGCACTCAACAACACCTGTGAGGGCTGGATGGTTGAGTTGGTTAGATGGAACTAAGCTTTAATACCCATTGACAAGTACAAGAGCCAAATGAGATGGGGGACAGACTGGTCTACTGCTACACATGCTGGCAAGCCAGGGTAGGGGGCGGGCCTGGTGGGGGTTATTGTGGGTCGCCCCGACTAGGCTGCAGCTCTCACTGGTTGAAGGGCCGAGTATGTACTGGGCAGAACCAGACTGGACTGCAACACCCATTGATTCCAGTGCAACTCGGGACTGAAAACAGAAACAACCCAGCAATTGAAACCGCCAGCTGATCAGGGTGATGGACTGTGCAGGGCCCTGTGCTTGCTAGAACATACAAGAATCTAGTCTGGGAATACCTCAAAGTTTCTTTGGAGATCTCCCCAATCGAACTGCTGGACTCAGAACTCTAACCAAGAAAAGACAGAAGACAGAACAGGTCAATCATTCATCTCAGCTATATGTTGGCAGCGAAATATGGGGCAAACGGAGACTTTATGATGGACCATATCAATCAGTGGACGACGTCATCGAGCCAAACTGGCAGCGATTCATAACTGGAGAACTATTAAAACCACTTGAGCAAATATCTCAGAGCATGCCCCACATCTGGGACTTGGGGTGGGCGGGAAACCGGGTGGGGCTTCTCCCTCAATATCCCCCTTTACCTCAGATACACGATGGAAACAATATGGACATAATAGTATTACCCACTTCCCTATACCCCCTGAACCTTTTTTTGTTAACCATAATTAACTATGTAAAGATTGTCAACAACTATACAATAAAATAAAATAAATTAAAAAATTCATCACTGAAAAGTGCCACTTATATAGGAAAATATGCTAGTTTTTTAATACATGAATATATGAAAGAGCTACTAAAATTAATGTGTTTTTTAACTTAGAAATCAGAAGAGTCGTTAATAAACTTTTGTGCATCAAGTAGTGAACATGAAAACAAAATTGCTGGACATAGGGGCATTTAGATGATAGCATTTCGAAGTGTTCATGGAAAATTAGAAGACAAGTTTAGGGCTGGCATTGTGATACATTAACTACCACTTGCAATGCCAGGATCTCAGATTGGAGTACTAGCTTAAGTCCTGGATAACCTGTTTCTGATCTAGCTTCCTGCTACCATGCATAGGAAGGCAACAAAAGACAGCTCACTCCCAGGAGTGACTACAATGGAGGTGCTGGCACCTGGCTTCTGCAAATCTGTGATCTCTGTCCCTCTCCTCTGTGTGTCTGTGCTATCTCAAATGAATAAGCAAAAAAATTTCAAAAGCATATTTTAAATTTGGGACAAAAATTTTGAATTCCATGTATACAATGGTTTTTCACAATGCTCATGAAAATATGTATTATAAAAAACTGCATGGAAAATGGTAGTTAGGTTTACTAACTGAACATTTTGTATTCCATTGTTACCTAATGACAGTTGATCTAGAGATAAACTGCTCTTTATTTGTATATTTCATCGTAATACTTAGACTTTGGTTAACATTTTACTCAAACGCATGGTGCTGTTACTAAAAATCCCTCTATTGTTCATTTTTCCCCAGGGAAGTTAGATCATATTTTATGACTAGTTGTCAGTTATTCGAAGTGCAGCAAAAATACTATTATGAAGGCTTTGAGCGTTTTCCTAGACTGGAAAGGCTAAGAGAAAGATTGTTAATTCTAATGTATTTTAGGAGCAGTATTATAAAATTTGAGGTATAATTTGAATTTATTATTTTGTTTTTCTTTCCTGTTTTTCCTCCTGCTTGTCTGTTTCTCACATTTTTATTTTAAACTACATGTATGTAGTATTAATGATAGCTTAACGTAAGATTTAATATGCTGAATAAATAAAATTTCCACCAAAATTTATTAATTTTCTTTCTTTTTCTCTTTCTCTCTTTTCTTTTTCTTTCTTTATTTCTTTGTTTCTTTCTTTCTTTCTTTCTTTCTTTCTTTCTTTCTTTCTTTTATGATACAATTCCATAGGCTTTGAGATTTCTCTTACCCCTCCCCAAATTGTTTTCCTCCTTATTGATTTCCCCTATATTACTATAATAGCATAGTCCTTCATAAGCAATCATAAGTCCATCATTCTCTTGTATAAGTGTATCCTGACTTTGTGAGTAAAGACAATGGCAGTGTCCAGCATCCTATTGTCAAAATATTTTTACTGGTTTCATTAAGAGTCCATCTTGGATTTGGAAGTAGAGATTCATACTGCATTTTATCTTCACATTTGGATCTGATAGTCTCTATTACACTGTTAATATACACTCCCTTAAATGAAAACCCATAAAACAAAATCAACAATAGGAATAAAGTTTAGAAAATTTACAACAAAATGAAGTTAAATAGCATGCTACTAAATAACCAATGTGTTGATGAAGAAATGAAAAAGAAAGCAAAAAAATCTTCTAGAGAAAATGTAGCTACTATATGACCTATGAGTCAGTGAAGAATTTAATGAAAGAAACTATTTTGAAGAAATTAAAATAAAAACAAAAATACCAAAACACATGAGTTGCACTAAAAACAATATTGAAAGGGTGATTGATCTTGTAATTTGCATGAAGTTTGCCTTATATCAGAGAGAACATAAGTTATTTGTCCTTTTGAGATTGACTTATTTCACTGAGCAAAATGGTTTCTAGTTGGGATCATTTGGTTGCAAATGGTAGAATTTCATTCTTTAATAAAATGTCCACCAAATTTTCTTTTTAAAAAAGATATGGTCATTTATCAGTTTTATTACTATTTTTAGGTAGTAATTTTACAGACTTCTCAAACTTCCCAAGCAGTATGTTTTTTTTACTGACCTGTAGAATGGAGCCTTTTCATAAATAATCTCTGAAGATTTATATTTGAAGTAACCCAGAGCAGAAAGAACAGTGAACAAGGAGTACTATTTCTTTTAAAAAAGATAAAGGAGAATACACTAAGATAGAATCTCAAATATATTTCAATATCTGATCTTCTGTACATGTATTTAACATATTTTAAAAAAATGATTTGCTTTACTTGAAAATCAGAGTGAAAGAGAGAGAGAGAGAGAGAGAGAGAGAGAGAGTGAGAATCTTCCACCTGTTGGTTCACATTGTCCAAAGTTGGACTGGTCTGAAGCTAGGAGTCAGGAGCTTTTTTTTTTTTTAATTGCATTTCATTTTATAACACAGTTTCCTAGGCTCTGGGATTCCCCCAACCCCTCCCCATACCTTCCCCATGTTGGATTCCTCCACCTTGTTGCAGTATTACAGTTCAAATCCAGTCATAATTCTTTCATTGCAAGCATGTACCATGCATAAAGTCCAGCATCTTATTGTCCAGATAAATTCAACAGTTTCTTGGGGAGACCATCTGTGGTCTGAAAGCAGAGCTGGCAGAATATCATCCCATCCAATGAAAAGCTACAACATGACATCAACAACAATTTGCAACTTTACAGAGTTATTTAGCATGGTATTGAATGACCCGTATGTTCAAAAATGCAAGTTCTTAACCACATCCTATGACTACTTCATTGACATCTCAATTTTAGTTTATGCACAACTGGCTGCTATACACCTTAAAATGGCTATAGGGTACTATTCAGCTGTCCCATGTCTATTTTCATTTTAGTGTTTAGCAGTTTATAGTGTTGAAGCATAATTTTTACTGAACTTGGCGAATTTTAGGATAGTCTAAACTGGCTTATAACTCTAACAAGGCCTATGTCAACAGTTGAGGTACAGAACAGTTAAAGGAGAGGTGTGCAGAGAAATCCTCAGCACCTTAGTGGGGAGTAACTAATCTTTGTATCATACCTAGTAAGGTATATGTGAGTCCAAGCTGACCATTTCCTGTCTGGTTCTAAGCTTTCCTCATTGGTCTCTGTCTATCTAATCTAATTTTGTTGGGGGGGGGGGGCTCTGGAGTGACCCTGATGGTCATTGCAAGAGAGGGTGGGGATCCACGAGTCCTGAAGGAAGTTTACTGTTCTGTTTCTGAGGTCCGCTCAGGTCTCCCGGCTATTGCTCTGATGACATTAGATCCTGTGAGGAAGGATCTGGGCTTCTTCCATCCCATGTGGGAGATCTGAAAGTGAGTGGATGACCTCAGAGTTCTTGGTCTACAAAGGCAGTCTAATTCCCCATAGTCTCCTTGAGCCAGGAGCTTTTTGAGGGGCTCCCAAGTGGTTGCAGGGGCTCAAAGCCTTAGGCCATTGTCTGTTGCTTTCCCAGGCCATTATAGGAGCTGGATAGGAAGTAGTGCAGCCAGACTAGAACTGGCACTCATAGGGGATGTCATTGCTGCGGACGGAGATTTAACCTGTTAAGTCACCACACTAGCCCTGTAATGCATTTTATTTTCAAAGTATTTCTTGACCCCGAATGCCTCAAATCCCTTACCATCTACATACAATGGTACCATTATTGTTAATGTTCATAATTATCTCTCAGATCCATCTCACTTTTTTATTTTTAATAACTGCCATGTTCACCTCTTAATGGCCACTTTTTTTTTTTCCAAATTTGAGTTTTAGTATGTCATTCAGTGGCTTTCATGATCATAATGGAAAGTGTAGTTTAGACAACCACACAAGAACACAGAGTGAATAGTTTGACTTAAACTAAGCATTCACATGTGTGTGTCTGTGGAGGGGAGTACTTATACATGTGCAAATTTACAGGTATGAAGGTTCACCTTGTGTCTTACTATAAGCTGTTGCTTCACCTCCTCAACTCTTCATTCCTGATATTCAATAAAGGTACTCCACTCAATGTATCATGAAGAATATAAAAATAGCTTAACAAATACCACTTAAGAAGCAAAAAATGGTACTAAATGTTTTGTCCATTATTGTTATGTATTGATTTCATGAATGTTGTATTTCACCTTTTGGGAAGAAATTGAAAGAAATTAGATTGTTTGGGATAGATTCTGAATTTAACATTGCTTCTCAGAAATCTTGCCTTTTAGCTTTTCTTCTCATGAAACTTGTTTGATCTGAATGTGAATTTGGTCTAAGCATTGATAAAATTCAATACTCTTAAACCTTACCTTCTGACTTACTTGCATGCATTCTTTTTTGTTTTTGAAAAAGATTATTTCTCTGACCGGCAGAATGAGAGAGATAGAGGGACACGGACACGGACACACACACACACACACACACACACACACACACACACATATACGGGGTGGGTGGCAGGTAGGGAGAAAGATATGCTTTTTCCATTGTGTCAACAAAGTCCCGTGCTGGGCCAAGCTAAAGCCAGGAATGCAGAAATCCATCAGACCTCCCAAATGGATGGCAGGATCCCAAGTACTTTTAGCATCTTCTGCTGCTTTCCCAGGGGTATTGGTAAGGAGCTGGATTAATAGCAGAGTAGCTGGGAATCAAACCAGCACTCTGATATTGAATGCTAGCACAGACAGCTCTGGCTTAACCAGGTGCACCACAATGTTGGCCTCTAGTTATATGCATTAACTAAATTACTAATGCTTTAAATCTGGATTAAGAGTAATGAGATTATTTAACCTACCATTCAATGCTTTGATTCTTAAATGTGAAGCACAAGTGAACAAAATAATAAATATATACTTTTGTCTGTTAATCTTTCTTTTGTAATTAAGGACTTTTTGTTGTCTCAAGGAGAATTTCAACTACTAATTTATTAGACAGTTGGATAATTTTCACTGCCTATAAAATGCTCTGTTTTAAATTTTTTTATTTATTTGTTTAATTTAGTTGAAAGGAAGCAAGCAAGAAAGGTAGTTTCCCTCTACTGGCTCACACTCCAAATGTCAATAAGGGTTGGTGCTGGACCATGCCAAAGCCAAGCACTGAAAACTCAATCTGGGTTTCTCACATGCGAGTCAGGGTCATGACTTGTGATTTCCAGGGTACTTAGCAGCTGGAAGCCAGACCTGGAAGTGGAGATTGGACTGCAGCCCCGGCAATCCTTTAGATACAGATGGGTAGATGGATGGATGGATGGGTGGATGGATAGATAGATAGACAGACAGATAGATAGATGCAGGTATCTCAAGAGCAACATAACTGCTGTCAGATGACAACCCTGAAAGCATATTATTGGTGCTAGAGGATAGAACATTAAGATTTTATAAAAGGTTTTCTATAGACTTTATAAAAAGGTTTTATGTAAAAACCAGGTTGAGGAAAGAAAAGGGACACAGAAAAAGAGACTAAGATGAACCCCATGGTATGAACTGGCTAAGAAGTTCTTGGCGTTGCTGTCATAAGGTATATGACCTCTCCATCTTTCTTTCTAAATGGAATCCCTAGTGTTCTAAGTGTAATACTCATCACTCCTATTTACTGAACATTTGATATATCCCAGACATTACTTCATTGCATTCTCATTAATCACTGTATTAATCACAATGTGATAATAGCTTCATTTTATTGAGGGAAATGCTTCCAAAGAGATCCACCAATTTGTGCAAACTATAACACTAAGAAGAGGATGAGTTGGGATAAATCCAAAGCAGATTTGATTTTGGAGCCAATACTTTGCTATTTTCCCTCCTGAGCAGTAACAAGTCAACAGGAAAATGGGTTAACTAAGGATTAAGCTCTTCTTTTTGAAAAAGCAACCATTTTTAAAAGATTATTCACTTAATGCTTTGAAAGACAGGCAGAGACCTTTCATACAATTGCTTTGGTAGGGAGGGATTTTCTGACTACCAGAAAGAGTACTGTGGCACAGGACACAATAGAGTTATATATTCCCTCTCCTAAAATTCATAGATGATGTTGGTTAAAGAAAACATTTTCTGGCATTTTTAACTAAATGAAGCATTCACCTAAGTCGGGAATTCAGAACTATGATGGTTTTGAGACTGGCAGGCTAAATTGACAATTTTTGTAAACTTTTCAGATGTCTCATAATTGGTAAAAAGTAGAAAATATCCACCTAAAAGGTGGTTCTGTAAATCAAATCAGGTAGGAAAGACAGGGTGGTAAACTCTACTTATGGCATTTGTGCTACTAATGCACCTAAGGAAAATTGCCATATGTATTCACTATATGGACATTATCATTGTTGTTCTTTTCCTACCTAAAGGACATGAGTTTCCTTTCTAAATTCTTATTTTCATTTTAATTTATAATGATTCAGCTGAAGTTTGACTGCTTGAAACCTATAAAATCTTCAACATCACACACAGCGGAACAACTATCCATTTATTACATGAAACACCCTAAATTCAGGCCAAGATTGCTCTGACTCTGTTGATAGCTACTTCACATTAAGCACAGATCTAATTTGTGAATTATTATAACCCTTAGACTCCAAATTTCATTTATTCCCTAGCCTGGAAAGAATTCATGCCATTTTTTCCTTATGTAGTCATTTACATTTTTGAAGGCCAAACTTCTTTTTATGTAGATAGTTCTAACTTCTTTGGATTATGTTTCTAGTGTCCCTGGTGTTTGGTGCTTCTCCCAAGCTAGGATGAGTTTAAAATTTTATGAGTATGTTTTGAGGTCTGCGTCTTCTCCCAACACATTAATAAAAATATCGAGTTTGGAAGAACCTCACATATGACCCTATTGTAACTTCACTTATTATATCTCACCATTTCAGCAAGGATTTTTCACAAAAATTAACTTAATTTATTTCAGTGAACATTGATGAAGGCCTTTATGAGGTGTGGAGTTAGGGAAAGTCTCCATCCTCTATTTTCAAAGACTTCTCGTGTAAATTATCCACAGGATATCATTTAACTTTTCAAAAGTAGCCTGTAATTTTGTGGTTAGCCAAGATAAAAGTGAAAGAATATCTCACTTAGATCCACCATATTTAAAACACTAAAGAGTTACATGGGTTTCTCACAAATGGGGATTCTGGGTTGTTGCACGTTATTTGCAGGTGATTTCATAGTTGCAGAAGCAAATAATTTGAGGATTCAAAGACACTGCAGAGATCACATGGTGTGGTACCTCAAAAGTCTATAGAGAGTACAATTGTGTGAATACTGGCAAAGTCAATTAACAAAACAGCCAGTGGTTTTGAGTTGTGTCTTTCCATTGTTCTGCCCAGTTTTACTATGTCTGCAGTAAGTATGTCATTTTCCCATAGAAAGTAAGTACCTCAATGACTGATACATTAGTTGCCTTTTTGTAAAGATAATGAGTTACATGAGGCTAAGTTTATAGAGAATAGAGGTTTATTTTGGCTGTTTTAGAGATTTACAGTCCAAGATTAAACAGTCCCATTGGGTTAGCCTGTGATGACAGTATTCTTGCTGGCAGAATTTCAAGGAGGCACATGGCATGACATGACAAAATGCAGGACATGTGTGTCTGTCTACCTCCATGTGATCTCTTTACCCTTCCTTATGAAGCCATGAGGATTTAGTCATGGAAAGTCCACCCTAATGGCCAAATTTAATCACTTTCCAAAGGCCCCATCTCCAAATATTATAGCGGGAGTAAGTTCACACCCTCTTAACCATTAGCATAAAACTTTGGAGAACAAATTCTGAAGAGTTTGAGGGACACATATTTAAACCGCAGCAACTGGGTTTCTATCATGTATGGATTTTGTGACCATCCTAGAATGTTGACTAAAAATTGACAATATATTTACTGTTTGATTTCTTAATATTAAATGTTAAATCTCAGTTATGTAAACTTGCTTTTTACTTGTGTGGTAGAAATGCCCAATAATTTACCAAATATTCATGATTTCATGATTGAGCTGTTGCTGGGAAGTAGCCACCCAACTGGACACCATGTTTTCCAATTTCTCTTGCATCTAGATGAGACCACACAGATAGATCTCAGCTGCTCAGTGGAAGTAACACGTGCTGCTTTGGCACATAATTGGTAAACAGTAAACCTGATGTCTCTACCTTCTCCTTTTTTTAATTCATATACAAAGATCAGATCCTGAGGATATTATAGAGTTAAAAAAGTAAGGAGTTAGGGGTGAAAATACCCCATGCAAGAAAGCATCCTCTTGATCCACAGCACCTGCACTGTTAGATTATTTAATAATAAACTTTGGCTGTCATAGGTTTGTGCAAAGGTAGATACAGTAGCTTTTATAATAACACACAGAGAAATTATCACAAAATCCTGTAAGTTTAATATGCAAATATGTTTTGAAGGTGTAGGACTGTGTATACCAAAAGAGTTCAAGTGTTGGCTTTTGTGAGCAGACTCAATGACTCTTTTGATTGATGACATTAGTGACAAGCTAGCCTGGTTTAAAATATCTCACAGACATATTAGCTCCTCAATGATATTTTCTGCTGTACTCAGAAAAATTAAAAACTTTGTAAAAACAAATAGGGAAATGCTGTGACAATACCATTAATTTCAGTGCACATGTAGTAGAATTGTTCTTAAAAAAATCAGGGGGAGAATTTCCTGGCTTGTGGAAGCTAGAGAGGAGAGATTAGTTACAATCCCTGAATAAAGAGAAAATAAGATAAAAAGTTTTACTTCTGGACCAGAGAATTTAAGAGCCATCATTCCACCTCTTTGCTCAATCTTAGCCCATAGAGTGGCTGTCCTAAAGTTGTTACCTCATAATATGAATTTGGAGAAGTCCAGATCTCTGAGGCATCAGATGAAGCAGGACTACTCCCAGTTCTCAGACAATTAACTGTGAGAACAAAACAAACGTTTGCTGTGTCAAGCAAGGGAGATTTTGATGTTTTTTCCCCCTCTATATTGTAGTAGTTAGCATGAGTTACCCTGAAAATATAGTATCCAATAATGTGGAGTATGAAACAAGGGAAATTTCCTTTGGAGAGAAATACGTATGAAATTGGAAGGTATTTTACATTTGCCATTTAACTAAGAAAGGAAGGCAGGAGAAGTCACATTTTAGAGGATAAAAGTTTCAATGTTTTGTGGAATGGAAAGACCACTAGTGGCCTTCCAATGAAGCTCTGGAAGACTTACTGCGTTGAGGCTACCAAAATGAGAAAGGAGCGACTAGTTTCCTGTAACAACCAAAAAAGGAGTGGACATTGGTGCCATGGTTATGGTACCATCTGGGACACCCACATCACATCAAGGAATGCCTGTGTTAGAGGACCAGCTCTGATTTCAGCCTCCTGATTAAACACAACTCTGTGGGGCTGCAAGTGATGGTTCAAGAACTTGGTTCTCTGCTACCCATGTGGCAGAGTTTTATGGAATTCTGACTTTATGGCTTTGGGTTGGTCCAGACTTGGACTTAGAGAAACTAAAGACTGGAAAAATATCAGAAAAGGCTGTGGCAGTGCCATTAATGCCAGTCCATATTGGTAGAGCTATTCACCTTAAACACATGAGAAGAATTTCCTGGCTTAAGTTAATTAGACAGGAAAGATTAGTCACTTGCCTTTGCGGACCTTCGGTGAATGCACCAGCAGATAAAAGATCCCTGCTGTCTGTATGACTGTCTCTATGTCTCTCTGCCTTCAAATAAATGAAAATTAAAGAAAAAAACTAAAAACAATGAAATGTTACACACACACACACACCCCTGCAAACACTGAATTGGAATTACAGCCCTTATGCATGTATTGAAACATCACATGGTACCCCATAACTATGTGCTGTTTTAATATTGTAGTTAAAACCAAAACAAAGCAAACTAGGACGAACAAAACCAGACTCACTACCACAGCCATCCTTATCAAGAACTAATACTAATGCCAGTAATAATCAATCCTAGGCAGTGTGTGGTGAATAATGAACATATTTGGGTGACTAATTTTAATTAGAACAGTCCATTAACTAGATGAATCACTGGTTGATTGGGAACATTCTGTGAGCAGGAAAGAAATTCTTTTTCTCCCCCTTTTTAGTGCCAGTTTTCTCATCTGTAACTTAGGCATGAAAATCTTCCCCAATCTATCCTCTTCCATTACAGTGTGAACAAAATGAGTCCAGAATGAAGTTTATCAAAGACTCATAAATGCTAGAAGATAAAGAATATTTTTATGATTGCTCTGCCTTCCAACTTATCTTTTTTAAAAGCAATGCTAATTCAACTGAGCAGATCCTGTTGTACATACATATTAGGATTTTTATATATTGCATCTATGTTTTAGCTATTACAACTAAAAAAAGCACAGGAAAAAAGTTGGCCAGCAAAAGTTGAAGTTTCAAAATCACAGAGCAGCAGGTTCTATTGTTAATTTCAACCACTCTCAGCTTCTTTAGGACCTCTCTATTTTGATTTCTTCCAAGCCATCATTTCATCATTTCATGTTATTCACATATGTGTAAAAAGTACCATTTAATCTCCTATCTTTAAAACCCAACACAAAAGACAAACACTATTTGATCTTACCTCTAGTTCAAGCTATGCTCCTCTAATTTATTTCTCTGTCCTCCTTCTCAACAAAACTTACAATGGCTGCCACAATTTCTGTCTTGATTTTTTTCTCATAGCCTCTGTTAGTGATTTCTGGTTGGTCTTTAAGTCCTCACAATGCTGTTGGGACTGATGACTTACAAGCTAAATGGTATCTTTCTTTATCTTGCTCAACCCACTTTACTTTCTTCTCACAGCTCTTATAATGAAATAGTCTGGTTTTACTCTTATCAGGACTCCTCATTTTCTTCTTATTGCTCTGGTACTGGATTTAGTTTCTGACGTCTACTCTGTTCTTTGACTTGATCCTTTTTTTGGGTACTTCTGTTCTCTCCTAGGATATCTCACTCTTAGGGATTCATACACAATCCATATACCCCTTGTACCAGATCTATAATCTCAAGTGGGCAATTTATTTAAAGACATAGAACTAAACTTTGACTAATTTAATAGCTTTTGATGACTAATGCCACTGAACAGAATATTCTGAATGGTTATGGAATGGGTGTTACGTTCATTGCTTGAAGTTGAGCATTATGGGAGTATTTATATCACAGGAATAGAGAAATAGAGCTTTTCTCATGGTTTTATTTTCTACTAGAGAACTGTAAGTTAAGCATCTACCAGAACATCACTACCAGCCATGCTCATTGAATGTTGGTGAAGAGAAAGCATCAACATTATTGAGATTACAAATGATTTGTTTCATAGTCCCATAGAATAGGACATAACCACAATAAAAATGAAAAAAAGAGTGCAGTTTAGGAAGAGGAAAAAGTACAGGATGAAGAACATCCATTATCCCGATTGCAGATTTTTTCCCTAGAGCTACAGACTCATTTGATCAGCTACTTATCTCACATGTCCTGTTGGATACCAAAAAGGAATCTGCGTTTTAAAATAAATGTTTCGTCTGCTTTTCCATTTCCTGAACTTCTTCAATCAAAACAACAGCCATTCCTTCCTTTTTATCCTCCCCAGATTTCCACACAATCCCCACTGATTCAGCCCCTGAGAAGCTTCCATTGTTTCTTTTTTTTTTTTTTTTTTTTTTTTTTTTTTTTTTTAATTATTTATTATTTAACTTCAGTAATTACATTGTATTATGTGACACAGTTACATAGATACTTGGGTTCTCCCCACCCCTCCCCAAACCCTCCCACCATGGTGGATTCCTCCACCTTATTGCATAACCACAGCTCAAGTTCAGTTGAGATTTCCCCATTGCAAGCGTATACCAAACATAGAGTCCAGCATCTTATTGTCCCGTCAAGTTCAATGGTTTCTTAGGTATACCCTCTCTGGTCTGATGACAGAGCCAGCAGAGTATCATCCCAGTCAATTGAAAGCTCCAACATACCATCAGCAAAAATTTACATCATTATGGAATTAATTGACATAGTAATGAGTAACCAATATGTTAAAAGTAAATGCGGGTTCCCAGCCACCTTCTGTGACCACCTCACCTATACTTCAATTGTTTCAAATTACAATTTCACACCTATGATGTCTTCACATCAGCTCTGTTTCCATCAGCCTGGGCCAAGACAACCGCATTTCTAGCTTAGTCTCCATCAACAGATGTCTAGTTTCAAGCTTCAGTCTACAGCAGACAATTATAAAACCACACACTAGTTTATATCATACTTTGGAATTAAGTTTTTCCAAGACTTCTCATCACACAATAATTTTGCTCCATCTTTCCTTTACTTGGGTATGTGTCACAGTGTGAGTGAAAGTTTAACTCTTTCATTTACCTTCCATAAGCATCTGTCACCCACTGCTGGTGGAGTGACTTTTTAACATGAATCTCAAATTCTGACTACCTCTCACCACCAGGTTCCAAGGTACCATCATTTCTAAACTGGATGATTGCTGTGGCTGCTTAACTGCTTACCTTGTCTCTGCCATTCTAAGAATCCAAGCATATTGTATTCATATTGTATTCATATCCTGTTCAGAACTCCATAGTAGAATCTCATTTACTCAAAGAGAAAATCAGTTTGTCAAAGTCTCTAAGTTACTGCCACCCTCCTTTTTCTCCATGTAAGCCTTGTTCTCTGCATCAGTGAAAAGGGCCCATATTTTGCTCATTAAACTTGCCAGCCATACTCCCTCCTTAGGCACTTGCTCTAGCTATTCTCGTTGCTTGAAGAATGAAGCTCTTTCTCACAGATATCCATTCGTCTCTTCATTTAGGTATGAGAAGGCATCTTCTTCATGAGATTTTTTGTGGTTTCCTATTTGAAATTGTGTTTAATATCTCCTTCATCACCTCTCCTTGCCACTTTCTAACAGAATGATATCACTTATTAGCATTATTTTCATTGTTACTTCTATTATTTACATCACCCCTAACAGTGTAGAATCTATGAGAATTTTTTTCTCTCGATATATATATTACAACTCTGAGACTATGTGCAAGTTGTTTTATTGAACCATGGAATTTGTAATATTAGGAAAATAAATGAGAAGGATGCCACATACTAGTCAGTTGTTGAGACATGTAATTTAAAAAATAGTGATTATGGCTTATTATTATACCTGTTTTCCATATTGCTTGACAGCACAGTGCCAAATATTTCCATAATATTTTAGCAATGAGAATGACTTCCTGAGCACTGCATATTAGAAATCTCAAGGTTCACTTTTCAAATGGCCGTTGGCCTTTAAGAAAAAAGCATTTGCACAGTCAACACTCTTCTATAAATATTAGAATAAAAAAGTCCTCTGCAAAGAGAAACAATAGATATTTCCAAGATTATTTTTTTCTGTCACTTCTACAGAAGCGTTAGTATTGTAAGAGCCAAGCTATAGTCCACAGACAGCTGATGGAAAAGGCAGCCAAACTGCACGGAACGGCTGCAGGAGTCTTTCAAAGCCATCTGGAGTATGTCCGCAGTGAATCAGGCCCTAGATGTAGCGTCAGAACTGCCAACTCATGAGTGTCAGAGAAAATTGGAAGAAGGAAATAAAAGAGAAGCAGAGATGTGCGTTTTCAAACACCAGCAAGCACCTATAGTTCTTAAAATTCTACTCACAACTCTCGTGGCTTAAAATGTGTGATCTCATGAAGAGAAATCTCTTCAATCTGACATAAAGATTAATTCAGAAATTATGGGCTTCTCAATTTTTTTTATATAAAAGTGAATCTCATTGATCTCCTAAAATTATTTGCAAATTATAAAGCACTTCTTATTTTACCTGTCCAGTATTTAATTAAAGTCCAATTGGAATATCTTAAAGTATCAGGGCATGTATCAAATGTTATTGTGTTTCACTAAAAATTCAAATGAACTACTTCTTCTGTATTAACTAGTCTATTTCTCAGTGAAAGCCTATCAGTATTTCAGCGTTCTTCAAACAAAGCATTTTGTGTTTTCTTTTTTTCTCTTTTTCTGGCAACAAGTCTTGCAACTTTTATTTCTGGGCTCAGCTGCATTCTGCTGCATTCTACAATATTTCCTGAAATCCCATTCATATCCTTACTCATCTAGGAAGCTACAAACACATCTGCATTTATTTTACTGGTTATTATATATGACAACAATCTGCGTTAGACTCAACTGTTCTAAACAGCAATTTTTCTCCCAGGTTTTATATCTCTAAGCACGTTATTTGTAATGTATGCTGTGGGTGCCTCTCAGGTACCATTCTTTTTCTGAGTTTAAAGGTCTCATATCTTTTAAAATACCAGGTTATTCCTATTATTAACAAGTTCGGCTTGGTGTTGTACACTAGTATTTAGTGTCTACCGTTCTCCTTGTAAGTGGTTTCAAAGATAGTATATTTGTCTTCTGGAAAAGAATAAACTCAATTCTCTAATGCAGTTACCCTTCCAGCTCAACATACCCTGAGGCTGCTCTGGCAAAGGGCTGTAAAAGATTGGTATTGATATTCTGTGGCATTCAAATTGTCAAGCTTCCTATCGGAGAAAGTGTTTAGAAAATGTGGCCATGTGGCAACTAATTACACTATTATAAACTAAATTTATTATAGGTGACTTGTAGGCTATGCATTGACAAGCACCCAAGCTTTTCTTTATTTTCCCATAAGCTGGGAGGTAAAGGCATTCTTTGTGTAGTTCATCCATTTAGGTGCCTTGAATTTTTTTGTGTGTGTGTATGTTCTACACAATATGTGTCATTTACACACAGCTTCAGAGTATTTGCTAATATTGATTATTTTCCTAAAATTTGTATTATGTGCATTCGTCATATTCTGTAATTTCTAAACAGTAACTCATTCAAGTGATTAGACAGGTTGAAGATGACACACACTGGAACAACACTGAAAGACTCTTGAAGTTTCTTTTGGTTGCTTCCTGTTCCTATAAATGCAGGAAACATAGCTGATACTCCGAAATCTGCTTTGCATACCCCTGTACTTTAAAACCTAGTGTTTTGAGAGACTTTTAAAAATTAGATGTTATCCATGTGTCACGGACAGCAAAAATCCAATGTGTTATGGAAATTTCCTATGCATGCTATCAACTGTTGTTGCCATCTTGGCTAGATAATTCTGTTTCATTTATTGGAGTGTTACTTCAGCTGCGCCGTGAACAGTGGAAGAGGATTGGATCACCTTTGCCTAGAACATTATGTAAAAACTGTCAAATCTTCAAGCTTATAGGCACATTAAATGTTCTATAAGATTTCTGGAACATTGTCAGCACTAGTGAAGATTTAATGGCGAGTTGGCCATCATAATGCTGTAGATATCATCACTTATGTGTTAAAATCTCTGAACAGTATGAATGAAGTTTTATTATAGCCAGTTCTTTGTGTAAGAGGAACAAATGTTGGCAGGTTTATCTGCTTACTCTTATAAATGTTGAAACAAGCATATTTTAAAGTAATAAATGGTTTAATCTGTTTTATTAGCCTTCAGAATTACATATGTAGTTCTTTTATTTTCCAAGTCATACAATCCCAATATATCAACACAGACTTTTAATATTTGTAGAACCAATTTATTAAAAGCCACAATAAATTCAGTGAAGAATTTTCCATCATGGTGTCCATTGTAAGAAGCTTGTCTCCTGAGCGAGATAGGAGGGAAAGTTATCTTCGCTCTTGGCACAATGTTAGGTTTCATGGCCATGTCCTCAGTTTTTTTTTCCCTCAAAATTCCTAAAGCAAATTGTATGCAAAAAAGTAACTATCATGAAAATAATTTTCATAAAATTTTTAAAAAGCAATAAATAAAATAAAATAAAACCTACAAAGATCATGAAATAATTTCATGACCTGTCCTTGTTAGTTCAAGTTCTTTTCAGATTCAAACTTTGCTACTTCACATAATAAATTATTTGGTTACGCAGAGCTGAAACGAAACTCTGGAAAAACAAAGAGTAAGAGTAAGAGTAACAACTTGGTCATTGGGCTCTTTCTAGAAATGAAACTTCTCTGTACTTTACAAAATTTTTAATTCTGATTTCGGCTTTGGAGCAAGACACAACTCTGATGAACTAGTAATTTGGTTTTAAAGAGAATGTTGGAGTTGAAGTGATTCCCTGTTCTCATTGGGGAGCTGGATGACTTGTTTGTTCTGGTTTTGCTGCAGGAAGGCTTACTAAGCAGGGGGCGGTGACATTTTTGTTCCTGTTTGTACAGCCTCTTGAGGAAAGATGATTGTTAAGTGAGATGAAGGAGATGAAGAAGATGCCAGGTTGGCAAAGAACTGAGAGCCAGGTCCAGCCTGAGTAAGGGAATCAAAGCAACATAAACAGACACAATACTTGAAATACACAGGAAAGGTGAAGAAAAAAACGTGATATGAAGAGTGTGAAGTTCAGGAGAAACTATGAAGAAAATCAGAGAAGTCAAGGGATGTTATTGGAAAGCTCACTGGCCAGCAATAGTGTATTCAAGGAAAAAAAAAAGTTGAACAGCCAGGAAGTTCAGAAATATGGGCATCTTTGTGAATTTATGTGTTGAATTTTCACAATTAATTAAACTTGTTATCAGCCTTTGAATGTGATGGATGCTAGAGAAAATTTCAGATTAAAGCTAAGTTACAGAATCTGATCAAAGATGAACATCGACAATGTACTCAAAAGGATATAAATAATATAGACAATATCTCAAGTGGGAATTTTAGATGTAATTTAACTCAGTGTGAAATAGTTATATCTCTGTAGTGATAAACTCACGGACTTATTTTCTTGGGTTTAAATTTCCTGTCTCTCCTGATCAAAGTTGTATTTATAGTTTTTTTAAAGACTTAAGATTTTAGACAAATGTTGGAAACTCCAATGCGTATTTTATGTAGTCTTAATTTCCTTTGCTAATTGATATCTTTGTTTATTAACACCTTCCACTCATAATCTACTCTAACACCCAACAAATAAAATTGGTAATTATCTGAACCCAATTATTATCATAGTAAAGACCCAGTCAAGGTTATCCATGCATCACAGGAATAAGAAATACTGCATCTGAGAGGGAGGGATAGAAGAGGGGGTAAAAAACCGAAAGAAAATGGTGATGTGTTGCTGAGCTGGCCAGGCACCCCTCAGGTTAATTCCACCCAGTATATATGGGAAGCTAGGACCCAAAACAGTCCATCAGAACAAAGCTGTTTGCTGGCTGATTCTAGCCAGTCCTTTCACTGGTCTATTTACCTATAGATGTGAACTTCCCTGTTTTAGATTGCAGCACTTGGCTTGTTTAGAAATCACTGGTTAAGGAGTTCCATCAGTTCAAAATTGGTTAGAAGAGTCAAAAGCTTAAGGCTGGGCATGTAATAAACTGCTTCAAGCACCAGAAACTGTGAGCCCACAGGGTCTGCACCTGTTGTGGTAGCTGAGGTATGCATCTGTCCATGGCATGGTCAAGGGTACTAATGAGGACCAGGAAATATGAAAAAACACTTAGCATATGATGGTTGCAGCCGTACTCTTATGCCCATCCTCCCATTCTTAGACTCTATTACAGTTCTGGAAGTGTTTCCTTTTGTATTTGTTTCCTTTTTCAGATCTATGTGAAAGTATCTTGAATTTTATGCATACTGAACTTAGCACATCTTGTACATGCAAATATTTAATGGATATTTGTAAGATAAGGCAATGAGAATACATATCATTGGTTTCAAACTCAAAAGTTTCAATCCCCAAAACAAGGTATCTAAATTTTATGGCATTCTAGCCACATGAGAAATTCATGACTGAAACAGTAGCCCAAGTCTTTATAAATCCTCTGATAATGGAAGTACTTTAAAAACTCACATGTGGCTTTTGAAATCAAAGTAAGCTTAGATATTCTTAAACTCTGATATGATTCAAAAGAGCTTCGTGCTTAAAAAAGTTACCTGTTTTCTTTGAATTAATTTATAAGATTCTAAATTTGAAGACAATGATAATGACATGCAAGTATTTTAAAAATACATTCTTTAATTTTAACTGTTTCTGTAGTGTTCCTTACAGATGAGTCTTTTAGAAAGGTAAATAAGCCAAGGTAAATTGTTTTCTCAGAGGTACAAACATAAAGTTGGTCTAAGTTTCTTTAGATATTTGTTGATGTGTCTCTTACAAAAGCACATCGCTGGAGCAGAATCCAACACATTATGCTTCTTTTACTTAATATCTCAGTAAGAATATGTAAAACAGTATATTAAAATAATCATGGGAAATATAATTTGTGAAGTGGCACTGAAAAGTTGGAGAAAATTACTTTAAGGGCTTTTTTCAAGAAAATGCTATCACAGATAAATAAATGAAGGAGAAAGATTGCCACACACAGGGCTGTTACATCATAGGAAGTATGAAATAACAAGGGAGACTATTTGTTCCAGCAGTTAACACGTCATTTAGGATGCCTACATTTTTCTTTTATCTTGTAATCTTTTGTTTGCTTGTTTTGTTTTGTTTTATGACACAGTTTAACAGGCACTGAGAATTCCCGTCCCCCTCCGCAAGTCCCACCACTCCCACAACTGACCCCCCCTCTAGTTCTACAATGGGTGTTGTTCTTAAACATCCACAAGTCTATCATGCTGCCACTGAAGTGGATGCCTATATTTCATATTAGAGTGAGTTTTGCTCTTGGATCCACTCCTGATTCCAGATCCCTCCTAATGTGCACCTTGCGAGGCAGCAGGTGGTGGTGCAAGTTGAAGAGTCAGTGTCAACAACATGGGATACCCAGGCTGAAGTCTGGGCTTCTGGCTTCAACTTGGGCTAGCCTTGGCCAGTGCCACTTGAGGGAGTGACCCAACAGACAGAACTTTGTCTTTCCATCTGTGTTTCTATGCTTTATGAATGTTGAATAGTCAATAAATAAATGTTCATGTTTTTCTATAGAAACCAGGAAGTTAAAATACTTTTCTATATTGGGGGAAAATGCTAATCCATAGTGAGAAATAATTTGTGAAAAGGATTAGAGATACTCATTTTAGAAATATACCTACCCAGAAACATGGGGAAAGTAATATTAGGTTACAGAGGAAATAAAATGAGAGATGTCTTTACGTTTACTACTGGAAAATACATTCAGAAGCAGCAGCTTCTTGGGAGATATTTTACATACAGCAAGGTTTTAAGAAGAAAGATTAAATTTTCTAAGACTCAGTTATCATTTGATACAGTTACCATTTGCCTTTTGTGTGTACTTAGAAATTTGTATTCTCTTTGCTGTTCTGAGAACATCTTTCTCTAGCAAAATGATAAAGCACGTGGTGCCTTGTGGGCCAGAGATGTGTCCAGAGAACATCCACAGACAGATTTGCAGTGCACCTTCATTTACAGATGGTCAGACATGAACTGCAGTAATCAAGATTGCTGCTTGTTTTCTATCATTATTGTATTATAATAGAAAGAATTGCCACTTTAAAGTACAGGGCACTAGGAGATAAATATAATGCTAATTCAAAACTTGCCTACCTAAAATTAAAGACAATGATGTAGAAGTTTCAAATAAAGCACACATTTGGATGTAAGCAACTTTCAAGTGTGGGCAAAGTTGTTTTGAGTTTGGGACTATTAGCATGTAGTCACAGTGACACTTTGTGTTCACTTTTAGGGAGTGCACTCTAGCAAAGTCCTAAATGACGAGTGTACGAATATGTGAAACACCATGGGCAGTAGTGTTACAAAGTTTAGCCTTGGGAAAATGAAGGTAAAATATGAGAAGCAATCATGCAAATAAAATGCATAAGCATCAAGATGCTGGGTTATTAGCTCACAGAGAGTGTCCATCTAAATTCACTAACATCATTTGCAATGAATTATCGAACACAGTATGCTTTCTGTTCTTAAGATCATTAACCTCAAATCTTCTGTATCTAAAAATATCCATCCTACAACATTTATTATTTCTGTGCCAACCACTCAAATAATTTTAACAAAATATAAAAGTTGGCTTTACTATACTATTTAAGGACAAGTGTTTGCAGAGTGGCTAAGATATACTTGGGACACCAACAACTCATTTTAGTGTTCTTGGGCTCAAGTTCCGGCTCTGCTTCCATCTTACTGCCCACATGCAGCTGGGAGACAACAGTGATGGCTCCAAAGAATAGGGCTCTGGCACCCATGTCGAAGACATGGAAAACGTTCTGGCCCCAGCTGGCTGCAGTAAGTTTTTGGAGGGTGGGAGACCAGCAAATAGAAGGTCCTTCTGACTTTATTTTTCTATGTATCTTTAGATTTCAAATATATAAAATAAACTAAATTTTTAAAATTTCACAAAAAAAACTTAAAAAATGTTCAACCATTAAACAGAATTAAAGGGAAAGATATTTGTAGAAATTACATATGTATCTAATCTATGTTGAAAAAGAGCAAATAGATTTCCTAAGCTGAAAAATTAAGGATGTCTTGGGTACCAGGAATATCACTGCCTTTTCCTTTGTGTTTGATTCAAAATGTTCTCACTTTTTATGTATGACTCCTTTTTTCTTATTATATGTTTTTCTAGAATAGGTTTAGTGTCATCAAGTATATAACCACAAATTGAAGTAATTTGAAAAGTAAGAACGTCTGGAATAGTTAATGGGATAATGCTGATTGGCTCATTTCCGGCCATTGTGGCCACCTGGGAAGTGAACCAGCAGATGGAAGATCTTTCTCTCTCTGTCTACTCTATATATTTGCCTTCCCAGGAAAACTAAATAAATCTTTTTAAAAAGTTACTGATACAGCTGGTGTTCTGGTATAATAGGTAAAGTTGCCAACGGTGAGGCTGGCATCTGATATGGTGACAGCCTGAGTCCTGGATGCTCCGTTTGCAACCCTCCTACCTGCTAAATAGCCTAGGAAAAGTGGTGGAAGATTGTCCAACTTTTTGGGCTCTTGTCACCCATGTGGGAGACCTGAAAGAAGCACCTTGCTCCTGGCTCCTGAGTTCTGCCTAGCCCAGCCTTGGCCTTTCCAGCCATCTGGGGAGTTAATTAGTAGATAGAAGGTTCTCTCTCTTTCTCTCCCTTAGTCTTTCTCTTTCTCTCTTTGCAAATCTTTCAAATAAATAAATACATCAGTAGAATATTGTTAGTAAAACTATAATTCTTTGTTTTTACCATTTCACACTATTCATTATGTTAATGTGATAATACAAAATAAAGAGATCCAACAAGTACTTAGAATTCTAAGTATACAATAATTCCTTCCTTACTACTTCTCCTCCCTGCATCCTTTTTTCTTGTGTCTTTCTTTCTAGTTTCTGAGATAACTTATTTTTCAATTATATTATGATCAAAGGCTTAATTTTCAAAAATAAAGAACCCAACAAGTAAAAATACCTTATTTCAGTGATAATATAGACAAGGACTACAAACAATAATGAAGTGGAAAAATGACTATTTCACTCATATAGAGAACAGATCTCTAAAGCCATAGTACTATAATCTTCTTAGCTAAAGGTTTGACTAAGATATAGATCAAAGTGTGATAAAACTGTATTTCCTGCAGTACTGATACACTCAGGCATTTCTTTGTTGATTCTGGTTTCCTTCTAACGTGAAAACTGGGAGACAAGTGATGATGCTGCAGGCAGAGGGACTCGTACCACCTGGGTGGGAAAGGGACATTGAGTTCCCAGCTCTCAGCTTCAGCCTGGCCCAGCCAGTCTGCTGCCGTTCCTAGGGGGCAAACCTGCAAATAGGTGCTCTTTGTCTCTGTCCCCCTGTCTCCAAAAACAACTAACCAAACAATCAAACAAACAAATTTTAAAAACAAACCACAGGATGGCACAGTCCATATAAAAGTAATACAAAGTTGTGAGACAATGGCTGGGCCACACTGAGGCAGAGGAAATGTAGGAAAAGTAGAAGCTGAAGATTTAGAAAGAACACAAGACTGGGATTTACATCGATATTCTATAAGGTTCTTTAAATGAGCCATAAGCAAGGGAAAGATAACATCAAAGGATAATCTGGAGAAAGCATTCTTTCCCATTATATTACTCGAAAGCTTTCCTAGAACATTCTAGAGATTGTATGAGGCATTGTGGGATGTCTTTCTTCTTTATGAATTCTGCACCCTATCCCCTGATTTGCTTCTGAGTTTGCACCAGTGACCTGTTGAGTGTCTAAAAGATAAAAATAAGTTGTCCACTCAGTGGATTTTAAAAAAATGTCAATGCACAACCACTAAATATAGAATAATGAATACATATATAGCTTGCATACATCCACACAAAATGAGCAAACTAAGGATTCTCTCATCATAGAATTGTGAACATTAGATCTTTTTTTCATCTCTGAGCAGGGAAAAGCTGCTACTGAGTATTTAAATGACACAAAATGGGTAAATCACAGCCACACAAGTGTGAACCAAGTTCAGTTAAGGTCTCTGCAAGCCTCCAATCTCACTAAGAGCCCCATTTTCTTATTTCTAAGCTCTTCTAATTTTTTAGGTCAATTCATATGCCAGTAAAATATGCACATATCCTGTCACTTACAATCACTCTTTTGTGAAGGGACCTCTATCACCCTACAAATATAGTTAGCTGACACAGTCTTCATGACTCTTCCTGAGCTCTATTGGAGCTCACCCGCACTGGGCAAGTAGGCATTTTGATAAGAGAAAGTGGGAGTGAATAAGGGAAGGTCATTTTCAGGAGAGAAGCAATTTGAGAAACTGAGAATGGCCAGCTTTGTTGAGTGTTGCTTGATACTCTCGACTCAATACTTAAAATAAAAAAGTTAGAGTTTGTTACGAAGGCAAAACAAGATAATCAGCACTTGTCCCGGCAGAGCAGAGTTCCATAGCAAGTGCCTGTAAGGGAAGTGTCAGGGTCTCCAATGGCAAATCAGCAAGGATTTCAGTTATAACTGAGGGCAGTGTTGATCCTCCCCAAACACCCGGAACCCCAGAGACCCCACATCTCCACTCCCATTTCAGTAAGCATTACTTCACTCCTTCTGCAAAAGGCTTTCCTTTAACTTTTGTTAACTCTTGTTACACAGCATAGCACCATTCCTCTAACATTGTGCTCTGGCAGAAAAACCAGAGTGGCTAGCAGCTTGAGATGTTACATTTTCAGAGAAGCCAACCAGCTGTCACCATGTTTCAACTGTCTGGTATCCAAGCAGGCTGCTCAGATGAACCAAGTGGAGCAGCAAAGAGCAGTTTACCCACAGGATTCCTACAAGCCCTAGGGGTTGAGTAGGGGAGGATCATCAGAGGGTACATGGCTGGGCTGAGACACTGTGAACATAGTAGAGCACAACTCTGTTGGAGGTCAGAGCTGGGAATGGAATTTTATGACCAGGTTTCTAGCAAGAAATGGGACACAGATGGGTATGAGAGGAACTGAACCTTTCTGTATGTGTACTCAAGAAGGTGATACTGCATCTCCCCTGGGCACCAGAAAGAGAGGCCTTTCCACTGGCCTGGAGGCTATTACAGCAGAAAACATTCCCTCTCTTAGCCTGGAAGGAGGGCGCATTTGACAGCATGCCATTCACAACAGCAGCTGTCACTCTGCAGGTCCCTTTGCAGCTGGAGTGTGCTTTCTCCAGGCCTAGAACTCTCCCTGCTCTCAACAAGCATCTCCCACTTTGATTCAGTCTATTCCTCTACCCATGCACCAACCATCCACACAAATATTGCTTCTGATTCTCTCTCGTGAGACAGAAATTGTTAATTTTGCTCTCCCCTTTCAGATAGAGAAGAAAGCAGATCACTGTTCAATAGATGAAGTAAATCTGTATTTGGGGTGGGAGGAATTTGTCAGTTGGAAAAATCAATAATCCAAATATTATCAGGCCCCATATCCTCTTCATAGCCACATAGTCAATACTCACTCTAGAAAAAAACCTTTCATTTCCTTTGGTGAGAAATCACTACATGTAGGGAATATAGATCGTATGCCTGAGGCAGACACTAGTGAACATGATTCTATAATCTAAATAGTTTGCAATTGTACAAAATAAGCTATTTAATTTCAAAAATTGAATATTAGTTTTTCAACAGTGCGGTTAATTTTTTATCATCAAACATAGTTACTTATTTATTCATTTCACCATTTCAAACAATATGCTGATGGATAAGCAATTATGACATATCAATACAATGTAATATTCAACTTTTTCACACATATGAAATCCAATGACATACTGGGAATAGAGTCTGCAGTAAAATCAATTCAAAATTTCACTAAGGTATACAAGGACTTGTTTCTTTGTTCTCTGCATATTTCCTTTGCATACTCATACTTAATTTAATGAATGAGTTATATAAGGCAGGTGGCACACATTTTAATGGTAATTTTAAAACCGCTGATCAAAAGTTCACTTGCATTTATTGTTCATGGCTTGAGTCACTGGAAAAGAAAGAATGTTTACCTGTGTGCCGTTTTTTGAGTTGTCAAAGTTGCTATTACAAATGTAGCATGCCAGGCCCTCAAAGGAACCTTTTTACATAGAATATCTAAGAAAAGCAATTGCAAGCACACCCATTTTACAGTTAAGAAAAATGAAACGCAGAGAGGAATGGATCAGCATACCAAACAAAAACTGGCTATTTTCAAATTATCAACATAATTCAGATATATTCTTATCATCATAATAATGTGTGTCAATGGTAGGCAGCACCTGAAACAAAATTTATTTTTCTCATTATTAAAAAAAAGAATATGTTGACTTCTCCGACCTATTCAGACTCAGGCTTTGCCTCATTTCTAGCTTTCATCTTGCTCTCCGTCTGGTCTCCCTCCTCCCTAAGTAACATGACTCTAATCAATGTGGACTTCAGTTCCTGTCACGGATTCCCCAGTGAAGCATCTGTTTCTGACCACAAATTTTAAAATAAGTTCAGGAAACAATGGAAGAAAGTAGGTTTTTCCACTAGAACTCCTAGATACACCCGAGCTATTCCCACCCCCCTTTTTTTTGCACAGTGTATGCTCTTTATAAATAATGTCAGAAGTGGGCCTTCATTCCTTTAGTAAGGTGGTCATTTAATGTAAGTAAATCCGCATTAAATATTGAAGATCAGAAAAAAGCAGCCTCTTCAAAGAGGTCACATTTAAGTGAAAAAAAAAAAAAAAGGCACAACCACAACAATGTGTGGGGAGAGGTCCAGCCTGGTGCTGGATGGCCCAGAGTTAATGGCTCATGGAGAGCATATACATGTTTTTTAAAGATGTTTTATTGCTTACAAAAGGAAGTAGTCTTGAGAGACTGGATACATAAACTGGCTCCAGCCAGCTGCGGCTGTTGGACTAGGAAGGATCCTGTTCAATTAGTGTTGTAAAATAAAATACTTTATAAAGGAAATAAACACAATGCGAGCTAAGATTCATGCTTTCAAATATACACAAGGTTTGAATTTTTAATTAGGGTTGCTAATTACAGTCATCAGAAAGCAGAACCGAATAGATTTTACCTTACATTTAGCAGACAAGCCTTCAACCCCAGTGTATTTTTCAATTTCATTAATATTTTATGAAAATGGCCCTTGCTGCTTCAGCCTATTCCAGTCTCCTACACAACTGCCCCACATTATGGATGCCAATGCCTTTAAGCCATGTACATTAGTGTGATGACAAAATGCAAAACAGCATCTTGTCAACCATTGCCTCAATTGATTCTATTAGGTAGTGTAAAAACAGTTGGGTGTGAGTTATAATCTCAGTGACACTAATGATGGAGCAAGACACTGGCTGAGAACAGCCATTAGCTATAAGCCCAAAATTAATGATTCTAATATTTTTGAACAAATTAACCTTAATGAACTGGTCTTGCAAATACTGTATTATCCACAGATAAGTCAGTTAATGGAAGAAAACCATTACAAGTGTATGTGAGAAACACACACAAATATTAGTACTACACAAACATATAATTTACGTGTAGCTGTTTTATGTATTTACCCATATCTCATGCTTGTTTGTACCTCAGATACAATAAAGAAACTAGTCTCTTCTCTGATTAAGGTATAACTGATGATAATTTAATATTTTATAAAATGGCCTATAACATAGTATATGCATAAATAAAACATTTCCCAAAAGTTGAAATTTAACTGACTGGTACAAAAAGATTTTTATATTTAACACACAAGGAACTTTGCTAAATGTAAAGTGCATCTATTTAAAAGTAATCACTTTTCTCTGTTATTGAAAAGAATATCTTTTCTCTATGTTTATTTTGTCAGGTTTAGCGTTTTAGATAGGGTTTTCATAAGGTAAGCCACAGTGCTCTTTGGAATGAAGTGTAAAATTGCCACCCTTCAATAGTTTGAAAAAGTTAATTTCAGTAGTCCCCAAACTATACACTGATGTCATACAAATTAAAAAAAAAGCACTTCTAGCAATTTCTGCACAAGAGCAAACTGTTAAACCATGGTTTTTCCACACACTCACATTCTCTGGAATTATTAGTGTCTCTAAGCTAATGGTATTTAGTTTGCTGTAACGAATTTAAAAAATAAATGGAATATGCCACCTTAAAACAGGTCAACACCAAATTCAATTGTAGCTCGAAAGAGCGTGTTAATCACTTTCAGAATTAGTGTTGTGATTTGCGTATGTGATTTCTTATTTGTCTCTTCCACAGAGCATATCTACAGTGTTTCTTCATTCCAAATGCTGCAGTCAAAACAGCACAATTTCATCACAAAGGACTTCCACTTCTTTTTTAAGTTTCAGACCTACTCAAATCTATGATCCCAAATTCTGAAAACCCATTCACAAGTAGTGCGAAAACCAAATGGCTAATTTAAAAAAGAGCAAACAAAAATATGGCACTTGCCAACAACAGTTTGTTGACTTAACTTTGACTTGCTTTCTTGGGAAGGAAGAAAACAGAATTTTCAATGTGAACTGTCAGCCCTTGTTATTACAGAAGCTTGCTAGAGAGAGATCCAGTCTTCCCACCATTGGCAGACAGAAGCAAAGAGACCCTCCAAACAGAATTCTTTCAAGCTTCCTCTACAACTCCACTTAAATAATTTACTTTTTATTTTTTTCTCAGACTATTCTTTTTAAAGTTGGCTGACATGTGCATTGACAAGTGAGTTTTACTACAGAAGATGACATGTATACTTAGAAGGGGGAAAAAAATTCAAAAATCCTCCAACTCTGAGAATAAGAGAGTTACTACATTTACTCTGGGGAAATACAGGTGGCCTGTGTTCTGTCTGAAGCTGGGGGATGAAATATAAATTAATATACCTAGAATAGTTATTTCAGGGGACTAAATATAAATTAATATATCCAAAATAGTTGTTTCAGGGAACAGTGTTTAATCAATTTAAAAAACAGGCCAGTTTCTGTGTACCTAATTCAGCAAACTTGAATAGGCCATAAAACTGTTAGATTTACACAGAGAAGTCTTAGATCCATTCATTAGAATATAGTACATTTATTTAATTCATGAAAGGTTAATTTCAAAATTCATCCTTTTGAAGTTCTGACAGCTATGGAGGCATTCAATAGAGAAGTAAAATGATGCAGAAATAATGTGTTAAGTGTGGCTACTGATTTTCTAGACCCTTGGTTTTACACTTCAATATTTATGAAGATGTTTAGTGACTAAAATAGAAGGTGGAAGGACAAAAGGGCTATTTAGGTCATTCATATACATTGGATGCTAAAGGGAATGAATGACCTGTGCTGACTAAGTACCTTTAAGTGGATACAAAAAAGATTCTTTTCTACTTAATACACTTTTAAAGGATTAAGATAAGCATTACAGACAGAACTAGTTTATGAATTTACTCTAAAAGGTTATAGTTTCCGAATTATAATAATATATTCTTTAAATTAAAAATAGTGTATCTCCCCCTACTCCTAAAATGATTGTATGTGATGCCTTTTTTTAAAAATTATTTATTATTTAACTTCATTAATTACATTGTATTATGTGACACAGTTACATAGATACTTGGGTTCTCCCCACCCCTCCCCAAACCCTCCCACCACGGTGGATTCCTCCACCTTGTTGCATAACCACAGCTCAAGTTCAGTTGAGATTACCCCATTGCAAGCGTATACCAAACATAGAGTCCAACATCTTATTGTCCAGTCAAGTTCAACGGCTTCTTAGGTATACCCTCTCTGGTGATGCCTTTTTTAAAAATAGGACACTACTTGATATTACAATTTCATATCATATAGAATATCCTTTATTTATTCATTTTAAGTATTTTGAAATTTAAAAAATTTTCTATAGAAGAAACAGAGAGAGAGAAAGAGAGAGAAAAATCTTCCAAGTGTAGCTTCTCTCCCAATGCCTGCATTAACTGACGGTGGGACTTGAGGAAAGACAGGAGACTGGCAATTCATCTGGGTCTCCTATGTTAGTGGCCGGGACTCCAGTCCTTGAGCCATCATCTGCCGCCTCCCAGGGCACATTAACATTAGCAAGAAGTTAGATTGGAAACAGAACAGCCAGAGCTTGAACCGGGCAGTCTGATATTGCATGTAGGTGCCCAAGAGGCAACTTGATCACTGAGCCAAGCACCTACTTCTAAATGTATTCTATAAGGTAGTATATTACTAAAGATATTTTAAAAGTTCTCCTTCATATTCCTCTTTTATAAATCTTTTCATTTTTTTCTTGGAGAAAATCACCTGACATAGAGGATCTTGCTTGTCCACAGATACTTGACGTTAACGACTTCTATCTACCCAACATTACCAGTAGTTGGGAATATAGTACCTTAATACCAATCTATGCTATATTCAAACCAAAGCAACAAAATGCATTATTATTCTGGACTAAATTTCTGTAAAATGCACTTTGAGCTTGAAGAGAAAAATACATTTAAAATTATTTTGAGATTAATATGAGCCTAGCGAAGACCAACTTTTACTAATGGCCTATAATGTTTTCTACTTACAATAATGAGCTTTCAAATTTGTATTAAATCAATATTTTGGAGTTTAGTTAGAGATGGTTGGTGGAAAAAAATCTTAGATTATTTGGTATTTCAAATAAATGATACTATACAATTGAGTTGATACAGAACTTGATATATGTTGGTTCCCAGAATTTAACTCACGAATTACACAATCCAAGAAAAAATTTAAAACTTTTCATTTTTATGCACTACTACTAAAATGCCCTAAAAGTACATATATCACATACATTGTTTTCTGCACCCAATCATGGAATAACCAACCTCCTGGCCCTCATTAGAGCAGCACAGCTCTTGTCATATCACTTAGGGAGTGAATCAGCAAATGCCAGATCTCTGTCCCTCCATCTCTCTTTCTGTAACTCTTACTTTCAAGTAAAATAAATAAATCTTTGGAAAAAAAAAAGTCTGGAGTAAAAATTATAATTTTATAGGGGCTTGTGACCCAAAGCTTTTTTTTTTTCTGTTGTAAAAACCATTTAATGCCTGAAGGAAATAATCAACAAAATTCATTTCTTTGGTAAGATCATCTCATCTCAACACTGAGCTTGTGTAACTTAGACACTAAATTAAACCTGCCTGTTACACCAGCTTTCCTATGAAAAGGAAATCTAGTCACTCTTTAGGATCTTGGTCCCTGGGAGAGGCCGACCCTGCTGCCAACTCCACTGGAAGATGTCTACCAGTAGATTCCCAGGAATAATTGTTCTGGCAATTGCCATTCAACACCACCAGTTTGCCAAGGTTTATGGTCAAGGATATGCAGAGATAGGACTAGATTCAGTTGTCTAGAACAGCTTTTTTTTTTTTATCCCTGTAACTGTGACTTTGGCCTCATTAACACTCCACTTCCATCAAGATTGATTTTTATCCCAGTGGAAAGTAATGAATACACCATCCGTGGAAAAGAGACTATGAAGAACTCTTGCTCCATGAACACAGGAAAAATCTCAGTTATAGCACTGCTGGACCACATTCATTATTTCCTGGAACATGACTAGTAATTCAGCTTCCCAACAGATTCACTTCAGCTGTAGCCTGATGCTCTCCTTGTCCCCATGACGAAATATTCCAATCATTATAAGCAATTCTTTTTTCTTCAGAACAGCTTTTTTTATTAAAGTCAATGCATTTTTCTCCTTGTACATTTATGAAAAATTTTCAAAGATTAAAAGGAATTTTTCACAATCTAGTAAATGTGTTATCCTTATGATCCTTCCAAAAGTACTTTGCATGTGGGGAAAAGAAGGTGGTGTTCATGAACTGGCAATTGTAACACCATGACTAAGTCAACTGAAGCCTTGTTGAGACAGAGAAATCTATTTGCTACTCGTCTTCCTCGCTGGGTTAGGCTCCCCTGATTACCACATGATTGCATAGTGCTAGAGACTGCCTTACAAGTATGACAAACTACAGGGCCATCTTTTGTGATGGGATCAATGGCTTTGTCAATGTCGCCGTTAACTTTTCATGGGTTAAAACACTGGTTCACTTAAGTATCTCAGATTTGCTTCTATTTATATACATATACATACATATATATATATATATATAAAATATAATATCACACTAATTTAGAACCAAAAACATGACAGTGCTATCTGAAAATATTTCAACTGCTCAGAGACTTAAATAAAATAATTGGTTTCTTTTAAACTTTTGATTAAGTTTGCTTTATATTTATGTTACTGAAAAGTATACTGGTGTCTATGACTCCACAGAAAATAGGCAATTATCTTACATCTCTGAGATATAACCAGCTTAATATGCCTTGTTTCACAAAAATATAGAAATTAAGAAGCATTGTTACAATATTAACTAGAAGAAGAAAATAATATTAAGCCCACAATTTATTCTTTCTTCCTTAGTTTATGCAATAACACATTATTTACTTTTATCAATTTCCAATGAACCCAGAGAGTCTATGAATAAATTTTGTCAAAGTGGTAGATAGTATGGAGGATCATTGCTCAGTTTAATATTTGTAAATGTAGAATATCAAGCTTAAAATGTATCCTCATTTTTAAATATTATTCCATTATAATAAAACAATAGTCAAAGTTGGCACTCTTCAAAGACAGATAAAGCACAATGTTAAGCTAAAAGCTTTAGTTAAAATATGAAAAACCCTATTACGTATCTTTAATATTCTAGTGAGAATAATGTTTATATAACTATTATTTTAGGAAAAAAAAGATCATCTAGAAATTCAACAGTTGTCTTCAACTAAATCAAGGTGCATTTCATCTTAAACATCATTTTGGTTGATTTGTTAAAGTTTTATGTATGTACCAATAAATGGGTTGGTTATATGGAACTATAAAAAAACTCATTTTGACAATATTTTGCTATTTAAATAAGCTTACATTTGCAAACTACAGTTCCTTTTGAAAACAGTAAGGAGAGATCACAAATCATCATGTGAATCTCCACACTATTTGAATTGTTAATAGATGAAAAATTCTAATAACATAGTTACAATTAGTAAAACTTAATTAGAAAACAAGTTAGATTGTTACTTCCATGAATCTGTAATCACTTAATATTGTAGTTATCACTAGGTCCATTAAGAATGAATTACTAATATTTTTGAGTGTTAATACATAGTTAATTAATGATTAAACAACATTTTACTGCTCACTCATGAATGATTTATTACAATTGCTGAAACATTTTCTCAATTTTGACAGCTTTGAGTAGACATCATAGTATTAGTCTCCAGGTTATCTTTCTTCTACTGTACTGGCTACTGTGGTTTTAATTTTTATCCTGATGCCCTGATCTTCGTTTAACCATGACCATCAAATATTTTGAGTAAGCGGTCAATAAGTGCTACTCACTGGCTTGTGAATTCTACCTCCCACCCCCAGGCACATAGTTGTTCTTACACTATAAGAGATCAAAGGGGTGATGAAGTTTTAAAACCAGCTAATGGAAATGGAAAACTATCCTACAAATCTGCTTCCTGCTCTAGCACCTGAACTGCACATAGGTTGATTCTAGTGGTGCTGGAAATAACCATATTCTGTAGGCTTGTTCAGGTGGAAAGATTTTCTCACTTAAGGGTTTGTCAGGGCACTGCAAAGTCCTTCCTGTGGATTTGCATCCTGAAATCCAGGTCAAGTCATTCTATGCATTTTCAGTGCATCCTGGTAGTGAGAGGTATCTCTCATCTCGCACTGTGCAATTCATTTAGACACAGCCCATACAGTGAGATTCAGCAGTTGATGGAGTTGTACTTGCTGGGAACTGATTCTTTATCACAGATGTACTTGTCATTGCTTCTGGATTTGCCTAGTCTCCCAGAATACAATTATATCTTCTGATATGTGTCTGACAACCAGATTGAGGTGTTTTTCTCCCATTTTGGGAAATTAGATGAAATGGCTCCTGGGGTGTGACATTGCAGTCTTAATGCTTGTCTTTATATATCTATTTGTCCTTATCAGGGGAGTCTGGCTGCTGGGAGACTGTGTTTGGTTGGTTTAGAATGACAGTAATGCTCTGGAAATGGCTTTGCTTTTCTCAAAAATGACAGACATGTGGTGGAGGGTAAACTGCCAAAATTAACTCCCTACTATCCCCCACTTTTAAGAAGAGTTTTAAAATACAGACTGTCAGATGGAGTGCCATGGGTTTTGTATATGCTTTGGGAGTATAGAGAAACCTAATTCTTGCCACAATCATTCTGGAAATACTGGTAAGCCTTACCTGATGGAAATTTAGCTGTGTTCCCTTGCAATGAACCATTTTACAATTAGCTGTTATATAATTCTAGATGAAATGCATTATTTTAAAAGATTTGTTTTGTGTCATAAAAAATAACTTTCTTTATCATAAAAAATAAACTTACTTCACTTCAGGGTAATGTGACACTTCTAGGTCTACATGAATAGAAAAAAGTCTAACCTAAATACCAAACTAGAACAGAGAAGATAACTTGTTGAGGAACTCTTTCTATGCTTTACATGGAGGAATGACAGAAGCAGAATTGAGCATGGCCCAGAACAGAGAATGAAATCAGGTTAAAGCTCATTAATGCTTTTTATTAATGACAGTCTATAAGGGTTAACCCCAAATACACTCAAGTCATGTAATAGTGTTCTCAGAATGATAAAGTATCAGCTCCAGACCAGTATGTAGCAATAAAACAAAAAGAATCAGAGTGTGCATTCCTAGAAACTGTTGAAACTCAAACATATTTACCTGGTTCATGTTTGGGGTTACTCTTTTGATATCACTCACTCATTCACAGTCAAGTTTTGCCAGAGGTAACTTTTAAAAAAAACCAGAAACTTATTTGTTGTTCTCTGACAACACAGGATTTGACTATTTGGGAACACAAACAAATATACTGATGATAGGAAAAAGAATAAAAATAAAAGTAAGGGCTGGTTACAGTTTGTAAATGTAATACAAGCTTAAAGCAAGTAAGTATTGGTCTCTGATAACTTTTGAAAGTCAGTGTAGGTATCTTTATTTTGTTACTTCAGTGGATGTTTCCACTATACATTCAGAATACCTCATCAACTGTAGAATCTGTTCTCATTCATTCATTCACTCACTCATTAATTGTTCATTCACTAACTTGTTTTGGGCCTCTGTTATGTGACAGACCCTTCAGTAAGCAAGGACTCAGACAACAATTTGGAAATAGAATCAACAGTCTTGTGAGTAACTGACCATAGTGTGGCATTCCAGATAAAGTTGACTCAACTCAGAAGGAAATGAAAGCATCAGCCTTGTAGCAAGTATTAGCAGACAATACCTCTCTATTTCTACTTCTTTTGTTATGGCAATGATCTCTAATGAATCTGCTAAAATTATTATAGATACTACAAGTGCTATCATCCAAAGTAACTTTGTAGTTTTACAAAAGCAATCAGGAATTAATCTTCCCACAGTAACTTGAGGACAATGAAGTTCTACATGGTATAAGAACAAAATTTAAAGTGAGTCCTTGGAGATACAGCTACCTTTGTTATAAATAATGAGGGTCCTACTGTACTTCAAATATACAGCCCACTTTTATTCTAATCCCCATATTACTCCTATATTGTGTTTTGTGTAAGGATCTTTGAAAAGAAACATCACTGTTGACTGCAGTTAGTATAATTCATGACCAAGTATCCAGATATGATCAAAGAGAAAGGAATAAAGCTTCGCGTTGTTTAATTCTCTGTTTTTGTTAGTACTTTCAAGGGACTATTTATGGCTAGGCAAGGTCAGTTCAAAGCCAAATTTTGCTCTCAATGGTAATCAGACGGCTGAAAATGAAACATTTTTTCAAACTTGTAAACCCTGGACTCGTGTCAGAGGTTTTAAGTGATCTGTGGACTCTCTTAGCACTGTATGTAGAACTTTGAGTGCACATCAAAATTTTTAGAACAAGAGTATAGCTTTCCTCAGATTTTAAAGGTCTTATCTCCAAAAATTTGGAATACTTGCCTTGAAGAAATAATTGGAGTGAGAGAATACCACTGCGAAAACATTGCAAAAAAACAATATTTCAACTAATTCTGGAATTTTGAGCTTTAATATGAGAGTGCTTCCTTAAACGTAGGACTGAAAAATCCAGTCTAGATCTAAAATTGTGTGAGGAAGCAGAAACTGTCATGCAAATTTGTTTCCATTCTGAGTAAAGCTTGAGTACATGGAGATAAATGGAAAGTATTTGCTTTTGAGGGACAAGTAAAGAAAACTTTGGTAGGTAGATATTTTTTTGGTGTAGTGATAGGATCTATAACCAGAAATAGTTTCTTTGGTTATATATGTGCTCATCATAGATCTTCACAGCCCTTTCTAGTCTTAAGAACCATGATAGTTTTCACTGGATGGTTGCCAATGAAAGAATTTCCACCTTGAAGCAGAGGTAAAATAAATTTAAATGTTTCTATATCGGTCAGATAATTGTACTTTGTTCTCCTATTAGCATATTTTGTAACCTCACTCTTACTATATGAAAAGTTTGCACAGCAATGCTTTATTGTATCCTGAAGGCACCATATGTCATCTACTGGACACCAGGTGTCAGAAAATGGCAGGCTCTCCATGGCTAAAGCTGATGGTAATAGTCCTTGGCATGTCTAAATGCTTTTTAAGAAAAAAAAGGTTTTTTTTCTATGAATAAAAGATGTGGGAAGGAAAGTCATGCTAAAATACCACTTTTTAAACACATGATAATTAGGATATGTAAAAGATTTCCTGTAAGAATATCATACTTTGATATTACTTAATAAGCACTCTTATATACAAATAAATAGAATCAACCAGCTTATAGTTATATAAGAAGACAATAACAACAAGCAAATACCTCCACCAACAAAGAATAATTTTTTTTCTTGGACAAAATATAATAGAATCTGTTCTGGTTTGAGCTTTGACAATCATGGTTATGTTTAAGTGTTCTAGTATAAAAAGCAGAAAGTATATGTATATTTATTCCAATCTAAATTATGTCCCTAGATAACATGGTGGAGACTGAATTTATCATATCTACCTATGAAATGTCTATTGAAAATGCCAGATGCAGGCAAAAAGCTCAAATTACTTGGAGGTACAATATTTTAACATGGTAACTCCAGATGGAACTTTTATAGATTCACAAATAGCATAGTTCAATGTAAAGGAATGCCAGGTCCAAATGGCAGATCCCTTCTGAGGTTACAGTTTAGAGTAAAACAGATTTATTAATAATCAATGTACCCATATGACCAAGAGTGTTATCACCTCATCCAAGATGGAAAACAACAGGAAACTTAAGCCAAGAATCATTTTATTTTTGCCCTTTTTACCATATGCATTGGAAAAGAACCCCATCGGCCCTGTTTTAGCTAGTAATGTCTAATGCAGGAAGACAGGAATAAGCAGAGTAGAAAGCACCTGTCAGCTCTATTTCCCACTCTCCTTGATTAGCATGAAACATTAATAGGGCTTTCAGAAATTCTGGCCTGAAATGGGCTTTGCCTGAAAATGTGTCTGTCTTGGCTGCATAAAAGCCACTGTCATTAAAAAAGGGCAGATAACGAAAGAAGACTCTTTCTGGAAATTTATACCTTTTTCTTATACAATGACAAATTATTTTAATAATGGGAATCACACACACTGCCATTTGTATAATGTTTCCCATAAAATTCCTCTATTAAATTTGCTTCTTTACTTGACTCGTCTCTTTTTGTTAAAGAATGACACACACAAAATGATACATCATGCTTTCTTACAAAGAATTGAAAATGAACATGCAGCAATGGGTTAACATACATTTTAATAAAATTTTCATTGTTGTGCATTTTAGTGTTCGATACTGAAAACCAAGGATGTTCCAGCCACCCCAGGCAATGCCTAAGGATAACACAAATCACATGGTGGTGAACTCTTCTCACCTATTTATTCTTCTGCAGTAAAAATATTCATAAATACAGAAGAAAATCAGATGTGCACCAAAAAAAGGGGACGAGGAAGAGGTGGCATTAATAAATACCCCTAGTCACATACTGCATAACAATATCCTAAAACGAAAACAAACAAAAAGCATCTGGAATTTCTGAGGGTTTAGTAGATTATTTTCATTGAATGATAACATCAGATAGATTTTGGTACTCCAAGATGCCACACAAACCTAAGGATATCATGGGGTTCAAGTAAGAAAGTCACAAATCATTGAACACAGGATTTGGCCCTTTAAAATTGTATCCCAATTCTTAAGCTTCAGGTTTAGAAACTTTTGAATTGAAGGCTAATTATGCCATGGAGTCAGTCAGTTTACAAAAAAATAATACATGCTATTGAATCTGTCCTGGCAGTCAGCATGTCTGGTAGCAAGGTAGATACAGTTGTGATTTGCTAGGAGGGCAAACACAGCAGATAAGCACCCTAGGTAAATTGTGATGCCAGCCAGAATTTTATTGTAAATCAGCATCTTTTGGACCGGTTGGCCGTAATGGGACGGCCAAAATGAAATGAAGTGTAAATTAATTGTGCATTCATTTTCTCTTTGATGATTTTGAAAGTGTGGAACTCTTATAGCATTTTGTGCGCAAATTCAGTAGGCACCATTGGAAAGAAAGATTGAACAAGACCGCCTGCATATTTAGCTTAAAGCAGCTGTTATGTAAAGTACTACAAAAACTCTGCTTCATTAAGAAAGATCCTCCTTTATCAAATCTCATAGGGTTTTGATAATGTTATCGCTCTCAAAACAAGCAGAAACTGCATCAACAAGCAAGGAAGACAGCAGAATTTACTTTTTCTTTTAAAGAAAAACACAAATAAACCAGGTATTATCAACAACAAATATTCATCAAGTGCACTTCCTGTTGGTCATAAACTTGCAAAAACTGAGTACAACCTGAAATATAGCTTAAATTCTCTGTTTTGCCTACAATAAAGCCTGTGGTTCATGAATTAATAGCAGATATGTTAAGATGCACATTTTATCTCTGTATTCTTTTAAAGTTCTATGTTCAAGATACATAAAATGCAGTCTGTGGAGCAAGAGCTACATTTCGATGACACTGACAACTTAGACTTTCCAAGCTGGGACCCTGAGGGGAGAAATTCCAGTCTCAAGTCCTGATGAGTCTCTGGGTGACATTACCTGGTGTCCTAATTGTCAGCAAAGTGGGTTAGGGTTTTTAATACAGTATTTCATTCTACCTAGTCCTAAGGAAGCAAAGGAAAACCTCATATGCTTGAAATATTTAACATGAAAACACACTGTGAATTATGACAGAGGGACTTCAAATTATTATTGCATTAAGGGAAAGGACCGTGAGCAAGCACATGTATATCTTGAGCTAAGTGCTAATCAATAGGTCCATAGAAACATAATGCTTAATTCCAGATCTATTAATGTGGAGAAATAAAATAAAAGGAATAATGCAAATTCACTGCCCATGCTGCATTTCTAGTAAAAATGCGTTGCTCTCTGCTAGCTTGTCAATCTTTAATAGAAACTCATCAATTATTTGTGGGTAGGAGATTGAAACGGCTAATAGCTCAAATATATTCCTCCATTTTATTGCATCAGTAGCTCTAAGTTAATGCCTGTATTTTTTCTTTAAATTAAATTTTTTTTAAAAAATCAAATGTAAATAGCGGCTTTATTTTAAAATTCACTCAGCACCATAGGTAAACAAGTAAATATTTGTTATTATTTCCCAACAGTTAAAGAAGAGAACCAAAGTTTTTTTTTTGACGAGCAGATGAATGTCCAAAAAGAAAAAAAAGAGAAACTAACATTTGTGCTTTTTAACTGAAAATTATCATAGCAAATCCAGATTCACTACGATTTCATAAAATAATCACAGCAAAGACAATGCTCAAAACTTACTTTTCTTTTCTGATATAACTGACAGCATTTGATAGTCTGTACTACACAGCATATATATCGAAATATCTTGTGGGAATACACAGCATTCCCCAGGAAAGAATCTACTTGATTCTTCCTAATTAAAAATGAAGCTTCTCTGACATTAATAGGCACTAAAGCAAATTTATAGGCAGACACAGAGCATTTCAGTCAAAAAAGTTAGCCTACAACTTGAGAGAAGGCAGGTTTTGCCAATCACATGCCAAGAATCTACCCTCCCTGACCCCAGTCATCTCTGAGATAGCAGATACTGGCATTCTTTGCACATCAGAAATACGCCAGCGGAGACCATTCATGAGGGAAATAGGAAAGCAAGTCACATTTGAGCAGACAACAAATGCTCGCAAACCTTGACCCAACTACATGCAACAGTAAGTGAGCCGCGAACCCAGCACCCAGCAAAGTGAGACTGAACAGCCACTGCAGCGCTGACCTAGTCCCTGTCCTGCCGCAGAATGCTCGAGTCCCTGCACACAGCAGGCTTAAAAAAAAATAACAAAAGGAGATTTGCATTATCATTACAAGCTAGTACCCACACAACAGCATAGAACAGATGACACACTTACTGTAATGTCCCATGAAGCAAAGTTCCCATCTAGAGAGAGGCACTGTTTGCATTATTCCACTCCCTGAAAAAGGGTTAACCATTATGAAGAAACATTATGCCAGACATTAGCAGACAGCCTACTTAGAGATTACATTTTTCCATACATGATAAATCCTGGGTAACCTGTTTTTCTTTTTAAACACCTTGCAGAGTGAAGCCTAGCACTGCATCTAGTTGCCAAAGCACAATCAATATGGAAGGAGCGGTATTTTATGATTGGAGAAGTTGTTGTGTTTTTGGTGGTGAAATTCATTATTTAGTATCTGAACCCTCAGCATTTCAGTATCATTTATTCATAAAGTCCCTTTTTGCCAGGAGGAAATGGATACAGCTGTAGAGAGAGAGTGTGTGTGTGTGAGAGAGAGAGAGGAGCGGGGGGAGAGAGAAAGAGAGAAAGAGAGACGGATTGATAATATTGATCAGGTACCATCTTGAAACAAAGGCAAGGTGCTCTATTTTAGTTGACAACTGTGACACATAAAAAACAAGCACGAGAGGGGGAAGGCTAGGGCCTTGAACATCACAGGCTTTAAAAAAACGTTTGAAGAAACCATTATGACAAGCAGGTCTAGGGAAGCTGCTGCAAAAATGTATTCAGAAGAGTCATTAAAAAATGATGCTTTGTTTGCCTTGTGAATATGAGGTTTCCAGCTTGCTGCAGTGCTTGCTTCTACAGAGGAAATGAGAAGATCTGTGCACTGCAGTTACCTAGCTGCCTTTCGGGGAGGGGGGTGTAGGTGGATGGTAAAGGGGTTAGAAGGGGAGGATCCAACACTTTCTTTGCTCTAAGCCTAATGTGTTTCTGTGGATCATAGCATTCCTATATTTTCTTCAGCATTGATGGTGCTTCCCTAAAGTTGACCATTTTGATATCAAAATTATGTATTTCTGATGATCTAGCTGAATAATTCAAATGCCTTTGAAGGAGTTAACACACATTACAGCTTCCTTGTACACTTATAGTTCAGAGACTGTAAGAAAGAAGCATTATTTGAGCAGCATGCAGCTCCTGGCACCAGATCACAGGCAGTGTTTGCTCCCGTCCAATCATCCACATGGAGATATGCCGTGGGGGCTAATTGAAATTAGGCAGAAATTCATTATTTGCTCCATCTAAAAAGATGCCTGGAGATCCCACAGACTTAACTCCAGGAGGGTATGTCCTTCTGCAGGGTTTGTGGATAACTTTCTAAACATGTGTGTGCACTTTTAAAAAGAAAGTGTCCTGGAAGCTCTCCAAGTTAGCCTGGGGGTGCTTTCTTTGCAGTTCAGACCAAGCAAAAATAGTCTCAAGATACAGAAAGTTATCACAACACTGGCTGCTTGTGGGACACTGGCAGGAAATTCCATTGGAGGAAATTCTGAATGCTCCTCTGGGGACAATTTGTCCCCATGAGACCAATAGTGATAGCAACCAGGGTTTAATTATCTGGCATCCAGAAAAGTTTTGCACAACATTACTCCCTCTTGAAATGAGGTGACCAGGAAGCAGATTGCTTTTCCCACTCTCCACGTCAGCTCTCCGGCATTTATCTAAGACAAAAGTGTGCTTGCTGTTCATGGGTCCACATTACAGATTGATATATCTGTGTAACCTTGGTTAAGTCCCTTAGTTTGTCTGAGTCTCAGATTCTCAGTTCTAAACTGAGAAAGTGCCTCATGGGCTTTGTTGCCGAAACTACCAAGAGGGTGTTCTGTGTGTGCTTATCATAAATAGTTACTATGAATTCTGTACCAGTACAAGTAAAAAAGCCTCTCTTGACTGTTGGTCTTAAAAGGAAATTCTCTCCATGTTGCTGTTCTACTTAAATAAAACAATGTGAGAAAGAGAAATAGCCCATGTGGCAGTTAGTTCAGCAGCAGTGTGTGAACAGATCCCATGAGAAGACTTCAAAACAAGTAAGGACGATAAGATGAATTTTGGTGCCCCTTTTAAGGTGCATTCAGTAAAATAACAGTAATGTTAAATAACCAATTCACCTAATTTTATCCTTTCGTGATTTTAATACATGCCTCAAAATCAAAATACTGTTGAATCAAACTTACACCATCATTACCACAACCTGCTTGCTTTTAAGATTTCCAGAATGTATCACTTGCTACATCTAAACAACAATGGGGTAGGCATGAAGATCACGTTTTAAAAAAGACACATTTATGTGAAAGGTACAGTTGCAGAGAGAAGGAGAGACAGATCTTCCTGAGCTGGTTCATCCCTCCACGTTACTGCAGCAGCTGTAACTATGCTAGGTTAAAGCCAGGACCCAGAAACTCCATGGGGGATGCCTATTGCAGGTGCCAGGAGTCCAAGTGCTTAAGCCATCATCTGCTGGTCCTCAGACATATTAACAGGCAGGTTTGTGGGAAGTACAGTAGTTCTGATTCAAACCAGCAAGTGACAGCATAACCTGCAGTGCCAGAGCACCAATCTGGAGAAGGCAAATCATTTTATAACAACTTTTTTTTAGATAAATAAACCAATATCAGTGTGACAGCCCAGAGAATAAAAAATGATTACAGTAAGGCTAGATATCCTGATACATTCCTGGGAGGTGTCCATAACCTCTAGTTCATAAAAAGCCCCAAAAGGGGAGTGGGAGTACTTATTGCAAGATGAGAGCTTATTCCAGGATAAAATCTCGCTTTTCTTTAACAGCTCAGGCAGTAAGCTGATTGCCCCAAATTGGTTTCTGTACGTGGAATTAGAGGACCTGTTTGCCTGGTTCAGTTGTTTGCTACTAGACAGGATGCAGCTCCTACTGATTAAATAATTTAAAGTGCATGATGCTTAAACTGGGTGTCTGTGTTTCATGTCACTCCAGTAGTTGATTAATAATTTGTATTGTGCACTAATGTAAGTTTGGTTGTTTGAACAATTTGTATCATGTGTCAGTGCTCTCAGTTGATTGGATGGTCGTTACTTAAAAACTTCTGGACACAGTTGATCAGAGCTGCTTCCCTCTTCCACCCGCAGTGGTATGGGACAGTCTACTCCTTGGTGCTGGCCAGTGAATAAACACTCCCCAGTTTCTAAGACTTTGCACCTTTAATTCTCATGTAAATTTGCACTCACAACCTCAGTGTTCATTGTACAGTTATCTGTAATATTTACTACTTTTTGTTTATTAGACAGAAAAACAACTAAATCAGAAAGAGAGCATGAGAGAGAATGTGTGTGTGTTCATCTCCTGGCTCACTTCCCTAAATACTTGCAACAACAGGCAATGGGCCAAGTTGGAGCAAGAAGCTTGAAAGTCAACCCATGTCTCCCATATGTATGACAGGGACTCGAACAGTTGAGCTCTTACTGCCTGCCAGGATACATATGAGCGGGAAGCTGGATTGGAAGCTAAACCAGGACTCAACTCAGACACCCAATAGAGTACATCAGTGTCCCAATGAGCATCTTAACTGCCACAACAAATTCAAGCCCAGTGTATGATGTCTTAAGGGAAAAAGCAGTCAAGCTTAGAACGCAAATATGCACAACTTTCATGCCACTGTACTCATCTCTCCACCCTCCACTTGTATAACAAGCACATACTTTATCTTATTGTGTGCTATACATTGAGTTATGAATTTGGTAACATGACTAATCATAATTCTTGAGAAGGCTGTTAAATCCTGGTGATGTGTGTTGTAACAAGTTTGAGATATCATGGTGATTGCTCTATTTGGGTTCTCAACAGTTTTCAGAAATGTTATCACCAATTGATATTTTAAACACTTCTGAAGGGATTCTGTAAATAGTACCTTTTTTGTCTGAGCAGGTCTCACCTTTAAAACAAATAAAACTTACAATCTGAAGTAGCAGAAGAACAGCTATTTCCTTTGGGATAAATTCTCTTGCAAGTAGAAAGGAATTATAAATGCAAAATTTAACAGTCAATAAGCCACTGCGTTTCCCCAGATACAGAGTGAAGGAAGAAGTGAAGTCAAGAGGGTTTAATGGAAATCTATTCTCAGGGAAAACAAGCAGAGAAATGGCATTTCCCTTAAGCACAATAAGTGTTTGAAATTTCTAAAATTAAATGCGAATAATTCCCCTTGAAAAGTTATCACATACTAAATTCCAATAGCTCTTGAAACTTCTGGTTTTGGATGGTATGCTGAGTATGTAATAAATTTACCTTTTTACAATATGTTGTAAAAGGTGTATTTAAAATTGAACAAATTTACAACTGCACTTGAACACAGGAAAACTCTTACTGGAGAAGTAGAACGTTACAATATAATCTTGGTTTACTGCTAGCTCTTGGAAGAGTAACAGTCGTTAATCATTAAAATATAAATGTAAATGTATATCTAGTTCTGTTGAGTCAGTGGACTCAATGGAAATAATAAACTCTAAAGTTAGAATTAAATGAAAACACCAAACAAAATAAATGAAATACAAAAGAGAAATTAAGATATGCACAAAAGATAACAGGTTCAAACTCTAGAAATGGAAAAAGATAAGGAAATAAATATATTTTAAAGCTGGATTTAGATCAAATGAAATGGCAAAACAAATTTGGTTCATCTATGGCTTCCTTGTGATTGGATTAATGTGCATTGTGGCATGCCGAGTTTAGCTAACACATGCAATGCCAGCACCCCTTACTCTCACTGGTTCACATATTGGCTGCTCCACTTCTGATCCATCTGCTTGCTAATGTTCTGGAAATGCAACAGAAGCAGGCCCAACTGCTTGGGTCCTTGAACCCATGTGGGAGACATAGCTGAAGCTTTCTATGTAACTCCTGGCGTTGGCATTGTCCATCCTGGCCATTTTGGATATTTGGGCAATAAATCAATGACTGGAACATCCCTCTCAGTCTCTTCCTCCCTAGTTTCAAATAAACGAACAAATCCCTGAAACTATTCATTTTGAGGGGAATATCACCAAAGTCAATCACTGTTATCACACAAATCTTGTCAGGCAGTATCCAATGCAAATTTGTTCCATAACTAGAGTGAAGGACTTTAATCACTTGTGTAGAATGGACTGTCTCTGTATTTTCCACTAGAAAAGATATTTATTTATCCCTTTGGGATAGATGTTTAAAGAAGGAGTAGTGTAAGAATCCACGATTATCTCTTTCTTCAACTAACTTTTACCCACTAGTTTTAGTCAAGTGGAAATTTCCTAATACCATTGTTCCATTCTTGTCTTCTGGTGGCATACTAAAAAGATTTCCCTTGTAATACACCTTTTATTTTTTATAATGTTGTATTATAATAACATTTACCTAATGAGATATAATCTGTTATTATAATTATAGATTTTGATGCTATAATTTCCCCAAGTTTGTTCCATGGAAGCCCTTACAATTATCGCCAAATTACCATACTTTTCTTGTTAGCTCCTTACATTCTGCCTCATAAAGACCATAGGCTCATTTAGTACTTTTCCTCCAATTATTGGTGTCAGGCATTTTTCCAAGGGTTACTAGTACTTTTTGTTGGTTGTTTATGTACCACTTCTCTGTGTTATGTTTACACGTTTTGTATGCTTTCTACCTAATTTTTTCAATCTTAAAACAATTTTTATTTGTTTAAGTGTGAATAAAATACAGTGAATACACTTATCTGCTACACTTTCAAGTTAGTTGCTCAATTGGCCACAATAGGCAGGGCTGGGACAGGAGTGGATCCACTCCATCCAAGTGGGAACTCAGTCCATCAGTGCTGCCTCCTAAGGTGTACATTAGCAGGAAGCTGGACGCAGGAATCATAATGAGGTATTGAAAGCAAGTGCCTCAATAAAGAATGTGAGCATTTGAACTGGAGTCTTAACAAGTAGGTCAAATGGCTCACCTCTTTGTATGTACTTATCATCAGAAAGAATTATATTTTAGTAATGTTTAGTTCAACTCCATTTGTTCATTATCATATTTGTATTTTTATTTTTACTTACATTTTTATTTTTGTCTACTGAGTATAAGCAGATTTAGTGTCATTTTAATGATCTACTGATTTTTATGTTTGCTTTATTTATTAACATTTGTCCATTCAATGATAAAAAAAGGTAAGCTATGAACTTTCCTCAGAGTACACATACACACACAAAGGAAGAAAGAAATCAACAGATGGACACCAAGTATGCCCATTGTTGCTAGATTTACCATTCAGTGGGCAGATCCAGGAACTGCATATGTGTACAGACTCACATACAGTCATACACATTTAAATCTACACTTATCTCTGTCTATTGAAAACCATCAGTTCATACCAGTACCTCCAGTTCAACTCAACATCCAACACCACAAGCTTTATTTTAGTTTTCTCCGTTTTATATTTGTAACATTTTATTTTGAGAATGAGAAATCTGGTTCCACTCTTCTCAATACACATAGAAGTTTTCTCACTACCTGTGACTGTAGCCAATCTGACCCACACAGGGCTTCAGTTTCACTTGGCCATCCTTTCTCCCTTTGATGTCGTCCTACCTCTGCGACACTCTGAGCTACTCCTCCGTCTGGATTCTGGCTTCCAAACCCTGACAGAAAACCGCCTTACTCAATCACTCTCCAATCACTGCCTCCTATCATTATCCAGCTTTCTTTTTCAAATAGTTTCTTAGAAGTTTTCATTCCACTTTAGTTCAGTGATACTTGAATATTAGCAGGTATTTTGACAAAAGTTAAAGCAGTATACACTAAAAAACTACCACTATTGAGACCATGGTTTGTATAATAAAATTCTGACTGCAATTATAAAATACTTTAAGATAAAAATAGTCAAACAGCCTTCACCACACATGGGATGGTAATAGTTTATGTCACTTCATACTATATGTGTATCAAATACACACTGTTTAAATGTACTACATTTTTTTTCTGATAGGCAAAATCAAATTTAATCAAGATGTAATGATCACTGATTTATGATTTATACATTAGATCATATGTACTTTTTTATTAAATTTATTCATTAATTACATTGTGTTGTAATTACATAGAATCTGGGATTCTCCCCCCCACCCTCCCCCCATGGTGGGTTCCTCCACCCCGCTGCACAACCATAGTTCAAGTTTAGTTGAAATGTACTACATTTTGCATCTTCATATTTTTATAAGAAGAAAGGCACATTTTATAAAACTTCATGGTGAGGTTCTTGATGACCCAGAATGTATAAAATACTGTCTGTTGACTGATTCCTTAAATTGAATTTACAAAAGTTATGTAATTTATTTTTTATTTTAAATATATTTCTTAGACTTTTTAGTGAAATTTTCACACTTCATTTTAGCAATCCTGTTGGTAACCATCAAATCTGTATAATTGTGTAGAGAGCACTAAAGCTTGAATAAAGTTTATAACTTTGGAATGAACATTCATTTTTGTAAAATTCTGTTTTCATTAATATACAGAAGAGATTTGGTGTATTTCAAAGATATATTTATATATTTCTAAGAATGTAACAACACTTCCCTCTTACCTTTATCCTTATATTTTTTCTTTTAATTTTTGTGAAGACATAAATTTAGTTTTTAATCACAGACTTAGTACACCACTAATTAAACATTTAAAAACTAGAGAAACCACAGGTACCACAAAAGTATAGACAAGGGTTATACACTGAAGTCACAAGATGTCAACTTTACTCATATAAATGGGTATACATTGAGAATTGTTTTTTGCACTCCAGATATTAACTATCACAGACCAAAAAAATCACGTTTTGGGGATCTGGCATATTTCACAAAGCATAATGGTTCCATGTTGCACCTGTATCCCTATGTTTATAATAGTTCAAATCACACTAGCTGGGCTATAGAATCAGCTTAGATGCCCACCAACTGATGACTGGATAAAGAAAATATGCTTTGTACAAAATGTATTTTACACCCAAAATATACTGAAAATGTGTCTGATATCAATGTCAAGAAAATCTTATTTTATAACCCCAAGTTCTTGGTCCCATTTCCTCCCATGCCTTCTTTGTCTAAGAGCAGATTCATTTTGAGAGGCTTAAAAATGTGAGAAAGACATTCTTTTTATCTAAAGCCCTTACTATGATATGACTTTAGTTAGAAATCTGCTTCCCAAGAACTGACCCAGAATACTTCTGAAGAGAAAAAGCACTGTACAAGTCCCTGAAGAAAAAAATCAGGCTGGATTTGCCTGGAGGTAGGAGAAACCATGACCCATTTTCTTTTTTCATCAGATAATTATATGGACTCTAGCAGACCCATTGATAAGTGTTTCTCAAATACAATAATCTTATGTCAAAGATTCCAAAAATAGAAGTAGGGATCAGTGAGAGGAAAAGCAGACCGCAGACATTACTCTTCACTATAATCATTTCACAATTTAGACAGAATGTGTTTCTATCCCTAACGGAAAATTTCCCCCAATCTAAATCCTTACTTGGGACACATCATATTTGTGATCTATTTCTTATTAGTTGAAAGGCAGATTTACAGAGAAAAGGAGACTAGAGAGAGAGGTCTTCCAACTACTTGTTTGCTCCCCAAATGGCTGCAATGACCAGAGCTGAACTGATCCAAAGCCAGGAACCAGCAGCCTCTTTCAGGTCTCTCAATGTGTGCAGGTGTGAGGCCTTGTGCCACCCTTCACTGTTTCCCCAGCTCACTGGCAGGGAGCTGAATTGGAAGTGAAGTAGCTGGAGCAAGAACTGGTTTCCATATGGGATGCTGGTGCTTGCAGGTGGAATATTAGTTACCTCAATATACACTTCATTAAGATGACCTTAACACATACTTATGCTTCGCTTTAATCATCAACTATAATACACAATTCATAATTGCATGTTCCCTATCTGGATATTTTTCCTGGATTCTGGTATTATATTTCTAAATGTGCTGTTCATTTGAGGTGGAAGAGTGTGGGACAGAGGCCAGATGCCTACACTGATCCCTATGAAGATGTGATTAGCGTCACTTCAATTTGGAAATAGGCTGCCATGGGCCCTCTCACTTGTTGATGATGTAAGTTGGAAAAGTTACATGAGCTCTCTCTGTCTTCCTAGTACTAAAATGGGAATAACAGTAATTTGTACCTGCTGTTGCTGATTATATGATTAAATAATCCAGTTCCAGCATTTAGAACAATGCCTACAATTTTTCATTAGGTGCTAGATACTGATATCATTATTATTATTTGATTTAGCACAGAGACAATTCTTGAGATTATTTGAAGGTTTTAGTTAGGTTTCTTAGATGAGCCTCTCTATAGGCCAAATTTCAAAGAGTTGAAGAGAAAATAAATAATTATGAAGGGCAAAAAGGACATTTCAGACAACAGAAACAATATAAATAATTGTTGAAATTATGAAATCCCATAGTATGTAAGACAAACTATTGAAAGGTGACAGATATTGCTAGTATACAAATTTTATTGTGAGGGATGGCCACATGGAAAACTATAAAATTATACAGAAGTTAGATCATGGAAGATCATAGTGAGGCTGTGATGTATAAGCATTCAAAAATTCAAATTTTGAACATGGAAGGCATTGAATATATATTTTTGTTAATCATTGAAGCAGTCACTTAGTTACCACGTTAAGGATGTAAAAAAGTATTGCCAGTCATGTAAAAATGTAATGAATGAGTCCACAATCACAAGTGAGAAATTCTTGGGGTCCCACAAAAAACAGGTGAGATTTTTGAGGGATGATGATGTAATACTCAACTGTAGCAAAGTCTGAAAAATATTGATTGATAACTCACAGGGCCAGATCAAACACAGTATGTGCAATTAACTTCAAAGCAATAATAAATGCAATAAAAGAAACAGGAAAAACACCACAGGAATAGTCTGTAGAGGGGGTAACAGAAGTCACAGTCTATGGAATTGTATTATATATATGATATATACATATATCATGTATATACACATTGTTTTAAAAAGAGGCAGAAACGCAGTATCATAAGGGATTGTTACTAGAAGTAATTCTCAAGGAACATCCATTGTGTCTAACTAGTGGTAAGTACGGAAGAGTTATATAAAATCAAGCTTAAGATGCATGATGGAGATTGATGGTAAAAGGCCATTTGGATGAGTTTTATTTATTTTTTTGTAGATTTCATCTGTATGTCTATCAAATTATTTTATCATATTTATTAGTTTCTGAGTTGCTTCATTGGTTTTACAGATTGATGGTATAAAAATGAAGCTACTATGGAGACAAGTAAGATCAGATGCTGGTAGACATATTTACCTTCATTTCTACATTTTCTGATTATGTCTATCAGGTATCAGAGTTAAAGACTCTTTCACTTCAGGAAATAAGAGGAATAAAACCAAATCAGATGAGAACAGGAGGTCTTAACATTAAAATGTATTTTACAATATATTCATTATATTTGTAACTGACCCATATAATGGGTTGACAATGTTTATTGCAGTTATTAATTCAGAATGTCTACAACATTAGGGTGAAGTAAGATGTCAAAACCACTTAGTGAAGCCTATATTTTGATTAAGAATATGTGTGCCGATTTGCTCATTCATTCCAAGTACTCATAGGCAATAATAACCCATTTTATGTTTATACATCATATTTAGTCATGAGATTGTCCAGAGCTTTTTTTGGTAAGCTAAAATTATTCCAGTTCTCAGTCAAGGCAATGGTACTGAGTGGAATAGCATATTGTATATCACAGTTATCTGAAAAATGTAAATGTGAAAGTGTTGAAATACATATTTTAAAATAAATGCTGTGACTTCAAATTAATGATCCAGTTTATATACAGAATAGAATCCTTGGATTTCAGCACCTTAATAAGAAGGGAACTTGGTGATCACCTTCCCCATTCGCTTCAGTTTACAGATGAAGATACTTGTTTCCATAGTTTTTATTTCTTGTTGGATCCCACTCAATTTTAATGCTATTGTCATGCTATTGCTTGCAAAAATATATTATTTAATAGAGTGACATGGAAAGTATATGTTATTGAATTTGCATTACTACTAACATTCAGTTCAGAAATTCAGATGCTAAGGTTTCTGTCAATAAACTACTTGGGATGGTCTAAGTTTAGTGTCAGGAGGGACTCCTAAATACGGAGCCAGAAATGAGATTAGTTTAACAGTAATGTAAGTAGTATAAAATCCTCCCCCTGGTTCAACCTCACGCTGCCTTTGCAAGTGTGAAAATGCATCAGCCATTCTAATCTACAGAAAGAGTTGATGAAAAGTCTTTTCAATATTTTCAAAGATCCCCTTAAACATATAATACCTAAGTTGTCCCAGTATTTGAACTCAATATTCACCTGTAAGCTGAATATTTCTTAGCAGATACAGTGGTTTGATGTTAATTTTGAGTGATATTGAAATATTTTCACATACATAATGTGATATCTTGAGAATGGGATCTATGTCTAAACACAAAGTTTATTTTTTAAAATATCCCTCATAAGAGTTGCAGGATACAAACTAACACACCAAAATCAGCAACATTTGTATACACCAAAAGTGGGAAAATGCCTAAAAGCATTCTCCTCACAAAAGCCACACAAAAAAACCAACCAACAAACAAAAAACCAGTTTGGGGTGTATTTAGTCAAGTCTCTGAAAGAATTCTACATTGAAATCTCTAAAACTATAAAACAGCAATGAAAGAAATACATACGTAAAAAAATGAAACAATACCTCATGTTCATAGATCATAAGAATTAATATAATCAAAATGCCCATATTATCCAAAACTATTTAAAAGAAGATCTACACAATTGTTATTGAACTTCCAAATACATTGGTCACAGAATTAGAAAAAAAAATCTGAATTCATATGGAAATAAAAATATGTAAGATGGCCAAAACAATCTAAAGCAATAAAAATAGAGCTGGAAACTTTACAACACCACAACCTTAGGGCTGTTATAACCTAAACAGAATGTTACTTGTACAAAATGGGTACATACACCAATATAACAGAAACACCACACTAGGCCTGCTACCATTGCTACCACTGAGAAGCTCACCATGATAGACAGGGTACAAACTTGAATGGGGGCCCCTGAGAGCTTGTTTGAAACGTAAAACATGATTGCTCTGCACCTCCATGGACCAGACCACTGCTCCTGTAGGCAATCAAGGAACCTAGGAGAGAGGGTAGATCAGATAGTGGAGTTCCAAGGCTTGTCAAGGGCAACCCAAAGCATCTACCAATATAGATGAGAGCCAGTCCAGAGGACCAGACTGCAGGGGATGCTGGAAGGTCTTCCCAACCAGATTACTGCATCTACCTATAAGTCTGAGAGCTGGGGCTAAGGATGGACCTGGCAGGTGTGTTTTAGGGTCTCCCCAACTAGGCTGCAGCACCTGCCTGAATGTGTGTCAGAGAGGGACTAGAGCTGGGAGCAGGATGGGCCAAGACAAATGGCAGCAACCAGTGGTGCACACAAGAACTAGAGCATGGGGGGTGGGAGGGGCAGGTTATCACACTCACAAGCACACACAACAGTCAGGCTTAAGGAACTTCCAGATAGGGGTTCATAGGGACTCCCCAGATAGACCCCTGTGCTTGATTGCTGACCTCCAGGAACATCACATGGACATGTGGTCTGGCCATGCAACACATGTCGCAAAACTGGACCAACTGAATTGCTGTTTCCATGCAAGGATAGAAAACATATGCACATGCCCATGAGAGATGAGGCAGTCAGCTCATCTACTCCAACAGAAAACAACAATCCAGCAAGCACCTAAGTCTGTGAATGCATAGACATGGACTGCCAACAGACCTTAGGTAGAAATCCTCACTTATGGTACAAAAATGTTATTCAAGTAACATCCTCAGGATATTCTTCCTCTCACTGGGGTCTCTAAGCTGATATCGAGCAACCATCTCCATTTCCTGGAACTGATCTAGCTTTACAGCAAGGAGCAGTATATCTTCTTCCCTCTCCCCTTTTTGGACACAGGAGGGAGGACAGAGACATTTTTGTCATTACCTTCTCTTCCCTCAGACTCTTCTTCCTAATCGGGGGCCCACATGGGTCCCTTTGTAATGAGTACTGAAGTAAATAAATTTAAAAGTAACTCTGGATTAAATTCACACTTCTACAGCCAATTTATCTTTCACAAAGGTGCTAAAAATATCTTTGGATGCAGTAAAATGTTCAATAAATGTTTTTTGTAAAATTGGATTGCCACATGCAGAGTTCAAAATAAGACCTTGTATTCCACCCTATACAAAAAATTGATTTGAAAATGAAACTACTAGATAGAAGCAAAGGGAAACTGCCAAGATGTTGGCAAAAGCAGTGGCTTTTTCGGATATCATGCTAAAGGAACCCTAATGGAAAACAATATGAAAATTCCTCAGAAATTTGAAAGTAGATGCAGTGTTTGACCCAGTCATGCCAATCCTTGGAATTTATCGAAATGAAATGAAATCAGCATATGAACTATCTGAATTCCCATGTTTATGACAGTGAAATTCACAATAACTAAGATACCAACTCAAGCCAGATGTCCATCAACTGATGACTGGATTTTAAAAAATTGGTAAATATACTCTATTGGATGCTATTCAGCCATAAACAAGAATGGAATCTTATCTTTCGCAACTAAATAGATGAAGTTGGGAACCATTACGCCTGATGAAATAAGCCAGACCCCCGAAAAACACATACCATATTTTCCTGGATCTATGACAATTAATACACAGAAAATGCACAAAAAATACACAAAAATATGTGGTCCATATAAGTGAGATTGACATTCTTGGGTTGAATTATGTATTATCTCTGTTCTATATTCCTTAGGAATATTAGGTTTTTAGACTTAATTTTATTTTTGTATATTCTAATTGCTATGTGTTAATACCTTTACTTAATGAAAGTTTGCAATTGTAAAAGTTAGAAAAAAAATAGGAAAGGAAGAGAGTGAGTCGGGAATTCAGGCAGGAGGGGTAGTAGTGTAGAAGGTACTCTGTGCTCCGAAATCTATATTGTGAAACATGCGAAATTTGTTTACTTTATACAATTTTGTTGTAAAGCTATCTGTTTTATAACCTAGCCAAAAAATGACAACTATTATGTGACTTAAGTAGCAAAGATGAATAATTCAAAAGTATTATAAGTAATAATATAAATTCCTGTATATAATTAAAGTATATACAAATTTAAATTAATAATACTAAAAAATAAAAATTTTGGATTATTCTTTTAAAGTCAAACATCCAAAATACTCTAAATTCATTCAAAAAGACAATCCATAAAATATCTGAAAATATAACTTTTATCTTTTTTTTAAAAAAAGCAACTAATCTTTCCAAGTGAAGGAAGGACCATTTTCTAATTACTCCTAGGAGACTATAGAGAAGGAGTGAAGATGTCATTAGCATGGGCTTTGAGATTAGATGGACAAGGGATCAGGTTGTAGATCAATTATTTATCAACTGTGTGACTTTGGGAATATGACTTCACTTTACTGAGTCTGTGCTCCTACGTATAAAATAGGAATAATATTTCCCTCATCGAGGTGAAGGAACTTTAATGAAATGGGGATTGTAAATTCTCTAGTCTGTGGCATCTCAAGTTTCTGCTAATCCTAAATTTTGATTGAATTTCTATGTGTGCGTGCTTAAAAATGAGTTTGTGACAGCTTCATGGTGATATCAACATCAAACACATGCACACACACACAGATATCCTTTATTGATATGCACAGAAAAGGGAACTTGACAGAAAGGTTTGCTTAATGCTTCCATGTATAGGAAATGTGGGAAATGGGGTGAAGTCAACATATCTTTATTATACATTTATCCAAATATAGTCACTATCCATGCTATCCTTCCCAAATGTACATGAAGATCTTTCAAAACATGGGTTGGCCTTGTGGCCTATGTTGACCAACAGAACTTGGGACTTAAGGGCCCAAGTGTGTAAGAGATAGGTCAGCTTCTTCAGTATCCCTCTAAAAGGAAGCTCCTGCTAGAATAGTAAAATGCAAATACTATAATAAAATGGAAAAAGTTCACAGATAGAGTTATCTTAGATAATTCAGTCCCAGCTGGATCATCTAGCAGAAATTTACATAGCTGATCCCAGTCTACATCGTATAGAGCAAAGCAACTATCTATTAAGGCATTTTTTATGACTTAATTTTTGACCCATAAGAAAGTATAGCTAACTGCTTTAAGCCAAAACATTTGTGTCTTCATGTACCAATTGGCACTCCAAAAGCCATCTACATCCAGGGATTTTTATCAAACCTCTATGGAAAGGGAGTATATTTCTCATCTAAGAAAAACTTCAAAGAGGCCTTGCAGTAAGGGTATGTTTTATAATATATAGGCCTTGGGGGGCATAAGGCAATAGGTCCTGATTGGAAGCAGTAGTGCAGTAGTGGCAATGGAAAAGAGCTCTCCCTGTCCAATCCTTCTGGTGATCTTCAAGGCAGCAACCACAACTGCAAATACTGTGCAGGTTACAGGAGTATACCTGTCCTGGAATGCAAGGAAGCCTTCCCCTGGATATTGCCTCAAACAGGGGGAAAGAATCACATGGTAGAGATTGAAGTTCCATGGCGAATGCAATAACAAACTACTAGGGTTTTTTACTATGACCTTGAAATGAGGTGACTGACAAGGAAAAAGAAACCAAGTTCCAAGCAAGGAATTTTAATTAGTTTAGCTTAGCCTAGACCCACATGTTGGGACTAACCAATGAGGTAGGCTTGGATTGCTGTAATTAATTAATGTGGTTATCAATACTAGGGCAAAATATATGGATGGTATAAGTGGGTCGGCGTAGCTATTATCGATCCCATTGCTTGCATATGCAAGAGCTTATTTTATGGATTACAATTATGTATTAACATATTCTTTTATAGGATTGGACTATAGATACATTTCCAGAGCATGAAAAAAAAAATCTCAGTACCAAAGTCCCTCAATAAATATTACTTCCCTTTCCCTGTATCAGATTGGTTCATTTAAAACTTTTTACCACTTCTGCTTCTAACAATCTGACTACAAGATGTGGATTATTAGTGATGAGTATAGACATCCCTAGAACTTTTTCAAAAAACTTTCCACTCAATGATCAAAGTACTATATGTTTAATCTCAGCAATAAAAGATTGAGGTGATGTGTATGATGCATGGATTTTGAGTCAGAGGGAGCTTGATAGAATGTAACAACCTTGTCCAAGGATCAGTAGTAACAGATTCACATTTTTATTAAGAGTTATTTATTTTAAAGACGGAGGGAGGAAGGGAGAAAGAGAGAGAGAGCAGAGAAAAAAATCTTTCATTTACTGATTCATTCCCCAAACGGCTGCAACACCCAGGGCTGAGTTAGTAAAATCTAGTGGTGAGGAACTTCACCCATGGATGGCAACAGCCCATGTACTTAGACCATATTCTGCTACCTTAAGAGGTGCATTAGTAGGAAACTGGATAGAAAGCACAGCATGCAGGACTTGGAATAGCACCACAATATGGGACATTGCCGTCAGAGATGGCTTAATCTGTTTTATCACAACACTATTTCCCAATAGGTTCGTATTTGATAGGAGCTGAACTTGACTCTGGCCTACTTCCAGTGCGAAAAGTCAGATTATACACAACAGCGAATTCAGTGACCGATAGAGGGTCAGATAGTTCTGGATCATGTGTGTTGCTACTTTGAATGATCGTGGGACTTTCTTATTAACAGGACTGCCTTATTTAAATGGTGCCCAACTAGAGTTTTAAAGATGGAAATCTACAGTTATATAATGAGTTAGGACAATATCAAAGGGAACAATGCTTAAGGTCAGAAGGCTCTGCAATCTTGGAAATTCCTTCAACTCTGGTGATCTATGCTTGTCCCAATTCACAGTGTGCCTGGACTCTGTGTCTGGATAGCAGGCTACCACTTGGTGGTGGTGAAATCTTAGGTCACAATCATTCAAATAGTTAGCTTCTTCCCTTGTAAAATTAGATCCTACTCTTCATCTTAAATGGGGAAAAGTGGATAAACAGCATATACCAGGTGGTATAAGGCCTTCCTATTTGTTCATTGCCATAATCTCTTCAATGGCAGCCAAAAAAGGCTGTGAATCTTGTAAATCCTATTACTTTGTTAATAATAGAAAACATGTGAACTGGAAAATGATTCACATAGTCCTGATGTCCACAGGCTCCTTGGAATATTTACTCTAGAATAAAGCTATTGCAATAATGCATCATATACACCACACCTAACTTGGGAATGTTCTTTAGCCTATTTAAGTATAAAAATATCATCTCCCTCACAGCACTGTAAGAGTTGAATGTGCACTTAGCATTGATGGAAATGGAAAGCACTTAGCACAGGTACCTAGGTTGCCCACTACCTAGCTTGTATTTCATAAATTTGCTGGTAGTATCACCTGAATTTCAGTTCATTCATCTACTGAAGGTAATGTTGAGGGACATAATGGGTATTATATATAATCTATCTATTTAACATCTATTTCATTTATTTAGAGATTACCAAGTAGTACACATGCAAGCATCCAGCTAAAGATTCTTCATCCTGTCTCCATATATAACATTTCCTAATTAAAATAGTTGGTCAAATAACTCTTTGTCTTATGGTTCACAAATACTTGGTATTTCTCTTCATTTCTGTCACCTATCAATTAAGAGAAACAAATCTCTAGAACTACTTAGCAGGAGAGTATAAGTGTTAACAAAAAGTTATACCAATTAAGGTTTTTAATAGGTAAAATCATGTCTTTGATTGTAAAAAGAAAGTCCAAATTGCTATCTCTCAATAAAAAATGAATTAGACTACAAGGTGACATTGATAAAACAATTTGTATAGATTCTTATATTCCTAGCCATTCACATCGGCAAAACCAATTCAATCAATGTAATGATAATATTGTCCCAATCCATATATCTCTGAGGACAAAGGTATCATTGAATGCTTCTTGTTGTAATACTTCACTGGATGTACAGGCTGTTCCATTCAAAATTCTCATCTAAGCATAATCATTTGTGAAGATAATACCCAGACTTGACTTAAAGTACATTTAATCTTAATTTCTACCCAATCAGCAATTCTTGCAGAGAATAACAAAAATCAATGCAAATACATACCTCTTGATTAATTACAGAAAATGGAATGTCTGCCATGTGGATCCAGAGGTGACTTATCTAAATTGAACCAGGAAATGGGCTTGGCCATGCTCAACACTCTGGCTCTATTAAAGAAGCCAGTTCTTGCTAGGGCACAGTTATATTCTTTTTTGTTTTCTTATCACATCATATTGCAGAGACTTGGTCATGGATGGACTACCAAAATAAGCCATTATCCATTTTATAGCATGATATTTTATATAATATTTTAATCATTCACTTGTAATTATTTTGATACTCACCTTTATAGACAGAACTGAAGAATAAGCACTGTTCTTGTTATGAATATCCTACAAAAAAATACCCAAGAGGTAAAATATTGGTATCTAAAACTAAGGGAATGAAAACTGCATAAGCTGTTTAATGTATAGATAAAATAATTCAATGTTTCCTTCATGAGGGATTTATTTTTTTTAATTAAATTTATTCATTGATTACATTGTGTTGTAATTACATAGAATCTGGGATTCTCCCCCACCCTCCCCCCATGGTGGGTTCCTCCACCTTGTTGCATAACCATAACAACTTCAATTAGGATATCTGGAAAATAAAGGGAGAATTTTAAAGAATTTTGACAAAAGACTTAATAATTTAGCAAAATTTTCTTCTTCAAAAGGATGTAAAACATACATCTCATTTATTTAAATATAGTAATGCATTCCTATTTAATTGCTTTTGAAATAAATGAGAGTGCTGTAAATCTGCTGGACAAGAAAAGGGATTTTGAATACAAAATGCAATCTAAAATACTGTGGAAGAAAATCAGGCATATTCAAAAGTATCTTAATGATAGTAAAGTATTCAGGAGAAAGAACACTTTAGTAAAACTAAGAATTTTGAAATTTGGGGGAGATTTAGAAGACTATTAAAAATGTAGCTTCTGAAACCAAAAAGTAAACCTTACACACACAATCTGAAATAATTCAAACAAATAAAAATACGATATGGGTGACTGCCTCTTGCAATGTCAACATGCTGGTAGTGGTACAGTTGCAAGATTTAATTATGCATCCCAGGCAAGCATTCCAGTTATGTAATCCAGATGTGGGTTAGCAAATGTTCTCAATCTTATATCACCATGATAGAAAGGAATGTATCAGTCAACATAGCATAGGTTTGTTATCACATGCTCACAATGCTTCCTAGAAATATGGTTTCAGGGACAGAAGAGGAAACAATTATTTTTTATTTGTGTTTTTCTTAGGTTTATTACTGTCATTAATTGGCATAGAAGATATCCTGAGAATAAATCAACAGGTAAGCATTTAATATGGTGGAACAACATCACCAAAGTAGTTTTGAAGAACCTTGATCTAATCTTGGCTCCCAGAGTTACTGAATTTCATTGCAAGAGCTTTCTTCAGTCTTGTGTGGCAACATATCATAAAATAATAAAGTATGAATTACATTCTATATTTTGGAAAGCTCTCATTAATATTGGGAAAAATCATTTTACAACTTTTTGTCATTAAAGAAACTATGGAGGTTCGGGTCTTGGGATTCGGGGGCAAGTGCCGCTCCTCACAGTGTGGCGGCTGTGGGGGGTGCCCCTGCTGGGTCGGACCCAATGCTGGGGGCTCACGCCAAAGACACTGCCGCAAGGCAGTGAACGAGTCCTCGGCCTCCCCCAGGACCCAAGAGAGCTCTTCCCTCAGGGTAAGTACGCCATGAGGGAACTTGGGAACTGGGTTAAAATTCCTAACTCCGCCCAGCTGCTAATATCTTGTGGCAGGGTAAGTTTGGGAGGGGTTCGGGCCTTGGGATTCGGGGGCAAGTGCCGCTCCTCACAGTGTGGCGGCTGTGGGGGGTGCCCCTGCCGGGTCGGACCCAATGCTGGGGGCTCACGCCAAAGACACTGCCGCAAGGCAGTGAACGAGTCCTCGGCCTCCCCCAGGGTGGCCAGTGCACCACGTGGTGCCAGGCTCTGCCTGCTGGCTGCCCTTCCAGGGAGCTCTGGGGTATTGGTTGTCTGAATCGCTGCTTAGGTAGCTACCTGAGTCAAGGACGCTAAGTCACACTGTCTAAGGCAGAGGCCAGGACAAGTGAGGGACTGAGATAAGCTGAGTCAGAGCAACCACTGGCAGGTGCATGATCTACGGCTAGGAACAGGCCCAGTTGGGGAGGCATGGGGACACCTTAACTGTGTTGAGGTTCCCACCAAAGAGTCACGTGTGCTGGAATGGGGGCTGCATTCTATCTAGGAAACAGTTGTAGTCACCCGAGCCACTAGTGTGGGCTGGGATTGGATGCACCAGGCCAGCTCAGATCCTAACACCATCTGGTGTCATGAAGAACCAGAGGGTAGATGGGGGACTGATTAGGCTGGGTCCCAATCCCCTCTTGAGCCATGCGTGAGCTATATGTGGGTATGGACGAGCCATGGCTGGGCTGAAACATCCAACAACAAGAACCAGAATGGGGTGAAAGCCAGCCAGGAAAAGCCACTGTTCCTGCTAGGACAGGAGGTGAACTGGGTAGGGTTGGCTCAAGGACCCCCTGGCATGCGCAAAATCTGGCATTGGGAGGGGTTCTGATGGAGGAGCCTGGGCAACTCCTCTGGCAGGACACAGTCCCTGCAGGTTAGCGCAAGAAGCATGATAGGAAACAGCCCAGAATAGGCCATGGAAAGTTTCCCACTGGCACACATTCAGCATAGGTCAGGAGCAGACCAGGCTGAATCAGTTCATGTCACCCACTGGCAAATCCGATCACCAGAACAGAGTGTGGGATGGGCCGGGTTTGGTTGTGACAAAAGCAGTACACATTATGGAATGCCAGAGCGTGGTTGCCTGTACTGGATATGAATGCAGCATCCAACCAGCACACGTGAGATCCAGGAAGGGAGGGGCAGAGCTGGCAGGGGGATTAAGGGGCTGGTCCCCTCGCTGGACAGCTACTCCCACTGGAGAGCGTGGGCTGGGATAGAGACAGACCAGACTAAGCAGGGCTACATCACCTGTGTGCTGCATGTGGATTAGACCAGGGAAAAGCAAGGCTGGGCTGATTATTCCTGCTGGTGCAAGCATAAATTAGAGTGGGTGAGGGATGTTTGGGCATAGCCGCAGAAGCTGGCACTGGGGACTAATTCTGTCAAGTCAAATCACAGAACCACATAAAGAGTGCATAAACCGGGAGGGAGAGACCTGGGAGGGAAAAAGTGGGTTCCCCCTTCTTGGGTCACTATTCCCGTGGGAGGGCATGGAAACTAGGACGGGAGCTGGGATGGCTAGATAGAGAGGCACTCAACAACACCCGTGAGGGCTGGATGGTTGAGTTGGTTAGATAGAACTAAGCTTTAATACCCATTGACAAGTACAAGAGCCAAATGGGATGGGGGACAGACTGGTCTTCTGCTACACATACTGGCAAACCAGGGTAGGGGGCAGTCCTGGTGGGGGTTATTGTGGGTCGCCCCGACTAGGCTGCAGCTCCCACTGGTTGATGTAAGGGCCGAACCAGACTGGACTGCAACACCCATTGGTTCCAGTGCAACTTGGGACCGAAAACAGAACCAACACAGCAATTGAAACCACCAGCTAATCGGGGTGATGGACTGTGCCGGGCCCTGTGCTTGCTAGAACATACAAGAAACTAGTCTGGGAATACCTCAAAGTATCTTTGGAGATCTCCCCAATCGAACTGCTGGACTCAGAACTCTAATCAAGAAAAGACAGAAGACAGAGCAGATCAATCATTCATCTCAGCTATATGTTGGCAGCGAAATATGGGGCAAACGGAGACTTTATAATGGACCATATCAATCAGTGGACGACCTCATCGAGCGAAACTGGCAGCGATTCATAACCGGAGAACTATTAACACCACTCGAGCACATATCTCAGAGCATGCCCCACACCCAGGACTTGGGGTAGGCGGGAAACCGGGTGGGGCTTCTCCCTCAATATCCCCCTTTACCTCAGATACACGATGGAAACAATATGGACATAATAGTATTACCCACTTCCCTATCCCCCTGAACCTTTTTTTTTCTTTTTCTTTCTTTAACTGTAATTAACTATGTAAAGATTGTCAACAATACAATAAAATAGATTAAAAAAAAAAGAAAGAAACTATGGAAAATATGAAACAAACCATGGAGACTAAAATAAGATATCCATTAAACAGTATTTTTCTTAGCTATGTCTGTTTATTTTTTACTGGGGAATGCTACTTAAAATGGCAGTAGTACGTTACAGGCACAGGTAAGTTCTCATTCTTTTAAACTGAATTCAAAATAGCCAGAAAAACGAATCCAAAATTCTTGGAAATTTCTTGGCTTAGAAAATCCTTTATACATAAACAATGAAATTTCAAGAGCTACACTAAATATAATTTCAAAATTATAAACAATTTAAAATATTTTAAATAAATAAATAATTTCAAATCACTTTAGGTCTTTATACTATTTTCTCTGCATAGATACCAGCTTGAGGAATCAGTATTTTACCATCATCTCTTACTGTGCTTTATAAGAATTCATCTTACCTTTAAGAAAAGGTTCCAAAACTTTTACCAAAAGCAACGACTGCAACATCATATTAACTACTAACAGATATTTTCACAAAAAACTACAGATTGTCTTACAGGATACAGGAGGATTGTAGTGAAAACAACTGTGATTCAAAAGACTTTTTTAAGAAGGGAGTATTCAAATTATGTTTAAAGTTACATTTTCTATGCTTATGGTTGAATTATGCTTATTGTTACATTTCTATCTTGTGTTGAAATATATCCCTCAGATACCCTAAGAGTCATCACTAGGAAGTAGAAGTCAGGAAATCAAGACACAGAAATAACAATTGTAAGCAATTAATTTTAATAATGATGGAGTGATGTTGCCTCAAGAGCCACTGAAGGATATTGATGGGAAAAAGGAAAAGCACCTGGAATCTTATCTCAGACCTCAGTGTATCACTCAGAATGGCTATACTTGCATCTGCTTTAACTGGGTGATAATAACACTTCAAAAATTTTAAGAAGCAATTTGCCACTAAAGACACGTTCAAATAACATTTTTTAAATGAATTTATTTTGAAGACAGAAAATTAAGTGATTTTCCAAATGACCCACCAAGTTAGGAGCAAAGTCTTTTGCTTCGGTTAACATACTTCAAGCATTATTTTTATCAGAGATTACTCTGCCTACCTTGAATACCGATTGTCAACTTTTCCCTAATGGTTCTTCTGTGATGTCTAAAATGCTCACTTCCTCTCTTGATTCTCTTGCAGTAAGGTGCAGCTGGAGTAAAGCACCTTGATTGTGAGTTGCTATAGAGCAGGCCACTACAGTGCTAAGCTATCAAACTTAATGCAAAACCATCTGGTACTCTTTCCTCCATTTAAGTGAATGAAACACTGTGTGTTTCAATGGGTAAAGTAAAAAAACATGCATTCATCTATCATTCTGTGTGCTGGGAGAGTGTGTGGAGCTGACACTCTTCCGATCCTCAGTGTATTTATATCATACACTAGCAAAACAAACAAACAAAAAACCATTGTAAATGTACTAAGTCACTGAGATACCAGTGTTAATTTCTTATCACAGTACCCACCAGAGCTCATTAACATATCTTGGCAGGAAAATGGTTGGCTCGCTGGCCCAGTATCTGACAGGAGTTGACAATGGCATACTCATACTAATGTATGAGCATCAGTCTGAAATCAATTTGGTCATCACTGGTTCCTGTAAAAACAGGAGAAAACTCAAAAAGGAACATAGACTAACTGAAATGACAGTTTCCCATAAAAAACAAGGAGATTCTAGGAGAAACAGGTGATTCCAAGTATGGGTCAGGAAAAATACCAGGTGAATCTGAGGTATTTAGCTACTGCAGAAAGGGAGGCATACATGAGACAGTAGACATGTCAAATGAGCAAAAGTCCACCTGGAGGGGTTCCGCTAGCCATGGTTGAGTCAACTGGAGCGTCAGAATAACGTTTGCAGTGGATAAAAATGTCAAATATTTTAAAAATCCATGATTTTAAGCACCCTCATTGATCACCACTAGAGGTTGCTAGGGTACCAACTTATTTTTCTATAAAAAGGGTTATGAAAATAGTTCCAAGAGGAGAAAAAAAACGAACATTTATACCAACTTTCCTGTATGAACTGTTTTATGGTATAGAGAAATGAAAGCAAATTATTCTCTATTGAATAATCTGGGCCATAGGATTGATAAATCATAAATACATCATTTTCCAACTCTGAACTTTATAATGTATGAAGCTTATCATAATTTGTGATTTCTAAAACTCTTTTTGACTAATGAGGAACACTGACATGCATGGAACAAGTTGACAAGCTGCAACTCAATTTTGATAGTACTGTAAGTGGGACATCCAAGCCCTTTATATTTCCCTGTCATAATGCAGATAATGCCGATATGATTTCATCAAGATGGTGGAATAGAAGTTTCCAACCCCTAGCTCTCTATTAGAAATATCAAAGTAAACAATCATACATGATCAAAACAGAAGCGTGGCGGAATCTAGGTGAGAGATGAAAGCACCCAAGAACAGCCTAGAAAGATGATAAGTTTCATGGATTGAGTGGAAAAGATAGTTCCATGTTATTTGTCTAATTCCTTCACCAAATCCCTAACTCTCTAATTCCTATTTTCAAAGTGGATAAGTAAATCTTTTAAAAATGAAAAAACAGCAAAATTACCAGATAATGTAGCAATGTCAATCTGGATATTTATCCAAATGAATTAGAATCAGTAATATTATGAGTAATGATGAAAAATGTTTCCAGCATTACTCATTTTATTTGAAATAGGGAAACAATTCCAGTATACATTGAGACATGATTGATAAAAGCGTCACACAAACTGCCCCTCCAACAGTCACTGGAATAGCTCTTACACAGAATAAAGTTATGGCATTTATGAAAACATAAATAACACTTAGTGAATATTAAGGTAAGTGACATAAGCATGGCACAAAGCAGTGAATGCTACATTATCTCAAACTATATAGAATCTAAAATACTTGAGCTTATATAATGAAGAATGGTGGCAAACAGTGTCTGGGTGTTGGTAGAAATGGAACATGCAGATCACAACACATAAAGCTTGAGTTTTCGAGATCTTACATGCTGTTCTGGCCATTTCAAGAATGAACCTTGGGGTAGAAGATCTCTGCTCCGGGCAGCAGAGTCAGTAACGTGGACACGGAGAGGCTCTGGGGATGAAGCACCAACAGGAGACCAGTGATGGCGAAAGTCTGTGAAGTCTCTCTTTATTGCGCCTTCACCTCTCCTTATATACTCTTCCCCCACCTCCCAGTTCTAATTTACCCAGGAAATTGGATACAGATGAGTCCAATTAGTCCAGGTGTTTTTAGCTACAAACCCAGTTCCTGTTCCTGCCCAGCCCAACCAGTCAGTGCTAATCAACTCCTTAGCCCACAACAGATCTCCATTTCTCTCTCTCCTTCTGTCACTCTTTCAAATAAATAAATAAATCTTTCAAAAATGTGTGTTGCTTATGTTAGATGCTTCCATGACATTGAAGTGATTTTTACAAAAAAGATCTTCAATGCAAAGTATTCATGGATGAAACAAGACTGACAGGACTTTGGTAACTGCTGATATTGGATAGTAGTTACAATGAGATTTACCACATCATTTTTCTAGGTACCTAAAAGTATAAATAAATAAAAGTTGGGGCCAGGGAGCTTCAGAGCTTTTGTTTTACCATATCTTTATATTTTAATTTTTAAAATCTTCAAATGACAAATTTGGCAGTTTGGAATGAATTTGTCTGTCTTAATGACTTTCTGATTCTCATGGCCTACTTGCCTCACTCTTACTAAAACTCAGATTGTTTCTGATTTGTATTCTAACTACTAATTGTTTTTTAAAAGATTGCTTGGTCTATGGTTCTTTGACATTCATATGATTTTACTTGAAATCTCCTCACCCTGACCCTGAGGGCAGGAGTCACAATGGAAATTAAAACACTGACACCTTTCTTAAAGTATCATAAGAATTTCCAAAACAGTGGCAGCAGAATATCAAATCAAGCGTGGTTCATGTTAAAGCATGGGTTACCGACACAACTATCTGTCAGAGAACAGCAACAGATTCTACTTTCATGTCTCCACAAAGTGTGCCAGAAAATGCTGATCATTCAATTTTTACTGTACTTGTGAAGGGGTAAATGAAGCCTTGAATTAAGCCATTGACAAACCTTTCAGTTAATGAACTGAAAAATTGATAAAACATTTGTATTTGACATTAGTCCATGTACTAACAGCAAATCCAAAAGTAGAAATACTTATTTTCATAGCCATGCCTTTCACAGGAAAGTAGAACATCTCTATGGGCTGAACATATTTCAATAAGCAACTCCATGCACCTGATCAGAGATTCATATTCAGCAAAACATGTGCTACTCAACCTTATTTGAATATTTATCTTCAAACCGCTGATTCCTAATCCTCTCTAGACTATTAGAGCTCACTGTTCAAGGATCATTTAGCCTCCTACCCCACAGATAAGTATCATCAGTGACCCTATCTGTTAATCAATATGATTCAATTACATTGTAATCTCCAAGCAAGTCCTCTGCTCTTGGTTGGGAAGAGGAGAGAAAAATGATTAGAGGAGAAGTGAGCAGAAGGATGGGAGTATTTCACTGCCCTGTATTAGATGCAACTATTGTAAATACAATTAAGACACAGCTTCTATCCCCAAGGGACTTTGCATTAGTAGGAACAGACTTAACCTAATGTTTTCCAAGCCAACCCATCACTAGCACTCTGGAGTAGGTCAGTGTTCTCTAGGGCAGCTGAGTAAGGTGCATGGGAATGAGCTGACTGTGGGCTGCTTTTGTTTACTTTTCATTTGTCTGCATCTGTTCTTCCCTGGTCTTCGCATTGCCAGTTAGCAAAGAAAAGAAATCAAAGCGGCTACAAAACGGAAAACAAGAAGTCCAATTATTACTTTCAGCAGATGACATAATGTTTTACATGGAGGGAAAACACCCCACTAAGAGACTTTTAAAATTTATAAGAATATTCAGAAAAACTTTAGGATATAAAATCAACTTACAGAAATTAATTGCATTCTGATACGTCATCAATGCAATAGCTGAGAAAGAACTTAGAAAGATAAGCCACATGCACAATAGCTGCAAAAAATCAAATACCTTGGAATAAATTTATCCAAGCAGGTGAAAGAGCTCTACCATGAAAATTACAAAACACGATGAAATAATAGAACAAGGCACGATAAAATGGAAAAATCTTCCATGTTCATGAATAAATATCATCAAAATGTCAATACTTGGGACTGGTGTTGTGGCATAGTAAGTTAAGCCTCTACATGCAACTCTGGCATCACATATTTGACAGCTGGCTATTCTACTTTCAGTAGAACTCCCTGTTAATGTGCGTGGAAAAGTAGCAAAGAATGGTGTAAAAACTTGATTTCTTGCACCCACATGGTACACATGAAGAAGTGCTCCTGTCTACAGCCTGGCCAATCCACATTTGTTGCAGACGTTTGGGGAGTAAACCAGTGGATGGAAGATATCTCTTGTTTTCTCTCTTCCTCTCTGTAACTTTGCATTTCAAGTAAACAGATAAATAATTTTTTAAAATGCCTATATAACACAAACAATTTATAGATTCAATGTGATCTCAATAAAAATATCAAGGACATTTTTCACAAACTCAGAAAAACAATGCTAAAATTCACATGGAAACACAAAAAAGATTCTGAAAAGCCAGAATTGTCCTAAAGAACAAAAATGAAACTATAGTTATCATAAAACTAGTTTCAAGGCAGGTTACAGGGCATTTATATTGAACATAGATTGTGACTGGCACAAAAACAGGCTTGTAGTCCAATCGAGGAGAATAAAAACCTCAAAAATTAACCAAGTCATTTACAATCAACAATTATAAGTGAGCTAAAATCATTCTTTGGCAAAAGGATTGTCTTCAACAAATAGTGTTGAGAAACCTGGATTTTCATATGCAGAAATTTGAAACAAGATCTTATACCCTATATAAAATCAGCATAAAATAGATCAAGAATACATATTTAATACCTGAAACCATAAAATTATTAGATAAAAACATAGGGAAAATATTGAAAGACATTGGCTTAGGCAATGTCATCGTGGCTAAGATCTCAATGCACACACAAAAATATTAAAAACGTAGGCAAAAACAGTCAAATGTGATTGCATCAAGTCAAGAAGCTTCTACACAGCAATGGAAGAAATGAAGTGAAGAAATAACCAACAAAATGGAGAAAATCTTTTTAAATTAACTATGCAATAACAAGCTAACATTGGGAATTTATAAGGAGTTCATGAAACTCAACAATAAACAATAGGAAAGTGAGATCTACACTATGGTATAGCAGGTAAAGCCGCCACCTAAAATGCCAGCATCCCATATGGATGCAGGTTTATGTCCCAGCTGTTGCGTTTCGGGTATAACTTCCTGCTAATAACCTGGAAAAGGCAGAAGGCCCAAAGGTTTGGGCCCCTGCATTCAAAAGAGGAGACCTGGAAGACGCTCCTGACTACTACCTGTAGCCAGACCCTTTAACTAAGTATTTGAAGAAATGGAGAAAGTAGGGCCCTGCATGATATCTATTGAATACAGTCCTCGGCTTGCACATACCAGGATCCCATATGGGCACTGGTTGGCATCTGGCAGCCCCACTTCTCAGCCAGCTCCTTGCCTGTTGCCTGGGAAAGCAATCCAGGACGGGCCAAAGCCTTGGGACTCTGCACCTGTATGGGAGACATGGAAGAAGCTCCGGGCTTCAGATCAGCTCAGCTCCAGCCATTGGGGCCACTTGGGGAGTAAATCATTGGATGGAAGATCTTCCTCTCTTTCTCTCCTCATCTCTGTATCTGACTTTCTAATAAAAATAAGATAATTCTTAAAAAAAAGAAATGGAAAAAGTATATGAGCAGATATTTTTCAAAAGTGAAATACAAATGACCAACAGATACATAAAAATGTTCAGTGTTACAAATCATTAGGGAAATGCAAGTAAAAACCACAATGAGATATCTACTCCTCCATTAGAATGGTTATCAATTAAAAAGAAAAACAACAAAAACGCTGGTGAAGACATAGAAAAAACGTATCCTAGCACATTGTTGATGGAAATGCAAACAGGTGCAACTATTGTTGAAGACAGTATGGAGATTCTTTAAGCAATTGAAAATTAAAAATAGAGCTATCGCATCACCCAGCTTTTCTACTTGTACAACCAAAGTAAATGAACTCAGCATATGAAAAAGTCATCTCTATACTCATGTTTACAGCAGTCCAATTCACATTAAATAAGACATGAAATCAATCAAGTCATCCATTAACTGCTGATGACTGGGTGAAGAAAACATGATCTCTACTTATTAAACGAAATATTAATTTTGCAATAAAAACATATCAAACTGGAAAACATCATCCTAGGTGAAATATGCCAGACACCTCAAAAACAAATATCACATGTGTTTTCTTATTTGTAGAAGTTAATATAGAGTTTTAAAATTATGTGATTGTTCATATGGTTCAATAAACAGTGAAAAATAGTGATTCATTGAATCATACCATGTAAATATCAATATACTCTTATTTCACCTGATAGAAAAAAGAATTGAGGGATAATGACTACTCTTCAGGTACTAATGTTTTGGTCTTAATTTGCTGGTAATGTATGATGAGATGGCAAAATAGATTTATCTGTATACCTTATGTGCATTTCTTGAATGTATACTTTATTTCAATGAAAGATTTTTTTAAGTATTGAAAGTCAAAGAAGCAGAATATCCTATGGCAAGAAATGGAATTACAAATTTAGCTAGACTTGTTTCTAGAAGAAAGCAGCAGAGTTCTGTCATTGCATCGTAGAAACCAGCAGGGGAGGACTTGAGGCTGTCCTTTCATTTCTGTCAGTATCACTGTCTCCTTAAATTAAGAAGCTCTTTGCAAATTCCGACCCATCCAAAAGTTCCAGATTTTTCCATCTTTTATTTTGTGGCAACAGCGTTTCCATAAACACTGAATAAAACAGGGATACTTGAAAATCTGCAGCATTTTGGAAGGAAAAGTACTGAAGACTCGGCTTATGGAAAGACAGGGTTTCCACCTAAGATCACAAATGTGCTCCAAACACAGCACATGGTTGAAGTATGAGAACAACACATGTAACATGTGGCTCTTAATTTTAATTGTCATATTAAAAAGTTATTTTGGGGGCCTAGCACTATAGCCTAGTGGCTAAAGATCTCACCTTGCATGCACCAGGGTCTCATATGGGTGTCAGTTTGTGTCCTGACTGCCCTGCTTCCCATCCAGCTCCCTGCTTGTGGCCTGGGAACCTGGGAAAGCGGTCCAGGACAGTACAAAGCCTTGGGACACTGCACCCTCGTGAGAGACCTGGAAGAGGCTCCTGGCTCCTGGCTTCAGATCAGCTTAGCTTCAGCCATTGCAACCACTTGGAGAGTGAATCAACTGACAGATCTTTCTCTGTGTCTCTCTTTCTCTCTGTATATGTGACTTTCTAATAAAAAACAAATAAATCTTTTTTTTGATAAGTTTTTTTTGTTGACTGCTTTCCACTAATGATTTTTCCTTAGCCTTTTCCCTTGTCTAATTGTTTTCTAACTACTAAAGAGATCTATTAAAAGAATTGGGAGAGGAAACTGGAAAAGCATAGTTTTTATAAAAATTCAAATTTTAGATGACATTCTATCATTTTCTTCTTTTCAAAAAAATGATTTTCATTTTATTTGAAAGGTAGAGAGGGGTGGGGGAGAGAGAGAGATAGACAATTTTAGAGAATTTTTCATCTGCTGGTTCATCCCCAAAATGTGCACAAAATCCAGGGCTTGATGTGGCAAAGAGTCTCCAACATGGATGGCCGAGCTGCAAGAACTTGAGACATTGTCTGCTTTCTCCTGAGTTGTACATGGACAAGAAACTGGAATTGGAAACAGAATCAGGATTCTAACCCAGGCATTCAGATATGGGATGTGTATATCCCAGGCAACAGTTTGTCTGCTTTGCCAAACATCCACCCACTATTTCCTTGTTAGGTTTTTCATTAATTATAAGCTGTGTTTTTCTGGATTCCAAATGTATGGAAGGTCACACCCTTCCAAGTCTCATACCTGCCAGAACCACAGAGCCAAATTAGATGAAATCACAGAATGATAAGATCTAAGTGCTATCTGTCATAAACAATGTCCTAACCAAGGGTAGAAAGTGAGACTAAGAAAACGGAAAGAAAAGGAATTAAAACACCAAATCTAAACTGTAGACTAGAAATTTGAGGACACTATGAGCAATCCCTTCCTACAATGGAATCTGCCCAATCTCACATAACTAAATTGAAGACATGAATAAGTTAGCAAAGAAGCAGGTTTTTCCTCTCCTTTCTTCAGTACTTAGTGGTGAAGTGGAAATGTCATAATTATCTGGTAAATTGGTTTTCTCTATACTAGCAAATTGAACTGTTCAAGGATGGGGTATTTCTGACTTATCTAGACTGCTTACCCATACTAATCATGAATATTTATGAAATTCGGAACCTTATTTTGTGCTGTGTAAACACAGCCTAAATTATTCAGATTGTGTGTCTATACTATAATAAATGGAAAATTCTCCTTGTACCTTATTTTTACTATTAAAAACATAGGCATGATAATACTTTTGGTATAAGGACAAAATAAGACCAAGACATTTGCCTTCACCTCTTGTGGAACCCCATTAGCCATGCTTGTATCTGTGAAATGATTTGTTTATGTTAAGCATATATTTCAAGTGTGATGGTTCAAACGTGTTTAACCTATGGCTATGCTTCAAATTAGTTAAGCCTTTAAAACACTTCCGAGATTGTATAATTCAATCAGATAGCCTAGCAGGAGATTAATTGGAAACATATGGGACACAGTGGCATCATAAGCCCTTGCCATGAATGAAAAGCTTAGGATTCGCTTTGTACAGCTCCAAAAAAGCAATGGTCAGGGCCCTGTACTGTAGCACATTTAGGCCTTTAGACAGAGACCCCAGAAATGTCTTAATTGAACACATAAAAATTAGAATTAATAATATAATTTATAATACAAGGAAACAAAATTAATTCAAATTATTGTCTAGTTCATTGTAGTCTGTATGTTGGTTGTTTTTTTTTTCAGCACAGTCTCTGCAAAACAGCTTTAACCTACCAATAAGATAAAACTTTTTTTGGAAGTTTTGTACACTTCTAGGAGCAACTTAGTGTCCACTAATCTTGTGTGAATTGTTTTGATTCAAGGTCTGCTGTGCAATATTTTAATTAGATGAATACATCAAGTCCTTACTTGTGCACCTTCTTTCAGTTTAATATTGTAGTAGGGAGTATAGCAAGTAGTTAGTGCTTGATGATATGAGACAGAGAGAGAGAATGTTGTGGCCTGTAACACGGCATATCCATGAAAAATAATCCAAGAGGATTGGGAAAGAGCCCTGTAAACACTGGGCTGTTGGTTTCTCAGCTGCATTAGTAGGAAATTACTGTCTTCTGCCTAATGTGACTATAGCTAAATATGGTTCACATGCGGCTGTGATGGGTTGTAACAGAGGCTTTGCACCAGCCTTAGCCAGTCAGTTCAGCATCTGTAACTTGGAGAAGGAAAAGTCAACGACTCGTGTGTTTGTGGTCGGAGACAGGTCTGTGCTTTGCATTCCAGATTTATTGTGTGGGAAGAAAAACAGAGGTACTACATCAGTTTTCATAATTAAAGAAGTGAGCTTTAATGGGGTGGCTTAGTGCAGGTCTTTAATTTGAAATTTAAGGTAAGCAAAATGACTTTTTATGAAATAACACACCTCATTATTCACTTTGCATTTCACATTGATAGAAGTTGTTATTTTATTTTATTGTATGGCATAATATAGCCTCTATTTTCTATCACTAGCAATTTCATTCTTCAAAAAATTTATTTATTTGAGTTACTAAGAGAGAGGGACACACAGAATCATCTGTCCACCAGTAACACTTCCCAGAGACTGCAACAGCCAGAGCTTGTTCAGAAGTTAAAAGTCAGGACTTTAATCTGCATATCCCATTAGATATCGGAGTCCCAAACACTTGAGCCATTTTCCCCTGCTTTTCGCAGGCCATTAGTAGGGAGGTGGATCAGAAGTGGAACAAGAAAAAATCAAGATGGTGGAATAGGGAAAGGACACAATTAAACAGACTGAGAATCATTAGCTAGGGTGAAGCAGAGAGGGCACTTTCCAGGAAACAGGAGAGGACAGGTCAACGGCAGAGGTGCACCTGGAGAATGACGGACATGGGAAAGCAGTGCAGACAATGGTGTGCTGTTTCAGTCTGGGTTCCACCAGCAGCTGGAGCTCAAAAGCAGCCAGGTAGGAAGGCAAGTTCACCAGGCGCTCAGGAGGTGAAACCAAAGAACTACCCATCCTGCTGATTGGTTTGATTCCACCAGGAGCAGAGACAGAGCACCACATCCCGAACGGGCAGTTCAGGAATGGAGTGGTTTTCACAGCCCAGACCCACACCAGGGTTGCATTGGGCACCATTTTTTGTAGAGAGACAAAGGCTGAGGGACAGGACTGCACATGCATTAAGCTGGGAGCAAACTTACTTGCAGCTCAGTGCGTTGCACTGGTCCCACAGGGAAAGAATACCAACTTTGGCATCCTGTGGGGAAAATTGGTCTGGCTGGCTCTTTGACTTAATGGCAAGCAGTTTCCAGCAAGATCAGTGCCACCAACATCCCAGTTATTTAGTACACCTGGTGTCTCCCTAATCCTGCTAGAACCAGAAGTGGGAGAAAGGCAGTACAGACAACGGTGCAGTCATAGCGGGATTACAAGAGGTGGAGAGTTTTAAGCCAGGAGCTTAAACGGAAACGATGGTGGAAACCAATACAAGATCCCAGACATGACTTCTTCGAAACAGGTTTTTCTCCTCCTATTAAATTCTTCAATGACTCATGGGTTGTGTATTCTCCAAGAAGGCACTTGATTTTTTTTTTCATTTCTTCAGTGAAACATTAGTCATTCTGTAGCATATTATCTAACTTTGTGACATTGTAAATTTCTGTTTTTCTCACTGTTGTTGATTTTGTTTTGTGGCTTTTCATTTAAATAATGTATAGTAACTGTAATGGAGACTATCATATCTAGATGTGAGGATACAACACAGTATGCATCTCTACTTCCAGATCAAATGTGGACTCCCAATGAAACATAGGATTCTGAAGTCTTTGCCATTGTCCATGCCTGCAATGATGTCTTATGACTGTTTATGAAGAACAATACTATTGTAATAATATAGGAGAAATAATTTGGGGGGAGTTGGGGAGGAGGTAAGGGAAATCCAAGAGCCTATGGAAGTATATTATAAAATGATAATAATAATAATAATAATAATAATTTAAATAGAAAAAGGAATTGGAACAACCAGGACTGAAATCAGAGCCTATATTAGCACTGCACATGGTAGCATTACCTGCTATATCAAAATGCCAGCCCCATTTGTCACATATAATTTTCCACAGACTTTTTAGTTGAATAGACATTTCACTTTGTTATCTTAATCTATGATGTAATTTAAAGCAAGTTTAAAATTTCCTTGGAATTTAGAGATGGCCAAAGAGAAAAGCCCAGCATTTGCTGCACCAGAAATGTATTCTGTATACAAGTGTTTAAATTTTCCATTTTCCATTAAATAAGCTCTTAACATGTCATGTTCCACTAAATTTAAAATCACGCAGCAACTTGCTTGAGGAATAGATGTTTTCCTAGTTAAAATGTAAGTTTGAAACAGGAAATTTTTTCTGGTTTTCGTTTAAGGCAATTTGTAAAAGAGGGCTGCCATTTTTTATTCATTCATAGGGGGGTAAATGTCATAAATATATTTAAAAATAAATACACGGTTGAAGTATAAATTGGACAAGTTGTCATGTCTTATTGCAAAGAAAATAGGAAACAGGCTGAAATATTCGCGTTAATTCTTTCCAGAAATCTTTAGGGGTTGAGTGAGCTGGCCTGCCTGGGGAGGGCAGCAATGGCCAGCATGGGATATTCACAGACTCAGGGAGACACAGTTGCAGAAGAATTCTCTGATTTGCTGAAAGCATGGACAACTGGGGCTAAGATTTTCTCATCATCACAGGCCTTCAGCATTCTGCCCAGACATCCTGTGGCGACCAGCAACACACTTCTGATGGATTCCCAACAGCTTATTTGTCAGATATTGTATTGAAACTGCTTCTCTACTTGCAGAGTATGTAAAAGAACAGCCACATCCCATCCCCCCGGTGTCTTGTAACTGCTGTTTCAAGGAATAATGAGCAAGTTTAGATTTTCATTACAATGTTAGTTTGTACAGCAAGCTCTATTTATTTTTCTTCACCTTGCTATTGTAATAACTAGAAGGCAAAGACTGATTATGGATAAAAGTATTTATTTGGGACAAGTGTGGCACAACTATTTCGATGTTGCAATAATCGCAACTGCCTGACACAGTTTTGGAGGAAGAGAACTGAAGGTTCATTAGGTTCCACCCCAGAGAGTTCTGGCCATTCTCTATGCTCATGGCATTTCAAGGAAGGGTATTTTTAATTTTAATATTTTCTCTTCTGATGTTTTCAAATAAGCAAGAACAATCCCAAATGTTTTCTTCTCTTTTTGGAACTGGACTAAAATTTTCTTTCAGTGACTTCAGTTAACAAACTTTATTGATATAATTCATTGTGATTATTTAGCATATAACCTAACAGATATATTCAGGTAATAAGGACTAAAGAGGGAAAAAAACAGCTTGGATTATTAAGACTTCATTATCATCTTGTAAGAAATGTCAATTTTTTGAAAGAATGAAAGAATTCAGAGATAATAGCAATGATAGTAACAATGTAAGTCTGTCCAGTACTTTATAGATTACAATGCAGCTTCAAAATATGTCCCAGGGCTGGCACCATGTTGTAATAGACTGAGCTTTTGCCTGTGGGTCAGACATTCCATATGGGGTACCAGTTCAAGTCCTGATTGCTCCACTTCCAATCCAGTTCCCTCCCAATGGCCTGGGAAAGCAGCAGACGATGGCCCAAATCCTTGGAATCCTGCGCCCTGCTTTGCAGATCCAGAAGAAACTCCTGGCTCCTGGCATCATATTGGCTTAGTTTTGTTGCTGCATCCATGTGGGGAGTGAACCAGCAGATGCAAGAGGTTTTTTTTTTCGCCCTCGCTCTCTCCCTTTCTCTTGCTCTCTGTAATTCTGACTTACAGATAATTAAAAACTAAATCTTTAAAATAACATATCCCATAAGAAAATCTTTTTAAGCAGGGTAGTAAAATGTTTACAATTCTTGAAAACTAAGGAGTTCTATTTACAAATAGAATTCTACCCCATATAATTTTCTAATTAAAAGTTGCCATAAAATAACTAACCCTCCTTTTCCCTCTGCTAAACCTTCAATAGAAATATTTTCTATGTCTTGTCCTGGTTTTCCATTTGCTTACTGTCTGTACATTTTCAGTTTCTTATACCCTTAACAGGAAAACATATATGTCCATTTGAAACATTTTATTCTCACACATTCATGTTTTAAGTGTCTTAAGCCTGGTCCTGATAGAAGAGCCAAAAAGCAAAATCAGGATTGCATATTTCCAAATATTACTACTACTACTACTAATAATAACAATAATAATTACTAGGACAGAAATTTCTTGACTTAAAGATCTGGGAATACAAACAGAGTGCTACACTTGCCAAACAGGAGGATTCAAAACACAATTTGATGTACAAAACATCAGAATTACAAGCAAAAATTTTTCTCATTATTTCCAAGACATATTATCAAAACATAAATGAAAATAAATCTGAATTTAAAAATTTCTTATCAATAGTATTTGGGTTGAAAAAATAATGATGCCTATAAATTGCTCAGGAAATAATTAAGCAGAGTAATGATGGCTAAAGACCCAAGACCTCGTCTCCAAAAATACTTATTCCATTATGGAGCAAAGCAAAATATTAGATATGATTAAGGCTAAGACTGGACAGATATGACTACAGCTCCTGGAATATGGAGATTTTCAAGGAATACACATATGGGCTCCACATTAGGGGAAGAATTTTTTTTTTCCTGCTGTGTCAGGGAGGTAGAACGATGCAAGAAGTAGAAGAGAGAAAGTTTGTGAGTATTCAGTTTGTCAAGACTGGTTTTGAAGGCAGAATCAAAGGAAATTTGTGGTCTCCAGGAACACAAAACAGTGCTTGGTTTATAGCTGGTAAGAAAACGCCATGAGCACAGGGAACTGAAATCTGCTAATGTCATTGAATGTGCAGGAAAAAACAGATGATCACCTGGGGCTATCAGAAAAGAACAAAGCCCCGCTGATTCCTGATTTTAGTCAGATGAGACCTGTGTTGAATTTTTGATTTATAGAACTGTAAATTAACTAATTATATTGTTTTATGTCAGCTATGCATGGTAACTTGTATCAGTTACGAATCAACAGAAACCACACACCTAAAGTGCTAGTTACCGTGAAAAATGGTAGAAACATGCCTACATGTGTATAGATTTAAGGTATTTACCTTCTGCTTTCTCTTTATGAAACATTCAGTAGATAAATACCCAGTAAAGATATAAGGAAGATAAGAAAAAAGAAAATTGCAGGATTTGATAAATAATCCAAAGAACTTAAACCAAGGAGAACTCTCAGGGTAAGAGTTTTGTGTCAAACTTGTAAAACTGTATTTTAATTTCTGTGAAATATTTTAGCGTACTCCATGAGAAAGAGAATTACAACTGATTTTAGTGCTAGGAGGAAGAAATTAAGATTCCACTTCCCATTAATACCCAAAGGACTTTAGAAACCTCAGTAGGAAATGTCATAGTACATACCAGGAGCAATCCCAAATGCGTTATGATACTGAATGACTTTGATATGAAAGAAAGCCTGTTGTGGTCTAGGTTAGCATCTAGAATTATTTCCTAAACTTTTCCCTCTTATCTAAAAAGTGTTTTCAGCCAAGACACGTGTATGTCTTACAGAGGGGTAAGGTTTATTCTGATCCTGCACTACACTATGTGTTAATGGCACCGTTTCTATCAGAGTGCCTGGGATAGAGTTCAGTTTTAGCTCACAATTACGGTTTCCTGTTAATGTTCACTACAGGAGGCAGTAGGGGATGACTTAACTAATTGAGCCCATTGTACCCATTTGAAAGACTAACTCCTTACCTGGCTTTAGCTGGGTCTCACAACTGTTATAGGAATTTGGAGACAGAAATAGCAGATGGGTTATCTGTTTCCCTCTCTCCTCTCTCCTTTTTTCTTGTTTTTATTATTTTCCATGATACAGTTTTGTAAGTACAGGGATTCCCCTAGATTTATACTTATTCCCATTCCTCCCTCCATATTCTCTCTTCCTGTCACTCTTTTTCCATATATTATTACAATTGTGTAGTCCTTCAGCAACAGCTGCAAGTCCAGCATTCTGCTATTTAAGTGGATCATGGCATTGTAGTTACAGTTTATAGAAAATCTAGGATCATATTGCCAAAGTTTGATGTAGTCCAACTTGTTGATTTTGGTTTTGATTGCCTGTGCTTTTGGTGACTTTTCTTAGTCTCTCCCAATGCCTGTATCTTGCAGAGTGCTTCCTATGTTATCTCCAATAAGTTGATGGTTTCTGGGTGCAGACTTAATTGTTGTTTTTTGTATAAGGTGACAGGTGGGAGTCTTGTTTGTTACTTCTGCAAGCTGATATCCAAATGTCCCAACAGCATTTGTTGAAGAGACCAGGCTTTTCCCCAGGATTATTTTCAGCTCTCTTGTCAAAGATTAATACATGTGTGGGCTGTGCTAGTCTGGGCTTCCTTCCATGGTTTCTATTCAGTTCCATTGATCTTTTTCTCTGTTTCCGTACCAGTATCAAACTGGGCTATCATCACCTCTATTAATCCTGAGAATTCTTTCTCTTTTTCTGCAGTTAGCAAGAATGACTTTAGGGCCAAACCGAGGAACATGTCTTTCAGCACGTCAAAACTTCCCTTTCCAAAAATCCAGTACAACACTCCAAAACTGCAGAAAGTAGCAAGAATGAAGTTGATAGGCATATTCCATAGATATGGAATGGAAAAATTGACAGCGGGAATTGGTAACCTTAGTAAAGGCATCTCCCTTTTCTTTCATATCTTTTCATGCTCCATATTAGAAAAAAAAAAGCAGCCCAGTTGCTGGTGGTGTGAATCATCTGTGCCCAGTATAGTGAACAGTAACATTTGTATAATAACTTCAGGAACCTCCAGATGGGGGATGGTTTGGAATAGGGTACTCTGACTCAGCTAACAAAACCTTCAACCCAATTGCTGCTAAGCCCTTGTCAGGAGGCCTTCACCTGGGCTAAATACCCTAAACTCCTCCATGCAAGCTGGGTGGAGCCTCCTCTGAACAAAGCCTGAACATCTGCGTAATTGTCAATTGAACACACTCATTGTTTTATTTCCCTGTAAGAATCACTGTCCTTTAAAATACCCTTCTTGATGGGGACCAGGGTGGTGACATAGGAGGCAAATCTTCCACTTTATAGCAGTGGCATCCCATAAAGGCACCAGTCTAGTCTTGGCTGCTACATTTCTGTCCCAGCTCCCTGCTGAAGTGCTGGAAAAACAGCAGAAAATAGCCCAAGTTGTTGGGTACCTGCAGCCACATGGGAGTCCAGGAAGCTCCTGGCTCCCAAGGACAGGTCAGCTTAACATCCAGCCATTGAAGCCAATTGGGCAGTGAACCAGCAAATGGAAGACCTCTTTCCATCTCTCCTCTCTCTGTAAATCTGCCTTCCAAATAAAAGTAAATAAAACTTAAAAAAAAACCCAATTTTTAGCTCTTTATTAGTGTGATATTTCTGGGATTTTTTAAATAGGAAATTTATTAGTCTTTGCCTTATTTTGAAAAATGTGATGTACAATTTTATTATAAAATCTATGACAAATTTTATCGAAAACAAAATGTTATTTCTATTTTATGCATTTTGTTGATCTTACAATTTTATTTGTAGGTAAAACAGCGATTCCCTTCTTTGTACTTCTGCTTATGTATGTGGCTTTGTGTGATTCTCCACTATTTTGTCATCAAATGCTATTAATATGCATATAATACTTTCATTTATGGAGATGTAATTTTCCATCAGTGGACTTAAAAATGAATATATGCAATTCTCTGTGCATTCATTCTCTCATAGCACTTTGTTAATATTTATGGTGCAAACTTGGAATTAATGTGGTTTTCTCTCTTATTTTAATTTAAAAAATGTTCAGGAGCTTCTCCCGGATCTCCCACAAGGGTGCAGGGGCCCAAGGACTTGAGCCATCCTCTACTGTAGTTGCAGGCCATCAGCAGGGAGCTGAGTGGGAAGTGAAGCAGCTGGGACTTAAACCAGTGCCCATATGGGATGTTGTCATTGAAGGCAGAAACAGTCTGTCAATCCATGGTGCTGGCCTCATAAGCAAGCCTTTAGGTGTTCCTTTGAAATTGTTTTATACATGCAACTATCAGCTAAAATTTAGATGTAATGTTGCATTTAAAAGTTCCTTTTTATTATTATATGGATCTATAGGCTCAAGAATTTCCCATTCCATCTTCCCCATTGCCTCTTCCCCCACATTGTTTTCCCCGATATTAATTCAATAATAAGGTCCTTCAGCAGAAGTTATCTTTTTTAAAAGGGAGATTATTCTGAAATATTTGAGTGGGTCAGATACAATTAGTTCAAAGTGCTTAGGAAGTGAATTGATATTTCAGTCTCTGCCAGAGAGTTTCCAGGTTGCCTTCTAAATGTGCTGAACTGAAGATCTCAGAAGTACACATACCCTTTAACAATGTGGATCAAATCCTTGCATCAGTGGCTATAACCATGGCAAAGCATCACATATAGACACCAGTTAATGTCCCAGCTATTCCATTTTCAATCCAATTCCCTGCTAACAATCTGGAAAGAGTAGGGGAATGCAACTTACGTGTTTGGGCCCCTGTAGCCCACATGAGAGCCCTTGATGTTGTGGTCATCTGGGAGTGAGCCAGCAGATGGAGATCTTTTTTTCTCAACTTTCTCTTTGTAGCTCTTTCAAATTAAATAAAGCCAAATATAAATACAAATCCTTACAATGAATAGCTTTACATACAGTCAACTGGTTGTTTTTTCTCTCTTATGAACACAGATATATATATAGCCAATTGATTTAAAAAATGTTGTTGTGTTAGAATTTCATTCACTGTTATTTCAATTCACTAATTCCTCAGGGTCTTTCTAACTCAGCCTTGCCTTTCTTTTCACCCAATCTCATGGAGAAATTTTCCTAACTAATAATGCAGTATACAAACAATTAGAGACTTTGTAAAAATCTTTTGTTGGTTACTGTGGGTCAACGCATGTGTAAAGAATATGTTTCTTCCTTGTTGAATAGAAGACACCAACGATAGTTTCAATAGCTTCTATGTACAAAATTTTAGCTTGATTTAACTTTTTTCACAAGTTATACTATCAGAGGGTCTCCGAAGGTCTGATGCTGTGGCACAGCCAGTTAAGTCAATGTTTGCGAGGTTGGTATCCCACATCACAATGCTAGGTCATGTCCCAGAGGCTCTGCTTCTGACATATGTGTAACTCAGAAGACTGTGCAAGGTGGTCCAAATGCTTGGGCACGTACCTGACATGTGGAGACCCAAGCAGAGTTCTTGGCTTCTGTCTTAAGCCTCAATCCTTGCTGTTGTGGCAACTGGAAGATCTCTGACTCACTCTGTCTCTCCTGTCTGTGGTGCTATAGTTAGAAAAAAGAGACAGAGAGGGGAAGTGGCCAGATGATGACAACGAAGAAGATGAAGACAATAATGAAGTTGAAGAAGAGAGGAGGAAGATGAGGAGAGGGGAGAAGGAAAAGAAAAAGAAGGAGAAGGAAGAAAAGGAGGAAGGGATGGAGAAAGGTAGGAAGAGAAGGATGAAGAAAGAGGGAGGGGCAGGAAGAAGGAATGAAGGAAAGGAAAGAAGTAACATTACGTTCATTACAAAAACACACATGCGGTTTTTATTTCCCAAAGTAATTTTTACTGAAAAATGAAGAAACTTAAGTATTTTCTGAAGGCATGATGGTTGAAAAATAAACTGTTATGTCATTCTCTAAATTCTTAGCACTCCTTTAATTGGTGCTCTGAAGAAGCTGTTAGTTTTAATGTCTACACATGCATGCTGTTTCTCTGGCAGATTTTAGGAAACTTGCTTCTTCTGGCAAGGTTATCAGCATTTATGTTGATGTTGCTAAATGATTATTTAAGTGATGTTGGTGGCTTTAGAAACTTCCGTAGAAGAATTCTTAATGCCTCTCAGGATGACTGCAAAATCGCAAGTGGAACTGAACACCAAGGTGAGCTAGGCTCAGAACATTCCTTTTCTAGGAGATTCACTTCTGTAGCACTGGCTTAGGAGTTTCAGAATCTTTTTAAAAATTCAATTTAGATGTAATTATCAGATATGAGTAAATAGCTTATTCAAAACAATAATAAACATGCTAGAAATGTTTATTTTTTAATCATCTTTGCTTAGAGCCCATTCTTATTTAATCCATTTTCACTTTCCTCCATCAGAAGCCTTGATTATTATATTTGTGTTTTGCTTATTTTCTTTGCTTTGTAAATAGTTCTGTTTTTGCTATAGGAGGTCATTCAATATTTATTAAGCATGCTAATATTTGAAGCGACTCGTCACATTACAAGTTCTAGTGGGAAAATCTTGTCAAACTTGTTGAACATTAAAATGATTTATCACATTTGATAGTGCTTGAATACAATAAAGTCTAGTAATTCAATTGTTGAAATGGTAAACACCATGGAAAACAGCCCATTAAGCACAAATTGGACAGACTGTAACACCCCAGTTACTACCTAATTGGATAGAAATTATGTGAATTCAAATATATACAATTTTCACAGTTCTCTAAAAGAGGAATTCCACATATCACTGTCCTATTTAAAAGACAATTTCTATGTTCTTATGCTCTTGTGTTCTATGTCCTACAGTAATGCCCAAATTTTAATCTAAGATATATTTCAAATTGGAAATATGGAACCGCAAAAGCCTGGCAGAGCTAAAATCTCTTAGATTAAAAATGCTGAATGATGAGTAAATTAAACTTGTTTGGATGAGGATAGATAGATAGATAGATAGATAGATAGATAGATAGATAGATAGATATCTTGCAGCGTGTTTAACATGCTCTAATGTGCACGTGAATCTCTAGGAGGGGACCAGGGTTGGCAGATTTGTTCTTTATTGTGGGTTAACCACAGATCTTTGTTGCTAATAAAGATGGGCATGCAGGGAAACATTTTGAGAGATGCTCATCTAAATGAATCAAATCCGTAATGTTCCTTGTCTTTATTATTTTTTTTTACTTTTGCTTAAAAAATTAGCATCAGGTACTTCCTTTCAGGGTTTCCAGATTGTCCAACTCATGTTATTTGAAACTTGGCTCATGTAGCCTGAATCCTTGCATTTCTCAGGGTCTAGAGGGATATATTCTTCTCTTCATTCTTCCTCTTACCAAATTTCACTTTATGACTTCATCTAAAAATTGAATCATATGGGGAGCTTTAATACTTTACTTTGTGTTATTGTTTCTGTTATTTTTAGTGTGATTTTTAATTATGTACCTATTTTCCTAATGAAATGGATGAATCTAAGGCCAGAGACAGTTTTATGAGTGTAACATTATTTAATGCATTTCTGAAGAGTGACTAGTGCCACAGGTTCCCCTACAATTAGGAAGAAGGAAATTCATGTTCTAAAAGCAGGTAAATCTGAGTTCCAGGGATGTTTCTCAGTCTGAGTTATTTATATGTTCATTCCATTCAGAAGTCATCTGATTGCTGAATACTTTTATGCTGTTTATTTCTATTTGCTGAAAAATAAGAATATATAAAAATAACAAAATAGGGTTTTTTAGAATACTGAGGAAGAGGTAAGCCTAAAACCACACATTTTAGCACAAGAGGAAAAAAATCTATTTTCATTTCTTTCTAATTTGCTCAGACTTTTTACTCTCACAGAATACACCTCCTCCCCCATAGTAGAAAATCCATCGGTGTGAATTGTGACATATTAAAAGTAATGTTTGAAATAAGAGAGCAAAATCTGTCACTGATGCCAAAAACAACAAAACAAAACAAAACAAAACAAAAAACCCACAAAAGCTTCTCTTAGATGAAGAGTTTGAGAAATTGTATGAATACAGATTGATGAAGAAGGAAGGATTGAATTCATGTCAGTACCTGAATCTTTTCTGTAGTGGCCTCCATGGTCTCTAAAATTATTCTGGTGACATATTTTATAACTTAATGAGTAAAATAATGTGCTGCTGCCATGTGTTGTGGGATGCACGCATCTATGTTTTCAAAAGTGATGATGTTCTAAAAGGCAAAAGAAAAGCTCATCTTTCCAAGAAGACTGTAATGTTGATCAAAATGGGGACACTGTAGAGTGGATTACCCCTCTCACCTGCTTCATGCCACACTGATATGTGATAATAGATTTTTACATTTGTGGTCAAATGGATCTGGAAAAGTAACGTAATGGCAGACATACTAGCCATGTTGCTATGTACCCTATAAATTAATGCTAATTAGTGCTGTTTTGAACTTCTGAAACATTTACATTGATATCAATGAATTGTGGCTGTTATTTTAAAATAAACCTTTCATATGTGTTCTTTAAAATCAGTCTGTAGTATGATCTCCATGATCAAGGCAAAACCCCACTCTCCCCTCTAGTGATCAAAGTTTGATGACCTCCAAATAACAGAAAACACAATAAGTGGACTTTAGATCACAAGAACAAAAAAATGCCCAGAAGCTACACAAGTCACTGCTGGTGTTCTTTACTTAGGATCCTTTTTATGATAGAAGAATAAAGCACAAGCTGTCAAGAGGCAGCAACTTCCAATTCCTTGGTCTGAAGCCTCTGTCTGGGTAACCAAACAAATAGGTTATGTATACACTCAAGAGAAAAGACATAAAACTGCAGAGGGTGGGGCAAGCCTGCAGGAATAAGACTTGAAGAACAAAGTAAAACAACAGGTCAGAAGCAGAAATCCAAGCCTGAGATTAGAAATCACGGTGCTTGCACAGCTTAGCTGTACTGAAGGCTTTCAGAATTCATGGGCAGGACTTCCTTTATCAGTGATCTGTTTAAGATAGGTAGATAGAATATAGATCAACTGCTTTGTGATCTAGGAAGGTTGTTCTTTGTTCTCATGCTCTGAAAAAAGATGATTTCATTTCCAGAATAACCTGCTCGGTGCTGGAAAAGACATCATTCATTGAATTCTCTCAATTATAAATGTTTCAAAATATTCCAAAAATTTAAAAAAGATCATTAGCTTAGAGTATGTGAATTCACAATCAATGAATTTATGCATTTGCAACCATTTTACACTGAAATTTATATATTCCTTAAAATTAGCAATGCAGACATTTTAGTTTTATCAAATAATTTTTTTTAAAAAAGCACTTATAAGTCACCTCTAGTAAACCACTGAATACAGAATTCCTATCTTTTTGTGACAGTAAGTCCACTTGACCAATGCCACCCACACCTTTTGAATGTGATTTCAGTTTTCAATTTTTCACTACCACTGCAATCACCACTAGCATTATCTGACCTTCATAAACACTAGAAGACTTCAGAATGCTTACGTCTGGGAAGTTGTAAACCAGAGCAAGCATTTTTCACAATTCAAATGTGATTACTCCTCTGGTATGTCTCACATAATTCTGAAACAGTCACTTCCCTCAATGTAATATCACATATAGTCACAGATATTTGACCTAATACAACAGCAGATATTATGAAAGCTAATTCTGAAAGTTGATGTGTCCATCCCTCTACTTCTCTAACATTTCCTCCAAGCCAAGAGGCGCGATCGTCGTGTCCTACTTCATGCATGCTACCTTTCCTCACGCTCTCTCTTTAGTGTCATGTCTTCACCTGCAGAGCTGGACCTGTGGATTGTTATTCCTCCTTTAAGGCTTGGGTGCCATCCTTGCTGGAATCCTCCTCTCCTGCTTTGTCATCATGTCGCAGTGTGCTCACATGTCTCCCGGAGCGCTCGGCACAGCTGACCTGAGGATGAACGGTCTGTGGAGACCCTCTTGCATTGGTACATGTGGAATGTCTTGAGGACGAGGCTCAGCGATGCTCTTCTTACCTTATTATTTCTGATACCTTGTGTGCACTCTGGTCAGAGCGAGCTCCAGTCATTTTTTTAATTGAATTTAATTTAATAGACAAATGTTCACTTTGTTGTTTTCATCAGGACCATCTAAAATTTTACATTGAGCATTTAAAAATAATAACATGCATTTAATTAACACAAATCTTTGTTTCCAAATAGGAAACAAAAAAATTACCTATTTTCATTCCTTTTTTTTATTGCCAGTCACAGCACAATAATATTTCAGTCAACAACAGATCCTAGAAATGGATGGTCGTCCTGGATGATTGCCTCTCCTAGTGACATCACAGCTGTCTTCATGTGACTAAGAACATCCATGACATTTGCACAGAGGCTAAATCTAAAGATACATTTTTCAGACTGAATCCGTGTCATGAAGTGACTCATGGATATGTGTAAGTGATAAAATAAATCCCTCCAGTGAAAGAAGCAAGGTGCTTCGAAGATGAGTGGTTATCTCTCTATTTTTTCAAAGCTACAGAATAAAGTGAAAAGGACCAAAAGATCCCAAATAAGCACTTGGTTTGATCCTGCTTCGGAAGCAGTTTTAGAGTTTCAGGATAAAGCGCCATATAAATCTGACATTATTATTGTTATTTTATCCCCTATGAACCTTCCTGTGCACACATTGAAATATGCACAATGCTAATGGCATGCCACTAAAATGAAAAAGTACCCAGGGACCAACTTCTCATCTCATGCTCTTGTAAGAGAAAACTCCTCTCTTCTCCCTGAAATATGGCTACCTGGAGTGTGGGGCTGTAATACCAGCTAACATGTACAACTTCTCAACAGGATTATAATGTGCGGCAGTGTGCAATAAGAAGTGAGAGCTAGACACATTTCAAGCCTGTGCTCCAAAGTGTTATTTAAAAAAACCCCTTGGGAGCGATGAGAATTATATGCATTACCTCCTGAAGATACAAATTAATAATTAGTGTTGAATTGTGGAAATAATGCCCATCGATAAGCACATACAGAAACCAAATTATTTAGAAGGATGAAATGATAATTTGCTTTTTTTCAAATAAATTTTTGCTTGCAATCATCCAAATGGGAATTGTTCTTAATATGATTTATATCATAGCTAATCATTTTCTTTCTGACATGTGAAATCATATGCTTTGAACATTGAAGACTGTAATTATTTAAATTTATTTTAAAACAATACATCAATTTTTACTTTTGCTTATTTTATTTATTTGAAATAAATAGATACAAATGCTCAAAATAGCTAGGGCTGGGCCAGGCCGAAGACAGGAGTGGGGAATGCCAGACAGTTCTATCAGCTGATGTAGAGGACCATCTACTTGAACCATCACCAACTACATTTCAGCAAAAAGCTGAAATCAGGAGATAGAGCTGGGATTTGAATCCAGACATTCCAATAAGGGATGTAGCAGTACCAAGTGGCATTTCAACTGCCATGTCAAACATCTGCCTGTACTTACACTCATTTTAAATCAATGTATTATATGGAAAGTGAAATGATTTTTATTTGAGATTTAGCTTGAATACTAATCATCTTTTTTGTTTTAGTTTCAAGATTTATCTAGTTCTATTGGAAAGTCAGATATACAGAGAGAAGGACAGGCACAGAGAAAGATCCTTTGCTGCTTCACTCCCCAAGTGGCCACAAGAGCTGGAACTGAATCAATCTGAAGCCAGCAGCCAGGAGCTACTTCTGGGCTCCCACTTGGGTAAAGGGTCCTGGGCTTGGGCCATTCTCTAATGCTTTCCAAGGCCACAGGCAGGGAGGTGGATGGGAAGCAGGGTGCTGGGATTAGAACCGGTGCCCATATGGGATTCTGCGCTTGTAAAGTGAGGACTTTAGCCGTTAGGCTACTGTGCTGAGCCCTATTAATTACCTTTTAATGTAGAAAAAAACACTCTTTTAATATGCAGTATTTCATCTAGCACCCTTTACTTTCGTTTGTTCCCTTCTTTGTTGTAGGCACAGAAAAACCATTACTCCATTTCTAGTAGAGAAAGCCGAGCAGCAACACACTGTTCTTTCAAAGGTAGATTTCCAAGATGTTTCTTTTCCAGAAAGTGTATATTTGATGCCTGTATTATGCTAGGGATTGGGCAGGCTCTGTGGACACGGGGCCTGTGCTGTCACAAAACTCTGCTCTTGGACCAATGCTCTGCTGTTACAGTTTTCTTGCATTTTAATAATGTTTGGGCCCGGCGCGGTGGCCTAGTGCCTAAAGTCCTGGCCTTGAATGCGCTCGGATCCCATATGGGCGCCGGTTCTAATCCCAGCAGCTCCACTTCCCATCCAGCTCCAGGCTTGTGGGCTGGGAAAGCAGTCGAGGACGGGTCAAAGCCTTGGGACCCTGCACCCACGTGGAAGACCTGGAGGAAGTTCCTGGATCTTGACTCCAGATTGGTGCAGAACTGGCCGTTGCAGTCACTTGGGGAGTAAAACATCAGATGGAAGATCTTCCTCTTTGTCTCTCCTCCTCTTTGTAAATCTGACTTTGCAATGACAATATATAAATATTTTTAAAAATTAATGTTTGAGTAAGCAACCTTACATCTATATTTTACACCAAGACCCAGATTTACATAACTAGTCCTGCCAACAAATATTGGACTGGCATCCATGTTGCTAAAACCAAATTTAAAATGGAATAGCATCAAGTAACATAACAGTGTGTCTGGTTACTCTTGCATCCATTTTACTGCATTCTTTAAGTACACCTCTTATCTGAGGAGTACCAACTACGGCTTCTTCAAGACAAAACTGCTTTAAGGAGTTGCTAAGGCTGACTTTGGTAGGAAATCAAAGAGCAATGTTGAGATGGGTACTGTGTGACTACATCAAGTCCCTCCCACTAGGCCTTAAGACACCCTACTGTCAGCCAATAACCTTGAAATTCATGGATCATCTTTGCTTATTTTCCACCCATAGACAATAAGGATAAAGGGAAAATTGTATTTTGTGGGTTTTTTTTTTAATCTATTTTATTGTATTGTTGTTGACAATCTTTACATAGTTAATTACAGTTAAAGGAAAAAGAAGAAAAAAAAAGAAAAAAAGGTTCAGGGGGATAGGGAAGTGGGTAATACTATTATGTCCATATTGTTTCCATCATGTATCTGAGGTAAAGGGGGATACTGAGGGAGAAGCCCCACCCGGTTTCCCGCCTACCCCAAGTCCCGGATGTGGGGCATGCTCTGAGATATGTGCTCAAGTGGTGTTAATAGTTCTCCAGTTATGAATCGCTGCCAGTTTCGCTCGATGAGGTCGTCCACTGATTGATATGGTCCATCATAAAGTCTCCGTTTGCCCCATATTTCGCTGCCAACATATAGCTGAGATGAATGATTGTCCTGTTCTGTCTTCTGTCTTTTCTTGGTTAGAGTTCTGAGTCCAGCAGTTCGATTGGGGAGATCTCCAAAGATACTTTGAGGTATTCCCAGATTAGTTTCTTGTATGTTCTAGCAAGCACAGGGCCCGGCACAGTCCATCACCCTGATCAGCTGGTGGTTGCTATTGCTGTGTTGGTTCTGTTTTCGGTCCCGAGTTGCACTGGAACCAATGGGTGTTGCAGTCCAGTCTGGTTTGGCCCTTACATCAACCAGTGGGAGCTGCAGCCTAGTCGGGGTGACCCACAATAACCCCCACCAGGCCCGCCCCCTTACCCTGGTTTGCCAGTATGTGTAGCAGAAGACCAGTCTGTCCCCCATCCCATTTGGCTCTTGTACTTGTCAATGGGTATTAAAGCTTGGTTCTATCTAACCAACTCAACCATCCAGCCCTCACAGGTGTTGTTGAGTGCCTCTCTATCTAGCCATCCCAGCCCCCTTCCTAGTTTTCATGCCCTCCCACGGGAATAGTGACCCAAGAGGGGGGAACCCACTTTTTCCCTCCCAGGTCTCTCCCTCCCGGTTTATGCACTCTTTAGGTGGTCCTGTGATTTGACTCGACAGAATTAGTCCCCAGTGCCAACTTCTGCCAGCTGATGCTGCGGCCCTGATCTAGTCCACATGCAGCGCACAGGTGTTATAGCCTTGCTTAGTCTGGTCTGTCTCTATCCCAGCCAACGCTCTCCAGTGGGAGTAGCTGACCGGCGAGAGGACCAGCCCCTTAATCCCCCTGCCGGTTCTGCCCCTTCCTTCCTGGATCTCATGTGTGCTGGATGGGTGCTGCATTCATATCCAGTACAGGCAACCACGCCCTGGCATTCCATAATGTGTACTGGTTTTGTCACAACCAAACCCGGCCCATCCCACACTCTGTTCTGGTGATCGGATTTGCCAGTGGATGACATGAACTGATTCAGCCTGGTCTGCTCCTGACCCATGCCAAATGTGGGCCAGTGGGAAACTTTCCATGGCCTATTCTGGGCTGTTTCCTATCATGTTTCTTGCACTTACCTGCAGGGACTGTGTCCTGCCAGAGGAGTTGCCCAGGCTTCTCCATCAGAACCCCTCCCAATGCCAGATTTTGCGCTTGCCAGGGGGTTCTTGAGCCAACCCTACACAGTTCACCTCCTGTCCTAGCAGGAACAGTGGCTTTTCCTGGCTGGCTTTCACCACATTCTGGTTCTTGTTGTTGGATGTTTCAGCCCAGCCATGGCTCGTCCATACCCACATATAGCTCACACATGGCTCAGTAGGGGGTTGAGACCCAGCCTAGTCAGTCCCACATCTACCCTGGTTCTCCATAACACCAGATGGTGTTGCGATCTGAACCGGCCTGGTGCATCCAATCCCAGCCCACACTAGTGCCTCGGGTGACTACAACTGTTTCCTAGATAGAACGCAGCCCCCATTCCAGCACATACACTCCTTGGTGGGAGCCTCATCCCAGTTGTGGTGTCCCCTTACCTCCCAGATTGGGCCTGTTCCTAGCCGTAAATCACGCACCTGCCCGTGGTTGCTCTGAGGACCATTAGGTGCAAGCCTCAAGTTCATTTGGGATTCCCTCATTGCCAGCATTCTGTTTCCTCCATTTTGATTGAAGGGATCCCCAAAGAGACTTTGAGGTGTTCCCAGATCAGGTTACTAGCAAGCACAGTGCTTCACGCCCCAAGCACTGTGGGTTCAGGAGGGAGCCTCCCAGGTAGCAGGTCAAAGAACCAAAGGTCCAAAACTCTCTGGCCAGGCGGCCAGCAGGCGGAGCCTGGCGCCAAATGGCAAACTGGCCGCCCTGGAGCAGCTCCCTACGTGTACGTGGTAGCTACTGTGTGTTCCCAGGCTTGAGGCGTGGCCATCCCAAGGCCCCCCGGCAGGCAGCAAGGTAGCTGCCTGCTGGAGGTTCAAGTGCCTGGGCCCCAGTCCCACCCCTCCTGGCTCCTACCCCCAGCTCCAGCCACACGGCGAGCAGTAGGGGAGGCCCAGACTTGCTACACAGACCCCCGGGACTCACCCAGAAAAGGGGTAGCCATCGAGGTTCTGGCAAATCTGGGAGCAGCTCCCCACGTGTACGTGGTAGCTACTGTGTGTCATATTTTGTGGGTTTAACCTCCTTTTGTCTGTTGACTACGAGAGAAGTAATGGGGAAAAATCATTTATTCTCTGCTCAGAGTAGATATCTTAAACTTTCTTGGACATTCATGACCATGTTAAGACTCTAAGGAAAAGTGCATCTTACAATGGTATTAAGTTATGATTAAATCTCTAACATTTTATATTTTGTGGTACTATTTAGTGTTCATGTTTTATGATAAGGTTGTATTATGTGATATTTTAGTATTATAAAATTATCATTTGTTGCACTACTTTACATGTTATGCATTGATTTTAGGCAACTTTTCTGCAGTTTAAAATTCCTGCAAATGATGACCTATTTTTCTATCATTTCTATTTATCTAATTTTAATTCACAGGTTCTTTCTCTCCATATCTCTGGTTTCTATTATACTCAGATGTATGGAAAATCCTTCAAATTATCCTCAGATTTATAGAGGATATCAAGTGATACTTTCTATTTTGTCTGATGTTCTTGCTTAATAACTTTCAGGTCATTAAACCCCATGCTGTCTTGTATGTATTCTTGTTTTGGTCTGATCATCCTTCACTATTCTTATTTTGTTCATGCAAAATCATGTCCCTCAGATCTAGGCTCAGTCAAAAGCTGTTACCCCTGAAAATCCGTCTTTCATTTTAAGCAAAAAATTATGCAACACAAGGTACCTTGAGCTGACTTTTATCATTGCATTTACCCCACAACTTTTAACTATTTAATTATCTTGCTTTCTGCTTATACTCAATAGATTTTGCATTTTGAAAAGCTGACTATCTTATCTTGCCTAATAGTACGTAGATTTCAAAACACATTTGTTGAGCAGATGAATGGATGAGGAGGGTATAAGTAAATGAATCTTTAAAACATTTCACTGAAAACTAGTCCATTGCTCGCCATGTGGTATCATCTAATTAGAATTGAAGAATCAACTCCATTCCTTACGTGATTTTGAATCAATTCCCTATTCATTCATTTATTAATTTATCCAATATACATTTATTAAGACCCTACTGTTTGCAAGGCATGCTGCTACACTGAATTAATAAGGTATGATCCATATTCTGAGACACTTAGGGTAAACGTCATGGTCCTTTCTAAGTAATATACAAATATAATAATCCATCTCCTCTACGAACAGATCAACATAAGTGAAAGCAAGTTTTTTTTTTTTTTTGTTAGGTTGTATATTTCAATCACGTGCGTTAAACTTACATCCCTTTATTTCAAACCATTATGTTAACTGACCACACATTTTTTCCCTGCCACACTTTTAAACACTTTAAAATTAACTCTGCATGCAAATATGATACAATTTCCTACTTAAAAACGTTGCCATAGAAAATGCCTGGTTTGAGGAAACACATGTTAAGGGAAATTAATAGGTCTTTGTATAGGACAAATGGATACAATTTGAACTTTTCTTATCTGCTGTGCAACGTGCATGCTAACAATACACATATAATATTAAATAAAAAGTCTACTATGTTTGTGCTACCCATGAACAATCAAGAAATTCCACGTTTATTGCAATCATTTCTCACACATTAAGTAAGCTTGTTGTATGACATCAGAGCTGTGGCTAATGAGCACAGTCTCCCAAAAATTATCAACTCAGCACTGAGAAATGGCTGCCCTGCCTTTCAAAGTCCTATTCCAATATTTGTGTCAAAGTTTCTATGTCCCCTCAGTGCCTGGTTTTCCTGTTTTCTGCTCTGGGACTAAAACGGAACAATTTGTTTTCTGCTATTCTGGCTTAGTAACTTAAACTTCCTGTAAAAATGTTGCCCAGAAAGATAAGAAAAAAATCAAATTAGCTAGTTAATTTGCTATTAAATCTTTCATAATTCATTACTTTTATTTGGTACTACATTAGTTATTCACAAAATGTTAAGCCCCAGAATCACAAATGCATGTACTTATTTCCTAGCTATTAATAAATATAGCAGGTTTTGCGGTAAGAGGATGTGAGTAAACTTTGGTTTCATTTTTTTAAAGTAGCTTTTCTGATTGTGACAAGTAAGCATGAGCAATAAGCTCTCGAACTCTGTGTAGAGATCTGATTACCTGTGGGCTAATGTCATTTCAGTTCTTATCTTCCATGAATCCTTTACTCAATAATTTGTCAATAGTCTCACAGATTGACTTTTTACCTTTCTTAATCCATTATTAATACGAGCCTGTGGTCCATAAATAATGCCACTTGCTTTATTTGAAAGAAATCCTCTGGAACATTAAATGTGATTGAGGTAATTATCGAAACATTATCTATTTTTAGGTAGGAAAATAGGAGATTCAAAAAGAAGCAACAATGTATTACCTCAATTTAGACTGATAAATCTGGAATGCCAAATTAAAATGAAGTTGAAAAATATTGAAAGGAAGAAGGCAGTGATCAAATCAAATACTGACAGCACACCATTACTCTTCTGAAACACGTCAAGATATGTTTAGCAATGAGAATCTCAGTCATTTGAGTATGTCACCCTAACTGAGCACATCCAAAAGGGGAACCCACCTTCAGGGAATTGGTTATTAGGCACCCATGCCAAGATAAGAGCGCCACCTGGCGCAGTTTCCCCTAAGTCCCTGTTAACGCTTTCTATGGGAATGAGCTGATGAACTGTGTTGCAAAAATGTGTTTCATGTTGATTTTAGCCCTATCATTTTTCGGATCTTGCCAGCATACACAATTAGTATAGGTCCAGTGAAGGGATAATAGTCACAAATAGCCAGTAGAAAAATTAATCACACTGAAACCATCAATATGTTTAAGCTTTATATTAATATAGAGCCTAATTATATATGCTTACTTATATATTACATACATGATACCATATATGTGTGTGTTTAATTCCTGAACTCTAGCTTTGTCACTCAACATTTCCAACTCCCCTGAACTGATTTTTCTGTGTCATTTGAATTACTCCACCGGGGGATTTCCGATACTTTTGTCTTCATCCCACGATGAAGCCGCAGTTCTACCTGGAGCTATCTTTTTCATTTTTAGATGTTTAGAACAAAGGTTTTACATGGGGAGGACTGGAATCTAGTGAATGTTATCAGCAAATCAATAGAGGACACTGTAAAGGGAACCCGCTTCACCTCATCTGCTCTATTCTTTCCACTTGGAGCCATATGCAGAAACGCTCTCCTTCAGAGCCTCAAGGAAACACAGCTCTCTTCCCAAAGAGTTGCACATGAAGGGGAAGGTTAATTGGATATTAGTGGATACCTCAAAATGATGTTTCTACTACAATCTGGGCTTCTGCCGGGTGTAGAGGGAAGATCGGAGTGTCAATTTCTGCTTCTGAAAGATTGCTGTTGGGTTGGAAATAGAGCATGTCAGAGGTATCTCCCAATGTAAGGGTCTCTGCAAATGAAATTATCCAACAAAGTTAAATGGTATTTGAGCTCTAGTTAGGGCAATTTTATATTAGTGTCACCCATGTTGGGAAAACTAAAAGAGCTCAGAGGAATTTGAAATTTAGTTTTAATTTACACTCTGAGGACTACATTCTTTCAGAACTTTGACATTTCCGATTAAAATGAAGATCAACCATTATCAACCAGCATGTGAACAGACCCACGTAGAACTTTTTTGATTAGACCTGCTCAAGTTGCAGCTTCAGATAGAGTTACATTTTGGTTCTTGATTTTTTTTTTTTTTGACAAAACCTGAAAATATGAAATTTAGCGACACCATTCACATTGTGCTACTAACACTTACACAAAATATCTTTGTTTAGGGACCTAATAAAATTGTTCATATAAAGAGGAAATGAGATTTTTAATGCAAAATGAAGCTGACAGTGCTCTTCTATTACCAGGGTCTTATTAGGGAAAAATTTTCTGACATCTGTTTATCCCCTGCAGCCAACCTTGTATTCAGAATACAGTAATTGATTCACAGCATCCACTGGGGATCTAACTGGCTCACTTTTCCACACCACACTACACAGGTATCTCTGCAGCTAATTCTGAATGTACATCTACATCGTTATCTCCTGGTGAACTGTGACCCTAAACACTTTGGAGGCCCAGATGAAAGTGCTTCCTCCACCCTCCAGTGCTAGGGGTGTAGCGGATTCTGCAGCATGGCAATTCACACAGGACATCCAATCAGAAGCATCCCCTTTGAAGCCCTTCTCAGCTGGGAGACCATGAATGATTCATGGCTTCTCTACACAGACTAAAGAGGGAAGAGCAAAGCTAGTGTGTATTATTCAGGACTGCATCCTCAATAAGTCTCCATGTTCAGCAAATTGCTACAATGTTTTTTTTTCTTTCTTTCTTTCTTTCTTTTTTTTTTTTTTTTTTTTTTTTTTTTTGCTTAGTCCTTACTTCCATACAACATCTCTTTTGTGTACAGATTTTAACAAAGAAAGGTCATCTGCTTAAGCAAACTTGTTGATTGGATATTTCCCTCTCTCTTAAATGAAGTAGGTGCAGGCATAGATTTAAAGCCAAGGAAAGTACCTGGCAGGGCTTAGGGTTTTCAAGAAGGATTCCTGAGTTTCAACTTCACAGTTAACTTACAAAGTCAATATAATGGCAACTTCTGCTTTTTGTAATGACGAGGGTCACACCACATTAATATTATATTAATGAATGACACATTAATTTCATGATGTTCCTGTGTGCGAAAGTCAAGTTTCCTAACTGCTTGCATCAATTAAGTGCAATATTTTTTCCCCACTGAAGAATACTTTTCGCCAGCCAGAACTGCTGTGCTCTCTAGGAAGCCAAATATAGGGCCCTGTGTTTCAGCAACTCTACAGAGCGGCGACCACGAGAACGATTACTAAGCATCTTTCCCTCCCTAGGATCTTACAGACACAATAACCAGATATTACCCCCCAAAGAAGCATTAGTCCTGGAAGCTTAATTATTAGGCAAACAGGATTTTCCTTGTGTCATCATTCACAGAGGATTTATCTTCCCAAGTGAAATATAAACACCAGGAAAAAGCCCCACAGATAGTCTGTGTGAAAGAGAAGCTGCCAGTCAATGTCATGGATGTTTTGTGCTAGAAATATCAGATTTTCTTTTAGCTGTGACTAAATCTATGGATCTGATGTTAACATTCAACGCTATGATGTAGGTATTTCCAAGCATCATTTAGCCATCTTGAATTTAATCTTTTTCTGAGTTTATTTTGGGGGCTTTCACATATGCAACAAAAATTTCCAGAAATAATACATGCCAAAGGTTTCTTAGAATAAATTTGACCAAAAAGTGTTATTTAGTAGTTGGAAGTACTTTAGTCTGATAATTTGAAGAAAACAGCAAAGGATGAGGATCAAATATGATCCTCAAGATGTATGAAAAATAAGTTATTGAAAGATGAAAAACTATTATTAAGAATTGCAAAGTGTGAATTTTCAAACAATATTTTAGATTATATTTACATATATATATATATATATATATATATATATATTGCCCTAAAAATAAATACACAAATGCTTCCTCCACCCTAGATCACCTTGCATTTTCTTTTCCTTTGCCCCAGGTTCCCATGTGGGCTACCTGATTTGCTCACTGTTGCAGCTGATTGACAGGTATGGGGACAAAAATGCAAATGATATGCAAATAGCACATGAGAGCACTTCTTTGTAAATAGAATTGCTGCTTATGGACATATGGTACTTTTTAACAATAGGCTTCTACCTTCCTAGTTGCTGAACACTTGATTTCTTCAAACTATAAATACCAAGGTTCTGTTTTAGTATTTTCAAAGAAAATATATATACCATAATTAGTTAACTAGATATGAATCATGGGAGTAACTTCACAGAAAGATTTCCTTAACATAATTTTATTCATTTAAAGTGTCCTCATTGTGTGTGTGTGTGCGTGTGTGCATGTGTGTGTGTATGCCTGCATGTACACAGGCAGTGCTTAGAGTGCTATTTTACGATTCTTTGTAAAGGTAAGCCTATTAGGTTGAACCTGTATTTCTGTATATTGGTTCTAGTATCATCATTATTTTATTGCTTGGATGTAAACACCTTCTATTCTTTTGCTAAAACTGTATTTTTCCATTGGTTTCAAGAATGTTCCTGATTGCTACAGCAGCATTCTTGAAACCAGCTGCATTAAACTCTTTTAGATAATTTTGAAATCTATGTCATGTCAGGATTGCTGTATGATGTCTTTCCCTGTGATTTGAAATTGTCTTAGTTCTTCATATGATTCATAATTTGGGATTGTATCCTGTATGGTTTGAGTATTATTTTATGAGACTCTGGGTTCTGGTACATTAGAGAGTGTACTGACAGTTACATTGTAGCAGACAGGTGTGGTAACAAACTAAACAATTTGCAAATGGACACATAAACACAAGCAGGTCTGATTAGGTTTGTTCTGAAAGTTCCAACCTGCCTTATACAGTCCTCTGGTCTATGTTGGCTGTTTAGTTTCAGCCCAGGATACAGGTATTGAAAGATTGAAAGGTATTTCAGGATACAGCCTGAAGAGTAAAAAAAAAAATGACCACCTCATGATGATTATTTGCAAAGCCACCTGCTATTACTTAGTTTAAAATCTTACCATCTGTACACATTGTATCTAATTTTATACCTATTTTTAGTAGAAGTGACAGGATGGAGTGTGGTTATCCCATTTTACCTGGAAGCAGAACCAGAACGTTCTAGAAATAGTTTAAGTATGAAGATATTCTTGAAAATTATGTCTTATTAGCCAGAATTTGAAGTGGCAATTCATTTTGCACTGTGAGAATAAGCTGCTGCTAAAGGAGCCACTACACCAGACATGGGGCAGGGCATGTTTCCTAGAAGTCTAGACCACTCATTGCCTATTAGAAGGAAGATGATGGAAAGAGTTCTGGACTCAAGCTTGCTTTAGATGGATATAATAAATTAAAGGAAATTAAAACAGCAACGTGTATTTCATAAACTTTCCCATTTAACTCTTTTTCTTGTTGCATTAAATATACTTTGACAATAAGATACTAGACTTTCTAACATTGTCTATATATATAATGCCATGATACACTTAAATAGCAAAATGTTGGACTTGCGACAGTTGTTGAAACACTCCACAACTGTAATACTATGGGGGAAAACAGGGGTGGGAAATAAGGGTGTAGTACATTAATTCTATTCTCTTTAAATAAATTAGTAAAAAAATAAGACTATTGCAGATTGACACCAGATAAAATTTGCCACCAGAAGACCACCAACAGTTATTGACTACTGCAGTCCAGAGTATGGAGATGTCACCGATAGCAACTGAGGTAGGCATAGTCATTGGGCCTCAGGGACTGGTGGAGAAGGGCATATTGCAAAGAAGGGCAACTGGGAGATCAGACTGTCAGGCTGGAAAACTACCGGGGAATGAAGACTCAGTCACTTGGCTGAACTCATGTTTTTCATGTAAAGGGGAAATGAGTGATGAAACTTTAAATTCAGAACCAGCCCGAATGTGAGAAGTCTGAAACTTTTGAGTAAGTTCTGTGAAGCTTTTGAAAACATTGTTAGATGAAGTGAGTGATAAAAGTAGTTTATTAGGATTTTAAGAAAAAAAATGTTGCCATGCAGTCAAATTCAACATACATAGTTATAGAAATCAAATAAATATTTACAACTACTTCATTGTGTATGATTCAGTGCCGAAAATTGTTGTGCAATCCTTTGTTGGCCACAGTCACTCACAGTTTTTGAAGCAAACTTGGAGTTTGACCCAAGCATGGAGACCAAAGCCTATCCTCATAAATACGATGAAGGATTTAGGTACAGGAAGTTAAAGAGCTGAGCGGCAAAAGGATGGTGGAGAAGAAGGAAGGAAGTAGGATTTGGAAATTATTGTGACAAATGTACCATATGAAAGTCAAAATGGATTTAGGGACAGGTCAAAGAGACACAATGCCTGCAAGAGTGCAAAGACCTTACAGAGGTGCTTGATGAATGGTTAAGATATAACCACTGAATGAGGGAATGAATGAATGAATGGAAAACATTTTAGATGCTAGTGTAACGTAGTGCCAGAGAATGATGGAATTACAACTGTGGTAACTATATAGCCTAGAAAAATATCTTTGCACTTATTTTTTCTTTATTTCTAGTTTTCTATCAGAGAGACAGAAAGACAAACATGTAGAAAGATTTCCAATTTTTGGATTTACTCTGAAAATACCTGTCACAGGAAGAACTGGGTACCAAGTAGTACCAAGGTTTTAGATAGCAGCAACTAAATTTGATTGTACACAAGAATTCAATTGTTCAAATCATTATCTACTGCCTCCAAGGGGGGCAATGATCAGAGAACTATCCTCAGAAGAGGAAGTAGGACTCAATTCCAGATACTCTTATATGGGATGGGGGATCGCAGGTGACAACTGAGCTGCTATGCCAGTTGTCCGTTCTGATTGCACTTAGTAAGTTAACTAGTCCTATTAGCCATTTAGTTGGAAGTAAAAATGAGTATAAAACAACTTATTTCATTCTGATTGTGGAAGATGTTAAGAATATTAGGATGATAACTCATTATTTCAACAAACATATAACATCTTTAACTAGAGACATTACAGCATTTACTTTTTTTGTTGGGAGAAAGCTTGACAGGAATTTGCAGGAGTACACTTGTGAGCGAATGCCATTATAATAGATGGAAAAGAACCGTGGATCAAAATAGCCTTTTTCTCTCCTGAAATGCTACTTTATTTCTCTTCTTGCTGCAAACTTAACAGAAAAAGCAAAGGCTGTCTCTGCCTGACTATACGACGTCAGTTCTCCTCTCACACTGGGAAAATTTAAGAGCATGTATTTACAATCTGAAATAAAGAAAGAAATGAAAATCTGTGAAATATTCCTGTGCCACAAAAGAATGGTACATTAATGCACCAGGTATTTTTTTTTATTAGAACCTAAGCCATATCATGATTGCACACAATATCTACTCTCAAATTGTAAGATTCAAAAATATCTTACATCCCTTGTAATTTTAAATACTTTTCAAGGCCTTTAAATATGTAATAATGATAATATTCCACACTAATAATTCTAATAACTTGACTGGTGCTGTAGGTTCAAATGAATAGCATTAAGTCCTTTCGTCTTTGTGTTCCTTGCTATTTCTCTATAGTTTTACTCTAGACTTGCACCCAGGATTCTCTAGCTTTGATCTAAGGTTCTTCTTTGTAAAACCTAGCTCTGGACCCATCAAGAATCTCCACTTCAGCTTGTGCTCAAAGGGATTCTATGGCACACTAAATCTTTGTGTTTTGCTTTGTTTGTTTCACAATATGATATCACAATATGGGATTTCCCCTTCCATACCCTACTATTTTCCTTCATATTATTCCAACAGTATAGTCCTTCAGCAGCAGTCACAACTCCAACATTGTACTATTTATCATGGCATTGTTGGTATAGACAATGATAGAAAGTCCAACATCCACTTGTCAAGACACATTTGACTGTCTCATTGGGAAATGTGGAATGAAATATGCTCAGCCTCTCAGGGACCATCATCAGAATCAACTTGTCCAAAACCCTTCTGCTTTGCTCTGTGTGGTGTTAAAAGAGCCAACTCAATGAAAATGACAGTTTCTCTCTAAGCAAAATGAACTTCATAACTTGGTATATTTGAATGAACTTTTGTTAGCTAGTGAACAACTTCTTGTTTTTTAAAATCCATATGATAATATCCCTACCACTGCCTCAACCTCTGGGATGAGACAACAGATCCATCTGATTATTTTTTCAGTAAGATCTTCTGTACTTGATTATATAGAAACCAATAACTGTGCTATTTTCTGTAATTTAATTGGAATACATGTTTCATTATATAAACAAAATAACTCAATTATATTTCTCAGTTGATTGGGAATCATATTTCTATGCTTAAGGTCTTCTTTTCAATTTGTTAGATTTTATAGCTGATGATTAGATCACATTTATATAACATAACTTATCAAGTAATAATTTTAAATACTATTTTGAATAATATATTAATGTGTTATATTCTATCTACCATGGTTACAGAATTAGAGGAAAATTGCCTGTTTCAAAGAATGGAAAGGTAAATTAGGAGAAACTCAGTGAATTGAAAAGCTATGAAGATCCCAAACACGATCTCTGAAAATGATGATTTCTATCAACTCAAGCTAATCATCAGGGTCCTGACCTTGCTAGGATTTTTATATTTTTGTCCTTTCTGAAATTATTGCTCATTCATATTACCAGAAGTTGATGTCCTAATGGGATGTAAATGAAATTAAGATGATTGCAAGGAAGTATACAGGAGTAGAACTCTGCATGTAACACTTCCTCGACACCTGGGAAACTGTCCTTTTGTCTAAACTACGGGTACTTTAAAGAAGATACTCAAGTGTGGGTAAAATTACCAATAACAAAGAAATCTGTTGTCACATTGTTCTTTATTCATATATAGTTTCATCCCCGCTCAAAAGAATTAAAACTCGATTTTATGTGTCAGTACTGAATATATCTCCACTCATACTCAATGCGATAAAATGTTAGCTTTTAAATTAAAAAAAAACAACTACTCAGATTTCTGAATCCCTTGTGATTAATTCTTCTCAGCAATCATTACAGTTCATAAAAATTTTTAAATAATATTCATATCTTTAAGATATTCACTGACATATGAGCAATTTATCATTTCATGAGACATATTCAGAAACTGGAATTTTACTTCTCATCATAGGCTATTTGCTGTTTTGTAATGGATAGTGGCTAATTAAACTTGCGGTGACCTTGTTCTAGTTGCAAATACTATAGTGTCTTGAGTCATTTACTGAGTTGTCAATGATGGATGAAGGTGCTTCTCGATAATTAGGTGGTAAACAATGTTAACTGAGCAGTAACTCACAGTAGCCTAGCTAAGGTGTTTTATAGTAACTTAGCAAATGACTCGTCACTGCCATCTTAGCAAAATGCTGCTAGTCTCCCATCCTCACTTCAGGATAAATCATATTCTTTATTGGTACAACAGAAAATAGGTTATCATATTTCAAGTCAACCAAAAATATATTATTCCATCAAATTTGTCCTGTGCATAGAAGTTACTTCTCATTGGTTGTTTTGATTCATGGCACAAATCAGGTTGTTTTTCAGAGTATTAAGACAGATGACAAGCACTTTTATCATTTTATCATAGTCAGCATGAAGTACCTAAAATAACAAACTGAAGGGATTTCTAATCGTATTAACTGGTCAATCAGGAAAACAAAATAAATAGCTTAATTAGGACAACTATTTTCTCTTTTTTACATAATTACAAAATAATTATTCAATTATTTTCCCTTGAATAATTGAACACATTGAAGTCTGTTTAGGTATATAAATTCCAAATTCCTCTCAAAATCTCTCCTTCTTCGATGTGAACCAAGACACATGAATATACTATGCGTCAGTGGCAAACTGACAGAATTAAACAGTAGGCATAGAAGAAACAACCGAGGCCTTTAGATTTCAAGTTCAAAGTCACTGCTCATAATAATAAGTGAATGATTTCAATCGCATTTTCAGTAGTGGTATTATGCCTACGTTCTTTAACTAATTGTAAAAGTTAGAGCCATGGAGAGTGAAGTAAAATTATAATGACTCAGTGGCCACATCAGGGATTGCTTTCTCTGACTTAGTACATTCAGATAGTCCCAGCCTACTGGTCACAGTATTTCACTGAAATTTAATGAATTTTTTTACTTCCTCTCTACAGTATATTGATAGTTCCAACCTAATCATGAGTTGTATTCACCTTTGAATAATTTTGGTCAATGTTCTACTCATTCCTAAATGATAGAATAATAATCTTGAGCAAAAACAATATTTCTTCTCAAGGCAAGTTGAGAAGTACTAGAGAAATATATTTACACATATGAATAATATAATTTATTTATTTATTTATTTATTTATTAGAGAGATAGAAAAATTCCATCTACCAGTTATTTGCCCAACTGCCCGTAATGATTAGGAACTGGCAGAGCTGAAGCCATGAACTAAAAACTCAACCCTAGTTTTCTTTCTTCCTGCAATTTTATCTACCTGGTATTGATTTTTTGTGTATGGTATGAGGTAGAAATCGAGTTTTTATTTTCTACACAGATAGCTAATTGATTCCATCCCAGTTATTTAAAGGGGCACCTTTCCCCACTGCTTTGTAGTTAAAAAAAAAAAAAAAAAAAAAAAACCTTTCATAACACAAGCGTCCACATGAAAATGGAAAGATATCAGTAGGATGGGAAGTGATCTTCCACCTCTTCCAGTCAGTTGATTATGAATATCTGGGAGATTCTCCCATGAAAGAGATTCTGGGGTCCCTGGGATCAATGTTCACCTTGATTGCTAAGTTATGTTCACTACTGTCTCAGGAACAACAATGAAGGAGTGAGTGTCTGTTTTGTACTCTTAGGGTAAACACTACTGAAGAGGAAATAAAATAACATGAAGAGGGACAAACTACATTTTGTAAGCCATCGTATCATAAATTGCATTCCTTTGCAATCTTCAGCTTCCTCAATGTGCTGCAGGCCATGGATGAAGAATAAAAGCTATCCAAGACCTCAAGATAATTTGATGGCTACCTCCAATCAAGAGGCCAGGAGAGAGGGTAAGAGTTCTGTCATTCATCTGATGTTCCTCGTATTTTCTGAAGTTGGCACCCTCTGGCTAAGTGGGCTACACTGAACCCTGCCTCCAGGGACTTATAATCCCTTTTCCTTGGTTGTGAGATGACATGAATATGGAGATGTGGGTGATATCCCTTGTTATATTTGGCTGTAAAAAGAGCAGATTCCATCTTAGGTACCCTCTGTCTTGACTCATGCACTTTAAGGGAGCCAGCTGTATTTTCTGAGTTCATCTAGTGGAGAAACTCACATAGGTGAACTAGAAAGAGGACCTTTTCAAGCCTGCCAACATGACCTGTGTGGAAGCAGATTGGTGCAGTTGAGACTTGAAAAGACTGCAGCCACAGCAAATAACTGGTTTGTGGCCTTCTCACAACCCCAAGATGATGTCACCCAGCCAGCTGCTCCGGAGTGCCACTGAAACTCTGCCATAACTGTCTTGGTTTAAGATGCTAAGCATGGGTGGTAATTTGTTACTCAGAACAGAGAACGGGTGCATCTTATTAGCTCCCATTTATTTCCAGCACTTATCCATAAAAACTACTACCTTTGTCATTCTGAAATGTATCTTAGACTTGCCAACATTAGTAAAAGATGCGCATCCCTAGAACATGTAGTATCCCAACAATAGTAAAAGACATGTATCCATAGAACATTCAGGTATGTTATGTTGTATTATAGCTTTTTTATATGTGTCTTTACTGCCACCATGCTTTTAGACATTTGCTTTCCATCTTCTGGGTTATTTTCAACCTTGATCCTTACTTATTAACATTATTCATCTTTGAAGCCATCTGTAAAGTGCTCCCTCTAACATAAAGACATTTTGCTACCAAAACAATACTACCCACATCTCTCAAATCTCATGAGATGCATATTGCCCAATGCAACTCAGCAGTGAAAAGAACTTGCAATGTTGGTTCAGTATCACTCACATCAGCCTTATCTTCACAACTAAATTTTCAGCATTTGAAGACTTAGAATAGCTTTTTACACCATTTAGAATTACCTAGTTTCATGTTGAATAATTTTAGCCTTTAATATATGCTTACCTAGCTGATTGTCTTATTCAATAACATCCCAAAGCTTAAGAAATTGCATTTAGTTTTGTTACTCTCTTAGAATAAGTGAATTTAAAAACAATATGCATGTATGTATATGATGATATAAACATAAAACTAGCACACTGCACAGCGCTATTTTATTTTTTAATAAAAGATGCATGCTTGTATGTGTGTAAGTGTGTGTGTGTATCATGCCTTTTTGGGCTGGATGATGTTAGAAGTAGAATAAGGGGAGAGAAAAAAGTCAGGCTTCACTAGATATAATATTCCAATTAGAAAGAGAGGTAAAGATAGTTATTTAGACATAATTTACCAATAGGATAGCTACACTGGACACTTTAGTTTAATGATTTATAAAATGCTATTTTTCTTTCTAATTTCCCATGGGTCATATGGATATTTTAGTCTAGGTTGAAGCAAGTAATGGACAGTCCAATTCAGTATGGAATTTTTCCCTGCTTCGTGACTTTGTGTTACACTTATAAGGGCCAATTTTAGCCTATTTATGCATATGCGTAACTCTCTCTTTTATGAGGACCATTCAATTCTATAAGAGAACTATATAGATTTCCAATTAGAATATTTCTTAATTATTATAAATATATTATGTACCAAAGGATTAGTGGCCGATCTTCCCAGGCACAGATCTAAAGATGCACATTATAAGTATCATTTGGGGAATGAATTAAAGGGAAAATATAACAAGAAAGCATTCTCCTGGGGTCAGTTTCCAGTTCAGCATTATTTTAACATTTTCCCAATGACCAGAAAGATAGAATATCAAGAATGCTTGTTAAGTCTGATGATGACATCAGGTAAATGAAATAGCTGATATCTTGGAGAATAGAATTAGAAGTAAAAATGACTGCAATACGTGTGAACAGTGTTAAAAAAGCAGAAAATGGGATGGAATATGTGTGCATTTCAGTTGCCTATGTAATATCACATAGACATCACACAAATAAGATAATGAAGGACAAGGAAACAGCCTTTTTAATGCCGTAGGAAAGAATTATAGTTGAATCTTACATTATTTTGAAGGCCCTCCACCTTTAAATAGGACAAGGAAGCAAAGACCAACAGCAACAAGAATAATGCTTCGTCTGTTTTGTGCACCAATAATGAAGATGCCCCAGGCTGATTATTGAATAGAAGTTTATTCCTCCCTCATTCTGCAGGCTGAGAAGTACAGGACCAACAACCAGTACCTGGGAAGTGTCTTCTTACAGCATCAAAGCATGGTGTAGGTGAAAAACGGCCAAGAGAAAGAGGAAGCCACAATTGTCCTGTGGGAAGCCAAACCTGCTCCTGTAATAATGGAATCCATCTATTCCCAGGGTCCCTTCCTGTAAGACCCCCAACATCTCCTTTTAGACCCTACCTCCCCAAACATCCTTCTCTTTAGGGATCAATGAGGTTTCCAAAACACTTATTAGCAGATGCTTTCAAAACATATCAGCTAGAAATTTTTAGGAAGAAATATGGACTATTTATACATTAAGGTGTACCCATACTGACACATCAAAAATCACGAAGTGCAGATGAGTCCTGTCCTTTCGCCCTGTCACCTTATAAGGTAAATAATGGGGCCTGGTGTGATGGCCTAACAGCTGAAGTCCTTGCCTTAAATGCGCCAAGATCCCATGTGGGATCCAGTTCTAGTCCCTGTGGCCTTGCTTCCCATCCAGCTCCCTGCTTGTGGCCTGGGAAAGCAATCAAGGACGACCCAAAGCCTTGGGATCCTGCACCCACATGCGAGATCTGGAGGAGGATCCTGCCTCTTGGCTTCATATCGGCGCAAGCACTGGCCGTTGTGGTTACTTGGGGAGTGAATCATTGGATGAAGGATCTTCCTCTCTGTCTCTCCTCCTCTCTGTATATTTGACTTTGCAATAAAAATAAACAAATCTTTTTAAAAAAGTAAATGATCTAACTAAGATGATAACAACTTAGGTGAGAAAAACAATGAAATCAAAATATTTCTCCAATTTTAATGATTTATTTATTTGAAACATTGACAGAGAGAAGGAGTGAGATCTTCCGCCTACCAGTCACTCACTAAAATCTGCAACAACCACTGTTGGGCCAGACTGAAACCAGGAAACAAAAATTCCTTCTGAGATTCCCTTGTGTGTGGCAGGGATCCAAGCACTGAGGTCCCCTTCAGCCTGGAGCTAGACTCCAATATGGCTGCTGGCTTCATACATGGTGGTGGTTTAGCCCACTGCCACCACAATGTTGACCCCAATTTAGGTAAATTTAAATTATGCAACTCTTAAAAAACAACTTACATGTGGTAGTATATGTGAACTTTGACCTAGCAAAACATTTCCAAGTTTTTATTTTTTAATACATTGCCTTACCAACTAATCAGTGCAGTCTCAGAGTACGTTGGAGCTTTTAGGCACATAAAAATCATTCAATGCCATAATCATTCTTTCCATGTAGTTACTGGACTATTGACATGTGGAATAGTGAAACTTCCTTTGACATAGCTCCTGCCGCATCACCAAGCTGATGGTGGCAGATCTCTTTTGTTTGTTCAATTGCTCCTGCATCAGCCTTTCAAGGACAAAAGGCTTGCTTTATTTGTGTTTTTCTACACCATCAGGTTGCTTTGATTATGCCAGCAGCTTTCAAGGTGTAGTCTAAGGATCATGTGGGGCTCATCAGCAGGTGTGAATGTTGTTAACACTGTTTTCACAGTAATACTAAGACAGACTTAGTTTACTTTCATTTTCACATACGGGAATTGTGAAATTTTTCAGACATGTTTTATTGCAACAGATTAAATTCAGAAGCAAATATGACTACCAACTGCCTTTTTTGTAAGTTAAGCATTAGATTTGCCAAAATAATTTTTCTACTTTGTCATTAATACTTTTGTTTTCTAAAATACATCTTTTTGTTTATTTTGTGTTTTTAATATAATAAATTCACTTTATTTTTATTATGTTTGCATAGCTGAGACGGATGCATGCCTATATGGACCATAAATTAGGGTAGGGAGGATCAAATGATTGGGGAAAGTGGATGAGGCAACTGCCTCCTATTTCCTTTATTCTTCCTGTATTTGTGAAAAGTGAATTGAGAAGGAGAGAAGACCCAACAGCATCAGTATCCACGAATGGGAGACAGCCACCCAATGTCAGCCAGGGCCCCTAATGTGGAGTACACTCAGAAAGTACTGCTCAAGTGGTTTTGATAGTTCTGAGATCCTGTTGATTTCTTTGCTCCAAGGTTGAGGAAATCCTTCCAAGATCAAATTTGCTGACACAGACCATCATAGAGTCTTCATTTGCCTAGATATTCACTGGCAGAGTTTGGCCAGGAAAGCTATTCAATTTATTTCACGCTCCATGGTACTAGATGTCCTTTGCAGGCCTCAATGATCTGATTGTCATGTCCTCCATGTGCATCTGGGCATGCTGTCCGCTATACCATCTTCAGCAACGGAGGCAGCCCAGTTCTGACACATGCACTCTACAGTCAGACCACAGATCCTGTGATTTTCACCGTGCTTAGAGTTTTGAGTCTAGTGATTCAGTTGGCTGGAAAAGTCCCAAAGAAACCTCACCAGAGGTAACTCCTGACCTGACTCCTGTGTGTGCCAGCTAATGCAGAGTCTGGCTCAGTCTATCACCCACATCAACTTACACACACCTTGGTGGTTGTTGTCACCTGGTCAGTTCTGTCTCTAGCCCTATCTCATATGCACACCAATGGATGCTGCAATCCAGCCCAACCCTGCCCACCACACACTTGGCCCTCACACACACCAGCAGGAACTGCAGCCTAGTCGGAGCAACCCCCAATAATTCCCACCAGGCCTGCCTCCAGCTGTGGTTCCTGCACATGCCAGTATGCGCAGAAGACTGGTCTACTCTGTGCTGCATCCCACGCAGCTTTTGTAACCATAAATGGGTGTTGGATACTAACTCAGACCAATCGACCCCACTTACCAGCCCACACTCATGCTGGTGGGTGCCACTGCCTGACCAACCAGGCCTGCTCCCAACCCTAGTTCTCATGCTTGCCAGTGGATGTTGCAGCCCATCAGAGGGGTGCCCACAATTCCTCTACTAGGACAACTCCCAGGCCCAGATCTTGCACTTTCCAGGTGATCCTACCATCTAGCCTGACAGGACTTGCCCCCCATTCCTAGCACCTCTTGGCTGATGCTGTGACAACTCCTAACTAGTCTTCACTTACTCTGGCTCATGCAAGCCCCACTAGATATGGTCACTTAGCCCAGCCTGGCTCTCCCTCTAACCCAGCTCACATGTAGACCAATAGTCTTTGTAGCCTTTCCTAGCCAGATCTGCCCCCATTTCCAGCTCTCACGCTCATCAATGGGAACAGTGACCCAGCAGGGGAACCCCCACAGATCCACTACTGGGTTTTGTCTACATGCTGTGTCTTGTGTCTTATGTGTACTGGTGAGTGCTGTGGCCTGGCTCACCCAACCTCGACATTTGCCAGTGGGTGCTGTAGCCTGACCTGGTCTGATCCAACTCTAGTTTGTGCAGCCCAGCCCAGCCCAGCAAGCTCCCAGCCCTGGTCCTAATGTGAACTGACTAGTGTTATGGCCCAACCTGGCCTGGCCTGCCCCCTGATTCTGGTTCTCACATCTGCCATGGGTGTTATGAACTGGCCCAGCATGGCTTGCTCCGGACCTGACCCACATGTATACTTGTGGATATTTTAAACTGGCTTGGTCTGGGCTACTTCCAGCCATTGTTTTTTGTGCTCATCTGCAGGAACTTTTTCCTGAAAGAGGAGTTCCCAAGGGCCTTCTATCAGGTCATCTGCCAGTGGCAGATCTCGTGTATACTGCTGGGTTCTTGGCTCAGCCTGACAGCCCACCTCCTGTCCAGGAAGGCACAGCAGCCTTGCCCAACTGGGCCACATCATTCTGGCTCTTATTGTTGAGGGCTGTAGTCCTGCCTGGTCTAACCCCAGATCCTTGTCTTGCATGGTTCAGTGGGTACAGAGTCCTAGCCCAGCCTGTCTTACACCCACTCCGGCTCTTGTGAGCACCAGCAGGTGCTGTAGCCTTGCCTAGTCTGGCATAAGCCAGACCCTGTCTCTGTCCAGCCGTTTGCTGTCCCCATTCCAGCTATCACGCTTACCAGTGGGAACTGCAGCCCAGCCACGGAATCTCCTTAGCTCTCTGACCAGGTTTGCTGTCAGCCACAGATCTTGCTCATGCCAGTGGTTGCTCTGACTCAGCCCAGCATAACCCATCACCCAGTTTGGCCTTTGCCATCAGATGCTACAGTCTGGTCTGGCCAGGCCCGGCCCAGTCCTAACTTTTGCTGGTGGGTGCCATAGCATAGCCCTGGCTAGCCCTGCCCATCCCTGGCTTTCATGCAAACTGAAAGGGGTGATAGCCTAGCCTAGCCCATTGTGGCCCTTACAACATCCCAGCTTGTGGGTGATCACCCCAGGTGATCTTCATTGTAATCAACTAATTACAGCGTGTGGTGTCTGCTGGAAGGCTTCCTCCTGCCCTCCCCTTCCTTACCCTTTGAAACCTATATCCCGTGTGTAATAAAGTAGGCATTCCTCACCAGCTTGTTCTTGCTGCCTCACTCTCGGAGACCTTGGGGCCTACTGGCGGGTCTAAACCCCGAGACCAGCTCCCACACATGCCAGTTGCTATGGTTTGGCCTGGGTCTGCCCATTCTGTCCCCAACCCCCAATCCAACACAGATACCTGCTAACAATGAAACAGCTCAGCCCAGCCTGACCAACAACCAGCCCTGACTCAAGTGCTCACCAGCAGGAGCCATGGCCCATCAGGGGAGTTCCCCAAGTTCCCCCACCAGGCCCAATCCCAGACCCAGATCTCATGCATGCAAGTGGGTGTTAGACCCTTACCCGACAGAGTCTGCCCTCCAGTTTTGGCCTTTGTGTTGTTATGGGGTGCAGCCAGTGATAGCCAGCACCCATTGACAGTGGGCAAATGAAATTTGGCTGTGTTCTCTACCCTCTGTCCTGAAGGTGGGTCCTAACAGCAATGGAATCTTAATTCCATCCTCAACCACCTCCCTACATCCTAAATTAGCCAGGATATTGGAAGTCCAATTAGTCTAGGTGTTTTTAGCTACAAGCCTAGTTCCTATTCCTGCCCATCCCAACGAGCACTAATAAACTCCTTAGCCCACAACATAAGGTATTCACTCCTGCCCACCTGTGACTTACCTATCAACTGATAGGGGACAGTATTGCATTGTTGTGTAACCACTCCCCTCACAAGCCCCTTTAAAAGGCCTGTGAAGCAGGGGTTTGCTCTCTTTCTGGCCAGGTGCTTCCATTACTTTGGCACCTTGACTCTTGGCTGACCCAGGACAGGCAATTCCGTGAGCATGGTCCCTGTGTACTGCTTATATGGGACAATGGATATAACAATCTTGTTTCTGGTTTGTGTGCTGTCACGAGTTCCAGGAGAGGTGAGGTCTAGCAGTAGTGGAATGTGAGCAGAGAAGCCAGGGAAAGGTGAATGTCTGCAGCTTTGTAAGTGTGTTCAGGTTATTCACTGCATGTCTCTTAGGATAACATATTGTTGGGGAAGCTGGGACATAGGTCTTCAGCTTAATGGACAGACTTAAGGGTAATGACCATTTGTTCTTTTTGGAATTATGATTCATTGGATTATAATTGCGTGGATTGCCGTATGGACTTGTGATTTGCTATTGTGCTTTATTTTCAGCAAGCTTGATTAATGAAGACTCCTTAATAAACCTTAGACATGTCTGGTGTGATCTCGCTTGCACCCCGCAATAGTGTGTGTTGGTGAATGTCGCTGCATGGCCTGCCCGGCACACAAGTCTTGGGTGCACCTACAGGTGCTACAGCCTAGACCAGCCCGGTCTGCTCCTGGCCCCAGTACCTATGAGCATTGGTGAGTTCCATGGTCATGCCTAGATCAGCTTGTCACCAGCCCTTGAGTAAACTGGCCAACCCACAGGAGTGAGCCCACTTTCCCCCACAGAGCCTATTCCTGGACCCAGTTATCTTGTATGCTGGCTAGTGTCATGGTGCAGCCTGACATGGTCCACCGCCTGCCCCAACACTCACTGGCTGGCACTGTGGTCAAGCCCTGCCAGGCAACACCCCAGTCATGGGTTTTGTGTGAACCACTATGGAGTGGTTGATACCAACAATCCCAGCTCAGATCTCCCATGTGAGTGGTGTGTTCATTTAGCCCCCAAAGGTCCTCTGATTTCTGTCCTCTAAACAACCCAGTCTCAACCCCCTTATTTACCTGTAAGTGCAATAACTTGGTGGTGGAAGTCCCCTAGGAGTCACTCTTTACCTGTCTCCTTCTCCCTCAGCAATCCTCCCTCCCACACAGCTCCAGACCCACTTCCTTCAGTAATCCACAGCCCTCAACCCCTTTCTCATGAGAGTATAGATCCCCAAGCCCAATCCTCTGGTGGTGTGCCATGCCAGGCTGCCTTCCTAGTGCCTATGCACACCCCTACATGGGTCCCCAGACAATGTCTGCTGTCATGCCAGCTTCTGTCCCCCATGGTTTAATAGGCAACCATGCTGGCATACTGGCATAGTTAACACAAATTTGGCAATAAGCAGACCCAGGATGCCCATCAGCTATTAGCTGCTTTTCTCCCAGCAGCGTAACACTTGCCTAGGTAAAATGCAACCTAGGTAGTTGTATACAACTGGGGAAAATGGAACATCTTAAAATAGAAGTTATGTTATTCAGGCTATTAATACTATTAAGTGTCTCAATTTTAAGTCCTGATGGACAAAATAGCAATAGCTTACATCAAAAAAGGTCTCAAATCCTAAATTATCATTTAGAGTAAAGGTGGGACCCAGTGGCACTGAATTACACAAACTTCTCAATACATTAAAAGTCTCTATTTCCAAGAAATGGAACATTGTCTTCTTGGTTGCCAGCAAGGGGGAGCACTATTGATATATGTCCTGCTTAACTACAATGGGATGACTTGGAGAATTTTAAAATGATCGTTGATAGCTGACGTTTTTCTAAATGTTTAGTTATTCATCCATTTATTTGGGTGTTTCTTCTTTGGCCTCAGAATTTTCTAAACCTTGCTTTGTGATTATATTAGGCAGACAAGGTTGGGTGTGACTCAAGTAACTTTTCTTCTTTATTCTAGTGAAGTGGACTTCTACTCTAAGTGAGCCTCAACAATAAATCATGTAGTCACCCCTGAACAATAAGTGTGATGTATTAATGTAATATATTCTTTAAATGTTTATGAATTTTATGTAGTTTCCAAATGTTGATGTTTCTCGATGATTCATAACTGAAATAAATTGCAAGAATCATCATGCTGGTTTAATGATCAAATTAAGAATCTAAAGTTAGGGCCCGGTGGCGTGGCCTAGCGGCTAAAGTCCTCGCCTTGAACACCCCTGGATCCCATATGGGCGCTGGTTCTAATCCTGGCAGCTCAACTTCCCATCCAGCTCCCTGTCTGTGGCCTGGGAAAGCAGTCGAGGACGGCCCAATGCATTGGGACCCTGCACCCGTGTGGGAGACCCGGAAGAGGTTCCCGGCATCAGAACGGCGCGCACCGGTCGTTGCTGCCTACTAGGGTAATGAATCATCGGACAGAAGATCTTCCTCTCTGTATATCTGACTTTGTAATAAACTGAATAAATCTTTTAAAAAAAAGAATCTAAAGTTAATATTTTAGTTTCTGTCTTTGATAAAAAAAACATGAGTAACAAATTCTTATCTTGCAAAAATACAAATGTTTCACCATGTTTCCTTTGTTAGCTTAAATGTGAGAAATCAGGTTAAAATTAAACTTCTGTAAAACCATGTTATTTCAACCATAAATAAATTTACAAGTTTTCACCTGCCATATGATATGAATCTTTCTGAATTAAAAGATTTAGATATACTACCTCTCATGACAATGAATGACATAATTCAAATTTTATGAGACAGTTAGAAAGTTTTGGTTTGAAGTCTGCCTACACAGATCTCATGTTGCTCTCTGCTTCCCTACATAAACTATTCATACTGACTTTAGTTGTTGTCCATAACAATCTTAATTCCCCCATCACTTTTGGCTATGTATTAGTTACATAGTACCTATGCTGCCATTAACTTACACTAACTTAATAATATTCAATTACTATTAGAATAAATCACATTTTTAAAAAAACAAATGATGGGACCTGGCACTGTAGCCTAGTGGCTCAAGTCCTTGACTTGCATGTGCTGGGATCCTGTAAGAGCACTGGTTAGTGTCCCAGCTGCTCCACCTCCCATCCAGCTCCCTGCTTGTGGTCTAGGACAGCAGCAGAGGACAGCCCAAAGGCTTGGGACCCAGCACCAAAGTGGGAGACTCAGAGGAAGCTCCTGGTTCCTGGCTTCAGATCAGCTCAGCTCTAGCCATTGTGGCCACATGGGGAGTGAATCAGTGGACAAATCTTTCTCTTTGTCCTCTCTGTAAATCTGCCTTTCCAATAAAATAAGTAACGCATGGGTGGTTCAGTGGTAGAATTCTCGCCTGCCAATAAAATAAGTAAGTCTTATTTGTCACTGGGCTATAACACTGGACAGTAAGAACTGGAATGCATGTGGGCTGGTTGGGCAAGGACACTGTACTTGTCAGGACAAGAGGTGTACAAAGCCAACCTGGGCCAAGGACCCACAGGTATGCACAACATCTGCACTGGGCAGAGACCTGATAGAGGTGCTTGGGGAATTCCTTTGTCAGAATACAGTCCTTACAGTTAAGCACAAGAACCAAGGCAAGGAACAGCCTAGACCAAGCCAGATTACAGTACCCACCGGCAAACATGTGGGACAGAAATGAGGGTGGGCCAGCCTGTGCCAGTTCATAACATCCACTGACAGATCTGAGAACCAACCAAGACAGGGTGCAGGAGGGGAAAAGCAGGCCACAACATCAGTCGGTTCACATTAGGGCCAGGGCTAGGGGCAGGCTGGACCGAGCCAGTCTGCAGCACTCACTGGTGGAGGCTGAGGTGAGTTGAGCCATGCCAGTCTGGGGGAGGTGGGTTCCGGGTCCATGAGCCCTGGAGGCAGGGGTCCAGTGGTGTGCAGATCACCTGGCCTGGGTCCTTGGACCCACCTGTGTGGTGGGTGCTGGGTCTGTGAGTGCTGGGGAGGGGATTCTGTCAGGACTCATGTCGCCTGGCCCAGGTCCTTGGCTTGTCTGTGCCGAGGGAGCAGGGTCCATAAGCTCTGCGGGCAGGGAGACCAATGAGGCATGGGTTTCCTGACCCGGGTACTTTGGTCCATCTGAGAGAACTGGTCCTCCTCACTGGAAAAGACGGAGTAGTGGACAGCTGGCCCAGACCATTAAACCTTATGCCAGAGGAAGGAGGGCAGAAGAAATTGAACAACTACTGCAGCCATCAGGGTGAATGAAAACTGTAAATTCAACTGTGCCAGCCAAGAGGCATTGAAACAGTTCCTTCATCCTTGGATCAGTGAGATCGACAACATTGCACAACTATCATAACCACCTGGGCAGAGCCCTCAGAGTGTGTGTGACATCATAGCCTTTCCCTATGCTTGAGTACTGGGGTGTTTGGGAGGCTGGGGGTGGCTTCTCCCCTTATCTCCACCCTTCCCCCAGGTACAGGAAGAAGAAACGGGAAATGTGGAAACAATGATCACACCCACTTTTCCCTAACCCTTGGTCCTTCCCACCCTGATCAACAATGTTATCACCTAAAATAAATAAACAAAATAAAAAACAAAAAGAACAAAAGGGGTATTTAAAAATAACCATTTAGCTTTAATCTGTTTATTTAAATAATCATCAGAATTATTTTTTTTAACCAACACTTTTATGGCTTTAAGTTTCCTAAATTTGTACCTGCTCCACAAGTCTGTGAAGGTGCTGCTGAAGTGCCAATCATGTGAGCACAAGATGGAATGACATCTTCAGGTAAGCTGTGACTTCTCAGATGAGGTAGTATGTTCAGATTAAAAGATACTATTCTATAAACTGTTTTTCACTTACCAATTAAGGAAAGCCTATTAGAATGACTTAATTGTCTCACTTATATGCTCAGCTACATGTACACAGCTCCAAGCTTTTCCGGGTTATGAAATCCTTCCAGATGACTTTCCACATGCTTTAAGCCCAAAATGCTACAAAAGAGGCATCTTTTACTAAAAGATTGTAAATAAAACATTAAAGTTTCTGCTAAAATATTTTAAATGATTTTCTCTGTTTATGATGAAAATAAAAGCAAACATTCCTAATTTGCAGCAAATTAACCCTTTTAAAGTATTAATGCATAATATTGTGAAGAGAAATATGTTTACCATGTACTAATACTTATAAATATATATTTTATTAGATATACTCTATGCATAATTCACATTTTACATGAATTTCTAAGCAATTAGTGAAGGAAACAAAGATCTTGCTTTGTGGCTGAAACATTATTTTAAGCATATCTTGATTTTAGCATACTATAGTCCTTCTCTTTTTTCTCCTTGATTACTGTTTTCTTTTATGTGATAAAATACACAAACTCTTTAATTCTTTTTCCTGCTAATTAAACTTTTCACTTATGAATTGTTAACTAATATTTCTTCTCTTTGGTAAGTAAGCATGCAGTACTCATTCTTAACAAGAGGAGTTTCTAAATTACACTATGCAATACATAGCTGTAGATAGCTATACAGAAAAACTTTGCTTCAGAGGAGCATTTCTTGAGAGTAGATACTAATATCTAATTTCCTGACAAGACGAATAGAATTGGATAAAGATAATCAAATAGTAATACCTTAAGAATCAATACCAAAGTAAAATATGTTCATTACGATTGGAGTCTAATTCCTCACTAGTCTGGGGATGATTTTATTGTCTCTCTTTACTATCTATTCTTTCATAAGACTGTTTATTTGTGTACTTGTGCAATGGAAGAAGCTATGTCAACCTTATTTCTTTACTTTTTTACGAGCTTACATTTACATATGCCTTTTGGGGATCCCCTAATTTTGTGTTGGCTTAGATTTTGATATCACCAACTGTGTTTTCCCTCTTTTATTCCTTAAGCAGGAAAGAATGTGTTACACTCTTCATGGTTGCTCTTTCCTTACAGAATTCCCTGGACTCAACACTGACAGATCTGGAAATTCAAGAGGGAGTCGGCACGCAGGATTAAAGGCAAGAACCTCAATTAGACACTCTCTGATTTCTTCAGATGTTTTTTCTAATCTTTTAATATGGGATTATAGGCAGCTAGAACCTATGTGGCTGCTGTAAAAATAGTGAACACACTTTGTTCTAAATCATAAGCGCTTGGAGTTTTAAAAATGTCTATTTTTCTTAATTTGAATTAATTCTGGTTTAGATGAGGATAATGAACTTTGGTCAGTGCTTTGCGGTTCTGAGTACAAAATAGCTTGATGAGCACTGAGAAGTGCATACACTCTCCTCAGAATCTGCTGGAAAACTCCCTCAGAGACTGATTAGCTCATGCTTGTCACAAATAGGGGAGATAATTATGGGGCTTAACAGTCTATGTGGTGGATCTTTTGAGAGGCAATGGGTAGATCTAAGACTGTCTTTGGATCAACCCTAATTCTTATTATTGCACATACCTTGTGAGGGCTTTTTTTTCAGCACATCCCCTGAGACTAAACATTGTCTCTTTCCCAGAGGATGACATCACATTTCTTTTCCAGAAGATAAAATTGTCCAAATTAGATTATCTTTAATTAGTCTAATCTTATGAGCCATTCCATAAAGTTTATTGTACCCGCGCTGGCACTATGTTACAAGATTCTTATTGAATGAACTAATCTTTTGCCATGGAAATGATGCTTATAAACCACATCGCTGATTCTGTTATTACAATGAAGATTTCCTTCTCTGAAGCTTCAGGTTTCAATCGCTGTTTTATGGTTTTCAGTAACATCAGATGGCTTTGTTTTAATGAGAGTGGCAAATTGTTTCAGATTTCACTTGCTGCTAAATTATTCTAGTGCAAGGTGCCTTCAGAGTGATAAAAGATGTATAACTGAACTTCATGACAATTTTATTTCTTTCAAAAGTTTTTTAAGGGCCCAATGTAATAGCCTAGTAGCTGAATCCTTGCTTAGCTTGTGCCGGGGTCCCATGTGGGTACTGCAATTCCTGCCTGCGCCAATTCCCATCCAACTCCCTGCTTACTGCATGGGACAGCAATAGAGCGCGCCTAAGGCCTTGGGACCCTGCACCCATGTGGGAGACTCAGAGGAGGTTCCTTACTCCTGGCTTTGGATTCATTCCACTCTGGCTGTTGCAGCCACTTGGGGAGTGAACCAGCGGACAGAGGATCTTTTGCTCTGTTTCTCCTTCTCTCTGTAAACCTACCTTTCCAATAAAAATAATTTTTTAAAAAAAGTTATCCAGGACCAGGTTAGTTCCTGTTTTAACAGAAGGATCATCCTGTGTCAAGCAACTCAAGTTTCAGCCTTGTTTGATGAGAGAACAACTTAGAGGCAAATATTCACACACCACATGAAAAGATCAGCCTACATGACAATGAAGGTTACAGAGACAGATAAATTGTCTTGTTTATTGCATTCCTTGTCCTGCCTTGATTGTCACCTGCTGAAAACCACGATTAGATTGTTTCACTTTAGAAGTGCTTGCATTTGGGCACAGGCATTGTAGCTCAGAAGGGAGGCTAGGCTGCTGCTTGGGGGTCCTGCAGCCCATCTTGGAGTACCTGAGATGAAATCCTACCCACTCAGATTAAATTTTCTGTTAATACACCTGGGAGACAGCAGATGATGGCCCAAGTATTTGGGTTCCTGCTGTCCACATGCAAGACCCTGATATTTTGGCCTGGAGTGACCTTGGAAGCATTTGAGAAATGAACTGATGAAAGATCTCATTCTTGCTATGTCTGTCTTTCTCTCTCTCTTTCTCTCCCTCTTTGTTCTTCCACTCAATCCCACACCTTTCATGTGATTAAATATTTTTTTTAAAAAAGAGGTACAAATATTTTACAAAGTCCTGGAATATCTTGAAGGACAATCACTAAATTGCTATGATTGTAAGATGATTCCAACAATACTCTAAACCATATGAAAATAGCCGTGATTTAAATTTTCTACTCACCTGAGACTTCCTGAAATTTTTTATGACAAGCCCTTCATTTCTCTTTAAGAATTTCCATTGGTATGTGACCCCAGTCTGTTTTAGGGAGTTCTGTTTCTGGATGCTTGTCATTAGAAGGCTCTAACAGATTACCTGAAAATCTCTAGACATGGATTCTATAATATAAAATACTACTATTGCCTAATTATTGAGAATTAAAGGAATTATTTCTGCTAAATGGCTCCAACTTCTTAAAGGATGAAGGTGCCTTGTGATAGCAATATGTATTAGCAGATTCAGTTATTTAGAAACAATTTTTAAAGTAATCTACAGGATGGGGAATATCTATCTGCCTATAAATAGAATAGATGACTTTTTTGTATAAACATCTTGAAGATGAAACGATATATTTTTTCCTTTACCTCTAAAGTATGTAAGAGAAGATGATTATTAATGCTCTCAATTAACTAATAATCATTCAAGTTCAGTTACAATGTACTCAGAGAAAAGCAGATGTCATTACATCAGAAGAATATGTCTTGTTTTTTATAGAATGAGAATAAGAAACGCTGTAGACTTGTTTTTCCTTCATAATTTCCCTGGAATGAAAAAAAATGTAAATGGAGAAACTGCTTTTACTTCCTAAAATCGGAGGAAAAATTCAGGTGGTAGTTGTTGGGAATTTGGACGTATTTTTAAAGTCAGTAATCTATCCCATCAGGTAATTTGAAAGCTTAGCAAGATGACATGCTAGATTCCTATTCTGGGCACTAAGAAGTTCTTTTCCCAGTCTGGCTTTTGCTATCTCCTTCTATTTTCTTTCGTATATCTGGATTTGAAAGAAAGAAAGTAGGTACTGATTTTTGTCTGGTTTGGTTTGTGAAACTAGAGAAGACCAGCATTAAGCTTTTTCCACAGGGCTGGCGAGGCTCAGTCAATCAGACTCACTGAGCCGCAGTGCATTGATTTTTGGCTTTGAGCTGCGATGGCGTCTGTTACTGTGTGCCACCCTGGTGGAGCTGACTAAGGCTCCTAATCCGCTTAAGCAGCAGTCAAGAAATTGAGATAAAAGCTGGCAATTCAACGTGTTCAAATAACAGATTTGACAAATTAGGAGGGTTCCACCCTAAATTGAAAAATAAGTTCAATTTTGATAATTATATAGTGCAACACCTAGAAGAGATGAGATCAGGTTATTATCAAGAAGTAATATGAAAAATAAATTACAGTAGGAACAAAATGCCAGTTTAACACAGCAAAAATCATGAGGAATATGAATGTCAAAACAAGATATTATCACTTGCAATTTTGACCCCTTCTATGAAAAAAAATGAAAATAAAAGCAAGGTTTGAAGAAATATGAACTTGGTATAGTATAAATCTTTGACATAACAAGTTCTTTCTATCAATAAATGAAACATAGGAACAAAAACAGTTTTAGGATGCACGAATTAAAATAGTGAAAATATTTATGCTGGATTTGCCTTTCAAATAAACACATCTAAGAAAGTTACTCATTTTTTAGAAGATTCACTGCATTTACTGTTTTATTCAGCCAAAAAACAGTTGTGGTTCTTGTTTGAATAGAAAACAATGCTGGATGTTTAATGAAAATTATGGTCATAGATGTCCTCTAAAATAACGTTTGTATCATCCCACATTTTGTTCTTGAATAACACAGGCCACCATTTATTATAAAGGGACGAGAACTCTGAAAATATTCGTTTTATGTTTATTTAAAATTTAAAGTAAGACAAATATTTAATAATACAAATGCTACTATTTTGTGAGTTTCACAGTTATTTGGTTATACACGAGTACTTTGCAGTTCCCAAAATAAATTGCTTTATTTTTCGCTTCATTTCTATTTTGTTTCTAGCTTTGAAAATCCAACACTCAGAATAATGTCAAGAACATAAGATGCTTGAAGATGGCTTTCTTGTTAAATGAATAATGAGCTAAATCAAGCACTTTAATATAGGTGAATTTGAAGAAGGCAGGTTGAATGAAAAATCTCATAGTTCTCATCTGGCACTGATAATCACATCATTTTCGAGACACAAATGGGACTCAAGATATTAATTTCCACATATTTGGACAGTAAACAACGCCTTAATTATTTGTACGTTAACACATGGCCAAGTCTATCAGTCACTGTTTTGGATGGAGTCACTACTACAAGTGCCTTCTGACCAGTGAGTGAACTGGCTCAACCACATATTTCTGGAGCATTTCATGTCTAGAAAACAGTAAATATTAATTAAATGAGCATGTGTATAAAAAAAGTAGATATTTCTGTGACCAACTGAACACTCCAAAAATTAGTTGTATCCATTACAGAGATAGAGTGATGAACTATAGCTAATTGGTCCAAATCTGCTGCCTAGGTTACAAGGGCAGTTGAGGGCAGTCAATAATTATTCAATTTAATTTCACAAATGTGTATTGAATGTTATTGAGCAGTCCTCATTCTACATAGAATTCTATGGCTGATTCTTTGGGGAGACACAGGGATATAAGTAATATAGAAGTAATAAAATAATTCATTAAAGTAATGAACAACAAAAATTGTTTAAGAATATTTTTTAAAGATTTATTTATTTTATTACAAAGTCAGATATACAGAGAGGAGGAGAGACAGAGAGGAAGATCTTCCGTCTGATGATTCACTCCCGAAGTGAGCAGCAACAGGCCGGGGCGCGCCAATCCGAAGGCGGGAACCTGGAACCTCTTCCGGGTCTCCCACGTGGGTGCAGGGTCCCAATGCATTGGGCCGTCCTCGACTGCTTTCCCAGGCCACAAGCAGGGAGCTGGATGGGAAGTGGAGCTGCCGGGATTAGAACCGGCGCCCATATGGGATCCTGGGGCATTCAAGGCAAGGACTTTAGCCACTTGGCCACGCCACCGGGCCCAGAGATGCAATTTTTTAAACCTGTACTTTTAACTAAGCCACAGGGTGTAATATAAATGAGAAGGTGCTTAGTATGCATTTACCTATTTGTATGGCTTTTAGATACAAAACTAGTCATTTGCATACTAAATTAATACTACTATTGCCAGAAAATCAACTTTAAAATGAAGACACTGTAAGAAGGAGTGACACAGGAAAATTCCAAAACTTGGAGATCTCCTTTATTTTATCAGAACCAAATATAAACTCTGCAGTTTCGGTATTTGGAGAACAGCAAAGAATAAAAGCACACTATTTAGAGAAGAATAAACTTAACGAATAATCCAAGGGTTGGCGTTGAGGAGCTTGTTTAATTTTTAGATGTTAATGCAAGATGATAAGAAAGAATAAATCTCATCATTAAGAGCATAAAGCCCTCACAGCTTAGTTTCTAACTTTCCCAGATATGAAATATTTCTGGCCGGTGTCATTGAGAGGCTATTACAATTGAAAGCGGGATTTAATAAAAATCAGATGCCTACTATTTAATAAAGTAACCTAGTTTAAATAGCTATCATCTTTTGTGCTGTAGAGGAAGAAGGCAACTTAAATCCCGAATTATACATGCTTTTTGTCTACGACAACCTAAAATAGAAAAAAGAAATTTGCTGAATTTGATATTGTCACTCTCTTTTGAAGGTAATTCCAGTAAATAATCATCAAATATTCCCAAAGGAGACTTCCAGACAAAAGACACCAGTATGCTGATCAGATCAATGCAAGTAAAAATGGTACACCAGATTATACCTTTTTCAATATATATAATAAATATGTATTTACATAATTTATTGGGATGAAATAATTTGAGTATAATGACATTTTATCAATATAGCTCACTATTTGGCATCCATAAACAAAACTGCCTTTATCAAATACCATGTTGACTGAGTTACAAAATCTGTGTTACAAAGTCTGTTTATAGAACACTTAACTTATGCCATCATTGTTATCCTCAAGCAAAAATCATGCAGAATTGATATCATCTTTGATATTTTACAAGAGTATTATAGTAGAATCAAGGGTTAAACGTTGATCCTTCTGACACCAACATGCACAATTTAATTTCAAAGGGGATATGTGAACATTGTGTCCCCGAGACCTGTGGTTACTAAGGAGAGTGGGATACCCCTCTTTTTTTAAGTCACAGCACTTGAGAGCTGTGTGACAAAAGTTGGGTAGTCCAGCTATGCAATTTCCATGTACCCTACTGGTACTTTTCTGCTATGTGCCAGGTGATGTTAATGACACTGAAGATGCAGAAGTGCATGCAACATCCAAAATCTTGGCTTCCATGGAACTTAATTTCCAATGGAAAAAAACAATAAACAAAGTAAATAAGTATATGTGTACTATTTCCCATGGGGGGGGGGGAATGAAACAGATAAGGTCATTGATTTGGGAATTTTCATTAGGATAGTGGCTAGGGAAGATGGCTTTTATATTAAATCTAAATTGCAAGAGCAACTTCTGAGGCTAGCTGGTTGAAGAGCACTAAAAGAAGCGAGGAAAATAAATACACAGTCTCCAAAGCAGGAATAAAGCCTACACTTAGCATGCTAGGCCCCAACATGAGATGCTGCAGGCAATACTGGAGACTAAGTTATATCCCTTACTACAGCACCTTTTTGTTTGTTTTGGCTTCCAGAAAAGAAAAAACACAAGTTTTTTTTTAAATAACATAAAAATCCCACCACATAATTTATTTGAGGGTGAATTTCTGGGAGATTCAAGACAGTTGATGACAGTATGAGGAGGGTTGTGGAAGGAAGGCAGATTGGAAGTTCACAGATGGCCTGAAGACAGAAGCGGGATCAATGTGGACAGACAGAAGGCACAGAAGCCGCTGGAATTACCGTCCACAACCCGAGAAATCCAAAGCAAGGGCCAGCAAGAACTTGCTGCAGCTTTGGGAATCAGCTCAGTCCATGGACTGCGTGACTTGTACACCAAGTGTCTGGATGGAGAGATGGACTGGCAAGGTGCCTGACGGTGAGGATGAGTATGTAAGTGGGGTTGAGTGTACACTCTGCTTCTCATGACCATCCTAGTGGAGTCTCGGTCAGAGATCGGAGGAGACGTTATGGGGGCAATGGAGGATGGCAGTTTGGGTTTCCGCCAGGTGGATTGGTACCCCAGTCCTCGACCACTCAAAGAGTGAGGGTATGGTCATATGCCACAGACACGCAACGCCAACTTCAGCACCTGCAAGTAGAGGTGAAAACGGAGTGAAGTTTTACACACTCCCAGCACAGCTAAGGCACAATCAGTCTGGCAGGCAACAGACAGAAGCCATTAAGGGTGAGCTGTCTTAGGGAAGCGAGTGTCAGGCTGGATGCCCACCATCTCAATTGGTCCACAACCCAGGCTCCTTGCAGGACCACCCATGCAAACAGATTCCAAGACCACAGCTGCAAGAGGACAGGTGAGGTGAGCGGGGTGGACATCTGGAACTGAATGATGCCCAAGATTCAACCAAGGTGCAGGAGTGACCACTATTGCAGTATGAACAAATAGCTGGACACCAGAACTGCATTTCACTGACCAAAGTACCTGAGAGATAGCGTGAGGGTGGAAAGGACCATAAGACCTGCCCATTCTTGTTTCACAATGAGCAGCCTGGATGCAGAGATCAGGAACCAATGTGGGAGGGAGGGGGCATAACTGGACACCAGGTTCAAACTCCACTGATCCCAGGACTAAGATACTTCTGACAGCATACATGGCAGCAGCAAAAAAAAAAAAAAAAAAAAAAAAAAAAAACTTAATTAATTAAAATTTAATATAAAAAAGAAATATGTCAGTGTTGAATAGGCTAATCTTGGAACATCATACAACTCCTTATAAAGGAATAGATATATTCAAAGGCACAGCTGTATGGCTCAAAGATAAAACCTGTTGGAGCTGAAGACTTGCCAAGCTGATTCAGAATGACCAAAGGCAGAAAGAAGCAACCACACATCCTGTATAAAAGGGACCTCAACTTAGCCATCACAGAACATGATTCAACCTCAATCCTGGAAATGGAGGAACAGGAGGTTGAGGAATTACTGAGAAAAAACTTAGAAAAATAACAATAAACTGTACAAAAGCAGTAAAAAGCAGACACAAGAATTTAAGGAATACTTAACAGAGGAGATAGAAACTTTTTTATTTTTTAATTTTTATTAGAAATTGAAACTTAGTTATACAGAGAGGCAGAGAGACAGAGAGGAAGATCATCCATCCAATGATTCACTCTCCAAGTGGCTGCAATGGCAGGTGCTGCGCTGATCCGGAAGACAGGAGCCAGGAGCCTCCTCCAGGTCTTCCAGGTGGGTGCAGAGTCCCAAGGCTTTGGGCCATCCTAGACTGTTTTCCCAGGCCACAGGCAGGAAGCCAGATAGGAAACAGGGCCACCACTATTAGAACTGGTGCCCATATGGGATCCTGGCATGTGTGAGGCAAGGTCTTTAGCCACTAGGCCACTGCACCAGGCCCAAGAGAGAAATTTTTAAAAAATAAAATTAAAATATTAGAAATGCAGAATTCATTAGCACAAATTAAAAACACAATAGAATGAATAAAGCAGAAGAAAGAATCTCAGAACTAGAAGCCAATTAATACGAAAATTCCCAGAGTATCAAAAATCTTGAAAAGGAATTGAGTAAAGTTAACAAAGTCACCAAAGAACTAAATGACATCACTCAATGACCAAACAGGTCATAGGAGTCCTTGAAGGTGTGGAAAGAGAAGTGGGGGTTAAAGCAGAATTCAATAAAATAATAAATGAAAACCTCCCTAACATAGAAAAAGAAAGGGAGATTTGAATACAAGAAGTACAGAGAACACCAAATCGGCAACCAAAAGCAATCCTCACCACAGACATCACAATCAAGCCCTCCTCAAACAAAAAGAAAAGATAGAGGCACAGGCAAGAAACACATGGTAACATATAGAGGCATGCCAATCAGACTCGCAGCTGACCTCTAAGAAACCCTACAAAAAGGTATTCTGGAATGGGGACAGCAGGCTGGGCTGGACATGGCTGCAGTCTCCCTTGGCATGGATGTATAGTGGGGTCTGGAGAGCACCAAACTGGGCTAACCCCAGCACCCACTGGTACTAGTGAGAGCCAGGGTGGGTGTAGAACAGACTGGGCTAGGTCTCAGCTGCTGCTGGAACATGTGAGAGCTGTGTCTGGGTGTGGACCAGGTGTTGCTGGGCTGTAACACAAAGTAAGATCTGGAATGCGTGTGGGCTGGTTGGGCAAGGACAGCGAACCTGCCAGGACAAAAGATGGACTAAGAGACCATTTAAACCTGGGCCAAAAGACCATAGGTGATCTGCCACTGGGAGAACTGATGCAGTCCCTGCAAGTGAATGCAAGAACCAAGGCAAGGAGCAACCTGCAATGTATAGGTCAGTGTTTAGGACCCAATATATTTGAGCCCAGGTTTCCTTCTGACTCTAGTATTGTCCTAGAGGTTTTTTTTTTTTAAGATAGTTAATTTCCTTTTATTACTGTGGGAAAATATAATTTAAAATACACCTTAAAAACTAACGTTTCCCTAATATAGTTCACAATTATGTTTGAATTTCTGTAAATTTTCTTTGTTGTGGCCAATCAGAGGAGTTAGAGATTGGCCACAACAAAGAAAATTTACAGAAATTCAAACATAATTGTGAACTATACAACAAAGAAAATTTACAGAAATTCAAACATAATTGTGAACTATACAACAAAGAAAATTTACAGAAATTCAAACATAATTGTGAACTATATTAGGAAAACGTTAGCTTTCAAGGTGTATTTTAAATCAAATCAGTAAGTAGGGAGTTATTTAAAAATCACACATATCTTGAAACTTCAGTGAAACAGAGTGATAAGTATCAAAATAAATGTAGAATTACATCAAATTTCCTATTTCCTCAGAAAACACACAGGGTACAAAAGCGGCAATCAGATTGGGACTGAACCGACTGCCTCCTTCTTTGTGCATCTTCATTCGATAGTGAAGTGGTAAGAGACCATAAAGTCATTAACACTGAATTGGACCAGAGATGACAAAATAATTCAAGATGCCACATTTCACACCCTCCCAGGGCCTTCAGAGGAGTGGGGAGAATGAGCAAACAAAAACAAACAAATATTTCTTCCCAAGACCTTGTGTGAGCATGTATGTATATGAATGCGTGTGTGACTGATGACTCCCAGCAAGGAGGCCCCAAGCTTGTGCACGCAGTGGTGGAAAACCAAGCTCATATTTTCAAAACAAAGACACACTGGGCGGCAGCAGGAGGCCTGACAGAGAAGCAGCATCGCTTTGGAAACTGGAAGCACGTGTGCTCCGGTTCCCCTCTGCAAAGGGATGGTTCTGGCAAGCAATGACGAGCACAACATAAACCTTTGTGAAAGTCACATAACTGACAGATGAGTGCCTCTTCACCTCGGTATATGAGCATCAGCAAGGAAAGAAAGCATAAAACCAAAGAAAGGAATCCCCAGAATATTCTAGGTCCTGTAGCCCAGAGGTGTTTCACTTTCCACTGTTTTCCATTATGAAAAGAGAAGAATTATGTAATTACTTGCTCTTATTGAACATAGGAAATCACCATTAGCTTTATGCTCAGCAAGAAAGGCAACCAAGGCTATTTTTAAACTATGTCTTTTTTTTTTTTTTTTTTGGTCCCGGAATGGGAAAGATAAAGAAAAACTTAAAGCAATGATCTAACCAAAAACCTCTGAAGTTTATAGATCAGGAGCTTTGCAACAAGAAAGTTAAGGGATTTATTTATTTATTTGTTTATTTATTTTACATTATGAGACTCTTCGGGTGCAGACCCAGGACTAGAGTGAACCATTTCTCCAGCTCCTTACCTTTAGGTTAAGGCCCTATTTTCTATGCCATCTTATTAACACATCTTGCCATATACACGCTTCATTGACATTCAAAGCTGCTTACTGTCACCAATATGAGATCCTGTGCTGGTAGATAGATTAGTTAGAAATCCTGATGCTGCTTCTTATAGGTGCTAACAAGCTAAGCCACTTAGTGTATTAGTGTATAACAATTAAGAAACCAAAGGATCTTGTCCTGATCATCCTGAGGACAGTGGGTTTGCCTGCAGCCTACTGTTCACAAGTGATGAAAAGAAACTTACAGTTGACCTGGGCAAAAGGTAGACAGAGAAGTTTCAGGGCTGTGGGTACAGATTTTAGATTGATTGTTCAATCAGAAACTTGGTTCCGTGATTGTCGCCACAAAGGTATATAAAATATTCATTCCATGTTATGTTCTTTCTTAAAGTTACAATAAAAGGGGTCTGTTACAAGGCTCAGCGCCCACAGGTAACAACAGCTGCGAAAGAAGCCGGACTCTGTTTAAAAATGAAGCAGAAACTCATGGCAGGCATTGCAGGTTTGCATATGAAATCAGAGCAACACTATAAGGAAATATGTAGCCCACGGTTATGAGACATCAGTGATTCATTTATCAAGGAAAAGAGAGAGAAAAAAAGAAATATCTCATTGGGTATTATTGGTCTCAAATTTTGCCTTAGATTTATGACTTTATTTTAGTAAAGAGGGTAATAACAGTGTCACTTATGATGCTATATTTTATATGTGTAAGCATGCCTATAGTTAATAGAATTCATCAGGCCATAGGTTTGGTCACTATTTAAAACATGGGTCAGGGGGCATTAATTCTATTCAAAGTGTCCATCTGTTGCTGCCCAACTTGCACTGAGGTTGCATAGCAACCCATAGTATTGCACGGATAGGGCTGGCCTCCCTCTGTTGCTTTTGTTTGCCCTCTGAGAGAGTTGCCCTTGATGGAGAAACAGTAGGTGTTCTTTTATTTATATATTTATTTATTTTTTTGGCTGGAGCTTGGCCTGGTGAGTGGGGGCTCATTATAGCCTGCTGAGCGAGATAGCATTGTGAGGCAATATCTGACATATGAATGTAATTTATCTTCCTGGCATGGTTCTTAGTCCCAAACTGATTCCCAAATTCCTAGGACTATGGAAGTATAGCAATTAAAAAAGAAAATACCAGGACCTTTACCTTTATGCCTAGGAAAAATGCACACAAGAAGCAGCCAGGGAGAAGGAACTGGAAATTGGCATCATTGTGGTCCTTCGCCAAAGTTACAGCATTCCATTTCAGTGGATATCTGAACATCTTGCTACCTTGACATACTATGAAATCTGTGAAATTAAAAATGTCTTGGGAATTCAAATGTTCTTAAAGACTTCTTTGCAACACTTGTAAGTATTTACATGCTCTTGGCACTGGCTACAATTCTCAAGTATTCAATAATACTTGCGATACTTTTAAGCATCTATAGTGCCACATAAAATAGGCATTTGTCTGGATTACATTGTTTCCAGGGTCAGTAACAATGATTTGGGGCTGGATACAACAGATCCTGTCTGCTTCCTGGGCCTAATGAACATGACTAGGAACCACTGATAAATAAGATTCCTATCAGATCATTGTCAAGGTACTCTCGATGCAACCATGTATTTCAATACGAATTCTGGGTTTTAAACTTTTACTATGCCACTAATGCTAGGACCAATGTTTGGAAGATTTGTGAATTCCAGTATTTATCTTTCTTAGTAGCCTGTGACATTGATGTTATGAGGTAAAAATCATAGTCATGCTCACCTTAAGATTTAGCTACCCAAGTTTTCTACCTAGGCATTTATTAGGGAGTTTATTTATTTTCTAATACATTTACTTATCCACAGGAAATATTTTTGTTTCATTAATTACTAAGAACAGGTGAATCATTCAACAGGATCCTGGGCTGTTTTACGTAGTAACATGCATAAGACCCAAGCAAACGCACAGGTCAATGTTATTTAGGCTACAGAGGATAAAACAATGGCACAGGAATACAGAGTTACACAACCTGACTAATGAATATTACATATGTACATATGTAATACATATGTAATATGTTTCCCCTTTTCTCTTGCTGCCTTTAATGTTATTTATCTATTTATTTATCACTACTTCTAAGCAATTTGATGTAATGTGCCTTCTGTGATATTTGTTTCCTGATTGGTGTTGGTGGAGCTTGTAACTCTGAATTTGTAATTTCTATCAAACTCAGGTAAAAATACAATGAATCTCCTCTAAAGATTTTCGGATCTCTCTTTCTCCCTCTCTCTCTCTCTCTCTCTCTCTCTCTTTCTCTCTCTCTCACACACACACACACACACACACACTGCTCTTCCCTGTAAATTATAGCTTCTTCAACTCCCTGAAACATTCACTTATCTCTTCTTCTAAGACTACTAAACTACTTGCTGTCTCATGAAGGTATCTTTAGGTAGTAAGCTGGGCAATCATTCTCCTCACCTACATAATATGTCCAGACAAGAACCAAGAAACAGGTTTAGAAAAAATACATGGAGAATTTTTAGGTTTGTAGAATCAATAAGAATGAATTTATTTGACATAGGCTTGCTTCTGTAACTCAAGACTCAGTAGTCTAGCCTATTTATATTACTCTATTAAAATTATTCTTTGAGATTTGGACATAATCATGGCTTACTGTAAATTAAGCAAAGATAAAGGGATAGAAAACCTAAGGTTCAAAGAGTTCGAAGTTTTCATGGTTATTGACCACTTAAGAACTGAAAATACAGCACCTGCTGAGTTCCCTGGGCACCATCTTCACTGTGGTTATAAGAATTGTCCTGGTGAGAGTGGTTAGTTACCAACTTCTTGAGAATCATGGAGATTGTTGTTCTCTTAGCCTTAGGTTAATTGCGAGAGCGCAGATCAATATGGTGGATATAATGGGATTCTGAGGTTGCACAAGCCTTTGCATAGCATACTGCAGAGAAAAGGGTGAACAGGAGAACATCAACATAGCCCATCTTCATGATCACCTTACGAGGTATTCCTAGCTACAGGACAAATTCACAGGCTCACAGACAAGGATCTCAGTTAAGAAAATTGCCAGAAAATCACATGGTTGGTTGCTTGGATTCAGGGAACAAACTCGTATCATATACCTTATACCCTCCAGGGCACAGGCTGTGGCGATGTGGCACAATGTTAAGAAAGAGATCACTTCCAAAATTCACAAATTCCCAAGAACAGAAGCTCCTGCATATAACCACGTTTGGAACCCCCAAACGATCAACTCCTTTCGTTTGACAAATAGGATTATAGTCTCGGAGATTAAACTAGAGCTAACAGAGACATGGTGAGACTAACACCCTATTCCACAAGAATCTGTGAAATTCTGCGGGCGCAAAGTGCCATCACACACTGCCTCTTTTTCCTGACCACCAAGTTATCCCTTTCTGGTGCTGGGACCTACATACATCAGTCCTCCAGGCTAGTTTGCCTGACTTCAGCCTTGTCTGCTTTGTGTGAACAGGAAATGTGAATAATCCTGAGACTCAGTTCTGTCACATGCCTGGCCTGATCTTAGCACCAATGCTACTTTAGTGACTCTCGACTCTCACACAAAGACTGGGGGACCTGCATGCCCTGTGAGATTGGATGCTCTGGCATGTAACATGGTTTAGAAACACTCCCAGGGCACTGGCATTGTAGTGTAGTAGATTAAGCCACTGTCTCTGCCTCTGACATTCCAGATAGGTACTGGTTCATGTCCGCTTCACATTCAGGTCCCTGTTAAGGGTCTGAGAAGGGAGCAGAAGATGGCCCTAACACCCATGTGGGAACTGGATGAAACTCGTGACTTCTGGCTTTGGCTAGGTGAATTGTGGTCATGGGGTGCCGGGTGGGAGAACAAACCAGCAGATGTAAAGTCTCTTTTCTCTAAAACTCTTTTAAATAAATAAATCTAGTAGGCAGAAAAGAAAGGAGCAGAAGGCAAAGTAAAGCAAAGCAAAGGTCAGCCTTGCTTCCACCCTGTGTGTTTTCCCTTTGCCCTCATGCCTGCTATCCTGTGACAGCATTTTCTAGTTACTGAGTATCACGTAAAACTTAAATTGATTTCTACTTATTGGGAGAAGCAGATGAGACTTCTCAGGTTCATGGCTGAACCTTTTGTTCCATCAGTGACTACCTTCCAGTCACTACTTTGAATACTCCTTGCCTTAGAGTTTACCCTCTAAGAGCCTCAAAATACTTTTGCTCCCCTACATAAACATGTTTCATACCTGCAGACTTTGCTATGCTCTTTACTTTGTCAAAAAATGCCACATTTCTTTCCCATTTAATTATCTGCTAGTGAATAACTCAGGGGTCATTGACATCAGAGTTCCTTCCCCACTTGGGGTAAGTGGCTTCAAGGGAAAGTGTGCTATCATGTAGTTAGAGAAGACTAAGCATGTTCTGGACCACTGATACACCAAGAGGTTCATCAGTTTAACGGGACCCTGAGTCTCTTGAACATTGGTCTTACACGTTGTGATATACATGTGTCATCATAGGGCCCATGGGATAGAGATACTACACAGAACAGTAAATATAAATGATATTATGAAGTTGTTTGTGCGATATCTACAAAATGAAATTTAGACTGTTCAGTGACATGAGAAACTCAGATTATTCCCCAGTTTGGGCTAAGAAGATGAAGAATTCTAGTACTAGAGAAAAGATAAAATTCAAAAAATATGTATTTTACTTGGGAATGAAGGAAGGGGAGACTTAGAAGGCAAGAATTTTTACAAACCATATAGGTGTTGCTAACATAGCTCAAGATATTAACATTTGTCTCAAGGAGTCATTGCATTTAGAGCAAACTTCACCTTGTACCTGGGGTGAAATAAAAAGATCCATCCTTTATTTTAGACGTTTTTCATTGCTGCATATTGCCTGCATAATGTGTGAGAGGAATCCCACAGGATCTTTGCTGTTCAGAGAACTTACAGTCTCATATGAGATATAGATCAACTCCATTCATAATGGTTGGATGGTGTAAGTGCTGTGAGGGAGGCGTGCCCAGGGTGCTGTGGCAAAACTAGGAGTAGGGCCTGGTGCAGGAAACCAGGCAAGAGATGGAGAAGCCCCACTGTGTGTTGCTAAGAAGCAGGAGGAGGGAAGCAATATGCTGATAAAGACCATACCAAGTAGGCTCAATATCAAATAATGTTATTACTCAGTCGTTTGTGTGATTCCGTGTCTTCTGCTTCAAAGAACTGCCAGATTTTGCATAAAAATGGATCCAGGTAAGACAAGTTTCTGTTGCCTTCCTCTCAGGTAGCATTTGCTTTCTTTCCAGGCCTGTTTTTTTTTTTTTTTTTTTTTTTTTTTTTTTTTTTTTTTTTTGCTAGCTCAGTAGAACTTCAGGGTTAATGGAGTTGTTTCTGTACATTGTTTTCTATCTACTTGATCTATTCTTTCCAGCATTTTAAATACAGTTTTTTTTCCAGGTCTGGGATTTAAAGGTGGTATCCTTTCTAGAAATTTTTATAAGTAAACCGACCTTTATTTCCATACTCAGCACTTGAGATTCTGAAATTGCTTGCTTTTAAGCCCCAAACACTCCTTCAAAAAACATCTTCCTCCTCCTCTCCTGCTAATTTTGTTTGTTTAGAATACAACCTATGGATTCTGCTGTCCTACCTGCTATTCAGGGGAGAGATCTCCATGCACCTGGAGTACTGCCTGTTTCCATCCTTTTGCCCCCAGGAGTGAGCACACAGTTATTAAGACTTTAGACCACTTTGAAAATTGTTTGATATTGAATGAGGTTGTTTACTCCCCAGTTCTGGAGATTCACAAATCTGAAACTGAATAGTTCCTATAGTCGGAGAACTGTATGTGGTTACACTCTGAGCTCAGAGTACATTTGGGTAGAAGGAATTTCTGTCAACCTATGCTGGTAGCAATAAGCATGTGTGTTCTGAAGATAGACGAGCAAATTTGCCTGCTTGCTTCCTGCTGAACATAGAGCCTCTTGTCCGAGGTTGTCTTCCAGCAAACAAAGAAACCACTTGGCCACATATAGTTCACGTTTTATTTATTTAGTTCCCCCCTGTAGTGTTTGCAAACCAAGCTGCCCTACAAGAAGGAATCATGTCTTCTGATTAGCAAGGCCAGACTGTTGCTTGGGAAATTTCCTTGTGACCCCTGCAACAGATTAATTGTCTGCCATGAAGAAGTCTCTTAACCTTGTGGTATTTCCCTTTATACTCTCCAAATGGAGCATAATTATGCTGGAAAAGAAAAATGTCTTGATACCCACAAATAAGAAACATTCTTTCAATGTCTTTGTACATATGGCTTCCTGTTACAACAGTGAAGTTTTGTCCAATTTAAAATAATTCACGGGAATTTAAAAACACTGCCCATGGATAACTATAAAACCTTTTTAGGTTGTCACGATTCTATCAAAATATTCTCTTTCATCTGAGAAACTTATAACAGAAAGTATAATAATTAAAGTAATTAAAAATATAATTTTTACCCATGGCAGGAGATGGATAACATACATGTGAAACCCATAGTAATAATTCATATAAGAAAATACAAATAATGGATAAAGCCTTACAATGGCAGTATTTAAAATCTGATCCAGGAATACACCTCATGTAAGACAAGAATGAGTAATAAAAGCCAAAGGGAAAAAAATAAAGGAAAGGAGCCAATCTATGGGTATAGTATTTAAAAATGCTGGTTACAATACCTTCAGAGAAAAGGCAGCCATTTAGAACTATATGGTTTATAAATGAAAGCTCATGCTATATGATTTTTTTTTTAATGGAAAAGGTAAATTTAGACAAGGCTCTTCTCTCTATTGGTTCACTCCCTAAGTGGCCTTAGCAGCTACAGGTGAGCTGATTCGAGCCCAGGAGCCAGTGGCCTCTTGTGGATCTCCCAAGCAGGTGCAGGGTCCCAAGGACTTTGGCCATCTGCTGTGTTCTTGGGCCATCCTCTGCTGCCTTCTGAAGTCACAAGCAGGGAACTAGATGAGAAATAGAGCCAATATGGGATGTCAGTGCTTGCAAGTGGAGGATTAGCCTATTGAGGAACAGCACCAGTCCCACTATTTAACTTTTACAATAGAAGGCATTAGGCAGAGGTACCATTTTTGAAAGCTAAGAACTCTTACTGAATAAACATAAATTGATAAAAATGATCCATGTAATTATTTTAGCACAAAAGAATTATTAAAATAACGAAATAGGGGCTGGTTGTGGCATAGTGCATGAAGCTTCCACCTTTAGCATTGGCATCCCTTATTGGCACCAGTTCAAGACTCAGCTGCTCTACTTCCTATCCAACTCCGTGCCAATGCGCTGGGAAAGCAGAAGAGGAAGACCAAAGTGCTCATGCCCCTACACTTAATTTGGAAACCTCCTGTAAGAAACTCTTGGATTTGGCTTCAGACCAGGCCAGCGTTGGCCACCGTGGCCATTCAGGAAATAACCTAGAGAATGAAAGATATATTTCTCTCTCCCTGCTTTTCTCTCTCTCTCTAATCCTGGTTTTAAGATAAATAACTTTATTTAAAAACAACAAAATATAAATGAAAGACACATACTTTTTCATCTACTTATATAAGGTATGTATGGTAGCCAAATGCATAGGGACAGAAAGTAGAATGTTTGCCAGAGAACAGAGACTGGGGGGATGGGATGTATCATTTAGTGAGTATGATGTTTTAGTTTTGCAACATGAAAAGAGTTCTGAAAATTGATGGATGATAGTGATAAATCTACACGTTCATGAAAGTACTTAATATCACAGACTTGCATACTTAAAAATGACTTCTATGGTACATTTATATTATATGCATTCTAGAGCCCGGATTGAGTTCCCAGCTCCTGACTTCATCCTGGCTCCAGTTCCAGCAGTAGCAGGCATCTGAGTGGTGAACCAGCAGAAAGGAGATCTCATTCCCCATGTCTGTCCTCTATATTAGATCTCAAATTAAAAGGAAAATAAAAATGAAACAAGGTAGAATCCAGGTGGACTCAGGAAGTGGCGTTTATAATCTTACCAGGTTTTCCACACTCCATCAACTTCCTTTAGTCCCCAGCTTGAAATAGTGCCATCACCGTGGATGGTCAAGGGCTGTAGTGAATGCAAAAAGCCAGCATAGACAGCACAAATCCCCATGTTCTTGCAGGCTTGTCTGTTATTTCTGCCCTTGGGAGATGCAGAGGAGCTTCCTGGATAACTTAGGTCTGAGGCTGAAAGATTAAAACCTGAGTGATCATGGGTGCTTCCTTGGAGTATTTTGGGAACAGCCTGCCTCCTTGCTCTCGTACTCAGTTTGGAGAGGGGAAGTTCCATAGGACAATGACAGCTTCCCGCTATCATGATGGCTGTCTCTTGGAAATTCCAGTGAACAAATATGAGCCAAACTAAGCTGACAAAAACATAATTCTGCATTGCAGGAAAAGCTGTGAGAACAAATAGCACCCATGCCCAATCAATGGAGTACTTTGACCAAAATATAACAATTTGAGTAAAGAGTCAATAAGGATATTTGAGTGTTCAAATATAACACATGGGAGATTCTATGGCGGTAGAAAATTTAACACATGAATAGAAGAAAATACATAGGAGTATCCTGGCAGATTAACAGCAGCAATGATTTTCAGAGAGAAAAAACATAAAGAAATTAAAATGGGAGAGGTTAAGGAGAACCAAAGTGTAGTCCCACAAAGAAATCAAATTATTCAAAAAGAGGAGGAGAAATGAAATAAATGATACAAAAATAGTCTATTAGTTGAAAAGGGGCTCTGCTAATCACAGAGCATACTAAGAAAATAGGTGTTTGAACAGTAGAAAACTTAGACAATCTTTCTAAACTCTATGGACAAACAGATAATCTTAAACTTTCAGGCATAACAAGTTGCTCAAAATGGAGAAGCTGATAGGCCTCATATTTCTTCAGCAACACCTGAAGGTGGAAGATAGTGCAATAACACCTGTAGACTCAAAGGAAAATCCCTGCAGGCGTTAGACCTCAGGAATCAATGTACACTGCACATAGGTGCTGAATTGTTGTGCAGGTACTACATGTTAATTAAATGTTCTTAATCCAGTTTAATGAAATAAGTGTGACATTGATATAAATAGACAAGCATTTGTAGAAGAATTGAATGTCACAACTCATTCTATGTACATCAAAATTAAACACATGACAAGCTTAAGAGTGGAATTTATTGAGAAAATATGATGATGAAATCATTTGCCTGATTTGAAAGAATATAAACTTGGACTATTAACCTATATTCAACACTGAATTCCATATGAATGAAAGAATACCTTTTTAAAAAAAACTCTGAGTGAAACATCTGGAATTTAAAGGGAAAGTAAAATAGAAACATTATATGAAAATTTACGGTTTGTATTTCAAGGATTATTTAAAAAATCACTAAACATGAGAGTGTTCCGTTAATTATTTGTAAGGATTTTTGGAATTATTCATTTATTTCTTCTTATTGGAAAAGCAGAAGGAGAAACAGAGAGAAAGATCTTCTTTCTGCTAATTTACTCCCTAAGTGGCCCTAATGGCCAGAGCTGAGCTGATCTGAAGCCAGGAGTCAGGAGCTTCTCCTGGGTTTCCCACACAGGTTCCAGGTCTCAACCATTTGGGCTGTCCTCCATTGCTTTCCCAGGCCACAAGCAGGGAGCCGGATGCACACTAGAACAGCCAGAACATGAGCTGGCACTCATATGGGATGCCGGCATATACAAGGTGAGCACTTAGTAGGCTATCACACCGGGCCCTCTAAGGACTTTTTTACTAGTCGTAAAAGTCAATAAGAGAAGGATTTAAGAAACCCATCAGGAAAATGAGTTTATAATCACAAGTTTTTTATAGAAAACTGAAGAAATTTTTACACCTGTCATTGGAAGATATGAAGCTCAGTGTTTACACAATGATGTTTAGGATTCCAAGTGTGATTTTTGGTATTATTTAAAGTAACTGGGTTAAACTGAATTAAATTAAATCAATTTTAATTAAGTAAATACAAGTTCTTACTCTTTCTGTCTCAGACGCTTTGTTACCAAGGTATGAAAATATTTCAAGAAAGTTTTGGTTAAATTGAATTTAAAATAGCTTTATTTTTTTTTTTTTACTGATGTAATGTCGGGGCTTTTATTATTTTTTTTTGAGCCAAAATAATAAAAAGTCCAAGCATACACAGGACATTCAAAAAAATCTGTGAGAGGCCAGCATGGTGGGTCAGTAGGCTAATCCCCCTCCTGCAAGTGCCAGCATCCCATTTGGGCATCAGTTTCTGTCTTGGCTGTTCCATTTCTGATCCAGCTCTCCACTTATGGCCTGGGAAAGCAGCAGGAGAGCCAGCAGAAGCTCCTGGCTCCTAGTTTTGGATCAGCTCCATTCCGGCCATTGCAACCACTTGTCTTTTAATTCCATATTTGTGTCCACGGTTTGAAATATATATCTTCACAAATTCCTATTGGCTGCATTTAGAAAATTTATAAAGTATATCTCAACTTTAGATTATAAACTCTATGGGTTACTCAAATTGCTATGTTCTAAGTTACTTGGAATATTGCATTCTCTTTACATTCTCCTTAATTACAGAAATGGGTAACACTGAAAGCTGTGTTCCTACTTTTTGTGGTAGAGTTGAAAGCTTTCTTTAGACATTAAATAGCAGTCTCTTTCAAACACTGCTGCTATTTGGCCTAGCCTCAGAAACACAATATCCACCAAGTGAATGTGCTCATTAAAAATAAACACAAAACAAAACACAAAACAAAACACTTTTTTTTGTTTACTAGTAAGAATTGACATGATTATGATGCAGTGATTAATTAATCCTGTAACCTCAGTGGTTTGCTGAAACTGAGGTTTGTTTCTTACTCCTATTACATGTTCATCAAAGGCCTGCTCTGGGAACTCACTTAGGAATGTGGGTTTTGGAAACTCCACAATGTTCCTTTCCCTCAATGCCATCACTTGGATTTCTAATGAGATGGTCCCATGGGAATCCTTTGGCCAAGGGGAAGGATTTTAGGGATTTGCTTACTGGCAATTAAATGTTTTGGTCTGTTTGCTTGTGACTTATTTAGGAACTGTGAAGGAGACTTAGCCAAGAAAAAGTGGGAAAATGGACTGATCTTTTGTGTTCTCTCTCATTGTTTCAAAGTTGGAGGGTTTTGTGTTTTTGTTTTATTAAAATGCGAGTGTAAAGCATAGATAGTACTGTTGGACGAGGAAGCCACAGAAATGAATTGATTCAGGAAAGAAATGTGTATACAAGGAGTTTAGATACCTAATTAAGGGGTTGAAAAGAAAAGATAGGTTTTTTTTTTCTAGCAACAATGCTAAGAATTAGATGTGACTTCGCAGTCACAAATAAGAAGCAAAAGCAGGCTATAGAAACTGCACAAAAATTGCGCAGATGAGACGAAGGCAGCTGGGAAAGATGAAGGACAGACAGAGCTGGCATCAAAGCATGAGATGGCAGCTCAGAGTGGCACAGCGGAGAACCACAGAGCAGGAGCTGACATGACTGTTTACACTGCTTACAACAAGTGCAGCGGGTGCCGAGTCCTCATGTTTATGCCAAACCCAAGTATAGAACTCTAATTTGGCATATCATGTTTTAAGATTTATCTTGAAGTCAGGCAGCTAGCTACAGTCCTGTGTTCTGAATAAGATATTAGTTGGTTTTTACTTGAAGCCTTGCGATCTTCTTGAAGTGCTTTTTCCCCCTAAAAATACCAGTTACCAAAGCGTGACAAGAGAGTTCACATACATCCTTGAATTAGCTTTAACACATGCTGTAGTTTCATTTTTCAAGCAGCGGTATCTTGAGAAACATAATTGCAGACCCCCCCTTATGCTTCCTAGATGTATGACCAAGATTTATCCAGTGAACTATGTCTGTAAACAGCAGAAGCCAAGAGCAGATTTCCCAGGGAAAGTAGACTATAATGGTAGACATCATCTCATTGACTATAAAGCCAAACTTCAAATACATGCATAAAAGCATACATGCACATACCTCATTACCCCTTATTAATTTATATTTCTTATAATGACTGAATCTCTATCATAATCAAATGTGTTAATTTTTATCTATAGCATATAACATTTATTCAGCATTTATATAAATATACTATTACATTAACACTGTATAAAAATAGCTCTCTAAGTTCACTTTCAATTCATCTCCACTCATTATCATAGGCAAACATGTTTATGATGCAATTTTAACTTTAACACGGCTATCTGAAAAAAAAAAGGTTTAACAATAGATAAGTGCTACACATTTTGCTATCTATGTGGTTCAGAATAAGAATTTCCTGCTGTTTAGAACATCCTCTATGTCTTCATTTGGTTCAATATGAGTCTCAATTTTAATGTAAATTCTTCTGGCACTGCGAAAAACCTTCTGTAATTCTGATTCTCTCTCTTTCCCTCTCCTTGTCTTACACACATTCTCATACACTGTATTTTCCTGAGGTATAATTGATATGATAAAAATATGCATGTTTGATGCATAAAATTTGTTGGGTCTGAACATAGGCAGGTACTTGGCGTTACCAATGAAAGTATGAACCTATTCATCCCCTCAAAAGTGCCCCAGTGTGCAGGTGTGTATGTACCTGCATGTGTGTGAATGATGTGGTAAGAACACATGAGTTCTGACCTCTTAATCACCTTTCATGTGCATAACATATATACACACATATTATGTTTAAATAATAAATAATGCACATATATTTATATATATAATATATGCGTGTGTGTCACAGGATTGGTGACTAGAACATAGTCATCCTGTATTTTGCTCTTATGTGCCAAGTTGTGTCAAATTCTTTATGGCACAATGATTGACCTACTTTCTTTTAATTACATAAGACAGGTCTTGCTGTGCATGGTTACAACAAACAGATTTTAATTTTCCTGACTTAGTTAACTAACACAAGTCCCCTAATAACAGGGGACTAGGGTATAGCAACCCTATACCCTATGCTATACCCTATACCCTATACCCTATACCCTATACCCTATACTAGGGTATAGCAACCATGTGTCGTTGAATAAAGTTGTAACTTATCTGTGAGCTCCTTTGTCCACAAATTACCTAAATAACATATTGTGTCATAATCAATTATGAGTCATGGCATTTCTTACAAAGTCTTTTTAGTAATCATTCTCTCCGCATTTGTTATTCTGTATACATCAGACAAGATGGCATTTCCTTTTGTTGTCTCCTTGTCTCCCTGTAATGAACCCACATGCCATTCTACAAAAATTGGATGATGGAGACAAAGAATTGGCCATGAAAAAAAAAAAATGAAAGTACAGCAAGAAAACAAAAGGCAATAAGGTTAGGAGTGAAAATTGGATTGTACAGGGAGTTTCACAGAAAAGAGCTGACCATTGAGAATGCTGCTATTGCAATTGCTAGACTGACGCTAGGCATGCTGCCAGGAGAACCTGATGATGATGAATTTATCAACATACATGAACAAAGTTGTGATGAAATAGATAAGTGCAATGCCTACAAAAAATTTTAAAAAACACACTGCACACTAAGGAGTGCTCAGAGATATTTCATGACACTGGAAGTGCATGGAATAAAGTGTCGGAAGCTAAACCAGATTTAGAAAGAAACTTGACAATGTGCCAAGGCATCAAAAAGATATTTGTTCAATATCCTAATTTATATGAGAAAAGCAAGGCAAGCACTATTTGAACTACTCTTGATACAAAGAAGTAAACACTTGAATTCTTAGTGTTTCCAATGGTTTAAACTATAATACATTATAGAAGTATTAGTTTTACATTTTTTTCTTTTTCCTTATATCTTTAAAACAGACAATAAGAGGACTTTCAAGATTTAGGTAAAAAATTTTAAAGATTATAGAGCAATCATACTTTCCCCATGAATTATCAAGTTTGCTTAGAAGTCATTTTTCAATTCCCACAGTATCATGAAAAGTGAGTACTCTTTGTAGCTAATTGTGTGTTTTTCTGTATTGACATTTTATTATTGAATTGTGGTATATTACAGAGTTACTAAAACAGAGTACATATATGTAAAAGTATCTATTGACAGAACTGAGTAAGAAAAAAAAACACTTTCACATAAAAACTAGTTAGCATCAAGTTGCCAATCCTCTGAAGCATATCAGTGCTTGTAAGAATAACGAGGGAGAGGGAATCTAAAGTCCAACATGAAAGGAAAGAACATGAAATTTTATGTATAGAATTTCAAGTGTCTAAAGATACGTAAATAAAATAATGAAGTAACAGGAGTTCATCAGCTTAAGTGTTCCAGAATGTACATGCTTAGGGTTAAAGGTTGTGAAGGTTAGCAAAGGAAGGTGGTAGACCGTGAGTAGCAGCAGCAGGTATAGGAGAGAAACAAGCTTGAGCAGCAAACGCCTTAGCTCATGGTGCTGATCTGAGACCTGTAAGAAGAGAGGAGGAAGAATTTGGCAAACACATCTTCAGATGACTGTGTAGACACGGCAAAGTATCTGCTACTTAAAAGGTTGCTCATTGGAGAGTATCTTGCTTGCAAGGAAGCGATCATCTGACCAAAGTAAAAGTTCTTCTGCTTCATTTCCAAGACCGTCTGTAAATTAGCACCAATGGCAATGAAATTGACCTAGGTCATTCTTGGCTTTCTGTTAAAGAGGCTAAAGAGTCTTTAACTAGGTGTGTGGATAACCCAAGTGCCTTTTTCGACTGTGTTTATTACTGGCTTTGTAGAAGGTTACACTGCTTATCTACATTGAACTTTAAGAACTCACAGATTTTTTTTCCTGTGATAATTTCTGCAGACTGCAGTGTGCACTTCTTTGGTCAAAATGGAATCATGTAGTCCCCAGTCAAAATAATATCAGTTTAGTTCCATCACAGATTTTCACAACATATGTAGCTGGGAATTGTGAAGTTCTATTATGTTTAACATTCTTGAAATAGTGCATTACTTTATTTCTACAAATCTTGTTTCTTCTACCAAAATATATAATTCCTGAACATCATTGCACCATATCTGAGATATTTATGGTGCTGCATTTATGTATTTATCTAAGATTGGCATTCATTCCATTTGTTATCTGTATCTTTGGATTGTTATGTACATGTTTGGAAAAATATGAGCACCTGAACACTCCAATGTTGGCTTTGGTGTCCACCCCTACCAAAGCCACGCCTGGCAGAGAAGTTATAAAAAGGAAGTGCATTTGTTGATATGGTTTTGGAAAACAAAACTCAACATGACAGTGAGAAGATAATTTAAGAACATTATTAAATAGATCATATCTGTAGTAAGCAGTTCTGCAGAAGTATTTATCCTCTGACTTGCATATCTACTGAATTTGGCTTGACCCACATTCCTTCCATTTCTGAGATGTTTAAACATGACGTTTCCTCATATAATCTACACAGTGGCACTCAGAAGCCTTGGAACAGGAGAGGGTTCTTAGATGAGGCACTGATAGATGGATAGAGCTTCCTAGGGCTACAAACCCCAACTAAGGCAAAACTCAGGCTAGTGATCCAGAAAATGTAAGAAAATATACATCTTGCATATGAATAGCACTTGGAATATAAAAATATATAAATTATGATCTTCCATTGAAAAAGTATATTTACATGTATTTTTAGCATTCTCACTTATATCAATATCATGTTGTATCTTTCCTGCTTCAGGGTACTGTCATGAATCATGAGCAGTGAGTTAAAATTAAATGATATATTTGGGCTTGGTGCAGTAGCCTAGTGAATAAAGTCCTCTCCTTGCAGGCACCAGGATCCATATCGCGCCAATTCTAATATCAGTAGCCCAACTTCCCATTTAGCCCCCTGTTTGTGGCTTAGAAAAGCAGTCGAGGACAGCCTGAAGCTTTGCTACCCTGCACCCACATGGGAGACCCATAAGAGGCTCTAGGCTCCTGGCTTCAGATTGACACAGCTCTGGCCACTTGGGGAGTGAATCAACAGACAGAGGATCTTCCTCTTTGTCTCCCCTCCTCTCTATATATCTGACTTTGCAATAAAAATAAGTAAATCTTTAAAATTAAATTATGTATTTAATGAATTCATTCACTATTTAGAAAACCAAGAACAAATGGACTGTTGACATAGGAAAAGATGCCTTCACTATCATGTGGACAGCACAAACTCCACATCTATCTGCATGACATCTCACAATCACCATGTTGGTAAGAGTTCTGCAGCCCAATAGCTTCAAATGCTGCAGAAATTGTCTCCTAACATAATCTGTATACCAGTAAGAATAAGTTAAGATCTTCTATTCATCCCACTGCAGAGACCATGAGGACTACTAATTTGACATGATCTAGTCAAGTTGGAAATGGATACAACCTATGACTCCTTCCTGAATGTATGTACAGATATGGGGAAGATGTCACATATTTATAAAATGAATTATATACTATAATCTAAAAAAATTTTCATCAACTGTAAGTGGATCAATATTAGATAGACTTACAACTAAGTAATAAGCAGCAGTGTTTCCCAACTTTTTTCAACAATTTTGGTGAATCTCATGAAGACATACATACACAAATAACCCAAGCCAAAGGATGATTCTATTCTCTGAAGTGCTCAACATTAAAAAAAGAAAGTTTATCTCAGGGAGACACAATTTTTTTTGTTGAAAATATGTGTTAGGAAAAAATGATGCATAGACTTAAATTTTTTAACCAAAACAAGCTAATTTTTAATTCTACATTTCCTGTAAATTTTGTGTATGATTATTTACATGGAAAAATCACAAAGTGAAGCCCATTCTCAAAATAGTGATGAATTCTGAGGATGTGAAGGAAATGAACAGGACGAGGAAACAGCCAGAGCATCACCATAGACAGGTGGTAGAGGCAGCTTCTTGGGGTGCTGTTTATGTGGGGGTGTGGTTCACCATTATTTTTTAAATTTCCACTTATTTACTATGTATTTTACTTGCAATGGAGAGAGAGAAAGAAGAGAGATAGCATCATCAGCTGATTGGCCAAATTCCCAAATAGATAGGGTTGGTGTGGTGAAAGCCAGGAGGCGAGAAGTCAATGCAGGTCTCCTGTGTGGGTGTCAGGGATCTAGCTATTGGAATCTTCACCTTCTGTCTTTCAGAATGTGCACTGACAGGAAGCTGAAATTAGGAACAGAGCTGGAACTCAAACCTAGGTACTCCCACAGGAGAAGTGAGCATCCCAGCAGTGTCTTAATTCCTATCACAAAAGCCCACCTAAAATATTAATTTTTAATCTTTACTTACATGTAAATTTGGTACATTTCCTTTTGCAATTACTCTACATTTATAACAGCATTAAAATTAAAACTATAATTCTTTTTTTCTTTGTCAATTTATTCATTTTTATTTGAAAGGCAGATTTTGCAGAAAAAGACTGCCAGAGAAAGGTCTTCCATCTGCTGATTCACTTGAAAAAGGCCACAGTTGCTAGAACTCAGCTACTGCCTGCAACCAGGAGCTTCCTCGAGGTCTCTTCCAGGGGTGCAGGGAACCATGGGCTTGGTTCGTCCTTCCCTGCTTTCCTGGGCCATAAGCAGGGAATTGGATTGGAAGTGGAAGAGCCAGGACACAAACTAGTGTCCAAATGGGTTGCCTGCACTTACAGGTGAAGAATTAGTATGTTATGCCACCATGTTGGTCCCAATATTTAGGATTCTTAAAAGCTATCTTTATAGGTTGGCATTGTGGTGTAACAAGTAAAGCTGCTGCCCGAGACACTGGCACACAATATAGGCAATTGTTGGAGTCCTTACTGCTCCATTCAACCCAGCTCCTTGCTAATGTGCCTGGAAAAGCAATGGAAGATGGCTCAAGTGCTTGGGCCTTTGCATCCACATGGGATGCCTAGAAGAAGCTTCTGGCTCCTGGTGTTGGCTTGGTCCAACCCTGGTCATTGTGATTTGGCAAGTGAACCCAGATGGAAGATCTTTCTCTCTCTCCCTCTCTCTAACCCTGCTTTCAAATAAATAAATAAAATCTTTAAAAAAAAAATCCACAGAATTGAGCCTTTTCAAATTGACTTTTTTGAGTATTTTTTTTTTTACCCTGACAGACACCTTGCTTATGAAGGTTAATATCTACTGTCAATTTAGCCACTGTGTTTTTTGGGGGGGAGGGGAATTTTAAGCAACTATTTATTGAATAAACTAATGAAACAAATATATAATAGATCAACATGTAAAAATACATGAAGGCCCTTATAGTATATTAATATTTTGTGAAGCCCTGTGTACACTAAAATCAAAACCAAAAAAATCAAGTGAGCCTGAGAAACTTATAATTCTTACACATATATGCTGCTGAACAATAACAACAAAATGATCTCGATTCATTTCCGCACTTTAGTCTTTTACCTATTACTCATGTTCCAATCCCTGTATTTCAATGTGATACAATTGCTTGTTATTAAAATTGTGTCCTTGTTGACCATGAACTTATTTTGATTAAAATCAGGTCCTTATCTCAGTAAGCAAATAGCATGCCCACTGTTTCCTCTCATTTCATGTTGCTTTATTGCTAACAGATTTTCCCTTGGAAAATCATTTTTATATTTCCACTAATCATTTTTCTTGGTTTCCTTTGTTTTAATCATTATATTGGCAAACCTCTATCATCTTCAGTATCAGAAAGGAAAATTATCAATTTGTACTTTAATATATTTTGATGTCTTTGTACTTTAACTGTAACATTTAATACAATGTCCTGTATTTAATACCATGTTACTATATCATGATATGGCATCATTCCTCCCATACAGTTTCTCATTTAGCATGATAAAACACTTCTCCAATTAATTATTAATACAATTTTAGCATGAAAAAATTCTGTTTCAAACATGATTTTGTAATAAATGCATTCTCATGAAAATATTCTCAGAAAAAAACTGAAAACATTTTAGCATGTGATAAATTACACTGTCCCTCATTATAAATACTATTTCAAAAATATTATATTAAATATTATAAATTAGCTGAATTCTAGAATAGAAAAAACCTTTTTTTTAAACTTGCCTTACTCCTAGTTTAGATAATTAAAATAACAAACACTTGAGGATTCAATTGAAAATTACTTCTTTACTGACATAAACAAAAAGGAGGTACTTAAGTTAGCATTTTTCTGGGCTACTTGTGCTTATGGAACTGTTTAAATTGCTGTCTAAGTTATGTAAGAGAAATGTACATGGGGGAGACAGGGCAAGACGGATGTGAGAGAAAAAGGAGATATATGGATATAGACTGTGGATGCTTTAATATTTTGATTTTGCAGTACTGCCAGAATGTAAAGAAATCTAGCAAGCCACAGGACTTATTTTGTTGTAACAAGTTCCATTAAAAAAAGTGTGCATCAATCTCCATCCCCATATGCCAGGCCTGCACTCAATAGCATTGAGCTGCCAGGTTATAAAAGAGACATCCTAACACAGAGCAACAGAAGAGATCCAGTCAACTCTGCGTCAATATTCCATTAACAACCAGGGAGAGCCTGGGGAAAAGGTAAACTTGCTTTCATCAAAGATTTCTTGCACACTTACATCACACTAATCCTGAAAGTATCTATTCAGCTTTTTAATTGGAAGGTCAAACCAGTTTCTTGAAGATACTCCTCAACGGGACCTTAGAACCACCGCATGACCAGGGATAGCTCCTAAACACATGTGTGAATCAGGGTTGGATAGACACTGTAAGCAGATCATTTTGAAGGAGAGTGGGGCTTGCATTTCACTGCTTGCCGCTCTAGTGTGCGACACTGCTCTGGAGTCACACTTGTATCAATGCCTTATCTTCTGGGGGATGTCTCAATGGGAGATATGATGATGCCCCAGGGTTTGCTTCACAGGACACTGAGCACATCGTGAGCTTCTGGCAACAGGAAAATGCCATGGACATTTCTGCTCCAAGCTAGGGTCTTGCGGAATTCTGAGGCAGGACTTAGTAGTTGCAACCTTTTCTGAGCAATGTGAATTCTCCTAAGGGATCCAGGGGTCAACACTGTTGTATGCTTTTCTCTAACACTCGCTTTGGTGGGGAAAAAAAAAGCAAAAACTTCTGTATCCACCGTGAGTCAAGATTCTTTTGGATCAGTCACGAGAAAAGACGAAGTAAAGCAAGGAAATCCATCATCTGCTGTTTCTCAGTCTGTTCCAAGAAGTGAGTCCTGGACTTATACCCTACTGCGTAGAAGGCAGAGCGTTTCAGCAGGCAGATGGAGAGCGAGCAGGAAGATCAACTACTCTTAGAAAGCCTGTGTCCCTGCGTTCTTGCCCTTTCCTGCTATGGTGCGTGGACTCTTCACTCTCCCAAAGTTCATTTTCACCCTCTTTAATGCCTCAGGGTACAGGACACATTTTCAGCACATGGATATTTGCATGAATCTTTGGACATGTATCATTGTCCTTTCTGTGTATTAAAAATAATTAAAATGCCTCAGAAAGGATGGCCCAAGGCACTGACTCCCTGCTTATCACATTCACCTACCTATAAGACACCAGCTCTTAGATGTGGTTTCTCTGGACTGTTATAAATGTGTTTAATAAATGCAAACTCAAGGCAGATGTTTTCGGTCATAGAGCATTGGCCCTTCAGGTTGCTGATCAGTTTATAGGCTATTTTGTAAACTGCATGCATGAATTTCCCAGAAGTAGTAATGTATTCATTTATTACACTTTATTTATTTACATTTACATAGAATGTGTATTTTATTTATAAATATATAATATTTATGTTCATTCATTAGTGAGTTGTTAATTATTATGGCTTAAGAAATATCGAAATTTTAAGTAGCGAGAAATTGATACATAAAATGAAATTGAGCTGTAATTTGACCAAACTGACATTGATGGCAATATTTCAGTACAGCTGCTGGAAATGCATCAATTTCTTCCTCTTCCTAAATACGCTGCTAAAGGTCATTTACAGTTACTTACCTACCTGCTACGCAGTGCCCCCGTGGTTTTGTGCTACTGTTTTATATGAACTACAAGCTCTATTTATAGCTTTCCCTAATTGTACATTCTACTCTGTTCATATTTTTCTTTCACATCTACTATTAAATTTATGGTGTTCTTGTTTGAGTGTTCATTCTTTTCCTTCTGGACTTAAAAGAAATGGTGAACTTTGCAACATGGCTTATTTTTCTGTGAAAATGTACCTGACAAAATAACTTATGCTAAGATGCTTGCAAGAATTTGCATATTTATTCTGATTAACATAATGGAATATTAGCAATGTGACCATCTAAAGATCTAAATCTGTGCTGATGCTATATTCTGTATTAACTGTACAATATATTGTTCATAGTATTGATAAAATTAAAATCCATTTGTGTTTCTCTAGTTTTACTTCAAGAAAACACAGAAGATACTTAAACATTACATTTAATTTTATTATTTATTCTTAGAGTTTGAGTATAAAGATATGAAACAATCTTAAAGAGGTTAACTTTTCTTTGAAGACCTTTTATCTTTTGTTGTTGCTATTGGTTAATCACATCACAAAAACTTTCTTGTGGAAATGGATGTTATTGATAGTAATAACATGTACAAAAATAGAAAGCATTAAAAATGGATTTTCTGTGTTTCTCTTACAATTTTTATGCTTTGGAGTATGAGTCTAAGGGCACACACATAAACATTGTTAGTGTTTTTAGTTTAGGTACTTAATTTCTTTATCATGATTTGAATATTTAAGGCACATTGCAACAAAATCATGCACTTACTCATTTTGCAAAAGTGCACTTAGCAGATAAAATGGCAATGACTTATTATCTGTAAGGTTTGAGGTTAAGTAATATTAATGGTTGGTTAATGGCTTAATGAGTGGGCTACAAACCATTTACACATGCAATGAACCTTAGCTTTTCAATGACTTTCCTAATGAAAGATCTATATGACTGCATGTCTTGTGTCACAATACAGATAGCAGGGAAAGTACCTAATCAATTGTGATGGTAAATCAATTGATCTGTAACCCTGTTTTCATACAGTGAGAAAGATATGGAGACAGCATTTTACTATAGTCTTATTTCCAGCTGAAGATCAATAAATAAAAGAGACAGCTCACTATTTGAAAACGTTCCTTTTTACTGTGCTTCGGAAGCCAAGGCAGGCAGATTAATGTCCTATTTCACAGATGTGTCAGTTTCCTTTGTCACTTCTCAAAGATTTAAAGTTCTTCAGAATCAAATATAGGATAGAGAATATCTGTAAGTCAAACCTTTATTGTCATGACTAAGTTTGTGATTTAAGAGGAAGATGTGGCATGATAACTTGATGTCTGGTTTTATAACATTCATGGATATTATTTTTAAATTATCCATCAAAGAAAAGTTTCTATAATATTAATTTGTTTATTTTCCTTTTAAAATACAGAAAAATAATCATAGTATTCATGCTATAACATTTTAAATATAATACTCTGAATATTAAAAGAATGAAAAGAAATTCCAAGAACTCAGGAAATACAAAACAGATTTCTGAAAAAAAGGACTTATATCCAGGATATAAAAAAGAATTCTCCAAACTCAAAAGTAGAAAAGAAATCTCAATTTAAATATAGATACTTCATCAAAAAGGATATATAGATGTCAAATAAACATGAAAAAGTGTATAAATTCAACATCATGAAGGATATTTAAACTAAAACACCAATAAGATTCTACTATCCCACCAATTGGAAAAATTAGAAACAACTAAAAACATCAGGTGCTGGCAAGGATGTGAATCAGTTGAAACTTTCATAAGTTACTGTTAAAGTTCATTTCAATTGTATAATTATTTGGAAAACAGTTTGACAGTCACCTCCAACTGAGCATTCCTACTTCCGTTATTTATTCAAGAGAAACATAATACTATGTTTAAACAAGAACCTGCACACAATGTTTCTAGTTACTTTTTATACATAATTGCCAAAAATATGCCAACAATCTAATTGATGAATGGATGAACAAATTTGTATAAATGCATGCAATGGATTTATCAATACAAATAGTTTTTCTTATTATTATAGCAATAAGAAAATAAAAAGCAATAAGAAAGATAAAATCTATTTATACAACCTGTATCTTAGATAACCTTAAATGCATTATACTAAATACTTACATAGATCATACATTGAATAACTCTTAAGTGCAGTATACTACACTTCAAATGCTAAATTCGAAAGACTACACATACTGTGGCTTGTGTTGTGTTTAAGACTCTGCCTGTGAATCTGGCATCCTGTATCAGGGCACCAGGTCAAGTCCCAGCTGCTCTGCTTTCAGTCTAAGCAATTGCTAATGTACCTGGGAAGGCAACAGAAGACAGCCCAAATTCATAGACTCTACTACCAATATGGGAAAACCAGACAGAGTTCCTGGCTTGTGGATTATTTCTAACCTAGCCATAGCTGCTGCAGTTATTTGGAGAACAGATCCATGGACAGATGATCTCTCTCACTCTGTCTCTCTGTTCCTTCCTCTCTTACTCCCTCTCTCTCCCTCCCTCAAGTAATTGGATCCCTGTAACAATCTGGTAAATTCTGATTTGGAGCCTGGCTCAACCTGTTAGAGGCATTTGGGTATTCAGTTATTGCACTACTGAACATTAAATCTCCCCAACCCTCATGTGTGTGTTGTGTGGGTGTGTTGTATAGACTTTGAAAAGGATAAATTTTATTAAATAATACTTCAGTACACCTGGATTTCAATAGCATGGAATTCATGTACAAATTTATACAGAATTATGCTTTCAAAAACTAAATATCAAAAATTAAATTGAGCACATATCTCAGAGCATGCCCCACATCCGGGACTTGGGGTGGGCGGGAAACCGGGTGGGGCTTCTCCCTCAATATCCCCTTTTACCTCAGATACATGATGGAAACAATATGGACATAATAGCATTGCCCACCTCCCTATCCCCCTGAACCTTTTTTTTTTTTTCTTTTTTTTTTCTTTCTTCTTCTCTTTCTTGATTTTCCTTCAACTATAGTTAACTATGTAAAGATTGTCAACAACAATACAATAAAATGGATTATAAAAAAAAAAAACAACAACAACAACAAAAACCAAAAATTAAATATTTAAAAGTTTTAACCATTTTAATGACTTGCTAGATTACAGCATATATAACCTATAATTTATTTTGTAGCTAAAATTTTTGTAATATGCCCAAATTTACTTTACAACTGCTTTCATACTATAATGGCAGAGATAGCATTTATAATACAGACCATATATGCAATGAAACCTCTGATATTCATTATCTGGTCATTTGCAGAAGAGGGTTTCTGTTTAGAACTAAAACTACACTCATTAAAACCCTTGATCTCCTTGAAGGAAAAAATGTTAATGTCAGTAAAGAAATCAGTAGTTTCTTAAACATACCACAACTTAAATAAGTGCAAAAATTTATGGAGAATCTTACTGGGATGATATTCTACCAGCTCTAACTTCGGACCAGAAATGGTCTCCCCAAGAAACTGTTCAACCCATCTGGACAATAAGTAGCTGGACTCTATGCTTGGTATACGTTTGTAAGGAAAGAATCTTGATTGAATTTGAACTGTAATACTGCATCAAGGTGGAGGAATCCACCAGGGGGGAGGGGCGTGGGGAGGGGTGGGGGGATTCCCAGAGCCTATGAAACTGTCACATAATGCAAAATAATTAATAAAAAAATTATGGAGAATCAAGATGGTGAAATAGGGTAAGAACATGCTTTAACAGATGGAGAATCATTAGCCAGGGTGAAGCAGGGAGGGAACATTCCAGGAAATATAAGAGGACAGGTCGAAAGCAAGGGTCACCAAGAAACTAACGGACACAGGAAAGCAACAGAGATAACAATGTGGTGTTACAGTGACTGGGTGCCCCAGTGACAGTAAGCGAGTGACGATATGAACTCCACTGGTGGCCAAAGCTCCACCAGCAGCCAGGTGGAAATGAGAGTTCACTGGGAGCTCAGCAGTGAACCCAGGCAAAGAACTGCCTGTCCTTCTGATCTGTTGATTCAATCAGAAGCAGAGACAGAGTAACAGATCCCACACAAACTGTGCAGAACTAGGGCAGGTTTCACAGCCCAGATCCACACCAGAGATTCATTGGGCACCAATATATGTAGGGAAGCAAAGGCTATGGTACAGGACTGCACATGCACTAAGCTGAAAGCAAAGTCACTTCTGGCTCAGTACACTGCACCAATGTCGCATCTTACAGGTTCCACTGAAACTAGATCTGGGTAGCCCACAGACCTGATGGCCAGTAGATCTGGAACTCAATGAGTGGTGCATTAGGCGCCATTTTGTACAGCTGGCAAAGACTGAGATAAAAAAAAAACAACAATGATCCGTCCATGTGTTTAGCTGGGTGCAAACTCACTGAGCTCAGTGCATTGCACTAGTCCCACATTGAAAATAATACTGACTTTGGCATCTTACAGGACAAAATAGGTCCTTGTGACCCTCAGACAAAACAGCCAGTAGGTTCTGCATCAGGCGAGATGAACACCACCAGCAACCTGGTTATTTAGGATACCTGGCGTCTCCCTAATCTTGGGAACTGCTTGAACCAGGAGAGGGAAAAAGGCTGTACAGACAAATGTGCAGCCACAGCATGGGAACACAGGAGGTGGAGAGTGGTGAGCCAGGAGCTAGGGATTCAGAGATGCTGACGGAAGTTTAACACAGAACCCAGGTCTGAAACTTGCACAAGTGACTGGAAACAAAGAACCATGTACCAACCACAATGAATAAAATATAATTGTAGACCTGTACCTTAAGGAAAAGAATCTGCTAACTAGAAGTACAATGACCAAGAACAAAACAAGAGACAGAGGCACAATGAATATTACTGAAGACTCCTCTGCAAAGGAGCAAAAAGCTTTGCCCACCTCAGTTAACTGAGGAATACATTGAGAAAGATCAGTGGAAACGATATTTCATAGATTTTCATGTTTTTGTTTTTTTAGTTTTGCTTCTTCAAAACAGCTTTTCTTCATTAAATTCTTCACTGACTGATAGATCATATAGTAGTATAATTTTCTTCAAGAAGGTTCTTTTTTAAAAAAAAAAAAGATTGATCTATTTTTATTGCAAAGTCAAGTATACAGAAAGAAGAGACAGAGAGGAAAATCTCCCATCCATTGATTCACTCCCTGAGCAGCCGCTATGGCTGAACGAAGCTGCACTGATCCAAAGCCAGGAGCCAGGAATCAGGAGCCTCTTCCAGGTCTCCCACACGGGTGCAAGGTCCCAAGGCTTTGAACCATCCTTGACAGCTTTCCCAGGTCACAAGCAGGCAGCTGGATGGGAAGTGGGGCTGTCAGGATTGGAAACAATGTTCATATGGGATCCTGGCACATGCAAGACGAGGACTTTAGCTGCTAGGCTACCATGCCAGGCCTGATTCTACCTGTTTCTATGTCCTTAAAATTACCTGATAAGCCTGACAAGTGGTACTCAAGGGTGTACTACATAGAAAAACAAAAAAACAGTGACTTTCTTCACAAAAACATGTGAAAATATAAACTCTATTAGAAAAAGAACATCTGCTATTCAGAAAAAGTGCATGAAATTTTACAGAAAAATGTCAGCACTACATAATTTACTTATCAATAACAACCTTGAGTATAAATGAACTAAGTTATCAAATTAAAAGACACAGACTAGATGAACAGATTGAGAACAAAGAAACGTCCAAATCATCTGATGTCTACAATAAATTTGCTTTACTAGTAAAAACACAGGTGAATGAATGGACAAAGCTATTCCAAATAAATGAAAAATGAAAGTGTGACAGAGTATCTATACTTAATACTTATATAAAATAGACTTTGAGAGAAAATTTGTTAAAAGACAAAGAACATCACTATCTAATGATTGAGAGAACAATTTAACAAAGCGATGTGACCTTTGTAACCATATGTGCCTCCAATGATGGGATACTTGGTTTTGTAAAGCAGCAATTATTAGATCTGAGGAGAGACGTAAACTTCATGTAAGATTTAGGGGATTGTGGCATCCTGCTTCCATCAAGGAACAGATAAGTCAGGGAGAAAAAGGAAAGAGTTAATCTTCACTATAGACCAAATTCATTTTTTTAAATTTTAATTTTAATTTTAAATTTTAATTTTATGATAACAATTCTGTAGAGTCTTGGATTGCTCCCCCCAGTTCCCACCCCGTGACTGTTTTTCCACACAACGGCACAATAGCATAGTCCTTCACAGGGAGTTATAATTCACAAATACATTTAATATATATTTACAATCTTGGATTGTTAGTATCCCATCAGGGCATCAGTGCAGGTGTTCCACTTCCAATGCGGTTTGCAGCTAATGCGCCTGGGAATGCAGGGTGTAAGATGGTCCAAGTATTTGAGCTCCTGCACCCACATGGATATTATCCACAGTCATTATCCTCACCTGCCATTTGAAAGTGTCATTGCTGTTAGGCATTTCTCCTTTGTGGTCAAAGTGGAACATACACTTTTTCATTAAATTGAGACATCCTTTCACTAACTGATGCATGTAGTATTGTTTTCAATGATTCTATTCTCTGAAATGTGATGCTCATTTTCATTCAGCTACTAATTTGTAGAGTCCAGATTTAAACCTGTGCAGCCAGCATACACCAGTAGTCATTATGCATATAAACTCCAAGAATTAAGACCTTCATTGGATATCACTACATCACTATATCAAGATTTCTGAGGCCGAGAGTGGACAAACAAGGCACAAAAGTCCTCTTTGATGCATTGCCTTTAAAAATAGAGTTGTTTCTTTGAATATGTGACATTTTACCTTGTCATTTCTCACTTTAAAAAAATATGTCAACTGTGTATCACATAGTTATATATTTATATATATGTACATCTAGCATATCATAGAATCCTTTAAGATCTGTCATTTATTTATATTTTCTCTGAATGTCTAGAATTCTCAATATGTGATGCTAACCAAGTAAATGAAAGCATGACTTCAGCCCTGAGAGCTTTTTGATCATTGGCAGCCTTCAAGATTTTATGAAATTTCAGAAGGCCAAATTTTAATCTCACAATACTTAAAATGAGATGACTGGCTGACCAAGATTTCCATACGTGACATATTTGAAACATGCACAAAATTAAATCACATAAAATTAAACTACTATAAATTTTGTAAAACACTCAACTCTTAAATGACCTGCTAATTCATTTTTCACATTTACAAAATGCTGTATTTTGTTATCACACCTTTCTCCCTAGTTCCGCTCACTTCCCTTTGAAGTGATTTTGTATTAGTTTTATTAGCTTCAGAGTTGCTTTTGCATATGTTAATATAATTTTTTTAAATTTTACTTTATCTTTAATTAATTGCATTGCATTATGTGACACAGTTTTATAGGTACTGGGATTCTCCCCATCCCTCCCCAAACCCTCCTCCGATGGTGGATTCCTCCACCTTGTTGCATTACCACAGTTGAAGTTCAGTTGAGATTCTTTCATTGCAAGCATATACCAAGCATAGAGTCCAGCATCTTATTGTCCAGACAAATTCAACGGCTTGTTGGGCATACCATCTCTGGTCTGAAGGTAGAGCTGGCAGAGTATCATCCCTATCAATTAAAAGCCCCAACCTAACATCAGCAACAATTTATAATGTTATGGAATTAATTGACATAGTATTGAGTAACCAACATGTTAAAAAAAATGCAAGTTCTTTACCACATCCTGTGACTCCTTTGTTGACATTTCAATTTTAGTTTATACACGACCAGGTTCTATACACCTTAAAATGGCTATAGATTACTATTCAGCTGTCTCGTGTCTATTTACATTACAGTACTTAGCATTATATAGTGTTAAAGCATAATTTTGCTGAACTTGGCTTTTTTTTTTTTTGGTAGTCTAGACTGGCTTATAACTCTAACAGGACATATGTCAACAATTGAGGTGCAGAACAGTTTTAGGAGGGGTGTGCAGAGAAATCTTCAATACCCTAGTGAGGAGTAACCAATCATTGTGTCCCACCTAGTAAGGTATAAGTGTATCCACGCTGACCGTTTCCTGTCTGATTCCAAGCTTTCCTTGTTGTTCTCTATCTAGAGTTTTGTTTGTTTGTTTGTTATGAGGGGTTTGTGGAGTGATCCTGATGGTCATTGCGAGAGAGGGTGGGAACCCATAGTTGGAACCAAGCGAGGACCAGAGAAAGCTCACCTCCCTAGTCCCGAAGGAAGTTTACTGTTCTTCTGTTTCTGCGGACTGCTCAGGGCTCCTGGCTGTTGTTCTGATGCCCTTGGATCCTGCGAGGAAGGATTTGGATGGACTTCTTCCATCCCATGTGGTAGATCCAAGCGGGAGTGGATGACCTCAGAGTTCTTGGCCTCTGGAGGCACTCCAATTCCCCGTGGTCTCCTTGGCAGTTGGAATGTAGTCCTTGGTACTCATACTGATGGTCCTTGGTGAGATTCCGTGAGTCTTCAGGGTTGGGATACAAGCCTCCTCCTGTCCCCCTGCTCCACTCTGGGGTGCCTCCCTGCTCTGTGCAATATATTATAAATTCTTATCTATCCCAGCTGTTACACACCCAAAGGATCATGTTGTCACTCTGGCCCTGTTATTTTGCATTGCAAAGCATCTTGTTTCTCTCCTATTCTGCATACAGAGGTATTCCTGCCTCTTCTTTACAACTGCATGGTATTCCATTTTGTGTCACATGCAGCAGTTTCCAGCTATGTTTATAATCATTTTTTATTATGAGCAATATCACAGTGATAACTGTAATTGTGGTTTTGATCTGTGCAGTGTATTTATAGGTTAGGTTTGCAAAAGCAGTATATCTGGGTAAAATAATAATATAAATTCACCTGCAATTTTGGTAGTTTTTGTATATTTCCCTTTCAGAAAAGTGGCACAATCCTGTACTCTTTCTAGAAATGTCAAACCACTTCCTCACCTTGTCATTAGCAAAGCATATTAACTTTTTAACTTTTTCTCAATGTGACATACAAAAAATGAATTTATTTTTATTTTGAATCTCTCTTACAATAAGTGAGGTTCCTTTACATTTTTTTTTTCATGATGCAGTCCCTTAGGCTCTGGGATTTCCCCTTCCATCACCCTCGTCCTTCTCCTCCCCTCCCTGTTTCCCCTATATTATAAGAGTAGTATATTCCTTCAACCACAGTCATAAGTCCATCATTCTGTTATGTAAGAGCATCACGACATTGTAGATACAAACAATGGTCCAGCATCTGATTACCAAGATATATGTAATAGCTTCATTGGGAGTCCAGCTTTTATTCGAAAGTATATTATTTCTATCAATTATCTATGTATGTCCTTTACACTTTTTTTCCCTTGGGTTATTGATCTTTTTCATTTCACTATCTAGTAGCACTTTATATACTATAAAGTTTAATCTTTATATTGGATATAAGTTAAAGTTATTCTTTACTAAACTGAAATTTGTCTTTTAATTTTGCATGTTGGATATTTTTGTTTCATTTTTAACTTAGAGACATATTTTTTTCAATTTTGATACAGCAAAAGTTGCTAGTTCTTTCTGCTTTTATGGCTTCTGGATTTTGTATCATAGTGAGAAAGTTTTATTCCCAGTCCAAGATTATAAATTAATAAGCCAGCGCTTTTTCTAGTGCTTTGTGGTTTCTACTTTCACATAGAAATTTTTCATTTATTTATCTTGGTTTCCAGTATCCTGTTTAATTAAAGATGCAATTTTGTCTATTTTCCAAATAATTACCATTTGCTCTAATGGCAATCATGAAAATATTTCATCTTCATACCCCTATTCTGAGATGTCTACCTTCTTCTATATTCTCATATAGAGTTGTTTAAGTGATTTCAATTCTGTTTTTTCATTGCTTTGTCAATTATGCCCCTTAATTGTATTTTTATTTCTTATACCTCTAATTTCAAAAAAACGGAGGTAGGTGTTGTGGCATACTGGGTGAGGGAGCCTCCTATGACACCAGCAAACCATACAGGGGCGTAGCTGACCCACTTCAGACCCAGCTCTCTGGTAATGCCCTGGGAAAGCCAGCAGAGGAAAGCCCCATTCCTTTGGCCTCTGCCACCCACACAGAAGATCTGGATCAACCTCCTGGCTTCCACTTGGCCATATACTGACCATTATGGACATATAAGGAGGAATAAACTAATGAATGGAGGATTTCTGTGTGTGTTTGTATCTCCCTCTCTCTCTCTGATTTTCAAATAAATAAATAAATAAATCCTTCTTTTAAAAAAAAGAAATGTTGACTGGCAAAGAGAATATGATGTGCATGTGAAATTAGCATGCACAGTGGCTTTTTTGTCACTTGTTTCCAGCTCTTCTTAAAGCTTAAACTATCACCTGGATCTCACTTTGTAGTTTGTAGTTTGTAGTATATATATAACATATACCATTATGGATCACATTGCATTAAAGAAGCCTTAGTTTGGATCTTTGAGCTCCATATCACATATAGAAATCTTTAGGCAGGTATCAAGTTCCCTAGAGCAGACTAGTGCATAACCTCAACCTTCTAAAGTCAGACTGGGAGTCTGCAGCCCTATGCTGACAAGGGAATAGAGTCAACGATATAGTTCATGTCCCCTTCTGTGTACTAAAAAGCTGGAAACATAATCGGTCCTCAGGCTGCTGAAGACATGGAACAAATCACATAAATGCTATACACACAAATTAACACAACAATCTGTTAGCTCACATTCCCAGCAAACCCAGCCTGGCTGATGAATGCAAGCATGCAGGTGGAGGGCCAAACTGCCTGAACGCAGGCTCAAGATGTCAGGAACGTGCTTTGGTTAATTTATTGACTCAATGTATATGCTTAGAAGCCCTTACTGCCACTGTTGATCAGAAAGGAATACTGCTCAAATCACACTGGTGTTACTCCACTGACATTCAGAATCTTGCTGTCAGTCTGACTTCAATGAGAAGTATTTTATGCCAAGACTCTGTGAATGCCATTTGCATGTGATGCTAACATATAGGTGCCCAAATAGAAAGTAGTATGCATTCTCATTTTACATTTTTAATAAATAATAATCATGATTGCTTTCTTAAAATGCATCTTGAGACAAAATCTAGTAATAAAATTGGCCACTATTTATTTATCTCTTACCTTTTCCAGAGCCACTTTTATTCTCAAATATTGATTGAATACGGAGCCTGAGATTGTGGCATCAGGTTAAACTGCCGTCTGAAATGCCCGCACCTTACATGAGCCACAGTAGCTCCATTTTAAATCCAGCTCCCTCCTAATGTGCCTGGGAAGGAAGTAGAGGATGGCCCAAATCTTTGTGTCCTTGCACCAACATGGGAGACCCAGAAGAAGCTCCTGGTTCCTGGATTGGGATTTGCTCAGCTCCAGCCATTGCAGCCACTTGGGGAGTGAAACAGCATATGGAAGATCTTTCTCTGTTCTTCCTTTTCTCTGTTTCTCTTCCTCTATATAAATCTAGCTTTCCAAAAATAAATATATAAATAAATCTTTAAAAAAAAAAAAAGATTTTCTAACTTCAAGTACTGTAAACATTGGAAGGATTTTCTATAATTTCTCACAAAACTAAAACAAGTTTTAAGCATCTTTTTAATGTGTATATATTTGAAAACCGGAGACATATCCATCCTCCGATCTTTCAAGTGCTAGTTCAAGGCCCAAATGGCTGCAGCTTACATGACTGGGCCAGGTTGAAGTTGAGTCAGCAAATGTATCTGGGTCTCCCACTTGGGGGCAGTACTTGAGCCTTCCTCTGCTGTTTCCCAGTGGCAGTAGCAGAGATCTGAATCAAAATGAAGCAACCAGGACTTGAAGTAGCACTCTGATATCAATGGGAGAATTACAATCCACTTAACCTACTTTGCCACAATACCCACCCATTCTGTGAGCCCTAAACTTTACTGTTTGAAAAACCAACTACTGTAAAAGTCTGAGCACTGAATCACTCTAAGACAGATATTGTGATTCTTGTAAGAGATAGGTAATTAGCAAGAGATAGTCTGCTTCCTCCTTTAGAAGTTTATAATCATGACTCTTTTTACTTTCTGATTTCTTTATTTAATGTAACACAAAACTCTTGACTGTAGTGTGAATTAAAATATGTTATCTCAAACCTGAAAATGAAGAAAGGAAGAAAAGAAAAAAAATTAGAAAGGGAGAGGAAAAGTGAGAGAGAAGACGGAAACATCGCTATATTCTTAGAATTGAATCCATGAGCCATTATTCTCTTAATTTTAACATGAATAAATTAAGTAGCAAGAAAAAATACAGTCCTCATTGTATTGTTTTATAGCTCCTCTTCCTATGCTTTAAGGTAAAAACATGCCCCAATAACATAGGAAATTATATATTGTCATAATCCAAAACAGTATATCTTTGAAAGCATTCATAATTAAATGTGGTTAACTATTTAGTTTTTAATTCGAACCAGAAGTTCGAATACTAATACTAAGTTCTGGCACTAATAGTACCAGAAATACATATTCAATCAAGATTTCAGAGACTTTTTATACAGAGAGTAATTATCAAAGCTGTGATGCATCTAAGTGTCCAAGAGCAGAACCCTCAAGAGAGCTAACTTGGAAATGAGCAAATAATATTTGATTGATAACTTATGGGTTCTAGTGTTGCTGCCTAATTTTGAAACATAAGTAAAATGCCTTATTTAACTCCAAATTAAAATAATGATACCCCTTTCTTCAGAGATTAGACAAAAGTGTGATTGTTCTCGCTTTATGGAAAGCTAAGCAAATTTTCCACAGTGTAGGAAATATATATAATGTTCCACGACCACACAGTGGGAGAAGCTACAATTAAAAGTTAATTACAAGCTTAGCACAATGGTTCAATGGCTAAATCCTCACCTTACTAGTGCCCGGATCCCATACGGACACAGGTTCATGTCCACTTCCCATCTAGCCTTGCTTGTGGACTGAGAAAGAAGCAGAGCATGACCCAAAGCCTTGGGACCCTGCACCCATGTGGGGAACCTGAAAGAAGCTCCTAGCTTCTGGCTTCGAATCAGCTCTCACTACTCTCACTACTTGGAGAGTGAACCAGTAGATGGAAGATCTTTCTGTCTCTCCTTCCCTGTATAAATCTAATCTGCCTTTCCATTAAAAATAAATAATTTTTTTAAAAAGGGAATATTTGGGGAACAAAAAGGGAGGTGATGGAACAATGGAGAAATAACTAATTAAATGAATAAATTGAGTAGAAGTTTGCCATCCTGGTTACGTGATGATGCAACAGAACTTCCAAAAATACTTCCTAAATATTTAAATATGAGGGTCAGAAAAGTTTTCCATGCTGTAATTCTAATCAAATGTAATCTTTTTTATACCTATTATTGGTATGATAGCAACATAAAAAATTAATGGTTGCGACTTTGGTCTTTCTCCTGAAAAACAAAACCCAGTCTCCAAGTAGCTCATGATAAAGGTGAAAGAATGAAAGGATGGAGACGAAAGAAATGCCCTCATACCTCCTCAGTAGGAATTATATTGTGTCACTAAACATATTTGATTTATTAAAAAATAGAATAGTAAAACTTTTACCTACTCGAACTGCTTTATAAGTGGGGAAGCTGAGGCAGAGAGAATAAAGTCACCTTCATATCCTCTCATTAGGACATTCTTAACAGATTCTAATTTGCAGATGATGTATTTCATCATTAAATGTGGTTAACTAATTAAAATTTTTATCCAGACCAGAAGGTTTTAAAAAAAAGAACATGTTTCCAATTAGCATTAACTATGCAGCCAGTAAAGGTGTGGAAATGAACTATAAATACTGGAGTGAGGCAGTGGCTAAGTAGACCAAAGCTGCCCTTTTGATATATTCCTCTAAGTCTCTAAACTAACTAATAGTCACTGTCAACATTTGGACAATTGCTGGCCATATTATAAAATTAAAATTACAATGAAAAACCGGTTGACCATATTTAATCAATCTCTCCTCCCCCCTTTTATTCTCTTTATTGACTCTTGAGGGCAAAAAATATTTATAGTTGAAAAGAAAATGATGCAATGCCATGTGGTATATCTTGCTTGGCCATGTTATATTTCAAGTTGGACACACAAATACGAATAAGACGTAACAACTTCTTTAGCACTGACCTTTCATGGGAAGGGATCCCTGATGTCTTTTCCTCTACTCAGCTCATATTAAGTGAAATCTCAAATCTATTAGGAAAGAGCATCAAAAAATGTTAGTTCCTAAAGGAGTGTACCCAAATATTAGCTTTGCCAGTTTCCCACTATATGTCTAGAGAAATTTTCTTTATTTTTATAAGCTTGGTGCTTAGGGTGACTGTATTTTCTGGTCAAAAGAGATCAAGAACTGGTCTTTTTCCCTTAAAGTGTCTTCTTCTTTTTTTTTAAGAATTAATTATATGATAACCCCAAATTTTACTTTGTCTTTGAAACAGACTAATCAAGCCAGCTTTACCATGGTTATAGGAATTTACTTCATGCAATACTACTCAGCCATTAAAAACAATGAATAAAGTTCTACAATTTGCAATAAAATGGTCCCAACTGGAAACCATTACGCTCAGTTAAATAAGCTAATCCCAAAATGACAAATATCATATGTTCTCTCTGATATAAACCAACTTTCACGCAAAATATAAAACAAATAGACAAATAAGTAAGCATGTATATACATATATTCTCATTGATAAACTGTGTAATGGAGACTGACATAGCGGGAAGTAAAGATACCTTACAGTATGCATCTCTACTCCCAAATACAAGATGGGCTCCCAATCTATTAAATACACTGTAACAATAGGATACTGCATTTTCTACCTTTGTCTATACCTACAATGCCATGATACACTTACATTGTAGAATGTTGGACCTGTGATTATTTCTGAAGAACTATACTATAGTAATAACATGGGGGGAAATGGTACAGAGTGGGGGACAATGGGCAGGGAGGAAAAGGAGGGAGAGGAGGTGGAAAGGGACATTCCTATACCTATAAAACCGTATCATAAAAATAATTTAAATAAAACACATCAAAAAATTTTGATAGAAATAGAATTTTTAAAATAAGAAATACAATAAATGAATATAACATTAAAAAGGGGAGATTTTATACTTTTGTATACTTTTATGCTTTTTTATACTTAATATTTTTACACTTTTTTATACTTATACTTAGTATAAGCACAAGTTATTTCCATATCCTGTGTTTATATTTATATTCACAGTATGAATACAGGGCAAATGTTTTCCCAATGACCTTAGGTGGCAGAAACCAATCCCATAATCCTTTTACAAAATAAATATGCTGCAAATACCCAATACCACTGATGCTTTTTTCTTTTACTTATTTTACAGCTATATAAAATATAAAGAAATATACCAATGTGAACACCATGGATTTTTGTAAAGCAGAAAACTTTCTGATCATTTATTTCCTTTCCCAGCCAGAAGCTGGCTGGTATGTGATGTTCTCTCTGAGTCACATATGAGAAAAGGACAGACATCGCTTTTCAAGCTGCAGAAGCCTAGAGCTTTGTTCTGCTGGAATAACAGCTTGTAAAAATATCTCTGTAAGGAAAACTAAGATGACCCTATAATCACCGACATTAGAATTCAAAGTTGTTGATGAGGTGAACTATTGTTACAATATAAGTGAAAACAGTAGAGGGGGAGGGGTGAGAGTAGGAAAGGGGAAAGGGAAAATCCCTGAGCCTAAGGAACTCTATCAAGAAAGATAAAGAATTAAAACAAACAAACAAAACTCAAAGGTCTTGAACAGCTAAGGGCTTTACACTTCAACAGTCAGGAAAACAAATGAAGATCAATGAACAGCCTATGCAAACTCAATATTGGAATTGTTTGCTGAATATTGAAAAATAAATATAAAAGTAGTAAGTGTGCTTTTAAATGACAACCCTAAAATGTGTGCTTAGATAAAAAGTAGTTGACCTCCATGCTGTCTGACCTATGCAGCAGAAACCTGGGTTTATGCCTTACCAGTTTACCTACAGACGTGGCAAAGCAGATATAGTCTTCTCTGGAAGCAATGTCTGTATCCATGTCATCCTTTGATAAGTCATACCAATCCCATCAGATATGGACTTGGATTTATCTGCTTTGGTTTTGATTTTGCTGTGAACACCAACATAATTTTAGCATTCAATTTGTTATCAGTATTATTCTTTCATTAGTAATCCTATGGCTACCAGATATGGCAGATTTTTATCAAAGACAAATACAGTAAGATAGTAACCATACTTTGAAAGTCTGCTCATGTTCATAAGCATTCTAAAGGCTCCAAAATAGTCATTGTTATCAGTTCAGTGTGGAAACTTGATTGTTGTGACACAGCTACAAAGCAAAATATAGACAGAATGTCTTAAGACCAGAGATAAAACAAATCTAGAGTAAATTTTAAAATAGTCTTTATTAAAACAAACAAACAAACGACAACAAAAACAGAACACAGGGTGATGAGAGAATATGGCTACATAGGGCGCAGATAGGTTTAAACTGATAGAATTATTAGCCAGGGTGAAGCAGACAGGGCACATTCCAGGAAATAGGAGAGGACAGGCAGACAGCAGAGGAGTACCCGTAGACCTGTGGACAGAGGGAAGCAGCAGAGATAATGATGTGGTGGTGCCATGACCAGACAAGAGCAGTGCTCACTGAGTGATGATCCGAGCTCCAACAACAGCCAGAGTTTAAATGGCAGCCATGGGAAAGGGGAGGTCACTGAGAGCTCAGGAGGTAAGCCTGGACAAAGAACCACCCAACCCGCTGATTTGATTTGATTAGGAGCAGAGACAGAGCGACAGTCCCTAAGTGAGTGGAACAGAAACAGGGTGGATTTCACAGCTGAGATCCCCTCCACTGCCAAATCAGGTGCCATTTTGTATATTGAGGCAAAGTCTGTTGGACTGGAGGAACATCAGTGAGCTGTGCATATTCTAAGCTAGAAGGGAAATCACATTCAGATCGGTACATTGCACTGGTTGCACAAGGAAAACAAGGCTGACATGGCATCTTACAGGTTCCTCCCCAAACAGGTTTGTAACAGCCAATAAGCACAGAACCTCACCATTGCCATGTTACACACCAATTAGTACAGGTTGGCAAAGGCTCTGTGACTGCAGGGACAACAGTGAGCTGGGCATGTGCTAAGCTGGGAGCAAACACACTTCTGGCTCAGCACATTGCACTGATCCCACAGAGAAAACACTAGTGACATGACCTTCTACAGGTTCTGCCAAAATAGGACCCGGTGGTCCCCAGATCTAAAGGCCAACAGAACCAGAACTCCAGCAGTACCACATCAGGTACCATTTTATACAATGTGCCAAAGGCTGTGGGATTGAGGGACAACAGTGATCTGTGCATGTGCTAAGCTGGGAGGGAAATCACTTCTGACACAGTGCACTGCACTTGTTGCACAAGGAAAACAAGACCAATATGACATCCTGCAGGTTCCACCAAAAATAGGTTTGCAATGGCCAGTAGTCCCAAAATTCCACCGGTACCATGGTACACCATCTTGTATAGTGTGGCAAAGGTTGAGACTGGGGGTACAACAATGAGCTGTGTATGTACTAAACTCATAGCAAACTCACTTCTGGCTCGGTGCATTGTGCTGGTCCCACAGGGAAAACAGTACTAATGTGACATTCTTCAAAATAGGTCCATGTGGCCCTCAGACCTAACAGCCAGCAACTTCTGACATGATCAGCAACACCAACAACCTGATGTCTCCCTAACACTGGAAACGGCTTGAACTGGAAGAGGCAGAAAGACTGCATAGGCAACAGAGTGGCTACAGCATAGGTTCACAGGGGTTGTACAGAGAGTGGTGAGCCAGGAGCTGGGGTTCTGGAGACTGGTGGAAGCCTAATACAAGAGTCCATGCCTGAAACTCACTAGAGGGAGTGGCACAAGTGACTACAAAGAAAGAACTGGGCATCAAATACAATCAGTAAAATGGATCTGTAGACCTGTGGGTGACACAGGTTAGAAACCTGCCCTAAAGAGAAGAATCTGCTACACAGAAGTGCAATGACCGAGGGCAAAAGAAGAGACAGGTTTGTTTTCAGTCACTTGTGGGCCACTGGACCTATTTTGACTCGTAAGATGCCAAAGTCGGTAGTATTTTCCCTGTGGAACCGGGATCTCTTCAACAAATGCTGTTGGAACTATTGGATAGCAGCCTTCAGAGGTAAGAAGCAAGACACCCCCCCCCCCCGTCACCTTATTAAAAAATCAGTTCTAAATGGATCAGGGACCTAAATCTTCACGCAGAAACTATCAAACTATTAGAGGAAAGCATAGGAAGCATTCTCCAAGATATAGGAATTGGAAAAACTCCCGAGAAAAGTCACCAAAGGCTCAGGCAGTCAAAGCAAAAATAAACAAATGGGACTACATCAAACTAAAAAAACTTCTGTACAGCAAAGAAAATGATCAACAAATACAACTGATCATTCAGAAACTCAACAACAGCAAACCAAACAATCCTGTGAAGAAATGGTCAAAGGGAATAACAATTTTCAAAAGAACAAATCCAAATGGCTAATAGATGCATGAAAAATCCTCAGGATCCTAGCTGTCAGGGAAATACATATGGGGTTCCACAGTGAGACTGGCCTCTACTAATTCAAAATTCTACTAATAACACCTGCTGGTATTGGTGTGGGAAGAAGGGTACCCTCCTTCACTGTTGGTGGGTGTATAGGCTAGTATAGCTACTATGGTTGTCAGTATGGGGAATACTAAGACTGAAAATTGATCTGCATATGATCCAGCTATCCCACTTCTAGGAATATACACATAGGAAATGCAATCCACATATAAGAAAGGGATCTGTAATTCTATATTCACAGTAACACAATCTACAATAGCAAAGACATTGAAACAACACAGAAGCCCATCCAAAGAGGAGTAGACAAAAAAACTATCACCTGCAGAGGGCACTTGGTACCACGAGGACAGAGGACAGAACAAATCAATCAACTAACCCAGCCATGTGTTGTCAGTGAAAATCTGGGCAAACAGAGACTCTAAAGTGAAGTATGTCAGCCAGTGGACTCTGGAGAGATTTCATCATGCTTGGAATGCCAAGACTTGTAGCAATTCAGAACTGTTGAACTGTCAAAACCACTTGAGCAGGACCCCGGGAGCATGACCCATATCGGGGAGTTGGGATGGGTGGGAGGCTGGATGGGGCTTCTCCTTTTATCTCCCCTCTTACCCCGGATACAGAAAAAAATAACAATAATGTGGAAATAATGGTCTTACCCACTTTTCTGCAGCCTTTGACCCTTTGTGCCCTAATCAACTATATAAAGATTATCAAAATAATTTTTTAAAAAAATTTTATTCATTTTTATTGGAAAGCCGGATATACAGAGAGGAGGAGAGACAGAGAGGAAGATCTTCCATCCGATGATTCACTCCCCAAGTGAGCAGCAACGGCCGGTGCACGCCGATCTGATGCCGGGAACCAGGAACCTCTTCCAGGTCTCCCACGCGGGTGCAGTGTCCCAAAGCCTTGGGCTGTCCTCGACTGCTTTCCCAGGCCACAAGCAGGGAGCTGGATGGGAAGTGGAGCTGCCGGGATTAGAACCGGCGCCCATATGGGATCCTGGGGCGTTCAAGGCGAGGACTTTAGCCACTAGGCCATGCCGCCGGGCCCAAATAAAATAATTTTTAAAAAAAGGAAAAGAGAAACTGTGGTACATCTACTCCATGAATTGCTACTCAGTCATTAAAAAGCATGAAATTCTACTGCTTGCAACCAAATGGTCCCAATTTGAGACCACTATGCTCACTGAAATAAGACAATCCCAAAAGGACAGATATCCATGTTCTCTCAGAAATAAGGCACCTCCTTACAAATCAATAAATCTTTCAATATTGTTTTTACTACATCTCATGCATTTTTGTATTTTTGTCTTTATTTTCATTTCTTCAAAATAGATTTTTTCTTTTATTAAATTCTTCATTGACTCATAGGTCATATAGTAGCACCACTTTCTTCAAGAAGGTTTTTTGATTTGTTTTTCATTTCTTCATCAACACTTTAGTCTTTCAGTAGCATGTTGTCTAACTTCAAGTCATAAGTTTTCTATTTTTCTTTTTGATCTTGATTTTATGGATTGTCATTTAAGGGGATGTACAGTAACTGTGTAATAGAGTCTATCATATCAAGATGTGAAGATACAATGCAGTGTGCATCTCTACTTCCAGATCCAAGAAGTATTCCCAATGAAACCGTTAAATATATCTTGACAATAGGATGCTGGACTGTCTGTCATTGTCCATACCTACAATGTCAGGCTACATTTAAATAACAGAATGATGAACTTAATGACTGTTTTTGAAGGACTACACTATTGTTATAATATAGAGGAAATCAGTTGGGGTGATGGGATTTGTGAAGGCAGTAAGTGAAATCCCAGAGCCTATGGAAGGAACTATATCACAAAATTTTAAAAAATTATTTAAGAAGAAACCAGAATACTATTATGTTATGTTATCTTGCATAAATAAATCAGGTGGAAGAAATATTTAACAGGCATTTGTCTAATTTTAGGTCAGATGTCTAAGGAATACCAGATACACTTCAATAATTTCATAGCAGTCTCTTCCAAAGAGAAGTTCACACTAGCATATTTAAATTAGAACCTTCGTAATTATACGCCTATAATTAATGATAGCCACTACATATCAAGTTACACAAACTTTCACACAGCTTTATCCTACAATGTTCACATAACTTAAATATCATCATTGGGATCTTACATTAGTATGGAGGGAATGTCAGGTTACATTGCATGAACTGAGCTGCCTAAGCATGCACCCATGCTAAGGTATAAATGGCTTACTCAAAAGAAATTAATCTTGGAGTGAAAAAACTAATTTTTCTGCTGCTTAACTCTGAGGTCTTCATTTACAAATCTCTGATCACCATGTTTGTCATGTCTAAAGTTATAATTCTAAAAGATAAAATAAAGAACACTGTCACCATCATAATATTGATGTACATGTCAACATTGGCCTTGTGTTTAAGGTCTCTGTGTCCCACGTGAGGGTACCTGGGTTCAACACCAGGCTACCTAGTTCCTAAGTCCAGCCTCCTGCTAGCACACCGTGGGAGTCAGTGGTGTTGGCTCAAGTAATTGGGTTCCTACAAACCACATTAGAAACGCTTGGAAACTTGGAAACTCACCGAGTTTGTGGCTTCTGGCTTCAGCCTGGCCTAGTCCTGGCAATTGTGGGCATTTGCAGACTGAACCAGCACATAGGAGTTCTGTATCTACTTGTCTTTCTCTTCAGGCTTCTCAAAATATACAAAATACGTAAATATAAAAAGTCCTGTCACTCAAATTTCAGACAATACATTTCACTAAACAAATACAAAAACAGATGCTCAATAGGCATGTTTATCGTAATTTAAAATAAGACCCAACTCCTATACAAAGGAAAAAAGATCAACCTTTATTTGTAATAAAGTAAAAGACAAATATAAAAATGAATAAACAGCACCAAGATAGGCTACCGGTCTCTTAATGTGTGCCGGGAACTGGCCCAGCAATCAGCACTACCTATTTCATGTAATAATGGCATTATCGAATCTTTGACAGAGGCACAGGTATTGACAGTCAACATAATTCTCTGGCCAACTTGAGGAAAGCTAAGTCATTTTCTGTCACTCAGTGTCCATCTTTATCTGGAGCCGAGAAAGAACCCTTGTTAATTGTGACTGAATTGGTTGATAATGTTCAAGAAGGCCTATCAGATGAATTGCAAGGCTTCCACAAACAGTGACTTTCTCCTTCCAAACATAGTGGTTGATGAGAATATTTCCAGTAGTTCAATCAAAATCAATTTGAAGATAATTTTTCAACCTGAATCTTAGAAGAAAGTATTTTGACAAGCTGCAATGGCTTTGCTGTTGCTTGGGATCTGCCATTTCTTTCACATCTCTCAAGTGGGAAATCACCAGTGATTTAGCTCACATTGGTGCTGGGAGAGGCTTCAATGGTTCATTAATGTAGGCTGATTCCCACTCCTACTGCCTTTGATTCTGGTTTTAAACATAACCTTCCTGTCTGTATGACTGTCTTGGGCATAACCCAAGCACAGGACTGGCAGTTGAAAAATCAGGAAGTTTCTTTTCAGTCATGTGTAGGCAACCTCATTGCTTACACCAAAAATCATAATGTAACCTCTTCATACCACTGAGGTGACTATGTTGAGCACACTGTTTATAAGTGGCTGTCAGCATATAAATATCTCCTGTAACATATGGAATTAAAGGGATTGTTCTTCAGATTTATTTTGAATTTGGAAATTTACATAGAAATTATCTTTTCAGGAAAGTAAAAAAATTATGTTGTATGGGCTGGAGAGAATTTCAGTATCTTTCATTGTACTAATACTGAATGGCTCAGGTACTATGCAACTATCTAGAAAACCAAGTTAAAGAGCCAGCATAAGGATACCCAGGTTTTGTAGATCAAAACTGCTGATGGAGTGGAGATGGCTTAAGTGGTCTCCTGAAAGAAGCGCTCGCTCATATACTGGGATAAACCAAGAGAGGAACAATGTCAAAAGGATATTTGAAAAGTCAACTTTTAATTATTTCATGGCTAATATTCTTTGCAGGTTGGGTTTTTTTGTTTGTGTTTAAGAAAAGGACAGTAACCGCATGATGGTGCTGTACGTTAATGCTGTGGCACCAGCATCCCACATGGGCACCAGTTCATACTTCTGTGGCTCCACTTTGGGTCCAGCTCCTTTCTAAAGGTCTAAGAAGGCAGTGGAGGTTTGCCCAAGTCCTTGGGTCCCTGCACCCACATTAAAGTCCGACAAGAGGTTCCTGGCTCCTGGCTTCGGATCAGCTCAGCCCTGAGCATTGTGGTCATTTGGGGAATGAACCAGTGGATGGAGAATCTCTCTGTTTCAACCTTCCAAATAAATAACAACACATTTAAAAAGGCCTCTTTCATGTAGGTCTATATAGTGGGGAAGCAGAGAAGTTGGGAAGGACACAGTATATCAAGGCAACCCTGAACAATGTCCCAAAGGCAAATATAGAGTGGGTATTTAAGAGGGATTTCCATAGTAGTTGTTCTCAAAGGCAGTGTTTATTGAATGGGTAGAAAACCCTGCTGTAAATTCATTTTCATTTTCATTGGTTAATTAACTAGGGTGCTTCTAGCCAAGAGGGGTTGAGGTCAGTGGATACTGATTTTAATGATTTACAGAAGTCCACTAGAACATTCCATGGTTTACATTAGCAGATATAAGTGCAATCTTAATGTAGTCTCCCCAATTCCACTTTGGAAAGTGTTAGCATTGATTGTTTCATTTCCTTTCACAACCTCTAATATAATTCCAAGTCTCAGTGGCCTCAATGAGAAGTGCGTTTCATCTTTGGGCTTTAAAGGGGTCCACACCAGAGCAACAGGTAGTAAGAAATGGAAGGAATGACAACACCTCAGATTTCAACACTGAACAAAGACAGAAAAGAAGAGTATATACTATGATGCCCTGGATGAGGCACGAGTAGAGTGACTGTTGAACACTATAAGGTCTGCAGTCTACTCAGTAATATTTTGCTAAAACTAATTTCTTAGTCTGGACAAATATGCCATGTAAGTAACATGGGGACATGAGAGAAAGCTGCATATGAAAAACACATGGGAACTCTCATACACTCATTACAACTTTTCTCTCAGTCTAAAATTATTCCAGGTTAGAAGGTAGAAAAAAATAGCAAAAAATGCCAATTCCTTATGCCTGTTCAGTTTTGGATTGTTATTATATAAGAAATATAAAACTAAAAGTTACTACTCAATAACATGCACCATTAACACACATGGAAATTGTAATATAAACAATTTAAAAAGCTGTAAAATTAAAATACTATTAAATATGATCAGGCTGGATTCATATAAACATTGGTGCCAAGTTTCATTTTCTTTCTTAAGCCTTGTATATACATACTCTAATCCATCATTATGCATTTGGAAAAGATAAATGCTGTTTTCTAGATCACAATTAATTAAACTAATTGAAATCCCACAGTGTAAACTGGCCATTACATGCACAGATTAGGTTATCATTTCTTTGTAAATTGGGAAAGAAATATATATTCAATCTTTTATACCACCATTTAATAGAACTGCAATATTAATGAATTAAAATTAAAATTCTACCAACTCTGAAATTTTTGTTCAGCAAAGAAACTTTCAGGATAAGACTGACATTTCTCCTGGGTTTACTATCTTTCAGTTCTACTTCTTCATTATGATCTGAATGATTAGCGCAAGTTTGTTAACTGCTCTATGGCCTGGTTTCTTTATTAAAAAGTGGAGTTGATGATAGCATTTTTGTCCTAAGTTTGACGACAGGTGCATCAGTAACTTTGTATGAGTTTCAATGCCGTTTGAAATCCAAGATGTGTTTACAGAAAACCATATGTCAAAGGAGAGAGTGTACAGAAATGTACTACTCTCAATTTCAAGTTTGGAAGGACTCTATATGTCTTCTAAACAGCTTATCCACACATTTAATTAGAATTGGCTTCATGAAGCAAGTCATCATAGGTAAGTAGATTCTTAAATGAACCCAGTTTTAGCTGAAAAAAAATTCAAAGTACGTTGTAGTAAGTGAGGTCTTTTATGGTTTTTTCTCCATGTTTGTTTCAATCTCAATGTACTCCATAAAGAAAATGGATGTCGACATGCAACGACTATCAGGGTAAACCCAAAATAAAAACTGCATGTATCAGTCTATCTCATTTCTGTTGCTTGAACTGGGTCAATTTGCCCTAAAGGAAAATTAAGCTTGTAGAAAATTAGATATTCTCTCAAAAGAAGGAATAACACCAGTCTTTTGCTTAGGATATTAAATGACAAATGCAAAAACAGTGCAGCCAGGATCAGCAGAGAGCACCTGAGAGCAGATCAAGTGCTTTAAGAGCAAATTATGGAGGCTCCAGCTCTTGAAGCATTCTTTCCCAGCTCTGTTTTGGACTTGGAGTTCTCAGCCTAGATAAGTGACTGTGCTTTATTCAATTCTGCCATCTAGTGGCCACTTCTCACCTCTTTTTATTTTTCCGTTTGGGCTTTCCCTTTCAAATTTAATTGAGGGGCTGACATTAATTGCTCAAAGCCCAGGGTGCTAGTTGATAGTGGGTGGAGAATAGGTGGGGGGGGGGGATGAGGAGAATGTTTACCCTCCCATTAGAAAAGCAATCATTGGATGGGGAAAAAAGAGAGAGGTTGTTGGGGTCTAACCTCCAGAAAATCTAGCAGGTTGGAGTCCTGCTGGGCTGTGTGACTTCAGATCAGCAGAGCAAGCAGCAGGAGCAGAGACCACCTGTTAAGCGAAAATCCAAAAATCTTCAAAGACCTTCCAATGCCAAAAACCTGTGATGCAACTCCCCTGGGCTTCAACCATCTTTGAAAGCAGTGCCTTTGTTAACCCTGCCCTCTCCTTCGGCTGAAAGCTGAGTGTGCCCCACTCCACCCCCGAGCTCCAAGCTGACTTGTTCTGAAGAAAAAGAAAGGTTATTTATACTTCAGCAGACATACAGGAAAGATATGTGATTACTTCGATATTTTCTATTGTCATTTCCCTTCCTTATAGCTGCAAACACTGATATTAGTGAACTATAATTTTAATCATTAAATTGAGATGATCTTACAACTGAAATTATCTTATGACTGCTACCTCCTTTGCATTAGAAAAAGGCATGGTATTCTCTCCATTGTAATATTGAGTTAGAATCTATAATGATGGTAATCCTCTCCATGTTTCATAAAGTATTGTCATAACACTGGTTTGAGAAGAAAACCAAGGATGCAAGCTTTGTGGAATGATCAAAACAAGATTTCACCTTGAACTGGAAGATTGGGATTTTCCACAACATTCCAGATAAATCTAGAATTCATTGACAGTTGAAGACAACCTGCTCACAATCTAGTTTTCCCCTGATCAGTGTACTGAATGCAACAAAAGAGAAAACTTAACAGCCTTTTCCCTGTTTTAAATACCAGTACCAATACTTGGTAAAAACATTTCGTAACCTACCAAAAAGTATAAATTTGAACATAATAATTCAAGAAATGATCGTCTCTATTCTTGACTTCCCAATTCAAATATAATTAACAGTTGAATAAGTCTCCAAAAAGTTGATGGAAACGTCCCTTGTACTTCTAGTTTTATGAACTTTTCAGAGCTCCCTGTACATATCTGATATGAACAGTAGATGAGCTTTTGTTTGCGTTTCTGCTGGCCCTTGTTTATGATTATTATTGCCCTATAAATTTCATAATTTTTATTATGCACTCATCTTTTGTTATTATTTATTCTAATTTACAAATGGTATTATTTATGCTTACTAAATATGGATATGTAAAATGCATTACACTATCAGATGGCTAAATCAAAATAAGACATCACCTCACAACTTATCTTTTCTGTGTGTTAAGAACACTTAAAATGAGATCTACATCGAAGAACTGTAAAACCTACTATACCCTCAATACGCTATGTTAATCTGTAATGGGGAGGGAGTGCAGGGAAGTCTCTCAGGACCATAAAAAGAGTGAGGAAAAAGTACAATATAGCCTATCAAGATCAAATCTGGTAATTCATAGACAACAGACTCAAAGCGGCACTAAACAATAGTAAAACTACTATACCAATGCATGAGGGGGGAACCGGGTGCGATCCTGACAACCTCTTAACAGGAGGTCATGTGCGTGGAGCAGGGGGGCACTCCAGAGTGGAGCAGGTGGTAAGGAGGAAGCTTGGATCCCAACCATCAAGACTCCCAGACCTTCACCACAAACTATTAATACGAGCAACAAGGACTATATCCCAACTGCCAAGGAGGCCACAGGGAATTGGATGCCCTCGGAGGCCGAGTACTCTGAGGTCACCCACCCCCAACCGGAGCTTCTGCTGGGGATGGAAGAAGTCCAAACACTCACTACCGTGCAGAAACCAACGTCATCGGAAAGACAACCAGAAGCCCTGAGCGGTTCGCAGAAACAGAAGAACAATAAACGTCCTTCGGGACCAGGGAGGAGAGCTTTCTCTGGTCCGAGCCTGGCTCCACCTTTGGACCCCCACCCTCCCTCGCAATGACCATCGGGATCGCTCCGAAAACCCCTCATAGCAAATAAACAATCATACAAACTAAAAAAACCTAAAATAAATAGACAAACAACAAAAAGTAGAGCTTGGAATCTGACAGGAAAGAGCTGGCGTGGATTGGCTCATGCCTCGCTGGGTGGGACACAAAGATTAGTCACTCCTCACCATGGTGCTGAGGATTTTCCTGCACACTGCCCCCCCCAAATGCTCTGCACCTTAATTGTCGACAAATGTCTTGTTAGAGTTACAAGCCAGTCTAGATTATCCTAAAATCTGCCAAGATCAGCAAAATTATACTTCAACACAACAAATGGCTAAATACTAAAATGAAATAGACACTAGACAGCTGAATGGTACCTTATAGCCATTTTAAGGTATATAGCAGCCGGTCCTGTATATAAACTAAAATTGAAATGTCAATGAGCTAATCAGAGGTTGTGGTTAAGAACTTGTTTTTTTTTTTTTTTTTTTTTTTTTAACATACTGGTTACTCAAAACCATGTCAATTCCATAATGTTGCAAATTGCTGTTGATGTTATGTTGGGACTCTTAATTGACTGTGATGATATTATACCAGCTCTAACTTCGGACCAGAAATGGTCTCCCCAAGAAACTGTTCAACCCATCTGGACAATAAGTAGCTGGACTCTATGCTTGGTATACGTTTGCAAGGAAAGAATCTTGATTGAATTTGAACTGTAATACTGCATCAAGGTGGAGGAATCCACCAGGAGGGAGGGGCGTGGGGAGGGGTGGGGGGATTCCCAGAGCCTATGAAACTGTCACATAATGCAAAATAATTAATAATAATAAAAAAAGAACACTTAAAATGTACAGGCTCAGGGATCTCCAACTGCTCAGTAATTACTGACTTTAGCCACCAGGATGCGCAATTGATCTCCTAACTTTACTCCTGGTGAACTGAGATTTTCCATCTCTGAGCAAAAGGGCCTCCGCAGACGTGGTGAGATTAACTCATCCTGAGTTACTGGTTTCCTCTGCTTGCTGCGGTGCTCAGTGCTTTGCCCCCATGAAGGTCTTGTGCACTCTGCATTATCAAAGCGTCCCTGTGTTTGGGTCACAAAATGCCCCAGATATTTTTTTCTGGTTTAGACCCAGATAGTCCATTAATTTCTCTGCATGGGAATCATGCATGACATAGATAATACAGATTTGAATCGGAGGTTTTGATTTCTCCTGGGAGAGTTTTTAATTCACCTAGAGACAAGCTTTCCTCACCATTCCAGGGTTGTTCTTACAAAAACACACAAACGAACAAATAAAAACACACAAACGAACAAACAAAAACGGGCGGGGAGCACCTCTTCCAAGCCTGTGAATTCCAGGCGCCTGGCTTTCTCTGACTTGACTTCATGCCAAGTGCCTCATAGAAGCCGGAGGCTCACCCATCTCCCTGTTAAACTTGCATTTGACTATCAGTATCCCCAGGGACCACAGCCTTCATTCATCTGCTTAGGCTCTGCCTGTGCTTATACTCTGGCCAGAAAATGTTCTTGCTTTTCTAATTCATCATTATGGTTTTACAAAAACAGAACTATTCTTGTTCGTGTGCTTTAGTGGAAAAGTGGCTCATATTAGAACAGTCTGGCATAAACACTACTCTTTTTCACTGTTTCACGGAGTTAGAACAGTCCTCCTTATTCTTAGCCCAAATTACCTCTCATAAGGATAAAAAATCCTGTCATTCAATCCCTCCGAAGCTTCCAGGCTTAGACTCAAGTCCTGCTCCATCTGTCCTACTTAGAGGTACCCCACAATGCCATCTGTTTATAACCTGTTTTATGTTATGGTGATTGTAGGCATTGCTTTTTGATATTTGTGTGAGAGTACCAAAATGTACAAATGACAAACAACACTCTTACACGGCAAGGAATTTTCCACACATTTATAGAGTATAACATTAAAATCCATGGATTCAATATTTTAGATCTCAAAATTATTTTAGATATTATCCCATCGTGACCAACTCTTCTAAATAGGAAACGAAGTCCTTAAATGGTTTAGAGCAGTGTCCAAGGGGCTCTGAAATGCCTCTGCCAAAGTAACTGTAAGGCATTCAGAATCAATTCAACATTCCAATAATAAAATAAATATGGGTATAATATCTTCATTGAACTCATTAATACTTCTCATGGTAATCATATGCAATATGGGCAACTATGTAACATTCCTTTTAATTTTTTATGTTACAGTCTACTCAGTTAACTCAATCTCATCGTTTCTTAAAATTTCAACCTAGTTAACAGTATCATGACCAATGCCAATTACTAGTTTTTATAAATGAATACTAATCATTTCGCATCTGTTTTTGGGTATTATTCACAGTTTAGCATCTTAGTAGATGCTTTGAATATGTGAGTCACCATTTTTTGTTCTTAAATTGTGTTTAAGTTTTTAACTTGTGTTACTTGCATTTCTGTTTTAGCTTCTGTTTCTTCCCATGAGGATTTTATGGGAAAAGAGAATCCTCAGAAGATGACTTGATGAACTGGACTAGCACTGTCCGGCAAAGCAGGTGCTTTGACCCCATTGCCCTGCCTCGAGGAGATCAAGAACCTCAGTGGAGGGGGTTTCGTTTGCAGTTATCGCAGGATCTCGTGTGTGTGTGTGTGTGTGTGTGTGTGTGTGTGTGTGTGTGTGTGTGTGATTCTCCTGAGAGCCACTTGATCTTGTTTCCTGAGATCACGGACAGCGTTTACTGAAAGCTCTTCATTGCTAACTTTTTGCTCTGTGGACAAACATAATAACTCTGTCCGTTTTTCTAAGACATCAGAAATGCAGATGCGATGTTAGCAACAAGGCTTAAATAGATCGATCCTTAATTCTGAGTATCTGAAAGAATACATAAACAATGATTTTCCCCAGGGTCAATGCTAATGCTGGGCCAGAATGACAATCTAAAATCCATTTGGTATTTAGATGAGGGTTGATATTAGTTCCCTCCTCCCCAAACACATAACCCCCTGGCAGGCATTTTGAATTTACACTCATTCAAAAGGTGATCTGGAGGATGTGGTGTTTTCAAAAGCTGGCACAAACATTGGGTAACTAATATCTGAAAAGGCACATTGATATTAAAATGCTACAGGAGGTCTGGCTTTCAGGCTTAGGTTTTAGAAAGTAGTAGATGCCAGGTGTTTCAGAGGAAAGCATAAAACGCACATTAGATGCCTAATTGTACTGTCCTGCATCACAGAGATGGGGACTTTCTCCCTTGACTGCAGCTGGTGATAACAATCTGCCCTGGAGTGTGAAAGAATCAGGCAGCCTGAGCACAGGGCAGCTCCTTAGTGTGTCTTTTCTGGAGGGGTGGGCTCAAACTTTTGTGTCAAAAATCCTCACACGTGACAGCAAATACCCCTAATACAACAAAGTCTGTGGGTGTGAGCTGAAGTGCCCCCCACACTAAACCTGGTCACTGCTATGGAGAATGACTTAGAGAAGGGCCTGGCAGCAAAGCCTGTAAAAATCTGGACACTATGATACATTTTGAAATGGACTTCAAACCATGTTTCTGAGGCCATGTGACTGTGGGTCCCACAGCCCCTGGTAATAATGAGGATCTCGCTTGTTAAACATGTCGCAGAGCCGAGCTGGTCCCAACAGGCTATTTTTCTTTTGTTATGTCAGGAGTTGGCCATACAAAGGAAGGTAGGAGTGAAAGGTGTGAAAATGGAGTAGGCATTTTATACCTTTCCAGATGTACAAGCATCACTGATCAATTACAAAAAAAAAAAAAAAAAAACAAAAAACAGAGTCTTCCCATCTTGCTGCCTTTCTGGCTGCAACCTAGAAATACAGTGTCTCTATCAGGGAAGAGTTCTACCTAGACACAAGGCATGCTGCCCATAATAAAAAATTTTTGGATGTAAAAAGTATAAACTTCCTCTCAACTTTTTCTTATTTATACCCATCTTACAGGAAGACTACAACACATGTCAAACCTTTAGAGTCAGTTATATCCTATAATTCAAATATTGTATAAGGAAATATATGCCTCTAAATTATTGAATTATTGAATTTTTATTAAAATACATGTAATGTTTTCTTCAGAATTCTTTTCAAATGCTAACGCATTAAGTCACAGAATCATACTTAGAGAAACACTTAACTCATGGAACTGAAAACTGTCTCTTCTAATAACAGAAGTGAGTTATTTTTCATTGCTAGAGATGTCGCAGAGCGATTAAGTGACTTTCAAGTGTTTTAAGCTGTCAAAACCTAAAAATTTATTAAATTAACTAAACTGCTAACGAAATCTAAATTAAACTACTTTTACCACACACTAACTTCTTTTGACAACTTAAAAATGGGATTTCTTCTGATGGAAACAGAGTTTTGTGTAATACTGCCACCTAATGGTGTCTGGGATGCTTACCTCGTCTAGTCGTGATTAAATAAATTTATTAAATTAACTAAACTACTAACGAAATCTAAATTAAACTACTTTTACCACACACTAACTTCTTTTGACAACTTAAAAATGGGATTTCTTCTGATGGAAACAGAGTTTTGTGTAATACTGCCACCTAATGGTGTCTGGGATGCTTACCTCGTCTAGTCGTGATTAAATATCCTCTAACAGAAAACAATAGTAATTAAGACACAATTCTCAGATCTGAAGAACTCAAAAAAAAAAAAAAAAAAAAAAAGTTTGTGCCATACAAAAGGTGAACATATTAAGGAATGATCTTAGTGTTTTAAATATGTATGTAACTGGTACATTCTTTTGTAGCCAATTTTTAACATCAAACCCAGGACAAAAAGAGACTAGTACTCTAACCATTTCTCTCTGAGTTTTTGTTAAGGTCTTTCACTAATTGTCAACCTACCTATTTCTTTTAAAATTCACAAGTAGCATGCTTGTTTGTTTTTTTCATTTATGTACATTTCCTGAGGTTTACAAGGGAGGTAGGCGAGGACCCATGGCTATTTTCTCTTAAAGCAATATCTGTATTTCCTTCAGTTCCTGTTATACTTGCGTAAAGTCATCAGCTTCGGAAGGGGAAGCCGAGACTTCTCTGAGCTTCAGTTACCCTAAATTAGGTTGCAAAGATAGAGTAAATGATTTCCAAGTTTCCTTATAGCTTCAGAAGTTTGTCTTATAAATAGTATAACCAACTAAGATGCACATAGGATCCTAGTTCACACTTACATAGTGGACCAAAAATCTTCACATAGTTCTGTTTCCAAACTGCTTGATAAAAGTTGGAATGGGAGACAGTGATGTTCATCAGTAAATGAATTCTACTTAGCAATTAAGAGCAGTAGGATCCCCATGTTGTTAATATAGTTTTTCATATTACATGACAAATAAGCACTTACAAAATGATTTTTTTAACCAAGAAGTTAGAGAACACGCACAGAATATAAATGAGCCTAATATAATTCAAATAATATTTAAAATGATGTATTCTATATGTATCTGAGTATGCTATGCTTATGTAATATGTATGAAGAAACAAAGAAGCCCCATAATTATTCTTACAAATTCTATTTTAGGTCCAGAATAACGTTATTGTAAGTTATCATCAATGCAAAACAGCAGGGAGGAGAAGAAAATAATAAACCATCAAAGATAACACAATATAACAAGCTAAATCAAAATTTCAGAACATCGTAGAAACAGGCGGAGACAGGTTAGTACCCAATTTACACAAACGCTGAACTTGGAACACTGACAACATTCTGCCTCATTTTACTCAAACTCCTGATTAGAAGGTTTCTAAGGGGTTTGATAATCAGGTGCAACAGATGAAGCAACCATTTGCAAGAACTGCATCTCTTATGAGAGTAGGAGAATAGGTAGGAGGCAGCAGAAGATGGTGCCTTCCTGAGCCCCTGTTACCCAAATGCGAGATCAGTATGGAGTTCCTGGCTTCTGGGTTCAACCTGCCCCAGCCTTGGCTGAGATAGCCATTCAGGAGGCAAAAGAAAATCTGTCTCGCACGCTCATTCCCCCTCTCACTTTGCCTTTTGAATCAATAAATCAATAAATCTCTTCAAAACGATGGAAGGTTTCTACTGAAAGTAGGAACCTACCGCTCCCGTATTATGAGGGTCGTGATGTCAAATCATAAACCCATAATATTATCTCCAAAGGCAATTGGCATATCTTCAATTAATTAATCCATGTAGTCACAAAGAGGACAAAAATGAAGACACATGACTGTGTAAATTTTAAAACTTTCACCCAAAAAATACCCAGGAGGAAATATGGCCTGGCAATGGTGATGAAAATGGGTTGAGCCGAGAAAGTCTGAGCTCAAGCTCAATGCCTTCAGACCCTCAGGCTTTTTCTTTTCCTCTGCTTCTCTTTCCCTTCATTTCTCTCTCCCCTGCTTTCTACCTGGGTTCTACTTACTTCTTTTCCTTTTGCATTTGGTAATTTTCAACTATATTAAGGAGGAAAATAAGGAAGTGTTCCTTTTAAAATGAAAGAAAATGTAAAATGTCCAAGACCAATTCATTTAGTCTTTTTTTGCTAGGAGGCAGCTACATCAGCTGGGAAAAAAGAATCAGTCTTTCTTCTGTCCCAGATACATCATAAACTCTTGTGTATTTATAGAGAAATAAAAATGTTTACTGCCTGTCTGGATGCATTTCCCAGAAACGGAGAAGCCAGCTTCTAACTCGGAGTGCTGGGAATGTTATCTGATACTACAGAGAAAAGAGCAATATGTTTTGCAAACACACCAGTGATAAAATACTGAGTAAGTTCTGAAAGGGAGAAAAGAGAGCCAGAGGGATGAGGCAGGGGCTAGAAATTGTTAGGAAGACTTGGGTTATAAACCAGAGCTTGGTCTACACACCAAAGGAGAAAAATCTCAGAATCTCAGAATCTGGCAAGCTTTAAAAGCACAATTTTGTGTTCTTTGAGTGTTTGTATGTCCTATTGTGTGTTCTGACCTAGATTCGTCTAGTTACTCAGAACACAGCAGTATAGCTTTGCAGCAGCATTGCCCCATGGCTTAATTTCCCAATTAAACTTAAACAAATTTCTCAAATGCTCATAAAACCCTTGGTGGCAAGATCAGGGCACCTGAATATTTAATTATTTGCATGTCAGTCTGAGTCACAGATAACTGGCAGCTAATAGAAAATGTGTAAGACCTGAAAACAAAAGATTCTTCTAAGGTTTATAAAGAAATCAGTCAATAAAATTACCGACATGGATTTTTTTTTTCTTCAGTAGAAAGTTACTAGGAAACAGGAAAAATATTTTTAAATAATTAAGAAGAAAAAGATTATTAAATTAAAATCATTTTCTGGATGTTGAGCTCTGACAGTGAAATGACACAGCTAATACTATTAGAGGTTGTCTGAGTCTGACTTGAAACTAAATGATCGTTTAAGAGAAACTACCAAATTCAACCTGATTATAAATACTCCTCATTGGCTATAACGTTACAGTGTATTTTAACATAAGGCTAAGTCAAATAAACATGTATCTGAGACAACATCTTACAAACTAATATTAATCTAGCGACTCTCATAAATTAACTTAATTATATACCTTGTAAAATAGCTTGAGATTTGGCTGGAAGATGATGAACCAGAGGTGGTGATAAAAGAATTATTGAGCCCAGGAGAGGTCCCAGTGGGAAGCCCGGGGAATTAGTCTTGGGCTCAGTTTTACTTTCCATCTTAATTACTGAATTCAAAGAAAGGCTAAACTGCACATTAACTAATTTGCAGATGGTACTAAACTGGCAAACACTGGGAATTGCAGATTAAAATCCAAAGGGACTTGAAGAGTTTCAAAATAAAAGTCAGTGAAATCTAATCCTTTAAGTAATAATAATGGTGATGATGACAGCGACAAAATAAAAATTCTGGTGGTTATATTCCTTTGCTGAGGCACTTAAAAGATGTGATAGAAAACATTCTTTTCTGAGCTACTAGCACAAACACCGAAAAGATGGAACGGATAACGAAATTCTAAAAGCAGTACAAGCGTCTTTCCTTTACTGAAGTTCAACTAAGCCCACTTCTTGGCCCACTGAAAAACGAGAAGAGTAACTCATTGCCACCTGTTCACGTTCTTCGAACCACGTGACTCCTCAACTAACAACCTGTACTTCACTCCCTCTGCTGAGGTTCCTCATGGAACCTGATTCATGTTCCGGTGTTTCACATCTTTTCTGTGTCATCAGTGAAGGCAGGACAAAAAGGATACATCCCCAAAAGCCAAGAGAACAAGCAGAGGAACAGAGGGGGCGGGGGGAAGGGCCATCAATGTCCAAACATTTTTTTTAAAAAAGCAACATAATTGCTGAAAGCCAGATGGAATGGAAGTCAACCTTGACATGAGTGGTTATTCAGACTACATTCTGTCGCTCGGAAGTGTGGAACGTTATTCAGACTACATTCTGTCGCTCGAAAGTGTGGAACGTTATTCAGACTACATTCTGTCGCTCGAAAGTGTGGAACGTTATTCAGACTACATTCTGTCGCTCGGAAGTGTGGAACGTTATTCAGACTACATTCTGTCGCTCGAAAGTGTGGAACGTTATTCAGACTACATTCTGTCGCTCGGAAGTGTGGAACGTTTCTTTAGCAGAACTCTAAAGAGACTCTGGCTTCTTAATTAGCAGCTAACACATTGCAGGAAAAGGAAATAAAATTGAAAAAAGAGGTTCAACAATAGACTTTTCATGGGAGCATTGCTGGTCTGAGTGATCAAGCCACCAACCAACAGCCCAGCTCCCAGACAGCTGGCATTCCCCACACGCCGGGCTGGTGTTTCTGTTTCTTTTTTGTTGTTGTTGTTTTTGACTTTTCTACAGCCACCCAAGTCCTCCTTCCTCCACAGTTTTAAGACCTTGAGACTGATAACCAATGGTCTATGCATTTCCTCTAAAGCAAATCTTCTACCTCCAAGGCTACCAGAATAGTCTTATTCCGGCAGGGAAATAGAGAGGTAGAAAATGATGGCTACTATCCTGTCTTCCCACAGCAATAATGGGAAGAACTGATTGAGTACAGGGGTCCCAACCATTCTTACCACAGCCATATATGAAGTTGTCCATTGTGTTCCCCGAAGAAGTAAAATTTCAGTTGAAAATGCAATTGCAGGGGAGACTCCCCTTAGGTAATCCTCTCATCTGAGAGCTCTGAAAAAATTAATCAAGCATCACCAAGCTTATAAAAACAGTAACAGAAACTGGAAAGAGAATCACAAGCACAACATACCAAAAACAAAACAACACAACAACAACAACAACACATGGATCTTTAAAAGGATTCCAAGTATTTGGCAAGATCAGGACATACTACATACATTAAAAGAAGGCAAAAGACAGTGTAAAGTGAATTAGATGGGCACACTTTTAAAAGGAAAGGCGATTAAAAACCTGCAAGAAAACAAACGAGAAACCTTGACATGAGATGCATTGTCTAGATACAAAGCAAATTAAATGTGACACAAGCTTAATAATTGACGAAGAAATTAAAAGGAAAATTGAGTCGACTTTATATCTAAAAATAGTTTCTTTGATTGGCCAAGAGGTGAAAGCAAAAGCCCTACAGAGAGGATGCTGATCTGGATTTAAAAAAAAAAAATCTGGGTGAGCAATAAAAACAAAACAAAACAAAATAAAAAAAGCTATCATAAGACCAGTATAAGCATTAGTTATTGATCTCCAAATATTACCATCAATGTATTGTAAAAACAGGAAAGTCTTAGGATTTCTAGAGAGGTTGCACATGTTACCAGACTTGACAATATTCAAGGTACAAACGTAAGTGAACAATGTTGTCAAGGTCATGGCGAGAGGCTGGGTGCAAGATGGACTCAGCAGGAATAGCAGCGTGGAGACAAGGGCTGGTGCTCCAGTTTCCTCGTCACAAAAAGAAGTTGAGGAATGGTGCCAGAAACTGAGGTGAATGAAAGCGTGATCTGTCATTCTGTATTTACAGCAGCACGATCTACAATAGTAATGACATGAAAATACCTCAGATGCTGGTCAAAAGAGGAGGGGATAAAGAATCTAGGGTACATCTACTTCATGGAATATTACTCAACCACTAAAAAGAATGAAGTTCTACCATTTGCAACCAAATGGTCCCAACTAGAGACCATTATGCTCAATGAAATAAGCCAATCCTAAAAGGACAAATATCATATGATCTCTCTAACACAGCCATACTTCATGCAAAATACAAGATCAATAGATATAGGATTTGTTTAAGTGATAAGTATACCATGAAGTGGAGAGTACGGTATTCATCTCTACTTCTGAATAAAAGATAGACTTCCAATGAAACTGTTAAATATGTCTTAACACAAGAATGCTGGACTTCATAACATTTTCTATACCCACAATATCAGGATGCACTTAAATAGCAGAATGATGCACTTGTGCCAGTTGTTGAGGGACTAAACTATTGTTACAATATAGGGAAATCAGGGGCGGAGGGAAGAAGAGAAAATCTCTGAACCTGCGGAACTGTAGCATAAAAAATTGAGAATTTATTTTTAAAGAAGAAAAAGAGAAGCTGAGGTGAACATAAATCAGGGTAAAGAATGTCAAGTGAAGGTAGTAAGAAAAAAATTAAGTAATAACTAAAAATATCAAATTGAGGAAAATAAAGACTGAGTTACATTTTCATATTTTGAATTATGAAAGCAAGAAACATTTTAGGAATTTTCTTAGTCACCAAGTGCACGCATGAAAAACCTGAGCTGTGAAGGCAGGTGTCACTCCAGACTGGGAGCGCTTGCCTTTGGAAGGGACAACTAAGGCTGGCGATCGTAAACTCTTCTGTGGTAATTTATGTAACCTCGCAATGGTATTTCTGTCCCTGTAAAGTTACTGTTTTAAAACCGAACCTCCACAGTGCTCATATCAAACAGGCTTGGGGAAGCCACGTAATCCTCATAGCATGTTAGGACACAGGAAGAAAGTACATCTATTAGGAATGCAACTCTCAACAGACTAAATCTTTTAGCATCTTCATCTTGGAATCCCCAACTCCAGAATGCAGGGAGTACATTTGTATTGTTCGTAAATTACTCAGTCTAAGATATTTGTGATAGCCTGAAAAGACTGAGCAAATTCATCCGTATGGATTCCTCCAACAAAAATAACATCCACTAAGGGTTGATGTTGCAGCATAGATGGCTTGCATAGATGGTGCTTGCATCCCATGTGGGCACCAGTTTGTGACCTGTTTGTCCCACTTCCAATTTAGCTTCCTGAGAATGAAGAGGGAAAGAAACAGATGATGTTTTAAGTGCTTGGGCCCTTGCAAACACATGGGAAACACCAATCAAACCACTGGCTTCAGCCTTGCCCACCCCTGGCCTTTGCAACCTGCAGATGGAAGGAATATCTCTTTCTTTTTCTCACTCTCTCTTTCTCACTTGCTCTCTCCTCCTCTAGAACTCTGCCTTTCAAATAAGTAAAATAGATCTTTAAAAAGCCCAACTAACTTCATCAACATAGCTCTTTTTGTTCTAACTTTAAAATGCAGATATCATATAGCAGAACAAGATCAATGCTAATAAATACCAGTTTTTTATTGGTTTACTATATTTTAAGATTTATTTGATTTTTTTTTTTTTTGGAAAGGCAGATTTACAGAGAGAAGGAGACACAGAGAAAAAGGTCTATCCACTGGTTCACTTTCCAAGTAGCCACAACAGCCAGAGCTGAGCCGATCTGAAGCCAGGAGCCAGGAGCCTCTTCCAGGTCTCCCACACAGGTGCAGGATTCCAAGGCTTTGGGCCATCCTCAGCCAGAGCTGAGCTGATACAAAGCCAGGAGCCAGCAGCTTCTTCTAGGTTTCCCACATAGGTGCAGAATCCCAAAGGCTGTCCTCCACTGCTTTCCCAGACCACAAGCTGGGAGCTGAATGGAAAGTGGAGCAGTGAGGATATGAACTGACACCTATATGGGATTCCAGCACATGCAAAGCAAGGATTTAACCACTAGGTTATTATGCCGGGCCCAATATCAGTTTTTTTTTTTAATAATAGATGAATAGTTGTTCAGACAAAATTTGAGAAATCATGTCCACAGACATCATAAAAACATTATGAAAAAAATAACCTACAATGTTTTTGTGAAAGAATATTCACATAACCTATGTGCGACCTCTCTGCCTCTGTCGCCTTTGTGCAGTTCAGTCTTGTACAAACATGAAACCCACAATGCTGGGTTAGCATGTGGCAGAGTGCCACCTGTGTTGTTGACTGCTGTCCTTGTGGAGCCATGGTGTCAGCTGATACCTGTGAGTGCTGCTTCGGATCCCGCTGGAGGAGGCTGCCCCGTTGCGTCTAGTCCTTAGCTAATGCTCCTGGACAAACAGCTGAGAACAGCCTCGGTGTTTGGGCCACTGCTACTCACACAGGAGACTCAAGTGGAGTTGCAGGCTGCTGTGATGGTTCGAGTGGTTGAGTCTTTGCTACCCAATTAGGAGATCCAGGTTGACTCCCAGCTCCCAGCTTCAGTCTGACCCAACCCTAGTTGTTGTAGGAGTTTGGGGAGCAAATCAATGAATAGATATTCATATTCTCTTCCGCCTCCATCCCTCTCTTCTCTTTTCCTATCTCTGTGTGTGTCTCATTCTTTCTCTCCTTTCTCTCTTCCCCCTGCCTCATTCTTTCTTTTTTTCTCCCTGCTTTTCTTCCTCTCTCCTCTCCCTTTCAAAGAAACAATTGTTGAAGTTTTTCTCTAATTCTTCATAGGGCACATGTAAGGATCAAATGAGAGAACAATGCTCACAGGTGTGGTTAATATGGGGCCAGTGTTTTCAAAACGTCAATTACGTTGTTGCTTTAAGGATAATCGAACCTCAAAATCTCAAATGCTTAATTGCTGACAGAGACTTCGTGCTTCCACACAGTTCCCTGCAAGTAAGCAATGCATGATGGCAGGTACACAGAGCACTCTGCTCAACTTAGCCACCCGAATAATTGTCCTAAAGATCACACCACTGTGTGAGGCATCGGCAGAGCCTACATGCACCGGCTTTGCTGTGTGTGGAGCCAGAACTGACACGCCACACCTTCCCAACTGCAAGAACAGCAAGGACGCAGGGAAGTGTGTGGCAGCAGATTGATTAATGAGCCTCCAGTCTCATTTAAATATACAGTCTCTAGATAGAGAGGATGGCCAGTGAGGATACAGCCTAAAAGTCTAAGAGATCACCTAGTCATTTCTTAAGTCAGGCTCCAAAAATAAAACATTTTGAAGCTATCCCTTTAACTTAGATGCTTTAATGTATGACCCATAATTGGGGTGGCTTTTGACAGTATTAACCAGAGGCTTGTTACTGATTTTTATGTTTTTAACTAAAGTTTCATATTTATCATGTCAGAGATGTACAGGATCTTTTCTGATGATGGAAAGCTGTTTTTGCACATTGCTGTTATTTTTCACGATGCTGTAGTGTTTACATGTAGCTGCACTTCCCATGTGCTGCCAGCAGGAGGAGATGTAGGTTCTTTGAGGCTTCCCCACTGCAGTGTTACTTCCAGGGTCTGAAAGGGTAGGGAAGAAGTTACAGATTTAAATTGATTTCTTCCCTAAAGCCCTCAGAGTTTCCTGCAGCGGGATAGTGATTATCTTAGAATGCTTTTTTAAAACAACATTTATTAAAATAACAGAAAGCACTTTGAAAAAAAAATCTTCATTGTGTAAAGATGCCCCTATATGTTTTTCACGGTTCTCTTCAGGTTTTCTTACTCAAAATGTGGGATTGTGGGATTGATCCACGAACCAACTTTCTTTTGAGAGGCGGTCTCCTCTTAGAGCTTGGGACAGAAGTTACAGAAGCACACCACCTGCATCGAACCTGTTAATTTCCTAATTCCATAAGGGCGTCTCAAGCTTTCCTCCCTGACTCCCTTCCTCAAATCCCCTGTGCTTTTCCAGCAATAACTTCTGAGGTTGCCAGAGCCACTGCCGGCAGATTGCTCAGCCTGGGGTTTAGAGGTGGACACATCATGCCATTTGGTAAACTTCCCGACTCTTGACTCAGGAGTTTAATGGAAAGGATTTGTTTTTAAATCTCTGTACCTCAAAAAAGCAAACAACAACAACAACAACAAAAAGTATCTAACTATGTGCAGATTTTGCTTTGCCTTGCTAGTTGTATCTGAAAGTCTGCACGTGTAAAGAAAAAACAGGAGAGAGCAACTGACATCCGCACCTAAACTAACACAGATGATGCTGCAACTTTACACTGGCCTTTATCTTTTTGTTGTTTGACATTTTGTTCATCGATTTTGTGCAATTTGGAGAAAAAAATCCATTTTAAAAAATTTTATTCTCATAGTGATTTGTTTGTAGAATAGAATTACTCGTTTGGCATTTTCATCCAAATACTACCCTAATCCTTCTATCTTAGTTTGCTTCTATACATCTGGTTTGGAATCTGGCATTTTTTTCCATTTTTTGCTTCGATGGACTAAGAGATGACTGATTTTTGTTGTATAAATTACATAGGAAATACCATTATACTTGAATTTTTTTGGAAAACTACTTCAATATTAATAATTTTTAAAGGAAGTTTATTTTTGAAAATATTTTAGTCAAGCATAGTTTTGACAAATTATTAGAATAAAAATATTAGTGGATACTTTTATTAATAACATGTTTACCCAGAAATTATGATTTTAGTAAGATTCTTTCCCAAACTTCTCTTTCTTTAAAAAAAAAATGTTATTTAAATACCTACTAACAGTGAACTTTTAGGACAAGCACATCAACTTTAAAAGAAGAGAACCTTGGATCAAAGTCCTTGGGAACTTTCCACGGTCCTCTGTCAGATGTAAACAGCCTCACCAATATGGGAACACCTGTTCGGCCAGCTGGAGGCAGATAGTTGGGCCTGACTTGGCAGTTGTCCACACTCTGACTGTGGCTAGGGTCTTAGGAGTTTCTGCTCTGCCTCTCATGGCCTCTCTTGACGCCAACCCTTGGCCCCTGTCCCCACCAGACATTCAGGCCCGAATCTCAGTTGAGTGTTTCACACGCCATCCCTTGTCAATATGTCCACATTAAAGAAATGATGAAGATGCAGGTAAAAAAAAAAAAAAGAAAGAAAAAGGAGGAGAAAGAGGAGAATAGCAACTGTAAAGTAGAAGGAGGGAGAGGAGGGGAAGATAGAAAAAGGAGAAGGAGGGTGAACCTCCTACATCAGGGTATAAAGGCCTCCTTCTTGGGCTGCGACTCACTCGGTCTGGTCCCATCAAAGCTCTGCGGACATGCTGCCTCCATATACACTGGTGTCTGTTGTTGCTCTAAGACAGCACACAACTCACTGTTTCTGTCCATCTTCTAGAACACTCGCAGAGAGCAGCACCTGTCTCCTTCCACCTTCCTCTCTGATAAGCGCTGTGTTGGTTATGTGGTTGCCTTTTGGTGATTCTTGAATTTTCAGTCTCCCCTTTGGGAATATGATTCTCCCTTCTCTTGAGGTCTGTTGGAGACCACAACACGGCTTAAATGAAGACCTCGCTCTTGCTTGGAGACCACGGCACCTCCTATATGCTGCTGAAGCATGCTTGCCTGAGCTAAAAGGTAGGCAGTCAAACATGCCACATTAACAATGACATGTATGCTGAAGCAGTGAGACAAGTGTTGTGAGCTTCAGTCAATACCTGATGGGTCCTAGTTATTGGTTCTTTGACAATACCAACCTCAGTATCTCCTAACGCTGTGATTGTTAGCTTAGTTACTGGTTTCTCTGTAATCAATTGTACCTGTGTTCAAATCATGTTTTTTTTTAAGATTTATTTATTTTTATTGGAAAGGTAGATGTACAGAGAGGAGGAGAAACAGAGAGGAAGATCTTCCATCCGATGATTCACTCCCCAAGTGAGCCGCAAAGGCCAGTGATGCGCCGATCCGAAGCCGGGAACCAAGAACTTCTTCCAGGTCTCCCACATGAGTGCAGGGTCCCAAGGCATTGTGCCATCCTCGACTGCTTTCCCAGGCCACAAGCAGGGAGCTGGATGGGAAGTGGAGCTGTCGGGATTAGAACCAGCGCCCATATGGGATCTTGGCACGTTCAAGGTGAGGACCTTAACCACTATGCTATCGTGCTGGGCCCCAAAATATGTTCTTATAAACACCAAAACTCCCTATTGTTCATTTTTTTCACTATGTTTAGACTTTCTCATCACAAGGTCTTGTTTTTATGAACTGTGCATTATTAACGATTGATTGCTTGCATCATTGCTAATAAAACTTGGAAAAAAAAATCACACTTCAGGGTCGCTTGTGCCTGACAGACTGTCCCCTGGCTTCCCCACACTGGACACTTGAACTTGTTTCTTTGTTTCTTGCACCACCATTCCTCTTTGGCGAAGCTCTTGCATCAGCTGGATGCAGCAGAGGTCTTCCCAGCATGTTGAGAACAGGGACAGCCTTCTCCTTCCCGGACCTGTCCTCACCCAGCTCACACAGGAAAGAGGCAGGTGCTTCCAGTTCTGCAAGGCTCCAACGTCCCTGCCCTTTCCATACCTTGCTGCTGCTTTTGGCATGTTATTCAGGATCACTGAACCAAACTTTCCAGATACACAAAGATATGACAACAAGTTGTTATTGATGTGGTTCATGCATTGCAAGCCTTGATGTATTTTATTAGATGTTGAAAGATTCAATGAGTATCTTTAGTTTTCCTTGATTCATTAAACATTTGTGGAGAAAAAATTTAGTGGAAACACCACTCTGCATCAAACACTATACTGAATCATCAGACTGGAAAGACAATGCCCTTGTTTTAGCAATTTGAATTCTACCATGCCAGATGATAAAGTATCAGATATGTCATTATCTATTATTGATGCATATCAAATATTTACAAATGTTCCTAAAACATTTTTAAATATATGTGATATGCACAAACTGTAGCCAATAGTAGCATATTTTATGGAAAAAAATAAAGGTAGAGAGTGAAAATGCAATGACCAAAAAAAGTGTTATTTAAGAAGAGACCTAAAAGAAGTGTGGACATCATGCCATTGTAATATCTGGAATAAGATTATTTAAGACTGAATTAATTACTCTTGTAGAATTTGATGGAGAGAATCATCCGTCTACTAGCTCACTCCCCAAATGCTGGCAGCAACAAAAAAACAGGGTCAAGACAAAGCCAGGAGCTAGAAATGCAATCCTGGTCTCTCACATCAATGGTAGAAACCCAACTACTTGAGTACTTGAGCATGCTCTGTTGCCCAACATGGTGTACATTAGCAGGGAGTTGGAATTGGGAGCATAGGAGTGGAACCCAGGTATTTTACTATGGGATATCCTAACCAGCATTCTAATCAATGACTTAACTATTACAGCAAACACCTGCCATTAAATGAACTTTTTCATTGTTTACAGATTTTCTTTTTCTTCTTCCTGTATCTGGGAGAGTGGGGGATACCAAGGGAGATACCACACCCAGCCTACCATCCGCCTCAGAACCTGGGGGTGCGGAATGGCCACTCCATATGAAAGACATCCTAGGGCATTAACTGAAATTTTAAAAGTGGTTCTTCTGGCTCCTGCATTGAGACTGGACTGTAGGACACATCAGTGTAGAACTGGGGACATCAACTACAGTTCTTATCCTCTCCAACAAAATTAGTCACAATTTGTGAGTAGCCATCCGTGTATCTGGGCCTTCCTGGCCTGTGCCAGGTCATGAGGGTGCAGCACACTGTGCCCTGGGGAAACCAACATGGGTTTCGGCAAAATAAGATCCCACTTTGACCTGATGGCCGACAGGCGGCCCAGGACTGCACATACATGTCCTGTTTTCCTGTGCTTAGAAGGCCCCATCTTGTAGTGGAAAAATGAGGGAATCATTAAGGGGCCACTGCAGTCAGACCAGGCTTGCAGATTGCTCTCAGCAGGAAGGTCCATATCTAAAACTGACCTTTAAGTTGATTGGTGTCTATTGGGGGTGGAAGACCAATCAGGTTACTGTTACTAATGCCTCATGCTTCCTGTTTATCACCTGTATGTAAGCTTCGGTGTTAGACTCAATAAGCGGGTCAGATTGGATCAGTTGGTTGAATCTTGGTGTCTACTTTCTCTAGTGGTCTCGCTCAGGAACTCTGTCATCTCACATTGGAATCTTCTAGTAGGACTGTGAAAAGCAGCCTCAACAATTAAGATAATGAAAAGTAGCTGGGCTCTAGACAGGTTTTGCAAGTAGAGTTGAGAGAATGTTGCAGTGGATTATGTATGAGATGTTAGAGAAAGACAAAGAGGCCATGTGAGATTAAAAGAAATTTGACCCATATTAAGTGATATGCAGAAGTTTAAATTTGGGGCAGTGTGTGGTGTAGTAGGGAGTGTGAGTGCTGAACAAAGCTACTGGCATAATGCTAGTCATGTGGCTTCTTGATATCTAAAGGAAATCGTGGGGAGGTAGGATACAAAATGAATCTGAAATAGACAAAATTAAGGCTATTCTGGGGAGGTACTTACATTAACATTAGAAATAAAAAAGAAATGAGGGCCTCGGTTTTGGCCCAGTGGTGGAGACCCTGCTTGGAATGCCCTTATCACATAGCAAGGTGCCTGATTGGAGCCCTGGCTCCCTTGCTTTGGATCCAACTTCCAGTTGATGTGCATCCTGGGGGGCGTTATAGATCAATTAATTTGGTCCCTACTGCCCATAGGGAGGGTCCATATGGAGTTCCAGGCTCTTGGCTTCAACCTGGTACAGCTCTGTTGTAGGTACTTGGGGAGTAAATCAGCAGATGGAAGATCTCTCTGCCTCCTTTTCTTTTTCTCTGTCTTCCAAATAAATGGGGGAAAATAACTTGATATCAATAAAAACACTAACTTGACAACAATACACAGTTGAGACTCAAACTGAATTGGTCTGGGCCCAGTGCTCATTTTGAACCACCATGGGGTCATACAGTCTTTGCTTTTTTTTGGGGGTCACTTCAATATTTTCTCAGTTGCACTACTATAGTCTATCTATCAAGATCAACAACATTTCCATTCTGTTTCATTACCACATTTCACATTATTAGTCTTTATTCTGTACTGAAATCAATTTGCCCCTTCTTTTACATTAGCCTCTCCACTGCTCACTTTCACAAACACTTTTTGCTGGACTGGATTCCCACATGCAGTCAATTTTTGTGGTCTAGCTAACACATATCACATTCCCTGAGACACTTCTTGCTTGCAAATATCTGGCTTTGATGTGATATCAAAGGACAGTTTGTGAATCTCACTGCCTTAACTTGGAGCTTTGCAGATAGGGCTTCTCCGGCTCATAGCACTACGAGTTGCTTTGCTCTTTTCCCTGAAGCTTCTCCAGCCATATGTGGGTTGAGCTCTTTGGCTTCTGATGTGTTTCTTTTTCAAAAAACATCCACAGATATATATTTTTTTATCACTTTTGAAAGTATTTATTTGAGAGACAGAGAGTGTTCCCATTCACTGGTTCACTCTTCAAAATTGTTGCTAGGACTGGGACCAGCTGACACTTTAGCTTTGATTGTTAAGCCTCCATGAAAGTCCTTAAAGTATGATAGCACTCTGAGATATCTGAGGAGGATAGAATGAAAATGAGTTTATTTTGTTGCAATAAATGAAATTGATGCATCGTTTCTTTCAGGGCTCTTTGGGATGGGGTTAGGAGGGTGACACACCAATTCTTCAGGACCCCGCCCTGTATACAACTTCACCTGATTATTCTTCTGCACATTTTATCATGCAAGAGTTAATAGGATCACAGTGAAGGTTTGGAGGAAAATTAGGATTTTAAGATGCATTTCTTTTTACTAGAGAGGCAGGTTCACGGAGAGAAGGAAAGACAGAAAGATCTTCCATATGCTGGTTCACTCCCCAAATTGCCTCAATAGCCAGAGCTGAGCTGATTTGAAGCCAGGAACCTCTTCCAGGTTTCCCACTTTGGTTCAGGGTTCCAAGGTTTTGGGTCTGCTCCACTGCTTTCCCAAGCCATAAGCAGAGTGACTGATGATAAGTGGAGTAGCTGGAACATGAACCAGTGCCTATATGGAATGCTGGCACGTGAAGGTTGAGGATTAGTCTGTTCAGCCATAGCACTGGCCTTGAAAATTAGGATTTTTAAACCAATATTATGTGAGATAGCTTCCTCTACCAGAATATATTACTTAGGTGGATATTATGTCTTATCGGGAACTGCTTCCCCTACCTGTTATTGTAAAACCTAAGGTCTATGAGTCGGCCCTCAGGATTGCCCTAATTGTACACGGCAAATAGGAATCACTAGAACTTTCTGAACCCACTCAGGTGATTAATTTAAAGCAATATAGGACACCTGATAGGCAAAAAGAGATGATCACTTTAATTAATGACATGCTAGATGCTGATGTGCTGGTTTCGATGAATTCTCTGAACGATGGTCCGCTAAAGCCTATGAGGCAGGCCGATGGCGCATGGTGACCCTAACAGACCACTGAGGCTTAAATAATGCTGCACTTGCTGTTGCCTCAGCAGTTCTGGACATTGTTTCAACCATACAAAAATACTATGGGCTAAAGGAGACTGATATTCAGTGTTTGATCTTACAGATGCTTTTCCTTTATCTAAATCTCAGAAAAGCACCTAATGTTATGGCCTTCATGTGGGAAGCATTTGGATGATATTTACTGCTATAGGGCTTTCTGTTTTTAAACAAAAATTTATTTATTTCTCTGAAAGGCATAGTGACAGCAAAGGGGAAGAGAGAAGCCAGATCTTCCATCTGGTGATTCACTCCCACAAACAGCTACATAAAGCCAGGATCCAGGCAGTCCACTCTATTCACAAGAATGGCAGGGGTCCAAGCACTTGGACCATGTGCCTCTGCCTTCCTAGGGACATTACCAACACCTTGGATCACAGCAAAGCAGCTGGGACTCCAACCAGCAGTTTGAAATGGTACATTGATGTCACAATGTCAACTTAAAGCATTGCACCAAAACACTGTTACCTGTTACAGTGCTATCTAAACTCACCAGTTTATTGTTATACTTTTTCAAAAGGTATTGGATTTGATACAAGCCTCAAGTGCTACAATTCGCACTACTGATGACATTATGGTATCAGAACTTGAAGAGCAAGCAAGAGTGTACTTGAATACAATGGTGACTCACTTGAGTAACTGAGGCTGGTTGATAAATTCAGCATTAAATGCTGATAGGGATTAGAGCAACCAGCATCAAGTGGTGGTAGTGGCTGAAGAAAAGCCCATCTTGAGATAAGGAAGGCTGTGGGAGACCACATGGCACACTCAAACTGAATTATATCCAAGTGTGGTTACCACTCACTTAACACTGGCATGAGAGATCCAGCCTCTCTGGATGTGAAACATGCATTCTAACTGCAGTGAAACGTAGTGGTAACAACATGTGCGATGGACTGATAGATTCAGCAGTGTCCTACAATGCTGAAAAGTCTCCTAAGGTCGAAAAGCACTGCTCTAAGTACCCAGGGAGAAGCAGCATTTGTCCTGATGGGTAGCAGCATTCACAGGACAAAGATAAACAGAACGGGAAGATTAGAAAACACTCCTCTTGCAGGAGGGTAAAGGATTGGAATCAGCCTGTAAAGATAATAAATATTTAGCAAAGTGAGTCAGACAGAATCAACAAACAAGGTTGGATGACTTTAGTCATTACCCTATATTAAGGGCCTGAGCCCTGATCTAATAGGGTCTGGGTTATTCATTTTATTGTTATTTTCTATGATACCACTTTGTAGGTATAGGATTTTTCCCTCTCCCTTCTTTTCTATCCTTCCCATATTACCCTGCTGACATTTTCCTCATATTATCACAGTAGTATAGTCCTTTACTAACAGATATATAAGTTTAACATTCTGCTATTTAAGTGCTTCGTGGCATTTTAGGTATAGGCAAAAATGAAAAATCTGGCGTCATACTGTCAAAGTATGTTCAACTGTTTAATTGGAAGTCCTCCTTTTATTTGGGAGCAGAGATGCATTCTGCAATATATCTTCAATATTTCAATGTACATCGAGACTGAAGTGACCATGGCCTTTTTTCCTTTGGTAGAAGTTGAAGGAGTATACCCATGGGAATGCTTTTTTATATTTAACTTTTTTAAGTTTTATTTTAATTAACACACATTAGTACCCGTATGTAGGAGGTACAACATGATGTTTGTATACAGATATTAGAGTAATTAGTATATCCAGAACCTCATGAATTTATTATTTCTTTGTGGTGACAGTATTCAAAATCATCTCTAGTTATTTTGAAATTTATAATACATTGTTAACTATAAACCCTCTTTCTTGCAATAGGACAGAATTTGCTGCAACTATTAAACTGCAACTTCATATCTGATGCCCAGCTTTCTTCATCACTCTGTCCCATATACTTCCCATTCTATAGTAGCCACCATTATACTCTCTACTTCTATAACACCATTTTTAAAAAATTGTACATAGACGTATGAATATGAGGTACTTGTCCTTTGTGTTTGGTTTCTTAACAGGTTGTGACAGGGTTTCATGCTTTTCATGAATGAATGCTATTCCTTTTCTTACATGTACTATAGTCTCATTATCCATTCATCCATCAATGAATACTTAAACTGATTATATGTCTTGACTTTTATGAGAAATGTTGCAGTAAACATGGCAATACAGGTGTTTGGTTTATTGATTTCATTTCCTTTGGAAATTTCAGTGCTAGAATTGATGTATCATATAATAATCATATTTTTACTTTTTAGAGGAGATTCAAACTAGTTTCCACAAAAATGGCAATGATTTACATAACTGTAAACAATGTACAACAACAGTTGGTCTTTCAACATAACTGTTCCAAACTTGTCATTATTTATCTTTTTGATAATAACCATTCTAACTGGGATGAGATGCTATCTCATTATAGAGTGGATTTGCATTTCCCTAATGAAAGATTTTTCATATACAGGTCTTCTTCCAGAATTCTAGCGTATTTTAAAATATTTATTTATTTGTTTATTTGAAAGGCAGAAAAAGAGAGAATGGAAAAGAGAGATATTCCATCCCCTCGTTCACTATCCAATGGGCTGCAAACAGCCGATACTAGGACAGAGCAGGGAGCCAGGAGCGCTAGGGTTTTCTACATGGGTAGTAGGAACTTCAGTATTTGCACCATTGTCCACTATTTCCCTGGCCTGCTATAAGGTGGATGGATTAGACACAGAATAGCCAGAACTTGAACTGGCACTCTGATAAGGGGTACGGGTAACGCAGCAGTGGCTTATTCTTCTATACTGTAATGCTAGCTCTTATTTATTTTTAAATGTAGTGTATGTTTACAATGGTCAAGCCAAATTTTTGCATCTTCTTTCTGGTTATTCTGAATGAGTCCACTCAAATCTATAATGTAACTGGTGATTTTTTTTTTTTTTTGATACTCACCCTACTTGATTAAGAACGTGATTTGCTGCTCTCCTTAGCACCCAGACAACCTGGAAGGCTGATGTAGTTGGTCCATTCATTTTTCTGCCTAAGCCCTTGCCTTTTCATCTTTGGCATTTTCTAAAAAGTTCTGAGTCATTTCACTTAGTTAGGAAACCCTTTATTCCTGAAAGGGAATCCACTGGGGATCTGAATGTTTTCCAGAATTTCATCAAGAAGTCCTGGAAAATACCAAGCCTCTCTGGAGGTTTTCTTGTCCATCTCAGTTGATGGTTCTGTTGATGCGGTCTTTAGTCTACAAGAGTTGTCCATGACACCTTCCAGAATAATGTTCCCATTTTCTCAGTTTCAATAAGGTTGCTGCTTTCTGTAGTGGGTACAAATCTTAATCAGAACACTGAAAAGTTTGTGGGTTCTTCTGTTCTGATTCTGCTACTAAAATACAGTGAAGAGAGGAGCCACATTGGTCAATTCTGTGCCAAAACAGAAAAGCGCTTTTGTCTTGACCAGCATGTTTGAACAATATGTAGCTGTTTGTCATTTCCTGTTTAATCATTTGACAGACTTTAAACTATTTTTTATATGCAGTATTTGATTCACTCTCTAACCTATTAGGCAAGACATTATTGGAACTCAGCTTTATTTTACCCTTTAGCCCTGAAATCTACATAATATTTTTAAATATAACTTTATCAATTTTGGAACAAGCAATACATATTCAAAAATGCACATATATAACATAAGAGAAAAATCATATAGCTCAACTATAATTGTTAGCATTGAAATAAAGAAAATTTTTAATGTATAATTAGATTTTTTAAATGTTCTATATGTGTTTGTATATACTACTTCACAAATAAAATATTGCTTTGGTTAATTTCAACTTTCTCCCTTTAAGATGTTTTTTGAAGTTTGCTAATTCCATAGGCAGAAAATAAAAGCAGCCCTATTTGCTGGTTTACTCCTCAGATGTCCACATGGCTAGGTGGGGGCTGGAAACTCCATTCGGTTATCCCATGTAGATGATAGGAATGCAATTATTTGATTTGCTACCACTGCCTTCAAGGGTTCACATTAGCATCAGAGCCAGGGATTAAAATCAGGACGTTTCATATGGGACAGAGACAAAATACTCATTAGAATATTAAGAACTAGACCAAATGCTCACACCATAAATGCTTTTAAAAACCAACTTTATGTCAACAAATTATTTTAAATTGACCCACTGCATGTTATTCTGGATACATTACATTTGATTTTTTTTAACACATATGAATCGTAACGTACTTGGATTTTTTTTTCCAACGAGTCTTATCATGCACAATGTTTAAGCACACATACACCATCTTTCAGAGTGTTACTCTTACTCCCTTCACATGAAATTCAAGAGGTGAGCTCAAAGCATTAATGACACAGAATCCACACTCACGTGGAGACTGCAAACAAGATTATCTTTCTCTAACTACAGCTGATTTAACCACTCCAAGAATAATTACTGTATCTTCAACAAACCTTATTTGGACTGTATGAGGAGACTGAACTAGGAGAAACAGAAGAGTCTATACGATTATTGCACTTACTGTATTTCCAAAGGAAATCTGTCAATTTCTATCTTAAGCTCACATGACCAAGATCCTGAATGTTGAATCAACTGAAGTTTCCTGCTGGGGCAGCTCCACGCTGCTGTCTAAAATTCCCCTAATCTGATCCAGATTCCTGCTACTGTTTAGCAGTTGAACTAAAATCTGCCATATTCAGTTTTGTCCCTTTCTCTTTCTCTCTCTTTCCTCCATCTCCATCTTCTTACTTGTTACTCCTCCTCAGTCAGTCCCCATTATCAGAGAAGGGACCAGAATGGTATCCCAAGCTAAGCTACCAAAAGGTGGGCTTTAATCCATTAGTCCTTCCCAACTTGAATGATTCTTTTTTTCTCCCTTGTTTATAGTTTACATTTTCCTGAAATTTTCTTAACTCTTGACTACAGTGTTATATACTTTTTCTATTGCATGAAAGAACTGCATCTTAATGGAGTTAGCATTATCTGCCTAATTTGAACATTTGAGTGATTACGACAGCTCTAATTAAATCTGGCCAACAGCTTTGGTTAAAGTACGCAGGTTAAATGGATTATTTTGAATTTTGCTCCAACCAAATGGCTTAAACTTCTGTTGATTTATGCATTGTTGACCTCGAGGCTTCCAGCTGTATCCTTGGAACTCTCTAAAGGCTCTCAACTGAGAGAGATATTAATGGTATGAGTTAATCTAAAATGAGACCAAATTTACTGTGTCTGTATAAAGGCCTTATGTTTTATGCTCCAGAATCAGTGACACATGGTTCCAGAAAAGATTCATCCCCAGTGGTGTCTTATGTTGGTTGCATGATGAAGGAGGTAGAGGGGATGTATGTTATCTTTCCTATACTTGCCATCTGACCAAGGCCTTGTCACTGCTGGGACAAGGCCATGGCTGCCCTCTCCCTATCCCCAGCTCCCACATTCTTGCTAACTATACACCCCTTTCTAGCTTGTCCCAGCACTAGAGGTCATATAACAGGCCTGGAGGCATAGATAATACCATCTGCCTTTTTTCCTGTAACTTCTCTCTATTGTGGGATCTAGAACACTGTATTTTCTTAGCCCAGGAACTTGAGGGATGCAGGCAGAACAATGTCTTTGGCTCTCTGTTCTCTTTATACATGGGTGATAAGGCATCATCAATATCCCTTTGGAGTACATCATTGACACTAAGATTATTTTGATCCACACTATTTGAAGAAAAAAAAAACCTGATCTTTTTTGACTATGACAAAGCGAGAGAATAGAGACTTGAACCCTAGAGGGAGGGATCAAGTATAACACAATCCTCCAAATTTGCCTTCCTCTGTAACAGAGCAGGGAGATCCTTAATGTCCAAGAATCCACCACCAGATTCCAACACTTGTTCTAGACAGAAGTTACTTAGTCTTGGTGAGGAACTCCATCTTCATGGCCTCAGGAAAATCTTGTGCCTTCCTTTAATGGAAACAGAGATTATCAGAGAGTCAGGCAAACCAGAGAAATACTGTCTGAGAAAATAACTCCTCAATCAGGATAGACCTTACTCAACACCCTGGCTTTAAGTATGCTGTGATGAAGGCCTTTAATATATAAGCAACAGAACCAACAAAGATGCCTTCAGGGTTGTTGACCCAGTTTAAGGAGCAACTTAAACTGACACTGGGTCAAGATATAACAGGGTATACTTCCCACAATGTGACAGGAATGCTACCCTCAAAGAGAAGGCTCTAGTTATCAATCAACTCTTATCAGACACAACTACTGGGGGGCCATGCAACACAGGTCAAAACTTGTTCCTCTTTTAGTTCTACCACTTTTCTCCCTAAGATATGGATATGGAAGGCCCAGGACATGATTGTGAACAGGTAGTTCTACCTAGGAGGCAGGATGTAACAGCTGCCTTAAATGAGATCATTGAGAACTTCTAGCTATCTCTTGGTACAAGCGCATAATCGACATGGCTAGAAACTAATGAGTGGTCTTAGACTGAGCGAGTATAAAAGGGTACATATTTATACTAAGTGTACTTACCTAGTTCTCCATGCTCATGCAGCTATTTGAAAAGAAAGTTGCTTCCTCATCACAAATGGGTCCCACATCAATATCATCAGAAAATACTGATTTTTGCTTTTAGTGTTCATCCCATGGAAAGTGACAGCTGCATGCTGAAAGCAACACCAAAAAGGCCTGATGAAATCACTGAGAAAAATCACTTATCCAATTTGGGGGCCCCAACCATTATGGATTGTAGAAAAGACAAATGACATCCTCAAGAGTTACTTCCAGAAGCTATCAACAAAAACCCACTTTTTATGGGTCTTTCTCCTGCCTTATTTTTTTTTTAATCAAAAATGTCACCTCAGAATTAGACTGCAGACCTTTTAAAAGGCTGTATGCTAATCTTTTCCTTACCAATAATTTCCCAGTGGATAGTCAGACCTGTTGCCCAATCAGATCCATTGTGGCGCTTGCTGAATTCCAACAGACTAGTCAAAATCTTGTGGAGATCTACCCCAGAGGTCCAGGAAAAACTTACTACCTTCCAGGAGACTCAAGGTTAGTCATGGCTCTTCCTTCTTCTGTGCAGACTTGAGAGTGATGCTATCCTCTGGTTCTTTCTAGTCCAGCTGAGATAAAAGTGTTCAAAGTGGATTCTTGGATACACCATTTCTGATTGAAAGGCCAAATTTCCAAAACCACTACACATTTGATCCCAGCAGATGACCTTGACACCATAAAAGAAAGTATGTCACTCACGGGACTCAAACTCTCCTTAAAAATATTTTAAAAAATTAAAAAAATTATTTTGCATTCTTCTCAGCCTGTATCTCTCCTTCCTAGCATTCCTGAATTCCATCAACAAGTTGCAGTTATTTGTGGGATAGCCCTGTACTATTATTGCTTCATGATAACGTGTTAACTAAGAAGGGCTTAACGTTTTCCTCTGCTTGGAAAAACTACAGATACATTTCTTCCTCACACTAAGTTGTGATTTTCACTTCAATTTTAAGTAATACACAGTTTGCCTACTGAGAAAGCTTCCTGACCTCATATTCTTCCAAGCATTTATTTTAGAAAGTCTTGTAATTACACATTATTGCTCCTCCTCTTTCAAATTAAAATATTTTCAAAGGCTTGTTACCAATTTTATTGCTCTTTCTCAAGGATTTGGAAGCATTCACATTTGGCCATAGCCATCAGGAAAGGTGATACTTCTCTCAGCCGGTTAATGTGAAATAATTAAGAATATAGCTGAAAACAAATTTTCCAATTATGAAGCTACCTCCTTTCATGAAGTAACAAAAATTTAGTTTTCATTTGTATTAAAACCAATTAACTATTTGAGTATATGATGGTATTTTAGGTATAGGCAATGGTAGAAAATCAAGTATCAAATTGTCACAGTATATTTAACAGTTTCATTGGGAGACCTCCTTCTACTTGGGAGTAGAGATACATAATGCAGTGTATCTTCATTTCCTGGCATGATAATCTCCATTGTCTGGTTCATTCACCAAGAGAATGGTCTGGCTGAGCAAGGCTGCAAGACCCACTGGCAAGTGCCAGTACTGTGTGAAAGTCATGTCAGGCTGGACATTAGTACCCCTAGCAAGCACAAGATCCAGGATTCGGAGCATGCCAAACTGGGTACTCGTCAACTAGGCTGCACCTCCTGCTGGTGAGCATAAGAATCAGGGTTTGGGGTAGGTCAGGCTGGACAAGCTGGAAGTACCTGTTGGCATGTGTGTGGACTAGATCTGGGGTTTGATTGGGTTTAGATAAGCCACAGCACCCATGGGTGTACAAGAGAGCCAGATGGGATGCAGTCCAGGCTGGGCTAGGTTACAGCACAGGCTGGCACGCAGAGGGTGGGCCTGATGGGCTTTATTGCAAGTCACCCCAACTAGGCTGTGGCTCCTGATGGTGTGCATTAGGACAATGCCCGTGGTGGGCTGAGCTGGGTTGGGATGCAGCACCCATTAGTTCTCATGAGAGCTGGGACTCACGGTAGAACTGACCTGGCAGCTGCATCCACTGGTAGGTGTGTTGGCTGGTGCAGGTGATGGATCAGACCTGACATTGCAGTAGCTGGTGCACACAACAGTCATATCTGAGATCACCCCAGACAAGGTTTCTTGGGGCACTCCCCAACTGGAAAGCTGGACTCAAACCCTGGCCAGAGAAAATCACAAGATACGTGGTCTAACCATGGAGTGAAGATGTTGGGACTGGGTCTCCTTAGCATGCCCACATGCACATTCAGGAACATGACAGCCAGCTCATCTAAGCCATTAGAGAACATGGAGTGCCTCTTCAGAGGCTAGAAAGTAGAAAAGTTGGACAACTCTCCAGGCCAAAGTTTGCAGCAAGTGTACTGTGGATGCATTAAGGTGGATTTGGTCAGTCCATAGATTTTGGAAAGATTTTCTCTATGCTGTTGCAACAAAGCCAACAATGTCTCAGAACTACCAAAAGCACTCAAGTAACATTTTCAGAACATTCTTCTAAACAACAGGGTCTCTAGAATGTCATTAAATAACCATACCCCAACCCTGGGTGCTCATGTAGTTTGTGAGTAAGGAGTAGCTCCATCCTTTACCTCGTGGGGACACAGGAGGAAAAAAAGAAAAAGAAAAAAAGAGCTAAAACATTTGTCCCACCCACCTTCCTCCATACCTCAACCCTCCCTACCCTAATCGGAGGCCCATCCCTCTCAACTATATAAATAACATTAAAAATAAAATTTAAAATACTCAATAAAAAATAAAGTTACTGCAAAGCTGATACATACCTCATGTGCTTTGGTGGATCCGAAGCACCAAGCTTTAGTCTCACAAATAGAAACTCACAGTGTTATTGAAAACCTCAACATTACATTTAAGCAAAACTGTTGTCATCTTGAGAACCTTAACATAATAAAGGACAATGTGTGAGGGATCAATTACAAGTTAGCAAACTCCAGTTGCCACTTCTAGGGAGGAAGAAGATTGGGAAAGAGGAATTGACCACTGAGACCTGCTGTGCTGGAGCCATCTGTAGGGTCCTTGCATGAACACTAACAGCTGCAAGAATGGGTGAAGCATTCTAAGGAAAGGAAAGGAAGAGGAGCTATGGCCCATCTTTTTCTCTCTGCTTGCTGATGTTGGTTCACTGCTGCAAAGCCTCACAATGGAACCAATCTTTATTGATTGGAAGACTGCCACATCCATACCACTCCCACAATCCAGGGACACCCTGTGACAATTCACCGCATTCCATGTTATACTGAGTAGTAACTAACAGTGGTTCTAGGGACACTTCTTTGTAGTCTTCCATGGTCACTATAGAGCTTCACTGAAAAGGAAAATTCCTTTTTTACACAAAAAGGAAACTCATGAACTCAATTTCCTGGGGACAAAGAGTTCAGTTCCCAAATCACGATGGTTCTGGACAGAATCCCAGATTTCCACTTCTTAAAAAAGATCTGCCTCAAAGTGGTTGCTTTTTAAATTTTTCACGAAAGAATTTAAATTTCCCCACCCTGTAAGATTCAAAGAGCTTCCACTATATAGCTTTTTTCTTCCCAAATTCCCATCTGATTTAGGGATGATTCCTAAAGTGGCCTTTGAGGAATTTCTGCAGTGAAATCACAAGATGGGCAGATGTATCAGCAATTTTTTTTGAGACTGTCATGTGCACTGATGCATCTTTCTGCTCCTTTCACCTCAAATAAACCCAAATTTGATGAATGAACAAAGCACAGAGAGAGAGCGAGAGAGAGAGAGAGAAAATACACAGCTGAGTTTGCATTCCAGAAAACAAATTACTGATCACTCAGGATCACCTGCCTTCTCCAACCAAGCTTTGTTCTCAATCCAGGAGAACACTTTAAGCTGTGGTACATGCTGGTAGAGCAGGTTTGTTCAATTAATCTGTGAGTCCACATTTTACTAAGTTGAGCTAACACTGCACTAGGAGATTTTTAAAAATCACAAATACACATACATCTCTATTATCAAATCACTTGAAAAATGTTAAACAAATTTTCAAGATAATTTGTAGGATATTTTAAGATAGAAACTAACTGTACAGTAAATATAATTTTGTGCTGGAGAGTCCTAGAATAAACTCAGAAAAGATAGATGATCATATTGCATAGAGTCAAAACTAAGATAAGAATCCCATGAGATAACTGAGTGGGAAAGATTTGCCATGCATATAGACATAGCATGGAGAGAAGAAATATGTAGTTGTTGGTATGCAAGGCCCAAAACAGAGGATAAGTAGAGAGAAAACCCAAGAAATCAATCTGCTTTTCCAGTACCGAATTGGTAAAGCTCTCCCTGCAAGAAACAGCAGGGTTGTACCAGTAGACTTGGATTAAATGCTATTATAAACAGACCCAACAAGTACGTTATGCATCTTAAATAATAATGGTTTATTTCTTGTAACTTGATACAGCTAACAAGGCAGAGGAACAGCTTGGTGTGGTAGCCAGGTTGAGACTATATACTGCTTTCAACATATAGCTTCTGTATGTTATCCTACAATTTCAGCTGGCTGGGAACACAGAGGCAGACACATGACCTATTTTTAATACTTAGGACTAAAAGGGATACGTGACCTCCTCTCAAATCCTATTGACTTGCACTCAGTCACAGAAGGAACTGGGAAATTGGGTTCAGCTTAAAGTCCAGAAAGCAAGGAAGGTAATATAGTTTGTGGATCTGGCTGTTTCTAGTGTCTTACTTCTACAAAGTTTGATAAGGACTTGTGCACACATCACTGACTAATTCAGGGAAGAGATGATAATAGATAAACTTAACGTTTACAATGGGTTAACTGTGTCTATGAGCTTGTACATGTAAAATTTGATTCAGTCCTTGCCAACCTCTAGAAATATAATTCGTTCATGCTTACATCCATACAATGAGGCAACAAAGACACAAAAATTGGGGAAATTTTATGCTACTGTGTAATGAAAATGTGTAATACCCAGAAATCCTCGGAAACTCACTCTGGAGCCTCTACCTAAAGACAGAGGTAGATAGGAAGGTAGGCTTGGATGTGTCTCCAAGGCCTCATGCATTGAAAGTTTTGATCCTCAGTGTTGTGATGTTGGCTGGTGATGTGAAGCCTTTATAAGGTGGGGCCACAGACAAAAGGTTTGTAAATAAAGAATTGATGTAGTTCACTTGTGATTATCATTGCTTCTCTTGAGAGAGCTGATATGAAAGAGTAAGCCTGGGTCTCTTTGGTTTCCTGTCTGACCCTGCAATCTCTCCTCTCATGCCATCTGCCACGATGGGATTTTAGTCAGGCGAACCTTTGCCAGAGTTGGTTAAACTATTTGTACTTTCAGCTTATAATACCGTGAGCTACACAAAGTTTTGTCTTTATAAAGCACCCAGAGTTTGGCATGTCATATAACAGAAAACAGACTAACATGGGTGGAGATCTTCTCTCAAGACATTTACAGTCTTATTGGAAACATAAATCAACATGAATGAAGCAATAATAAGTCACAAATATAGTCAGGTCTTGGACATTGTGCTATGGGAATTATACTAGCAGGAGTTATGAAAGTGAACACAACCTGAATAACTGGGAAATCTGTGTAGAAAATGGTGACTCCAATGACATAGTGGGTAAATTTTCTATCTGCAATGATGGCATTCCATATGGGTGCCAGTTCATGTACCAGCTGCTCAACTTCTGACCAACTCCCTGTTAATGGTCTGGGGAAAAAGCAGACAATGGTTCAAATGTTCGGGATCCTATGTGGGATACCTGGATGATGTTTCAGGTCCCAGGCCCCAGGCTTGGACCTATAACTCTGACTTGCAAATATATAAATAATATATATATATTTTTTAAAAAAGTGAACATGATGACTCTAGAAGGACCTAGTATTGAGAAATACAGCGGGGATGTAGGAAAGCAGGAAAACTGTGTTGCGGGGAGATGGATTCAGCTATCTCTGGGGAGGAAAGTGGAAACATAGGTATAATTGCAAAAGTTAGCGCATGATGGTTAGGCATGAGGTAAAGGTTACAATCAGATAGCCAGACATTCTAAGGCTCTGAAACAATCTAGACTCTCTTTACCTACAATGAGAAGAATTTCCTAGTCAAAATTCAATAGTATGACCTGTATTTGTTTACAGATTTAGTGATGTTTTTGCAGTTTTAAATTTTTATTGTAGTATATTTAAGTTTTACAACATTTTATCTGGACACATACACATTCAGTATTCCCACCAGATTCACAGGAAAATATTCTAAGACCCTCCACAAATGGCTGAAATCAGACAGTACCATACCTTGCATACTAATTTTTGCGTAAACATGTAATTTATGTGATAAGCATTAATTTATAAATTGGTCACAGGGTGAGATTCATAGCAACACCAATAATAAAATCAAGCAATATAAATAATGTGCTGAAATAAAAATTACTTGAAATTTATGAGTTACTTAGTTTTGTAATTTTTCATATTCCTTCAGATCAAGGTTTACTACAGGTAACTGATTCTATGGAAAGTGGAACTGCAGTTAAAAGACTTGTTTCTTGAAATGATTACTGTAACCAGGAAATTAAGATAATTACCACCTTACACAATTATCTTTGATGTGGTGTGTCTTTAAAACAAATTTTGTAAGAAACAATTCTATTGTTGAAGATCACCAATTAAGAGTCATATAATAAATTGGTACTAGGATTTAGTCCTAACACAGTTGCTCTCTCCTGATAACCTATGCTGTTTTTCCATAGCAGAAGTTGTATAATCTATTGCACTGCTCCTGCGCCAAAAATACAAAATAAATAAATAAGTAATTCAGCTTTACTGCTCTTAAAAAAGGATCCGATCACCTCAGATAAAGTTTCTTTGCATATCCCTCCAACTGAATTGCTGGACTCAGACTCCCAACCATGGAGAGAATTGCAAGTTTCATGATCTGACCATGAAGTACAAGTGTCAGAACTCAACCTCCTCAGTGACTCAGAGCAGTGGACAGCATATCCAGGTGCACGTGGAGGACATGACAGTACACTGACGTCTACAGAGAATACCTGGTCCCACAACAGCAGACGGAGGACAGAACAGAATGATCAACTACCCCGCCAGGTGTTGGCAGTGAGTATCTGGGCAAACAGAGACCCTAAGGTGGATTATGTCAACCAGTGGATTCGGGAGAGATTTCATCGTGTTTGGAGTGGTAAGATCAGCAGTAATTCAGAACTGTTCAACTATTAAAACCTCTGAGCAGGACTCTCAGCACGTGCCCCACACTGCAGATCATGGGGTGGTATCAGGTGGCTGGACCCAAGGCGCAGAGGCGTTTGGGAGGCTGGGAGTGGCTTCTTTCCTTGTCCCTCACTTCCCCCACAGATACAGGAAGGAAAAAAAGAGAATGAGGAAATGGTGATCTCACCCACATTCCTGTAGCCCTTGACCCTTATCACGCTAATCAAGTATGTAAAAATCATCGAAAAATAATAATAATTAAAAAGGATACGATCATTTAGTACGGTTCCTTCTCTCGCATTCTCCCATTTACCCCTGACCACATTATGCAAGTGCAGTTTTTATCCTGATTGTTCTAGGCCACCTCCAACTTTTGCCAGGGGATCCTCATTCAGATAGTGAGAAATAAATGACTGAGAACTGGGATCTGATGGTCCTTATGAATTGGCCAAGTGATATCCCATAAATATTTTTTGTTATATTTTCATTTCACATTTTTGAATTTTGTGGTATAGTTTCATATAAACTGGGATTCCCACCCCAAGCTCCCACCCCCTGACAAATTTCCCCCATTTTGCTACAACAGTACAATCCTTCATAAGAAGTCACAATTCCATCAATCTCTTATTTAAGTGTGCCTCCAGGAAGTTCCTGGCTCCTGGCTTCGGATCAACACAGCACCGGCCATTGCGGCCACTTGGGGAGTGAATCGTCAGGCGGAAGATCTTGCTCTCTGTTTCTCCTCCTCTCTGTACAGCTACCTTTCCAATAAAAAAATAAATCTTTTAAAAATCAATAGAGGTGTAATATATTTAGAGATTAGTACCATGTTCAATTACTTCATGAACTTGTGCACCACCAAGACATAACACACACATGTACCTTTGTTTACATAAAGAAATCGCCTCTGCTACCTAACCCCACAAAATCCCAACTATAAAACCAAGCTATTCGTGATCCATTTGGGCTAATTTAATATTTTTATTCAACTGAAGCATAGGTGGCTGAGTTCATTTAGAAATTCCCCTGGCAGTAAACTGTGTTAGAACAGTTAACATATTCACTTGCAAGATACCTTTCATGGGAGGACTCAGTGTGAGGAATGCACTTTCTTATGTCATATCCTAATGAGTTTCTCTTTTAGGCACCGTTCTTTAATTAGATAATAGGTGCACACTGTCAAATGAAATTGAACTTAATAAAAGATACTTACTTCAACATTTGCTTCTTCTGACTTAATCTAAAACTATATTTAAAGTCAGAAGGTATTTTTTTGGACAAGCACAATTAAGGTGACAATTATATCTATAGCATAGTTACTAAAAGTTTGCAACCATTTAAGAACAGTATCAACTTTTAAGACAATGTATAAGATACAAGAGAAATTAAAAAATAGTTAAAAATAAAGTCACAGATGACAAGATCCAAAGTAAAGCCTACATTTAGTGCTACTCATGAAGAAACAGAATTTATTTACTTGAAAACCATAGTCCTATTTATTCTTAAACTTTAAATTTTAATCTGTACTTATCTAAAAAGTAAAATTAATTTTTACATTTAGCTGAGTGTTTTTTAACCATATAAATACCACATGCTTCCAGTGTCCAATAGCTGCATGCTATGTAGTAAAAGGAGAATTTCTTGAGAATCTACAAACTATAGTCAAAATTTCAAACATTATTCTCACTTTACTGCACTTTATCTTAGCCAAAAGGCCAATAAGCGATCATTATTCTCATTTTTTTATACTACTCAAAGCAGTAGGTCTCTAAAAACAGACCAAAAATCACTACAATAAGAATGCAAAAGATGCAGCTGATGTATTTATTCATCTCCATTAATTTAATATTTCTCTATCAATCTCCTTTCATAGGCAAGGCACTGTACTATTATCTAATATATACAAATGCAGGCGTGCCAAATATAAATTGATAAGTGTTATGCACGATGACATAATCAACCAATACATCATCATTTGCATGGTCAAACTTGTTCTAGAGTTTTATCACTTAAACAAATGATGTTAAACTGAATCGTTTATATGCGTATTTATAAATATATATCCTGTTCTTCTGATTTAATCGAAGAGGTACAAGCCACATTTCTGCGAAGTTTCCAGAGCTCAAACTTCATGTCTTTGCAATGAAATTTTGGTGCATTACAGCAGGGTAAGTAATGAGTAAAGTCATGCTACAAACTTCACAAATGAGTGTTGCAAGGCATGTTTACATACAAGCTAATGTATGCTTGTAGTATAGAGAGACGAGCAGGAGATTACACATTTTATATTAACAAGCTTCTCAGGCTACTCATGAAGAAAAAAGAAAAACACAACAGAAACTGTGTATTACTGTAAGATCACCAATACAGGATAACACAAGAACAACATTAAGTTGTTCCTTAAATTGTATTTGTGTTTAAGTTTCAGTGCATAAATCTTCATAGGACATAATTTCCCCAAACAGGAAATTTCAAAAGTCTATTTTCAAGGTGATTATTTACATGAAAGCACTTTAGGACGTGAAAGGATTTTATATTGTCACATGTTCTTAACAAAACAGCTAACAATTTATGTTGAAGCTAAGAAAAAGATAAAATATAGATTAATTTCATTAATGACTGTTGAAAAGTATAGAAACTATGTATAGCTACCTACAGCAACTATAGCATCTATATATACTATTTTTTAAAAGATTTATTTATTTTTACTGCAAGGTTAGATATACAGAGAGGAGAAGAGATAAGAGAGGAAGATCTTCCGTCTAATGATTCACTCTCCAAGTGGCTACAATAGCAGAGTTGAGCCAATCTGAAGCCAGGAGACAGGAGCCCCTCTTCTGGGTCTCCCATGTGGGTCCCAAGGCTTTGGACCGTCCTCAACTGCTTTCCCAGGCCACAAACAGGGAGCTGGATGGGAAGTTGGGCTGCCAGGATTAGAACTGGGGCCCATATGGGATCCTGGCGCATTCAAGGTGAGGACTTTGGCCACTAGGCTATCATGCTGGGCTCCCCATATACTATTGTTTATGCACATACATAAACAATAATATTTATGTAAATATAAATATACTACTTACATCTAGTGCTTAATTCATGTGCAATTATACAAAGTATTTGTAAGTACATGACTTAGATAGTACCTAAAATTAGCTTCCATCATAACATCACATGTGGTGTTTTAAAAATAATGTAAGTTATAAGAGAGACAACTGTTCTTGTTCTTCTGACCTCCTCTCTTCTTCAGCTACAGTTCAAATTACTGCACACCTAGAGACGTCTTAGTCTTTAACATGTTTCCTAGGTCTCACTTCTGCTACCCACATCAATACGGCCACCTTCTACTCCAAAGTGTTTAAATTATTCCAAGTCACTCAAACCCATGGTGTCCAAAATGAAATTCAAGTTTTCACTTATTCTCCCTAATCCATCTCCACGCCAAATAAATAGGTTATATTTGGCTTCTTAAGAAAATATGTGATATAATGATCATCAAGATTTAGTCTGTTATTTCAGAATATGATTGCAGATGACTTTCAAATGTATGGCTTATCCTTTAAAGTTGTTCTGACTTTCAGAAATGAAGATGTTTATAGATCCAAGGGGAAAGAAGTTTGGGGGAAGCAAAGTAACTGAGAGAGGCTGAGGGTCTTAGAGGTCCTGGTTTGATCAAAAAGCCCATTCCACAACTGAGACCCCACTTGGCTTTATCAAACTTCATTTAACAATGCCATTTTTTTTCAGTCTTCCCAGCTGTTTCTTAACCACAGAGGCACACATGTTGAATCAAGTCAATTAATGTTTACACAAACATTTGAGTAATTTTAACATGCTTTATACTTCAGCCTCCTAGCTTTGTTATTTTTTCTACAAACATTTAAGCATAATATTTCCTTATTCATGCGTTTTTTTTTAACAAAAATCTGCAATAATATGAAAATTTCCAGAAATTTAAAATTGTATTAGTATGTACAGGACCAACTATAATTAAAGAAAAATAAAACAACTTTCAGAAATAGGAAAATTTAATTCTGATGCATGGAGTCATGTAGATTTGATTAATAATCATGATGACAAAAGCTCTAAGCACATAAACAGGAAAAGCACTTTTTGTAAATGACAAAATACTGAAAACTTCTTAAGTTTGTGAATATGGTGAGAGTTACCCGTTCATTTCAATAATATCCAATTCTTGGCATAATATCAACCAAATACAATAAGCATTTAAAAATGTTTGCTAACCAAACCAATAAAAGTTATCAGTATAATGTTTATTATACCAGTAAACAAGGTACTCAGTAAACCCAAGGCATAACTAAGCAACTCAAAAGATGAGTAATTCCATTAGAGAGCTTTGTACAGTGATTTTGAACATTTTCAAGATAAAATGAATTTTAATCCAATAATAAGAAAACAGTTTTGGGCCCGGTGGCATAGCCTAGTGGCTAAAGTCCTCGCCTTGAACACACCGGGATCCCATATGGGTGCCGGTTCTAATCCTGGTAGCCCCACTTCCCCACTTCCCATCCAGCTCCCTGCTTGTGGCCTGGGAAAGCAGTTGAGGATGGCCCAGTGCTTTGGGATCCTGCACCCTGTGGGAGACCTGGAAGAAGTTCTTGGGTCCTGGCTTCGGATCAGTGCAGCACCGGCCATTGTGGCCACTTGGGGAGTGAATCATTGGACAGATGATCTTCCTCTCTGTCTCTCCTCCTCTCTGTACATCTGCCTTTCCAATAAAAATAAATAAATCTTAAAAAAAAAAAGAAAACAGTTTCATTTCTAGCCAAGATAGAGTGAAACAAATTTATACTTTTCCCATCTTAATTGGAAAAATTATAAAAATGGATTATAAAACGTGAAGCAGGAATTTTTCAAACTTCAGACAAATGGTATGCAAAAGTAAGCAAACAAGAGGAAAGCGCCTGTGCCTGAAAGATTCCCGAGACTGAGAGGAGGGAAGGAGAGTGGGGGTTGGATCCTAATGGTCTTCCTCAGTTGGGGAGATAGAGTTGTAAGTCCTGGAACACCAAGGTGACTGGGTCCCAGGCTGAGTAGCAAAGAAGAGAGAGCAAAGAAGAAGCAACAAAGACCCACGGAACTTTCCCCACTCATCACCTGGAAACTCAATGTGCATTAGGAGAAAGAACTACTGCAAAGGAACAGGTGAACTGCTCCTGGAGCTCACACAGGTCAGGTATAGCAGTTTATGTTTCTAGCGCCAGACAGGAAAAAAAAAAAAATCTCTTTCCTGGATGGAGTGCAAGTTATAATACTTAGATTTTAGTGATGAAGGGAAAAGTCAGATCTAGACCAAGGTTTTCCTTAGCTGTTCTTGATAAGGCTTAAAAGCAATCCTTCAAAGACCAAGCTCTCCAAGCTCAAGGGTATTGGCTAAAGCATGTGTGCACAGATATCTAACCCCCAGGAAGGTGAACTCAGTAACGTCTGCACATCAGAAAGATTATCAGACATGTAAAGCAGGAAGCAGGTCCCTGAATCAGGAGATAGGCATTAATTTAAACAGATCCAGAAATACAACACATGAAAGACTTTGGAAACAAAGGCATTATGGGAGCTATTGCAACAGTTATTGTTACTATATTTCAAATATTCAAGAAAGCCGAGGAAAATGTAAGCATGTTAAGGGGAAATCTAGAAGATATAAAAATGACACAAATGAAAATACCAGAGAGAAAAAATTATGTTTAGGGAGAAACCATATGTAAATTCTCCTAGCAATTTCTTGGCCTTAAGAATGGAGCTTTTGTTGATTTAAAAGGAGATAAAACTTAAAACAATTAAGGCAAATATGTGACAAGGGCAGATTTTTATGTATTACTCCATACCTTATCTTCTATCAGCCTCCCTTTCCACCAAATATCTTAGGAGTCCCTTAAAACCTCATGTGGATAGACAGAAGGTACGGGCGTCTAGGGATTGGCAGCAGGGCCTCGTATTATCCAGAGCTGTTCCCTGGCCTCCAATGGTGGTGGTCTTTCTGTTTTTCCTGGTCACTCCTGATTATCCTGGTGTTTCCTTGCTTTGTACTGTTCAAAGTGACCACCCTCTCTGCTTCGCTAGGCTTCTAGGACTTGTAGGAGAGAAGGCAAAACATCCAATTTATAGGTGGTAAAGCATGTCTGCAAGCAGACATTCCCTTTAGAGTTACTTCAGAACAATACTGTAAACAGACCAGGAGGAGTTGGCCATCGTTTCTGCAGCACCATAGAGAACTGCCTGTCCTGCTACTGTCTGTGCTGCTAATGTGCCATTAGGGAAAATTCAATTGTTGGTTTCCCAATGGCTACCATCACCATCTCTGATCTAAAGTCGTAAAAGATGATCTCAAGTAGCATTTTACAAAGTTCTCTTCTTCTTGCCAAATAAATTTAATTGTGTTTTAATTGGTTTGAATTCAAGTTCATGCTCTCAGCATTGCTATTTCCTCTGCTAAAGATGGCACTTCCTCCAAAGTTCACATATTACTTTAATAAATTACACTAGATAGCTCTGGAGGATTTTGTCCTAAAATGTGAGATCCCGTGGGACATTGAACTCCATTTTACTTTTAAGTTTTTTTTTTTTTTTTTGGAAGCATTTCTTTCACATTCTGACCCAGGATTGCCCTATTGAAATACGCCTAGGAGAAAAATAAATATTTATGCAAAATTGTGTTGAGTTATTTATGTTCTATGATACACTCATGGAACAAGTTTTGAAGAAATAACGAGTTTGACGTACTTTGGCATCAGCAATTGAGACTTGACTATAATGGATGAGTTTGTCAGTTCTAAAACAGTTTCACAAGAAAAGAACAAAGATTTCTTGTATTTTACAGTTAAAAATAACTAATGCAGAATGATATTTATTTCTATGTCAATGGCAACACTTAAACTACAATCTGATTTGCAAATTACAAAATAGTTAATATTGGCCATAGACAATTTTGTATATTAAAAACATTTGTAAGTTAGTGCTTTTATATCTAAATCCCATTAACAAATAATTTAACACAAAGAAATGACAGATAACAACCACCCCACTGCACTCAGTTAAACTACATTTTTCAGATCTAATTATTCAGCTGGATCATGAAAATGACCATAAAATGCCTCTAAATAAACATAAAAATAAAATTTAAACAAACCCTTAAGCAAAGATAGAACAGAAAGGCTACTTTGCAAGTGAGTTAAAATCAACTAACATTTACAGAGCATTAACCAAGAGAACATTGTTCAAATCTGTGAAAAGGCTGGTGCTGTGGCAAGCAGATAAAACCACTGCACCCCATAGGATTATCCATTTGTATCCTGGCAGTTCCACTTCTTATCCAGTTCCCTGCCAACGGCCTAGGAAAAGCAGAGGAGGATGGCATAATGGACTCATGACACCTATGTGGGACACCCATAAGAGGTTCCTGAATCTTGGCTCTGACCCAGCCCAACTCGGCACATTACATCCATTTGGAGAATGAATTGACAGATGAAAGCTATCTCTCGTCACTCTCTTTCTCTCAGTATCTCTGAATTTCAAATAAATAAACCTTTAAAAAATCAATAAAGAAGAAATCTATGAAAGACACAATAATATATAGTTGTTAAGATAATATAAAGATAGTTTTCTTGTAAATTAATGAATTATCTTCCGAAAAATTCTATGACATAAGGACTCTTTAATAGCCCTTTTTTGCCCATGGTGACAATGAGGTTTAAGGTTACATAACCCAATGTCAGAAACATCAAAGGAAGGCAAACTTTGTAGAGATATGAATAAACTAGCAGAGGCAGAAAGTACAATAAAAAGAATGTAATAGGAAGTAGAATCCAATTACAGCTTTGAACTTAAATCATGGCTTTGTTCCTAATGTGTGTGTAAATATTCACACACATTTTTTCTAAGACACACCATCTGTAATTATGAAGTAGAGCATATTAGCTAATTTATACAGCTATTGTAGGACCTTCAATCTAGCTTTTTAAAATGATTTATTTATTTTTATTGTAAAATCAGATATACAGAGAGGAGGAGAGACAGAGAGGAAGATCTTCTGCCTTCCGCCCATTGATTCACTCTCCAAGTGGTATGCAACAGCCAGAGCTGAGCCAATCTGAAGCCAGCCAGGAGCTTCTTTCCAGGTCTCCCCCACGGGTGTATGGTCCCAAGGCTTTGGGCTGCTGCTTTCCCAGGTCACAAGCAGAAAGCTGGATGGGAAGTGGGGCCACCGGGAATAGAACCAGCACCCAAATAGGGTTGGGCGCATGCAAGGCAAGGACTTTAGCTGCTACATACCTGACCCTTCTATCTAACTCATTAAGCAGGTTATTGTACTACACTTAGATTATTTCCTTAAAGTTACTTTTGTTTTTGAAATGGTCCTACAGAAGTTATGAAGCAGTAATTCCAAAATAACAGTAGCAATTATTTTTTTATATTCTCATTTAAAATCTATAAGTTTGTAACAGTTAGATGCTTTCACTGCATGCCCAGATCCTTGCATCTTCCTGCTGTCCATTTTTGATGCACCATATCCATTCTCTGAGAAGTTATCACATGAGATGGGATGGATGCTGGAGTTTCAATGATCACATTCACATTCCAGAGATAAGAAAGGAAAATAAATTGGCATCTGGGATCCCGTTAAAAAATCTTATCTTAGAAGTATCTCAGAACACATTCACATTCCGTCTAAAGTGGATGGACACAAACACTCCAATCTGGTTACAAATTTGTATCTTTATTCCAAGGTACCTAACGGTCAGCTAAACTCTGGAATTCTCTTAGTATAAGAACAGAGAGCATGAATACGGGATTGACAAGTGCCCAAATCTATAGCATGACTTTGGTGAAACACATTAACTAGAAATATTATAATAAATAATTTAGGAAAGAAAACACCAGAGCCAATTCCTCCTTCCTTATGTGAGAACATGCTAACAAACCTTCTTGCAAAAACAAGAATAGGAGGCCAGCATGGTGACATAGCAAGCTACTCCCCTGTCTGCCACCAGCATCCCATTTGGGCATTGGTTTGTGTCCTGGATGCTTACAGCCTGAAAAAGCAGCAAAGAATAGTTGCTGGCTTCTGGCTCCATATCTGCTTAGCTTTGGCTGTTGTGCCCATTCTGGGAATAAAGCAATAGATGGAAGATTTCTCTTTCTGTCTGTGTCTCTGCTGCTTTCCTCTATCAATCTGCCTTTCAAATAAAAGGTAAAACTACAAATAAAAATAACCCTTAAAAATAAAACTACTGTTTTTTTTTCAAAAGACAATAGTGCTGTATTTGTAAGTATAGGGAAGTCATGGACTCTAACACTGACCTTCTAATATACACATTGCACTGCCCTCAAAAATGGCGTTAGAGATAAGAAAATCCTCACAGACCATGATAGCTGACATTCCCATAAACTTGAACAAATAAATTGGGTGACAATAAATCTTGGGAAACAGTTGCCAAACAATTACCAACAGGAAAGCACAATGGAGTGGAGTCAACAGGTCGCCAGTGGCCAACTCAGTGGGAATTAAGTCCCAAAGAGGTAAATTCACAGATTTTTATTTGATCTCATTAATTTGTTTGGGTCCTGACTGATTAGGAGTTTGAGCAAGGAAATGATACTTCACGAGAATCAACATTTGTAGTGAAATGGGCCATTCAAAGACAAATATCATGTGATTTCTAAGATTTGTGATATATACAGAGTACAAAGGTATAATACATATGAGCTTGATATATTGAGATCATTTATATATATAATGAATGATTTTTTTATTTTTAGAACTTAAAAAGATTCTTTAAAATATGGTACAAGTAAATAAATAAACAAATAAAAATTCCCAACTAAGCTATTTCCCTGGGAAGCCTTAGGTGTAACTCCAAGGAGGTGCAGTAGGGAGAGCACATGGGATAGTGAGGGTTGCTTGAATGTCACTAGGCATTCCTTCCACTAGGACCACCTTCATCCCAGCTCTAGACCTCTGCTGTCCTGGTCAGTGAGAGGGAATGGAGTAGCTTCTACATAAATAGATTCTGGAAACCCTGGATGCTGGCTGCTAGGACTGGATGTGGTGTGCACAATCTTTGGCACAGCTGCATAGTGACTTACCCATCTGTCAGGCAAGGATGTTAATATTAATAATTCTTATGTTAGTTGTTTTGAAGGTTAAAGGTTTTGTAGAATATTTTACATCTAGCTAGCACTCCATAAGCATTAGTTATTTATTCAGCATGTTGGAGTCAAATTGCTATACTCTAAAACCCTCTTATTTAGCTAAGCAAATTAAACTTCCAAGCTTAAGTGTCTTGTTTGTCAGACATATAGTAGGGTTCTCAAAAAAATGTGAAATCATTTTATGATTTCATATTTGTTAAATTATGAAATAGAAAGTCTACATGAAAACAAATTAAAATTATATATTTTACATATACAATGCATTTGCTTTTTTTCTGTGCACAGGGAATCATGAGCTCTTGTGTCTTATATTTTGTCTTTTGATGCCTTTATGCTTTGCCAAGAAGAGCAATCAGTTTCTCAGTTTGGATTCTGAGAATTTTTTCTTACAAATGATTTACTTGGGATTCAGGGCCTTGAATTGGGGGCGGCTGGCAGCCCCCCACGGGGTGGTGACCCTGGGGGGCACCCCTGCCGGGCCAGATTCGAGACTGGGGACTCAGCAGGCCAAGACCACTGCTGAAAGGCAGTGACTGAGTCCTTGGCTTTGGTGGCCAGTGCACCAAATGATGCCAGGCTCTGCCTGCTGGCCACCCAGCGGCAAGCTCTGGGGGTTTTAGGATAGGAAATTGCTGCTTAGGGACTCCTATGAATAATGCCAGCTTTAGTGTATGTGAGAGATGAATTTTGGGTGATTCCTGGTTACAGGTCCCTGGAACTTTTGGGTAAGCGTGGGGACTAAGACCTAATGGTTTGGAGGGGAGTGTCCATAAGATCTATTTGAGCCAGACTGAATCACCAGCCAAATTAGGAATCCTGAGAAGGGCTGTTATCACTGACTGCCACATGCCGATCCACACCAAAGCTATGGATGGGGACCTGTCTAGTTAGGCACCATAACTTGACTGGGTGGTGGAACAGTGGACTGGTCACATTCGGCAGGGTCAAGTCACTTACCAGCATGCGAGAGAATTTGGTCCGGGGGTAAACTCTATGGGGGAAGTGTGGGCCTAACCCTGTGGAAATACAAGTCCCACAGGTTAGCTCGCAAACTGGGGTGGCGAGGGGCTAAGCTAGGAGTGACCATGGCGCCTGCCATCACTTATGGGTAAAGGAACTAATGACATTCTCGGCAGGTCAAGACACCATCACCCAAAGGAGCATCCTAAAACAGCATGTGGAGTGGGCCGAGCTGAAACTGGAAGAGGGAAGACTGGGCAGGGCCAAACAAATTTCAACTCACAAAAAAAAGAATAGAAATCAGGACGGAGCACATATCATTCCAATCCAGGCTCTTAAAATAACTGGTCTACAGGAGGCAGGGATACTATGCCACAGCACTGAAGGCAAAGGCTGAGGGGAACACCTGTGGGCCTCATGTGAGCTAGATCGGGAAAGGGCCTGAATGGGCTGACTGTTCCAAATGGTGCAAGCAAATTAGAGTGGGCAAGGGTTGATAGGGCTTTGCCACATCATCAGATGGCAGAGACTGGCATCGGGGGCAAATACTGTTAAGTTGAATGCCAGAACCACCTGGAGAGTGCGCAATCCAGAAGTTGGAGTGGCCTAGTAGGGAGATAGTGGGCACCTCCCTCAAGGTTAACAACTCCCACTCGAGAGCACAAAAACCAGGATAGGGGCAGGGCTTGCTAAACAAAAAGGCACCTGCCAGTGTGTGTGTGGGCTGGATAGTAGGCTGGTTGGGTCGAACTAGGTTTCAATGCCCATTGACAAGTACCAGAGTTTAATGGGAGGTGGGACAGACTGAACAAGCTTGCAGTACATACTTGCATGGATGGGAACTAGGGAAGGGAGCAGGCCTGGTGGGGGTTTTGGGGAGTCGCCCCAACTAGGCTGCAGCTCCCACTGGTTTGCGTGAGGACCGAGTATGAAGTGGGTAGGATAGAGCTAGACCACAATACCCATTGGTCCAAGTGGATGACAGGGCTGGAAACAGAACTGACCCAGCGGAGATCAGTCACATTAAGCAGGGCCATGCCATCAACATGCTAGAGAACCGTATCTGGGGGAAGATTCTGTGGGGGATGTGTGGGCCAAACCCTATGGAAAATCTAGCCCCACAGGTTATTTCAAGAGGCGGAGTGGTGATGGACTAAACTGGGTATGATCAAGGAGCCTGCCATCAATCACAGATTAAAGAACCGACAACAGTCTTCTTAAGGGCACAGGTCAAGGCAGCAGCACCTGAATGTGCATCCTGTATAGGGTGTGGGGTGGGCCGGGCTGCTATGTTCACCAGCTCAAGCAAGACCAAAAGGAAGGCCAGACTACACCAGGCGCTGGCCTAAAACCCAATGGCATGTATGAGAACTGGGTCTGGGAGGGGATCAAGGGGAGAAATTTGGGAAACTCCCCTGGCGAGTCATAGTTCCCACTGGTGAACATGTTGTCCAGACCTGGGGGTCGGACAAGCTGGGCAAAGTAGCTCCAACTGCTTGTCAGTGTATGAAAAGGCGATGGAATGGGCGTGCCAGGCAGTACTGAGCAAACCTTAGCCCACAAGTAAAATTAGAAACCAAGATGGAGCACAAGACATGCCCAGCTAGGTTCTTGCACCAGCTGGTCTGCGTGAGCCACGGACGCTGAGCCACAGTGTCTAAGGCAGGGGTTGCGGCAGGTGACGGGCTGTGCCAAGCTGAGTCAGAGCAACCACTGGTATGCTGAACACTGGCTGGGAACAGAACTGGTTGGGGAGCTAAGGGGACACCCTAGCTGGGTGGAGGTTCCCACTAAGGGGCGCACAAGCTGGGATAGGGCTGCGTTCTGATCTTCTTAAGGGCACAGGAGATATTCTGTAGAACAAATAAAATGTAAGCCCACAAAATAAATCTTAAATTTCAGAAGATTAAAAGCATAGCAGGCATCCGTTCCAATCACAGTGGTATGGAACTGAAAAACATTAACAGAAGGAATTGTGGAAAATTCACATAGAGTGGAAGTTAAGCAACATGCTCCTGAATAATAAATGGGTCAATACAGACATTAAAAGAAAAATTTAAAGTATCTCAAAACCATTTAAAGAGAGGCACAATGTAACAAGACATATGGGATGGAACAAAAATGTTGCTAATAGAGTTATTTCACTATTTTATCAGTGAATCTTTACATTCAAAATGAAGCCAGACACCTAAAAAAGTGTCAAATATTTCAAGGAACTAGAAAAGCAAGGAAAAATTAGGCCAAAGTTAGAAAAATACAATCGCAAAGATTATAGTAAGATAAATTAGAGTTTAGAAAATAACAATGAAATTGATTGAAATTTTGAAAAGATAACCAATACTGACATTTATTTAGAGCAAGAAAAAATAAAAACACATAAATGCAATCAGAAATGAAATAGGAGATGTTACAATGGATAACATTTCATTATTAGAAAGGTAGGAAGAGTAGGTAAAAAGTATAGATGTTAGCAAAAGAAAATTGTAAAAAAAAAGTTTATTTATATTATCTGGAAAAGACTAATTTTTGGCGTAAAAAAACTTTCATTATTCCATGAAAATTTGGCACGTTTTCCATACTTTTATATCAATAAACTAATTTTCTGCCAATAATTTGCTCATTTAGCCATATTTTACTGTTATTTATCTTTTTCTTCTGTGTGCATACAATTTATTTCTTTGTTTTGATATTGGCTGTTTTAAATTCTGCAACTGCTTTTTCCTGGTTTATATTTCTTTCAGTGGTCTCAATGTGTCTTTTTTCAAGTAAAACCTTTAAATTTCGACACTGCCAAATTTCTTTGGTCTATTATAATTTTGCTTTTGGTTTCTTATTTTAAAAGATCATGCCTGCATTGATATGAGTATATTTCTGTTTGTTTCCTAGATTTGCCAGTTTATTTATCTAATTATACTCAGGTATTTAAGCCATTGTTGATAGCTTGTTTCCTGCTAATGCAAAGAAAAGTTCTAGAACTGGTTTTGTAAATAGAAACCTTGTTATCTTGATACTGTTTATGGCACTACACATGATTTCGACCTGGATTCAAAACTGCACCTTGATTATGTATTAGATTTTTGTAATACATGTATTCCTTTTCTAGCTTTATCCTGTCTAGTAACAAAATGTTTCCTAGTTCCCCTCCCACATTTTTTAAACTTTAGCTTTATATACTGAGATAACATGATTTGGGTTGCAAGTAATGGAAGAGTCAGCTGAAATAGACAAAGTAATTAAAGAAAATATTGACCAGCTATTGAAAATCTGAGGAGTAAGATCATCCATAGGCCAGGTCTGCCCTGCTGTCTCGTGTGATGTGACTAGAACAGAGTTCTTAGCTGCATAGCAGCTTCTCTCTCGTCATTTTCAAGGCTTAGACCATAGCTCAGCCTCCATTCTTGGCAATCCATTGCCAAGGTGCATGAAGCAGACAAAGTGTATGTGTAAAATGTCTTTGAAATCATCTTTGATTAAATCAGTCTTTACCTGGACAGGTCTATTCTTGAATCAAAGTGTGTGACCAAGAAGAAAATCTGAATCAAGATTAAAAATGGGACAAAGATGTATACCCTGAATAAGAAATAGATCATGTATGTTTTCAAATTAGTTCATGCAAAATGTTCAGGAGACATCTAAATATATGTGCTGGATAGGCATTCAAACTGTGGGAGTCCAAGGCTTAGTGGAAAGCTTTGACATATGGCTATAAATAGAGGATTTCCTCTAGTTTTCTATTTTATTGTTGAAATACAAAACTATGGAGAAAAATCTTGTAGGAAAAGAAGGTAGAGAGAAATTTCAAAAGGACCTAGGATATATCTGTTACTATATTCCAAAATTGTGAAGTGGAGAAAGGAGAAGTTGTTGTATAAAGGCTCAAGAATATACATCCAGTGAAACAGGAGGCAAAAATGCCAGTATCTTGGGGTAGGTCATTATGGATCTGAAACATGGGTATATGTTCATGGAAAGTCCAGAGAGAAGGCTGAATAACAATTAACTAATTCATATGCATTGATACATATATGCATTCATGCATGTATGTATAACACACACACACATACGCCTTTCAAGTTCATGATAAAATCAGGATGGAGAGTATATAAATGCATTGGTGATAGGGACTAATTGAGAATCCAATCAATCTGTGACTTTCCCTAGGCCATGTTGCTTGATATTTTGCAGTTCTAATTTATGCTTCTAGTGATTATATGGGACTAGTGTCCATGCTGAGACTGCTGTGAAGGTTAATTACAAGATGGAGGTGAATTCCCATAAGACTTCTTTTTCTTTTCTTCACCTTACTTGAAATAGAAAGTGAAAGGAACAGGGGATTACTTGTGGTAAATGAAAATTGGCTCTGCATAACCATGTCTCTCTCAACAAGGGGACTGAGAGGCTAATTGTCTCCTAGCCACCACAATCTTTTGCACAGCAGAGATTTTTGGAGTATGTGGCTGTTTACAAGGCAAGAAATGATGTGGCTTGATGAGGTATTTCCTCCTGAACCTTATGATGTCTTTACTCCTGCTGTTCTTCCACTACACACAAGTCATAAAAATCACTTCACATTCAACTGTCCCTCCATTTTAATGGACTCTAAAGAACTACAGTGTTCATCCTTGTGTGCTATCCAGACACTGCATTCTCCTGTCCAATTCTCCACTATGTCATGTTTGATAGTTCTTGCTTTAGGACAACAGCTTTTCTCAGTGACTTCTCTGAGTCATCTCCCATCATTTTGATTTACTTCACAACTGCAGGGTTAGAAGATACTCTTGCTTTGACTTGGTCTTTTAACATAGCTTGACATTACAAAACACTGAAGAGCAGATTGTAACACACAACGCTACCCTCAGTATTGAGAGCAACCAAATGACCTAATGTGTCTTTTCAGTTTCTAGCTTCGATTATATCTTACAGTATGGAATCTTTTTATAGCATAATAGTCCTTTATATGTAGACATGAATATATTATCTAATTCTTCGTTCTTTTGTCCTTGAATCACAATGTAGCTTCTGATTAAATTACATATTGAATTTAGAAACCAAATGAGCTGCTTTCAGTATCTTCTCTAGTCTTTGATCATTTAATAGGCTCAAAATTGATGGGGTCTTATGTATTTTTTGGTAATGGTTTAAATTTTCCTAATGTAGACAACAAAATTTCAGAACTAGAGGGCATATGCTTCTTATCCCCTCAATTAGGTTAACTTTTCATGGCACCCTTTCCATCAATTTAAAATCAGTAAGTCATCTGGTATCTTGTTTTATCAGTCTCTCGTCATTAGATACTTGAATTATATACTGTTTTGTCATGATCAGGGTCTAACGCTTTTTATCCAAAGAAATCTACTATTGTTCACTGTAATGATATAACATTGTTATATCATTGTTAATATTAAAAACACAGTGGAACTTTACTAGTAGGGATAGAACTCTCTTGCCAACCATTGAACTTTGTGAATATTTTCCAAGTAGCTTAACAAAATCTTAATTTATACCTTGAATAAACTTAGTCACATTTTTGATATATCATGCTATACATTAATAAGAGGGATTCTAAGTTTTATACATGTCTAAATGGTATAGTAAATTTTGTTCAGAGTTCATTTTTCTTTTATGTATTACATGAAACAAATGCTCATCCTAAAAACATTCTCAGACTGGCCTTTGACAAATCATTATGTGATTGTTTATACAGCCATTAATTAATTGTAGTATATTGGATTAATTACATCAAAGTAATACAAGAAAAATTACTTTTCACTGATGATCGAATGATAGGACATTGGCTAATGATATTTAGTAGATTTTACTTGAGTTTAAGGTACACAAAAAATTTGACCAGTGCATGGCACAGATATTTCTTGATCATGTTTTCTCACATGAGCTAAAGGTGGGACAATCAAAGATGCACAAACAAGCATGTTTTACTTATCATATATTCAAGGTCCAAAAGAAAAGATAGGTGCATCAGTTCAAGGCTTTTTCATTCATGTGTTCAACTAAGGAAAGCTAAGCCTTTTTAGCAGTTAGAATAACTCAGGAACCTGGCCTATGTCTTGTATATGTACACCTAGGAATACACAGGTGTGTTTAGCCTAGATGTTGGGTATGGACTAGGAAGCAGGGAATGAGATGAGAGAAGAGCAGGCCAGCTCAGTGAAGAGGGCTTCATGAACTATGGGAACCCACATGAAAACCACAACCTCTTCGGATCTTTCTAGCCAGGGTCATTTTTAATAAGTGTTTTTTTGTAAGTCACTGCAACATTGTATTTCAACAGAGTAGAGTAAGAGGACGTCAGTTGGAGGCTATCACAACCTTTTCTCATGAATCATGGGAACTCTGTGTTCTAACAACTGATGCTGTGAATATTTTTATAAGTTACCTTTTACTGCTTTATTCTCTAATATTCCCATTCACTATTTCAAAGCATTTCTTGCCATTTTATTTAAAAAGTACTTTAACATGACAGATTAATAGTATGACTTTTTTCTTTATTTTACATGTGTAAGAGAAAGCTCTCATATTCCATTTTCCAGAGCTCCATGTCTATTAAAATCTGTCATGTATTTCTATCACAAATCTGGTCTGAATATTACACAATATTTCTAAAATACAAAAATGATATTTCCATTAAATAGACTTGGTTATATTCCTTCTCCATGAAAATTCTTCAGCAACCTTGAAATCTAATATGGTATTGACAACTATAATCTACAGCAAATCTACCATGTTGGCTTTTTTATAGTCTTCTTCCCACATTCTATATTCTGAGAGAACTGAATGAATGTTTCTTTCCCAAAGTCAATCAAGCCCTTTCAATTCCTCTTCTTTGACTCAAACTCTGCTTTCTAATTTGCAATGTCCTATTCCTTTACTGTTTTATATCCCATCACCCATAATCTTATTCCCCATCATTACCAATCAAAATCTACCAATGTCATGGCCAATCACTCACCGCTTTTCCACATCCATACCTGTCATCCTTCAGTCTGTTCTACTGGAAAAAATAATGTTCGTCTTTTGAACCACCATCCTAGTTGTTCATACATCTCTTGTATCATTGATTTAAAATTATTTGCGTACATATTAGGTAACAATTTCCACAGTTCCCCACCTTATAAAGTGTGTTAGCTACAGCAGGATCTAAATGGCTTTGTCTTGAATTTAACTTAGAATAAGTAAGCACTAAGCCCTGGGACTACACTGACACTCTGAAAGAGTCTGGTCCTATGTTTAAGATTTTTATTATGTGCATAGGCATATTTATTACCAATTAGTATAAGAAACATAATACTTACGCAACTTAAGTAATTGAACAAGCATTTAAATAGCAACCACAGAGGAACAGAGAGTCTAATGTTGAAATAAAATTCTGAGAAAGGAGTTCAAATACCCAGAGTATTTACAGAAGTTAGTAAGAATCATTCATTGTAAGTTCAAAAAAGCACTGTAAACTTGGCACCCAGATAGTGATTAAAGTAAAATAAAATATTGTAGCAGGGACCCATTAGTTACCACTGGCCTCAGAGGCTGGCTTTGCCTGAATAAGTGCTCCACCCTCATTTCCTGAGGAAATACTGCCCATCGGAACTGTCCTCTTGTTTTCCGGCTCAGGGAGAAGCTAGTAAGTCCTGCAAAGGTTTCAAATGCTGCTGATAGAGTCGATATTATGTCACAGTTACAGAAACTTGTTATCTGTTGGAATCTTTATATACTGCATTTCCTCAGTTACTACAAAGTAGTTTCCATTCAGATTTGAACCATCTCTTTCAATTCACTTACAACAAACCAATACTAAGACCAGTCTTTGAAAGTTCCTAGTGTCATTAAAAACATGCTGATCCTTGCAGACATTCGGTTTTCTTACAAAGTTTGCCTTGCTCCCAAGGTCTCTGTCGTTAGCCCTTTTGGAAGCACAATGCCCAGTGTCTATATTTCCCACCCTTGAAACCTAGGAGCCATCCCAGAATTATTAAGATGATAAGAGTACCTATAAAAGCTCTTAAGATACTCCTAAACTTGGAGCAAACAATGGGGTATTTACTGACCTTATCTGGTGCTGGGTGTTCCCTTCAGTTCATTAGAGAAGGCCAGAGCAGAGGAAATTCATTCAAAAGTCTCTGGGCCTCCCAAATCTCCTAAGAAATAGCCAGACCTTCAGAGTGCCAGACCCTGTGACCTCAGCCAGTCCACAAGGCACTAGTCTACTCAAAATTAACTCTCTTCTTGTTGAAACTATACCTTCTTTATAACTAAAATATGATACAAACAGACAGATAAGGTAAATGTAAGACAATCATACGTGTGGGACACATTAGGACTACCCCAACTTCAATGGGCAGAAGGTGTTTATTTGTTTATTGGAGGCTTGCTATAGCAGGAAAGTCAGTCACCATTATTTGCATTTGGCGGAGATTCAAGGTCAGGCAGGAGCGAGACAAAACTTCATAGTGAGAAAAAGAAAGGCTTCAGGTATGCTGTGTTTACACAGTTTCAGAATAGGCAGGCCAGATTTGGGATGACTTGAAGCAGAAAACCCCAGATGTTTAGTTTTGAGAAGATAATTGGCTTTCTCTGGCAGGTCTTGACTTAGAAGCAGGTGCAGGATTAGGGGAGATAGCAGTTATCATGCAAGCACTGCAGCTCATGGCAGATGGCTGCAGAAGTTGATGATTGCGCATCCAGGACACGATATCATAGAGGTTGTGAGTCAATGTTCTGTTTTACATGTTGTCAGATGGCTGTCTGTGTATTTAGCACCTCTTAGGGATGGCTTTGGTTTATTTAGAATCATGCTAACATGAATTAATATGTAGGAACTCATAGCAATGTGAGACTAACATCCTTAACTAATATCCTTCCTCTGGATATTAACTCTGAAACCATTCATAATTCAAAGGAAAGTCTCAGTTGTTAGGCACAAGAAAAGTCATTATCTCAAAATAAGTTTCATCAAAATACCATCAAATAGAATTCTACAATTAGGAACTGGAAACAAAAGTTGTCCAAATACTAGGTATTTTTGTCTATCCAATGTGAAAGTAGAATTATAAAATGGTAACTGATGTCTTAGCCAGATATTCAGTCAAATAGCTACTAGAAAACAATCAAGTCCTTTGAGTGTAATGAGCAGAAGAGAGAGGGTGACTAGGGAAAGTGAGCGATCCGGATTCTATAAGTGCCCTGTCAGCTAAACCAACAGGACTTGTAGACACAAGTGAGGTGGCAGTGAGGAGATAAGAATATCCTAGAATGACTCCAATGTCTCTGATTTGGATGGCAGTGTAGATAGTGTAATATTAGCTGATAGTAGGTGTGTAAGAGAATGACCATCCCAAGGAAATGCAAAGCTGAGGCCCCAAAAGGAAGATAAAATAAGGGACAGTAGTTATTCTATCAGTCAATAAATGTTTTTGAGTTAGGAATTCAAACAATGTGCATTTGACCAGTTGTGGCTGGAGTAAGTGCCATGATGGAGGTAGCAGACCTCATAAAGGAAACATAAATGTTTTGAGGGTCTGGAAGTGTGGGAGTGATGCAAAAAAAAAGTAATACGTGAATTAGCAGGTGACTTTCTGCTGCTATAAAAAAATACATGACATTAGGTAATGCAAAAAAGGAAAGAGGTTTATTGACCCGTAATTTTGGCTGCTGAAAGTCCATGTTTAGGTGGTCGTATCTGTCCAGACTTTAACGAGGGCTCTCCTGGCTGCATCACACCAGAGCAGGGCAAAGAAAGGGGGGATATTTGCTCATTGCAAGAAGAGAGCAGTTAAGTGGTGAGACAGGAAGCAAGAGTAATTCAGGGGCCAGGCTTGCTCCTTTTATAACTGACTCTTGTGGTTATTGACCCAGCTCTCCTGAGAACTGAGAACAAATTCCCCGCAAGGTCAACAGTAGCCACATTTCACTACGCCCCACCATTTAGAGATTTAGAGTTTTCATCACCTTAACATTGTTACCCCAGGGACTGAGATCTCAGCACTTGAACCTTTGCGGGGACATGCTCAAAACAAAAACAGTGAGACTTAGTTGGCCATTGTCAGATTATTCCTGAAAAAGGGGTTAGTATGGGCAAAATCACTAAGACAGGAGGGGTATTTCAAAGTATTGAAGGGGGACTGAAATGAAGGAAAGGAAAGTGAGAGTTGTACAGGACTTTGTGGGACATATTCAGAATGTGGGGCTTTATTTTGCTCCTCAAAAGGAGCCATGGAAGAACATAAAGTAAAATCAATAAAAGAATAAAATTTCATTTCTAAAAGATCAGTTTGTTCACAATGAGATGAATGTAGGCACAGATATAAAGAATCAGTGGGGAAACTATGCAAGTAGTCAAGGTGAGATAAAACAGTAACTCAAATGAACATAATATTCATGGAGCTAAAGAGAAATTGGTCATCTATGAATTTATCAGAAGAAAGATTGGAAATATTGGTGATTAGTTCAGTGTTGAGTTTAAGGGAAGATGTCTAAGATAATTTGCCATATGCCGGCTCATATAATTGAGCAGATAGAAGAGCCATTCTCTAAGGTAAGGAATACTGGGGGACTGCCAGATGTGGAGGCAAAATTATGAGCTTGGTTATGAAGATGCACATAAGGTTAACACATGGATACAGAAAAGAGGCAGTTGTTCATATGGACCCAGAATTTGGAAAGTTTTTGAAACAAACAGAATTGGAAAATTACAGCTGATGATTAGAAACATGGTACCAGATGAAATTAACTAACCTAAAAGAGTAGAGGGAATAGTTGTGGAAAAGTTTCCATAAATCTCAATTATTCGAGGCCAGATAGAAAAAGTATGGCAAAATTTTAAAACAGAAAAAAAAAAAAAACCCAGAAGGAATAAGGTCTTGAAAAGTGGAGATAGAATGCTTTAATAGCAAGGGCGTGCTAGCCTGCTGCACTACACCTGATGCTTCCAGTAACAGCCAGGTTGGAAACCACTTTGGGGTTAGTGACATGCGTGCCACAGTGATGTTAAAACAGCAGTTTTGGTGCTACACTGCTGATAAATGCCAGAGTGGAGTAGTTTCAGTTGTGAGAAAGATTTGAAGAAAATAATAATAACAGCAAGTACAGACAGGGCTTTCAGGAGATGTGGTACAAAAAGGATAAATGGATGATTTGAAGATTTCATTTATGGTTTCATTAGGCTGAAGGTGGTTGCAATGCTTATGGGATGGAAGCAAGAATCAAAACGATTGAAAACACAGTAAAGAGAAGGCATGATAGACAGTAAGAAGTTCCTCAGGTGAAGCCTGTACAGAACACACATGATAAGAAGAAATCACTGCATAGAGTCCTATTTAAACCCTAAATTTCAATGCCAGGTATATGATCAACTGATCAAGATGGATGGGTCTGGAGTCATTTTGTGACCTTCTAATCATAACCCAACTGACCACTCTATGCCGTTTCTAAAATTTAAGCCAGTTGAATTGGCAATAAATTATCTAGACATTAGGATTTTGTCCAAAAGATATTTTACCCACTTACCTCCATTTATTTTGCGCTCACACGTATTTGGACCTGATAAACCAGGAATATTGTAATTAAATTGTAGCAACAGACTCCAAAAAAAAAACCTCAAAGTGCTATATGATTAGTCCAATGCTAATTCCACCATTCCCACATTTGGTACCTTTATATTTGACTACCTCATCTACTTGCTGACACACTGATATGATTTTTCAGCCAAAGAAAGATATATCATCAACATAATAGATTAAATCTGTATTGGGATGCAATAAAATCTAATTCTTGTCTTTTGATGCCAACTCCTTCAGGTCTAAAATTCTGCAATCCTTCAGTTTTGAGAAAACCATGACCCTTCTGAAGACTAATGAGAAGACATTTGTGTACCGTGACATTTTTGAATCTATTATCTATAAAATGTCACTTATACTTCTACTGATGAAACAATGTACTCTGGGGATCCTACTTGGCAACTGAAAACTCCTCAGAAGAGTAGAATAGCAATGATTATCACAGACCCAGTTAAGTGAGTTCCAAATTATTCCTACCATCAGGCAAGTTTGAGAAACACTTCTCAGACAGCAAAATTCTGGTTCAGGATAATGAAAGGAAATTAATTCATGACATTTTACAAAATATTCAAATGTGTAGCAATGTTAAATTATTATACAGTTAATTTGTAAACCTAGATTGTACCACTAATATTTTACCAGATTTATTTTCAAATTTTATTTTATATGTTAAAGATGTTTAAGTTTAAATAACACAAACATAGTGAAATGATTACTGAATGAATGCAATTTTGTAAATTATCATCTATTAAAATCTGTTCTCTTAAAAAAAAAAGAATCACAACTTAGCATAGTAAAAAAAAATCACGAAATATTTTTGGTGCAGGGATATGATTCCAAACATGAACCAGAAGCAGCAAATCTAGCCCCTGGGCAAATTGAAAAAATAGACCCAGTGTGTTTTATTTCGTTCTTCAGTGACACTTCCTGTTTCTTGGGTCTTCACGCTTTCTTTCAGGGTTTGCCGATTCTTCCACGAAGTTGTTAGCTAATGATAACCTGAGTTCTGGCCCTGCCAAAGCCAATTTTCTGGCTCTAGTTGGGCATGTGTAGCAGTAATACTGGACAGGGAAACTGTGGAAAAGTGAGGTTACTAAAAAGTAACGTAGGAGCCTTATATCCCCCACAGTTAGTGGACTCCATTTTTGTAACCCCAGCACCCTTCCTTTTGTAAACTCCAGTTCTCCATATACCTTGAATAAATGTAGAAGTCTGTAAAACAAAATACTAAGAATAACACAGAAGCACAATATTAAAAAGAAGGCGCTAATAATTCCCCTATAATCAATAAGATCATGGCTTAAGAAGGGGAAAAGGAACTGTAGAATTTTAGATCCTATTATTTTACATAGGATATTTACTTTTTAAAGATCTACTTTGTTATTTGAAAGGTGGAAGTAGAGCACTTAGGTCAAGCACTTTCCAAATCTTCTATTTGACTTCCTTTGACCTAGAATAAAAAATAAGTGACTTAGCAAGATGTCTTCTTAACTGATGGATGACTACACAGAAAAGCTGCCTGAAAGCTTCATGAAATCAACCTTTCAGTCCTTGATTTTGTCAATTTTCTTACACTTGCTGCTTACACTTTCCCAAACACTTTCTGAAATGGTCCCAATAATAACATCAAGTCAGTAAAATAAACACAGACAATAATGTCAAAGTTTCATACTATGCCTCAGTTAACATCTTAAATTTAAGTGTTTGATATCACATTCATTCATTAGATATTTATAAGACTTCCAACATGTATCAGGTACCACACTAGAGGCTGAAAATGTCATGGTGAAAACTCAGACACAGCCTTGGATCTCAGGAAGCTCTTTTCAATAAAAATTTTCCTCACAAGACTACCTTTCTCCATCCAGCTCTCATCCAATAGAGCATCTATTCCATTCATAGAAAGAGTCTGTGGTTCTAATAACAACTCAGAACCAAGGCATAAGGTCTACATCAGTGGAGTTCAGGTCCAAGAACACAGAGGACCAGGAGCTAATGTCTCTAGCCAGTGCTTGGGCAAGTTAGATTCTGCCCAAATAAGAGGCTACCTAAAGAAAAAGAGATCTCCAGGAGCAGGCATTCAGCTGACACCTTAGGATGCTCATTAAGATGGTTGTATACCACATAGGAGAAGCTAGGTTAGACGCCTGTCTCAAGCTCCTGACTCCGGATTCCTGTTAGGGCATAGCCAGGGAGGTAGTAATCATGATTCAAGTAATTGGGTTCCCACCATTCACATGCAAGGTTGGATTGAGTTGCTGGTACTGAGTCCAGTCCCAGCCTATCCATAGCTATCCAAGGGCATTTGGGAAGTGAATTAGCAATGACAGTGCACTCTTTCATGCTCTCTATCACACACACACACACACTCAAGGTAAAATTTTTAAAAATTAAAAAGAAAAAGAGGTCTCTGTGCTCTTTTCCAAGGGAACTGAAGATATTTTAAATAGAGTATAGGGCCAGAATTGTGGTATAGCAAGTTAAGTTGCTATCTACTATGGTGCCATTCTGTAGAAGTATCAACTTCAATATCAGCTATTACACTTTTGATCCATCTCCCTACCTAATACACATGGAAAAGTAGTAGAAGTTGGCTCAAGTACTTGGGCCTCTGCCACCACTGTGGAAGACCAGAATGTAGTTCCTACATCCAGGTTTTGGCCTGTCCTACTAACCCCACCTGTCCATTGATCATTTGTGGAGTGAAGCATTGAATGCATGAGATATGTGTGTGTTTGTGTGTGTGTATACCTCTTGCTATAACTCTAACTTTCAAATAAAATAAAGAATTCTTTTTAAAAAAATGGAGCATGGTGAAGTTCAAGCCTAAAGGTGCTATCAGAAATAAGAATTCCTCCTATTTAAGGGCAAAGACTCAATTATAGGCCAGCTAGTTCACCAGAGAGAAACAGAGAAAAGGAAAGATAAGAAGTGTTTTCTGTGGCTGTAACAATCTCTGAAGTCTATTGACAGAAAAATTGTGATCTGACTACAGAACAATTTATGCCCTAGGGCTCTGTCAGATATAATAAAAAATAATCATCTGATAATAGTGAGCCCTCCCAGAAGGATGTGATACCAATAGAGTTATCAGGATCAGAGACACTCACAGAGAGCTGTGCTAACACCGTTGTGATCGGAGCTGGTGTGGTGGCTAACAGACTAAGCATCAACCTGCAAGCATCAGTATCACACATGGGCAGTGGTCTGTGCCCAAGCTGCTCCACTTCTGATCCAGTTTCCTTCTTATGGCCTGGGAAACAGCAAGGATGGCCCAGGTCCTAGAAACTCTGCACACCCACGTGGGAGACCTGAAAGAGGCTTCTGGCTTCGTATCAGCTGAGCTCTAGCCATTTTGGCCATTTGGTGAGTGAACCAGTGAATGGAAGAGCTTTTCTCTCTCTCATTCTCTCCATAAATCTGCCCTTAAAATAAAAACAAATGAATTTTTAAAAGTTACATCATGATTCCAGTACTATGTGTCATATAGAAAGTGACCTCTTGATAGGAATGGGAAAGTTTTCCTAATGCAGAAGAAACAAGTTTTACGAAAACCATCTAGGCATTTCACTAAACAAAAAGAAGCAACATGTAACTAAAAAAAATCCTCAGAGAGAGGGAAAAGAGAAACTTCAGGGTTTGTTTAGGGCTGAGACGGTGGGGTGATTGTGGTGGTGAGGGACAACGGGCATAGGAGCTCCTTCTGGGGTAACAAAGATGTAAGACTGATTGTGATGAGGATTTCACAACTCTGAATACACCAACTGCAGTAGGTAAGTTATAGGATAAGCAGATTATATTTCAAAATACATGTTGTCAGAAGACTCAAAAGTCCACTTTAGGCATTGGAAGCAACAACTCACTCGCAAATGCTCTGAAGTCGATTTACTTGCCAAGTGAAAAGGAAGAGACGTTTCAGCCAAAGCAAAAATTGTAAACTTTCTTGGGTTTATTCAAATAGTTTGGCAGAAAATCTGTGGGAATTGGGTTCTGGGATGATATTCAGTCAGTATTTCCAGTGACCAGTATCGATGATGTCGAGGTGGCACATTGTTTGTCATTTATTTTAATTGACTAAAGTAAATACTGCTGCTTCTGGGCCATGCACTGGACATGGAAAATCTCCTCAACTGTGCAGGGCTATGAACTCTGCATCCTTGTGCATCTTACTCTCCATTTCACAGTGACCTCCTGCCTGTGAGCATCAGATTAGTAAGGAAAGTGAAACAGTGTAGGAAGCATCACCTTACCAGCAAACATGTCCTTTTACTTGTTTTAAAAGTTCACCATTTGGGGGACTGGTACTATGGTGCAATAGGTTAAGCCACTGCCTGCAAAACTGACATCCCACATGAGTCCCAGCTGCTTCACTGCCAATCAAGAGCCCTGCTCATGTGCCAGGGAAAGCAGCAGAAGATGACGCAAGTGCATGAGTCCATGTACTAAGGGGGCCTTTGGCCTGGCCCCCTGCCTCTCTTTGTAACTGTGTGTTTCAAATAAATAAATACATAAATATAACTTTCACTTAAAATGTGCTTACAAATGTTAGGGGGCACTTATGTTATTCAAGGAAGAGAGAAAGAAATGGAAGGAATGGAGAACTCTCTTCTGCTAGTTCACTCTCCAAGTGCCAGCAGTGACTAAGGTAGGACGGGTTTGAAGTCAGGAGGTAGCAGTTCAATCCAGTTCTCCCTAAGTGTGGCAGACACAGTAATTTTAGCCACTGCCACTGCCTCCAGGGATCTACATTAATAAGAAAGCTGGAGTCAATGTGGACTCCAGATATTCTAATATGGAATATGACATTACAAACCCTAGGCTACATGTTTGCGCCAAGCCAAAGTTAAGATTATAATTTTTGAATGTGTTAACTGAAATATTTCTCCAGTTCCTAATTTGCATCTTCAAACTGGAGAGCTGTTGTGTGGCTTCTAACTTTTATTTGGCTGACACAAGTTAGTCCTGGTGGAATTCATTGTAACTTGAATGACAGGTGAATACAGGCAGTCCCCACTACTTATTATACTTTAATTGTGGACATTCTTTCAATTATAGCAGATGGGAACAGCTAAGGGGGGAAAGTTACCTAATTAAACGGTCAAATCAGTAGCAATGAATGACGTAACATGTATTTTGTAATCCAACGTCATTCATTCAATATGTGGCAGGAAAAATGTTCCACCCTTGGACCCGGTGGCGTGGCCTAGCGGCTAAAGTCCTCGCCTTGAACGCCCCGGGATCCCATATGGGCACCGGTTCTAATCCGGGCAGCTCCACTTCCCATCCAGCTCCCTGCTTGTGGCCTGGGAAAGCAGTCGAGGACGGCCCAAGGCTTTGGGACCCTGCACCCTCAGCATCGGATTGGCACAGCACCGGCCATTGCAGCTCACTTGTGGAGTGAATCATCGAACGGAAGATCTTCTTCTCTGTCTCTCCTCCTCTCTGTATATCTGACTTTGTAATAAAAAATTAAATTAAAAAAAAATGTTCCACCCTGAAGCTATACAGAGGAGAAGATAAGAGCTTCTCCAAGGGTATTGCTTTCCTACAACAAAATAGAAGAGAAAGAAAAAAGCCTAATCAACTCATTTAATATAGTTTTACATGACATGGGAGCATTCACAAATAAAGACCCAAAGACTTATGAATTGTCATGCTAACATTTAATGAAGAATGGACATCTGAGTAGAAGTGTGATTTGGTGAAAGGACATGGCTAAAAATAAGAGTGGAGGAGTTCTGCAAGGCCTATTTTTCACATTATTCTCGGTCTCTTGGAGTAATATTCCTCCCTCCAGGTATAGGGTAAGATACCTGTCAGGAAAAAAAGAAAAACTACATTTAAAACGCTTTGTTGGAATGCTTTACACTTTCCACAGAACAGAAACTAAAATAAACTGTTATACAATTAGTCACAAATACAGTCCTCGAGTTTTTTTTGTCCATACACATGAGTATCGTCTAAAACATGTCTTCTTTGTAGCAGCTAGGCCCTGCCACCACTGTGCTTGTCTAAGTTCACAAATCTGTTGTAACCTGTAGCTTCCCTGTCATTTCTCTGGCTTTCCTCCCCTGCTAAACTTTGTTTCCTCGCAGTCATTAAAATCTCCTGCCACTGCCATAGCTACTGCTGATGCTAGAACCGCCATAGCCACCTTGGTTTAGTGGTTTGGCAAAATATTGGCCACCACCAATGCACCCATACTGTTGATTGCTAAATGTAATAGTCTAATCATGATGCTGAATAAATGTATCTTTTTTTTATGTGCTGTGTAAATTTAGTCTACTCTGAAGCCATCTTAGTAACCTTCCCCCAAAGTGTAAAGTCAGAATTCATCAGGGTGATGTCAGGTTCCAACTGGAACCATTACACATTGCTAGGGTGGAGTAGCCATTGCCTTCATCCTGACAGTTTTTTGTTGTGACCTTCTGAAGTTCACCATTAAGAGTCACCCAAGCAGAGTCTTGGGATTATTTGGTTATAAAAGTGATTGTTGGCACATCCTTTGCAATATATCTAAATTGAATAATGGTACCAGATAAAAGTGCAGATGGGAATGAAGCTGTGTATCATCCATTATCATGTCTAATCAATAAATGATCTAATTCTCTTGAAAAAAAAACCAAAACAGAACAAAACAACACATGACTGTCAGGAAAGTCTTCAAGGAAGAAGGAAGATTTGTGAGTGATATTTCTAGGTTTTTTGTTTGCTTTTGGGGAGATGAACTCTACTTTCTATGGCGCACTTCAGGGGAGAAACAGGAGGGGGGGGCATGTAGAAGCGCTTCGATGATCCTCCCTATTCCCTACAGTTTAAGATATTTAGCATGCCCATTGGTCCTTACTGAGATGCCAGTGCCCCTGAGTCATGGTACCCAGTCAGGGAACACTTCAGTGGTTCCTATGGCCAATGCCAATTGACAACCTGAGATGTAAACAACGGAGTCTATGCCGACTTGGTTTGCTTTTCCTTCTCTCAGCTGAAGGAAGAATGTATCCCAGGTCCTTGTGCAAGTTTCCAAAGAAATGATAATCTGCATTTCTCTGAATGTCAAAAAGAAGCTAGAGAAATCAAGTGATAAATTATCATTGTTTACACAACCATGGCAAACAGAATACACTTGGATGTAAAATGCCAACATTCTTGCTGTCTTCTGCCCTAAATAACTTCTAAAATAGAAATACAAGTATAGTTACAGAGTGTTTTTCTTATACACCACTTCCAAATTCTCAAAATAGCCTGAAAATGTCTCATCACAAACTAACACTGTGAAATTTAGAAGTTACCAACAAGAAGATACGTAAAGAAGCCAAGGAGTCAAAAATTTCAGAATAGTACATAAATCAAAGCACAGGAATAAATGGATTTTGAGTAGAAGGGACAAACTTATATCCTTTTCACAGAGCAATAAGGTAGAAGTGTATATACTTCATTACATTGCAGATCAGAAGTGGATTTCTCTTAAGTGTTAACTGTCATTGACATAATTCTAGAGGCATCTGACCTGTCAAAAACAGCCACATTGCCGTTGGAGCAGAACAACAAGCAATGTCCCTTGTCCCTTTCACTCCTTGTGGAACCAGTTGGTACCAGCTTTCCCCGTGAAGGGCTCCCACCTCCACTGACCTCATTCCCAGACCTTTCAGGGTCTGTCGCGCTTTGCAGGTCCTGCCTACCCACCTGTGCCCCTCAAATATAAGAGACTTTGAGGATTTGCTTCCTAACATGTTTTTTGAATTTTTTTTGGTAAATCCATGTAATACTTTTATTTTTTGATAAGTTTCTATAGCATGTATAATTCAGCCCAAATTCACAGGGCTGTGGGCCGGTTAAAGCTGCTGAGGGTGTCTCAAGCCCTTGGGTCCCTGCAGTCACATGGGACACCTGGAAGAAGCTCCCGGATCCTGACTTCAGACTGGCCCACCTCTGGTTGTCACAGCCATTTGAGAAGTGAGTCAGAAGGTGGAAGATTTCTCTCTATATAGAACTCTGAAGTTACAAGTAAAAAACCTACTCATTTTCCACTTAGGCTATTTTCAATTTATGATGGAATCATGTAGAAGTAACTCTGTCTGTAAGAGAAGAACACCTACACTGAGAAATAGACTAAAACAAGCTGGTAGATTCCTGCTTCATGGCCACTCTCTGTGTCGTGCTCATGTTCTCTCTGGTCATGCTTAAATAGCTGCTTCTCTTTGTGAAATCCATTCTTAGTGAAATTATTTTCTTTTAATCATTTCCAAAATTGGTCTCATTTTACATCTGTGTTTGACTTGCTATTATACATTATTAGAAATTCATATGTCAGAAATTTACTATACTATGTCATGTGCTTCTTGTAATGCCTGCAACCCATTATGGGAGCACCTGGGTTCATTTGGCTTAGAGCAGGCATACATGTGCAAGCATTTAGGGCATGAAACAGAGAGGGAAATTCTCTCTCTCTCTCTCTCTCTCTCTCACACACACACACCTTTGAATGAATAAAAATTTTGCAAGTAAATTATGGAGTACCCACTGCATTTAGGAGATTTGAAATCCGAAGTTTCTCTTTTCTAGTTGGTTCAACATTTTTACTCCAGTGACATTACCTGTCACATCTGTATTAGAGTGATCTTTCGTCTGCCGGCTCTCTCCCTAGATGGTGCTCTCACTTGTGATAAACATATCACCTGTTTTCATCAGTGTGTATCACTTTTCCCCATGGCTTTGTTGATTAAAATTCTGTAAAATAACACAGCTGTTTAAGAACTTGTTCAAATAACAATTGATTCACATGTTGTATAAAGTTCAAGGTCAGAAATTCAGGAAATGTTTTCAGATTGTGTATGTAAAGTTACCCTTTGTGGAAGATGCTGGCCTCTTCCTACAGCAAGAAAGAGTCACTAAATTGACCGATTGGGGCCCCTTTGGAAAATCCTTCAAACTATGCATCTTAGATTCCCCTTACAATCATATCCTCAAGTATGGTATGCTTACAACAACAGGTGCACAATGGCTGTCTTTCACACTGTACTTAGTACATTTGGATTTCTACCAGTGAAAACTATACTGGATTTTAAAATACATAAAATCTCCATAGTTCTGAGATGTATCGACTACAACAATCATTTTCTGACAATAACGGAAAGTTTTTCTTCTCAGGAAAGAAAGCTCTGCCCATTATGCAGGGTGGAGCATGGGAAATGGGTCCCAAGGTTAAGTTATCTCTGGTTGCCGGACATCTATAATTCCTTTTCTGACAAGTTCATTTGCAGTATACAATACACATTGATAAGCTATCAGTCACATGAACATTTGAAGGAAGAAAAAGGAACCCATTGACTAAAAAGTCATTAAGCTTTCATAGCAAGGTTTCAGAGCATATGTAAAGCATATTTTGATCTCTTTCCCTCACTGTTCCAAGAGAATATCTGCTCTTTAGGGCACAGCACTAGAGTAAATGTAGGTTTTCAAAATAAATAAATACAACAAAATACATTAAGTTCAACAACTATTTGGAGTGAATAGGACAATAACTAGTCTAATGAAATACATTTGTTACTTCCAGTTCATCAAGAAATAATGTTCAGTTCATGCGTTGTACATTCAATTCCAATCCCCATAGAATTTTTAGCTGAAACAATTAGGAAGTATTTAGAAAGCTAAAAATTACTTCTTTGGTCACACCATTCATAGATGTTCTTGATCAGAAATGGAAAAGAAATACAAAGTCGGTGGTTCCAGAAATACAGGCAGACACTAATCCCTGACATTTATGGGACTAAGCCAGAACTCACAGCCTCACTTGAGGAGCTACAATGGGGCCATCTCTGCAGTCAGTGGAAGCTCCAAAAAAAGTGGCTTACCTTTCCTGTGAAACAATGGGAGCAGCTTTTATAAAACTGCATTACCGGGGGGATAAGAGGGCATGAGGGTAGAGACTACAACGCATACTACAATGCTTGGCTTCTAGTTTTGCAACATTCATTGTGTGGCATAAAAGCCCCAGTCACACTGCACAACACCAGTCTGCTAGTCAAGATGATTCTAGAAAACAGTATTCCAAAATTCATGCAAAATGACAATTTTAGAGAGACACAGAGAACAATTCATCTTAGACAAGATGAAAATATTGTACAGGAATGTAAAGATCAATTTTTCCATAACTACGCTGAGAGTACTCAAGAAGATATAAGGAAGAGTAAGACCACTAGCAGAATGAAGAAAATGTAAAACAACAACAAAGACAACAGAAAGAAAAAATGAAAAGCAGTGAAGAAAAAACATGGCAAAAACAGTACTTTAAACAAACAAGAAAAAAGAAAACCTCCAGTCTAGTTTCAGAAGTAGAGACAATAACTGAACAAGCAGAAAATTCGGAGGAATTCATCAAAAAATTACAAAGGGATACAATGGCTATAATGTAAAAGAATAGTTACTAGGGATAGAACATAGTTTAAGAAAAATCCCATAAGTACTGCTTAGCTTTCCAGCTAAAAGAAAATAAGGGGATGATGACAGAAAAACAGGTTAGAAAGTGAATAGCTACAAATTTTAGATGTAAAGAAAGGTATGTGTGAAATAGATTTTTAAAAGTCATGCTTACCATTACACCATGGTGGAAGCACAGATTATCAGTGACAAAGATAAAAGTCTCATAAAGCAGAGGTTCATTGCATTCAGGGTACGGCGATTACAAGGGATGAAGGTGAGGAGGAGCAGGCAGGTTCAATCTAGTGCCTTGTCTTGTTCATAATAAAACCGGAGCTGTAGAAATATTTTCGTCAGAAAAGCTAGGAATGTATAAATAGGTAAGAATGTATATGAAAATGCAATCACAATGTTTGACTTCCGAACTAGAATAAGTAAATGATAAAATAGTCTCAATCTAATAGACAGAGTGGAAAAAGTTAAACAAGTCAATCAAATCAAAGAGAAACAAAAATGTGAAAGGCAAAAAGAAAAATCAGCATATATATAGAATTCGAATGAATGAATAAAAATTGGAGGTTAAAATTTTCTAATTGAAAATAGGTTTTTGTGTGGACATATAAAAATGAAAAATGAATTCTAAAATGACATGACTAGAACAGTGAGAAAAAAAATAATACAACTTTCAAATACTAAGTAGCAAACATTGCATTATCAACATTAAATCCCAGACAGAATCTCAATTATTTCTTCCTAACAATAGCATACCAGTTTCTTAGCTTCAAATGGAGTTGCTGAGTTAATGGAGTGGCCCTCATTGCCCATTCACATTGATATAAATAGTTAAATTCACAATATGGTTTAACTTTCCATGTGGCTTTGAGATGAACAGTGAATATTTATAAAAGGTAAGATTGAATTGTTGATGTATATTTTCAGGAGAATTCTAAAATATAATAGGAACAAAGATGCTTTTGATGACAGGGATGCCACAATGTTTGAAGAATTGTTGAATTTCACACAAATGTCCATCATTTGTACATAGATTTATTTTCTTCATATTGTAACCTTTTATTTTTTGCATTTACATTACTGATGTTTGCAGTGTGTGTTCAATTGTTTTCAGCGAAGATTCTGCTGCTCAGTCCATACCCTTGTCCAAACCTTATGAGAAGAGATTTGTGTAGTCTGACTAAAGAGTAGCCCTTTCTACTTTCTGAATTTGTGTCTGCCTTGTATTTTGTTGCATCTATTGTGGTGCCACGTCACAAGAGACTTAAAATCCTCTCGCATTCTTGAGTTAATACTCTTCCACCTTTGCCTTAGCTGAACAGGTTTATCTGTACAGAGTTCAATCACATCACCCACATACAGACTACGTCACCTAACCTTCGGCCTAGACTGGGACACAGGACACAGCTGACATCAACAGAGATAGACAACTGAGCCTGTGGTTCACAGGACACAGCTGACATCAACAGAAACAGACAAATGAGCCTATAGTCCAGTGAACACACAAATCTGACGAATGGTTGTTTTAAGTCCCTGGGATTTGAGAGGAGCTGGTTATGCAGCAATGTGCAAATAATAACTGATACAAATTGCACTATCCTCATCAACCATTTATTCTGCCAAAGTTTTTCATTGACAACTGCTAATTAGATTAGTCTTTGGCTTCAATCATAATTTAATTGCAAAATGGAATTCAACAAAATCAAAAATGGAATGAAGAAACATAGAATTTATAATACCTACATTGAAGAAATGACACAATTTTCTTTTTCCATTGCACTCAATTCAAGGAGTTAGAAAAATAACAACAGAATGAATCCAAAGAAAGTAGAAAATTAAATTATGAAGAGTAGAAATCAAAGAAGCAGAAAAAACAAAAACCAATTGGGATGCTAATGAAAACCAAAAATGGGATACTTGCATAAACTATAAAACATACTTAGCATCACTGTGAAAACAGGAAATCATTTAAAAACATAACAGAAGAGTACTATAAATTTAAGTGCAACGAAGAAAAACAAACTGTTGTAATAAATAGGGAGCATAATTCTGCAGTTGGGATGAACATGTATAACCTTCTCTGTCCTATCATGACACATTTCCCTCCCTAAATTACCTCTCTTGTCCACATAATGTCAGTGACTGCATGTATTATTATACCTCTAAAACATTTATTTCTGGAACATATTTCTGTTTCAAATCTGTAATTCTGATTGCCTCTTACACAATAACAATAATTAATTGTCAAACAGTATCTCAAAAACAATCTATCTCTACCTTCCTTTCTGGAAAGTATTTCATGAGTACTATGTTATTCAGTCTGGGATAAGGAAAAGGCCACCTTCCCATTTACCTACAGAACTTAAATTAAGAAACTTCATTAAGTTCTGTCTCTCCTAAACCACCAGTATTGTAATTTTGTTCTCTGAATTACTTCATTAACTTTCACAAAAATATTCAATATTTAATAAACTATATTGCAGAAAACACGTAGTATAAATATGAGATTTTGTGATGATAGCCTATAATACCCTTATGTTTTATTTAGATATTGAAGTTTATTTTTCAGAAAGGCATCCGTTTGTAAATTTCATTACACAGGTGAACAGTGTATTAAAAACTAAATAAAACTAAATTCATGCTTTACTGACTTAACCTGAGTACTTGTAATTATCTTTTCATAGATTATTCATAATACTAAATATCTTTTCTATATTGCCAGGATGCAATAATTAAAAAGAATACTAAAGCACATTAAGCACATTTTGAGGACTAGTACATGTAGATAGGAAAAAAGTCCCACTTTCTATTTTTTAATGAGTGTTTTGCCATTCAATTTCAGTATTATCTTCTAGGTATTGACTTTGCAGAAATTTTATCGTAATGCTATGAACCAAACAAATGTCTGATGGGGATTAACCCAATAGAGGAAAATGAAATTGTGGAATAAGAAAAAAAAGACTTTCCAGAGAATTAATATATAGAGAGGGTCTTTCTGATCAGGAGATATTAAAACACAAAACCCTAAAGGAAGTATGAGAATTAATTCTGGAAAGAAAAAAAAATCAGATCATGAGGATAATAATTCTGAATACTCAGAGTGTTTGTCATGTTTGAGAAAAGGCAAAGCAAGGACCCAAAGGAGTGGAGAAGGGGGCAAGGTAAAAGATGAGAGGGTAGATAATGGTTAAAAAGTAGGCTAGAATGATTGGATCAGTCGTCTAAGTCATTGAGTCGGATACAAATCTACTGGTGAGCTAGGCACTTTTTGTTTAAGGTAGATTTAATCCCATTATCCCATTTAAAAGGCAGATTTACCAAAAAAAAAAAGTAGATTTACAGACAGAACTAGAGACAGAAAGATCTTCCATTCACTGGCTCACTTCTCAAATGGCTGCAAATAAGAGCTATGCCCATCCAAAACCAAGAACCATGAGCTTCTCCCGGGTCGGTCACGTGGGAGCAGGGACCCATGGACTTGAGCCATTCTTTGCTGCTTTTCCAGTGAGAGATTGGAAGTAGAGCTGTGAAGATACAAACAAGCTGTTGGTGTTGGAGGTAGAAGATTATTATGACACACTGCCACACCATCCCTAACTAGACACAATTATTTAGGGCACGCTATAGTGAATTAACAAGAGGACACCAGACCATCAGACCTGAGTTCTTAAATACTTTTAAGTAAGTGTTTTCAGACATAGATTTGTAATTTGCTGATTATAAAAGCTAGAAAAATTTGGTCTGCAATATAAATGTAACTTTAAAATAATTCTAATCATGTATTTTATTTGAGATTCGGAGAAACAAAGAAGCGTGCTATGGGGGAGTGATCCCATCTAGTGTTTTACTCCGCAAGTGCCCAGGAGACAAACCCAGACACTTCAGGGTGGAGTATGGACAAGGCAAAAGGCATGTTAACCATTGAGCCAAATGCTCCTCCGAAAATTTAAGTTCCCTGGGACTGGCCCAGTAGCTCAACAGGCTAAGCCTGTGCCTTGCAACATCAGCACATCATATGTGCTCTGGTTCTACTCCTGGTTGCTCCACTTCCAATATAGCTCCTGCCTTATTGCCTTGGGACCCTGAACTCCATGTAGGAGACCTGGAAAAGATTCAGCTGGCTCCTGGCTTCAGCTTAGCTTAGCTCTGGCCATTGTAGTTATTTGGGGAGTGAACCAGTGGATGATAGACTTTCTCTCTCTCTCTCTCATTCTCTCTATATAAAATCTGCCTTTCAAATTTAAAATAAAATCTAACTTTCCTAGTAACAAACAAGAATATTTTCCTAAGAAGAGAGTGCTAAACAAAATTTTTGTTCAGAAAAAAAAATTCTGTTAAATCCACCAATCTTTGTTTCCAAAACGGAGCACATATAAATAAAAGAAAGACAAAAGCTGAAACAAAAATGACACTCAAGTATAATATATTTACAAACAGAACATGTTTAGTAACTTGCTGTGTCTGCATATTTCTTCATGTTGGACAAGCTCATATAAATGCAGGTATGCATGTGGCCATAGTGATCTGCGTTGATTAGTAAGGGGTCAGCTATCTAGACAACAAATAAGCAGAATTACAATGTAGTCCCAGAGAATGAGTGTAATAATCTTAGCAGTAATCATAGCAGTAATCTTTTTTATTCAAAAATATAAAATATTTCCTTAAGATACTTTCTCGAGAATATGTTGACTTTTCAATCCAAAAGTCTAGATACTCCACTCTTAAAACCTATTAAATTTATTTGTTCTGATCAATATCATTTTTTCTTTTATAATTCTATCTCAACAGTTTTGCTCTAACCTGTGATATCTCCTATCCCTTTAGAATTTTCTTAAGGGTAGTAAAATGTATTGCTTAGGAGTGAGGGACCAAGGCTCAAATCATTGTAATTTGAAGCACCTATTTTGCCATGTACTGAAAAATGAGTGATATTGGACAAGTTCCCTAACGCCTTCATTAACAAAATGTGGCTAAGAAGAGTTTCATTTAAGGTGCTATTTGAGATTTAATTATGATTTTATATATGTAATAGTATATATAATATATATAGTAAGTATAATCATTTAACTGATAGTTTCACAATGAAGGCAATGGCTGTTGTTGCCAGAACAATCTTCAAAAACTGGAATTTGGTCCAGTCCTCCTCTTGCTTTATTTAAGAAAAACAAAAAGCTAAAGTTCCTGGCTCCTGACTTTGGCCTGGCCTAGTGTTAGCCATTGAGGCCATCTGGGGAGTGGCCACCAGATGGTTCTCTCTGTCTCTCTCTTTCCCCCTGTTTCTCTATAGTTCTAACTTTCAAAGAAATAATTTTCTAAAATTAGCTCAAACATGGCTTCTCATTGAAGAGATGTCCCTGCATTGTTGACTCTCCCTCCCTCTCATATCCGCATCTTCATTGTGTAGTGGACTGTCGACATAGACTTCTGATAGAAATTATACATATATATACACATATATATTCTCTCTATATATATAGAAATTATATACGTGTGTGTGTATACATACACACAAACACAAACACACACACTTACTTGAAGAACATTGAGAAATGATTTGCGTAACATGTTTAAAACTGTGACTGATAATGCTCCAAGAAAAGTTAACAAAATAATGCCAAGGGGGCTTGGAACTAGAAACAGGCCAGCACCTTCCCGCAGTCCCTTGCCAACAGGTACAAAGGATGGAAGCCCTTTGTAATAAATACTTGTCAGGAAGGAAGGACAAGACTTCAGTTTCCATAACAAGATCTAGGTTTTGTTAAAACAAGCCAGGAAGGGCTGTCTAAAGCCTGCCCCCTGCCTTCACAGTAACTAAGGTATAAATACTACCTTTGTTACTTGGGGATAATGTGATAAAGACACACAAATACCCCTGGCTCAGGAGACCTCAGCTACTTGGTCTATTTCTACCAGCTGCTCTGATCATATAATTCAGAGCTCCTTTAACTTATTTAAGTAAAGCTTCTCTTCTACTCTCATCCTGGGTCCAGCCTTGTAAATTGTCATCAACACCAGGGCATGAACCATAGCCCTCTTACCAGTTCTCCTGCCACAATTCTTGAGCATTGCTACCATAATCTAATTGAATGATGAATATGCAAATAAATTGATATAGTCACACAACTGCTGCTTTAGTAGCTATTTAGATGTTAAAGCTAAGCTGAATATATCATTGCATAGATTTCACTTTTAGTCACCAAATATATTTTAGAGCAAACTTAAATATCGGTTTGATTTTTTTTCTCTGAAGAATAGTGAAATTCAAGAGTCATATATTCACATATTCTAGTCTCATAAAATTTGGGGCATAAGGTAGCCAGAATTTTCAGACTTTTTTTTAAAATAAGGATAAATAATGCAGAGCTCAGAGTTGCGTGAGATCTATTGTTTATGACATGCAGAAATTTCAGGAATTTCTGACCACACATAGGATAAGATAATGAGATTCTTGAGACTCATAACCTAGAGAACTGTCTCACTGTGAATGCAGCCACATGGGAAGGCAATATAGAAACTCTTCACCTCCAAGGCCTCCTGAAAGTGAGTTTACCGGCCAGCATACAATTGGAAACAATGCTCTTCTTAAGACCACCATTTTGAGTGGTGGGCTATTGATTTGGTGGCTAGATCCTGGCACTGGAAGCTCCCTTTGTCTTCCTTAAATCTCAGGAAAAGTGGAGGAAGTGGTGTCTGGGCAGGGTGGATTCAACTCTAACCACACCCCTCAAACTTCCTGTGCACCTGCAGTATACATTACATTGTGTGGAACGTGGGAATGGTGAACTAATAACCACTCAGAAAGAAAAGGTGTCTTCCAGTCAATTATAGTGAACACATTTTATTCTGAGTGTTGAGAAGTAACATATAAAGATGCTTATTGCTTACCCAATCAGGTAACCATGGAAATAAGTACTGTTACAAGTTACATTTTGTGGCTATTTATTATGTGAGATGCACCAATTGTGTTGTGCCTGGTTAATACTCTGTTCTCAATCCTGTGAGATAATTATGGGTCTTAAATTGAGTGAAGCTAAAGTTATTAGCTAGGGACAGGCATTTGGCACAATGATTAAGCCAATGGTTAAACATTCACATCCAGTGCCTGGTTCAAGTCCCAATTACTTTGTTTCTATTCTACCCCACTACTGAGAGGCAGACTGAGCTGGGAGATTGAGCTACAATTCCAGGTGTTCTACTTTGACTTGACCCAGCCCTGGTTATTGCAGGCAATAGAGGAATGAATCATTTGATGTAAAATCTCTCCCTGTGTCTGACTCTCTTTCTCTGTGTGTATGTGTCTTGGTGCCTTTCAAATAAAATGAAAAATTTTGAACAGTTAAATTTATGATTTTTGCACATATCTATAGAGACATTATACTACGAGAAAAAAAGAACCCCTCATTTTTGTAAGTGATTATAATGACCTGAAGACAATGTCTTTATCCAATGGGAACTCAATCAGGAACTTTATATCTAAATATAAAAACATATAAATATATATGTATAAGGCATTGCCTTAGTACACAGCTTATAAACAAAATCTATTCCTAGTTCTTAGATAAGCAATCCCTTCCTAAAAGCTATGTCGTCAACACTTCTGGTGACTCAGCTTGTCCCCCCTGGAATGCTGTGTATCCTCTCTCTCTCCTGTGAATATTCCTTTCATATCCCTGCTCCAAAGGAAACCCAGCTCTCTTCTGAGATCCTCTCCCAGGAAACCATCTCAATTCAGGCTTCTGCTCTCCCACAGTTCTCTCCTAAGCTACCAGTGAAGACTACTTCTTATGTCATTACAATTTCCAAATACTTGTCCTTCCATGTCCCGTAAGTGTTTCAGCTCTGAAGCTATTGTCATCTCATTCGAAGATTTTTCACCATGCTTTAGTTGCACATGAGCTCTTTCTTTTACTTTTTGGACATTTCTTTTAGCAGACTATTCTCACACGCTCCTGTATGATTCTCATAGGTCTTGGTGACTTTGATATCTATGTGAGCTATCTGTCCAACAGTCTTGCACCCAGGTTTCATTTTTCTGCTTCTGTGGTTTTTGCTTCACCCCATGTTTCCTATCCACCCTCATGCTGGTGTGACAAATCTTAATGTTCTCAATAGTTGTAACCGTTCCACTTCCTCTCAGGGATGGCATCTCAACTTCTTGACCAATTCCTTTCTTTCTAGTTCTCTATCTATGTATTCAAATTTCAATAATTCTTAGAACACTATGCTTTGTCATTGCCCTCAAATCTGCTCATCCTCATTTCCAGCTTCCTGCCAGGTATCCTCCCTCACTCACTCCTCTTGATCCCTCTGCAAATCTCCAAATTTAGTTCAATCTAACTCTTTGTCTACCTTATATTTGATGATGCCATGACGTGACTGAAGAGAAATACTCAAGCATACTGGTCTTAGTTTATCTTCATCTCACACATTTCATTTATTAATAGCTTTAATTATCTTATTTCTTATCATTATCATGTTATTATCATTGTTCTCATTGTTGCTGTTGTATAAAAACATAGGATGGCTTAAAATTCACCTTCATGTTAACCAAATTGCTTTTGTATCAGTGGAATTTTATAGAACATGCTTTCTTATTTCTGGCTTCTGTTGTCTGAAATATTATTTTGAGATTTACCTATGCTATAGCCTGTATCAGCTGTTCATCCTGTTTTAGTGCTGAGTAGCTATTTATTGACTGAATTTGTTCTTTCATTTATCTGTTGATGGGTGCTTGGGTTGTTTCAAGTTTTAAATATTACAAATGAAGCTGCCCTGCCCATAATGGCACAAATCTTTGTATGGACATACACTTGGGTTTCTCATGGACAGTTATCTACTGGTGAAAAGGCTGAATTATGTAGTATGCATATGTTTATAATTTAAAGACACAAAATTTTCTAATGTGGCTAGTTCCATCTTATATGCATGTAAATAGTTACTGTGGCTACTCTCTTAACATTTCAACTATCCAGAAGGGTTATGCCAGTAGGTCATTGTGGTTTTGTATTTACCTGATGTTGAGCCCTTAACACATGTTTATCTGTCAGCTGCATAGCTTCATTTGTAAAATACCTCTTCAAATATTTTGTGCATATTTTAAAATGTATACCTCTGCTTTTTATTGCATTTTCAGAATTCTTTGTGTATTTTGGTTACAGTTCCAACAAATAACAAATAGTTTAATGACATGTCTGCTCTGATCTTTTATCCATTTTAAAACTGCATTATTTGATTTTTTATTGTTGAATTTTAAATTCCTTATTCCAAAAATTTTATGGTGATGGGCCAGAGCTGCGGCTCAGAGGCTTAAACCATTCTCTGCAGTCCTCACATCCAGTATAGGCACTGATTGGATAACCAGGCTATTCCACTACTAAACCAGCTCCCTACTCATGTGCCTGGGAAAGCAAGTGCTTGGGTTCTGGGACACATGGGGAGACCCAAATGAGGATCCAGCCCCTGGCTTCATCTCTGCCCAGCCCTGGCCTTTACAGCCATTTGGTGAATGAGCCAAGCCGGTGGATAGACGGTCTCTCCATCTCTCTTTATTTCTCCCCCCTCATTCCCTCTCTGAATCAGACTTTAAAATAAATAAATAAATAAATAAATAAATAAATAAATAAATAGTGTTGGCCAACATTGGTCATTTAAAAAAATCATGGAAAGTAAATTTGAATGTTTATTTTGATGCCCAAATTTTGACAAGAGGTTGTTTTTCATAATGCACATTTCCCATAATTTTCTTGAAGACCCCACAGACTTAGAAACAAATCCTGATTTTTAAACTATATATTGATGCTGTGATGATGCATTAAGTCTGAGGTTGCAAATCCATTACTTTCAAATGGAAGTGCAGATGCTACTGTTTTACTCCGTGATCACAATAGTGTACAGCTCATTTTGATGCGTAGATGTTTTTCAGACATTTTGCTGCAGGAAATTCACTTCTAAAGCTGAATGTGGGAAGTGTATGATTAGAACACTTTTTGGAACATTTTTTCTATCTCAGTCTGAGGTTCAGTCTGTAGGTATCCTTGTTATTTTCCTCTTGTAGCAGATGAATCCCTCTCACTGGGGATCCAGCCCTTTAAGACCTCCAGTTTTAACGATTTAAGGAGGTTTCTCAGTTGCAATGTGTAATCTTCCTTGGGTTCAGGCCATCTTTTCCTGAAGTCAGTACACTATTAAAACTCAAACCTCTGAATGAGATATGTCTATGAATTTTATCAGGATAACCAAAGACACTTTATCAGTAGCCTCTCTCTTTTTTTTTTTTTTTTTTTGTCTCTGGGGATTTTTTTCTAACTTCACAAGATGGTCTACAAATGAAAGGTGTGATTTTTAATATTTACTCTTCATTTTTTAGACTGCTTTGTTGAATTTTTATTATGTCTAATCCACTATTTCACTACAATGATAATCAGCAACCTTTCAATTTGCTTTTCACAATGCCAAGAGCCTATTCAAATACCTGCTTGTCTGCTTTAAGTAGGAATTAATCAGATTTATTTTCAAAATGATAACATGTTTCTTGTTACCACATCTTAACAGTAGGATCTAAGTTTGATTTCTCTTTGTGTACCTTTGTAATCCTTTTACAGGGTAGGCATTCAGTGAAGATCAGTTGAATTAAAAATATCTAACATGGAATGATGAAATCTGTGAACTTTGTGGCTGGCTCTTAATATCAGTAAACCAAATATACCTTGATAACAAAGTTAACTTCTAGCCAACAGGTTGGATGAACAGTAGTAATTAAAAATACAGATTTAAAATACAGCTAAGCATTTCTATGTGGGGAAGAGCTCGTAAGACTCAGGAACAATGTTATATATTAATTCCCTGGGAAGCCTGGTATACAACTACCATACAGGTGTTTCCTGTTGAAACTCCAAGTTCCCATACAAGTGCTTAGAGGACAGCTGAGAACAAAACTTAGTCCACTTAATTATATTTGCCAACTGTTCTGCATAAAAAGTCATTGCCCAAAAATAACATGTTTAAGTAATGTTCAGAGTGAGATACAAACCAGCAGCAGTCAGGAAATTCAAAATTAAATCTGATCCCCACCCTTCACTTGCCTCATTGTACCCAAGCAGCACCAAGGTCAGAAATTAATTGGAGACAGTGCAAAACACACAGTCTGCAATATTTCAGCTCAGTGAGGTCAGAAGGAAAACTTAGTTAAAACCTCATTAGAGCAGTTTACAGGAGCACATTAGTCTGAATATGAAATTAGAGTCTTGCCTTGATGGATGTGTCACCTAACCAAGGTAATTTGTGAAGAATAATTTGAAAATATAAGTGAACATAATTAAGCCTCTGTTTTATGGTAGTCTGGTCATTTGTCTCCAGGTGCACTTGTCTCTGCAGGTTTGACTCTGCAAATGTCGTGGATATAATGGGACATATTTCAGTCATTCCGTTATAAGGTAATATTTGGGAACCTGTGAATTTAAAAGGACCTTGGAGCTTGTAATAAAACTGCAATTAATGTTTTATGTACTTTTTTCTCCTGTAGAAGCATACAATAAAATCTCAAGGGAAAAATTACCATGAAAACTAGTGGCATTCAGTAATGTATTCCAAACTACATTGAAGCCTTGGGTCAGTCTTCCCCACAAGGAAGGAACTGCATCCTACTGGGATTCTAAATGATCCTCTGAGCATGGAAATATGGGGAGGAAAGTATTCACTGTGGTTTGAACTATCTATCCTTCAATGCATGTTTCTACTTTCAGAAATCTCTACAATTTCTAATCAAACATAATTTCTTTAAATTTTCCTTTAGAAATGACTGGTGAATGTTAATTAGACTACTTTTTGTAAATACATACAATGATACACCTTTTCTCAAGAAAGGTTATGGAAAACAGTAATAGAGAAACAACTACAGCAAACCAGAGAATAAGGGGGATTTTCTTTCTTTTACACAACATTTAACCATCTATGACATACTAACTAAAGAATATGATTTGATTTATGCTAAAGATTATAATCACACTTGTTAGAACCAAAGATAAATATATAAATTAAGCAAGACAGTTATTCCATGAATTAGCCTTCAGTATTTTTCTTAGAGAATTTAAACTACAATAAATAAAACTTTAAATTGCATTTATCTTTATTATTCAAAATGAATATTGCTCCAAAATAATATATAACTTTTAACAGCCATATTAATTGATCATATTTATTACATGTCTTTCAAGTAAGATTGGATATTTCTAACTCATGGTGTTCAGCTTGCAACTTCACGGGTATAGCAATATCCTCGATTACTTGATATGAAAAAGATATAACTAATAAGAATAAAGTACCAGAAGTTAAATATTTTCTTAAAAGACTAAGAAATGCATTTTGTTACTCTGCAAAACTGTAAAAAGTAAGTCTAGACTTGTTTTGGGATTGAATCTGGTACTCACTTTTTATATTGCATGTACGAATTTGACTTCAAAGGTTGCTGTGTCGTTTTCTCGAGAGATCTAACAGAAGGAGTCCTTATTAGGGTGTACCATGTTGCTAGGCACACAGGCTCAGTGGTCAGATATTCTAGTTCTTCTGTTTCCTGGCTTTTTTTTTCTATTGCCTCCTCTGTTTCAAGCAGCAGGCAAACACTATCGTAAATGCTTTATGGAAATGACAAGTTCCCTCACTCCCAGGAAAATACATAAAACAATTCTGTATTCAACATTTTCAGGCACAAAGGAGGAGTAGAAGCCCACCCCAACGTGACCTGCTACACAAAATACCTTTTGTTATCAACTTAAGTACTCTTCTGAATCCTCAAATCACCCATTGACAGATTTTTCTTTTCCCACATACATTATTTATAAGACACTTAATTAATTTTTCATAAGTTAAACAATTGTTAATATTAGCTCCTAGCCTTCATGAATGGAAAAAAAATTCATTTTTGCCTCAAATCTTCTTGCAATGTGTTCTCCTTTCTCTAACGTTGTATAGAACAGAGACTTTGGCTATTTGTGGCTTTAAATGGAGACACGATCTTAAAATTCAGAGACTCTGGTCAAACAAAAGCTTCTACACTGTGAGCAAGTTTTGGCAGCAGATTGCTTAAGGGGAAATGCTATACCACATGATATATCACTGACCTTTCTCCTCTGTCCTTGCTACACAGAGAACTGAACCCTTCCTCTGTCTCCATTTATGGAGTATTTGACAATGACTGATAGTTCTATGTTTCTCATTGCTGTCATTGCATTAAAATGCAGTTGTTGCTGCATAGATTCTTGGACAGTGTTGCTGAAAAAAGCCAGAAAATATTTTCACAAACCTTCATCTCTCAGGCTATACCAACATCCACTATCTCAAGTTAACAAGCTTGTGGAACTTAACAGGAAAGAGCAAAAAGCATTCACAACATATAGAGCTTGTTGACACACAAACTGTTCTCTTGGCTCTTGGTTTAAAGTGAGAGACAGAAGGCAACATCCAGACGCTTCAATCACTTTTGCTTTACATGTGGGCAAGAGACAGGACAACAGTCCTCAGTGTGGTTTAGATGGGAGGCTATCAGAAGATCGAGGCTTCAGAGGTAAGCAGGGAGCCACGTCATCTTAAAATGTGTGCTTGGAAATTACAAGAAGGCTTTAACTCCTGTCTTTTGCATTCCATGAGCAATAAATGCAACTGGCATTCCTTGAAGTTAAACTCATCTCCCACATCCACAGCCCTATCCTACTTTGTAGGATGATCTATTCTCTGAATTTTCGACCACTGGTAACCAGAAACCCCCATTTCTCCTTGGCCTACACTCTTAAAACCGGAAGAACCACCCTACAACACAAAGCCAATGATGTCTCAGATGAGTTTAAAATTCCTTATCAGCTTTCTATTAGTGATGACATCCAAAAATCTTAACATGACTCATAAAGCAGTATGAACCAGCTTCTGTTCATGCCTCCAGCTTTGATGCTCTTCTCTGCCCTGCAACCTCTGTTGCCTGGAAAAAGCCCTTCTGAAACTCTGTACCTGGCCCGTTGTTCATTAGCATCTGCACTGCAGCACAGACTTCACATGTGGAGGCATATTTTCTGACACAATCACAGCCTGCTACATCTCACAATATGTGCTTTGTTATTGTTCTGACAGTTTTATTTACTTACTTGTTTTTCATTTTATTTGAATGGTAAAAAGAGACATATAAAATATTTTTCTATTTATTGGTTTGTTCCCCAAAAGTCCACAATAGGCAGGGTTGGGCAGGGGAAAGCCAGGAAGTTGGAACTCAATCCAGGAGCTTAACATGGGTGGAAGGGATCCAAATCCTTGAAGCATTGTCTGCTCCATCCCAAGGTGTGCATTTGTAGGACACCGGATCGGAAGCAGAGGAGCCAGGAACTGAACCAAGCACAGCAAAATAGGTTGCTGGTGATCCAAACAGTGATTTAACTGATATTTCACATGACCATCCCTGCTTATGGTTATTTTGTTGTCTATAGTAATACACAATGCTGCATTATAATTTTTACATCAAGTTGCTATTCGCCTGTTTTAGTCCAAATTCTCAAAGAATTTAGAGAAGACAACTGTATGAAAAAATAAATCCCAGAGCAAAGTTAAAATAATAGTAAGACATTGTTTTACTATTTATATTGATACTCTTATTTAATGAAATATGCTTCAATATATCAGATTTCTCGCACTTTACTGTTTCTGATTTTTAACACACGTTCATAATAGTAGGTAATCCTGTGAATTCTCATAAATTGCTTAAATTATTGCATGTTAAAAAGGAGATAAAACACATACATTTCCTTTAGTGAAATAAGCAATAAGATGTTATTCTAGCAGTAACAATTTTGTCACTTCTTGCTGGTGTAATAGAACTTCCTGCAGGAAGATATTTTGAAACTATTTAAAACAGACCTTCCACTCAAATTTGTCACATACCAAATTCCCACCCATTAGAAATAGCCAATGAATGTGCCTGCATTGTCAAGTGTACTCATTTTGGAACAATTAATGAATTACTACATCCATGTATTTCTTATGATAATTATGTTATCGATTAGAAAGTACATAGCTCTGTGTTGGCTCTTTTAAAAAAATAAGTAAAAACTGTACACAATCAGACTCAAAGTAGTTCAAACAAGAAAATGAAGAAGATCCAGACAGTTTTCTCTTCTATTTATATTCACATTTTTGCATTAACAAGAGAACACCAGAGCAGGTTTGTGATATAGGAGTTAAGCTATTCCTAGTGATGCCCGTCCTTCTGCATCTAAATGTCAAGTTCAAATTTTGGCTGCTCTGCTTCCATTTCAGCACCCTGTTAATCCACCCGGGAAAGCAGCAGCAGAGAATGGTCCAGGTACATGGTCCCTACCACCCAGATGGGAGAGCCGGATGAACACTGCATTCCTGACATCTTGGCTAAACACAGGGTATTGTAGTCATCTAGGGAGTGAACCATCTTCTAAAACTTCTGTTGCTGTCTCCCCCTCTGCCCATCACTTTGCTTCGCAAATAAATAAATCTTTTAAAAATGCATGTAACAGCAAAAAGGAGAGAACCACCAGACCTCATATCTACATGATCATTGTATACTAGCTGTATATATGTATATGAGTAAATGTTAGATTTTGCCATGCAACATCCCAACTTGAGTCATGCTGTGTCCATACAGACAACAAATTTAAATGTTCTAGGTCTGTTGATTGTAGAACTGCCAAGGTTGTGATATTTCACTACATGGTGAAAAAAGAAGGAATAAGGCAAGAGCTGTTTTTTGTTGAACTCTCAAGATAGGCCCATTTCACTTCTTTGCACAGTGTAATGACTCACCCATGGAAGGCCTGCACCCTGAAAGTAAATTTTGTGAATTAGTAATCCTTGAATATATCTTAGTAGCCCAACACAGGGCCTGTCATTTCATAGGCCTACTAGGTTTGTTTTTCTTTTCTTGTTATTAATATGAAGTGAAAAAGTTCCATATTTACAGTTTTAAGAGTATAGTGATACCCCATCACCTTCTAACACTAAGCACCACATCACTATACCCGTGCTGCTACCACCACTGTCACTCTCTGACAGTTCTCTAAAGTCAGAAGTCCCAGGCAGTGCCCTCAGTTGGGTTTTATCCTTAGAGAGCAAAACCGAGGTAACAGGTTGGCCTCTGTATTGTGAAAAGGAGCTACAGAAGACGAATGTGAGCACAGGCAAACTAGTTCCTTCTGCATGTTAACCTGATGTCTCTCTCATTTTCTTGCTGGCCCATCTTCTTTCCTTAGAGGTCCCTCCATCTCCAATCAGAAACACCGCATCAGACCCTTCCAACACTTGGAATTCTCTGACCTCCTCCTCTGCCTGCAGGACAGAGCACTACCTTGAAAGGGTTTAAGTGACTGAGGGAGGCGGAATCTTCCCAGGAATCCCCTTATTTTAAGTAACTTGGTTTCTATCCACAGCTTGTCTTTTACCACATAACTCAATCACTGGAGCAAACCCAGGTGACAAAAGTCTTGGGGGCCCTGTTGGAATACTCCCTGCCTTAGTGGAGCGGGGCGGGGGGGGGGGGTTGTGGGTAGGGTTCAACTCCTCCAGCTAAAGTGCTTTCTAATGGTAACTGTTATGGTGAGGATCCTGAAATTCTTTTTGGGATGGGTGTTGGGCACAACAGTTTAGACACCACTTGGGTCATTCAGATCCCATGGGACAGTGTCTGAGTTCATGTTCTGAACCTGTTTCTAAATTCTGGCTTGCTGTTAATATCCACCCAAGGAAGTAGCACCTCCTTCTAAATAATAGAATTACATCAGAACTATTTTTTCACAACTACTGATCAAGAGATTTGAATGATGGTCAACCATACTAACGTCACAAAAATAACTTGCCAAAGAAAATTAAAACCTGAATACAATTAAACCTTTACTTCTAGGATATAGACGAATACATGAAATAGCACCACTGTTATTAGGAAAACCCAAGCAGACTAACACTTTAAAGTCTGCAATAAATAAGTGGAAAGGAAACAAAAACAAGTAATACATAAGATATGTGTCATGTGTCACATAGATGCAGTATTTAACCACAAGAACCTTTGTTCAAATGAATCATAAGAATAAAAGTGGTTTGAATATTGATGATCATAAATTTCAGGTGTCAACTAGCATTGTACTCAATACACAAGTATTTGTCTATTAGAGATTCATATTAAAGTATGTATGGGTGAAATGGTACAATATGTTTGGCTTGCTGCAAACCAATCTGGAGTAGGTAAGCTGTGGAACAAACAAGACTAGCTATGAGTTAATAATAGAAGTGGCTAATGGCTATGTCATCTTTTACTACTTCATCTAAATTTTATATATTCAACATGTTCTGGATTTACAGATCAGTAAACCATCTTCCTGTTTCCAATGCCAAAATTGCCAGCATTACCCCTTAGTGGGAAGGAACAGGAAACAGCTTTCTGCTGGTGCTCCCCTTATCTGTTGCTTTGGTAGACCCAATCTTCTCAGAGCTGTCAGACTTATCATTTCAGAGACCATAGTCTCACCTTCTTCAGCGAGCTTCCCAACGCTTCTCATCAAGGGGCATCAAGGGGAAAACAGGCTAAACCCCTTGTGTATAGGGCCTGTCAAGATCTGGGTCCTGACCTTCAAAAGCACCCTGTAAACTCCCAATACTCAGTCACTCTGAGGTCCCAGCTGTTCCTCAAACATGCCATACTGTCCCCACCCCAGGGCCTTCATCCTAGCAGTTTTCTCTGCCTGAAAGAGTTTTCCCTCATTGTTCTTTTGGGGGCCAGTTTTTCTGTCAGTCTACTTGCCAGTGGGCCCCCTTGGCACTGCCAACTAAGGAGTCATCCCATCCTTGGCTACCTTATGACTCTCTTAGCTAACATTTTGTCACTCATATTGAAGTGATCATTTTTACCCACAAAAATGAAGGTTTTCTAAGAAGATGTCCTTTTTCTATATTTTTTTGTGCCAGAATTAAGTACTCTGTGCCCAGAACTATCATTCAACAAATATTGTTGGAATAATAAATGAATTAATTTACACAGGCTCTTTCAGTTCTTTCCTGCATTCTCCTGAGTGTGATTTTAATGAGAACGTGCTCAGAAAGACCTCACAAAGAGTTAATCTCTCATCCTGCAGGCCTGCAAGTTGGGGAATTAACCTCCACAAGCCTTTATCTATTCTGCAGTGAAATGGGCATCCTGTTCATCTGTGGGCGTCTCAGGCAGATTTCCCCCTTATCTGGAACACATTTGTCCAAGTGCTGGCCCTTTAACCAGCTTGTATATTTATTCTGACCCAGTTTTTGGACTGCGACTCTATCATTTTAAGAGAGAATTCGTCATGCCCACTGTACATGCCCAGGCCCCTTGCAGAATTTGTGCTGCTTATAGCCGCTCAAGTCTTACAAGAGCTGTTCTCTCTCTAGGATCCCCCTTTTCTCTTCCTCCAGCTCATTCATGCTCAGTCTTCACAATGCAATACTTTATAGGTCAAATCAGGGCACCTATGTTCCCAAAACTTGCTGTTCTTAATATCAGTACATATTTTAAAATATAGCTCTACATATAATTAAATAATGTATATTAGATGATCAATTTCTTCCTCACCTTACCCTCACTCAGAGCAAGCACCACACTTTCACTCATCATTGTATCCTAGCAAATATCACAGTAACAGGCACATGCTAAGTTCAATGGTGTTTATAGGATAATAGATCAATAAATTTATCATTGAATCCAAATTCTATTTCCTGGCACACAGCAAAGCTTTAATAATAAAGGGTACTTTAGTTAGGAAAACGTTGAGTGTTTTCTTAACATTTCTTTGCATTAAGAATCTGGTGAGGGAGGGCATATAAACAGATCTCTGAAATTGTCAGGTGTCTCACACAGCCTCGGAGCAGTTAGAGAGCTGGCCCATGGGCTTCCTTCACATGCCTTGTTGTTTTGTTCTCTCTGACTCTGCTTTGGCAATCACTCGGCCTGCCTCTGTTTCTTATGGCTCTCACTTCCTCTCTGCTCTCTCTGCACTGAGCTACATCCTGATTTCTATTTTTGCGCTTCTATATCTTCAGCTGAAGGTAACATTTTTGACTGTCACCTGACTTTCTGAAATTTAAAATCTTGCCCTAAATTGAAAGTGAATGCACTGCAGCTCTCTCACATAAATAAAACCAGAAAATGCAGTAGAAATGAGACTGCATTCTCCTTTCATAGTCTAGAGCAATTAGGAAGGCTTTCCAGTATCAAACTTATTTGATAACCATACAGGCATATCTCACAAAACATTTCGTTTGTACTGCCTATAAAGTGCATTGACACCAAAAGTTCTTAGACTATTTTCCCCTAGTACATTCAGTTCTAATCATTGTGTGTCCCCATCCGATTTACTAAACAGCCTTTAAGAAATGCCATTCTTTTTACATAACTTCACTTTCTCAGGCCATCTTGGATTTTATTCCTGACTTAAAGAATATTGCTTCCATCACTTAGGTTAGAAGCGGGTTGGGAACGCCTCTGAGCCGCCATGCCAGGGGCTGGAGTGGGGGTGGAGCTAGCTAGCACGATCCAGGCGGGGGCCCAAGCAGCTTGGCCCCGGGCCGCCATGCGGCCCGGGTGCGAGGGTCCCTGCCACGATTCCAGCCTAACACAGCCAAGCTTTCCACCACCTGCGCAGGTACACGGGGTGCGAGGCTCTCGGGCAGCTTTCCGATTTGCCGGGGTCCTGGTCTGATGGCCTCCTTCTGGGCGGGAAGGTTGTCCCAGGACCCTGAGAAGCGGGTTGGGAACGCCTCTGAGCCGCCATGCCAGGGGCTGGAGTGGGGGTGGAGCTAGCTAGCACGATCCAGGCGGGGGCCCAAGCAGCTTGGCCCCGGGCCGCCATGCGGCCCGGGTGCGAGGGTCCCTGCCACGATTCCAGCCTAACACAGCCAAGCTTTCCACCACCTGCGCAGGTACACGGGGTGCGAGGCTCTCGGGCAGCTTTCCGATTTGCCGGGGTCCTGGTCTGATGGCCTCCTTCTGGGCGGGAAGGTTGTCCCAGGACCCTGAGAAGCGGGTTGGGAACGCCTCTGAGCCGCCATGCCAGGGGCTGGAGTGGGGGTGGAGCTAGCTAGCACGATCCAGGCGGGGGCCCAAGCAGCTTGGCCCCGGGCCGCCATGCGGCCCGGGTGCGAGGGTCCCTGCCACGATTCCAGCCTAACACAGCCAAGCTTTCCACCACCTGCGCAGGTACACGGGGTGCGAGGCTCTCGGGCAGCTTTCCGATTTGCCGGGGTCCTGGTCTGATGGCCTCCTTCTGGGCGGGAAGGTTGTCCCAGGACCCTGAGAAGCGGGTTGGGAACGCCTCTGAGCCGCCATGCCAGGGGCTGGAGTGGGGGTGGAGCTAGCTAGCACGATCCAGGCGGGGGCCCAAGCAGCTTGGCCCCGGGCCGCCATGCGGCCCGGGTGCGAGGGTCCCTGCCACGATTCCAGCCTAACACAGCCAAGCTTTCCACCACCTGCGCAGGTACACGGGGTGCGAGGCTCTCGGGCAGCTTTCCGATTTGCCGGGGTCCTGGTCTGATGGCCTCCTTCTGGGCGGGAAGGTTGTCCCAGGACCCTGAGAAGCGGGTTGGGAACGCCTCTGAGCCGCCATGCCAGGGGCTGGAGTGGGGGTGGAGCTAGCTAGCACGATCCAGGCGGGGGCCCAAGCAGCTTGGCCCCGGGCCGCCATGCGGCCCGGGTGCGAGGGTCCCTGCCACGATTCCAGCCTAACACAGCCAAGCTTTCCACCACCTGCGCAGGTACACGGGGTGCGAGGCTCTCGGGCAGCTTTCCGATTTGCCGGGGTCCTGGTCTGATGGCCTCCTTCTGGGCGGGAAGGTTGTCCCAGGACCCTGAGAAGCGGGTTGGGAACGCCTCTGAGCCGCCATGCCAGGGGCTGGAGTGGGGGTGGAGCTAGCTAGCACGATCCAGGCGGGGGCCCAAGCAGCTTGGCCCCGGGCCGCCATGCGGCCCGGGTGCGAGGGTCCCTGCCACGATTCCAGCCTAACACAGCCAAGCTTTCCACCACCTGCGCAGGTACACGGGGTGCGAGGCTCTCGGGCAGCTTTCCGATTTGCCGGGGTCCTGGTCTGATGGCCTCCTTCTGGGCGGGAAGGTTGTCCCAGGACCCTGAGAAGCGGGTTGGGAACGCCTCTGAGCCGCCATGCCAGGGGCTGGAGTGGGGGTGGAGCTAGCTAGCACGATCCAGGCGGGGGCCCAAGCAGCTTGGCCCCGGGCCGCCATGCGGCCCGGGTGCGAGGGTCCCTGCCACGATTCCAGCCTAACACAGCCAAGCTTTCCACCACCTGCGCAGGTACACGGGGTGCGAGGCTCTCGGGCAGCTTTCCGATTTGCCGGGGTCCTGGTCTGATGGCCTCCTTCTGGGCGGGAAGGTTGTCCCAGGACCCTGAGAAGCGGGTTGGGAACGCCTCTGAGCCGCCATGCCAGGGGCTGGAGTGGGGGTGGAGCTAGCTAGCACGATCCAGGCGGGGGCCCAAGCAGCTTGGCCCCGGGCCGCCATGCGGCCCGGGTGCGAGGGTCCCTGCCACGATTCCAGCCTAACACAGCCAAGCTTTCCACCACCTGCGCAGGTACACGGGGTGCGAGGCTCTCGGGCAGCTTTCCGATTTGCCGGGGTCCTGGTCTGATGGCCTCCTTCTGGGCGGGAAGGTTGTCCCAGGACCCTGAGAAGCGGGTTGGGAACGCCTCTGAGCCGCCATGCCAGGGGCTGGAGTGGGGGTGGAGCTAGCTAGCACGATCCAGGCGGGGGCCCAAGCAGCTTGGCCCCGGGCCGCCATGCGGCCCGGGTGCGAGGGTCCCTGCCACGATTCCAGCCTAACACAGCCAAGCTTTCCACCACCTGCGCAGGTACACGGGGTGCGAGGCTCTCGGGCAGCTTTCCGATTTGCCGGGGTCCTGGTCTGATGGCCTCCTTCTGGGCGGGAAGGTTGTCCCAGGACCCTGAGAAGCGGGTTGGGAACGCCTCTGAGCCGCCATGCCAGGGGCTGGAGTGGGGGTGGAGCTAGCTAGCACGATCCAGGCGGGGGCCCAAGCAGCTTGGCCCCGGGCCGCCATGCGGCCCGGGTGCGAGGGTCCCTGCCACGATTCCAGCCTAACACAGCCAAGCTTTCCACCACCTGCGCAGGTACACGGGGTGCGAGGCTCTCGGGCAGCTTTCCGATTTGCCGGGGTCCTGGTCTGATGGCCTCCTTCTGGGCGGGAAGGTTGTCCCAGGACCCTGAGAAGCGGGTTGGGAACGCCTCTGAGCCGCCATGCCAGGGGCTGGAGTGGGGGTGGAGCTAGCTAGCACGATCCAGGCGGGGGCCCAAGCAGCTTGGCCCCGGGCCGCCATGCGGCCCGGGTGCGAGGGTCCCTGCCACGATTCCAGCCTAACACAGCCAAGCTTTCCACCACCTGCGCAGGTACACGGGGTGCGAGGCTCTCGGGCAGCTTTCCGATTTGCCGGGGTCCTGGTCTGATGGCCTCCTTCTGGGCGGGAAGGTTGTCCCAGGACCCTGAGAAGCGGGTTGGGAACGCCTCTGAGCCGCCATGCCAGGGGCTGGAGTGGGGGTGGAGCTAGCTAGCACGATCCAGGCGGGGGCCCAAGCAGCTTGGCCCCGGGCCGCCATGCGGCCCGGGTGCGAGGGTCCCTGCCACGATTCCAGCCTAACACAGCCAAGCTTTCCACCACCTGCGCAGGTACACGGGGTGCGAGGCTCTCGGGCAGCTTTCCGATTTGCCGGGGTCCTGGTCTGATGGCCTCCTTCTGGGCGGGAAGGTTGTCCCAGGACCCTGAGAAGCGGGTTGGGAACGCCTCTGAGCCGCCATGCCAGGGGCTGGAGTGGGGGTGGAGCTAGCTAGCACGATCCAGGCGGGGGCCCAAGCAGCTTGGCCCCGGGCCGCCATGCGGCCCGGGTGCGAGGGTCCCTGCCACGATTCCAGCCTAACACAGCCAAGCTTTCCACCACCTGCGCAGGTACACGGGGTGCGAGGCTCTCGGGCAGCTTTCCGATTTGCCGGGGTCCTGGTCTGATGGCCTCCTTCTGGGCGGGAAGGTTGTCCCAGGACCCTGAGAAGCGGGTTGGGAACGCCTCTGAGCCGCCATGCCAGGGGCTGGAGTGGGGGTGGAGCTAGCTAGCACGATCCAGGCGGGGGCCCAAGCAGCTTGGCCCCGGGCCGCCATGCGGCCCGGGTGCGAGGGTCCCTGCCACGATTCCAGCCTAACACAGCCAAGCTTTCCACCACCTGCGCAGGTACACGGGGTGCGAGGCTCTCGGGCAGCTTTCCGATTTGCCGGGGTCCTGGTCTGATGGCCTCCTTCTGGGCGGGAAGGTTGTCCCAGGACCCTGAGAAGCGGGTTGGGAACGCCTCTGAGCCGCCATGCCAGGGGCTGGAGTGGGGGTGGAGCTAGCTAGCACGATCCAGGCGGGGGCCCAAGCAGCTTGGCCCCGGGCCGCCATGCGGCCCGGGTGCGAGGGTCCCTGCCACGATTCCAGCCTAACACAGCCAAGCTTTCCACCACCTGCGCAGGTACACGGGGTGCGAGGCTCTCGGGCAGCTTTCCGATTTGCCGGGGTCCTGGTCTGATGGCCTCCTTCTGGGCGGGAAGGTTGTCCCAGGACCCTGAGAAGCGGGTTGGGAACGCCTCTGAGCCGCCATGCCAGGGGCTGGAGTGGGGGTGGAGCTAGCTAGCACGATCCAGGCGGGGGCCCAAGCAGCTTGGCCCCGGGCCGCCATGCGGCCCGGGTGCGAGGGTCCCTGCCACGATTCCAGCCTAACACAGCCAAGCTTTCCACCACCTGCGCAGGTACACGGGGTGCGAGGCTCTCGGGCAGCTTTCCGATTTGCCGGGGTCCTGGTCTGATGGCCTCCTTCTGGGCGGGAAGGTTGTCCCAGGACCCTGAGAAGCGGGTTGGGAACGCCTCTGAGCCGCCATGCCAGGGGCTGGAGTGGGGGTGGAGCTAGCTAGCACGATCCAGGCGGGGGCCCAAGCAGCTTGGCCCCGGGCCGCCATGCGGCCCGGGTGCGAGGGTCCCTGCCACGATTCCAGCCTAACACAGCCAAGCTTTCCACCACCTGCGCAGGTACACGGGGTGCGAGGCTCTCGGGCAGCTTTCCGATTTGCCGGGGTCCTGGTCTGATGGCCTCCTTCTGGGCGGGAAGGTTGTCCCAGGACCCTGAGAAGCGGGTTGGGAACGCCTCTGAGCCGCCATGCCAGGGGCTGGAGTGGGGGTGGAGCTAGCTAGCACGATCCAGGCGGGGGCCCAAGCAGCTTGGCCCCGGGCCGCCATGCGGCCCGGGTGCGAGGGTCCCTGCCACGATTCCAGCCTAACACAGCCAAGCTTTCCACCACCTGCGCAGGTACACGGGGTGCGAGGCTCTCGGGCAGCTTTCCGATTTGCCGGGGTCCTGGTCTGATGGCCTCCTTCTGGGCGGGAAGGTTGTCCCAGGACCCTGAGAAGCGGGTTGGGAACGCCTCTGAGCCGCCATGCCAGGGGCTGGAGTGGGGGTGGAGCTAGCTAGCACGATCCAGGCGGGGGCCCAAGCAGCTTGGCCCCGGGCCGCCATGCGGCCCGGGTGCGAGGGTCCCTGCCACGATTCCAGCCTAACACAGCCAAGCTTTCCACCACCTGCGCAGGTACACGGGGTGCGAGGCTCTCGGGCAGCTTTCCGATTTGCCGGGGTCCTGGTCTGATGGCCTCCTTCTGGGCGGGAAGGTTGTCCCAGGACCCTGAGAAGCGGGTTGGGAACGCCTCTGAGTCGCCATGCCAGGGGCTGGAGTGGGGGTGGAGCTAGCTAGCACGATCCAGGCGGGGGCCCAAGCAGCTTGGCCCCGGGCCGCCATGCGGCCCGGGTGCGAGGGTCCCTGCCACGATTCCAGCCTAACACAGCCAAGCTTTCCACCACCTGCGCAGGTACACGGGGTGCGAGGCTCTCGGGCAGCTTTCCGATTTGCCGGGGTCCTGGTCTGATGGCCTCCTTCTGGGCGGGAAGGTTGTCCCAGGACCCTGAGAAGCGGGTTGGGAACGCCTCTGAGCCGCCATGCCAGGGGCTGGAGTGGGGGTGGAGCTAGCTAGCACGATCCAGGCGGGGGCCCAAGCAGCTTGGCCCCGGGCCGCCATGCGGCCCGGGTGCGAGGGTCCCTGCCACGATTCCAGCCTAACACAGCCAAGCTTTCCACCACCTGCGCAGGTACACGGGGTGCGAGGCTCTCGGGCAGCTTTCCGATTTGCCGGGGTCCTGGTCTGATGGCCTCCTTCTGGGCGGGAAGGTTGTCCCAGGACCCTGAGAAGCGGGTTGGGAACGCCTCTGAGCCGCCATGCCAGGGGCTGGAGTGGGGGTGGAGCTAGCTAGCACGATCCAGGCGGGGGCCCAAGCAGCTTGGCCCCGGGCCGCCATGCGGCCCGGGTGCGAGGGTCCCTGCCACGATTCCAGCCTAACACAGCCAAGCTTTCCACCACCTGCGCAGGTACACGGGGTGCGAGGCTCTCGGGCAGCTTTCCGATTTGCCGGGGTCCTGGTCTGATGGCCTCCTTCTGGGCGGGAAGGTTGTCCCAGGACCCTGAGAAGCGGGTTGGGAACGCCTCTGAGCCGCCATGCCAGGGGCTGGAGTGGGGGTGGAGCTAGCTAGCACGATCCAGGCGGGGGCCCAAGCAGCTTGGCCCCGGGCCGCCATGCGGCCCGGGTGCGAGGGTCCCTGCCACGATTCCAGCCTAACACAGCCAAGCTTTCCACCACCTGCGCAGGTACACGGGGTGCGAGGCTCTCGGGCAGCTTTCCGATTTGCCGGGGTCCTGGTCTGATGGCCTCCTTCTGGGCGGGAAGGTTGTCCCAGGACCCTGAGAAGCGGGTTGGGAACGCCTCTGAGCCGCCATGCCAGGGGCTGGAGTGGGGGTGGAGCTAGCTAGCACGATCCAGGCGGGGGCCCAAGCAGCTTGGCCCCGGGCCGCCATGCGGCCCGGGTGCGAGGGTCCCTGCCACGATTCCAGCCTAACACAGCCAAGCTTTCCACCACCTGCGCAGGTACACGGGGTGCGAGGCTCTCGGGCAGCTTTCCGATTTGCCGGGGTCCTGGTCTGATGGCCTCCTTCTGGGCGGGAAGGTTGTCCCAGGACCCTGAGAAGCGGGTTGGGAACGCCTCTGAGCCGCCATGCCAGGGGCTGGAGTGGGGGTGGAGCTAGCTAGCACGATCCAGGCGGGGGCCCAAGCAGCTTGGCCCCGGGCCGCCATGCGGCCCGGGTGCGAGGGTCCCTGCCACGATTCCAGCCTAACACAGCCAAGCTTTCCACCACCTGCGCAGGTACACGGGGTGCGAGGCTCTCGGGCAGCTTTCCGATTTGCCGGGGTCCTGGTCTGATGGCCTCCTTCTGGGCGGGAAGGTTGTCCCAGGACCCTGAGAAGCGGGTTGGGAACGCCTCTGAGCCGCCATGCCAGGGGCTGGAGTGGGGGTGGAGCTAGCTAGCACGATCCAGGCGGGGGCCCAAGCAGCTTGGCCCCGGGCCGCCATGCGGCCCGGGTGCGAGGGTCCCTGCCACGATTCCAGCCTAACACAGCCAAGCTTTCCACCACCTGCGCAGGTACACGGGGTGCGAGGCTCTCGGGCGGCCAGTGCGCCATTTGGCGCCAGGCTTCGCCTGCTGGCCGCCCGGCCAGGAATTTCTGGAATTTGGTTTCTCTGATATGCTACATGAGACGCTCCGTGCTGAACCCACAGTACTCTGAGAATATGTATTAGTCCTTAAGCTTTTCAAAGGCATTTAATCTTCCTTTGAAGAACCTGTAGTCACTTTATAGTGCCGATCGCCAACATCAGCTCACTTAAAAGGCAAAATTCCGGGCTTTTCCAGCAGGATGCCCCATTACCTGATAGGATGAGGGATCAGCAGAGGGGTCACAGAAGGCATTACTATGACACTGACTGGCATTCAAGAACCATACTCGGGGCTAGAATGTGTAAGGCATACGTGGACCAATGCCCTGACACTCTGACCCCATTGGACGGTTTAGAAGGGCCGGTGGAGTCTATGCAGGAGGCAAGACAGTCTATAGGACGCTCTGGGCTGACCAGAGCAACCTCTGGCATAGTTAACACTGGCTGGCAACAGGCCTGGTTGGAGAGCGTGGTGGAGGCCTTGGCTGCGTGGAGCCTACCACTAAGGGGCACAGGAACTGGAGGGAGGCTGAGTTCTGGTCAGGTCACAGTTGTAATCCCTTGGCACAAATATCAATTCGGCTTTGACGCACCATGCCGGATTAGACCACAGCACAGTTTGGTGCTCTGGAGGACCAGGATAGACGTTGGACGGGCTCGGCTAGGCCTCAACCCCATCTGAGCCATATATGAGATATGCGTGGGTATGGACGAGCCGTGGCTGGGCTGAAACTCTCAACAGCAGGAACCAGAATGGATTGAAGAGCGGTGCTGTCCGAAGGACCTGCTGGAATGCATGAAGCCCGACACCATGAAGGAGTCGGAGGGAGGAACCTGAACAGATCCTCTGACAGGACACTGACTCTACAAATAAACGCAAGAAGCATGGAGGTAAATAACCCAGAAGAGGCTTTGGAATGTGACCCACTGGAATACCCTTGGCTCGGATTGGGGCAGACCAGGCTGAGTCGGTTCACGTCATCCACTGGCAAGCCCAAGTGCTGAAACTGTGTGGGGGCCTGGCCGTGTTTGGTTGCGATAAAAAAAAAAAAACAGTACAAAACACAAAATGCCAAGGTGAAATGGCCTGTGCTAGCAGGGAATGCAACACCCGACCAGCACTCCTCCCACTGGTTTAGGTGAGGGACAAGAGTGTGATGGGCAGAGCCGGGGAGAGATGAGATACTCATTGGTTCCAATAGAGGTCGGGGCTCAGAAGAGAACCAACCCAGGGGTTAAAACCATCAGCTGATCGGAGTGATGGACGGTGGCGGGCACTGTGCTTACTAGTAGTACATGTAGGAGCCTGGACTGGGAATGCCTCAAAGTTTTTTTTAGGGGGATTCCCCTGAACAAAATGGAGGAATCAAAGCATTAATCAAAAAAAGATGGAAAATGGAGTAGATGAATCAACCACCTCAGCTTTATGCTTGCAGCGGAAAACTGGACAAGGGGAAACCCTAAGACGGACTATGTCAATCAGTGGACTCTGCACCAGCCTCATCATACCTGGACTGTTGCTGATGATATGTTGGTGCTTCTAATTGATCGAGGTGACGCTCTGCTGGCTCTGCCTACAAACCTGAGAGGGCCTCCCTAAGAGGCCGTTGAACTTGAACTGGACAAGTGGGATGCTGGACTCTGTATGGTGTAAACTTTTAATTAGGGAATCTCAACGGAACTTGAGCTGTGGTTATGCATCAAGGTGAAGGAATTCATGATGGGGGAAGGGTTTGGGGTGAAGGGGGGGGAATCAAAGTACCTATGAAATTGTGTCATGTAATGCAATGTAATTAATGAATAAATGAATATTTAAAAAAAAAATATCTGCAAATTTGACAAGCAAATTTTCACTTGTACTTTTTATGAGTTTCATCCATTTAAATTTCCATGATTTATCTCAGTATAACCTGCCTAAAGTTCGGAAACCATGAATTGTAATAAAAAAGTTCAGATATTGAAAATGGAACTGGAGAATCTTTCAATAAGAGCAAAATATTGTCTCTATTGGAGAATTTCTCAACTGGCAGAGCAGTCATTCCATCAGAGACTAGATATAAACGAGGAAAAAAATAAGAAACAGCATGTAAAAATTATTCTTGTCATTTCCTTCAGATTAGGCTATCTGATACATTATGTGCTGTTTATTTTATTTTGTAGTTTTTACAATTATTTACTTAGATGGTTTTCCAACTTAAAATAGAAAATCAATTTGTTTATATTCATGCTGTTCTACTTTTAGCACATAACAGTTTTCATCCATGTGTTGCATTCTGATTTAATGTCTTTTTTAATCCTCTTACAATCTTAAATGCACAAAGGAATACTGTAATTTTTAATGCTAAATTGTAAACATATTCCACTTGAAAGTTATACAGAAATTGTTCCATTAAATTCAGATTGATTATCTTGTGTTTGATAAAAACCAAGAAGCCAAATTTTATGCTGACGTCACGTATCTTGAAAACAGTCCATGTTTTCATCCGATAGCATCCAAGGGTGACGGCCAGACAGCTGCGGACACGGCCACAGCTGAGGAGAGCTGTCCTGGCAGTCTGCAGGGGGCCACAGGCTGCAGTAGGCAGGGGGGAATGGCTGATCTCTGACCCCGCCTGACAGCCCATGCTCTTGTGCTTCTGCTGTACAACAAGTTGAATTGGGCTATAATTACCCTGCAAACAACAGGCTGTAATTACACATTCAAGTCCCAGCGTCTGGTGGTAGAGAGATGGATGTGACTGAAAGGGAATATGCAGAAGTCAAAAAGTCAAAAGACAAACCACTTTTTGATACTCTTCTCCAAAGCGTGGTTGTATTGCATGCTGTTCCTTAAAGAAGAGAAAGAAGCAAGCCACACTGCAGAGAAATTACTCTAACTGAAGATGCCACAAAGACATAATGTAACTCAAGAGACTTCAGCAGATTGACACAGCAAATGTAATGACTGAAGAAAAGACAACTATCACTCCTACAGGTTCCACTGCAGGTAGCATCAACTGTTACTGATTAAATCTTGTAAAACAAAATTAAAGAGAAGGGACTAGAGAGAGTGGGAAAGAGACAGGACCTGCAGTTGTATTTCTCAATATGTTTAAGCAAATCAACCACTTTGCTTGCGCTATTGAGCATGCATAAATCTGGGAATTTTATGTCAGAGAAGCCACAGTTATTCCGCAGAAATATTTTAAGGCCTTATTTTTAAATGTGCAAAATACTTTGCACCAGAAAAAGGAATAGGCCAAATAGTTTGGGAATGATCACAGAACCAAGTTCCTCCTTGCTGCTTTGAGCTTTTCAATGAAATGGTTGGTACTTTTCTGCTTCCCTTGTGCCACATGGTAGATGGACCACAGAATGTGGAATTTTCTCTGGGATAAGATGACTTGTTTGTTTACCAAATTAATGACTTGTGCTTCCTCTACATCTGCCTGGGACCCTCTAGGGCTAAACACTCTTCCCCTAATGAGACAGCCCCAGCCATCTGAAATGGCTTTATTAAAAACATGTTTCTCACACTAAAACAAAATGTTTGGCTTCTGTTATCACCTATTCTCCCAAACCTTACACTTTGTACATCATTACTGGGCCACACTGCACTTGGAAAATAAATTAATATTTGAAGATAAAGCTACTACCTCCTGCTTCCCTGCTCTGGCCAGCGGAGCCAGTAATGTGGACAGGGAGAGGGTCTGGGGATGAGGCAGCGACAGGAGACCAGCGATCATAGAAATCTCTCACATCTCTATTCCCACTTCACCTCGCCTTATAAACCCTTCCCGCAAAGTCCTTTAGCTGAGCCCATCGCATACAGCTGAACCTACTTCTCAATCCATACAGCTGAATCCAACTTCTCTTAGTCCAGGTATTTTGCAGGGTTAAAAGTTCAGCCTGTGCTTCAGCTGTAACTGCAAACCCAGTTCCTGTTCCTGCTCAGCTTAACAAGTGTTCTTAGCTCCTTAACCCCCAACACTTCCCAACAGTGTTTTCTCAATGATCTAATCTCAATTTGCTCAGCAACCTCATATCAATATACATATGCATGCTTTAGGGCATGCAGAATTACATCTTTCATTTTTCTATTGTTCCTTTAATAACCTGGTTTCACAGTTTTTTCTGAGTCCTCACATCAGAGAGTTGCCTCTCTTGGAGCTTAGAACATGCCAAAGTCTCAAAAGTTCTTTTTCACCCATGCAAATCCATATATTGGATTTCTTTCACCTATTTCTTTTCATTTTATTTTTCTTGGACATAGAAGCTAGTTCTTTGATTTATCGTCATTAAATTTCATGTTGTTCATTTCAGACAATTTACAGTATCATCCCAGATTGTCATTCTCTTAGTCAAATAAGAGTCAAAAATATTTTATTAATGGGATAAACAAAGCAAAACTATCAATAATATAAATGATCCATAATTTCTTATCAATAGGTTTTGTTAAAAATTACATGATTATGCAAGGTATCAATTGCAACATGCTCTCTGTGCCCCTTTCAAGGAAGTAGTTCTATGTTAATAACAGAGTTAGGTCAATACTCAATGTCTTCTACATAAATGATCAATTCAGTGGCAGGGTATATCACTTCTTGGAGCCAAGTTCACATGGGATAACTACGCAGAGAGTTTGTTATGTCTAGGTGAGCTGGAATTGCTACCAGTCCTGCACCAGACATGCCCATATTGCCAGGATGTGCCTGTGTCTCACCTGGAACCTAGAATGAGGAAGCACCATTACTACATGAAAGTTAAATTTTACTGGAGAAGCCTTAAGGATTCCAGAAATCTTCATACCCATTAAGACTCCACCTTGTTTGTTTATTCCATTGAGGCACCACCTCCCACTTTATAAAAGAGTGTGATGATAGCGGAGAGGTCTATTTTACCCTACCATGAATGGAGACATGATTTATGTCTTCTCTCTGTCATTCGCCCTTTCCCCATTGGCAAGATCTTGGCCAACTCATGATGGGTTATTTGTCTTTGTATGTTGGCCCGCATTCACATGTGAATGTTTGTCAAATCTCTCACTTTTAAATAAATCCTGCCCTTACTTGTGCAGAATACTATGCCTCTAACTTGAATGTTCATCTCTGTGGCAAGCAAGATGTGAACTGAAGATTAAGTAAGGCACTTGGGCCCATAGCAAAACTTTTGTTTGTGTACTGAAATCTTTTGCTTATGGAGGGGCCTCAGAAAAGCTAAACTACTTTCCAATTGCACTTTCTTTGGCTCTAAAGTGGCAGTATTTATCCCATAATTTAATCAAACAATAAATGAAACAATGCATATTTTTAGTGCATAGTACAGGCTTCAGTAAATGACTCCTATATTATTGCTTGAATAGATTAGTAAAATTATTCAGTTCTTTTAAATAAACCTCATTCATATTTTTCAACTTCTTCCATTACAATCTCATGAGAAAATGTGTTTAAAAATCATGCTAATGGGAGCCAGTGTGGTGGCATAACAGGTTAATCCTCTGCTCATTAGCACTAGCATCCCATAAGGGCACTGATTCAAGTCCTAGTTGTTAAACTCCCCAACTAGCTTTCTGCTTGTGAGCTGGGAAGGCAGTGGAGGATGGACCAAGGGCGCTACATGCGTGTGGGAGGCCCAGAATGAGGCTCCTGGCTCCTGGCTTCTGATCAGTTCAACTGTAGACATTGCAGCAATTTGGAGAGTGGGCCAGTGGATAGAAGACCTCTCGCCTTCTCTCTCTGTAAAATCTGCTATCAAATAAATAAATCTTTTAAAAAGAGAAAGGTCTTGCTAACAACTCAACACATTTGTTATATAAGTGCTCCATATTCTTAACTATTCAGGTAAGTCCCTATAAGCAGGAAATGAGATGGCTTGATGAGACCATTTTAGGGAATATGAATAATATTCTAGTAAGCATTTATTTGATATTCATAATGTGCTGAATATTCAATCTAGACTTTTTCCTAGGGCAAATGTCAAACTCATACATTTGAAATCTACCTTTTTAAAAAGGTTAAGCTAGTTCAAGTTTTTTCTAAATATGTATTTCAGTGTATAATTTTTAACAACCCTTGAGACTTATTTTACAATGTGAATCAGTAAAAGGATAGATCACAATGTTCTAATCAATCCATTACTTCCCCACACAACTATTTTGCACAGCCTCCCATAAGAATATTTTTCAACCGGATTTTTTCTGCCAGAAACCAGAATAAATATCCAACACGGATCAAAATGCTGAAGAGGAAAATTAAGTCATATGCTTATTTTAGTGCTAAGAATTAATTCCTAAAGGAGCACTGTCCAAGGCTCAAAGATATTTAACAGGCTGACTCAGGTAAATGTATGACTACCTGTTAAATATTCACCATCTGCCAACAAATCTCAACCAACCTAGGGATACAAAAATCGTGTATTGAGAAGGGCACCAATTGAGATCTAGCTCTAGTCACTAACTTTCAATTGACTTAAGTCAATTACTTCATTTTCAATTCTCATTATCTCTCACACACTAAATGAAATGAGATGTTTGGGTAGTATGGAATTGAAATTGATATTAATATTTATGACAGAATTAATAATTATTACATAATTACAAAAGTTTCTCCAAGCTCTAAAATTTTGTCTTTGGTTTTCTGACTTTCCATGAACAAAATGATTTAGAATTTACTCAGCTCAAATTGCCGACAATGTTCACTTTGTCCAATACTAACATAACTTTTTCTGTCAAAAACTACAGTGTAGAAAAATAGATTATTCCAGCAACTAAAGGCATAAAAATGTTTCTTTTCCATAATATTTTCTAAATGTTTTAAGTGATACATAAAAATTGTCTGTATTATTTTCTATGATTTCTTTTTGCAAAGTATTCCTCTATTACATTTCGTGTCTCATTCCTGTGCTTTGGCGTTTCAAGAATTGAAGTTCAATAGCACTTACTGCCCTGAGCTTGTGGAAATCCCACCCTTTGCTTGGGATCCTTGTTTTCACCCATAGAGACAGAGAAAAAGAAATCAGTATTTGTGGAAAAGGAGGTAGCATGATTTAATGAAGATTTGGATCAAAGTAAAACTGGACAGATGATTATGATCATGGTTTATTCAACCAAAAAAGTTGGGAGGAGAAGGCAGTAGAGTTGTAGAATTTCAGTCCTAGTATGGAGGATAATGATCTCCCAGTCCAGGTGAAAGCTAATTCATTCAGTGCAAAATTCAGTTAAGGCACCTATAAAAACCTGCAAATCAGGAAACATTCTGGAAGCATATAGGGTTCTGTGTATTTCAGAATCCCTACAAATATTTTTGAATTGAAAACAACTAAAAGAGAGCACAATATCCTGTAAGTCTGGTATGACAGCAACATTTTAGAGCCAGATTGACATGAATCAGTTTCACAGTTATTCTGGAAGTTTCTATAATTCCAACCATCATAAAAAAATTGCAAAAATTAAAAAGAATGAAACACAATAAGAACAGTCAATAGCTAGATTTTCGTAAGGCATTAATGATGTTCAGCTGCTATTTGGTCAATATCTAGGCAAAGGTCAAACCAGTACTTAATCACTGTCAGGTATTTATCCTGACCTACAATTTATTTGACAAAAATGCACACTATTTCTTCTTGACATTAAATGTCATGCATCGAAAAATATGAAGTAGGTAAGGAAAAGAGAAAAATGGATGCTATAATTAGAGAACCAGAAAATAAATATTGCAGAGATGCCAAACGTCCGTTTAATCTTTCATGTTTATGCATTTTGTGGGAAACTTATTCTATATTATGTGTTGTGTTACGAATAAGAGTAAATGATAGCAAAAGGTCCCATTCTTGAAAGTTTACTGTCTAATCAAAAGACTTAATGTCACTTTTGAAATATCACCATGTAATTGGTATTTGCACTCTATATAAATTAGGAAGAGACTATTGACTCAGAGGAGGTCTTCTTGGTGGCCAAAAAACAGACATACCTAAAATAATTTAGGAAGAATAAAAAATACTTAAAAGATTCAATGCCATACCTGAGAGCTGGAGAGGGACATAGCCTAGGCAGGTGAAGAGCCAGAATCAGGGAGCATAGAACCTGCTTTCCAGAATTTAAATAGCTTTCCCCTGTTATCATGTTTGTTACTGAACAGTAGTGCTAGGTGCTTATCTGTCAGTGCTTGTGGTTCCAAAGTGGTGTCACATTTTCATGTTCTCCTGTGTCTAGTATCCACCAGATTCAATTGTTGATCTAGATTCAGTAATGCAGAATAGAATTGGCCCAGCATAGCATACGTGCCCACATGCAGTAACACAGAGGTTAGCAGTGGGAAATGGAGTAAGCTAACACAAATACAGCTACAGGAAGTAAGCCCTGTGTGAATGGATGGCAGTCCTGGGAAAAGCACAGCTTGGACACTGCCAAATTCTACTAGAGACTAGTGTACAGAACCCATAATTTCTGGCCAATATTCCCTTTCATCACCTTAACAGTGATACGCAAAACAGGTGAGCTAGGAAGGAAAAGGATAAATCTGAATTGTAAATTGTTTACATTTCTTCATATAGGTTTTCAGGCTGCTGCTCAAATGAAGTCATCATCAAGAAAGGAAAAACAGTAATTCTTAAAAATTGTTCGATTAAGATAATAGATAATTCTTGTATGACTTCCAAGTTTCTGACTTGGATATCCAATGTCAGTGAACATGAATTGTGGAAAGTAATACTTTATTGGAATATGTCTGAAATAAAGAAGTCAAATTTAGATTTAAAAAAAAAAAAGATTAAACCCTGCAGTTTTTAAGTCATTAGTGGTCATGCCTTTATTCTAAAAATAGGTTACACTTTAATATGACATTGACAATGATGAGAGCAGACATTGTGTCCGTATGTTTTTCAATTCAAACAGAGATTTTCCTACTATGGAATGAATGGATGATATTGGCTAAATGATTTTGTATCCCTGTCAACAGTACTTGGAACATACTTGAATAAAGCAATGATCACATATGATCATAATATTGCTATGGATTGTTTTGATGCAACGTATGGCTATGCCTTCCTCTGACTCAGCTGGAGCCTTTATTGAGAATGGGTGCCTGGTACAGGGAAAGCACATTAGAAAAACAGTGATTTTTTGCTGGATAGTCAGGAGAATAAGCAAAAATCATAATTTAGAATTATATTTTTTTCCATCTCTAATGGTTTTAACCTCAGTTAACTTTCACTTTTCTTTGTAGTAGGTGAAGGACTATACACCCTAGGTTTCAGAAATTGAGGAGTATACAACCAGTTCTTTTCCTGATAGTTTTAAGATAAGCCATAGGAAGGTAATCATTCTGACCTGTGAAGTTGCTGACATCCTGTGAATTTCATGGTATTCCTTTTTCTCCAGGGAAGGAAGTGTCCAGAAACCTTAATTATCTATAATTGTTATCATCCTACATGCCAAGTAGAAGATCATAACTCCTGGCAGATAATGGTGACATGATGCATTAATGAAATACATGCAGGTACTTGGGTTTCATTAGAGAGGAGTGGAGGTGTTCTTTCTGTTTCACTTACTATATTTCAGTATTATGTTTCAAAGTATCAGCCTTCTCATGTATTTAAATTGAATTTGAACCTCTTCTGGATTTCAGCCAGATAACAGAAAAGAATACAAGCAGCAGCAAATAAAAGAAAGGGATAATTCATATTTAAAATTGAGTTAGAAAATTTAAAGCCTTAAACATAACCTATATTTTAAAATAATGATGAAGTAGTATAAATGGTTTTATTTTGATATGTATCTCTTCAGTATAGTAAACTATAATTTTAAATATAAAAACAAACCATTTTTTAAAATGGGTTTGTTGTGCAGACTCAGTAAATGAGCTAAATGGAGGAAAAGCTAGTAACAGCTTTCAGTAACAGTCCTTTTTTTTCTCTAAAATAGTATTCTTCTTTGAACTAGTCCAGTCCAAACTAAGAAACAGAACAGAAACTAGAAAACATTAGGAGCAATAAAATAGGAAGAGCAATTAAAATTATGTAATAAGAAAAAAGTATACCATGGGAAATAGGTATTATGAAACAAATCTACACATTAAGTTCAATTTTTAGCACCAAAATAAACATATCTTTTAATTCCATTTGCAGTGTACTTTTTAAGGTTCTCTCATATTTTACATAGTCACATGCATTTTTAAAATTTTCAATACTATTTACAATTCTGATCGTGTAGAATTGAGAAAAAAGCAAAGGCTATAAATAACGAGAATGGAATTTTATTTTGTTCCCACTTTTTAACAAGAAAAGCACAAACTAAATTAAGCTGACATCAGGATCGCGTTAAGAGAAGCACCCATAGGAATGGAAACAAAGTGCAGAGAGATCATTCCTTTCCTGTCTTTCATCAGCACAGAGCATTGCCAAATCACAACCATTGCTCAAAGCACACTGAACATTCAAATACGCCTTTTGAATAATCAAAAGTATTAAATAAGTCAATATTGTTTTTCTCTCCTTTACATTTACTGATGAAAAACGTTCTTATTATGATAGTATGAAAATAATATAAAAATAACAATTAAGCTTTGTGAAATAATTCAATACCAAAAAGACAAATATGTTTTGTCTCATTTATAACTAATATACAAAGCATATAAAATAATGCATATGAGCAAAATATTTTGAGATTTGATTATTAGTTATAAACCTTATCTGTACTCTTGAGGAACAATTCTTTTTCTTACTTCTTGTTGACTTCTTTAGTGGAGGGTTAAGCTTTTGATTATAAAGCAAATTGAAAACATGTTATTGAAAAAAATAAAAAAGATAAGTAGGAAAAGGAGAAGGAGGAAGGATGGGAGGGTAGGTTGAAAGTAGCTATATGTTGTTGTAATTATATGTGTGCAAAGTAGCTATATGTTTTTATGAATATACTTGTGAGAAGTAATTATGTTTTTATAATTATATATGTGAAATACATGAAATTTGTTCCTTCCATCTAAATTTTAAAAAAATCTTTTAAATAAATGAATGGAAAAAATTAAATAATATAGAAACAATTTAGAAAAAACAAAAGTAACTTTTCTGTAATCCTATTAAGGCTTAATAATTTCAGTAATTTTTATGCTATCTCTTCCATCTAACTTTTCTATGTTTTTAAAAGAAAAAATTTGGGATGTTTTTTCGTTAAATATGTGTGCCCTATTTTCATGAGCTCCATTTTTTTTTCACTCGGCATTGTAGGTACTATTTTTCAAGATATTTACAGATACTACTTTTATTGGATTGATGCTATCCTTCAAGTGTAAAGTCAAGTTCCCAAATGTTCCTCTGTATTTTAATGCAAAGTTTATTTCCAATTATTTGTTTTTACCACTAATATTTTGACATTGTAGTTTTCTTCATTACTTCCTTTTTTTATTAATTACATTGCATTATGTGACACAGTTTCATAGGCTCTGGGGATCCCCCAACCCCTCCCCGTACCCTCCCTACATGGTAGATTCCTCCACCTAGTTGCAGTATTACAGTTCAAATTCAGTCAAGATTCTTTCATTGTAAGCATATACCAAGCATAGAGTCCAGCATCTTATTGTCCAGATAAATTCAACAGTTTCTTGGGGAGACCATCTCTGGTCTGAATGCAGAGCTGGCAGAATATCATCCCGATCAATTAAAAGCCACAACATAACATCAACGACAATTTACAACATTATGGAATTAGTTGACATGGTATTGAGTAATGAATATGTTAAAAAATGCAAGTTCTTAACCGCATCCTGTGACTACTGCATTGATATTTCAATTTTAGTTTATATACTACCGGCTTCTATACACCTTAAAATGGCTATAGGTACTATTCAGCTGTCTTGTTTCTATTTTCATTTTAGTATTTAGCAGTTTATAGTATTGAAGCATAATTTTGCTGAACTTGGCAGATTTGAGGATAGTCTAAACTGGCTTATAACTCTAACAAGGCATATGTCAACAGTTGAGGTGCAGAACAGTTAAAGGAGGAGTGTGCAGAGAAATTTTCAGTACCTTAGTGAGAAGTAACTAATCTTTGTGTCCTACCTAGTAAGGTATGTGTGAGTCCATGCTGACTGTTTCCTGTCTGGTTCCATCTATTCTAAGTTTGTTGTTGTTGTTGTTGTTGTTGTTGTTGTTTTCGGGAGGGGGTGCCCTCTGGAACAACTCTGATGGTCATTGCAAGAGAGGGTGGGGATCCAAAGTTGGAACTAAGTAAGGACCAGAGAAAGCTCCTCTCCCTAGTCCTGAAGGAAGTTTACTGTTCTTCTGTTTCTGCAGACTGCTCAAGGCTCCTGGCTGTTGTTCCGATGACCTTGGATCCTGCGAGGAAGGATTTGGGCTTCTTCCATCCCATGTGGTAGATCCGAATGGGGGTGGATGACCTCAGAGTTCTTGGCCTCCGAAGAGACTCCAATTCCCCATGGTCTCCTTCGTAGTTGGGATGTAGTCCTTGGTGCCTGTATTGATAGTCCTTGGTGAGGATCCGGGAATCTCCAGGGTTGGGATACAAGTCTCCTCCTGTCCACCTGCTCCACTCTGGGGTCCCCCCCTGCTCTGTTCATATGACCTCCTGTTAAGAGGTTGTCAGGATTGCTTCTGATTCCCCCTGTATGTCTTTGTAGTTTTACTGTTGTCTAATGCTAATTCGAGTCTGTTGTCTATAAGTTACCTGTTATGTTCCTGATAGGTTATATTTCACGTCTTCTTCACACATTCTAAGGAGATGGAAGATTTCTCTTCTCTCCCACCCCATTTCTGAGTAGCATAGGGTCTTTAAAGTATATTAGGTTTTACAATTCTTTGATGTAGATCATAAGCAGTCTGACTCACACTGATTGTTGGTTCATTGGTTACTTCACATTATCTTATTGCATGAGATGCAGGCTGCTTGAGGTTGAAATAATATTACAGTTTACAGGTACTGTTTTTCGGATTGACATCATTTCATCTTAAATTAAGGCAAACATGCGGTATCTAACCTTTTGGGATTGGCTCATTTCCCTTAGCATAATGCTTTCCAGTTGGGCCCATTTGGCCACAAAGAACTGCATTTCATTTTTTTGTTTTGTTTTGTTTTGTTTTAATAGCTGAGTAGTATTCCATGGAGTAAATAAACCATAGCTTTCTTATCCAGTCTTCTGTTGATGGGCATTTCGGTTGCTTCTAAGTTTTTGCAATTATTGATTGTGTGTAGCTTTCTTCATTACTTCCTAATAATACATTCTCAAAAGTGGAATTACTGAGTCACAGATATATTTTCAAAGTTTGTATGCTTAAAGTAATTCAGTTTGATATAGGTATTACACACAGTAATTGAAAAATCAGATGTGAGTTTTAATCATGGGATTTATTTTTTTCCAAAATTACTTGGTAAGGTTGGTGAAATGCCCTCATGTACCATTTCCTCACTTATTTTATATATATATATGTATATATGATATTTTATATATATATATATATATATAAACGCCAAGTCATGCTTTTGTTATCTATTGCTGCACAACAACTGTTCTCCAGCTCTAGTGGCCTAAAACAATAGTCATTCAGTAATTCATTGTTTCCCAAGTATCATTATTTCTCAAGGCAGACGGAGGCAAGCCCTGATAAAAGAACCATCCACATGGCTGGAACCTGCCTGCGCACTGCCATAGACAGGTGCCATGACAGCGTACGTTTCTTTCAAGGGACAGTCTCTGCTGTCAAGGATGCTCATTTTAACAGAACGTTCCCATTTCTCCATTATTCTGGGAAAAGGAAAAAAATGAAAGTATATTTTTAGACAATATTTATCACAAAAAATTAGAGAAAGTATACTGATTTTATTTAGAAAAGGCCACAGTCCTCTTTGTGGCAATAATCTTCACATGCCCATGCCAGCTGCATGAAGACATGACTAGATTGAACCTTGCTACAAACCGCCCCAAGGAGAGGGAGTCCCTGGGAGGAGCTCCAGCAGCGTCAGCGTAAGTGAGCTGCGTTTCCCCTTGTGGAATTCGGAAGAAGGTAAATCTGACTGAGTGTTAGTGATATATACCATGGCTGAGGAAGCCAAGAAGATAGGAACCAAAAATGAGTCCTCAGAGCAATAGAGAAACCAAACAGCTTTGCCTACCCTCACCTAATAAAAGAATGTGCTTGTTTCAGTAGATTAATTTTATTACCCTGAAGCTGAATATATACAGAGTCAAACAGAACTAAGACTCCCATGCTGTGCTGAAACCAAATAACCATGTTGCAAATGATAACAAAGCCTGGTTCAATAACATTTGATGAATCCTCCATGCCAAATTACTAATGCTTGAGAAGAATATCCTTTATATCCTTTACCCCCACAGTATGCAAAACAGCTTTTTATTAAGTCTATCTCTTAAAACTTAAACATTTGCTGTTTCTCCCTGCTGCCTAACAATGAGAGCTGGAGTTTCTGGGATGTGTTATTTATTTATACGGCATTTGCCTTGACGCTTCCCAAGTAATAATAGAGAGTAACAGAGACAGATGGGACTACTGTCTCATCCCTTCCCTCAGGGCAAGCCAGGCGCAAATAGACCTCGAATGAAAAAATCCACAGAGCAGTACAATAAATAACAGACACTAAAACGGGGGAAATCGGCTCTAAGAACAACCTTTGAAAAGTATGGAACAAACTGATATTGTGTTCAGCGTAATAAAAGGGCTCTCCAACCTTCACGTTATCAGCAGGTTCAAGCTTCACTAGTTGATTCTTCCTCAGGTTACTTACAAATGTGAAATAACTTTCTTTGGTTTCAAGAATAGCAATGACTTCAAGGTTGCCTTATTCATGAAACAGTGTTTGTGTAATAGCAGCTAATATACAAAAAGACTTTTTAAAAAGCGTTTTATTTATTTTTTATTTTCTTGAGGAAGGGAAGAGTAGGGGGAGGGAGGGAGGGAAGGACAGAGAGAGAGAGAGAGAGAGAGAGAGAGAGAGAGAGAGAGAGAGAGAGAGAGAGAAATCTGTTCAATTTTCCATTTGCTGGGCCACTCCCCAGAGGCCCATCACTAGGGCTGGACCAATACAAAGTCAAAATCATAGAATTCTATCTGGTTTTCCACATCATGACAGAAGCCCAGATATTTGACTCACTACTTGCTGACTCCCATAAAGCATATTAGCAGAAAGTTACATTGGAGTTACAGGCAGGACCCAAGTCCAGGCACTCACATATGGCATATGAGCCTTCCAAGGAGTGGCTCAACCACTGTATGACAATGCAAAAAGGCATGATTTTTGTTCAAAACACATATGATTATTCAAAACATGTTTATTTCTGCTAAGCAGGTATTCATTTATCCAACAGTTTTTCTGTGATTACTATGATGTAATAGATCCTGGGATTACAAGAATGAATAGGATATGGGGTCTCAGAAACTTCAGTCTATTGAGAGACTAGACTAAAAAAGTTAGAGTCTAAAGAAGTATTATTCATTCAGTTTAGAGTCTCAAGGGAAGTACTCAGAGATAATGTATCAGCTGGTGTGGGACAGGGGGATGAGGCGAGAGAGCAACAGAAGTGGCTGTGGAAGTACTCTTCCTCAGCAACAAAACAGAAGAACATCAAATGTAAACACCCTACAGCCAGAGCTGACTCTGGTATGCTACTCAGCTTCTAGAAATTGGAAGATATCACCATCAGTGTACTTCAAAATATCCAGTTGAGTGCTAATCCTGAAAACCAGCTAACGCATGCTCTTTGATATCTGTAAGCCATGCATTACTGACTTGTCTCCACACATGCTGAGAATACAACTCTTGCTGTCCAGAAAGTCTAATCCCCCCACCTTCTGCAAGTATTTCTTGGGATCATCAGAAGAAATCAAAAAGCTATCCACATAGATCAGCAGTTCATGTGACAATTAGCATTGTTGGTGCTGAAGTATTTTGGGTTTTCATAGAAAGGGGGATTCCATTTGCATTTATTCCACAGACTCCAAGGATGCTGCTATAGACCATTGAATGCACAGAAGAAACTCCCATGAAAATTTATTGGGCCCAAAATATCAACAGAGAAGCTTTGTGAACCAATATGGACATTTTGATAGAAAAGTTTAAGAAGCACTTGCCATGGATAGCTTAGGTCATTTTGATCTCACTGTCTGCGATATCTTCGCACAAAGACCTCAGACTTTGTTTCTAAAAGTTGCTTGCTCTGGTACCTGCAGTTCCTACCATGTACTTTAGAGTTCAAAGCATATTTTGTGATAAAACTACAACTTGATTTCAAAACTTCTTCTCCTTTAATTCCATTTTCCATCTACTTTTCAGAGTATCATTGTATGACTCTAAATATGTCTTGTTAAGAAATGCAATAATATTCAAGCAGTTAAGACATATCCCATATTACAGAGCCTATGATTAAGTCCTCATTCCACCCCTAATTCCAGCTAATGTACACTCTGGAGACAGCAGGTGATAGTTCAAGTTGTGTCCCTGCAACCCACATGGGAGATCTGAGCTGTGTTTCTATGGTTCATGGATTTAGCTTGGCCTTGACCCAGCCACTGCAGGGCTTTGAGCATTAACCAGGATGTAAGAGCTCTCTCTGTCTCTCCATATACCTCTCTCCCCTCTTTTAGTCTCTCAATATATATACATACATATATATAAAGAGAGAGAACATATTCCTTAGCATGCATATTCTGTTTTAAATATTTTATAAATATTTTTCACTTACTGATTGAACAAAACATTTTATTTATTTTACAAATAAAAATGCTAATACATAAATTTAGTAATTTTCCTATCTTGTATTGCTAAATAACAACGACCATTTCTAATCAATGAAATACAGGAAGCCCAGGAAGGTGACCATCCTATGTGATTGACTTAGGTCTTACTTTGTATCCATAATTCATTTAATATGAGAGTCAGCAAACTATGGAGCCCAGGTCAGATTTGGTCCATCAATGGATTCTATTTGGCCCATAAACCAATCAGAATAAGAAGTGGCATTAACTCTGCTATCAAATCAAAGGTATGCCTTCAGATAACTCACCACCAACACTTGGGAACAAAACAAAGTTTCCCCTAATTTCCAGTGAGCACTATATCAATTGGTTTACTTAAAATGTAAAACTGTGTCATATTTTAAAATATGCTACACACACAAACATACACTACAAAGCTCAGTGTAAACTCTGGAAAGCTACTACTACTTTAATTGCAAGTAACAATTCAACAAACAGCTACAGGATCAACAACTGGCCAGAGTTGAAGGATCCAAGCCTCAGAAAACCAACTCCTGGAAAGCCCTGGTGGGCAATCCCCAGCAATAGGGAGATGTTTTCAAACCGGAGACGTGGCCAATGGCATTTACAGAGAAGTCTCTGGGAAGTGGAGGTGAACATGGTAATAGCACAGACAGATCTTTTACGCAGACATGTAATGAGGCCTTGCTTGTCAGAAGCAAGACAAGAATCTAATTTCCAAACAGTACCTTATTTTTCTGGAACAAAGCCTATCCTAGCACTGGATCAAAGAGGGATTTTTGATTACTAGAGTATCTGAGATCTACAACTGAAGACTAGATTCTCTAAAATTTCACCTCAAAAAAGGGTAAATAAGTTTTAAAACTTGAGTGGAGGTGAAGGTACAAATGTTATTTGGATGCATAGCTACAGGGAGAGAGTCACATGTAATATTAGAAACTGAAAAAAAATCTTTCAACAATTATATCTGAGAAGCATAATTCTCACTGAAGAATGGGGAAAAATTAAGATGGGGTGTTTTTAAGGGTGAGTGAAATGAGATTAGCAAAGAAAGGGCAGTATATTTCAGGTGCAGTGAGTAGCATAAACAATGAATTGGGTGAGTTTTTATTTAAAATGATGCTTTATAATGTGATTGAAAGCAAGGGTAAGGGTAAAGATGAGCAGAAGTAGGATGGGCCCAAATAATAATGGGCCTCAGGTGCCACTTGGAGGGATTTAGGACAGCTGCATATAAGAAATGACAAGTAAGCAAAGGATGAGAGGAGGACTAAGTAGAAGTACAAAGAGCTCAAATACTAACATGCTTTGGGAGTCATCTTGAAGAATTTCAACTTTATGCTATAGACACTTGTCGACATTAAATATTCAATGAAGAGATTAAGGATATTTAACTTTCTTCTTGGAAGATAGGTTTAGAGACAGCATGATGAGTTTGCACTGCAGTATGGGTAAAACATAATAAGCCTTAAACTAGGACAACAGTAGCAGTCTCATAAATTATTGGAGGAAATGCAGCTTTATTAAAATATGCATAATCAAGGTAACTCAAACCAGTCGAAATACAAGGAATAAAAACATGTGTTCTCAAATTCTGTCAGTGAATAGAATGTCTCAGAATTTCCCAGATGCTGGGACCCACCACAGAGATGCTAATTCCTAGCTCCTAGAAAGAACCTGAGAGTCTCTATTTTGAACAGTGCTATGAGAACAATGAGCCTTCTAGTGAGCCGCCTTGTATAGAAGGCTCAGGGTTACCCAGGTCCCATTTGTAGAAAAGGCTCAGGGAAGCATGAACACCTAGTCTCGTAGGTAAGTGGCCTACGTCCCATTTGAGTGCTTGACACCCACTTCCAGCTCCTGATCCCAGCTTCCTGCTAAGATCCCAGGAGGCAGCAGAAAGGGCCCATCCAATTAGGTTCGTGCCATATAGGAAACCTGGATTGTGTTCCTGTCTCCCTGCACTAGTTCCATTGCAGTCCTTGTTGTGGGTGTTTAGGAAGGGAAGAACCAGTGCATGAGATACTTTTCTCTCCCTTCCTTTCAGCCTTTTTTTCTCTCTCAGTTTATCTGTCTCGTGGCTTCCCAAACAAACTTTCCTTTAAAAAAATGTTTACTATTAATTTCTTGACCTATATAGAGGTTATACTGCTGTTTTCTGTTTGTAATTATTCCTGGGGTTTATATTCAGGGTTTATGTACTATTGAAGTTTATTAAAATAGAGTATATTAGTATGCAAAATAAGAAAAAAGTTAGTATTTGATTTCTCAATTTTCACTTTTTTTCATTTGACTTGAAAGTTAAAATAGCAGAGACGGTTGGACAGATCTACTTGGCGATCCTTAACCCAAATGCCCAACAGTCAGGACTGAGCAAGGCCAAAGTTGAGAGCACAGACTAAATCTGTGTCTCCTACATGGACGGCAGGGACCCAGCTTCTTGAGTCATCCATCACCTGCTGTTCCTCAAGTGCCCATCTGCAGGAGCTGGAATGGGCAGCATGGGAGCTGGCCTTCAAAACAGGTGCCCAAGGAGGAAATGTGGGCATCCCAAGGTGCGTCTTAACAGCTGAGTCTACTATCCACCCCCCAATTTTAATTTTGAATCTAATTTTCTTGATCAATACAAATATGCTGAGATGGTTAATCTTGTGAGTCAACTTCACTTGGCAAACAGATGCCCAAATTACTAGGTGCTTATGAGGGTGTTTCCAGAAACATTAGCATTTAAAAAGCAGAAGACTTTCTTCCTTCAGCATGTGTGCGTATCACTAGCCCTTTGAAAGCCTTAATAGAACATCATCCCATTGGCTTGATTCTTCACTCTTCTCCTGCCATTCAACACTGGCACTTCTGCTTCTTTGAGTCAATCTTGGTCTTGGACCACCCTCCCCTTACTCCCTCCTGTACTGCCATTCTCAGGCCTTCAGTCTCTGGCTTCCCTGGTTCCCTAGCTTGCACACATAGAGTATAGAATTTCTCATATCCACAACCACATCAGCATTTCCTACCAATAATAAAAAAAAAAAAAAAGAACTTTGCTCTTCTCTCTGTTTGTGTCCTACCGGTCCTTTTTCTCTTATGAATCCTAGTTAATATACATATTTAAATGGAATTCATCACTTTTCTCAAGTGTAATTTGAATATAGTCAAATATTAATTCATTTTTACCTTGTATCTGCTGGTTTATTTCACAAATGCTTTGCTTTTAGGATATGGGACTGAACTGAGCCAGGCCAAAATCATGTGCCCAGGATTCAGTCTGGTAGGGGCTCTGTAACTTGAACCATCATCTGCTGCTTTCCAAGATACATTGGAGGAATATTGGGTTAGAAGTAGAATATTCTGGACTTGAACCAGCACTCTAATATGAGATGTACATGTCCCAAAGGTGGTTAAACATACTATGCTTCAATAATTCCCTTCTAATATTAATTTTATATAAAATCACAATAAAATGACCAAGAAATTGCCTCTAGCATGACAAACATGTGAGAAAAACATTGTCTCACTGCAATGCAAAACCAAATCAGAAACTAATTAGAAAAATAAATATATATTTTTAAATGTGTTCACAATTAAAAATGGAAGGCTAACGAGTTCAACTTTTATTGCCATGCATTATAAAAAAAGGGAAAAAAATGCTAAGGCAAAACAGGGGAAAATATTTATTAGTGAGTACAAAAATAGAAAACAGAAAGACCTAGCACATAAAGCACATTTGTCTTTGCAATTATCTGTAATTGAACTATATAAAAACAGTTTGCCATTATTTCATCAAATTCAAAAGCATTTAGTCTACACGCCACTCATAAAATTAAATGTGTGCAGTCATATTAAACACATGACTATGTATTTATTCCTCAGAGCACTCTGGTCCAGATGCCTAGAGATCAGAAAAGACATCCCTCAGACACTAAGATGTGATGAACAGAGTCATCACAGTGGTTTCAAGCCAAAATAGCAGTTTTGTTAATGTATTTGACAATAAACTGTTCCTCAAAAAGCTGATGTTGGTTTGCAGGCTCTAGCAGATAAGTGGATTTTATAAGGACATTCCTGAGCAATAAAGAAGCTTTATTTTATATATATATATATATATATATATATATATATATATATACACATATATATGATGAATCATCTGTATTTAGACTATATAAAGAAAAGTTTTAATACATCAGCGAGAAGACATGACAGATAACTCCATTTAAAAGGTCAAAAATCCAAAGATACATTAGCAGAGAATATATACAACTGGCAGACAAGCACATGCAAAGATACTCAATATCATTAATCACTGGAAATGCTGATTAAAAATCACAGGTACAGGCCCGGAGCGGTGGCCTAGCAGGTAAAGTCCTCTCCTAGAATGCACCGGGATCCCATATGGGCGCCAGTTCTAATCCCAGTTGCCCCACTTCCCATCCAGCTCCCTGCTTGTGGCCTGGAAAAGCAGTTATGGACAGTCCAAAGCCTTGGGACCCTACGCACACGTGGGAGACCTGGAAAAGGTTCCTGGATCCTGGCTTTGGATCAGCACAGCACCAGCCATTGTGATCACTTGGGGGAGTAAATCATCAGATGGAAGATCTTCCTGTTTCTCCTCCTCTCTGTACATCTGCCTTTCGAATAAAAATAAAATAAATCTTCAAAAAAAAAATCACAGGTACTGCACACCTGGAAGACTGCCCAAGTTTAAGAGACTGAAGAATCAAGCAGGTCATATAGTGTTGAGAGTGGAGTATAAAATGGTACATTCATTGGGAATTTACAGGGATAAAGATGCAGTTAAAAGAATCAGGAATCACCCATGCCTGGGTATTTTCACAAGATAAAAACTAGCCATATGACCATACAAATATGTGTACATGAATATTCATAGTGTATTTATGCATAATAGTCACAAACTGAATAAATCAAACTTCATTCAAATAATAGATATACCAACTAAGGTATATTCCATTAACAAAATGAATGAATTTCCAAAATACATTAAGTGAAAGCACTCAGACACAAATGACTCTTTGCAGTAGGGCTCTGTTTATCTGAAATACAAGGTGAGGCCACATTCTCGCAATAGAATGAAGAATACTTGTTGCCAGAGACTGGGGATGGCAGAAAAGACATGATTCCTAGGGGAATTGGGCACATTGTGGTGGTGATAGGAATGTTCTGTACCTTGCCTATGGTAGTAGTTATGGAACTGCGTATTTATCAAAAGTAAAATTTAAATTTAAAATAGGTAAATTTGATTTATGTAAGTTATTTTTCAATAAAAACTGATTTAAAGTCTGCTTAGGAGAACAGTTTTTATCCTTCAATGGCTATATACTAAATGGATGTATATTATGGCTTTTAGATCTAAAAGTTTTATTAGCTGAAACTGAAATTTTTTTGTAATATGCTTCATTGGGAAAGTGAAACAAACAATATTATACGTATACAATTCAAAGCCAATTTTTTAAAGATGTGTTTATTTGAAAGGAAAAGTTACAGAGAGAGAAGAGAACAGAGAGGGAGAAGAGAGGTGAGAGGTTCACTCTTAAAGTGATGGCATCAGCCAGAGCTGAGCCAATCTGAAGCCAGGTGCAGGAGTCCAGGCACTTGAGCTATTCTCTGCTACTCTCTTAGGCACATTAGCAAGGAGCTGGAGAGGAAGGGGAACATCCACTATTCAAATATTCACCCATTTGGGATGTCAGTCCTGCAGAAAGTTTGCACTACCAGCCATGCCACAGTACTGGTCCCAATATAAAACCAATAGTTAGAAAAGTTCAAATTCATGCAATCCAAAAGAAAATACAAAAGCCATAGAGAAAGCAAGGTGATAGCTTACCCCCAACACCTCCAAAGGAATGAGTGCCTTCACTTGGATCTAGTGAGATCAATTTGATTTCTGACCCCTAAGACTAACTGCAGGAAAAATATTCTGTATGACTTTAACCCATTGTTTGTTCTTATTTGTTGTACCAATCACAGAGAATGAGTATATTAATCTTCTTAGAAAATATTATTGATCAAAAAAATTTTAAATAACATTGTATACCTAGGATTAGTACTAACCAAAACAATGGAGCAAATGATAGCAGCAAGAAAACTCAGCATGGAGGCATACAAGTTGCATGGAGCACAGTCCCGGGTTTTCCCCAAGTGTCTTCTCCACTTAATCCCTATACTAAGCTGTGGGAAGATGCACATGTCCATTGCTTGAATGGAAAGATGGGATTCCATGAGTTGGATTTACATCATTGTACACTTGACTTTGAAGAGGAGGATTCTAGATTTGAACTTGAGGTTGTCACACTCAAGTCAAGATAAGATAGAAAACAAGAAGACTTTGCATATTGGTGTGATGCAATTTTACATGACATCTACAATTACCTCCTATGCACCATTTCAACTGATTCTACAGTAATGCTTCAAGTGAGCCAGTTGCTTAGATTTTGTAGATAAATAAACCAAGACTAAAACATGAGTGAATTGTTCAAAGGCATCGGGCCAATATGTGACAAGCCCAGAGCTGCAGCAGTGAAGTAAGGAGATGCAGATGAGAGCAGTTTCTCTTCGCATGTTGCGTGAAACACATGGGAGCTAGAAGAGCCATACTTTAGGAATCATCCTAAGTATAGGTTATGGCCACTCTCCAAAGAAAGAACTAATCAATCTTGGTGATAAATAAAATTCAAACTAATTTCAGAGAACAGAATCAAGAGACTTCTGGGCAAACGTATAGAGATTGTACTGTATTTAAAGCATCGTCAAATATTGACTGGGCTTGGCATATAAGATCTGTTGAATTGGATGAAATTAAAAAGATGCAAAACTAATTTTTGGAAGAGAAGAGCAGGTATCCTTGACCAAAATTTTTAAGAATCACAGGGAAAGAAACAGAAGGCAATGTCCTATGAATGGATGAGCTCTTGAAAGAAAATTGCAATAGATAAGACAACTGTGCCTCCATGAGACAAATTGTCCAGAGTTTGAAGATTCCTGTGTTAAAGAAAGCCCTAGTAAAGTGCAAAGCATCTGGTGAAGTCACAAGGGTTCAAACATCAGCCAGTAAGTTAGGGAAGATTTGCTTCCTGTTGAAATAGCGTAACCTAACAGTGTTAGAGCAAAGGGACTTCTAGAATGTCAAGTGTGAAAGGTAAGAAGAAACTGATTGGGATTGGGGGAGTGACCAAATCAGTCTAAAGCAATTTCTCAATTCTTTTTAGGTCTGGCCCTGATCCTAAAGTACAATAATACCAACTAACCTTATCATAATTTCTATGATAACTACTAGGTTAGTTTGTTTGAGCCAACATCTAGCTCTGCTTAGAGTGTCAGCTCTATTTTTATGGAGGAATTACTTGTTTAAAGATTCAACCTATGTAGAGAAATTGGGATTTTTCATTTTGGAGAGTAAACATCGATCTGGCCTTGTTTAATGATTGCAAATAAGAGCAATTGCCATTGGTAATGTTGTTCTCCTGTGCTCTTCATTGTACTGTGACACAGTGAGAAGCAAGATCTTTGTCTCTCCTCTGTGTAAATCGTTCAATAAAAATAAATTAATTTTAAAGAAGGAGAGAGAGAGAGAGAAGAGTGAAGGACTAGAATGTGATTCTGTGCTTTCCAACAGTTGCTGCCTCGTATATCATGGGTGGGTATTTTCTTCTGTTGAACTGAGTAGATAAACTTTTGGCTGACCCTGAGCCCTTCCTGAATCTTCTGTGATAATAACAGAGATTCCAAAGAGTGTTTGGTCAAACAAAGCTTTAGCATAAATTTGGATTCTCCTAACATCTACAAATGTTTCCCTCTGTAATCACCACTGAAGCAATTTATAAGGAAATATTAGCCTGTCGCTCATCTAGCAAGGGACAGAGGTAATACATCCCTAGCTGACCATAAACTGAATATTATTATTTCTATTAATAGTGTGGAGATCAGAAAACATATATGTATTCAGTAATAGCCAAATATTTGCTCCATGCTATAAACAGTTACCATCTACAGTAGAACAGATCACATCAGGCCTACGACACAATACCCAAGGGAGAGGCTAAAGGTCACAAGTATGGGTCCTATTATTATTTATTTTTTTTCTGGCTGTGCTGTGGGAACCTTGATCTTGATTCCTCAGAGCTCCAGAACCATAATCTTCAGGAAGAGATTTCTGCCACGCCTCTTGTCCTCACCCCTAATCTTAGCTCAGGAAACCAATAAGCTACAAATAAATGCACATAGCAGGATGTTTTCCTAGCCCACTGCAGGGACTCACAAGTGACATGTTCTTCCTAAGAAGAAACGGTGACCTTTCTGTACTCTTCTGGTTTAACACAGCTGGCAAGGTGTCAGTATATGCTAGACCAGTATTATTCTTAGTGAGAGCTACAAGTCTTCCTCATTTAACATCAAAATGGAATTTTTGATCTATGCATCACAACAGAAACATGAAATACCCAGCAATGCTAGACAAACAAAAGAAGTATCTGAGGCAATACAGACAAAAGGGGGGAAATGTTTCAGGGAGTCACAACAGCAGAAAAACTGCCTCACGTTCAGGTAAATTTTCTCAAGCAGAAAAGAAAAAAATCTCACTTCTGTTCCTCATTGTATTCTAATAGAAAATTCTAAGTTTTCCTGGCAATGATAAGTATTGCTATGTCTCACTGCTCTGATTCCATAAGCAGAATTTGTGCCAGAGGCAATAGGAAAGGAATAAAACCTATAGTTTAATATTAGCTCACGTTTAAAAGGGATGATCTTTGAAAAATGATGAACCACTGACATTTGAACATCTTGAAAATGCACCCTGAATATCTGAGAGGCAAAACAGTTAGTAAGGCTGCACTTTCTCCTTTTTGTAAAAGTTGTCTTTAAAATAGTTTCATGTTTTATTGTTTGTCTATACTTTGCTTTAGACAGCATTTAACTTTGCAATGCAATGAAGCTCCTGTTTCTGCAATTGTTTTAGAAGGTTTTTTAATGCAAGTCAATTTTAAACTTGAAATATCAAATCTAAAAAATTCAGTGCTTTGCAGCCCCAAGGATGTGTCATTATACAATGTTGAACCTTTAAATACCTGACTTCGAAATATTTTATAGTATGATCCTATATATTGTTATACACAGATCCATACACACTTCTAACTTCTAATCCAGCATATATAATCTATACAGTTGTAAGTATGTGTGCATAAAAATATAGGTAAATATGTGTTTTCACCTATTCTAATATATTATCCAGAGTTTCTGTTTGAAAGATTTCTTTTTGCCTTAGAAATAACATCTAATAAAAGATTACTAAGCAGTGATAGAAAAACTTCTGGTCAAAAGGAAATTACTCAAAATGATTGCCTCTTACTGCATTACTGACCTGTAAATTTTGACCTGTAAATATAAACGAACCAAACATTTTATGTCAGACAAATTATTAACCCTGCATTAAATCAAACTTGCATGCTTATAATGGTGAGAGATGTTGTAAATTGTGTTTATGAAAGCATGTGTTGGATCCTTTTGCACAGCTAAGACACCATTTGAGATGCCTGTATTTCATATTGGAGCTCTTAGGTTTGACTCTCAGATCCATTTCACATCTAGCTTCTGGATAAGGCACACCCAGGAAGGTTGTCAGTAATAGCTAATTCAACTGGTCGCAGCCACCACTGTGGGAGATCAGGATGGAGGTCCAGGCTCCTGTCGTTGGCCTGATCAGCTGCAGCTCTTTCAGACATTTGAGAAATGAGCCAACTAATAGAATATCTTTGTCTCTCCTCTCTCTTTGACTTTCAAATAAATAAATAAGTAGAACCTAAAACTTTAAAAAAGAGTGATTCAAACATATGCTTTTCTATATATGGGTAACCAGCTTCTAATTTGACCAAAGTGTTGCTTAACAAATTTTTTAAAAAATTTATTTCTTACATTATCTTCTCTCTCCCTATATTTGTATATATATACAGTTTACATATATATGTGTGTATGCATGTGTGTGTGTGTGTAACTTTTAACAAGATCTCAGTGAATATACAGCTACCACTAAAAGAGATGTGGTCAAGTAAACACAAAGTTCTAATTTTTGTCAGGAGGAGCCATATCTGAAACACAAACAGCATAAACATGCTGGTATTTTAGTCGCAACCTAAATAAAAATTTCAAAAAGGCTTGGGTCATCTTTTGGTATGTGTGGAAACTTTTAGTCAAAGCCCCAATACTATACTGTATTTGATAAAGAGAAGCATGTGTTAGTATGGTAAGAGCAACAGCTTTTCATTGTCTCCTTATGGTGAGAGAAAAATCTTCAGTGACTTCTGCCTATCACTTTGGGCGAGGAGCCATTCCTGGCTAGTGGCAGTGAGACTACAGCGTAACATGCTAAGGAAACGTGGATGGAACTGATGTTTCATCAGATGTGCTAAAAATAGCTTCATGCTGGGAATTCCTTTTTTATCAAACACCACATGGGCCAGTTTCTCATCCTATGAACACCAGAGTGCCTTGTGGGAAATAGCTTACCCTCTTTATATTTAAAACTTGTATTGTGCCTTATCTGAAAAATCTGAACAAAAAGTGCTGCTAAATTAATCCCCGCATGGCATCGTCTCTTCTTGAAATAGAAAAACATGACCACAATAAATATGTGCTAGCGTAGTTGGAAAAAAACCAAATAGTTAAACAGGAAACGTTTATTTACACTCACCTGGAGGAAAGAAAAACTAGTTCCAAAACCTGAATATTTTGCAAAGGAAACAAGTCATACATCTCACCACAGATGATCCAGTAAGAGTCCTTTTTTCTTACATAGCAAATATTATAATGATGACTGAAGTTGAAATGAGACCTGAGTTTCAACAGCCAGAGAGAAGTCTCAAGTGCAGGAAACTGGTTGCCTCATCAATTCTAAACTAGGAGGTATGACCCTCAAGCTATAAAGCATAAAATTAGCAAAAACTGTTTGTATATGAAAGAACATGCTTTAGACACAGCCCCGCAAACTGGTATACTAACAATCTTAGATTTATCAGTGTTGAAATCCAACATGGCTGTGCCTCTGCTAGGGAAACTTCTACGGGTGTGGGTGACTGAGGGCCACCCGGTTTTAGCTAGAGTATCAACTTCTCCATCCCAAATGGCAGCAAAATACACAGAAGTATGTTTTTATCTTTATGGAAAGTATTTCAATTTTGAAGCATAGTTTACACTCATACAGTAGGAGATGCAATAAAGTTGATTTCCCAATTGAAAAGGGAATTTATTATTCATTTTATACAATGAATATTTCAGAGACTTAAAACACAATTCTTCAATGTGAGTGTTTATTTTAAAATACTGGAAACTGAAGAATAGTAATAACAACGCTTTAATCAAATTTGAAACTCTAGGTTCTTTTCTGAGTGCTTCACATTATTAACTCATCAAGGTGTCACAAAGACCTAATAAAGTAGATATCATCAATATTGTCTCCTAGATAATGAAACCTGCCCTGAATTTCAGAGTTTCGCAGCAATGTAAAGCTTTAATCATGAGACAGTTGATTGAAAAACATCTCTTAACAACTCTGCTGGTCTTTTTCTACTTTTCTGATGTGATCACATAAGAATATTTGCTATAAAGCAATGTTGGCTAATCTTCATTTGCAAAATGCTTCAGCCAAGTGCCCATCCTGTGTTCCTCTTATTTTATGGCTGTGGTTTTAGTCAATTGGGCCTGGCATTTTACATTGAACCCTTCTTCCTCAAAGCAAAGAAGTCATGCCCTATGGCGATCACTAATATCCACAACACTTTTAAATTTTGTAATGCCATTGCCATACTTTACTGGGTTTCAAAAGTAGCAAGTTTTGAATTTTGTGAAGGAGAAGAAAAAGTCAAGCCCTTGATATTTCCTATCACCATAAGTTTCTTTCAGAGTCCTGCACTCATTGAATTGTAAAAGATTTTTGAACTGAGAGATTCATAAAACAGACCCATGTGTTTTTCCAATTTTATGAATAAATTGAGGACTTCTGGGTGGGGACAAACAGGAAAAAGCACTGTTGGTGCGGTAGTCATTGCCTTGGCTTGCATGTGAGGAACTATTTCCGCTAAAGCGAGTAACTGTGGTTTCTCCAAAAATGGAAGGACTCTGTCAGCAATCACAATGGCAAATAACTAGTTGGACCACCTTGAAAATGGATATGGAAAAAAAATGCACTAGCTCCTTTAACAACTTAGATGCAGAGACCGGAGTAGAACTTGTAGGACTTTTTCTTCATTAAATTGTGTACAATTCATTCTTTTAAGTTAGGGCATAATCTCAAAAATGGATTCATGTTATTACTTGCTCCCCTCTGCTCAAATTCAAGAAAGATACAGGAATATGTGCTGCAATCTCGAACATAAGAAAGCATTGTGCATTTTCACCATTTTCAACAGTTTCGCTGGTGTTTTTCTATGACATTTTTTCAGCCAATAACCTTGCTAAAAATAGACAATGGGCTTTCACTCAATAATATGGATGCCCGGCAAAAGATTTTTTTTTTTAAACCTCTGAAACTGAACTTCTACAGCTATTTTATTTAGTAACCACAAAACTAATATTGCTACTTTCACTCTATTAGGCAATTTGAAAATACCACATTCCATCATTTCCTCTTCCATCCTTCCCCATCTCACATTGACAATACCACTTTTATAATTTTAATATTGGGCCTCGCTGTTTAGGAAGAATAAACACAGATACCCTTCAAGGCCTCTGTGTTGGCAGAGCTAACTGCGTGCATATTTCACTGGGTTGTCCTGCATATGTCTTTCTGAATGTCCTTGTGTGCCTGGTGTTTGGCACCATCGAGCCAGGGCCAGAAGAGGCCAATGTCCACTGAGGCCTTCAACAGATCCCATCAATTTCTGAGAGCACATCAATTCCATCTGTATCAGAGGAAAACTGACATATAACAATGCTCATCTTCCCTTGCCCAGCTTTGACAGGGGTTGTAAGATCCTAGGATTGGTGGCACAGCTGTGGATATTAATTATAAAGAGGTCCCCAAAAGCACCTTTGTAAAGTCAAGGACAAATCGAGTCACTTTGCAGAACTCCCCACAGCAATGTCTCCCACGTGATTGTTAGTTCTCAGCTCAGTGTCAAGCAAACCACAATCACCATAATCATAGGAAACATTCATCTGGTATGTACATGTTCCAGGTCTGTTCTAAGAACTCATTTATAATAGTTTATTTAATCCTCATAAAAACACAATGACACTTTCCTTTTATATTTATTTTTTTTCTAAATAACAGCATGACATAGAGAGAATCTTTTTTTTTTTTTAATTATATTTTCTGACTTTAATGGCAGGGTATTAGACAGAGAGAAGGAGAGCTGAACAGAGAGAAACCTGACATCTGTTGGTTCATTCTCCAAATGCGTGCCACAGCCAAGGCTAGGCTCAACCATGGTCAAGAGTCAGGAATTCCATCCAGGTTGCCTTGTGAGTAGCAGGGAAACAAGTACATGAGACTCATCTGTTGCTTCCCAATATGTGTGCTAGCAAGAAACTAGAATTGGAACAAGAGTCGGGACTCAAAGCATTTGTTCCAATATGGAATGCAGGTCTAAGTGGCACAAAATGGCTGCTCCTATTATCCCTAGTTTTACAAACACAAAACACACAAAGGTCAAGCAGTTTGCCCACATTTGGCAGACCTTGCACTCTCTAAAGATACTCTTGGCCATGTGACCTGCTGATACTATTGGATCATAATTCCTGATGACGTTAGCATTTGTTCACCCAATGCAGATTATCTGTGCCCAGAAGCTGGTATGGATGGGTTGTTAGAGGCAAGACAAGAAGATGTATAAGATATACATGCAGCACCAAACAGGAAATTCCAGGCCTGTACTATCATATAGTATGAAGATGCATGTTCATTTTAAAAAATAATACCATATATTCAGGAGAAGACTGGTTTCAAGGGTGCCATCTAGCAGGCAGGAAATGGGATTGATAGATTTTAGTTAAACTTCTATCCTACAGAATAATAATGTTAAAAAAATGATGCTGCTTCAATGGGCAAGAACACTTCCTTTTCCAGGAATATTACGTAACCACTGTCATCTTTTTTTGTATGTTTTGTTTTGAAAGGCAGATATGTAAAGTGAAGGAGATACAGAGAGAAAGAACTTCTGTCTACTGGTTCATTCTCCAAGAGCCTGCAATGGGTGGAGCTTCTTCCAGGTCTCCCACACAGGTGCAGGGTCCCAAGATTTTGACCTGTCCTTGACTTCTTTCCCAGGCTACAGGAAGGAAAGGGAGCTGGATGGGAAATGGAGCAGCCACGATTATAACCAGCGCCCATATGGGAGCCCGGTATGTGCAAGGCGAGGACTTTAGCCACTAGGCTACCACACTGGGTCCACCACTGTCATCTTTTTATATATAAACATCCCTAACAGAATCTGCCTGAAGAGAGAAAAGCAGCTTTCTTCTAGTGTTGCAGACTTTTGACCACACTATTCCTAAATGAGAAGTAAAGAAAACTCATTCACAAATCTTCTTCCTACTTGGTCTCCAGCCCTTCCTGAGGTTAGAAACTCAGAAGCACCAATACCTGAATGAACACAGTGAGTTAGGAAGCTTTGTTGTCACCATTTTGAATTGGAGCAAACAACACTTGTGGGATGTGCTTTCCAACAGTGGGAAGTTCCATAATAAACTGCAAGGCGAGTTGCAGCCTCTTTGTGCAAGTTCCTGCAGAACTTCACTCACTGGACAAGACATCTCGTACTCTTCTGAGTAACATCCCCAATTGCAAGACCTTTACCTGAACGACTGTTTTTCCATGGCACAGCTCTGAGTACGGGCCCTAGGGCTTATGTCAATGAAAGGGCTGTGCTCTGGTTCATTCCCAAAATTCCACACAAAAAATACAAACACATTGCTGTTCAGATCATTTTATCACACAAAAATGCACCTCTCTGCTTGTTCCCAGCTCCCTTTGTCTCCATCCGCTATTCTTTCAGTCCAGCGTAACTTCTTCACTGGTCCAGCCTCTGTAACTTTTAAAAAAACCCACTAAAGCATTCTAAGGTTGCATTACAGTTATGTTTATTAATACTCTACCCTAAGCCAGGAAGCTAGACACAAAACAAACGTGAACCAGTCAGGTAAACAGTCGTGTGCTGACTAAGGTTTGTCAGTGAGAGAACTGACAGATACGCACTAGGGCTGTATTAAAATAAGGACTTGTAATGGTCAGTCATGGGAACGATAAAAGGCAGGAGCAATCAAGAAAGACTATTTTTAACAACTGACTTACTAGGTGGTAAGGGAGAGAAGGCTGAAATGTGAAAGCTGGCAGTGAGTGCTAACCAGAAGGAGGAAGGTTTTAAGGTAACGGGAACATCGTCATAAAAGTTGGGAAGGTAAATGATAAAGAAGGGGTAAAGCAGTGGCCCTGTGTGCTGGTGGAAAGCAGAATGTGAGGGACAACTGGCAGGAAAAGTGAAGATGGTCATACTGGTTATACAGGTTAAATTGTGAAAATGTTAAGTCGTCATAGGAGGCTTACCCCATATCCTCAGGCGAATGCGAAATCACTGAAGAATTTTCGAGAGGGATGGGGCCGAAATTATATTCTGGAATGATCATTTTGTCTGAAATAGCACAATACAGTCAAAGGGAATGTTCTGAAGTCAGAGAGACTTACTTGAAAGGATGCTAGAGCTGGTGAAGTCATTTTATGGTGGCCTAAATGGATTGTGAGAGCTCAAATACAAACAGGTGCTTCCAGAGGTCCAGAGGACTCAGCAATTCATTCATTATCCCCTATACCTTCATTCATTTATTGAGTTCAGTTTTTTTTATTTAAGTTGCTAAAGCAGGAAAAGAATACATTTCATATAAGAAACTTCAAATCAGAGAGGTTACGTAGTCTAAAAGATATTGCTGGTTGCATTGTTTGAAATGAGACTAATTTTGATCTGAAGTTCAAAGTTCCTTCCGCTCTATTCATTTATCTATCATTTATATTCATTTAGGTAGTTGAAACTCAAAAACCTCCACTATCTAGTGCTTTGCACCGTGATTTGATTGTAAGTCTAGATGCTGGTCAGAGGGCACCATAACTCACTTGAGAAGCTGAGATAGGCAAGTATCTTGAATGAAATTACACTTTATCTCTGACAATCTGGATTTTTTAAAATTCAGCAGTATATTTACACAAGCAAACAAAACAGAAGTTTGTTTATAGCCTTTCTGAAAAACAAAAAGATCCATACTTCCTACAGTAGCCTTATAAATAAATATTGGGGCTGGGTTTGGCTCAGCACTCAGCCTAGTGCTTCCAGATGAATTCTTCCTGGTAAGCTAAATAGGCTTTGCCTGTCACTGCCCTGGCTTGAGATCAGCGAACCTCATAAGCAAAACTGAATCCATCACATAGTGTTTCCAGGATCCTGGAGTTTAATGTTGCACCAACATGGAGAGATAGTTGTTTCTAATTTTTATAAATTTTCTTTTACCTTCTACAAGCTGTAGGATAACATTGACACTTCTCTTCCACTTTGTTCTTCATGAGACTTGTCTCAGTGTGTTTTTATTGGTCCCTTACAAATTGATTGTATTATCTGTGGTACTACTTTCCAATATTCTGCAATTATTCTAAGTTTTCGATATTTTTTTGGTTTCCTATTGTTCATATCTCTTTTGTGCTTTTGGCTCTGTCCACTACATCTTGTCATCATGCATTGTTTTTATTTAATCATGAACTGTTAAATCTTCTACATATTGTCTTAATTTTGTTTGCTTAGAATCTCATATTCTACCCTGTAAAATAAATAAGCAATAAATACTTAAGAAAGAAGTGAAAGAAGGAAGGAATGGAGATAATGACTAATCCTTATAATTTTCCTAGATAATTTTTAGATCAGTGTTAATCTAAACTTTTAAAATACACATGCACAAATATAGATGGCAATATTACAAATTAAAACACCTTACTAATACATAATCAAATTTTTGAAAGTAAAATATCGGGCCCAGCTGCGTAGCCTAAAGGCTAAGGTCCTAGCCTTGAACGGGCCTGGATCCCATATGGGTGCCAGTTCTAATCCCAGCTGCTCCACTTCCCATCCAACTCCTTGCTTGTGGCCTGGGAAAGCAGTCGAGGACGGCCCAATGCATTGGGACCCTGCACCCGCATGGGAGACCTGGAAGAAATTCCTGGCTCCTGGCTTCAGATCAGCATAGCACCAGTCATTGCAGTCACTTGGGGAGTGAATCATCGGATGGAAGATCTTCTCTGTCTCTCCTCCTCTCTGTATATCTGACTTTCTAGTAAAAATAAATAAATCTTTTAAAAATATTATTTATTAAAAAAGAAAGCAAAATAGGCATAAATCTAATGAAATATATACAAGATGACTATATAGAAAATTAGAAGAATTAACTGACAGAAATCAAAGATTTAAATAAATAATGGGATGTACTTTATTCATGAGCTAGGAGAATCAACATTTTAAAGGTATCAGTTCTTAAATTCATCCAAAAAGTCAATGTAATTCCAACCAAAATTCCAACAGGTATGTTAGGGAAATCTAGTCTTGTGGGGCCAGGACCATATCATGACACAGTAAACCTCTGCCTGCAGAGTCGGCATTCTATACGGGTGCCACTTTGAATCCAGGCTGCTCCATGTCTGATACAGTTTTCATAATGGCCTGGGAAAGCAGTGGAGCATTGGCCTAAGGCCTTGGGAACCTGCACCCACATGGGAGACCTGGAAGAAACATTTGGCTCTTCCCTTCGGCCAGGCAACAAGCTGGAGAGTGAACAAACAGTTGGAAGCTCTCTCTCTCTCTCTGTCTCTGTTTCTCTCTGTTGTAACTCTGTCTTTCAAATTAAAACTAATTTAACTAAAGAAATCCAGCCTTACTGCTAAGAAAAACTACATGATAATGTAGATAAATATACAAGTACCTGCCATTGAAAAGTAGAGAGCACTTTCAAAAGACTACTGTAATTTAGACCTGAGTGTGACTGCAGGTAATACTGCAGCACAGCCAAGGAAGAGATTTTTTTTAATGTAAAAAAAAACAATTCAGTTGGAAAATGTATCAGAGATCTAAATATGAAAGTAGAGTTGAAAGTAGAATAACAATACTGTTTTAAAAATTACTAAAGTCATAATGACATTAAACCAAGCAAAAATGACTTAACTATGGTAAAAGGAATGTATTATCCATAGAAGAAAATGTTATGAAGTGAGTTTCTCTGTGAAGATTAAGAATTTATATGATATTAAACAAATCTAATACTGAAAAGATAATAGAATATATTTGTTAGACATACATTCAATAGCAAATATCTTATTTCCAATGTTCTTGATAACTCCTATAACACAATTTTAAAATGCCAAGGGCCAGTGTTGTGGCATAGTACAATAAACCTCTGTCTGAGAGATTTCAGAATCCCAAATGGGCACTGGCTCAAGTTCTGGTTCCTCCAGTTTCAATCCAGCTTCCAGTTAATGTGCCTGGGAAAATAGTGGAAGATGGCCTAGATCCTTGGGAGGAGGTAATTAGCTCCAACTGAAGAAGTAAAAACTGGGCCTAATTCAACAGCTAGCAATTCTGGGAGACCAAGAGTAACAGCAGGAATGTGTACATAAAGACACAATGAAAAAGTAGCCATCTGTAAACCAAGAAGAGAACCCTCTGGAGAAACCAGGTGGCTGATCTTTTAGTCTTGGACTAGCATCCAGAATGGTAACAAACAAATGGTATTTATTGGAACTACCCAGCATTTGATACTTTCTTATGAAAGTCACAGCAAATACTAATGCATTAAGATGTTCACAAAGAAACATGGGTAAGAATATTTGCAGAAACACTTTTAAGAATACCCAAAACCTGGAAATAGTCCAGCCATCTATCAAGTATACTTGAAATAAATAGAGGAAATTTATACATTAGAATATAAGTAGGCAAAAGAAAGCAATAGACTGAAGCCAAATATAGCAACATGAATCACACAAACCTAATGATAAACACAAGAAACCAATCACAAAGAAAAACATATTGAGTGATTCTGTTCAAATTAAGTTATAATAAAGCAGTCAGATTGAATTTGTGATGTTAGAAATGAGGAAAGTCACCATCAAGAGACCAGCAACAAAAAGGGAATGCAAGAACACTTTCTGAGATTCTATTTTTTTAATTGCATAAGTGATTACATGTATATGTATCTTACATACAACATCACTGATATCTTAGTTTTGTGTATATATCACACTTTAACAGCAACAAAGAAGAAACAGATCTGAAATTCAAAGCTTAGCTTCCAGGCTCCAGAACTTTCGGTTTTCCATTACATGGTCAAGTGGTTTTCTATTCAGATCATGTTAGGTGGTCTTAGACACTGGTGTGCTATTTTTCCATAATCTGCCAACAATTAATATGATTAGAGAATTTAAAGTTTTGCTATGACTTAATATCTGACTGTATAAAATTCTCTTCCCTGAAGCTCCCTGCCCATATTTCTCTGGGCCACTTTGTCTTTCAAATAAATAAAATACATGCATAGATGTATAGATGTATTTTTTAATCCTTTTGCTTTGTAGGGCTAGAATTTAAGTTCTCTCTGAAGCCACTGAAACAGAATCAACAGGCATATAAATTCGATTTTGCACTAGTATCAATTTTAGAAATGTTCTCAATGAGCAAATATTCCTTCTTACTCTTCCCCATCAACCAATCTGAGGGAGTTGAAAGGATCAGTTAGAAAATGAAGACACCAGCTCCTGAAAACTGGAATTTGCCCTTAATCCACAGATGGAAGAGACAAGTGGGACTGTTGCAGAAACATTCCAATCCATTTTGCACATGTCAAGGAAAACCGTGTTTCTCAAACATGTCTCTTACTGTTTACAAGCTTAGATATGTGCAGGATCCTGATGGTGGTGGAACGCAACTGGCCTCACAGAAACATTCCTGGCTGCTCAGCTACACTTTGAAGTGGTTCAAGTTTTCCAGAGCCAGTATCCCAAACCTCTGATAACACAAGGTACTTTATGCACAACAGAACCACTAGGTAAAGCACAGACTCTTGGAAAGGAAGATGGTAGTTTGGAGTTAGAAGCAATCATCGCTACTGAATGAAATAAAAATAAATGGTAGCAGCAGGAAGGGCTTTGAAAGTAGGATAAGGGGTCCTCATGACTTTCCTTGTGAACAGCAGCCTAAGCTTGGCCTGCAGTGGACATCAGAAAGATTCATGCTCCCCCAGTGTGATGAATAATGAGACACAATGCATAATTGTCAGCAAGTTCTAAGAATCTTCTCAACCCCAAGCTACCATGCAGAATGCATTACCTCAGGCTCCACAGGGTCACAAGGGAGGTAACCCAACATTAGGATGAGTAAATAGACATTATTGTACCAAACTCCTGTCGTTATAACAACCCTCTAGAAAAACTGGAATTCCATTTGGCTCAGCTGCTTTCCTTGCTCTGTTGGCAAAGAACAAACGGCCTTTGCTAACTGTGATCTAAAGCGTGCAAGTTCAGCTTTGAGCTTTACCGTTTAGCAACAGAATCAACTACAGAGCTAACTTTTGTGTGAAAAACACTGTTTTATTCTCATCTGAAAATATTTCTTGTTATATACAACATGGACTACTGCAGTTTAAGATGTGAAAAAGAGGGGTAATGACACGGAGTCAGTCACATTGCTGCTGTACAGCGCAGGCACGCCAGTGTAGGATATAAACATTCCAACTAGAGTAGTGCCAAACCCCACAGATTTTATTTTTGAGATGGATGTATCAATTTTGTGGAAAGAATTCTAGCAGTAGTTGATTGTATATGCTAACATAATGGATTGAAATATTCAGACTACAGTCTCTCTGATTCTATTGGCCTTTTATTTATGATTTTTTTTTTAAAAAGTGTCACCGCTTTGGGAATTCAAGATTTAAAGAAAAATGATGTTGGTGCTACTGAAAGGTCACTCTAGAATTTCATGTAAACCTCAGTAGCCAGACTTGTGATGTTCCTAGTTGCGAAAGTGACAAGCAGGGGAGGGCATCTGGGGCTAAGTTTCACATGGGCTTTCCATCCCTTTTCAGAGTGCCTGCATATGAGACCTGGCTCTGGCCCTGATTCTAGCTTCCTACAATCATGTTCCCTGGAGGACAACACATGATACCTTGTATATATGGGGGTCACAGCCACTCACATGGCAGATATGGATTGAATGGCAAACAATTGGTTTTGATCTAGTCCAGCTCAGAGCATTTGGTAGGTGAACCAGCAGATTAAAAAAGGTTCTTTCCTCTCTCTCCTGACCTATCTTTCAAATTAAAATGAAATGCATAAGGTTTTTAAAGGCAAGAAAAATAATATTTGCCTTCTACCAAAAAAAATGGTTTGGGGTATAGAAGGGAGATTGGACCACTAGCCATGCAATATCTTTCATATATATGTATATGTGTGTGTGTATATATATATATATATATATATATATATATATATATGTATATAGCTCCTGTGTCTGACTTCAAAATTACACTAAACGATTCTCAAAAGGAAAGAACAATGTCCTTTTATTTTCTTTAGGTCACTTTAAGCTCCTCTAAATTAATAGAGACTTCAGAAAATTTAATCATGGATTTTTTCCAGGTAGGTTATTTGATATTTTCTTTCCTAAAATTTTAATTAACCACTTTGTTGGAAAGGTAAAAAAAAAACATAGAAAGCAAAGTAGGATTTTTAAGCCCTAGTTGTCAGTGGATAGACTATTTAGAGGATTTCCTAAGAGGTTTGAAATAAGATATGTCATCCAAAAACCCCTGAGCTATTCCTTTGGGAACTCAAACTATGTAGGGTTACATAACAGTATTCCAATACATATGTAGCTGACTGTTAATAAGCTCTACAAATAAAAAAAATAAGCTCTACAAATGTCACCATTTCAATGAGACGTTCTCAGAAGAAAATATAAATATGAGAGACTGCAAAATAATTTGACTGTTGCAGGAAATCCGGCCAAATTTATGCTTATCTATGTTGAAAGACCAATTACGTAAAAGAAGTTCCAAATTTTATTTTTAGGAGACTATGAGAAAAAGCTTGCAACAGGACAGCCATGGGACATTTCTCCCATGTGTTTATTTAAAATCAGCAATCCATTGCTTTAAAACTTTAGTCATTTTATGAATTTTGAACATCATGCTGAAAAATGCTTTTCATAATCAGTTGCACTTTGTCATGACATCCTGACCAGATCAGTTCAATTTTGCTCACTAGAAACATTTATTGAACATTTATTATCTGTTAATCTCTACGTCCCGGGGAAGAAGGACACACAAAAGAGCTCATAGTAGTGACACAGAAAGTCAGACATTTGGAGACTGAACTGTGGCTTAGCAAGTGAAGGGTTTTGGTCAAATCCGAGCAGCTCTACGTACAATCTCTCTTCTGATGTGCCTGGTAAAATAGAAGATGCCCAGATCCTCGGACCCCTGCGCCCTCTATGGAGATGGGCCATTGTGGTTGTGGCCACCTTCACTCTGAGCAGCTGGAAAATTCTCCTCTCTTTCTTTGTGTAATGCTACTTTAAAATAAATGAATAAATAAATAAATATTATCTTAAAGATAAGCTTTTGATGCCTGCTCTGTGCAATATATAAGAAAGACTGAGTGTTTTTAGGAACCCAGAAAAGAATACCACTTCAGTGCCATCCAACTATGCCAACACAGGATTGCTAGAGGAAAGTGGGAAATCCCTGTGTCAAAAAAGTGGAAGGTAGACTTGATCCTTACAAAAATTATTACGTATGACAAATTCCATGACTTTCACTAGCACAGACGATCTTGACTGCCTTTTAAAGTACCATCTTGTATGCAGATTTCACTTCATTTGGATATGGAAGTCCTATAATCACAAAACTGTATTATGGAATATAATAATAAAACTAGAAAAAAAGAAGCTCCATCTTGGGCCCAGTACATTCACTTAATTGGATAATCCTCGCCTTGCAAACTGCCAGGATCACATGTGGTGCCAGTTTGTGTCCTGGATATTCCACTTACCATCCAACTCCCTGATTATGGCCTGGGAAAGCAGCAAAGATGGCCCAGGTCTTTAGGACCCTGCACCCACCTGGTAAACTGGAAGAAGCTCCTTGCTTTTGGCTTCAGATCAGCTCAGCTCCAGTTGTTGCAGCCGTTTGGGGAGCAACCTGGTAGATGGAAGATCTTTGTGTCTCCTTCTCTCTGTAAATCTACCTTTCCAATAAATAAGTAAAAATTTTAAAGTCCCAGCTTAAGGACAGTATTTATGATGCAATGGGTTAAACCACTGCCTGCAGGCCAGTTCAAATGTTAGTTTTTCGGCTGCATTCCAGATCCCTGAAAATGCGCCTAGGGAAACAGCCAAAGATGGCCCAAGTCCTGTGCCCCTGTTACCCACCATGCGGACCTGGATGGAGTTCCTGACTCCTGGCTTTGATCTAACTCAGCGTTGGCTGTTGCAGCCATCTGGAAAGTGAACGAGTTAGTTAGACAGTCTCTCTGCTGGTCCCTTTGTCTCTGTCATTCTGCTTTTCAAATAAATAAATATTTCATGAGAAATCCATGTTTAATATTTAGAACTCCATATCTCTTTTCCATATTTCCTTAATTGTGTAATTATCTCAGGCACAATATTTCCAGCACATGCAAATAAATCATCTGATTATTCCTTATGCCTCCCCCTTTCACAAAATGATCTGCAAGTACAGGACATTTTGAAAGTAAATTTCTAATCTGACTGTACTCATTCAATGTTACCTAAGTCAGTAATGACTTCAGGACAAAATTTGATTTATCAGAGAATTTCAGAGTTACAAATATTAACAGAATTTCATTAATAAGCCTTCATTATTGCTGTTAATTATTCCCATCTCTTTCTCTCACGCTTAGCTCTTTCCTGTTCTTGGGTATTTCTCATCCTTCTTTAAAAAAATAAATTGAAGTAGAAAATAATGTTTCAAACTTCAGGATGACACTCCTAATGCTAACATGAAAATATTCTCAACCCTGGGGCTTTTTCACAGGTACCACCTACAGTGATGTAAGAATGAGAAGCAGCCAGGAATTTAGGTTTTATGCCTGTTTGTTTTGTGCGGGGGCCCAAGCATTTGAGTCATCTTATGCTGCTTTCCCAGGCCATTAGCAGGGAGGTGGACCTGAAGCAGAGCCATTGGGACTCAAGCCAGTGCCCATACAGAATTCTGGCACTGCAGGTGGAGCATTAGCTTGCTACACTATGCCGACAGCCGCAGGGACTTAAGTTTGTATCATAGTGGCAATCTGGTGAAGACTCCAAGACCACCATATTTTAAAACTCCTGTGTCAACCATTTTGTGTGCTGGACATGTAAAGTTTTCTCAGGAAAGCCCATCACCATCCTGAGATCCTCAGAAAGGCTAAGATGGGGGAAGATGGATTAAGAATTACTTGGTCAGAAGTAATAATGCTAACATAAGTAAAAGCACATGCTCATTTGCAAAGTAATGGTGCAGAGGCATCTCTCCCCAGACTCTCCCTTCTCCTCCAATTCACTTTTTCCTTCTTTGATATTTAGTTCTGTGTTCCCTATAATTTCTGAGATGGACTCTGACAGCCAGAAAGCTGGAAAATCACCAAAATTGAAGATATTACCAATTTTTTTTATCATAATGATGGCTAACAAAAAAGATAGTTGAGTATGGGAGGGGCTATATCACCTATGTTCTTGTTTAAGTTCCCATAAGCTCCTCCCAATCCAAGATGCCTGTGGACAGTGCAGTCCTACAACCTTAGTCATGCCCCACCTCCTCCCAGACAGAGTGATGCCCCCACAGATACTGCCCTGCAGCTGAAGGCAGGGAAGAACCATCTTCGCAAACACTTGTACGTGTGCTTCAGTGCGGTCCACTCAGCATGCTCAGATCAGATAGGGATGTGAGAAGGTGGGGTTTATCAGCAAAGACCTCTGAACACGTACTTTGTCATGGTCACAAGGTGCGTTCTTGATGGCAGCCACCTGAGGCTAATCCATTGCGTAAAATGTTTGCAAAACATCTGCTTCAGTTCTGGTTCAGTTTCACCAACATAAAGCAAAAGTTCTCAAAAGATGCCGCCCATCAAAACAACCCCAGGGAGGTTTAACATCGCTAATGTCACTATTCCAAATTAAACATTCTGAATGAATTCTATAGCAACAATTCTTTGCTTGGGTTACGCATCAAGAGCATCATGGATACTTTGAAGCAAACGCATACCTGTTCCCTATTTCAGGAAAACTGAATAGGGCTCTATTGTACAAACACCCTACAGAATTATCATTTCCAAACTTTCTCAAGTGGCTCAAATACACAGTCAAATGTTGAGAAATTTTAATCCATATTCACATATCAATAGTTCAAAATATTAATAGTTGGTGGAATTACTTTCCCCCCAAACCTTTCCCCCCAGCCATAACTTTTCCCTCAAACCCTAACAATACAGCAAAAACATATGGCTTTTGATGTGATTCAATAACCTTCCAATGCTAGCTTCTTTCTCATGATGTTAATACTACACTGATTTAAAGTAATTATTTCTGCCCAACAAGCTTTGTTTTGAGGTTCTCGAAATTACCCAAATTCATGGATGCCAGTAAAATACATTTTTTATTACATAAAAACATAATTTCTGACAAGTGGGCAAAGCCAAAAAGTAAACCTACAGGCAATTTATCTACACTTACTCATTAGGAAATAAAAATAACTAATATTTATTAAGTACTATATATTCCCAACTTTCTGCACACTCTATATGCAACACAAAATTTAATTCTCACAATTACCCTCTTGTATAGATACTATTATTACTGTCAAGATTAGCCTGGGAAAATAAAGGTTAAGGAGGTTAAGTGATGCTGTTGCTTATCCGTTTCATAAAATGTTCATGCTTAAGTGACATTATAAACTACTACATAGCAGTTTCTTTCAGGATATAATAAAAAAATAGTCAAAAATATAAATGCTTACACTAACAGATACCAAGATTTTGTTGCATTCTAGTAGATATGGAACAATAAAAGTCTGCTAACTCTCTTTTGTGTCACATAAAAGCATTGCCATATGAATCCCAAAGCCAAACGTAAGATCTTCCACATTTAGAGTGTATCATTTTTCTGGTTTTCTCTCTAGGGATGGTAGAGAACTCCTAAGACAGAACTCCAAGGAAGCAGTGAAATGAAACTTCCATTAAAAAGTGGATTGTTCTTAAAATGAAACACATATACAATCTTCTCTGCTATGAAAAGGATCATTGATCAGTCATTTGTCAATTTTATCTTGTTTTAACTAATTTATAAAGACCAGAAAAAGATCATTTACCCAAATCACAAAAAGACTCCCCATTTCCTATTTCCTAGTGTTTGAAAAAATGGTACTTTGCATCCCTAAAGGGACTTCGTATATGTAAGTAAAATCAAGTACCTTGAAATGATCAGCCTAAATTTTCTGGATAGGTCCAATATGATTACTATTTGAAAGTAGGAAAGGAAGCAGAGTACATATTAAGAGATGTAGTCTGATAACAGAGTCAATGACCTTTGCTGATTTTAAATATGGAAAAAGAGGATACAATTGAAAGAAGCCTCTAGAAGCTGGTACAGTCACAGAACTTCCTCTTAGAGTCTCCGGAAAAGAACACAACCCTGCTGGCACACTGCATAATCCAACCTGTAACAATCTGACCACTGAAAAATAATACATTTGTGCTGCTCTCAGTCACCACATTTATAATCTGTTAACATCAGCAGCGAAAAACTAACACAAAGCAAAAATGTCCACTCTTGCCTCTTACATTCAATATAATTAATAGTTAGAGTGATTAAGCCAATAAAAGCAGAAGGCATTATAAATAAGAAAGCAAGAAGTGAAGGTATATCTATTTGTAGAATTCATGATTTCAAGTGCTGAATCACCCAGACTCCAGAAATAGAAAAAAAAACTATTAATAAGACACAAAATCAACCTGCAAACTTTTATAAACAATGAGACATCTGAAAAGGAAATTCAGGAAATACCTTTTACAAAGGAATCAGAAGGAAAGAAATATTTAGGAATAATTCTAGCCAAAGATGAGAAAGGCTTGAAAGCCAAAAACTATAAAATACTGCTGTAAGATACTAGAGGTTCATGGATTGAAAGAATTTATATTGTAAACTTCTCTGCAGCAAATGAAATAATGCACAAAATAAAAAGGCAACTCACGTAATGGGAGAAAATATTTGAAAAACATACATCTCATAAAGTGTTAGTACTCCTGTATGAAACTCCTAAAACTCAGTATCAAGAAAACAATAATCCAATTTGAAAACAAGAGAACAGATATTTCTCCAAAGAATACATATAAATGGTCAACAAATATACATAAAAAGTGCCAAATTCACTAATCCACTAGAAAATACATATTGAAAACACAATGGGATACCATCTCACACCCACTGGTATGGCTATAATGAAAAAGAAAAAAAAAATATTTTTAAAAGCCAGCATTGCCATACAGTAGGTTAAGCCACAGCCTGAGCCATTGACTTTACTATCAGAGTACCAGTTCAAATCCCAACCATTCTACTTGTGATAGAATTTCCTGCTACTGTTCCTGGGAAAGCAGCAGAGAATGGCCCAAGTGCTTAGGCATTTGCCACACATGTTGGAAAGACAAGGAGTTCCAGCACCAGCTGCAGCCACATTGGGCATGAGCCACCAGATAGCAGATCTCTTTCTCTCAAGATACCAAAGCAGCATAAATGTCCACCACAAATGAATGCATAAAAAATATGATATATGCATTCAATGGGGTTTTAGTCAGTCTTAATGAAGAAAATCCTGCAATTTGAAACTACATGGATATATCTGGAAGCCATTGTGCTAAATGAGGTTAGTCACAGAATAACAAATATGGCATGATTCCTCTTATATGAGACATCTAAAATAGTCAAAAGTATAGAGGTATGATGTATGATAGCGTTGTTAGGGAATGAAGGAAGGAAGATAGGAGCTGGAGGTGGGAGTATTGAGTGAGTATTAAATTCTAGGTGTTGAAGGTAAATTCCAGAGATCTGTTGTAGTATCTACATTTGACAATAATATACTGTCTACTTCTAAGTTTATTAGACTGGTATATCTCATGTTAAGTACTGTTTCCACAAAGCAAAAGTATGCAATACTTGAATAGCAGAGGATTCTATATACGAAACACACCTGAGATACATGTTTCCATATATGTATATGGAAATAAAGGAGAAATATAGGGAAAATAGATGAGGATATCTATGTGTACATGCATTATGTGTGTGTATGAGAGAGAGAGAGAGAGAGAGAGAGAGAGAGCGCGAGAGAGAAATAAATGAGAATATGGCAAGAGGCAGATGGCCTTCAGGTTGAATTTAAGTGATGACTATATTGGGACTTATTACAATAGTTTACCTGCTTCCGTTTATTTGGGAAATTCTCTATAAAATGAAGTTTAAAAGCACTACAGATTATGAAGAGTGGCCATACCTTTTATACTTACTACTATTATTAAAGATGTATTTATGTTGTATGTATGTGTTTAACTTGAAAGGCAGAGTAGCCAGAGAAAAAGACAAAGAAGGAGGGTATGAGAGAGGGATACACGAAGGAGCAGGGAAAGACCATACGTAAACACACAAGGGGCAGGGCCCCAAGTGCTTGGTTCATCTTCCGCTGCCCTTCCAGCACCTTAGCAGGAAGCTGGATCAGAAAGAGCAGTCAATATTCAAATCAGCATGCCAAAATGTGACAGCTCTCAGATGACTTCATTCGCTGCATCACAAAGCCAGCACCTTCATGTTTACTGCTAATGGTAAGGAAAGTTGGAAGCACTTTTTCCTTTGAATTGTCATTTTTATCTGTCCTTTCCTTTTCATTTTTCTCTGTCAGAGCTACCCTCAGTCACATGTTTCCTCTTTTTCCCCTACATTTCTGCAAATCTCAATATCCCCCTAAACCCAATAGTTTTAATACTGCCACATCTTTATCCCATCCCAATTCATCTTCTGTTAAAACATATAATATGAATATCCTTCATTTTATTAGATCTATAATATTTACTCAACTGGAATAATTTAATGTCAGTTACTCTAGAATTAAACATGAATGTATCTTTCAAAACTAGATTTGGGCCAGACTCAAAAACCATACCAGACCTGAAAAATTGTGCCCTTCTGAGGTGTTGCTTAGGACTATGGTTTAATTTTTGGTTGTTTCAAAATATCTGTAGGAATAAACAACTGAATATTTAAAAGGTTGAAATGCGTAAGACGGTTGCATTCTTTCACACAGTTCAGAATTCTGTGTCTCCTGAGACACCTTTGGCTGCTGAGGATTAAGCCTTCCTAGAAACTGGGGAACCCCGCTGATCTCTTAGCATTTATTCTGGGGCCATTGTCCCCTGTACAATGCTTTCCATAAAGCTTACTTGTGGCTAACCTCAAAAGAATGCAGTTTCCCCGGGGCCAAGTCCTTTACAGCACATCCATGAAAGCCAGCAATGTAGCAGGGTGTACAATATCCATCCACACAGCATAGAAGGGCCCCTTGATAAAATAAACAGCTTCAGTCCAGAGCATCATGAGATTAAGTGTGAAACTTGATTTCTACATAAAAACACATTCCCATTATTTATTAGAGGCTCTCTGCCACCATTAAAATTTTTCTTTAGCGATAATTTTAACCTAAAAGCGCTAAACTTGGCATAAATATAAGCTTTCGAATATGAGCTTTATCATGTTTTTTGATTTCTTAGAACTTGGCTCCTAGGCAAAGTTTAAGTATGTTTGTCAACAACTTTAGAATCTGTGTGTCAGTAATCTACTTGGAAATCTCTGAATATCTGTATCCTTACTTCTTTTGTTTGTTTTCTTAAATGTTTATTTGTTTTGAAAGTCAGAAAGGAAGGAGAGGGGAGGAGAGAGACAGAAAAACAGAGAGATGTCTTCCTTGTGCTGTTTCATTCCCCCTGTAAGGAGTTATTCAAATATCCCACCGTGGACCCAGCGCCATTTCCTCTGCCTCACAGCTGACTAAATTCGCGCCAGTCTAGTCATCCACCAATCAGATGTAACCTGGCATTCCACCTGAGAATCCCACCCCCAATCTTCCAGCCCCTTCCCCAACCCGGCTCACTCACTAATCATCCCTTGGCATTCACCTGCATTCACCAATCCCCTGGGGCCTGCTCTCAATCCCTCCCAATCCCCAGCCCCGCCACACCTTGCAGACAAAAAGGCCCCCAAGTGCGGCTCTGTCTCTCTTCTCCTTCCGGCCTCCCTTCCTCCCTTCCCCTTCCCCTTTCCCTCCTCGCCTCTCCAACGACTCTCTCTCTCTCTCTTTTCTCCTTCCGGCCTCCCCTCCCCTTCCTCTTTTTCCACTGATCTCCACCACCTTCCCCCCCCCCCCCTTTCCTGCCCCACTGGAATAAACCTCCTAAGACACCTCATTGTGTCTGGTGTTTTCAGCTCACAGTAAAGAACCAGGTTGCGGGAATTAGCTGCGTGTAAATATTGTAATATTGTATGAGCTAGAACTAGAACTCAAACTGTTTTAAACAACTAACACCCCCAGATGACTGATATGGCCAAAGTTAGCCAAGGCTGAAGCCAGGAACTTCATCTAGGTCTCCCACATGAATGCCATGGACCCAAGCACTTGGGCCATGTGCTGCTAATTTCTGCAGGCCATTAGCAAACAGCAGGATCAGAAGCGGAGCAGTTGGGACACCCACAGGTGCGTTGGTGGGCTGCTGGTAGTCCAGGAAGCAGCATAACCTGCTACCTCAAAATGCCAGGCCCATAGACTTCTTTGAGTAATTTAATGAATACTGACTGCTCATTCGTCCCCCAGATTTTGTTCTGGTAAATTCTTCCCTTGATAACTTGGACTCTGCTTTTGTTCTTCTATATTCTTTGCTTTCAAACTTTTTTCTCAGTCTACCTACTCACATTGATTTTTTATCCCCCAGACTACCATGGCTCTATAACTCTGCATAATGACTTTATTTCCGTAAGGCTGAACTCTGCTTACATGACTGGAAATCAGGTTCCTAAATTGTACAACACATAGCTTCTGTCTTGGTCTGCGTGTGCTGCTATAAGTTACAAATACTATAAGCTATGTGTCTGAAAACCAACAGAAATTTACTCTTAACAGCTGTGCAGGCTGCCAAGGCCAGCATCAGGATGCTGGTTGACTCTGTTTCCTAAGGGCCAGCTTCCTGGTACAGAGACTGCTGCCCAACCTCAGTGTCTTCATGCAGCTCGAGGAGAGAACCTTGATCTATTCAGAGCATCAGTCCCATTCCTGAAGGTTCTATGCTTGTCACCTAATCACCTCCCAAACACTTCATCCCCTAACTGAGTCACACTAGGGATTATAAGTCAGCATAGAAATACAGCATTAAGGGAGAGGAGGACACCAATATTCAATCCATAGCTGCTTCTGTCTCCAAACCTCACAATGAATTCCTTTAGGGGAAAAAAAACTCCCTGATGTTCTACATGGATAAAGTGATGATCCAAAGAGGAAGTAGGTCCAGGGTATTAGGAGTTTGCCCTTAAGCCACACAACTGAGATCAGAGAAGAGGTCATACACTGTTTTAACGTGGATGGTGCAGCCATAAAGACCAGGATGAAGGAAATACTTGTACCAGCAAAGGTCAGAGACGGCGAACAGAGACACCCACCCTAATATCAGGCCTTTGTTCCTACTACCCAACTGAAATGTGTCAGATATCGGCAACACTACTTCTAATAGTACCAGATAAAACGGAAAACCCCCTTCCCTTAGCATTCAGTAATTCTCGTACCATTCATCATTGGTGTCACAATTCCTTCCCCATCCCTACTCCCCACTTTTTAAAGTTGCCTGTCTAATTTGTATGAGGCAGTACTGCTGTCTAGACACTGGTAATTCCTTGGTGAGTTCTTTTCTGACAATTGCCTGTCATAAGAAAGTGTCCCAGGTAATTGTCACAGCCTCATTTCTCTCCCTTACCTTTATCATTGCTGTTAGGGTGATTATGATGAAATAAGAGTTGGATCCCAAATTCTGTACATGCTGAGAATAGTTCCCTATAGTTTCCCATGTAATATTCAAATTCTAAGCCCTTCTTAGTTGGCATCCCACTATCTTCATCCCCCTCTTTCTCCTGCCATCTTTAGCCACTAACTGCAGCTTTTACTCCATGGTCTCTTCCCAAGGAGGAGAACCTCTGCTTTTTCTAGCTTTCTTTGGTGGTGTTTTTATTTGTTTGTTTTGCTTTTAACAATTTTATTGTAACTTATTCTTAATTTTCTTTCAAATTTTGGTTCAATAGAAATTATTCAACAGAAAATTAAGTTACATCTTCACTTCTTTAAAGTCACTAAAATCAATCCCAGACGCAATTGTCAAGATATGTAAATAATTTATAACAAAAGAAAATGGGGTATTTAGTGATTACTTACATTTATGAAGGGGTTAATTAAATATAACAGAGTTTGAAATTTTCAAAATAAATGCTGAAAGATTTAATGAATAAAGTTTAGAATTTTGGTAGTTCAAACAAAAATAAAATAAAACTAAAAGGCCAAGGAAAAACTACAGGAATATAAAAGGCAGAGCCTCTTATCCACCTACAATATATAACTAACCCTGCAAATTAGTCATGGAAGCACTGTGATCCTACGAGAAAAAATTTCAAAAGGTATGGATAAATATAAATATTTTTAATTTAAAAATTGACAGAATCAAAGTAAAAAATTTATAGGGGTTACCACTAAATTGCTGCGGTAGTGGTAATTTTTATTTTTTATTTCATTCTCTCCTGTATTGTACAATTTTCCCACAAATGGTAGTTTGTTTCTAAAAATGTAATAAAGTGTTCATAGAGTTTCATACAGCAGTATAAAAATGATGAGAAACTGGAAACAACCAACCTACGAGTAGTCATAGAGCACATTTTTTAAAAGCTTCCCCTCATATGCTGGATTAGTTTCTAACTTTTCAACTCAACTGTTAAAAAGTGTGTTGCCAGCTTCTGCTTCCTTTTGACTGAATCTATGCTGCAAGTCCAGGCTACTTATTACTCCCTACAGATGCTGAGTTCTGTATTTGGCCCTTTAATGTGCTGGTCCTATTACCTGGAATGCCATCTCCCCATTGTCAGTGGGAATTTTTACTTGATCTTCAGAATTCCATGCAGTGTTTTAATATAACCCAAGTAGAGAGAAGAACATCTGTTTCCATGTTCTCAGTGAACCAAGGGAGTCTGTTCATGTCCAAGACTAAGCACAGGTAGAAGAGACTTCCTGGGATAAGAACTTCTGGAAGGTAAACGGAGGAGGGACAGGATGGGGCAAGGAGAGGCTTCAGGCTGAGGTTGGCAGAAGATAGAGGGCTGGAAACTGATTAGGGAGAGTCTCAAATGCCATGGGAAATTCCAAGGAGCCCAACAGGTAATTTCATTGTAGATTGGTTAACAGTGAGCAGTGGCCAGACCTCACCTCACTGGCCCTAATATGTTCAGTCATTGATGGAGCTGTCCCAGGAAGGCTGACTATTAGCTAACACATACTATGACTGTTGCTGCAACTACAGGTCATCACTTAAACTCCCTCTCCTTTGCCGATTTTCTTTCAGGGAAAAGTACGAGTGAAACACAAGTAAGGCTGCATACCATGTAATATCGCAGATGGCATAATATGGTCACATTTTGTTTATTTCTTTTTCTTCCTCTAGTAACAGCCTTAAGATACAATTTTAAAATTGAAAGATAAATGTTAACATATTTGTTAACACTGGACATGAAAAAGCATTGTGTTATCTTCATATTCCCAAAGAGACACTCAGTATTTACAAAATAAATGAGCTAACTAAAAACCATAATGAAAACAGTCTAGTTTGGTTGCAGGTATTTGACCCAGTGCTTAAGCCACTGAAGTGGACACCAGCAGCCCAGACAGAGATGACTGCACTGATGCCAGATCCTTGCTAATGTGTTCCCTGGATGGCTCAAAGGTCACTGCCACTGATGTGGAATACCTGTACAGAGTTCCTGGCTCCCTGCAGTCCTAATTGTGGGAAGCGTTTGAGGAGTAAGCCAGCAGACAAAATTCCCTCATTCATTCATTCTCTGCCTATCCCTGTCTCTCATAGGCATGTAGGTAGGTGGGTAATGAGATAGATTGATATTTAAGTCATTTAAAAAGAAAAAAAGTACAAAAGTGTGTGCGTGTGTGTGTATATATATATCATTCCTACAAGCATTTCCTTTAGTTTTATGAGAAAACAAGCCATAAAGACTTTTTTTTGTACCCTGATTTATTTTTATATTCATTTCATCTCACTATCCATTTGTATTTTTTGAAGCAATAAAAAGTGGAGATGTGACCACTCTAATCCTGAGTTCAGAAAACAAACCCATTCCATAAATTCTTATAATAATGAGGTCATGCTCATCCTGACAAAGGAACAACAGATAATCTAAGCTCTCAGCATTTTCAATGTATAAGAGCATCTTGGTAAGTTCCAAGAAACAGAGATATGGAGGTCAACTCAGGTGTGAACTCCGTCACATCTCTTCATTGTCCATCACCCACTTGAAAAGTCCCTTAAAAGCTCTAAGTTCAAATACGAAGGTCTAGAGAGCTGTAGCGGGAGCAGATGTTGACTGCTTTATCATGTCCCAAGCATGGCAATGTGCAGTTCCTCATAAGCTCAGATAGGGCATGAAATTCAGGGAGGTTATATGGATGTTGAAAGCTTGGTCCTATTTTTAGCACAGAGAACTAAAGGAAAAATTTATTGCTCCCTGTACCAAGAATGTTATCCCTACAGCACCATTGCCTTGACCTTATAAGCCTTAGTTGCAAATGAAAGAAATCTAACTCAATCAAAAGAAAACTGTACTTTCACCATTCTCGAAGCATGACTTTTGGAAGAATTGGACCAGCTTGACCACTGAAGGCAACATTACTTGAATAAGATACTTTTACCTAGTCTAGATCTGCCTTAGATATTTTTATAAAAGCAACTAAATATTTTCTCACAATCTACCACTCCTTTGTAATTTCTACTACAGAAGTTACAAGTATGCTAGATACACTTGAGTGACATGTATTTAATAGTTTTTATAAAGAAAAAAATGAAATGACTTTACCTTTACAAAGCTTAAGGTGGACATGCCATGACAACTGAACTGGTAGCTTCACAAGAATGTGAAAACAGTATAAAATCAAAATTCCAAGTGACCATAGCTTTCTAAGGCCATAAGAACTAAGTGTACCAACAGCCCTCATGCCCCCCCTTTTAATTACACCTTCTTTCATTGGCACAGTAGGAGTGGTGAGCAATGTTAGCTTGGTTACAGTATCTATCAGCTTATTCAGAAAAGCCTGCTTAATTATGGGAAAGCTTTTTAAGAATTTAAACCATATCCCTCATCCTGTACCTCTACAGGACTTGTCTGAAATCTTTCTCAAGTATGTGCTTGCCTTAAGGAACCATTTCTCACTCTTGAAAGTGTGGAAATAAGTCGTTTGTATAAACTTGAAACTGCCTTGTGTGGTTTTTGTGGCAGTAACAATGGCAGGTCAACAATGAAAGCGAGGGTGGGCGTCCCAATGGTTATAAATACATCACTAATAACGTCAATGGATTTCCCTTGTCTCCCACAGGACTATCTCTTGGGAAATAAACATGCTGCCACAGGCTCACTCGAATTCCTGCCATTGTGCTCTGTACATCAGTCTCGCGGCCTCAGACTAAGGGACTATGACGGAGGTTATCATTCTATGTGTCACACTCAGCCACTGCAATAGGGTTGAAATCAATGGAAAGTGACTTTTTTTTTCTTGAAACAGGAGAGGCAAGTGATTCATGAGCTCAGCAATAAATCAGAGTGAACTCAAAACAGCTGAGAGATAGGACAAATCTTTGCTGGAAAACTAGAGATTTCCAAAGGAAATGATATTAAATTTAAACTCTTTCCTATGTGTTGATAACTGTTTTTCAAGTTTCTAAACCATTAGAAGTGATGACATATTCAGCCATACAACATGCCAAATGCATCATTTCCTTCCCTCTCTTCCCTACACTCTCATCTCCCCCTACACCAGCATTTGAGAAAAACACTGCACACACAAAGCTACAAGATAAAGCATTAGAATTGGCTTATTTGGGGGAGATTTCTGGTCTTTCTCTTAATTAGCAATTATTCCATAGTGAAGTAGGTATGTCATTTTTCTGCAATATTCCAGATTTGGGTTTCTGAGATGTTTCTACATGCACTCAATTGTTCAGATACTTGTGGGTTTTGGAGAGTGTTGCTTTGTAGTCATCAGTGTTTCAAAAATGAGTGAGAATTTGTTTTTGTTTTTTTTTTCAAATTTATTTATTTTTATTTTATTTTTTTATCATTATTTAACTTCATTAATTACATTGTATTATGTGACACAGTTACATAGATACTTGGGTTCTCCCACCCCTCCCCAAACCCTCCCACCATGGTGGATTCCTCCACCTTGTTGCATAACCACAGCTCAAGTTCAGTTGAGATTCCCCCATTGCAAGCATACACCAAACATAGAGTCCAGCATCTTATTGTCCAGTCAAGTTCAACGTCTTCTTAGGTATACCCTCTCTGGTCTGAAGACAGAGCTAGCAGAGTATTATCCCAGTCAATTGAAAGCTCCATCATACCGTTTGCCTTAATTTAAGATGATATGATGTTATGTATAACATGTTATGTTTTGACTGTTATATGTTGTGTATAAACTAAATTGAAGTATAGGTGAGGTGGTCACAGAAGGTGGCTGGGAACTCGCATTTACTTTCAACATGTTGGTTACTCATTACTATGTCAATTAATTCCATAATGATGTAAATTTTTGCTGATGGTATGATGAGTGAGAATTTGTGGCAAAGCAAATCACTGATGGAACCACTAATGATGCCAAATAGTGGTAGAATATAGCTGCTTTAGTCTGAAAACCACCAACAGCTCTTTCACAAGTGAGTCTGATGGTTCTTCCTGCCTTGTTTCTCCAGATTATGTCCTTTCTTGCTTTTTAGCAAAATATCTCACATTACCTTTTTGAAAACTGTACATTACATGTGAGATAATAGGAGCCAGGAGTTAAGTTTTCAGTGACAGAATAAAGTTTACTCTTTTAGGAATTGGACTGTGTTTATCATTTGCTGTAGCTATGGCAGTGAGAAGTTTGCAATTCTAATTGTATTCTTTGTTTTGTCAAAGATGTGGGGTTTCTTGTAGCATTATTTCTAAATGCATACTGAGTTGTGCATCTCTTTCAACTATAACCCAATGTATGTGGATTCAGTGCCAGGTAATGTGGAATTAGCCATGACTCTCTGGGTTTGCCTTTCTCTTCACATTCTATCGTGACAATGTGCGTTGTGATCTCAGCTCTCTAATGGATGGAAAAAAGTTGACTTAGGGTAGGCATTATGACACATCAGGTTAAGCTCGCACTTATGAAATGTCCACATTCTACACTGGAGTGCCAACTGAGACCTGGTTAGTTTGCTTCTATCCCATTCCCTGTTAATGCACATGGGATGCAGGAGATAATGACTCAGGTAATTGCGTTTGTCACCCTGTGGGAGACCTGGATGAAGTTCGGCTGCTGGTTAAAATTGGACCTGACTTTCGTGGGTATTTGGCAAGTGAATAAGCACCTGGGGAATATCTGTCTCAGTCAAGTAAAATAAATAAATCATTTAAAAAAATTGTTAATTTTCAATTTGTCCAATATTCTGTTGTAAGGATTGGGGGTTATGACTCTCAGACTCACCAGAAAATATTGGAGATAAAAGCGGAAGTTTGTATGACTGCCTTGGCAAGTAGCAAATAGGAACATTTGTTTAATTATTAGTGAATAATTAAATAATTCATTTATTAATATATTGCTTATTATACAGATTTTTGCAGTTAGTACATAAAATGTTGCTGATATTTTAGTTTTTACCTACCAGTAAGATATGGCCAAATACAATCATTTCTAAGATTGGATCCATTATTAATTTTTGTATAATTATATGAATTGGCCTTCATTTGCTGTAAATATTGCTGAAAATTATTTATAATATCTCTTTTGTATATATGTGTAATGTGATATAACCCAAGAAAAAGGCAAATACTATGAAAATTCCATTAACATGTTTAGACATGTATCTCTAAGAGCTGTTCCTAAGATTAAATTAATAGGGCCTAGCAGCTAAAGTACTCACCTTAAACACTACGGGATCCCATATGGGCACCAGTTCTAATCCCAGCAGTTCCATTTCTCGTCCAGCTCCCTGCTTATGGCCTGGAAAAAAGTTGAGGACGGCCCAAAGCCTTGGGAGCCTGTACCCGTGTGGGAGACCTGGAGGAGGTTCCTGGCTCCTGGCTCCGGATGGGCACAGTACCAGCCATTGCGCTCACTTGGGGAGTGAATCATTGAACAGAAGATATTTCTCTCTATCTCTCATTCTCTCTGTATATCTGACTTTGTAATAAAAATAAATAAATCTTTAAAAAAGACTAAATTAATACTGGGCAACAGAAACAAGCTTAGAATTGATGTAAACACTTAATGAGATAGTGTTTCTTCAGGTGCTTCCTGTTCATATTACCATATAGTGATTAAGCATGTTAAGTAATGTATTGACCTTAAAATTGTATCAAATCACATCATAACACTGGAAAAACTTCCATTGTTCTATCTTTACTTGTATTTGAAATTTCAGTATAATACTGAATTTGCCCTATAATCCTTTATTCCATATAGTATATACATAACTACCTAAATATTTTCAGCAGGGATTTTTGTATAATTTCAGCACTAATTCAAGAAATATGGATTGAGTATTTATTATATGTCAAGTGAATTTCAGGGTATAAAACAATTGTCCCAATCCATTTCTCATATTTAAAAGACTCCACAAAAATTCTTTATCTGTTTTGAAAGTGTAAACCATACTTCTGACTCTGCTTTCCTGTGTCAATATGATGACTTGTGCGCCTTCATTTAACCTGTTTTAGAGAAACTTCCTCACTTAAAATAGGTTTGAGGTTGTTGTCAGAAAAATGAGCTAGCATTTGGGAAAGAGTTTTGTGATTATTATGCAAGCGCTAGCTCTTTGATGCAACACCAAAAGAATTTTGAGTTATATAAGCCAAACGATAACCAGCTATCACAATGGCACAATTCAAATAGTTTGGGCTCCTCAGGAAAACTGGTCAATAGATGTATTTGTTTCTCTTAAAATAAGGAGAATAGGGAACAAACAGTGCCACCTCTTTCCTTTCAGAAAATCTTTCTTCCAGGAAGACATATGACTATCTAGTGGGAACTAAAAACGAAGGTTGATCCAATGAACTTCTCAGACCTCATTGTGCTAGGCCTCTGCAATGCTTCATGCTTTCTCCCTGGCTGTTTTGATTCTCCTCCCTCCTCTTTGCTCTCTCTGCTTGCTTTGCGGGCTGAATTCTGCACTCACTCCCCATACCAACTCTGGATCATAGTATCCAAACTGGTTGCTGATAACACCCTAAAATATATTTGTGGCTAAGAACCTTATCTTCAGCTCTTAGCTCTAGCCCCCTTGCATCACAATGTAACTAATCCAATATGAAATAGCCATATTCAGGCCAAAATTTTGGCACTAATTTTCTTGTTTTAAAGACTTGTGTATGTAATCTGAAAGTCATCTTTACAGAGAAAGAGGCACAAAGATCTTACATCCACGGGTTCACTTTCCAAATGGCCGCAACAGTTGGAGCTGGGCCAGTCCAAAGTCAGGAGCCTGAACTTTGTTCCAGGTCTCTTACATGGAAGTAGAAACCCAAGAATTTGGGCCATCTGCAGGTGTTCTTCCAGCCACAATAGTAGGGAGCTGAATCTCCCCTGTGGGATGCTGGTACTTGAGGAGGAGGCTTAACTCAATGCCTACATGGTGCCAGACCCAGGACTTATTCTCTTAATGAATAATATCAATCGTATACCTATGCAAAAATACCATCACAACCACTCTTTTTCATTTTTTTATCAACCCTCACAGAGATCATGTCTTGAACTGAGTCACAAATAGCCTTGATTTTCTTCCAGTCACCCACCAAATATCCTATACCAAAATATCTTCATATTTTCCTTGGACTATGAAAATTTTAACTCAACTGCTCTCTGTGCATCATAATTTCACCTCATCACACTCACACACTGCACAGCTTACTGGCTCCGAATGAAATATTTCTGGCATACTAAACCTGCTCCTGATGCCCACAGTGAGTCCTGCTTCCCAGGTCTGGGATAAGCCACAGTTATCTTTAGTGTGTCAGAATCTCTGTGTCCTGGCTTCCATGATCCTACATGTCTTTTACATGTATTAATCCACAGAAAGCCCCTCCACTAAACTCCAGTGAGCCTGAGGGTCATCACAAGCACTGGAGGCAGGCGGGGGGTGGGGAGGCAGAGATGCATAATTCTGAGAGCTTTATTAAGCTTCAATTCTCTGGGGTTTGTAACTTTCCTTTTTTTCCCCTAAGGAACATTTGCTCATCTTTACAGTACAACTCTATTATGATCACCTCCATGAAAAATGCCTTAACACATAAGATTATGTTTAATGATTTTCTTTTATGACTTAAATGTCCTTTCCATAAATGCCATTGTTGCACACCTTTAATGTCTCTCTTCTGTGGTGAAGATTATATCTGATTTTCCCCATATATTCAACTCTACACACCTGGTATATTTTCTGGAATCTGAAAGTTAATAAATAGTTTCTGGAATGAGTGTATTAATAAATGAATAAATTAATAGATGTATTCATGGTGACTACTGACATAAGCATAAGACAATGTGTCTATACATAAAAATCCCAGGACCAATGTTCTATTTTTTTTAGAGAACCTAAAGAAGAGCCTTATTCACCTTTCTTGTGTATTCAAAATGTATAAATCCTTTGGCATCATTATCTTGTTCAATTTGCACACAAATGACTTTGTTATTGTTGGTTTATTTTCCAGTTTCTTAGAAAGGCAGATAGAACAGGTGTATTCACATTTGCTGGTTTATTTCCTAAATGCCTGCAACAGCTGAGATTAGGCTAAGCCAAAACCAGGATCCCAGAATTCAATTAGAGTCTCCCACTTCAGTGGCAGAAACACAACTATACTAGGTCTCAGTTGCTGTTGACTTGAAGGTGTGCATTAGCAGAGAGCTAGATGAGAGGCAGAGCAGAGACTCAAATCCAGGTACCCCACTAGGTGGTGAGGGCGTGTATTAATTGTTAGGTTACAAGTCTGCCTCTGCATATCAATATTTTGAGACAAACATCATGGAACACATACATTGTACAAAGCAATCTTCAGCCATGACTTCAGTTAATCTTCCCAGAAATTCAAGGGGATATTATGTTGGTAGTTACACAGGTGACAAGACTAAACTCATAAAAGCTATTTGCTGAATATTGAAAACATTAAAATTGTCACATTCAGGATTCAAAACTAGTTCTCTTTTCACCAGAAAAAATGGTCCACAAGTTAAATTTGAAATGTTACCATTGTCGGCACTGTGGTATAGCAAGTTAGGCCACTGCCTGTAGCACCCACACCCATGTGAACCTTGGTTAGAGTCCCAGATGTCTCAGTTCTGATGCAACTCCCTGATAATGAATCTAGCAAAGCAGGAGAGAATGGCTCAAATGCTTAGGCCCCTACTCTCTCTCTCTCTGCAGCTGTGTCTCTGAAATACATAAGCCTTTTGTAATACAACCTATTTATGAATCCAGGGGTGTTTTAAGCTGTGCATATGAATTCCTACTATCTTAAAATTGTTACAAAAACAATTACTTCCCAAAAAAAGATACTTTCAGATACTTCAAAATAGCCATGTTATTGCCATTTCTTTGACACACAGAATGTAGCAAAAGGAAAGTGCAAATGTCTTATTACTTGTCAAATCACCAAAGTTTGTTTCTTTAATGTAATGTACCATTTACTTGGTCATTAAAGATTTATTTTACTGAATATTCACCAAAGTCATTAGGCTTCTTAATTTATCCATTTGTTCTAATTTTACAGTAAGTGTCCTTGAATTTGTGTAATTAAAACAAAAAGTTGAGCTCTGTCTAAAAAGGGATTAACTAAAAACTGCTTTGACAATCATGAATTATTGTAAAGATTGGTTAGCATTTTCTTTTCATTGTAATTGTTGTTTTTCCAGCAACTATGTCAATGGCAGTCAGGCAATAAAGCTGAATGGACTTCAACATGCAGTGTTGAGATAGACATAACTCAAATAAATGGCTAAGAGTGGGTTATGGATTTTGACAGACTCGTTCTCAAATTCTACGTAAGTCTGACTTGTGCTCAGGCCATAGGCACATACCTTTTTTGAACCTTAGTATTCACAACTCATATGAAAAGATCATCTGGCTCACAGGGTTTTATAAGGCAATTAAAATAGACACATAAATAGACTTGACTCATCGTTGAGACTTCACTCAGGGGTTCCAAACTATTTCTACCTTTGTTGTTTTAAATAGTAAGCCTGCCACATAAAATAAAGAGATGGGTCTTTTCATAGCTTAGCATATGTCACTATGTAGATATATTGCAATGAATCTGAGTCAAGGAAAAACTGGAAAAAAGGTGAAATTGGCTCTGATATCCAGTTTGGGCATCTTTTGTTCCCTGTCTTGGTCGCATTCTCGCTGTGTGTGTCCTCTTCAGTTTTCCTCTTCTGAGCTAGTTCAATTCCTCCTCTGCCCTCTGCTAGCTCCCTGTTCACAGCTTCCAAAAGAGCTGTATGTACATGAAGGCTAGATTCCGACATGATGTTGTCTTATTTTTGCATACCAGAAACAAATGTCAAACTTTCAGAAAAAAAGTAAATAGAAATTAGTTTGTGAAAAAAATCAGATTGAGTCCTTTATAAGAGAACTATTATTATATTATTTCAGCTATTTTAGCCAATGTATTTTAAAGAAAATAACTACTAACAGAAATGGATGTATTTAACTACTATTTAGTAATAACATATAAGTCAGTTCATTCTAAGTGGTTATAGCTAGTCATTCTACATCTTTAAGATAAAGAAACCACATATAATTACCTTTTATTCTTCCCTTGTTTTTCTTATTTTAATAACTGTGGAGTGGAGTGAATGTGAAGAAAATGAGAAAAAGAAGAGATTTCCTAAAACCAGATGCCTTGAAGTGCAAACCAAGATCATCTGCTTAAGTAACTCAGAGAGAAAGAGAGAGAGAGACAGAGAGAGAAAGAAAAAGAAAGAAAGAAAGAGAAAAGAAAAAGAAAAGAAAAGAAAAGAAAAGAAAAGAAAAGAAAAGAAAAGAAAAGAAAAGAAAAGAAAAAAGAAAAGAGAGTGAAGGAAGGGAAGAGGAAAGGGTAGGGAAAGGGAACGGATTTGGCTCAATCTGAGTTAATAAGCATGCTGTTTCACACCTACAGATGGGATCACAATTGAGCTATTAATAGTAACCTAGGTTCCAAACACCACTTAGATGTTTACTTCCTGAACGCTGGTTTTGTAAGATTCCATCTGTGACATTTTGTATTTTCTCTAAGTGTTGAAATAGTTTTTCAACTTTCATATACAAAAGAAAAATCGTTGTTTTATTTTGCATCTGAAAAAAAATCACTTCTTGTATTGTCTGTCACAGAACCTATGGGGTTTTATGCTGAAAATTCAAACCCAAATTATAAAATGACAAAGAACATTTTGAAATGAAAATTAGTTACTACAAGCCTTTTTGGTAATTGTCATGACTTCCTGGACAATGAAATTCTCCACATGTGCCTTGTGGACCAGAGCCCTATGCAAACCATTCATACCCAACCACGTTGCAGCAACTTCCACACATTCTGAACACAAACACCTTCCATCAGACAGACTGATTAAACACACCAAATAGTGATGTGACATGGTTTTTTGTCACACAGAAACAAAGAGGAAAATAGATAAAGCCTTCAAAAGTAAAGCAATGAAAATTCTAAATGCCATACACATATCCCCAAATATAATGATAATTGGCCACCTTTTAGTCAATTCTCCTGAACTGGACAGGTTTTTTTTTTTAATCAGCACACATACACATAGAATTCATGTCCAGAAAAAAAGTATTACCCAACTCACCATGTACCATAATCCTATAGCCAGCAGTAAGAGATGGGAAAATTCTTGTGAAATTTGTTAAATGAACCAGAGCCAGTTGCTGAAAGTCACCAAGTACCTAACCAAGAGGGAAGCAACACAAGATGTTAACAGAATGAAGAGGACACAATCTAGGCTGCATGAACAGAACTGTACCACACACGCCTTAGGAAATGATGCCTGGGCCCATGTTTTATTTCTACTCTGCTTACGGATGGTCACTGTATGTTTACTGACTGCATAAATAACAAGAAGATGGGGAAAAAGAGTCTGAAATAAGTGCATCCAGCTGCGGACCAGTGAAACACTGGCAAAGTTCAGGAAACAGTGATGGTAAAAATCTTTGTATCTATGCATGTTCTTTGGAACGTGAAAGATCTGCCTAAGAAGGTGTGTGTTTGCTCTAACCTTTTTTTTGTTGCCTAACACACTAGGTAGACTCATGTGGCATTTATTTTTATTTTAAGGTTTCCTTTAGGCTGTGATTATATCAAGCACTTAGAATCAAGTAGAATTGCCTTGCAAACAGTTCTGCCAGACCCACTCCCCAGCAAAAAAAAAAAAAAAAAAGCAAGCAAGCACGCAAGAACAAAACAAAAAAGTCACTTCAAATGTTGCTGCTAGTCTCTAACCTAGAGTAGATTGAAGGATGTGAAAAGAAACAAGTAAAGAACTATCCTCTAATTAGAAACAGCTACAAAAATAATTGCAGTCTGGACACTCAAAAATTTCTTGAGTGAATGTAAAATAAATGCAATAATTGCACATGACTTAACAAGCATTTTTACTTAGAATCCAGGGAAAGATTACAAATAAAAGGTATAGTAAAGTATTCTTATGTACAGTTTTGCAATGAAAAAACAATCATTACTGTAATATTTTGCATCATTTCCTGTATATAATTTGATTTTGTACAATATAGCTTTATACCTTGTCAGATGATATATCTATGTGCATATGCATATACATGCAAGGTAGGTATATACTAGTATATACACATGGCTATGTGAAAAATAACCCACTTTACAAACAGGAACCAATTTTTTAAAATGTATCAGATAATTTCAACTTTATAAACAACAGTCTGACAATGCCACTAACCTTTTCAAACATTGTTTCTTTTTTTAAAAGATTTATTTTACTTTTATTGGAAAGTCAGATATACAGAGAGGAGGAGAAACAGAAAGGAAGATCTTCTGTCTGATGGTTCACACCACAAGCGGCCACAATGGTCAGAGCTGTGTTGATCCGAAGCCAGGAGCCAGGAACCTCCTCTGGATCTCCCATGCAGGTACAGTGTCCCAAAGTTCTGGGCCATCCTTGACTGCTTTCTCAGGCCACAAGCAGGGAGCTGGATGGGAAGCGAGGCCACCAGGACTAGAACCAACGTCCACATGGGATCCCAGCGTGTGCAAGGCAAGGACCTTAGCCTCCAGGTTACTGAGCCAGGCCCCTTAAGCATGGTTTTAAAAATTGAATGTTAATATACTTCTTAAACTTCCTGGAAGATTTGTTTCTCATAGCCACAGTTGAGACCACACATATTGACATAAAGCTGCCATAAGTTAAATACTTTTAAGTGTATTTTTTCATTCTTTGTAAACATTCAGATATATTATTAAATCCAATTTAAGTATTCATTTTATAAATATTTACAAAGCATTGGTATCAGTAATCTATTGCTGCATAACAGATGCAGTAGCCTAAAACCTCCAACATTATTTGATACCATATAATCTCTGAGATAAAGAGCAGGAACAGTGTAAGGCGTGCAGGATTGAATCAGTCTCATGTCAGCAATGGACCACAGACTCACAATCTCTGTAGGGATGGTACCTCCACAGGGATGTTCATGACCCAGACTGAGAAAAGATGGATGAAGGGTTTTCTCTACCTAATATTGAAAGTCAAATACCATATCTTTAAGGCTTATATTTTAATGAGGTGAGCCTCACAAACAATTAAACAGAAAACTCCACTTTGTTGCAGTAATAGGGAATAATGGAGCTGTGGTTTCTTTTAGACAGGAAGCAAATAAGCACAGTTCTTATGAGTCTTGGACCAAACATTACTGCTTAGACTGTTGTGCCACGGAAAGATGCCCAACTGAAAATAACTTGGCAATAAGTGAAGTTTTCAAGCCCAAGGAAATATAGGGCTAGAGCTGGGCAAGCTAGAAAACTAGAAGAATAAACTCAAAGTCTATGTAATTCTTCCCTGCCCTCTTAAGTGAGTTGGCTACATTTTCGGCCACTGGCCCTTTCCATTTGACAGAGGCCACCAAGATCTTATAAGAAAAATTGCATCCTAGTCTATTTTAATATATTTTAATATTTTACTGTTTAAACCACTGACAAAACAGCTTCAACAAAGGGTTTTGATAAAACCATTTAAGTTATGTATCCACTCTACCAATCAGTTAGAGCTAAGAAATACTGAATCTCTGAATATAAAAGTAGCCATTTGGGCTGAGGTAGAGGAACCAAAACTAGCCAGAATAATTCCCAGAGAAGAAGATATATCAAGGTACAGAGTCTTTTCCAAGAGTATCAGTTATAAACAACTTATTTAGAAGTTTTTCCCCCAATATGACAACATGAAAGTTGAGGAATTTCCTGGGCCCGGCTCAATAGCATAGCAGTTAAAGACCTCGCTTTGAATACGCTGGGATCCCATATGGGCACTGGTTCTAATCCCGGCAGACCAACTTCCCATCAAGCTCCCTGCTTGTGGCCTTTGGGACCCCGAACCCCTGTGAGAGACCTGAAAGAGGCTCCTGGCTTCAGATTGGCTCAGCTCCAGCCATTGCGGCCGCTTGGGGGGTGAACCGTTGGACGTAAGATCTTCCTTTCTGTCTCTCCTCTCTGTGTATCTGCCTTTCCAAAAAAAATAAATAAATTTTAAAACAAGAAAAGAAAGTCGAGGAATTTCCCAACAATGGAAAGAGAGACAGATTTGGGTGCAAAACATATGTAAATTCTAATAAAACCTGCCACTTCATCAATGTCTGAACAGTACTTAAAGCTTCATTTTATTTTAGTCTCAACCATGCATGTAAGTATTTCAAATGCCATAATTAGAAACTGAACTTTGGCTTTACATGATGGCTTCAGGAAAATAGGCTCAAACTATCTTTGTCAACAACATTATCATGACATTGAGCAAGAGCTATTTAGATGCCGCTTCTCAAAAACAGCATCTGGATTCCTGCTTCTCTTTGGCTTGCAAAAAAATCATTACTTTTGCTGCTAAATATAGGCCTATGTATAATACACATTTAACTTTTCTGTCTTTACCTTATAAGGTAATAGTAGGTGTGAAGCTGTCAGAAAATAGATAGTGCTACAAATTCCACTGGTACCAATAACAAGACCCAGCTGTGCATCTCAAACTCTTCAAAAACCAAACTTAGGGCACTGCATGCATTCAGCCAAGTCTCGCCACTTCTGAGAAGATCTGAGTTGCTGAAAGTGTTATTTTGACATGCAACAAATACACCAATAACAGCTGAATTTTTTTTAAAAAAAAAGTCTTTATATGGGCTTTTGAAAAATTCGTAATTTACTAACTGTCAAATCCATGACATAAGGGAAGTCTAAGACCCACGGAGACCTGACTGGTTTGTGTCCACCACTGCAGAATTTCCTACTCAAAATAGTTTTCTCCATCTTATTCTCCACCTCTTTGAAAATAAACATCCCTCTCAAAAAAAAAATCAGTGATGCTAATTTGAAGTACCATGTTACATATGTTTAACAGTATTAAATATAAAATCATATGGTAGATCTATTTTCAGTTCTCTTAGCTTTCTTCATACTGACTTCCATAGCTGGTGCACTAGCCTACATTCCCACCAACAGTGAAGGAGGATGCCTTTCTCCCCACAGTCATAACAGCAGGTATTGTTAGCAGATCTTTGAATGTTAGCCAATCTCCCTGGTTTTAGATGGAACCTCAATGTGGTTTTCATTTGTATTTCCATAATAGCTAGGGAGACTGAACATTTTTTTCACATGTCCATTAGGCATTTGAGTTAGTTCTTTTGAAAAATGCCTGCTCATTTCCTTCACCCATTTCTTCACAGGGTTGTTTGTGTTGCTGTTGTTGAGTTTCTGAAGCTCTTTGTAAATCCTGGATATTCGTCTTCTATTGGTTGTGTAGCGCACAGAGATTTTCTCCCATTCTGTTGGCTGTTTCTTTACTTTGTTGATCATTTCCTCTGCTGTACAAAAGCTTTTTAGTTTGATGTACCCCAATGCGTTTATTTTGACTTTGACTGCTTTTGGTGACTTTTCTGAGGAGTCTTTACCAATGCCTATATCTTGGAGAGTGCTTCCTATGTTTCTTCTAATAGTCTGATGGTTTATGGTTGCAGATAAAAATCCTTTGACCCATTTAGATCTAATTTTTGCGTTAGTTGTCACGTAGGGGGTCTTGGTTCTTACTTCTATAGGCTGTTATTCCAACAGCATTTACTGAAGAGACCAAACTTCTTCCCTAGATGATTTTCAGTTCTCTTGTTGAAGATTAGTTGGCTGTACATGTGTGGGCCCCCTTCTGGGGTTTATATTTCGTTCAACTGATCTTCTCTGTTTCTGTCCCATACCAGACCATTTTGATTATCATGGCCCTGCAGTATGTCTTGATGTCTGGATTTGTGATTCCTCCAGCTTTATTTTTATTCATCAGGATAACTCTGGCCATTTATGGTCTCTTGTGTTTCCAGATTAATTATTGCATCCTTTTTTCTATTTCTGAGAAGAATGTTGTCAGGATTTTGATTTGAGATCACATTGAATCTGAATATGACTTAGTAATATGGACATTTTGATTATATTGATTCTACTAATCCAAAAACGTTATAAATTTCTCCACCTTTTAATGTCTTCTATTTCTTTTCCCTTTTTAATGTTTTATAGTTATCATCATAGAAGTCTTCCCCATTTTTGGTTAGTTTTATTCAAAGGTATTTAAGATACTTCTCTGCTATTTTAAAGGGAACTGTATTTACAAGTTTTTTTTTTCTCAGTCATGGAGTTATTTGTGTATATTAGGGTCATTGATTTATGTTCATTTATTTTGGACCCTGTGACCCTGCCAAACTCTCACAAGTTCCAATAATCCCTTTATTGAGTCTTTTGATCCTCCTATGTTTAAAATCCTGCTGTCTGTAAATAGAGATAATTTTAATTTCTTATTTCTGATTTGAATTCCTTTAATTTCTTTCTTATTTAATAGCTCTAGGGAAGACTTTCAATACCATGTTGAATAGCAGTGGTGAAAGTGGACATCTAGGTCCAGATCTTAGTGAACAAACTTCCAGTTTTTCCCCATTCAGTACAATGCCAGCATTGGGTCTTTCATATATTTTAATTGTATTATAATAGTTCTTTTTATACCTACATTGCTTAGGGTTTTTAGCATTAAGAGGTGTTGGATCTTATCAGATGCCTTCTGTGTATTGTATGATCCAGCTATCCCCCTCCTGAGAATATATGCAAAGAAAATGAAATCAACATACAAGAAAGTGATACACAACCCTATATTTGTAACAACCACAATTCACAATAGTGATGACATGAAAGTAACCCAGATGTCCATCAAAAGAGAAATGGGTAAAGAAACTGCAGTGTATCTACTCCAGGGGATACTACTCAGCCATTAAAAAAATGAAATTCTATCATTTCAACCATATGGTCCCAACTAGAGACCATTATGCTCAGTGAGATAAGCCAACCCCCAAATGACAAACATCATATGCTCTCTCTGATCTCAGCACCCTCAACACAAAATACAACATATATAAATATATATAAATACTTATATATTCATATATGAAAACATGTACATACATATTTTTCATAAATGAATATATACATGCATTTTCATAAATGAATATATACATATATATTCATAAATGAACTATAATGGAGACTAGCGTACCAGAAAGTGAAAATACATTTCAGTGTGCATCTCTATACCTGAATAATAGGAAGACTTCCAATGGAACTAGTAAGTATTATCTTGACAACAGGTATTAGAGTTTCTACCATTGTCTATACCTACAATGCCATGATACACTTAAAAAGCAGAATGATGGACTTGTGACTGTTGCTAAAAGAATACACTATTGTCATAACATGGGAAGAAACAGTGTGTGTGTTGGGGTGGGGTGGGGAATAGAGGGATGGAAGGGGAAGTCCCAGTGCCAATGGAATAGTATCATGAAAAAATGCTTAAATAAATACGAGATATAAAATGAAAAAGAGATGAGCTTAAGTAATAATTGAAACTGATACCATCACAGGCTAGTTTTTATTAGCCCTCTCAGAAAACAGCTTATTGAGAGCACGATCCATGTATGTAAATACATTTCAAGAGCTTCTTGAAAAAACAAGCCATCTGAATCTACAGATCTGTAGCTCCTACTAATTTTTCTTTTTCTTTTCTGCCTTATTTGCTTTAGTTTTTTGGCTTGTTTCAAGTGGTTATTGTTGAATTGTCATCATGACCTTGATCATGTCCTTAAAGACCAATGAACCTATCACTGACACTTTGAGTCCCTTCTATTTCCAGCTCATCATACATAGTTGATCCTCAAAATACAAAAATCCAACATAGCCATCAATGCCAGTTACTACACAGACTGAACGACAAATCCCAAACATACTGATGTCAGACGTATTAGCAGTACACCCTAGTTAAGGAGACTCCATTATGCAATCTCAAGTGTTCCCATCTTAGTATTTTTACCTTCCAGGAACTAGAAAATACATTAAATCATGGTACTTCAAGTACTATTGTGAATACTTTGTAAACATTAGTCCCCTCTTTATTCAGGAGACATACTGAAGTAAAACAACTCACCTAACACTTTCTATTAAGTGACAGCTGGGAGTGAGTCCATTCTCTTTTCTCAGTTCGGACTTCCTTGTAAACCATTTGCTTCTCTCCTTTTTGCAGTCTAGTGCTTTACTGGGTGGCTATTCTCAGGAAAGTGTAGAAATATTTGCCTGTCTTGACCAAAATACAGCCCTCATAAGATCTAAGAAATTATTAGCTCATTGCTCTAAGGTAGATATTTCTTAGTCCAAAAATAAGTGTTAGGCATGTAAGGAGAATTACATTATATATAAAATATTATAATATATAATGTTATATATACATATATTAGGGGAAAAAGGTTACCTAGTGAGAACCTAAGTCAAATTATGAGATCAAGCAAGAATCAATAAGTATGTAGTATCACTGAGTATCAAAGAATATTCTCACACATTTATGAATAAAAAGGTCCATCCACCAAAACCAGACTTTACATATCCACCTTATCATCTTCCCCTTACATATATATGATCACAGATTTTGATTCTCTTACTCGTAAGTCATCATAACACATGGCTTTGCTTATAATGCACAAACAAAACCTTTGCATGATTATTCAGTCACTTCCAGAAATGTTTCTAACAAGGAGCACAGTAACACATACAGGAAATGAATCACTAACCCTTTGCCCTTCATCAACATCTGCACTTAAGATTTAAAGCCCAAGGGATGCTTGAATTTTGACTGAATTTTCTGAATTTTGACTGAAATATGACTGATTTTCAAATGAAAGTGCCTGCTATCAGACTTGCTATTTGTCTTTTGCTGATGTTCTAGTCCTTAAGAAAATGAGTTAACTACAAAACTAATCTAAAAGTTCAGAGTTGGCAGGTAGCTGTTGTTATTCTCAAATTAACCATAAGAAATATTTTGGAAATAGGACATTCTTAAATAATGTTGTGAAAATGTTGGTAGGATGTTTTGCGTTGCTTCATACCCTAGAGCAAATTCAGCTTTCCTCTAGAGTAAAGGTAAGAATAGTAAGGTCGTCAGAGTTGATATTCTCTTTTCTTCAGAAAACCTGTGTTATGTCTGGAATTTGAAAAAGAAAAGGCAGTTTTGCTTTTCAGGCAAATCCACTTGTATCTGTATATTTCAGACTAATAACTTAAATATGTTGTTTTCGGAGTTACCTTCAAACCAAGAACATTTTTAATGCCCCCAGTAGTAAACATTTTCAGGAAAGAAATTCCTCCTGAATACAAAGCTCCTTGAAATAAGATGTGTTCTAGCAGGAGAACTGGAACTGGGGGCAGACCAGGCTAGGCAGGGTTACAACACCTGTTGGCCTACATGTGAACTGGGTTAGGGTGGGCTAACTGATTGTATCCACTGGTACAGGCATGAGTCAGAATAGGGCAGGCTCTTTGGGCTTTGCCACAGCATCAGATGGCAAGTGCTGGGACTGGAGCAAGTCTTTTCAAGCTAGACTGAAGAACTACATGGAGAGTGCAATATCCTGGTTAGGAAGTGGGTCAGGTGGGGAGGTTTTGAGCTCCTCTCTGATAAGCTGCAACTCCCTCTGGTGAGCATAAGAACCAGGACTGGGGGCAGGCCTGGCTGGACAGGTGATGGTGCCCATTGGCATGAGCCTGGGCTAGAGGTGGAGCTGGTTGGGTTGAATTAGGCTTCAATACTCACTGATGTATGTCAGATCTCAATGCCCTTTCACATTCTCTCATTTGCTCTTGAGGGCAAGCCAGGTTCTGGGCAGTCAGATTTTCTGTAAAGACACCCACATGACAAGAGACTGATGCTAACTTAGTGAGGATCCACGACCATTCAACAACCAAAGGAGTGAACATGGAATTGAACTAAAAATGATGGTAAGTGAAATAGATTAGTTATGAAAAGATAAACACTGTATGATTTCACTTATCTTACTTGTTGAAGTAGTCAAATTCATAGAAATAAAAAAATATAATAGTTGTAGCCATGTCTTGGTGATACACGTGGGAGTTGTTTTATAATGGGTAGAGTTTCAGTTTTATAAGAAGAAAAATGTATATATGAAGATCTGCAGAATGTGAATACACATGAGGTTATTGAATGTTTTACTTAGAAATGGTTAGCACAGTAGGTATCATGTTATGTGCTTTTTACTACAACAAACAGTACATAAGCTGTGTATCTGTTCTAAGGACTAACTACTCTTTGGGTTCCCTATTGCTGCATCCTGCTGATCTCTCTGGGCTACAAGCTACTGTCACCTTGGCAGAATCCTTCCCCTTTCTTACAGCCACTTACCAGTTCTCAGAGAAAGTAAGTTGCTGGGTTTTGTTTTGAGAGTATCAGAGTAATTTCATTTGGGTAACCCATGACTGATAAAGCCACTTCAGACTGCTTCCTCCACAGGTAGCAATAACTGTTCTGCCCAAAACAGAAGAGGCAATTTCCTCTACATGCCTCACTAAGGAAGATCAAACAGCCATCTTATAGAGCTGGGAACAGCTTTAAAGCCTCCACTCCCCACTGATCCCTCTCTTTGGCAAAGGTATGACAAAGCTCAGAGTGAGTCACTTTAGATTGGACTGGAATCATTCCCAGAACATGCAGGAAATAAACATTCAGGAAAACAATGCTTCCTTTTCTGTGGTTCAGGGAACACTATTCCCCTATTATTAAATCTCTAAGTACAACTGGAGATTTTTATGAAAATATTTTTATTACCAGAGATTAATAAACAGAAATATAAACAGCTGATTGATTGAATATAATTATTAAAATATGCAAAAAACCTACTATGGAAATATCTTTTTAATTTTTTAGGATACAGAGTTAGAAAGAGAAAAATGGAGCAGGCAAGACTTGAACCAGAAACCATATGGAATGTTAGCAGTGCAGATCGTGGCTTAACTTTGTGTGCCACAATGCTGGCTCTAGTATATTCTGCACTACAAAGAACTTTCCTTTGTTTAAAAAAATTATAGAGTAACTTTCCTTTATTCACCAGTGGATAGTTAAAATCCTAAATGTTTTTTTCAAACCTCCTTTGACTACTTTATATCATTCTAGAGCTTCCATTTGCATATCCAAAATAAATGGAAACAAGATGACAATTATGCAAAATAATTGAAGTCAGAAGAAGCACATAAATTACATCCCCTAAAAGAACGCCTAGGATAGGATTGTCCTAAACAGAGGAACAGGGCCTAGTTTTTTCTTCCACATGCATTGTTCTGCTACATCAAGCTCCTGAGGTTAAAGGCATGTGCTGAATAAACCATCATGAAGTTGAATCAATTAACACAAGTGGAGAGACTGTAGTTTTTACTTTGTGCTATGGTTCAAATGTGTTCCAAAAAGTTTATGGAACTTAATTTCCATAACACTTGTGTGTTCGATTTCTGTAAGATCCATTAAGAAATTTAATGATGACTACCTAATCATCATTAGATTTCACATTTTCAGGTTTTATGCTGCTATATCCAGAGACCTAGAGGATTTGGTATTTATTGTCCACACCACAGTGAATGCTTTGTAAAATGCTGTGAAATGAAAACATTCACTTCTAAAGAGATATTTTTCTAATATACAGCAATGATGTTTTCTCCATGAGTAGATGGCCTGAGAATAATTTATATAACCATCATTTCTATTGACAAATCAGGAGCTCACAGGTTTGACCAACTGCTTAGACTGGAATATCTGGTATGTTTTACAAATTATGTTAAAGATCTTTGAGAAAAGCCTTAAGGAATTTGTAGATGAGGTTTGGTTTTCTGTCTCTGAAATTGGTGTTAAAAATACAACAAAGAAATGGATACTAATTTACAAATTATACAAAATACTTACGTACAAGGTATAAAATACACAAAAATATTAATTAATAACTGCTTAAGACTAAACAGAGGCACAATCAATATCTTTTAATTAAAGTAGAGCACAGCCTGAAATAGCCAAACTATATTGCTTCTTTCAAAGAGCAAAAAGGAAATATGGCCATCCTGTTTCTCTTATCTTTTATAATCAAATAAGAACTCTCACCCATTCATTGTTTTAGGGGCATGAACCATGGATAGCCAAGAAATCATAAATAAAATTTCAACTAATAGATTCTCAGTTAGTAAGCACATGTCTAATTCTTGCATCATACATCATTTCTAGAAGTTAAATACAAATATTCTAAAAGTTGAGAACGTAGAAATACTGCAACAAAAAATTTCCCGGGGAAGTAGTGTCCAATTGTAAAATGTCCAAATTGTGCTATCTTAGGAGACTACATGCCTTTCCAAAAAGCCTTTTAGGTTTATGGGTCACAAAAGTATGGACATCTGTCCAAACGTTTCAGATTATATGCATCAGCCCTGTCCATTCAGTATTATGTGCATTTTATCTTAAGTTTTAAAAATTCTTAACCATAAGAACAAATAGCTAAAGTCACTTACCATTAGAGAAAATGCAACAAATAGAAAGGTTCATACCTGAGTGCTATTGATTTGGGCAGTTACTTTAAATCTTTTTTATATTCCTACTTCAACCACTATTTGATCATTGGATCTAGTCCTTGGGGAATTTGTGGAGAAGCATTGAACCAACTCTTTCTGCATTTTTCACACACCTTGTCCCTCAGCATTCATGATTTAGAGTTCAAGGTAGTTTTCAAAGGGTGCCTTCATATCAAGAGGATTACATGAAAGCATTGGGATTTTTTTGTGGCTAAAAGGGCTTTTCTTTGTTCTCTTACCAGGGGAGAAGGTTTGCTTTGGGCAAGCTCCCTATGGTAAACCTCTTTGAGGAATGCATTCTGAAGTGCACGCAATCGTGTCTTTAGGACCTTCGAGCTACAGCATTTAAAGGGGGTACTGGGATATTGCCTCTCACTGCCTCTCAGCTTTCAGAGGTAATCTTAGCCAATCTGGAATTTTGATAGATTTCTTAGAACTACACTTTGTAAAAGTATCTTCAGAAAAGCAGCTTTTTGAAATATTTCACATTTATCCAGAAAAAAAATCTCTTCATAAATGCAAAATTAGTTCAAGCCCCAAAGTTTTTATTTGGTTACTTCGTATGTGTGGGAACTTGATATATGCGAGTACTTTAAAAAGTTCATAGAAAAACAGATGTCACAAAGGGATCCCAAAATATTTTGCACCAAGATAAGCTATTTTTTAAGTTTCTTTTCTCCATAAACTTTTGAATTACCCTTGTATGCAAGTCAGATTTATAAGGAACTTAGCTACTAGTTAGTTTATGAAGTTTATCAATAAAGCATTTGGTGACAGAGAAAAAAAACCTGAATTGGTGGTAGTATTTTCTAAGACATTACTAAAATAAATAAGTAGGCAGATATGTCCAAAGAGCTGTTCCCATTTTCCTCACTGCAGCATTTGAGGCCACGCTAATTCTGAGACAGACTGACTTTATACAGCACAGAGTTATTCTAATTCTAATCATTTCTCCTCACTTACAAAAAAGGAAACTGAGATAGAAACCAGTTTCTGTGATTGATAATGGTCACTTAGACAGATCACATAGTGATGTTAGATTACCTTTATGTTTGAGGTACAACATTTAAGCCACATTTAAATGTTACTGAAGTCTAAAGCATTACTTTTTTGAAGTAAAAAAAAAATCATCTAGACTGTATTAAGCTTGGTCAATTAAAAGTAAAGTTCATGGAACCGAATAGACATAAACTCAGGTCTTAGTGCCAGGGCCAATATTGTAGTGTGGCACATTTAAGATGCCACCTGTGATGCTGATGTTTCAAGAGTGCTGGTTCTGTTCCCATGCGGTTATTCTGGTCTAACTCCACGTGAGTGGGACTTGTGAGGCAGCAGAAAGTGGTGCTACCCCTATGCACACGTACATCATGGTGGAGTCCCTGGCTCCTGGCTTTCACCTGGCCCAGATCTGGTTGTTGTAGCCCTTTGGGAAGTCCAGCAGCAAATCACACATTGATCTTTCTCTTTTTCTCTCTTTTCTTCCCTTTCTCTGTCTTTCTGTCTTTCAAATAAATAAACCTTTAAACAACAACAACAAAGAATTGGCATTGTGGCAAACTGAATAAAGCCTGTGTCTGCACAAAGACATATGGTGTGGGTGCTGGTTCATGTCCAACTGCTCCATTTTCCAACTAGCCACCTGTTAATGGCCCTAGAAAAAGCAGAACAAGTTGGTCCAAGGGCTTGGACTCTGGCTACCCAAATGAGAGACCTACTAAGCTCCTGATACCTGGCTTCGGCCCAGCCCAGCTGCAGGAATGGTGCAGCCCTGGCTGTTGCAGCCAGCTGGGGAGTGAACCAGCAGATGAAAGAGCTCTGTCTTTCCCTCCTTCTCAATAACTCTGGTTTTCAAATAAATAAAGAAATCTTTTTTAAAAGTAAAAAACATAAAACAAAAAGCAAATTCTAGTTCCATATCCAGGTCCAACAACCAGCCACATTCTTGAGTGAATTCCTGAAACTTAGTTTCATTACCTATGGAATCATGAGAAATAATAATGAGGTCAAGGACTACAGTGACAGTAAATGAGCTACCCTGAAAATAAGGTGCCTTAAATAGGTAGTAGACCCTATCGTGGGTAGCCAGTATTGTATTTTACATTCTAAATGAGGAATGTTTACCTTAAAAGTATTTGGCTTTGTCCTTGGGCGGTAGAGTGGCCACAATATGATGAAATAATTTAAAATATAATTATTGATTAAAAACTTTTCTTCAATCCAACTTATGGCAGGTGTTTTGATGGAACAAAATATACATGCAATTCAAGCCTTATCCTAAAACAGAAATTAATTTACATAAAATCAAGAATGGGGTGGTCCAGGATTGAGTTGTGGCTGACAGCCAGAAAGAATTGTGAGACGGGGAAAGGAAGACATCAATGATGATTCAGATATTCTGTGCTCAGGAGAGGGACTGTGGATGGAGTTGATGCTGGAGCTGAGATGGGTATAGAGTGAGAGAAAAGGTTGTCCCATCTGAGGCCTATGCAGGAAGATAAGAAGGCATATGAAAGAAGGGCAGCCTGCCTCTGGTGGAACCACACAAGCCACACTGTCACACCGCAAAGGCCCCCATCTCACCCTTGTTTAACATGACTTTTTCTTGTCTGGCTCAGCTTTGAAGCAATTGAATGTTGACCTTGATTTTATTGGACCAGGAGAATAAGGACTATGAACAAAACAGCCAGCTTTGAAACCAGTACTCTCAACCTTAGGCCTGTTTCTCATTCCTTTATCCTTACTTCTCTACTATGTTCTTACTCACCATCTTCCACATTTAAAGTTAATGTTTTTAAATACTTAGACATTGACTTTCCGAACTTTCGTTTTCCAGGAAAGCACCGCTTATCAGCCAACACCGCAAGACTCTTGTCCTGCATATGCCATTAACCAGCTGCGAAAGCAAGAGTCAGACACCTGTTTCTCTGGGCAGCACAGGTCATTCTGGGTCTGCAATTACACAGCTCAAGTGGGGGACTCCCTGACTGCAAGACAGAAGAGGAAAAACCGGTGCATTTCACAGTCTGAATTTTGAGCAAAACTATCAGTCGCTATCATCTGTGCCATACAAGCAGAGATCTAGAACAGATGGGAAGAATGTCCCTAATGGGTACGATACACAAGCCCAGAGATGGTCTCACAGTAGCACTGCAGGACACAGCAAGAAGAGGGGACAATAGCTGAGCTATAGAACATGGGGCAGAACTTTTCAGCCCTCTAAATGGCTTGGGAGATGCCTAAGCAGGAAAGATTCCGCTCTTCTCCCACGTTTCAGGGCAAAGCAAAAACAGGGCCAAGAGCAGCGCCCCCAAGCCAACCAGTTCGTAATTACCACAGTGGATCATTTATCTGCAATACAAGTCAGAGTGAACAGCAGGCAGCATTCAAAGTTCCCTGTCGGTAACACAGAGCTTGATTCTAATCACAGAGCCCCAAGAGCACCATGGGGCGTGTGATGACTCGGGCCTCGATTTGAGCTCTTCTTTGGAAGAACTTAGAAACCACTACAAATAAACAGCCTCTGGGGACCCGCCCAGGGGCCACCGGACAGCCTCTGGGCTGCTGATGCTGTCCAGGCGTTGCCCAAGGGGAAAGGTTGCAGCGCGGCCGGTCAGTCGAAAGGCGCGGGAGGAGTCTGGCGGTGATTGATGGGGAAGGGACGAATGAATAAAAGTACTTGTCTGGGGACAGCAGAGATCTTGAGCAAGCGGTGGAGGGTTTGCTCTCTGGCATTCCCTCCGACTTTCGTCAGAGCCAGACCCGCCCGCAGCTGGAGGAGGCGTGCTCTGCTCTTCACTCTCTTGCTGGCTTGCTTAGGCTGGAACGGCTGCAGAACGAGCTGCAGCTCTGCTCCGCGGGAAGGTCTCCACTTGTCGGCCTCTGCCTGTCGCCTTACCATCCACGAGGTAAACATTCTGGCTGGGTATTGTGTTAAAAGCGGCCATTGAATCTTATCCTGGGGCCTGGGATTGACTTAGTTGTTGAGGACTTTGCCGATCCAGCAAACTAAATTGAGCGTAGGGGTGAAGGAGAGTATGTAGACTCTAGGAGTGGGACAGATGTTACCGTGGAAACGCTAGTGTCCTCTCACTCCAAATGGACACATGACAAGTGTCTGAGCCGCTCCGATTCTTCCCAGGCGGTTTTGGGCGCGCTCGCAGAGCCTATGCTCAGCCAACCAGCCAGTAGCGGCTTTAACTTTAGGGAGGAGACTTGGAGTTCAGAACCTGGGTACAGGGGATTCCCCCGCCCCTTACACAGGGCAAAATACAGAGGTCTGCACGTGACCTCAGCCGCTAGGTGCCTTGATTCCTCAATGCCCACGGAGGAGCTCCGTTAGCTGAAACACTTGTCTCGTTCCCAGCACACCCTAAAGAGCTCTGAGCTGGACACAGGTTCTTCCCTCATAGACACAAAATGCCCCACTCCATTTGATTTACCCTTTGCTGGAACATTAGGGAAGTAAAATACTGGGAGGCGGGATCCAGAGGAGATTGAATGGGAAAGTGCGGGCCGGGCGCGCCAAAGTTCCCCACTGGTGCGCCAACTTGGAAGATTAGCTTTTACTAGAGTTAGCGCACAGTAGCTCCTTGTGCTAGCGTTTGCAGAGGCGTGGTTGGGGAAGCTGACCAGAGTGTTCTGTCTTGATTTCCCTACAGGTCTGCAGGCTCTGAAAAACAAAAACAAAAACAAAACAAACAAACAAAAAACTGCAGGGCGCCTACCAGAGCAGGCAGCAGCATGCAGCCAAGCTTGGGCGGACGCGTCCTGGTGGCGCTGGTTTTTGCCTGCGGGGTGGCCGAGGTCTGGGCAGAGGAAAGAGGAATCTCGCTTGCGCCCCCCACTCCACAGCTTCTGGGGGCCAGCGAGATCCTGACGCCACTCCCTAAGACTTCCCAGCCAAGGGATTCCAACGCCAGCCTGCCGCATTCCTCTGCACCTGCTGAAATACCCAAACAACGGAGGCCAGAGAGAGTCCCACCGCGCACCCCTCCCCCATGCCATGGATCCATTGAGATTAAGGAAACTTTCAAATACATCAACACTGTGGTGTCCTGCCTAGTGTTCGTTCTGGGCATCATCGGGAACTCCACACTTCTGAGAATCATCTACAAGAACAAGTGCATGCGCAATGGCCCCAATATCTTGATCGCCAGCCTGGCTCTGGGAGACCTGCTGCACATCATCATTGACATCCCCATCAATGTCTACAAGGTAAATGGCACCTGCTATGCTACTATCATGGAAGCCTTAGAGGGATGTGGGATAGCGCCTTCACAAGGAGCTTCCTCAGGAAGATCCACCTGCTATAGCCATCACTTATCATTAGTACCAAATTCCCTTCCAGTCTTCAGCAGGCCTTTACTAAGCCCAAGACCGGAGTAGTCCGCAGGGGAACAGCAATAATATCACTTGGAAACTTTCTAGAAATGAGGATTGTTCTGGCTCCTCCTTCCCCCAGACGTACTCAGTCAGAAACTGTGATATAGAGCCCAGTCATTTCTAGTTAAACAAGCCCTCCAGCTAATAATGATGAACTACAAAGTTAGCGAAAAAGGAACCCTGAGGATCTAATCCCCAAATTCAGCCACCTAGTTACATTCTGTCTGCTCAGGTGTGGCCCTTGAACTGGCAATCTGGACAGTGCTTGAGGGTTCGCTGAGGCCATTAGATCAAAATCTGCATCTTGTCTCCGTGATTCATGTAAACACTGTCTTTTGCAAGTGCTGTCTTGGAGGATCCTGAAAGTAGGGTCCGGAGTAGATTTTTTAGGAACAAATTACCACAGGTCAGAATTGGGGTGGGTAGTGGGATGGCTGATGAGTAAAACAAACACATTTTACCTAACGTAAGTGATTGCAGTTATTTATCACTAAATGCATGAACTACCAGATTAGACATCTTATTTCTTTTGCTCTTTCCAACCACCCACAAATACATATTACCTCCATTTCATAGATGACCAACAAGACACTCAGAATCATAGAGCGACAAGGATATCTGGAGGTCAGACCCAATGTGCCAGATGCTAAAGTACAAACTACCTGACTCCATCCCACTGATTATTTAGGGAAAGAATCAGGGAACACTCAAAGTTTAATGACTCCAGAAGTTCACATTATGGGGTAGTTATCAGGGACACCCTGGAAAACAGGCACAAAGAACCAAGCAGGACATAAACACTCACACTACTTCATGACAGACTGCTGCGGCGTTCTGGACACCTCCCAGCCCAGTTGGCCTCAGTTTCCACAACTTCACAGTAAGCCTGTTAGTTTTCCACTAACAGGGGAGAAGGGGGGGGGTTCCAGTGTTTAAGAAAAAATATGGAAGTTATATATTTAAAACTCTGCTGACCCCTCAACAGCAGCAATAGAAAGTTACACATAAAAAGACAAAACACAAGGGAATGGGAATGCGCTTTTTATATTTGCTCTGGCCTGGGTACAAAGGGTCAAAATGGGACACAGAATGGGGCGACATCTTAGGGGATATTTTGATTTTTCTGTGACAGGAGCAGATACCATAAAGCATATACGTAAATTCCCCTTCCTGAACCTCTGGAAATTGCACTCTCAATAGCCACATTTGGAAGGAATTCCAGACATTTCTTAGGCTTAGAGATGAGATTCGGATTAGAATCTAGGCCCTAGAGGGAAATACTCCCAGAAATGGGGGGATAACTTCAAAAACTCTTGCAATCCTGGATGGTAGTCACTCCTGTGAACGCTGAGGGTTTTGTTGGAGAAGCAGGGGCTGACCATCAAGTCCCTTAAGATCCATCCCATCTCCATTGATGTCAAAAGTGACCCATCTATTTCTGATAGAGTCCCATAGGTTAAGTCAAACTAATCTAACTTGGCAGAGAATTACAAGGCAATTTATCCGAATTGAATTGAGAAATGTTGGAATACAAAGTGTTATGAGAAATTAAGAATAATAAAGAAAGGTCCCTGGCAAAAGGAAGACTGTAATCTAGTTTGACTAGATTTACAGGAGTTGTTTGTCTGTGTTCTAAGGAGATCCCAGAACACCTTACATGTGGGTCACAAATAGAAAACTGTTGAAATCAGTCAGCGGCTGACATGCTGTGAACAAGAGGGGTTGAAGTCATTTTTCTTTCCATGTGTTGCTCCAGACTAGATGTAAATCAGCACTTTTAGGGCCACTTTATTCTCAGCCTGGTCACATGCTTTTTTTTTTTTTTTTTTTTTTAGTAAGCCAGAAAGTATCTGATCACTGGAAAGGTCACACAGGTTTCCTTTCATTTCAAATTCTTATTTCTTTAGGCTGTTACCTAATTTCCCCCAAAGCCAACAAGTCTTTTAAAGCTGTGTTGTTACTTCTGGAATAAACAAATGAGTCATTACAAATACAGCCATCTAATCATCAACTTTGGCCATGAACAAATCTATCACATAAAAGTAGGATTTAATATTAAGTATGCGAACATTGAATCTTATATTGTGACCTTTTTTTAAATTGAGGAATAACATGATAATGATGCCCTCTATTATGCTCTAGGGGCTTGGCTTAATTTATTAAATCACTGCAACAATTCTATGGCGAAGATATTGCTATCTCTGTTTTGCATACAGTGAAATCAGAGGCAAGCTATATCACAGTTATAAAAAAAAAAGTTTGGACATCACACTGTGAGAAAGTGGTGAAACTGGGCTTGCATCCAAGTCAGCTCGCCCTGCAGTCTCTGGTACCCTCAATCCCACTGCACCAAGTACACTCAGAGACTGTACTTGTGGAATGTTACAGAAACACACTGAAGTGCATTGCTGGTATTACACAACACACTACCACACAGGAGGATGCTGGGTGAATGTGTTTCAAAATTTAATTTGGGTTATTTAAAGATTTCTGTCTCCTAAAAACCACTTCAAATGGTCTGTAGTGTGTAATACTGAGAGTATCAGTAGATGCCATTCTAAAGGCTCTGTTTACCAAACTACCGTGTACAGAGTTACTTAAAAGCCACAGTTGCAACACTTAAAGTTTTTAAAATACATGCTTAGAATTTCAGAGAAATACTTCATAACAAGGATCCAAAAGTAACAGACTTGTATCTCTAATGATTTCAAGCTTTGCTGGATGACACTGTCGTTGGGAATCTAATATGCACCATATATGAGGGTTCTTGAAGTCTTTCGACCCCTCCGTTGGTACACTAGACGCCCAGGAGCACAAACAAAGCAATATGAGTCTAGCACATTAATCTGGAGTTCAAAAGGACAAACTTCAATAAACTTGACAACCCACAGATGATCACAGCTCTTGCTGGAAGCCACCATCCTTGATGTGGCTGTAGAATGAGTGGGGCACAGAGGACTGCCATGAGAAACTAGCAGAACTTGGGAACCCCCTCCAGGAGCCAGATCCCTAGACACATTCACACTGAGTCAGTTCACTTCCCAGAACTCCTGTTTTGGAGCCAGGGATAGTATTTATATTCCTCGGGCCATGGAGGGATCTGAGTGCTTAGCAAGGTGGCCTGTTTAGTGGTTTCAAATACTCTTTTTTTTTTTTTAAGATTTATTTTATTTTTATTACAAAGTCAGATATACTGAGAGGAGGAGAGCTAGAGAGGAAGTGGAGCTGCCCGGATTAGAACCAGCAGCCATATGGGATCAAGGCAAGGACCTCAGCCACTAGGCCACGCTGCCGAGCCCTCAAATACTCTTTTAAGATGCTATAAATAATAAGCTGTTTTCATCAGCTCTAGTATGTGCTATGTGACTCAGTCCCTAATAAAAATGAGAAATTTAATCATTCAAAATGTGTATTTAAAAGCTTGTATATGTGTATGTATATGACTAAACACACTATTTAGTGTTATAAGAATGCATAGATACTTAAGTATGTAGATACGTATCATGTGGCATAAGACCTGACATACAGTAATAAAAAATGATATTAGAATGTGTGTGTACATTAAACATAATTTAAGTTCTAAATGTTATTTTTCAACTCAGGTCAATGTAATCATGACTACATATGGATTTGAACATATGTGTGGCTACTTCTAAAGGGTAAAATTCTAGAACTGGAATTACTAAATCACAGAATATATGCATTGTGACTTTGATATATATTGCCAAAGTCATTGTTGCATACTTAGTTTTAATCATCATTTTTAAATACCTCTCTCTATATAGCTGAGGTTCTCCATAAACTTTTCAGTCACCAGGGCCAGTATTTACATGCTCAATATATACACACCAGAACCAAAAGCCAGTATTAAATATCCAATGTTGTGGGGAATTGCTCATTATTCTCAAACTACTTTTTATGTCTTTCTTAATACTAAAGTCAATGGGGTAGAGTAGGTTTCTCTTGTAGATGAAAGCCTGATATCTGACTACTAAGTTTAGTAGCACAGATGTCAAACTTGTGTCAGTAGCAAAAGAGCAGCGTTTATGTATGGATGCTGTGAAGGTATTGATACTGTGATTGGTTAATTGGCTGGTGGATTTGGTTTGGTTGAATTTGCTTGTTATATTTAGCAAGACTTGACTGCAGGTTGGGGAAATGTAAAAAATTCTTGAGAAAAGGATGAACTTTCTTGGATTTTTATTAAACAATTTGACTCTTTGTGCCATATTTACACGATTGATAACTGAGTTAATACAGTGAATTCTGAACTAGAGCTTCCTTCATGATTTATTCATAAGTGAACACATTAAAAATAATGTCTATAAACCGTTAAGATGTCAATAGCATATTAACTTGTACCATGATGATTCATATGTAATCAGATGTTCAGTGAAGGCAGAGGGCTAAAGAAATTGGCCTGACCTCCATTGGAGTACTTCCACATTGTTTGCTATCCGAGGAAATGCTCCTGCCAAGCCCTCGGACCCGAGTCCCCTCTCTACTTCGCTCTTCAATTTCATTCTCCTTTCCAGAAAGGAGGAAAACTTCCTCCGTACCTGCTCATCTTCACTCCCATTCATTATTTTCAAATTATTCATCAGACAACTTTCCATAGTTGCATATTACATCCCTGTTTCAGACTTCTTTACACAGGATTAGGTGTCTGTGTAGCATAAGATTACTGAACGTGCTCTGTTAAACTTTCACAGTTCTGAAAGGAAAAACTGCTGTCACTAAAATGACATAATGTGATAGAGTCCCTATAACATCATAAAGCTGGCATGTCAAAATGTGGATTTGCCTCACTGAACTCACAAATGAGCTTTGATTAAGTGACTTGGCAGGTAATCAGACATGTTCTGCTTCAGACACAGCTATCTGAACAAGTTCACCTTTTTCACTGTCCTCCCTTAAACTACTCATGCACTTGGCATATCTGTGTACAATCAGTTTTAGTTTTAGAAAAAGTTGATGGGATTATATCAAATTTAACATTTGATACAATTTTCTAATCAGTAAACTGAAATATATGCCTAGATATCGACGTAAGAAGTAAATGTAGCATTGGGAGGAGTTTCTAACTTCTTCATATTTTTTAATATTGTTTACTCTTGCTACTGGCAAAATAGCTGAGATATTTCAGTAATATTTAAAGATATATTAATAGCAGAAACATTTTGAGTCAAAAAAGAGGAACTATAATGATGAATTTAATGCAAAGAATTTTAAATAAAACTAAGTACTTTTAAAGTGCTATTCTTTAGAACAAGGTATTAACAAAGAATAAAAGTGCTAGCTCTGTCTTATTTGAAATCAACTAACAAAACACATACCTTACCACTCATCCAGTAAAATTGCCTGGAATAGTCAACACCAGAAGCCTGAGGATAACCATGTAATGAATAAAGTGAAAATGCAGTTAGCTTTTTCTACTCATATTTCTTCAAGTGTCCAAAATGAAAAATAATAAGTGGAACTTGCTTCCTTCTCCAGAAGAGTACCGGTTATAACCTAATAGGTTAGCAGCAGAATTTAGATGATCCAGCAAATCAAGACTTTATATTCCCAGGTCACTGCTTCACATGCTTGCTAGTGTCCCTGGCAAAATGGTTGGCAAAAGCTGGGCTTTGGGGGATGAATGATTGACTGTGGGACATCTTGTATTTGCCTTAAGTCAGCCACTGATTCACTCCATAAATCCAGAGCTCTAAAACTGGCAAGGTAATGGTAAGCCTTATCTATCACAGGCTTTGTATTTTTTTTTCCTCTGCTCATGTAAAGTAAGTTGTTTAAGACTGAAGATATTTCCATAGTTGTACAGAGGATAACACAGCCAAGACCCCATTGCCTCAAGGCCAGGGAGCCATGTTCTTCATTTCACAAAGGCAACCATATAAGGTCATCTCTGTGTGGCTAATATGCTATAGTTGATTATTTTTAGAGAAACATGCCAAATGCTAATAAATGATTAAATGTTTTAAAGGGTGTTGACAGACACAGCTTGAACTGAAATAAGATTCAAAATGTAATTTATGACATGAAACATTCTCTTTCAGAACTTTGCAGAGTTGAGAAGAGGTTGGTTATATTTGGGGGTAACTAAGAATGCTGGGTGGGTGCAACAAGCCAACAATCTCTTTAATTTTAGACTTCCAAACACTTTGATTTTAGAGTTATGTCTCTTGCCCTTTAGATTCCTCGGTGTAAATATAAAAAAGAAACATCCAAATGTCATCATAGAAAGCAGACACAGGAGTGACCAAAGAGAATTACACTTGATGAGACATATCTCAGCACAACTGGCTGAAGCATTTCTCAAACACTTTTCCTGTCTTTCTGCTCAACTTGTGCTCCTGTTCATGGCTCCTGACCACCAGAGTTCCCGCTCTACTTCCCTCTTCACTTCCATTATCCTTTCCAAAAAAGAGAAAACCATCCTCCCATTCAGCATTTTCAAAGTACATATCAGGCATCTCTCACAGTAGCTTATCACCTGTATTTCAGTATTTCATACACAGGATTAGTATATGTATGGCATGAGATTATGGAGAGTGCTTCATTGCAGTCAGCCATCTTGAGAGACTTGTTCTGAGCTGGAAAGCTGTCGAATTCTTCAGCTGTTTTAGATATCAGGTGTTCTTGGCAGATCCAGCTCAGAGTTGTGAACCTAGCAATAGCCTTCTTTATAAATGGTGCTTCTCTTTGATATTGATATTTGATCTTTCCAGAATATGTAATGTATTTTTGAAAGTTTTGAAGCACAAATGGTGGATGTATCTTTAAGTTCAGAGAAGAGAGCAACAATCTATTTCTTTATTAGCCTGTTACAGACTCAGAAATGAATTTCATTGTGATACTCATGGGGCAAATATGCTTATTTGAGATGAACTTTTGTTTCTACTAAGAAACAGTTCTTAAAATCTGTAATCTATACATTTGTTTGGCTTAAAAATTTGGTTTCAACAACTTCAATTCATCATTATAGAGCCATTGTTCTATTTCAGTGAATCAAAAACATCTTTCCAAAGCAGGGAAACACTTGGTGTTCTGTGCAAGTTCATGAAGCATTACTTCCAGGGACAGTGCCTTTGTCTTGCACAACTCAAGGGGGCACCATACACACTATGATTCATTTAAACAGTGTCCCAGGAGGTGAACAAGTGTTATTTCTTACCCACATTGCCCAATCTTTAAGTAGTTAAGAGCATTTGAGTAGCTACAGCGTGGAACTTATAATTTCTATTTATCCCTGAGAACATGGGTACTTAGTATACACAGAGTATATACCAGACAAAAAAACAAACAAAAAAACATTATACACGTCTGGCCAGCAGATTACATTGAATTTCCTTCCTATGAATGAATTTTTAAAAGAAAATTCTGATATGGAAACCCTTGACTGAGGATGCTGTATTGTAGTAAATGCTAACTGAAATCCAGAAACACTCTTATCTGCTACAGGAAGGTAAGATAAAAACAGAATACATCCTTTCCCAAGTCACAAAATGCAGCCACACCAGTATTTCCCTGTTTTCAATCTTACTATAAAAACATTTGTTTAGTGGCAGTCATCTGAAAGCAATGCTTACATTTCGGCATGAGGTGGAATAGATCGTCCTTTTCCTAAAATGTTGCTCATCTGCCCTCTAAAACAATCATTTCTTACAGCAACCCTGCTCACTGCATCCACCTCCACTGGATTTACCATCCTGCCCACAACTGAAACTCCCCATAGACTCTCATAAGATAGTGAGAAACTGCAGGTTCTGTTTTTTATCAGTGATTTCCTGAACAAGTTTGAGAGAGAGGGTGTGAGAGAGTTTTTAGTACCAATTCCAGCCTGTTTAGAAGGACAGAACTCCCAACAAGAACATAGCTCAATTCTTGTCTTCCTGGCTATGATTATCAAGACGACTCGGTTGATTGTACCACAAAATACACAAACCCATGTTCACCTCAGTTTTCTAAAGTGTATACATTAGAAAATGAGAACAAAAGCTCACAATAGAAGTTTCATCATAGATTTCTGCCTCAAAATTATATTGATTTGTTTATTCACTCATTCATTGTTAACCAATAAGCATTTTATGATTTACTGTACACCAGGCACTGTGGCAGGCATTATAACAGAATATTTTTAATCAAATAAAATTAAAACTCAGTATATATTAAGAAAAAGGAAATGGTATGTACAGCTGATAAAGCAAATGAACATTTACTAGTGCAAGAATATTAATTTTGGCATTTTTTGATGTACGACTTGATTCCTTTTGGCATTCATAGGTGTAAGTACTTACAAGGTTTTTTATTTTCCATTTAAAGTGATTTTTAGGTAAAAAGAGAAAAGAAAAAATGGTAAATTCCTCATTTGGAGAGATTTCGAATTTTCAAAATATCCTTCAATGAAAAATACTTATTTTTATTCATACTATTCATCATTTTTAATGTTTGAATGATACTCTATAAAATATTTTGTAATGTAAGATTTATTCTTTCTCAGTCAACTAACATAAGTGATAATAAAATTGCTGCCATCCTTAAATAGAAACTGTAACAAATATGGTCACATCTTTTTCTGATCTAGTTCTTATTTATTTGTTTGTTTTTATCATTCAAAAAATGTGCTTGGGAAACAGGATAAGTCTTAGGGGAGAAGGGGCTAACACAAACATAGGCACTCATTTTTTCAAGCCAATCCCTCACTGCCAGTAGGACCGAACACTAACGAAGACTATGCTGTTAGATAAGACAGCATGATGTGAAAACCACTGTCACCTATGAAGTGTTTGCCAACTGGCTCATATTTGTAAAAGTTATGCAATGCATATTCCACCTTAATTTTAAACAGGACCTAAAAATTTAGTTTTACATAGAAACAGTATAGTATCAATACTGAACCCTAACAACACTTGGCAATCAGAAAATGGGAGTTTTAAGATTTCTTTATTTTATTTAAAATACAGATTTACAAAGAGAGAAGAGATAGAGATCTCTCATCTGTTGTTTCACTCTCCAAATGATTGCCACAGCCTGGGCTGGACCAAGCAAGCTGAAGGAGAGTCACTTGGCTCTCCTCTTTTGGTAGGCAGGGTCCATCTTCTTGGGTTAATTTTCTGCTGTTTTCCCACATGCCTAAGCAGGATACAGGATTGGAAGTAGAACAGCCAGCACCCATATGGGATGCCAGCATCACAGGCAGCAGTTTAACCTGATGCACAAAAATGACAGCTCCAAAAACTGATTTTCTAATACATGTTTGCTTTGGCATATGTATTCGGGCCTTGCTCTTACGATTTATCATTCAGGGGTTGGTGGCAGGAAAAAGTGCTGCCCAGCATGCTACATATCATAGGGGCAACAAATTGAGTTCTACCTGTTCCATTTCTGATCCAGCACCCTACTAATGCACCTGGGAGAGCAGGAGAAGATGGCCCAAGTCTTGGTCTCCTGTTCCCCACGCAGAAGACCTAGTACAAAAGCTCCTGATTCCTGGCTTGTAACCAACACAGCTCTGGCCATTGTGACCATTTGGGGAATGAAGCAGCCAATGCAAGATTTTCTTTTCTGGCTGTTCGTTAATTCTTTCAAATAAATAGATGAATCTGTTGTTTAAAATGTGTATATTTAATTAAGTCCCAAGAAGAAAGTAAAAATAGAAAATTAGAAATACATCACTCATGCTTCCTCTTTCAATAAAGTAAATTTTCTTGGCAGAAAGGAAAGATGCAAGGTTAGATTTTGAATAATAGATGTTGAATGCTGTTCTTCTTGAAAATAAATGGTGAAAAAATTGATTTCTGGGGATCATAGAAATCTCTGAGGGTTTTGTCTCACTAAATTTTAAAGATAATATCTCAGTTGAGAGTAATCTGCTTTGTTTGTTTTATAAGACATAGCATTTTCATGCTCAGGGCATCTTTTTTCATTAAACAAGAAATTGTTACATTTACAGTTGGAATAAGTTCCAGGAAGCAAGCTCTGTCTTACCAAAAGCCATTGAGATGACAGGAATAACATCAGTAGTGGCATGGTTTCCATCGTGGAATATCAGGCTTTGCTGACTCTCCACAGAGCCTTCTGATTAGAATGAGGCAGAGCCTGAGCTGTCTTAGATGAAGGGTATTTAGAGGCCTAGCAAAGTCAGCCTTCTTACCATCCAGTCATGCAACCAGAGTACATGTTCTTCCTTCTCCTTCGGTGCCTTCTCAGCACTAGAGCATCCAGGCATGCGTTGAGAGTGTGCACTACTGAAAGCTGATGAAAGTTGAGGCTCTTTTTCCCCAGTCCTTTTCCTTTCCGAAGGATAGATTAGAAAGTTGTAATCTCTCAGTTATGATTAGGTTTCTATCTGTGTTGAACTTAAAGAACGCTGTTACAATTTTCAGTTTGTGTTTCCTTGTACACTCTGATAGCTTGGGTCAGAGGTTGGCCTGCAGGCCTCCCAGTGGTATGAAGAGCAATAATCCAATTTCCAGGCCGAGCCAAAAATAATAGTAACCACAAAACAGAGCCTGGTTTTAGTGCAGAGCTCATTTTCATTGGCAAGTCTGCTTTCCCCTAAGAGGCCCAAATATTCATTCATCTTGACTCTTCTAATGAGTGTACCTAATAATTCCAATTCTTAATGGATTCGGAAGTGATCTGAGGTAGAATAAAATATTTGAAAACATACAAACGTTTGGGCATTTTATGAATAAAATGGTTAGATTTATTAAGTTTCTCTGGAGAAAAAACACCAACAGAATATATAAAAATGGATGGATAGATAAGTGGATGGAAGGATAGATACACAACCACCATCTGCAAACTGGAAATCCAAGAAGGCCAGTGAGTAGTATGACTCAATCCAGGTCCAAAGAGGTATGAATCAGAAGAGCCAGTCATGGAGGCCAGAGGAAATAGGATGAGTTGTCCCAGACAAGACAGGAAACCAAAGGAGCACATTGTTCCTTCCCACGTTTTTCTTTTCTGTTCAGACCCTCCACAGTGTAGATGATGTCCCTATCTGGGAAGGACAATCTTCTTTATTGAGTCTGTAGATTCACATGCTAATTCCTCAGAAACACACTCACAGACTTGGGTGCCCCAAAACCATAACACTGACATAAAGTCAATCCTTATACTATGAGGGAAAGATGGTTTTGCTAGATATCTTGATATTTAACTATTATTTGAAACATAGCAATGGGTTCCAAAAAACCCCTAGTATTTGATATAATCCTAAGGATTCTTTCTTGTAAAACAAATTTCTTCAAAATTATAAGGCAGTGTCATAGTTATAATAAGCATTGGCTCTGCGTTCAATGTGAACCCATTACTTGAGTGACCATGGCCAAGTGGATTAGTTATATAAGGAGGAGCTAAAAATATATCCTGGAATTTAGAAGAATAAAAGCATAAATCTTCATCATCTCACACTGTTTGTGTGTCAGGAATTCAGAAATGACTTAGCTAGCTGGTCCTGACTCAGGGTGGCTCATGAGGACGCACTCAATACATTGGATGAACCTGTAGTCATCTGAGGGTTTGATGAGGCCCAGAAGAACCTCCCATTCATACTCTAGGAAAATCAGAGCCAGTGATATGCATAAGGCCTCTGCTCTCTGCTCTGTGCAGGCTTTTCCAAGAGGGCACTGATTGTGGTCCTGACATGCCACCTCACCACTCCTAGAATGAGGGAGGAACCAAGGAAGAACCAAGAGGAATCCGTGACACCTTCAAGGAGATAGTCCCAGGCATCTCACATCCCTATGGGCACATTCGTTTGCTTTTTCATCCCTAGAAACAGAACACTGAGTCTAGAAAAGATTGATGGCAAGGGAAATCAGTTTTCTCCTTTTGAAAGCAAGAGTATCAAAAATGCGTGGGTGTAAAGGAAACTGACATTGCAAGCTTATAAATCTACAAGTGTCTCAGCAAGTCCTGCTGGCTACGTAACACTATTCTCACAACCATTTCTATGAACTGTATTGAATCTGCTAACTTTTAAAAAAATCAAATAGAAAAATAAAACATACAGTCTCTAAGCCATTCGCCTAAGTGCTGAGACATCCCAGGCCATCACTATTCTCACCACTGCTTCCTTTCTTGGCTCCTGCATCCTATGCTGTTCTGTACTAAGCCTCCAGAGGTGAAGCCATTGCTTGGAACATCTATGATCCATATTGAAATGTCTGAGTTCAAGCGTCATGTCTGCTTCTAATCCAGCTTCCTGCTAAAGCACGCCATGTAATGCAGTAGGTGATGTCTGGAGTATTTGGGTCTCCACAACCCATGTGGCACACCCAAGCTGAATTGTGGGTTCCTGGCTCTTGTAGGCATGTAGGTGAATAAACCAGCAGATAGAAAATATCTCTTCCCTGTCTCTCCATTGCTCAGCTTTTCAAATACACAAACAGAATCATACCATTTCCCTGTTCAAAACCGTGTGATGGACTCCCTCAAAAAAATCCAAACGCCTCTCCTCTCTCTAACTTTGTCACCATGTGTGTTTAGCCTGGATTACTGCACCCCAGCTTTAACCTCTTTGCTGTTACTCCAAGCTCCCTAGCAGCCTTGCTCACACTTCACAGGCTTTGCATTCTCCTTCCCCTGCCTAGAAGATTCTTCATGTGTCTGACTCTTATTTCAGAAGTTCCTGCTCAACTGTCTTTTCTAGGAGATCTTCTTGAGAAATCTATGAAGGAAGCATCTGAAATCTTCCCATTACATCCTTAAGAGACTGTGAAAAAATTCACAGAAAATATATGTTGTAAAAAAAAGACTACGAACGGGTTTCAAAATATTTTGCACCAATGAGCTAATTTTTTAATTATATTTTTCTATGTGTTTTTTCAAGTAACCCAGTAAGAAGACAATCTCTGTATTATAGTCTATTGATTTTTTTTGTCAACCTCTCTCACTAGGCTGAAAGCTCCATGGGAGGAGGAAGCTTGTATTCATTTATATTTGCTTTATTTTCAGGGCACTGTAGTCAGTGCTCAATAGTTACTTGTTACATGAATGAATGAACAGAGCTATGAGTCCATTGATGAATCCAGAAATCACAAGAAGGAAGCCAGTCTGTCCCACCCATACATTTTGCTAATGTATTATCTGACAGTCTTATCTAAAAATAGTAATTACCTCAGAAGTTTTATCAATTTTGAGATTTTGGGCCCAGCGCAGTAGCCTAGGCTAAAGTCCTCACCTTGAACATGCCAGGATCCCATATGGGCGGGCACCAGTTCTAATCCTGGCAGCCCTGCTTCCCACCCTGCTCCCTGTTTGTAGCCTGGTAAAGCAATTGAGGACAGCCCAAAGCCTTGGAACCCTGCACCCACATGGGAGACCTGGAAGAAGCTCCTGGCTCATGGCTTCAGGCTGGCTCAACTCGGCTACTGCGGCCGCACGTGGGGAGTGAACGATCGGATGAAAGATCTTCCTCTCTGTCTCTTCTCCTCTCTGTTTATCTGACTTTCCAATAAAAATAAATAAATTTAAAAAAACATAAATTATGAGATTTCATAGTGAAAAATCAGATTTGGAAAGGAAAATTAGAATTTTGTACTTGGGGTCTGTTAGCAACAAAGTGTGTGATGTTGACTCGACCTCACAACTCCGCAGGCTGTTCTGACCCCAGTGGCTCCTCTGTGCCTGACCCCCTCCATTCTGAGCGACACAAGCAGGCCTGATGGAAGTTTTTCGGACCCTGCCTTACATGTGTATGCAATATAACTGGCAAAAATTGTCACATATGCATGTGTAATTTTTAATGTCTAATTTAAAAATGGAATTGGCTTGGTTTTGAAACCCCCAAGCCACATTCATAATGAAACACACATTTTAAGCTTTTGGTGCCATTCTAGTTATAGAACAATCAACCCATCTTGACAAATTCAGTAGACTCTTCATTACAAGAGAAAGGGCAGAAAGACTCAACTGGGTTTCCAAATAGTTTTCACTTTTAGAAGACTATTTTTTAAAGCATCTCTTAAAAACATAGATTTGAAATACTTTTTCTTTATTTTTGAAACCTCATGAACATTCAATCCAGATGTCTACCTAAAGTGATTTGTTTACCAATGTGGGACACACCCAGTTGTCCTAGAAAAGAAAATATTTAGCTGCAGTCAATAATAGATGGCTGTGTGGGTTGCCATTAAATAGAGAGAAATACCTAGGGCAGGTGTTTGGCGTAAGAGTCAAGAAAGCACTTGAGGATCCCACATCGTGTAAAGGAGTGCCTGGATCTGAGGCCCAGCTCCAGCTTTCTGCTAACATACACCCTGGGCCACAGAAGGGATGGCTCAAATACTTGAGTCCTCCACCCATGTGGCAAATCCACATTGAGTTGTTGACTTCTGACTTTGCTATGGCCCAGTCCCAGCTGTCTCAGGTATTTTAAGAGTGACAGAGCAGATGGGAGATCTCTCTCCTTATCTTTTTCTGTGTACTTCCTTTTGCCAATCAGATAAATAATAAAATTATATGCAATCATACCAAAAGCCTTCATTAGAGACAACTGTATATAATGGCGAGCACTCTCTTTGCTAATTGTAAGCAAGGAGTTATATATAGAGAGAAAGCTTAGAGTAATTCTTAAGCATCTGTTATAGGTAAGGCACTGTTCTACGCAGTTCCAGAATTCATATTATTTTTTATATTCTAGGGGCCCAGATGACAAACAGCAAATATGCCAACAAGCCAGTATTTTAACATGTGCAATAAGCATTGTTAAGTACTGGGAGTAAAGGAAAAAAATGGAGCAGGGTAAGGGTGAGGAAAAGGGGTGTGATCAGAGTGGGGTATATGGGAAAGGCGAAATTTGAGCAAGACTTAGGAGGTAAAGGAGTTAGCCAAGTGCCAAGTGGATCTCTGAGGAATAGCCTCCCAGGACAAAGACTGGTCTGAAAGCAAACACCTCAGAGCTGGAATGTGCCTCGCCTGTTCAAGAATCGGTATGATTATTCCGAGTTAAGTAAGTTGACTACCGGAAAGAAAGAGTGAATCAATATACCTGCTAATATAGTCTGGTCTCCTTGGCTAAGAAGTGTTTATCATCTATTTTTAATCGCTCTCTGTTGTGACTAAGCCATGGCATGGGCATTTGAGATTCCATGAAAGGCTGCAGGTTTCATTTTTAAAAAAGAAATTTTAAAAATGCTTTGGGTTGGCCCTTCTAAGGAGGCCGTGACTCCAGGCTATTCTATAGGTATGAAAAACATTCTAAATTGGCAATTTCATTGTATCCTTACACACTTCTGGTTTCATATTGCTGGTTCTTTTCAAAGAGTAAGACATCAGGGAAAGGATATGAGTTTGGATTTGTTCTCTTATATGGCATGTTAATTATTCTACATTAGATAATACAGTTCAGAGGGTAACAGAGCTTCATGTCTCTTCAATGCAGTTGCTTGTAGAAGACTGGCCATTTGGAGCTGAGATGTGTAAGCTGGTGCCTTTCATACAGAAGGCCTCGGTGGGCATCACTGTGCTTAGCCTGTGTGCGCTAAGCATTGATAGGTAAGAGCTAATGCTTCATCCACATATATCCTCAATAGTATGACTGATTGCCTGGAATTTAGAAAATAAAATGTGTAATTCAATAAAAGAAAGCTTCTTAAGCTTATAAAACATTGTTTTCATCTTCAGGTATCGAGCTGTTGCTTCTTGGAGTCGAATTAAAGGGATTGGAGTTCCCAAGTGGACAGCAGTAGAAATTGTTTTAATTTGGGTGGTTTCTGTGATTCTGGCTGTCCCCGAAGCCATAGGCTTTAACTTGATTACACTTGACTACAAAGGAAACTATCTGCGAATCTGCATGCTTCAGCCGACTCAAAAAAGCGCCTTCATGCAGGTAAATTTCACCCTTTCTGCACTTTCCGCTCATTCTCATAAAAATGTAGCTATTTCCCTCTTTGCCTGACTTCTGAAGAAGCTACTGATTTATGGGTGTCCTGAGGAGACAGATCCCAGGACCATGAGATAAAGGTGTGACTGATGATTCAAGCTGCAGAAAGTGAAGTTACTACTTCCCCCAGGAATCCACTCCCTGCATCTCAGGGACACAAATAAACAAACTTCAGCCACATCATAGAATTGGCGTGAATGTATAGCTTTTCAGTCAAAGGAAACAAAAGACCTAACTGCTACCATATTCTGCAGAAGATAACCCAGCAGGCATTAAAAAAAAAAAGAATGAGTGAATGTTTGGAAAGTCCCCGAATACACGTGCATTCTGAAAGGCAAGCTTACTCTCCCTTTCTGTCTTTTGCTAAACAGAAAGCTTCCATTGCAATTAAGACATTTATTACAGAATATTTGACCAGGAAAAGGGAAAAGTATGTAATACCGGTCTGATAAGACAGACCCTAAAGTAAAAAGCTCCAGAGAAGTTAGTGCAAACAGGTGCTGACCTACATAGCACCAAGAATTCCTTTCTTATTCACTTACAAGAAAATTCAAGAAAACTTCATGAACTGTGTCTATCATGATAAGGAGTGAAGAAGGACATTAACATGAAAGCCAGAAAAATTGCAGTTCCCTTATTTCTTACTAGTTAAAAGGGGTGGGAGTGGAACTCACTTGTCACATAGATTTTTCTCTAGTTGTGGTTTTATCCAGAGCAACAATTTTAAACATACACAAGAGCAGATATAGAATAAAAAGGCCCTTTTATTGAAATATTTGGTTGGCTTATGCTGTAGTGAGTGAAATGGCTAGCATAGACCTTTTCATATCTGTTTTTCCCATTAAGCAAATTTGCTAAAAATGTAAGTTTTTCATAAACACCAGGGTACCTTTCCATATTCAGATGTGGTATTGTACACAAAGAGCACCCTAAGGATAAGTTGCTTGCGTAAAGACAAAATATTGAATTATCAAATATTTCCAGATTACACAGTTGCTTAAAACACAATTATAATATAGTGTTCCAGAAAACTGAATACGTTTTATGAAAATTTTATTTAGATTAATGTAGCCATTTATTTGCTCAGTACAAGTGGTTCATAGATTTTATGTTGTATGGTCTTTATTAAATGGTTCTCCTTCAGAAGAATGTTGTTTCTGGATAAAATTTTTTCAACATTTGCTATGCAACATTTTCTTAAAAAGTATTAATCGTAAATATTCTCTCTTCTTCCTAGTTTTATAAAACAGCTAAAGATTGGTGGCTATTTAGTTTCTATTTCTGTTTACCACTGGCCATCACTGCCCTTTTTTATACTCTGATGACCTGTGAAATGTTAAGAAAGAAGAGTGGTGTGCAAATTGCTTTAAATGATCACTTAAAGCAGGTAAGACAATAAAATTATTGGATGACTTATGGTTATGATTATAATGCTGGATATGCAAATTATGGAGAAGATAAATTACAATTACCACGTACCAGAACATATTTCTTTTTGTTGCCCCCAGCATCATTGAATTTATAATGAACACTTTTGCATTATCTGTTTAGACATATTCTGAATCACTAACAGCAACTAGAGAGAACCATAAAGTCCTAACAATGAATGTTTAATCATTTTAGTTCTCATTCTCATTCATTTTTCCATGTCAAGCTCAGTGTCCTGAAATTTTACAAATGCCATTGAGTTTGCATAAACAATATGAACTATTCTGTCAGGGATGAGAGGACACTGTGACCCAGTGAGCATCTTTCCAAGGTCTGACTGCCTTTTTTTCCCCCCAGAGACGGGAAGTGGCCAAAACTGTGTTTTGCCTGGTGCTTGTGTTTGCCCTCTGCTGGCTGCCCCTCCACCTCAGCAGGATCTTAAAGCTTACTCTGTATGATGAGAACGACCCCAATCGATGTGAACTTCTGAGGTAAGAAAGGCACACTGGAAATCACGCTGTAAACCAGGGCCATCAGAAGTGATTCCATCCATCCCCTTCATGAGCAGAAAAAGAGCAATGGAGAGAAATTCAGACTCCATATTTTCCCCTTCTCTCCCACTTTACAGGAAGGAGTTCAGGAAACCTAAGGGAACCCTGGGGACACAGAGGCAGAATTGTAAAGGAGAAGTGAGTGGCAAAATAGAAAGACCAAGTTAGGGTCTTCTTTGCTCTGTGTGAATCCCTTCTTTTGGCCCTCCCCAGCAATGGGATTTCATTTTTAAAGGCAGATTTGGGCATGAGAGGAAGCAATGGGAAAGCAGTTCAGATCACAGTGACCAAGAATGAGCTAGAGACTGCTGGTAGATTCCCCTTAAATATGGGTAATTTTTATTTGCAATGAATGTGTGCCCATAGCAACACTTTTCACAGACATGTTTGGGCCTATTGTTTTGCAGTTTTTTGTTGGTATTGGACTACATTGGCATCAACATGGCCTCCGTGAATTCCTGCATTAATCCAATTGCTCTCTATTTGGTGAGCAAAAGATTCAAAAACTGCTTTAAGGTAAGAGGGCAACATTCCACAAGTCCTTTTGTAACATAACATCAAACTCCTTCATAACAAGAAATATTTCTATCCACAGATATCTGCCAATTTGCTTTCTAGACTCCCCTTGCACTGAATAATGGGTGCTTTTCTGAAATATGACTTTCACTTATGAATCACTAATCAGTTTCTGCCTATGAATCGCCATCAATCACTCCCAACTGCCCCAGCCAGTTACATGAGCAACAGGATTTCTCAGAAAAAGAATAAAATTACAGGCATTGATATGACAGTTGCCACACAACAAGAGTCAAATATAAATGCATCGTTCCTACATTTTGGTAGATTTGGGGCTACCCAACGACAATTTGTATTGTGAATAAGTTAGACCCTTTTTCACTTGGAGTCTGAAAATAGTAAGTTAAACACATTTGTTTTAAGTTCTCCTTTTTTTTTAATAGCAGAGACCTGCCTCATTATTTCCCATCCACCTGCTTTTGTATCATAGCGCCTCTCCATGCATTCTCTGCTTTAGCAATCTAACACACAAACTTCCTGTGTGAAGAGAAAATATTGCATTGTGAAATATTTTAAATAGGATCATTCTGGTTGCAAAGAGCAGGCGAAGAATGACTGAATTTTCAAAGCCTCATACTTCAGAACCAAACTAGTAGAGCTCCCATTTTCTTACTCGTACAGTTTCTCAGGTAATAAATGGGAAAAAATAAGATTTGGATTTTAAAAGATCCAAGAGAAAATCTTGATGAACAAAACTGAGATGTTTGTACACATAATAGTCTTATTGGGTAACAATATTGAAAAGCCCTGCATAATTTTAACTGTATACCTGGAAGGGTATACAATAATGTTAAATTTATTGCTGCAAAAAGGTGTTTATGATACTTTCAAATGAGATAAAGGTAATGCTGTCATAGTATAAAACAATTGAATATGTGATACACAAACACAGGTACTAACACAGTCATAATGTGATAATAGTTCTATTTGTATAAAAGCATCTTGACTGATATACTTTTCAAATATTAAGAGCATTTATCAAGTAATCAAGAGTGAACACCAAGAGTTAAGATTTCTGTTGGTAAGGATTTTTTATTATGTAGATTTTTTTCTTCTCTGTATTTTTTTAGTGGAAAAAAATCTCTATTTTCTAGTGGAAAAAATCCTATCATATAATACCTATACAATTAAATCTTTTCAAGGAGAAAAATAAGACATGGAAGAAAGTTTCTACCGACTCCTAATCATACAATGAAAAGACTGAACCTCAGAAAGTAACGAGAGTTGTAATACGGTGACTAATGCTGACATATAATGAGTTACTTTATTTTGTGCAGTCATGCTTATGTTGCTGGTGCCAGTCATTTGAAGAAAAGCAATCCTTGGAGGAAAAGCAGTCCTGCCTGAAGTTCAAAGCTAATGACCATGGATATGACAACTTCCGTTCCAGTAATAAATACAGCTCATCTTGAAAGAAGGAATAACCAGAACTCACTTAAACAAAATGAAACTCATCCCCCCCCCCCAAAATGTATGTTTGCACAAAACAATGTAAGTTGTGTAACAGTGATTACCAAAACACTCAAAGATACACATGACATGTTATCAACTGTTCACATGATGAGAGGAAATACAGTGAGAATTAAGAAAGTCTCATTGTGAAAGCACTTAATCTCTACCGTTAGCACTTCAGCATAGCTCTTAATAACTTCTAGTAAATTCATTTACCACTTATATTTTAAAAGGAGCTAACTCAGATTTCCTATTAAAGCAGTTTATTTTTTAATCCATGTGATATGATACAATGAAAAATGTCAGTATGATGCAGACTTTTGAAGTGGAATTTAATTTAAATTTTAAAAATTCTTTAAAAAACTTGTCACATCATTGATCAGTCTGTAATTAGATACAAAATATGAAAGCAGTTCAGTTGGTACATTTTTAGGATGTTGGAAATATTTAAACATTCAGGATAAAGTAACAGAAAGGGATCAAAACAAAGTTTCTAAAAATAATTATGCTCTATATTCAGAACAGATGGAATATTGTAAACGAAGACAAAGAAAGGAGGTTTAAAATGTTTTCCCAAAAGACTTCCCTGGAATTTAGCACTCACAATCTCTACGAGGAAAGCACTACCTACAATGCTTTTCAGATTTATTAAAATATTCTTTTAACAGTGTAGTGTAAACTGTTTTGTATCATCATCTGTAAATATTTAGCTGTATACGCTGCATCCAGATGGTTAAACAGTGGGCAGGCCCGATTGTTCAGTGCTCTGCAATGGAGAGATGTCAGCGACCCCGTGAAAGACAGAATGTGAATTGCCTGGCGCAGTGTCCACATGGCAAATAAGCAGGTGCCTCCCCTGTGTTAAAACAGTCTCTAGCATAATATAACATAGCTACGGTAAGACTCTTTAAAAATCACACTAATTAGTTTATTGAACAGCAGCCGCAAGGCTTACTAACTTTGATATCATTTTTGTAAATAACTGACAAGTGTTATTGATATGGTGCTTTTCTAACATGTAGAGGCAAAACTGATTTTTGACACCATCAGAACTTTATTGTACTTTATGCGTTCTTGCCTAGTTTTTAATCTGCTCAGCAAAGCATATTGGTTTAACTTGGGATGAAATGTGTCTGGAAGGATGCAGAAGAGAAAATTGAAGAGGGAAGGAATGAGGTGGGGTGAAAGGAAAGCTCTGGGGACCAATTCCCATTCTTAGCCTGACATTCGTTCGTCATTACCCCGTCATTTCAATTCTAAAGGTCCTGATTCTGTTCCAGCAAAACACAGCAGAATGTTCTCGGAGTGACTTTGGGAACAAATGGGGCCCAAGAGCTTTAGCTCTGTCTTAAAATATGACAGAATTTCTACTTTTTTTATTTTAGTAAGCCAGGCCACATGTTGGAAATAATCTAGCCATATTATTCACTGCCAGCCATCTAATGTGATGATCCAGTAAACCAAACCCCCAAACATTTGACCCACAAGAAAAGATGATTGTTAATTTACATGCCATGTGGATTCCACTTGAAAATCACTCACAAACTTGAATCACAATTGCTTCCCATTTTTCAGACGCCTGTCATCAGAAAAGATGTTGCGGACTTTCAGTTTTAAACTACTGTATACTGCTAATGTTTTCACAGTGTAATGCATCTTTTTTTATTCCTACTTGAGTTTTAAATCACTTAGGTTACCATGTACTGGATTGCAACATCCTAAGGCTCCTCTCATTTGCATACTAACATCCGTCCTTCTCCACCTCAAATAAAGCCATGGAATCACACTGCCCAGTTTTTATGCTGCACAGAGTATATACACATGCACAGTGGCAATTAAATGGCATTCAACCATTTTCAGAAAAATGTTTAGTTCAAATAGTAACATAGCAATAGAGCATAGCAAGAAACAAACATGTTTTCTTTGCATAATTAAAAACAAGATAGGAAATAGTACTACTGTTAAACCCTAGAACATACTGCCTGTTTTACGTAGTAACAGACAAAATGATTGCTAATACAAATGATGCAAATCAGAAATTTTAAAAATAAGTTCTTTTCTCCATCACCTATCATTAATATAAGTGTGTAACCAAACACCTTGTAGTTCCAACAGCTTGCATGTGGCCAAAGGATCACAGTTTATAGCAAAATATGGGTATGTGGTAGCTATATAAAATTGTAATATAACCATGTAAAATAATTATGTATTTTGTTTTCTCTATGATCACTTCAAGGGGCAACTACTGTAGTTGCTGATTCTTCATTATGTAAACAAAATTAATAAAAACTTTGAATTTTTTTAAAGAAACACCAGCTTATTTTTCACTATGGAAGTATTAATGATATACTAATGAATATTTAAAGGAAATGTAAGTACTAATTGAGTGTTTAAAGCAAATATGTCATGTTAAAGATATAATTATTAAGGAAATCTGAAAATCGTTCCATTAAAATACCAATTTCTGGTCTCTAGACTCTTTCTACATTTCATTATTGTAAGGAACCAGAAATACACAGACTGGTTCATTTTTCCAAGGCTGATTATATATTTGATAGTTTTCAATGGTCTCATATATTTTGTTCTTTGGTTTCTCATCTTAAGAACACTTCGCTGTGTAATTGTTAGTATATTATAGTATAATACACTATTGTATCATTGTATATAGTATATACAGTAGTACTGTAGAATATCATAGGTAAACTGTTAAAATATGGCTTGGAAATTATATTTCAGAGGCTTCTTTTGAGATGTACTACATGCAAGGTGCAATTAAGTTAATAAAAAATAGGATCCTTACTTGATCGGAGACAAACATGATAAACTTCATGACAAAAGAAAATTTGCAGAACATTAAAGCGTTCCATATTGATTGCTGTAGATGCACACACATGGTCCTTTTCTTTACCCAACATCAATCATCCAGCAATAGCATGAACTCTGCCATTTATGTAAAACCCAGCCTAGCCTTTCAGAGCCCTCTGTCATTTACCCTTGACCTTGGTGGGATTTCACCTGTGTAATCTCGGCAGGATACATCAATATACAGGAATTCGGGATCCCAGAAATTATGTAAGATGTTAGAAAGAAGAATGACATTAGAAGCACTCTCTTTATACTTCCAGCAAAAAGAGTCTACTTGATCTCAAAATGAAATTGTTAAACACTATGAAGAATAATTCCACATAATTACTATCGTAAATATAGGCAGAACAGGTGTTATACACATTCAAAGCAGAAAGCATAGAATCTTAAGTTTGTCTGCAGCTACAAGCTCTTGGTCCTTAGCCTCACAAGGGACAGTCATTAGAAAATCAGCGGATTCAGTGTCTGCAGAGAAGTGTGTACCTGTGTGTTGAGCAGAAGATGGCTTTTCTGGTAGGGGCGATAATGCTGGTTAATGGAAAGGGGAGGAAAAGTGTTAGCTAGCTCAGGTGAGGGGCCGAACCTTGCATGCTAAAGAAGGATGTGAGACGCGGGGCTGCAGAGATGTCAGACCCAGCAGGCCATCTCTACAATGTTAGCCCTCTGTCACGAGCCACTATTACTCAAATGTGTGAGAATCACATGCTGCAGACTCATTTTGGATTTTTTTTTTTAAGATTCTTTGGCCGCAACTCTGAACTATATGATCAGAACCTCTGAGATGGAACGCAGAAGTATTTCCCTATACTTCAAGCAGGTTTTGCTCACCTAAAAAGAGAAAAGTGCCTTGTAAACAATTTCAAAGAACTGGAAATTTTAAGTTAACAGGATTGCTTCTGCTGGTATAAGATTGCTTTCAAAGCAGTGTGGAACATGAAGGACTACAAGACTGAAAGCACAAATGCTGGTTATACAGTTTCTATAACTGCCAGGCTAAAAGACAACAACCTAAGCAAAGAACATGTGTGAGGACGTGGAATCAAGGCAAGGAAGGACAGTCATAGCAGTGTGCTAACCAGATAGATGCAGGAAGTGAAGCTCTATTAAGAAGTTTTGGGCTGGAACAGACATTAACCCCTAAATCAAAGGTCATCAAATTATGGCCATTGTTCACATTTCAGCCTACCGGTCTGTTTCTGTAAATAAAGTTTTATTAGAGTATAGCTGTACTTCTTGTACATATGTTATGCTTGTCTTTCACTATGCACCGGGTGAATTGCTGAGCAGACAGAAGCCATATGGCCCACAAACTCTGAAGTACATAGTATCTAGTCTGTACAGAAGCATTTTTGCTGAACAATGTCTTAGACAAGCAGTATTGGAGGAAAAGAGAGGCAGCAATTGACTAGCAGGAGAAAACGGACTTCTGAGGATGTAGTAAATTCTGTTTGGGAGATAAAGTCTTAAGGTAAGATGAGGTACTCATGGGCAGAGACATCACTAGGTTCAAAAATTGTTTATTGTTAGAAACATTAAGCAAAAGAGTAGGGACATGCTTAAGGAGAAGTTATGAAGAGTATGGGTGGAAGAGGAAAGAGGAGCTGGAGTATTAAATAGTAGGGACCACAGTTACAAGAAGGAAAGAAAAGGGAAATTCAGAGGACACTGCAAGGAATAAGGAAGACAGGTGCCAGGAAAGTCCCAGGGAAGAGAACCAAGAAACAAAGGAAACTATAAAAGGAGAACAAATGAATGAGTTGGAAATTGGCAATATGAGCAATCTTAATTTGTGCATATGAATGTGGGCTTTGTGTGTGATACAAATCCTCATCTCTCAGTCATTCGTATTGTCAGTGTAGTAGTACACAAACTTCTGTAAGGCCACTGGATTGAACACTTATTTTTTCTCACTCACTTCAAGAATACCACTAAAATAAAAGATAAAATGAAAAAGGTAGTAACACACAACAACCAAGGTGAACGCGAAGACGGGAACCAACTAGAAATGCTAACAAAATTGTACAAGGTGAAAACCAGATAGAATAGGGATAACTTTCTGAGAGTTCTATTTTTGTGAGAAATGTCTGCCAGGGAGGTACGTTGAAAAGTTCCAAAAATCAGAAGATAACTCAGCAGTTAGAAACAACAGACATCCTTGTAGACAAAAGACTGACATGATATAGAAATATTAATGAATACTTAAATAGATATTCCCATCTCTCCCTGAAAGATAGGTGGCTGGTAATCATTTTCAGAATCAAAGCAAGAACAGCAGAAGGTAGAAATGAGGCTCCTTAACAGAATCCAGGATTAAGCAGCCAAAGCAAAATAAATCAAACACACACCTGAAGATACCAACATTGAGAGTGAGGGAAAATCTCACTCAAATGGTTTAAGTGTCTGCTGAATTCTGTCCTCATATTTTGAATTCCCAAGTTGCCACTTAGTGCTGATTTGAAAATATCAATGTGTAAGCAAAGACCAGTAAAGTTTTAGTAAACTGTGATGTAGAAGAGCCTGAAATAAATAGGAGAAAGATACAGGGAATTTACTGAGGAAACAGGAATAGCTCAAGGTTGTCCAAAGGGAAAAAAGTAAAATTATAATTAATTTTTAAAGATTTATTGATTTTTATTGGAAAGCCAGATATATAGAGAGGAGGGACAGAGAGGAAGATCTTCAGTCCAATGGTCCACTCCCCAGGCAGCCGCAACAATTGGAGCTGAGCCAATCTGAAGCCAGGAACCAGGAGCTCTTCCAGGTCTCCCACTTGGGTGCAGGGTCCCAAGGCTTTAAGCCATCCTCGACTGCTTTCCCAGCCCACAAGCAGAAGCTGGATGGGAAGCAGAGCTGCCAGGATCAGAACCAGTACCCATATGTGATCTCAGCATGTTCAAGGTGAGGACTTTTAGTCACTACGTCACAGCGCCGGGCACAAAGCCATGATGTTATGTGAACAAAGAGACATCCAGGAACCAAGAAAGCATTCTTAGAACCTGGAAATACACTAGAATAGATAACATTAAAAAAATGAAAAGTTTCAAAGGTCAACAGTGCAGAAAAATAAAATGAGAAGCTACTCTTCCAATGGGAGCATCAGTAGAACTGAAGAAGGCAATAAAAGAATCCAGGAAACAGGTGAATCCAAGACAGGAAAGACTCAAAACTGTTTCCAAGATGATAGAATGGGAACAAATCCCACTCTATCCTGTAATGAGTCTGGCTATGGACAGAAGAATAGATAAAGAGTATCTGCAAGGTCACAATGGAATCGCATTGTTGCCTGTCATTTCTGACCATTTTTACACATGTGTAGCTATATATAGACATCCGACAAGGGCCGGTTATTCTATGACCAAATGATCCCTCTTGTAGAAAAACTATTCATGTGACAAAGATACAGATTCAAAATGTTCATAGATGCATTGATGGTTTCAATTAGAAATGATGTTGTCAACTGTCTCCTTAGGAAAAAATGTCCCCATTAACCTCTACTGAACTATAACATGATTTCATTAATATAAAGTTCAAAATCTGGAAAATAAAGCTACATATTCTAGGGATAGCTCATCCATAAATAGATAAAGGATCATTATCATACAAATAAAATCAGCTCCCTTTCTTGAGGACAGTTATGATTTGAAAGATATACCACGGGAGCTTCTGCCCTAAGTTATGTAGTTTTTCTGCATGTAAATATATACATTATTGAATATAATCATTAATATTTCATACAATATTTAACATTATAATTAATGTCTTACAAGTATTTCTTTAAGTGCCTCTTAAGTATGTACTATATTTCAGAATTTAAAAAGTAAACATGGGCAAGCTTTGCCAGCAGTTAGGACACCAGTTGAGATGCCTATATCCTATAATACAGTATTTGGGTTCAACTACTGACCCTTGATCCTGATTCCAGTTTCCTGTTACTGCAGATCCTGGGGGACACAGTGATACTAGCTTAAATAATTGGTTCCAGTGTTTAGAGCTGAGTAGGTCTTAATCCAGGAGCCAAGAGAGGGACCCTAGCACCATATCCATCTTCTGAAGCCTTTTTAGGTTTATTAAACAGGTGGAACAGCCACGGTTCAAACCCGAACGCGTGCTGGTTTTACCAGCTACACTATGGCACTGGCGCCAAAACATTATTTTTAAAGAGGTTTGTGGAGGATGGCACAGTGGCTCAATGTGCTGGTCCATTGCCTACAGCGCTGGCATCCCATATGGGTACTGGTTCTAACCCTAGCTGTTTCACTTCCAATCCAGCTTCCTGCTTGCAGTCTGAGAAGACAGCAGTGGATGTCTCAAGCTACTGCGCCCCTGTACCTATGTAGGAAATTCCAGAGAGGCTCCAGGCTTCTGGCTTTGGATTGACTCAGCTTCAACCATTATGACCATTAACTAGGAGCTGGAGATTCATTCTCTCTCTCTCTCTCTCTCTCTCTCTCTCTCTCTCTCCCCCCCCCCCTTCTCTCTGTGGATCTTTCAAATTAAAAAAAAAGGATGAATCATTAACAAAATAAAAGGATTATGACATAGTCCTAACCATTACAATGAACAAACATTAGCCTAGTATTTCAAGCTAGGAATGTCTAAATTATTTTAGAAACTTAAATTGACATTTCAGTCACATTTAGAAATTCATTGTTTCAATACATATTAAAAGATCATGAAGAAAGCCAACTACAAAGTTTGCTAAGACTGTTGATAAGAAAAGTGCTTAGGTGACTTGAATTCATGGCACTTATGAAAGGATATATAGAAAAAGAGAAAGAAAGAAAGAACAGAAAAACTTCTCGAAGGAGAAAGACCATATATCTATGGCCCATAGATGAAATAGGACATCTCCAACATAGCAAGAATAAATTATTAGCTATCCACCTGATATAATCAATTGGAAACAAACAAGTCATGTAGATGTCAACTCAAGAAACCCACTCCCATGTGTCATGACAGTCCCCTTTAATATCTACCCATGACCACTCGGGGCAACCAGGGAAAACTGGCCACGTCCTTATCTCTAATGTTCACCCCCAAATGAAGCCTCTATCATAAAAGAACTTCTATGAAATTATCTAAATATAAACTGTGCTACTGAAAAGAGAAGCTATGGATCAAAGACTGCCTTGTCTCTTTTCCCAACTATTGTTTTTCTTAAAAAATACAGTGTAAAGTAGGGGTAAAAGCAGAAAGAAAACACATAGTACAAAGCCAAAAAAGGAAAACAAAGCAGAATATTGCACATTATTTCTTCCTATTCAAGATCTCTAATAAATGTGTGCAGTGTAAATGGAGCTGATGAGTAATTTGTTCCTTCTACCCCCTGAGCAAATATAAATTAAACTGACTTCGGGCCACTTTTAACCACCACTTACACCCAGGGTCTGCACATAATCATGTCTCTTAAATTGTTATACTCATGGGTTGAGCATTGAGGGAACATCTTTAACCCATCTATCTTGTCCCATTTCTTCTTGCACATGTGTGCACTCCAATACACTGGCACTTACATATCAACAGATTCCTTACTTGTACCTCCCTAGAGTAATTTTCAAAATCGGCACTGGATTAGAACATAAGCCCTTTCCTTCTGTCTGTGGCAGTCTGCTTTATCTAACAGGTTACTGCAGGTTTTCTTGTTTTAGGCTAGTTTTCTGAAATAAAGATGCCTCTTGAAAAATCCTCTAAAAGCCTATAATCTATGTTGAGTAATAAACTCTTCACTTTGTACTCATTCAATTTGAGATCCTTGCTTTTGAGATAATCCATACATTTTTAGAATTATACTTGCAAAAAAATATTTTTTGATTCAAATGGCAAGTTTACACTAATCTAAACTTGTATCATTTGAAATTTTAGCTCTTCTAGCCACACTGAACAGATTGTCACATTGGCATGTTGAGCAACTCATGCAGCAGGGTCTTCAAACAGCCTGAACCCCACGCTGTTCTTCAGAAAGAACATCCTTTTGGCTTCACTTTACAACTTGGATAAAAGGTCCCTGTTTGCTAATGTCAGCTTAGAAACCAAAGTTCTCCCGTGAAAGAACAGGCACTGAGATTAAATCAGAGAGGTTAATTAGAGACTCTGATATCCAGTATTTGAATTGAAAATGTCAATAACAATCTATGCTATGTTCTCTTAAAAAAAAGAAGGAACTTTCCAGTTCTCTGCACTAAAGAGTCCTAAAACAAATGGCCTAATAGCAAGCCATGCCTCCACTTGCCCTGCCCATTGTTTCTCTACACCATCTGCCATTGCAGACAGCCAGGGTTCCTGGAGCAAGGGATGGGTGCAGCACGGAAGCAGGAAATGTAGACGTGAAATAACTCTAGAAATTGTTGGAAAGCCACAGCACAAGGGAACTATCAAAGACCCCCCCCTAAGGGTCTGCTAAAAAGCTATAAGAGCCAACTTGAAGGGGCTCCCACTAGCTAAAAATGTGATATTTGAACAATAAAGAAAATGGTCATTCCTATGGATTGAAAGACACCAAATTAACAAATTATCCATGAGTTCAAAACAATAAACAAAAATACCAATGGTTTTATTACACTTTGTAGACAATTCTGTTACAGCTTTACCAGTTAATTGCATCTCTCTAGCTCCTAATTAAACCCTAACTTCCTGAAGCCCAATTACTATGGTATGTTATTGTTAAACTTTTTTTTTTTTTTGCCTCTTGAATCTCATAGAATTCTCTCATCAAGGCCACTTGGGCTACTATATTGTTAAAAAAAAAATCAGCGTTTTCAGCAGAGCTTGTCACAGTCGATCACTTTCTCTTCTTCCTTCATTTTTTTTAAAGAATTTGTTCATTTTACTTGAAATAGTTACAGAGGGAAAGAGAGACAGAAGAGAAAGATCTTCCTCTGGTTCATTCCCCAAATGTTCGCAACACTCAGATTTGGACTGAACTGAAACTAGGAGTCTGGAGCTTCTTCTGGACCTCCCACATGGGCGCTGCTATCCAAGCACTTGGGCCTTCCTACACTGATTGCCCAGTCATAGGCAGCTGCATCAGAAATGGAGCAGCCAGAACACAAATGGGCAGTTATGTAGGATGCTGGCACTGGCAGGTGGAGGATTAACATGCTATTCCACTGCACTGCGCTCTTCCTTTTTGAAACAATGTCTCCCCTTGGTTTTTGAGGTCCTGTTCTACCTCCCTTTCCCATTTTCCTATGTTGGATAATCTTCATTTTCTTGACTTAATGTTCTAAACATTGGAGTCCTTCGTGGCACAGTACCAGATTCTTTCATTATCTTTATGTAATCATACCTGTTCTCTTGACGTTGAATTCCATCTAGATGCTAGTGACTCCCTAAGCTATGTTGCTTCTCTGAATTTCTTGTAACAACTTGAGATACACATAGCCACTGCTTATTCAATAGTTTTGTTTGGATGTTTTACAATAGTCCCAGTTTTAATGTGATTAGTACTACACCCTGCACTGATTTTCCTCCTACATCTAGTATTTCCAGAGCTTTCCTATGTCAGCTGATGACAGCTTCATTCTTTTGGTTGCTCAAGACAAAAATCTTGAAGCCATCTTTAAGCTCCTTCTCTCTCTCTTGATTGCCAAAATGTAACTGCTCATGCTACAAATGCACCTCCAATATACATTTAAAACCTGGCCACTTCCACTTCTTTCCAAACTAAACTTACCCAAACTACACTCATCTGGAATAGTCCCTCTGCTGTTACCCTTATACCCTAGAAGCTCATGCTTGTGTAAACCGGATTATTTCCTTTTTTTTTTTTCTTCTTAGATATTTGCCCCAAATCCAAAAGCTTTCTATCTCAGTTGAGAATAACACAATAGGTTGTACACCATGAACTTCATTAAAGTCACTCTTGTTAATGTCATGCATATCTATATTATTGTTAAATTCAATGACCAGTTTTTGTCATATAAGGCACAGAAAGATCTGACATCTTGCTCATTTGGCTACTTCCATGTTTTCAACCCTTCTTTCCTCCTCTCATTCATTCCACTGCTGTTACATACAGCACCATTCTTGTCTCAGTTCTTTGAATATGCCTGTGTCACCTGCACTCAGGGCAAGGTCTTTACCAGTTTCCTATGTGTATTCTGTCTTCCTTCTTTAGGGTATTCACTGAAATATCTTTCTCAGGTGACCCTGTATGAAAAATAATCATCTCTTGACTGGTATCCTCTGTCATCTCTTCCTGTTTATTTTTTCCCCATGGAGATGGTTATCAGATTTGTCACATGATAGAGTAACTGCTCTATCTTCTTCCATGAGAACCTCTGCTCCACCAAGACAGAATCTTTAGTTCACTGTTCGAACTCTAGAACGTAGCATATAGCAGATTGTGTTAACTCATCAAGTACTAACTATGCCTGGCTGGTTCCAGGATAATGGCCAGGGTCACAGGACTAGTTGGCCACAGAATGAAAATAAGTGTGCAGGTCTCACCTCTGCTCTTTCCCGCAGGCTACACAGTCTTCTGCTGGTGCCTACTGTTCGAGGTAACTGCTTAGATACATGAGCAGAATGCTCCCCACCTGTTTCCTTGATACACCACCTAGTAACATCCACATGGTTTTATATTCTTCTAGATCATGCAAATCAAAAATCAAGAGGGCAGCAGTTTAATTGTAAAATAAATTCATTTCCTACAACATCAAAAGCATATAAAGTGATAAAAGTGAACCTTCTGTTTCTTTGCATTTTAGACAGTGAATCATGGATAATTAACTGTCCCAGTTTTGGCAGTAGGCACCTACTTTGAAGAATATGACACACCAAAGACTCAGAAATGGGAACAAGCTACTTATTTTCTCCTGGCAGTGTCAACAGGAGTACAAATGCCTCCTGGACACTGCACAATATCAACACTACATGGACACACACATATCGTCTTATTGCTGTTCTAAGTCACTGGATCACCTCATATGCATGAAGTTAGTTATTTCAGTAATAGGCATCATAACTTAGAAACATTAACAAGCCCCACACAAACCAGTCTTTTTTTCTGGGTAGTTAATTACTAGTATCTTTATAAGGTATTTGAAGTAGGCTAATTACTACAAATTTATAAAGATAGAAGCAAAAGAATACGACACACACAATGTATAACTTAAATGTGGTTGAATTTTCTTCTTCTAGGAACCTAAGCGTATCTTAGGAATAGGAAATATGAGAAAATAGAAAGCAGAAAAGAAATAATAGTCAATAATTGCCTTACCTATAATTTTTAAGGTTCCATTTCTTTGAAAATAGAAAATATAGGGGCAAGTTTTAACACAACTTGGGACACCTGAATTTCCTATCAGGGTACCTAGGTTTCAGTCTCAGCTCTGGTTCCTATTCTACCTTCCTCTGAAGCATTATCACCTGCTGCCTCCCAGGCTATGCCAGTAGTTGATTTCCTGTGCATTTGTGAAGGAGCTCTGACTAGAATTTCTGGCTCCTGACTTTGGCCTGAACCAGCCCTGACTGCAGTGAGTATTCAGAAAGTGAAGCAAATGATGGGAGGGGTGTGTGTGTGGTGTCAGATTTTACCATTCAAGATACAAATAATAGAGATGTTTAACCTTTGCCTATATCTACTGTGTTATAAAACACTTGAGTATCAAAGTTAAACTTGTAACTGTTTTTAAAGGACTATACTACTGTGATAATATGGGGAAAATGATGGGAGGGAACACAAGGAGGGAGACAGGGAAGAGGGTGAAGAATCTACACCTATATTATGGAAACTATATCATGGAAAATAATAATAGTAATAACATTAGCATGAAAATAAATTTAAAATAAATAGAAAGATAAACTTATGACTGTTGTTGAGGGACTAAACTATTGTTATAATATAGGGGGAAACTACTGGAGAGTAGGGGGTGGGGAGGGAAAAATCCCTGTCCCTAAGAAACTCTATCATGAAAGTAAGGAATTAAAAAAATTACATTGCACATAATACGCAATTTATCTGTCATTTAAAAATGAAATAATAAAAATAGGGGGAAAAATGTAAATTTGGGATAAAAACACCATTCTTTCATTCTTTGGAATCCAACTGGTATTCCATATATAGTCCAAATGTAGTAACAATGTGAAGGAAAGAAATTCAACATTTGGAGCTGCAGAATTTACTTAAAATAATTTCAGAATCAACTTTTCAGTAGCTATAAAACCCTTCATGTAATCATGCTTGCTGCTTGCTCACCTTCTTTCCTAATCTCAACAGTTTTTGATTAATCCATACTAATTTTCTCATGGGGAAGCACGCATTACTTCTCATGCGTGTTTGACCTGTGGTATGATCAGAGACTGGATTCTCCAAAGTATATTCCAAGATAGCTGAATGTCAATGCACAGAGATGATTTCATCATAGATAAAAGGAGAATCATCAGAGTTCTGAAAAATCTGACCTTAATGTTAACAGTGGCTAGTTCTATGACAAATCCCACTGGAGCATTCTGCACATTCTACCCACATAAAAAAAATTTCAAATCTGTTTAATATTCTCCACCATACCTGGCTCAGTGGCAAATATGCCCTAGCTGTCAAAAAGTCTGATGAATATATAAAAAAAATCTAATTATCAGTATTTATTAAGAAAGGCGTCACCATAGGATTTCTACCCTGTTATATAAAAAAAAATTCTTGATCTTTATGGGGTATTTTCTGCCTTACAAAATACTTCGCTGTGCCGATAGCATTTAGTTTTGGGGGGATTTTATATAAAATATTGATAAGATATTGTTTTGAACTTCCCTAACACCAACCATTTAATAACAATCTATGCAGTGAAAAGGAAGAAGGCCTTTCCTAGAACTGACAAACTATTTATTGTTAAGTATCTAGTTGCTGAATGGAACAATAACACAGTGTTTTCCTTACTACCAATTGCTAGGGATATGTAATAAGTGTCACCCGCAAGAGAAGGAAATAGCCAGAGAGAGAAAACAAAACTTCGTGAGCTTGGTTTCCAAAACCATATTGAACAAATTCTCTTTTTTTCTGATTAATATACTGAAGCTCTTCACAAAAGAGGTTATAGTTTTTAAAAGGTATGAACTTGTCTGAGTATTTTAGCACTTCCAATCTGTTCTGCAGATAGAACAAATAAGTCCCAGATCCTGTTTGCCATCTGGTAATTAGTAACTGAACATGAACAATAACCCAAGAATTTTTATTTCCTGTCCAAAATTCATTTCATTAGACCAAACTCCATTCACATAAAACAGTACATTCTGAAACACAGGCAATCTAAGCTAGGTCAACCATCTCTTCTGCAAAGCACATTGGCTACATGCTACAAAATCACTGAGTATAGCAGGACCAATGAGATCAATGCCAAGACATTGACCATCAGGAGTCAGTAAGGATAAAGCTCGGAAATAGCGATCACTTCCCCCCATTGCATGACTTTTTGATGGTGTTCTGGCTAAACCCATGTAATCAATAAGGAAACATGGCTTTAAGGATCTGGGACACTGAAAGAATGCACCATCACAGTCCCATTTCCCAGATCCCTGAGATCTAGGAAAAAGAATCAAATGGCTTTCTTGAGGTTGGAGAACAAAATAAGAGGTAATATTTTCACCTTAGGCAATGAAAGAGGCTACACTGCAGTCTAAAAAATAAGTGTTTTATACCACTGGGACGGCTATTATCAAAAGGACAATCTTAGTGTTGATAAAGACGTGGAGAAATTAGAGTCCTCCTTTATTGCTGGTGAGAATATAAAGTGGCATCGCCACTTTAGGAAATAGTTTGCTAGTTTCCTTATAAGTTGCTCACAAGGGACAACACAGTGACATTGTAGGGCAATCCTCTATCTGTGGCGCTAGCATCCCATTTGGAAACTGGTTCAAGTCCCGTTTGCTTCACTTCTGACCTAGCTCCCTGCTAATATGCCTGGGAGGGCAGTGGAAGATGGCTCAGGTGCTTGGAAACCTAACCCCCCTGTGGAAAACCCAGAAGCAACTCCTGAATTCCAACTTCAGACAATCCTAGCTCTGGCCATTACTGCAATTTGGGGAGAGAATCAATAGATGGAAAATTTCTCTGTCTCTCCCTCCCTCTCTCTCTGACTTTCAAGTGAAATTAAAATAATAAAATAAATCTTTTCTCAAAGTTGCACATAACGGCTTTCCAAAGTGGATACAGCTCAAATGTCCATTAATTGGTAATTAGATAAACAAAATATGATCTACCCAGGCAGAATTCTATTCACCAGTAAAGGGAACATTTAACTGATGGAAAATAGTATGTGAATGAACTTGATGAGCTTTCTCTATGTCAGAGTCAGACACAAAACCATTTGCAAAAATTATTTTCAATTATAGTCTGTAAAATGCTATAAATCTATTAAAAACCATAAAATTACTATACCTACATAAGGTGGAAGCTATGATAGATGCAGTATATCCCAAAAACAAAGTTTCCATTTTAAAAGAACGCGCATATAGTTTTAAGGAATTAGGAACATCTACAGAGAGAGATGCAATCCATAGAACTTCCAGAAAGGCATTTCCCTGCCAGGCTGGGAATTTGGGGTCAGGAAAGGCCAATGTAACATTAGCAAAAAATTTCCTCCTGCAGAATGGTTGACCCACTGTCCAAGGTAACTTGATGCCCAATTTCCTCTTAATCATGCACCTTGTAAAACGGTTGTTCTAAACGGGAGTGTGATCTTGCTAGGGAGTCATAACTAACAGCAGCTGGACTTCTTGCACTGTACACAGAAAACTCTGCATGTCTGTACTCAAAGTCGGGCATAGGGTAAAATTGTTTTCTAGTTTTTTCTTTTGCTTTTGTTTTATGCTGCCTTAACTGGTCAGATCCTGACTGGAGACTTATCAGATTCCCATTGCAAGCCCCTCACTGACCTGTCTTTCCAGCAATATGCACAATTGCCCTAGGGTCACAATAGACAATGAGGGGAAATCCCCTACCTGTTTCTAGAGATTTAGAAATAATCCCCATGTCCTGAAACCTAAAATTATTCACATTAGCCAACCCATCAGAAGTAAACTCCATCTGTATTTGCCATCCACTGGTCCCTACAGTTCCAGCTAGCTGTCACATCTTCTACTACAGAATGCAAGGCTCTGCTTGGCTGGCTGCCTTGTCCCTTTCAGAGACACGTGTGACAATGAGCTGCCTTCCATCCATGGGAGTGTCCATGTGATATGTCACACCATCCAAAAGGCCATACCCACGAACAACAACAGTGTAGATTCCTACACTACATAAAAAACAAAAACAGTGTAGATGCCTACATTGCCAGGACCTCTTGAAATACCCTTTTCCCCAAACTTCCCATGTGACAAGAACTTCAGGAAGTCTGATTGGGCTGGCAGTATCTGTCCAAGGTTGCCTTGCCTCCAAGGTTGATATGCCCTAGAACTCTCTCTGAAGTATTTTTTTTCCAATTTTATTTATGTATTTTTTTATTTGAGAGACAAAGAAAAGGAGCAAGGGAAAGTGTGTGCTACCTTCAGCTACTTCACTCCCCAAATGTCAGCAAAGGCCAGTCTGGAGTCAGGAACTGGGAACTCAATCTAGGACTCCTATGTGACAAGCAGGTTGACCCAACAACCTGAGCAATCAACTGATGCCTCTCAGGGTGCACATGAGCAGCAGGCTGGACTCGGGGGCAGAACCAGAGTAAGATCCCAGGGATGCATTCCAAGCAGCACCTTAACTGCCACGCCAAAGGCCCATCCCATTAAAGTATTTTTGATTGGTTAGTCTTGACAAATGAAACAATGAATCAGAGAGTTGATTTTGCCAGATTTAAACAATATGTTCTTTTGTTTAAATTTGTTTTTAACTTGTAAATAAAACAAACTTCATGTATTCCATCTATACAGTTTTAAGAACACAATAATTCCTACACTACTCACCTCATTCTGCCCCACCCTCCTTCATTTCATATCTTCCTTTTAATCATGACATACTTTAATTATGCTTATAATCATAGTTTGAAATGTCTTCCTTTTTTAAAACACCTTCCCTGTTTTCACAAGATTTTTTGTTGTATCCTAGGTGACTGACAAAATGAGAAAACACTGATATTGGGGCAATCAAACCAACCTCTTCTCTAATGCCACTAGAAGTAGAGTGCTTTCATGCTTACAAATTTTAACTTTGAGTAAAGACTCGTGAACTACCAAATATCCTTATTACCTTCCTTTTCAAGACACTTGGAGTAACTTAAAATATTCTTCATCCTGCTTCCCTTTCTTCTTCCAGAAAGCTGAATGTTATGGTTACAGGGTACTGGTTGAGCAAGTACCATTTAGTGGTTCCAGATTTTCTTTGGTAAACTCTTACATACACAGACCAGTTGTGTGACGTACTTTAATGAGGAGGAATGTGCTGTTTATTCCTTTTTCAAGTCAGCCTGGGAGATAGCATCGCTCCCTTTGCTCAGAAGTCTGTCTGGTCAAACCGCTCCCTGCTGGAGGAGAGCAAACAGATAAAGCCTATAGACAGTAAGATGTCTATCAGAAGCCTCAGCTATCCTCCTTGCATCATCACCTCCAGTCTCTCCCAGTTGATTTGGAGTGGTTGCCTACTTTCAGATTAGCCTTCTAAACAGCCCCAGTGACTCCAGGAGCAACAGGGAGAAAGTAAATGCAAGGCCTCTCAAACTGTGTATAGTGGAGGTTTAAGAAGATACACTCCATTCAGGTGAGAGAGAAATATGGAGATTTACTTTCCACAGCAACAAACTTCCCACACATTGCCACAGACAGGAACAGTTTATGTTGCTATGAGTCTCTGAAGCCCTACTTCATTATCAAATAAAGTATCTAAGAAAAGACTGCCTGTGGAGGTAACTTGAGACTTAAAACCATCTGGTTTTAAACTATTCCCCTAACCACTTGGAGCATCGCTAGCAGGTTTTATGCCAGGGTTGTGCTTTAACTGTAATTACTGCCCTCAGAATTTCCTTCGTAAAGGGTGCCACTTTCAGATAGAGTTAACTAGAGTACTTTAAAAAGTGTGGAAAGTGGAGTGAGAAGGCAAGTTTATCTTGCCTAAAAGTGTTGAAATCCATGCATATTTTTTCACAATATGCATATTTTGTGACTTTTGCATAATAGCATAAGTATGTATATTGAATCTTCTTGTGACAGAAAGTAAGTCCTGAAGCCATGTGGCCTGGCCCAGCTTGATTATCCTAAAATCCTACTGGAGGACAACAAATATCAAAAGGCCTTTTTCCAGATTAGGGTCATTTGCTTGCACAAATACTGCAGTTTCACTGTGACTGTGCTGGCTGTAGTCAAATTTTGGTACAATACTGTCCTCCTGGCACAGAACTTGAAGCCGTGGGTATTCACTTAAACAACTTTCTTTCCACGTAATATTTAAATCAGTGCACAAGATTGAATCTATACTAATTCAGGGGTGGGGTTTGACATAGCAATTAAATGTCAGACAGCATGTCTCTGCGCCGTATCAAATGCTTGTGTTAAATATCTAACTCCAGTCTTTCACAAAGCAAATCCTGGGAGGCAACAGGGATGGATCAAGTAAATGCCACTCACATGGGGAAACCTTACCTTGTGTTCCAGGCTCCTGGCTTTGGCCCTCTGTTTGTGGTGGGTGTTGAGCGAGTACCCAAGCAGATTGGAGAGCGTTCTCTCTCCCTCTCTTAGTCTCTGTCTTCCTCTCTCTCTCTCCTTCTCAAGTACAGATTTTTAAAAGAAATTGACGGGCCCGGCATGATAGCATAGTGGTTAAAGTCCTCGCCTTGCACGCAGCAGGATCCCATATGGTCGCCAGTTCTAATCCCGGTGGCCCTGCTTGCCATCCAGCTCCCTGCTTGTAGCCTGGGAAAGCAGTCGAGGACAACCCAAAGCTTTGGGACCGTGCACCCGCATGGGAGACCCAGAAGAACTCCTGGCTCCTGGCTTTGGATTGGCTCAGCTCTAACCGTTGCAGCAGCTTGGGGAGTGAAACATCGGACGGAAGACCTTCCTCTCTGTCTCTCCACTGCTCTGTATATTCGCCTTTCCAATAAAAATAAATCTTTAAAAAAAAGAAATTGACAATATAAAAATAAGACCTTATTAAATACCTTTTTAAAAACATGTATAAAATTATATAAACATGTGTATGTATATATATATATGCATGTGTATATATATGTATATTAAGATTTATAGAATTATATCTTTTCTGTGAATGACCATAATTGGTTGTGAGCTAATATACTAATGTGTCAGTTTGTGATATGAGAAAGCAAAAAGATCTGAATATTTCATTAAGATACAAAACATTTCAGTGGGTCTTTTATTATAGGCCAATTTTAACATGGGACATATTTTGGAGAAAATGATTAGCTGGGAGACAAATCGCAAGTGATCTAAAGGCAACTTGAGAATCAAACCTCCTGTGGAGGTATCAAGTATGGATCCCTGGGTATTATGCCTGTTCAGTATTTCTAAAACAGCCCTTCTAAGAACTGCTTGTATTTTGAATGAAAAAAAAAAATGGATAACTACTCACATGTACCATCCCTCTGAAAAACAAGTGTGAAATATCATATGAATTTTTTAAATTATTCTTTAAAAAAAAACACTGAAATATATTTGGACTAACTGAAAAATTTATGTCAGTTTTTGAAACACCATAGATTGAAATCCACCCTGCATGCAGCAATTAATGGAAATTTGTCAACTTGTCATTAGCACTGATAAGCATCCATGTCAATGGTTTCAACATGTATATTATTACTTAGCTTGATGAAGCTGTCAGAAAAACCTTCTGCAAAGAAAGGAAGTTCTAATCTGTTTGACTAGCCTGCATTAAGATTAACATCCAGAGGGAGGGAGGGAGGGAGGGAGGGAGAGAGAGAGAGAGAGAGAGAGAGAGAGGGAGAGAGGGAGAGAGGGAGAGAGAGGGAGAGAGGTGAGAACAGAGGAAGCACTTGGCAGCCTAACAGCTCATGGCAGTGCCTCAAGGAACAAGGCTATGAAAATGAGGTAAGCAGAAATTTTCTTGTAAGATCCTCTTCCCTGCAAAATGACTTTTGTCTTTTTATTTTCAAGTTCCAGTGTATTTTGATTTTGCATGAAGGTATTAGCATTTCATAAATACAGTGGTTCATATTTTGTCTAGTCCCCTTAAGTATACTTGAGCCAAAATCATTCACCTATTTCATTTCAGACATTCATTGCAATCCTCTGTTATAACAGGATATTATTCAGATTCTTCCGAGACAGAACAGAAGAGCTCAATGAAAATCAAAATTTGTCTCCATGGTGTTTTGTGGACTTTCATTTCCTTTCAACTCAGCATTAGAAAAATTTTAAAACTTCAATCCATTTCATGTAACGGTCTTCACTCTCACAAATGTGTCTAGCTTCAACATTACGAGGTGCTTCACTGAAACTTAAAGTCTAAAAAAGCAACCTGAACACTTACATATGTTCGTGTAACAGGTATTAGTAAAATTCATGCAGTGACAACCTTATGAACTAAAATGTAAACTGTTCAGAATCACAGGCTCAAAGAAAAGAAACATAGCCTATAGGTAAAAGCTCCTGCTCATTCAATGTTTTCTAAAAAATAATACATGAGAACAAGTGCTTGTGAAGTGCACGCCTCTGATAAAATCCTAGGTCCATTTGTAAACTCACTTCCACCAGTACTAAAGAAATGAATTACTCCCCATGGACCACAACTAAGGGATTAAAATTGGAATCTAGGGGCCCGGTGTAATAGCCTAGAGGCTAAAATTCTCCACCTTGCATTTGTCAGGATCCCATACGGGAGCCAGTTTGCTTCCCAGCTGTTCCACTTTCCTTCCAGCTCCCTGCTTGCGGCCTGGGAAAGCAGTGGAAGAAAGCTCAAAGCCTTGGGACCCTGCCCCCACATGGGAGACCCAGTGGAAGCTCCCTGGAGCCTCTGATCAGCTCAGCTCCAGCCATGGCAGCCGCACAAGATCTTTGTCTCTCCTTTCCTTTGTAGATCTGCTTTTCCAATAATAAACAAACAAAATGTTAACATTGGCAGCTACTAAATGTAGTATTTTAATTTCTTGTTTTTAATTTATTGATTTGTACTTATTTGAAAAGCAGACAGAGACAGAGACAAGAAGTTTTCCTCCCACCAGTTCACTCAGCAATGGTCAGGGCTGGACCTGCTCAATCCAGGACTCAGGAACTAAATCTGGGTCTCTCACATGGGTGGCAGGCGATCAATTATTTGAGCCTTTATCACTGCTTCACCAGGTACCCTTACAAGGAAGCTGTGAATAGGACCGGAATCTATCCACTCCAGCATGAGATGTAAGAATCCCAAGCAGTGTCTTAACAATTACATCCAACATCTGTCCCAATGTGACTGATGGTCCCTATCAACACAGAATACCGGTTCTGTCAAAATCAGAAAGATAATTCCATTCTGTCTTACACCTGAGAGAAGTTGCAAATATCTAAAGCTAACATACACCTAACTTGGCATCATGTCTCCAGCTTCTTTCATATGACCCCTCTCACCTTGGACACCAACACTCTGGTCACCTACTTAACATTGGATCTCTGCAATTTATTTTCGGGGTACACCCTAAACTCCCACCCAGTAATGTAGAAATGCACCACAAATACCATTGTACTATCTTCTTGATAAATAAAACCAAATAAACCAAGACTATCCTTTCCCAAAAATCTCAATCAGATTTTGGCTTTTCCTCAAACGTTTTTGTTCTGCATGCATACACACAGATACATACTCACTTTCTCCCTCAAGTGTAGAGAATGCTGCAAGAACTAGCTCTCATGTTAACCTCATCTACTTATCCATGGAAGCTCAGGTCAACAAATCAGTAGTTGCTGCCCTCAAGGCTAGCCCAGTACGTGATGGTTTCTTCCCAGATCTTCTTAGGAAGACAGGGAATCCAAACATGTCTCCCTAGATGGAGTAGTTTTGCCAATATGTAGGGGGTGTGTGTGTATGTGTTTTAAGGTCTTTAGTTGTTTGTGGAGTTGACTCTCAAGCATCATGTCAATAAACCCATCCATGACAGCTTGCAGCACAGTATCTGTTCCTGTGGAAATTACAGTGGTGCACATCTCTTCTACAGAAAGGATCTACTTAATATGCAACTGATATTTGACTTCTTCTGCATTGTATCACTTCCCAAATTAAAAAAAAATAATAAAGATGGCAGAGGAGAAAGTATGTGTGAGCTTCGTATGTTTTGAGGCTAAACATGAAGCTTGAAAGATTTAGGAAATTTTTCAAGAACAAATTTCTTTGATGCCTCATATTTCGGCTTGAAAATCCATTTGTCTTTGAAATTATTTCATAAAATATATCTGCTTATCTTTTAATAAAATATGCTCCTCTATCTAATCCTCCAATGATCTGGTAAAATTAGCATTCCAGAAATAGGTATCGTTTTTGTTTTTCCTACCTGGGAAGACTTAGTATTTTACTCCATGGATGGTGATAATGATTATGACAAAAAAAAAAAAAAAAAAGGAAAAGGGGAAGGAGTAGGAGGAAAAAGAGTAGGGGAAGAAGGAGGAGGAGGAGGAGAGGAGAGGAGGAGGAGGAAGAGAAGGAGCAGGAGGAGGGGAGAGGGGAGGAAGAAGAGAAGAGGAAGAAGAGGAATTTCTATTGCTGTCTAATACTATGTAAATGATACTGAAACAGCCATTATAACAAGTGTGGTCCAATTCATCAATGCATATTGCAGAACTAGCTGAGGCATGTTGAAACACAAACGTCTTGCCAAAAGATCAATTCTAAATTTACAGAAGCACTAATGTCATCAGTACGCATTAACTCCTACTAGGAGAACATGAATTTAAATGTAAATAAATGAGCTTAGTGTCTATAAATATTTTTGCCGTGAAGAAATACAATAAAAGTGACATCTATTTTGAAAGCATTACAAGTCACAGATAGACCATAAATTATTTTTAAGAAACATAGCCAGCAAAACAATTCTATCTGAAAAAAAAATTCCCCCATTTCGTGCTTTTAGGATCAATTTGGCACATTTAATAAATCCAAATTTTTGTTATCACTTCCATATCTTTCGGTTCTAAAATCTAAACAGCACTTGCTAAATTGATCCTCCCAATAAATTCTTCTTATGTACATCCTGAACTAATCAACAAATGACCAAATGGTAAGTATTATCAAAACTCACATTGTGAAATTTTGCTGTGACGATCTAAATTATCTGTCACTACTTAGCATGTCGTTTACTTTAAAATGACTTTACAACTTGACTGGCTGCCCTAAGAAGAATTTACTGTTCTAATAAAGTTAGCTGGAAAGATGAAAATGAAGTAAATTAATTGTTTTCTGGATAAACTTGGAAAATTCAATTTTTCAACAATGTATCACTTAAATTTCACTTTTCAGAGTAAATATCTAATCTCAAGACACTGAGTTGTCATAGTTACTTGCAAGAACATTTAAAAACCTTTACTCTGCTGTATCCATTGATACTCCAACTATTTTATACAAATGTCCATCAGTATTAATTGGCCTCCTCCCTACACTGAAATATGATCTTTAAGTAAATCTTATAAATATCCCACTTTATTCTGAGTAGCTGTTGAAGACTTGTATGGGAAGTGTATATTAGTGAGATAACTAAACACTTGGCTTTGCTTTATCACCAGATTATTTTGGTAGTGTGTTCAGAGATACATGGAATCATTAATTGACACTCTAATCCCTCAAATAACCTTACTATATATTACAAAATTAACAGCACTAATACGCCCATTATTCTTGTAACAATTCCCTAGTGTTTATTAGATAAAGCATGTGATTTTAACTATAATATCCCCCCAAAAATACATGAAAGGAATTATTACCTAATTACTTATACAGGATATAAAGTATGTTCTGAGACAACAGGAGACTTTCTTCATGATTTCAGTTCTGGGTTGCTTTATGTCATATTTTTGCTTTCTGCTCCATTATTTGCAAAACAGTTCATTCCAAATGATATAGACATATATAAGGCTGACACTCTTTCCAAACTGAATGCTCTTTCGTTTCTTCAGGTCTATCGTCCATCAGAGGCAAATAAATAAGAAACAAGTCATGTTACATATAGTGTATATAGAAAATTTTCTTATAATGTTGAGAATTTTATATGCATACTAGCAGTCCAATTTATGGTGGTTTGCTGCAAGGCACTCAAGAATCCAACTGGGAGTCAGCAAGTATTTTAATCCGAAAGGACAGAATAATTTGATGCTTCCCTGTGCTTTTGGAAGAAGATGCTCCATTGCAAATATAAGCTGGGTTCGCTTGCTTTAGGTTTTTTGGCTCAACATTTCCAAGACCTCCATTTTTTCTTCTTTTCATAGAACTTTTGAGCTACTTCTCTTTCCATTTTGTCTCTCATTTTTCTTTTGTTCTATTTTATATGCTTATTTATTTGAAAAGCCAAGGAGAGAGAGAATTTTTCATCCTCCGATTTACTCCCTAAATGGTTATTATGGCCATCACTGGACCAGTACAAAATAACACTAACCCCTATCCTCTTAAATTCTCTCACAGCATGCTTAAGTTGTATCTATTCATACTATTTTTGTACCTTTCTTATAGGAAGTTTTCCTTATTTTTCAGTGGGTAATAATGCTTACTATTTTTCTGCATTGTTCTTCTTGTGTGAACTATAAACACAATGTTGATTTTCATACAAAACCTGGGCATTGCCACACTGTTCTTCGGGCAAAGGATCAGTAACTTCATAGTTGCTTGCTGCGTCTCCTCTTCAACTAGAGATGTTTCAAATAATCTGGGTATAGATCTACAAACTGTGATTCAGCTCATTCTGTGATTCTGGTTCTTTTCCTTCCATCACAAATTTAGCATCTGGCTGAATTTTCAGTTTGGGTAAAACAGTGAAGGTAAAACTGGAAGATGGAGTTTACCACTGAGTGAAACCAGAGCAGTTGGTTCTCTTAAGAAACTGAGGACAAAATACAAATTTCTATGGGTCGTGCATGTAAGCATAAGAGACAAATGACTCCATGAAATGACTCACTTCATTTTCAAGTAAACTTCATAGCTGCAGCTCCTCCACCACTGTGTTAAATATATAAATTTACCTTTAGTTATTGCCTAAGTCTCAGTAGCAAAAATTCAATTCTTTTAGCCTGCTACAGAAAATTCAATGTTTACTTTCTAAAAGAACTTTGCTAACTGTTTCAGCAATACATAGATCTGGCACCAGAGCCTTTGAAAATAAATAGTACATGATCAAATCACCTAATCAGTTTAGACAAACTGTGAGTGTGTTTTAATAGGCCCAAACTATAAAATTTTTGGAGATACTGCATATTTTTGGAGGAGGATTAAGTTGCCTTATTTTTTTTGCCTGTTAATAATACTATTTGTATGCACTCAGATAAGACTTGGAATTGCACAAGTGGTCAAGGAATCTTCAATTTAAAATAGAGAAGAAAAATAAAAGTTATGATAAACACCTTCAAAATATTTTCATTTTCTATTTTTACGTCGGCTTTTCTCTCTCTTCACTCATCCTTGAAAGTCTCCACGCAAGACAGAGAAAAACATGAAAGGAATAAGAAGGGAGTTAAGGAGGCTGAAAGAGGAGAAAGAAAGTAGGAAGTGAACAGAAAAGAAAGGAAGTTAATCACTTGCAAACAACAGCTGAATCCATCCACTTAGGCAAAAAAAAAAAAAAAAAAAAGAAAAAGAAAAAAGAAAAGAGAGATTTGGAAGGATATAAATAGAAATAATTCACAGGACAGAAAGTAAAGCTTACAAGTCAAGGTTCAAAACAGAATAAAAATGAGGGCATAAAGTAAAGAATTCTTGTTTCAATGGGATAAATCAGTTCCAATGACTTCCTAGTCTTCCATCACTGACGCCCAGCTATACAGTTTGGATTAACCCTTTGGTTAAAGGGTCCATTGCAGCCATGGGGAAATTGGTGAAAAAAAGATAGAACCAATGAAAAAATGACAGTAAGGAATAAGTAACAATAATAAATCTGAGCAAAAATAATCAGCGAATTCTTTGAATATTGTTAACATTTAATGAATTAAGGAATATTTTGGTATTGTAATTGCTTTTGGTGGGGGTGGGGAGGGTAAGTGGGTAAGGAGATACTGATGAGGCCAACTACTGAAGGACAGGTAAGGATGTTTCTTAGAGAAATCAGCCAACAATTTTTTCAGAATAGTTTCTGAATATAAATAAAACATGCTTTCTCATTTAAAGTTCCAGTTTGAAAGAGATTTATAAATGAATAATTTGGAGCATCACACATAGAAAATAAATGTTTTACAAATTATGTTTCAAATAAATGTACTTCTGTGTTCTCCACTTATGTGCTGTAATTGAGGGACTAGCATTATGGTATAGCAAGGAAAGTCACTTCCTGTAACACCAGAATCCTATGTTACTGTCCCGGCTGCTCCATTTCCAATCCAGCTCACTGCTAAGGTACCTGCTAACTCCATTTCCAATCCAGCTCACTGCTAACTCACTGCAGAGTGTGACTCAGCAGACAAAAGAGCTCTCTGCCACGCTCTCTCTCTGTAACTCTTAAAAATAAACTTACACAGTTTTTAAAGATTTAAAATAAAAAACTTTTTTAATTTTAAGGATTACATATAAGTCTTTAAAAGAATAAAATCACTGGTACTATGCCACGTATAGAACTATATTGTTAAAAGAAAATTGGGAAAATGACATCACTGTTGTAAAATATTCCAAATTACAAAAATGTTTTCCTTTCTTTCAACAGCAAATTAATATGTGACACTGAGCTTACATAAAATTGTCTAAGCACACAAAAACATCAGTGTAAACTTTCCATCTACTTCTCCTAACCTTGAACCTAGCAGATGGTGCTAAAATAAACAGTGATGGCAATGACAGACCCTTCTTTGCATAGCCTCTTTCCACCACACTGTTTCCATGGAATCATCCAGATGTGGCTCTATAACTTGTTTCCTGGTGGAAGCCAACCCCCTCTCCTTTCTATTCATGCCATTCATGTGCAGCAAAGCCTCTGTTTTTCTGACAACGAAATTCATTTGCGTTCTCATTCCTAATTACTCTCTGGAAATCTCCAGCTTCAAAGACAAGGCAGAAAGAAACCCAAACAGCAAGCGCTGTTCACAGCAGTGACCAGGAGTCCTCTGTGTTGGTGGGAAGCTCTCTGGTGACCCAACTCTCCGTTCTTGGTTGGTCCTGATGGTACTGTTTTACTCCTTAGGTACCCAGTGTCTGGTACCAATGAGCTTGCCCCACAGTCCACAAAAATGCTTTAGATCTGAACAGACAATTACATTCAAAATACAAAGAAGAATAGTTGAAGCTGTAAATGTTAATGTCTATATAACCCATTTGTCATTCAAATAATTCAATCATAAAAATATACTTTATGCTGCCAAAAACCTTGCAGGTGAAGTTTTTATACTTTGATTACATTTCACACAGGCCAATTAATATCAACCAATCATAAATTAAACATGTTATTCATAGGCAAGTTTTATGGTCTTAAATTTTCCTTAAAATATCATTTATTTCGTTATACAATCTGGATGCACTGAAATGGATGTTGAGTAATATGGCTAACTCATAAGTAACATGTTTATGAACTGCTAAGTTCTGTTCAATTAGAACGACAGGCTTTGGGAATGCCAGATGAAAGTGATCTACCAGTACTGCAAGCTGCCACAATTCTAACAAGACACTGACAAGAAGACAGTGAAAGGATTTGCCATTGAGAAGTACAGGTCCTGTAGCCACACATGGGAACCACACACACACACAGAGGGTTGATGAGGACAGATGGTAATATCCTTAACAGACACCTATGCCGAACTATCGATTGCAATCTGGGAAAAATTTTGGAATTTTAGCCTAGTTGAGGAACACTAATTGATACTTATATTAGCATAAATAAAGCATGATTATATGACAGAAGAGCAGTTCCCATTTTTATTTTTACCTCAAACACAAGAAACACATTGCATTTCACTTTTCCTCAATTGGAAGCATCTTCACTACTTATTACATGAAGCAAACCTGCTTCAGAAAGTCTATTTGACAACTCTGATTTTGAGAATATCCCTACAGTATCTGTAGACTAAAGCTAGTAGTCAGATTTTTGGACTTTTTAAAAAATATTTTTCTTTCCCTTTGCACCTGTCTCTGTCAAATAAATAATTTTTGAAATGATATTTACAAACAATTGGTTAATAACCTGCTTGCTAAAGCTCACAAGTATAGAAGAAATCAACATAATTGCATTGAAACTAATTTTCTCCCCTTTCAGGAAAACAAGGAAAAACTAGTGGCTAATGCCACATTAATAACTTTAATTGTGAATAATTTCTATCTGTCTTACATTTCTTGTAGCAACATATCAAGCAAGTCCACAGAACACTTTTTCTCTCTGCTTTGATTTCAACAATATGTGGCAAGTCAGATAATGTGAGGAGTCAAATGGACTAATAGGCAGTTCAGGTCTCTGCCTGTTAGTTGCTTCTTAAAATGTAAAATCTTGCTTTTCCCCTATTTTTTCCTCCTTTGGAAAGAGAAGTTCCTATTGGATTCTGGTTTTACCATAAGAAGAGCAACTGGGTTGCCAAGTAGAACTTCTGGTCTCTCCATGCCCTCCAACCAATTCTTAATCACATCCATAGCCTGGAAACAAGGGAAAGTTGCTGTTTGAGCCAGGAGGTTTGGTTTGGTTCACCCAGCCTGCAGACCTGGTGAGAAACTCTCTTCACAGTCATCATGAAGATGCCCACAGCTGTCAAGGTATCCTGGAAGTGACACTGGATCCATAATAGCCAACTGAAGAAAGACTCCACCCAGCAACACAGGTGGACAGGGAACCATTCAGAAACTAATGTCAGAGTAGGACCTGCTTAAGAAAAAATATATTCCCCTAGTCTTCATGATTAACTCCCTTGCTTATTGCTCTCACCAGACCTATTGCCCTGTTCCTTTGGATAACTAAAAACTAATGGGGAGTGTGACAGACAAGACAATAGAAAATGACGACAATAAGGCTAGGTCTTCTGAAACATTTCTAGAACATGCCCATAACCTGACCTGATGCTTTTTCTACATGTAGTGGAATGGGATAGTCCAACAATTGGTGCCAACTGGTGGATGAAGCCTTGGGCTTCTAAGAGACTCCCTCCAACTTATTTCTGGGATAGATTTTGTCAGTTCACAACACCTCCTATCATTATGGCAGGAGACCCCTCTCACTCTCTTAAATAAATCTTGCTTTGCACACTGAAATTGTCCACATAAAAATTCCTCTCTTGCAAGAGACAAAAAACAAGGTTGCTGTACTCTTTCACATTGAATTCCCAACAACAATGTTGACATGTTATTAGATTAATAGGAAGGAGCACATAGGACCAGTAGCTAATTGAGTATTAAGCATTCCTAAGAACCAAGAATTATACCTTACAGGCAACCTGGAGGGGATGAGAGGATTCCACTGAGAAGAAAAGAAAGGACATGAGAAATCCAGAAAGGAAGGAAAGAAAAGAAATAGGAAAAGGAATGGGAAAATAGGGAAAATAGAGGAAGGAAGGGAGACAGAACAGGAAACAGATGCAGGCATCCAAGCCTTTTAGATTCCAGTGGCTCTGGAGTTCATCATTCTGCACCATTCTCCATTTCTTCCCTCCAAGACTAATCACGTATTTTTGGTTTTGCTTATTTGTTTGTTTTGATTGTGTATTTTGTAATGAAAGGTAAGAAGTAACAAATGCTGCTTAGCTTCAGGTTCTAACAGACATTGGGAGAATGAACAAGTTTATAGATAATTCAGTGCACTGAATTTCTGGCCTGAGTTCATTTTAAAACCTATCTCTTCTTACCCCCCTTATCTTTCAACTTATTTAATAGAGGAATAAAAGCATTTATCATCTTTGGCTTTTAGAAGTAGTTGTATTTCATATTGCCATTGCTATCTTTGAACTATCCAACATTATGGGTAATGTGGGTGGTGTGGTTTTATAAAGCAATGCTTGGCAGTCACAAAACAAATATGTTAGCCCAACACAAAAGGTACAACAATCTTCTGAATACATTAGTCACAGTATTAGATTCTGTACTTGAAATGGACAGAAACTAACAGGATATTTATTCAGTTTAGCTTGGAAAGAACTCACTGTGAATGAATCTTGAAGTGGCAAGAGAAAGGGAATTTCCCTTCCATTTTGTTTTTTCGATATTCCAGGGTCATTCTAAGTTTGTCACAAGGCAATATCTGCAATCATGATTTTATGAGCCTTCCAAAAGAAGTTCGAGATGAACAAGAAGAGGGATTATTCAAATAAAATATTAACACTATATTCTGCAAGGAAACAGATGCAAAATAAGCCCCGTCAAAACAAAAGACAAGAACAAATTCACAATACATGCTCTGCACATGAGCTTGCATTTCTGTCTGAACCACTGGAGCTCAGAAGAAGCGCCCCACTACTCTACTGGCAGATGCATCCAAGCAACTGGCCAGGCTGTGTCTTGTCAGCACAATGCTTCTTTCTGTGAAAGGGTTTAAAATGTTTGACAGGCTTATTACAAAGCTACCAAAAGAAATGCTACCCTTCTAGGGATTAGATTCTTGAAGCCAACCCTTAACACTGGCCTTTGTCAGTAGCTCAGCCCACATTAGCAAAAGAAAGCTTCCTACAGACAGAGGAGGCTCTCTTAAGGACCCTCTAAGGGAACAGGGAGTGCTTTGTTGTTGCTTCTTCACATGTTATTAACGCAGGCTTGACTGCAGGAAAGGGGGGAGGCTGCTTCTCATCCCCAGAAAGTTGGCTTTTCATTTTTTAGCAATTATTTCCTATCTTTATCACGTTAAGACAGTATTCTACTCAGGTCACAAGGGGACTAATGACTCGATTTCTAATTAAATGGAAAGTAGTCATAACAAAATAGTCAAGTGTGTACAACTACCAAAAAGCTTTTGGTCAAATTACTGTCAGAAAAAGAAAATACTCGATGCTACAGAAAACGGAGATTTGGCTCCAGATGAACATTTCTCCACATAATAGGACATTACTATAAGCCTGGATCCCGAGGCCAACTTTCCTTCTGGAGGAGTAACTTATTACCATGGAGGTAGCTTGACTCTTGTACAGGCTTTGCAATTTACTTCCATGGAGTCATATTTATGATTAAATGATGGACTTATGACTGCTTGTGAAGGACTGTACTATTGTAATAACATAGGAGAAATCAGTGGGGGTGAGGAATTTGGGGGAGGGAATGGGGAAAATCCGGAGACTATGGGATGGTATCATAAAATTTATCTTATCTCTCCTTATCTCCGCATGCCCTTAAAAATCCCCATTTCTTTGTTTTGATTTGTTTTTAAAGATTTATATATCTCAAAGTCAGGAGAGATCTGAAGGTCCCTGCCTTTTTGAACTCTTGTAAATATTTGCTTCCCATAGGCCAGCTTCCTTAAGATTTCCATGCCTTCAGGTTCTTAATTTTGTTGTCGACCACTCCACTGTAACTTCATAAGCCCACCCCCTCAACCAACTTGCTGTAATCTCATGGCACTGTACCTAACAACTACACCCACCAATCCCTCGCAAACCCATCCCCTAAGCCCCGCCCAATTACCAATCCCATCCACCAATGGCTCCCTGCAACCTTCATATCCATTTTCTCTTCCCCTCTGCCTTCCTCCTTTCTCCCCCTGAATGTGCTGCAGCTTCCCGGCCCAGCTCTTCCCTGTTCTTCATCTTGCCCCATTCCCTCCCCTTGTAGCCGCATCCTGCACCATGGCAGCAGATGTTTCCCTTCTCTCTGCCCCTAGAACCCTACTCCCATCCCTACTTTGCTGGAATAAAGAAATCTCCTAGGTACCTTGCTGCATCTGGTATTTTGACTTTGCCGCAAGGTTTTTCTGGAAAGAGAACTTGGCTGCGTGTAAGGACTTGATTGTGCGTGAACGCTAACAAGAGCTAGAGTTAGAGATCTTCCCCCCACTGGTTCACTCCGCAGATGGCCTCAATAGCCAGGACTGGGTAAGGTCCAAATCAGGCATCAAGAGTTTCACCTGGATGTTCCATGTGGTTGGCAGGGGTCCCAACAATTGGGTCACCTCTACTGTTTTCTACAGGCCATTAGCAGGGAGCTAGATCAGAAGCGGAGCAGCTGGGATGTGCATTGGCACCCAAATATGATGGCAGCATCATAGGTGGAAGCCTTACTTAGCCTACCCAGTTCACCCTGCACCTTCGGAGACCTGCTCCCACTCCTTGCCCTCTGGGTCTCTCACCTTCTGATCCAATCACCTTAGCACTGTCCAGGGACAGCCTTGGTGGGCAGGGCCTACCGTCCTGTCTTCTGCATTTTCTCTGTCAGATTCCTGGTTGGGGGTGGGGGTGGGAGGTTGGAAACATATTAACTGCAGAGGAACAAATCCAGGGTTGGCAAGCCCAGGACGTGTGCCGATTTAAGGGAAAGGCACATGCGCTCTGGTGGCAGGGGTCCAAACATGTGCAACGGGGCTGTCCTGGAGACCAGGTGAGGATGAGGTGAAGGCTTTTGTGGGGAGCGCCTGGGGGGAGCTTCAGGGTCACCGGCTGCTTAACCAAGGGCCATCTCTACAAGAGGCAGGGAAGTTCTCTCTGCAGCAGGGCCGACCTCAGCCTCACCCACAACGGGCAGGGAAGGCTCCACTTTGGCCTGAGCAGCATGTCCAGGAGTTGGCGTTGGATATGCACCAGGCAAGACAAAGACTATGGAAGCGGTTCATGACCTGTTCGATCCTCAGAAAAACCGAGTTTGGCTTCATTGTTTACAGAGGGACACACACAAGCCCCACAGCCCCCAACTTCCTCATCTCCCCAAGATTTCTACTCTATTAAAGTTCAGAGCTGGCCCACAGCTCTGATATTAGATGCTGCAATGGCCAGATCTCCATCAGTGCCTTAAGCCAGAGATCATCATGGTCAACTCAGCAAGCAGGGGCTAGTGCCCATTAGAGGGGGCTGAGCCGATTCTTGACAGGATAAATGTTAAATCTTATTAGCCTGTTCCTTAGTCTTATAGTCCCCATCTGTCTATGTTTAATGTAAAACTCATAGTCAAGTTTGTGCAAGCTGTTTCCTTCTCAGCAGCAGCTTCTGCTACTCTCCCATGACGGGAGGAAACCCTGCAGGTGGAGGGGGCAGGGTCTGGTCCAGGCTCTCCCCACGCCCATTCCATGTCTACCAGCTGACCCGTCTCCCCTGCCCTCCATGCCAAACCTGCTCTCACCAGCTGCCTCAGATACCCAATGAGGCTCATGTACAAAATCTGCCATGTCCTTACCTGTACCTTTTTAATATGAATATATTGTCATACTAAAAAATATATACATTAAATCCATACCAATCTCCCCCCAAAAAGGGTTCAGGCAGTGCTGACCCCTTCATTTCTTAAGTCATTCTCTACCTGTTTCCAGAAGTCACAACATACCAGAAGTCACAATATGAAATGATTCTCCTCTGAGAGGGAACTAACAGCTGAACCTAAGCAGGAAGCTGGTTAGTGACTGTAACATGTCTTCCCTTCCATTCAAATAGAGGAGCATTGTAAAACAAAACAATTTACTCTCTCTGAATCACGATCTAGTTGAAAGAAAAAAAAAAAAACCAAACACCTCATTTCACTTTCATTGGGATATAAAGCTCTTCCAACCACTGGCTCAATCCTCAACTGCCTTCAAAGCCAGGGTTGAGCCACGCAGAAACAAGGAGCCCGGAATTTAAGCAGGGTCTCCCACAATAGCTGACAGGAGCTCAACCTGCCACCAGTACCTGCTGTGTTCCAGGTTGCACATCAACATGAAGTTATATTGCAAGTAGTGAACCAAGACTGAACCCAGTCACTCATATATGGGACGTGGGCACCAGATTTACCTGCTGTGTCAAATGCATGCCACATGAATCACCTGTGTTACCAGCCTTGCTCTTTTCTTTACATGAAGGAATAGTAAGTACCCAATATAAAGGTATGGGGTTCTGGGCTCCTGGATTTGGATCAGCACAGCACCGGCCATTATGATCACGTGGGGAGTGAAACATTGGATGGAACATCTTCCTCTGTCTCTCCTTCTCTATGTATAACTGACTTTTGCAATAAAAATAAATAAATCTTTTAAAAAATTATCTCACTGAACTCTAACTTAAATTAACTGCTTAAAACACCTTGCCCTGTTGTATCTTCCTAACATCCTGCTTATTTTCCACAAAGAAAAAAAAAACTATCTTTTCACATTTCATTAGATATTATCTAATTGTGATAACAAGTGCATCTGGAACATACAGGTCAAGGAACTTGCCCAACCAATCCCTGCTAACATATAAATTCATCGGTGAGAACATAAGTGTCTGCGAGAATGCCAGAGCAATTCACACGTCATAACAAGTACAGATACACAAGCAGTGAACAATGACACCTGACCTGTAAAGTTATATAACTGTAAGTTGGTTAAGTGGTTAAAACTTACTTAAGATATCAGGGTACATTCACAAAATGACTATTTTCAGTGAAGTCAGCTGGTGGAATGTCATTTGTTTGGAAAGAAGAATGTTTAAATTTCCTTCTGCCTTGCAGTATGCAGAAGAAATCTCAGAGACACTTGAAACAAGAAGCCACAGAGCAACAACATTAGCCTCTGGGACAACAACAGGAAGTCAGCAGCAGTAGGTAGTGATTCCTGACACAAGAAGTCTCCCAAGTGGAATGACTGAGTACAGTAGAAAGAAGCAATCACTCAACTATTAAATACTTGCATTACTTTGAGGGTGATATCACAAGTGTGATATCATAAAAAGAGAATCAGCAGCAACATATAAAAAGAACTCTATACCATGACAAAGTGGGACTTACCCCAAGAAACAAAGCTTAAAACCTGAAAGTTATATAATATATCATGCTAACAGCATAAACAGAACTGCATGATCCAGTGTGTACTCAAGAAAAAAACAATCAATGGACTAGAAAGAACAGAAAATAAATTGGTAACTGGTATTTACAAAAAGCATAAACTATCAACTTTACTGATTAAAGATAAGTGCTTTCCCTCTAAAGTTGGGATCAAAGCAATTACAAAAAAAGTCCATATTCATATGAGCACTTCATGTTCATTGTTGCATGATGCAAAATTGCCAAAATGACAATGATTCCCAAATAAAGATACAGATTCAATGTAATCCTGATTAGAACCCTAGCATGATTTCTTACTATAAGTTGATAAATCTGTCCTAAAATATAAATGTGTATTATAGTTATATATTTTTATATTTAAATACTTATGTATATATACACATAGCCATGCAAAGGATCCAGAATGGTTAAAACAATCTTGAAAAGAACAAAGCTGAATAAAAATGCAATTATGCAATTTTAAAACCTATTATAAAGTTATGGTAATAAGTCAGGGATATATTGACACAGAACAGATATAGACAAAAAAACACAAAATTCCAAATTCCAAAATACATTTTTATATTTACAGTCAAATTACTTTCAATAAAGATGTCCCATCAACTTAAGGGTTGGAAGGAAGAAGTTCTCAACAACCATTGCAGAGACAGTAGTATATCCATCTGTCTAAACAGAGGACAAAGGCATTGGGATTCTTACCTCATTATGCATAAATAGAAACCCAAAATAACACAAATAAGTATAAAAACTAGAATTATAAATCTAGAAAAACAATATTTCTAGAAAAAACTTTGGTGAATTGGGTTTAAACACAAATACTTTAGATATGACACCAAAAATATAACCCACTACATCTAAATTGAAATATTCTGATTTCAAAGCATAGTCATTAACAAAAAAAAATGAAAGGGAAAGCAACAGACACAAACCATTCGTCTGTTAAAGAATTTGTACCCAGAGCCCAGTGCAATAGCCTAGAGGCAAATCCTCACCTTGTATGCACTGGGATCCCATACGGGCACAGCTCTGTTCTCAATTGCTCCACTTCCCATCCAGCATCCTGTGGAGGATGATCCAAACCTTTGGAACCCTGCACCCACATGGGAGTCCCAGAAGAAGCTACTGGCTCCTGGCTTCAAATCGGCTCAGCTTCAGCCTCTTCAGCCACTTGGAGAATGAACCAGTGGACAGAAGTTTTATCTTTCCTCTTCACTGGAAATCTGACTTCCCAATAAAAATAAATTTTGAAAAAAAAAAAAAAGAATTTGTACCCAGAATATGTAAAGAATACTTAAGGATGAATATTAAAATTAAAAAGATCATAAAATTTATAAATGGGCAAATTTTCAGTATGAATCTTAAACACAAAAGTTATGTTATTAATCACATAAAAATTGCTCAAAATCAATGCTTATGAAAATTTGAGTCACAATTAGAATGAGTTATCATGGGCCCGATGTGATAGCATAGCAATTAAGGTCCTCGCCTTGAACGTGCGGGGATCCCATGTGAACACTATCTCATTACCGGATGTCTACAATATCCAGCATTTGGTCAGGCTGAATCCAGGAACCTTGCATTCCATTTGGCTCTCCTGCATGGGTGGAAGACACTCAAGCACTGGGGGGACCAACTGTGGCATGCCAGTATGCATTAGCAGGAATGGAGCAGTGAGGATGCAAACTGGCACTCAAATAGGATGCAGTCACCACAGTGGGAGCTTAGTCGGCTGTCCCACAATGCCTCCCCTGGCTAGAAGGTTTTTTAAGATTTATTAAAGATGTTTTATTAGAAAGTCAGATATGCAAAGAGGAGGAGAGAGGAAGATCTTCCATCTGATGTTTCACTCCCCAAGTGACCACAGCAGCTGGAGCTGAGCCATCCAAAACCGTGAGCCAGGAGCTTCTTTCGGGTCTCCCATGTGGCTATTTGGGCTGTCCTCAACTGCTTTCCCAGGACACAAGCAGGGAGTTGGATGGGAAGTGGCGCTGCTGGGTCATGAACTGGCACCTATATGGGATCCTGATATGTGCAAGATAAGGACATAAGCTGCTAGGCTATCATGTGGGGCCCAAGATTTATTTATTTTTATTGTAAATTCAGATGTATACAGAGAAGGAGAGACAGAAAGAGACTTTCCATCTGCTGGTTCACTCCCCAAATGTTCAAACCAACAGAGCTGAGTCTATCTGAAGCCAGATGTCAGGAACCTCTTCCAGATTTCCTACATGGGTGCAGGATCCCAAGACTTGAGCCATCTCCACTGCTTTCCCAGGCCATAAGCAGGGAGCTGGATGAAAAGTGGAGTAGCCAAAAAAAAAAAAAAAAAAAGAAAACAGGCACCCATTTGGGATTCCAGGTATTGGCAGGTGGAGGATTAGCCAATTGATCCACAGTATTTGTTTCTTCCTACAACTTTTAAAAAACACCAATCCGATAGCATATGCCCAGAGCTTTATATTCCCAAGGAAATGGGCTGAAATTTGGCCTAGTAGTTGAGATAACCACATCATATATCACAATCTCTGCATTCTGTATGTTCCAGTCTTGGCTCTGCTCCCAATTCTAGCTTCCTTTTAATGTTCACCCTGGAAGACTGCTGGTAAAAGCTCAAATGGTTGTTTCCCTGTCACCCACATTGTACAGGTTGCTTGAAATCCTGTCTGCTAGCTTTGGTCTGGTCCAATTCTAGTTGCTATAGGCATTTGAAAGGAATAAGCAGATGGGAGATCCTTGTCCCTGTTAAGAAAATAAGTGTTTAAAAATAACATTTACAAAGTGCATTTATAAGCATAAAATACTCATGCTATAACATTTCCTTCAATAAAACTTATTACGGATGCTAGTTTTCTGGTGTATTAGTTGGTAACAGCCATTAATGACAAGAACCCAACTGCAATCAAATATGCTTTCTGAAAAATTTCAATGAAGCATCACCTAACCAAAAGAAGGGCGTTGCACAACTGGATCAAATCAGTGTCTGGAATCAGAAACCAGAGGTGTCTGCGCATGAAGTCTCCTGTGGCCATGGTTCACCTCCGTGCTCTCACTGCACGTAACAGCAAGCACAGCCATTTGGTGTCCTGCAGTTCCACAAGTCACTGCTTTGATTTCAGAGAAGACTAATTCTGCTCATAAAATTCAGAGGAAAAAATACCCAAGGATCTACTTCAGCTCATCTGTTCCCACCCCAGAACAAATCATCATGGCCAACAAGACAGGCTTTTGTGACTGATAAATGCAACCTAGACTATGTGATGGACAAAGCCAACAGCCCATTTGCAAGGAAATGGCAGCACTGGGAAGATAAGTGTCTGTAGCACCTTAACCCTCTTTAAACAGGAAATCCACAGAAAACAGCTTGGTTTATATTCCTAAATAAAATGAAAACAACATATGAAAAAAGAACAGTATGCTACTATGTGTTTTCTAAACTGTATTCACATAGAATCCCAAAGACAGGTTAAGACACGAAAGCCCACATCAGAGTATTGATTGCCATTTCCTGCTTCTGATCCCACCTTCCAGCTGGTGCAGACCCAAGGAGCTAGTCATCATGACTCAAGTGGTTGGTTGAGTCCCTGACAACCACTTGGTAGACCTAGATTGAGATTCTGGTTCTCAGCTTTGGCCTGGTCCAGACCAGTCATTGTGGACTATTTCGACAATGAACTGGCAGACAGCAGCTCCTTCTTTGTCAACTGTCTAAATTATATGTAAAACCAAACTATACACGGAGAGAAATAGTGTCTGTGAAACTGAAGAGATCCTACTAGTGTGGATGGGAATTTAGGGTCTTTGTTTTTCATGGAATGGAAGTTTTATTTTTTCTGATAGTAATGTAAACATTGAATGTTAAGATGGAGATTAATACAGAAAGTCGTATCTGCATTTGGGTTGCACATATGTAAGTTTTGACCTTAAGAAAAGTTCATGGTCAATATTCTCCTTGGACATAAAAAATAATAGCTGAGTTTCACAATGGCACTTGCTCCTACTTGGCGTGTACTTGTGTATTACAGTTTCCATATTTCAACTTACATGCAGATGTCAGAAAAGTGTAAGCAGGCTAGAGTCTTACGGTAGTGGGTATTTGTATGACTGGCATTATTTTTTCCTAATATTTCAGGGACAAATAATTGGCATACAAGGGTACTGCAATATTATAACATTTTCACTTGGAAAGCAGTCATCATTACACCTGCCAACATGCAGAGACCATCCCATTCACCTCTCCATTCTCCACTATCCCTGCTCACACTATAATACTCCAAGGGAATTATAAGCAACCATAAAGAAATTGTAGCTGATGAGCTTTAGTATGAAAGTTAAACTCGAACAAAGCAACCAGGGTCACTGGCCTAGAAAAGGCCTTTCTTCTTGTATGTACTCTTCCTCCACATCTCCACCAGAAGACATAGTTCCTCTGGATCAAAGAATCAAAGAATCCTGGAGGAAATGAGAAAAGAGTTCCTTTGTTTTTGTTTAAAACAGCTCCAGTAAACCAGCCGCGGGCTGCAAATCTCCAAGTCATAAATAATTGCTACGGTGTGCAGTGAAATGCTAGTGCCTGGGGCAATCACTTATGTCAGAACAAGGGAAAGACCAAGTCTGAGAAAGTGGGATGGCAAACTTGTCTGGGGAGCCAAAAACTTTCCTGTAGACACCACACTGAGAAAGCAAGCATTGCCTATGCGGGGGTAAAATGGCTTGTGGGTCAGACACAGGTGGATGGAATCCAGCCCTTCCAACAAATTATGATGTGGTCTCAGACAATCACTCAACCTCTTTGAGCTTCAGTGTCTGTAATGCAAAATGGGAGCAATAAAATCTTCTGTGTCAGTTGATTTCAAAATTTACTAATATTTAAGCCTCTAACACAGTATTCAGCACAAATTAGGTACTTAATAATTAGTGCTATTATTACCAGCATATCACAACCTACTTGTACCATGGTATTACTTTAAGAATCCCAGACGTTCCTTCTGATAGCTTTGGAGATGCAGGTAGAAGCCTAGAATCTTCCAATACTGTGACATACTTGGGCATGGTTTCCTAGGCCAGAATTACTCCCCTTTGCTAATCATGAATTTGCGAAGCATCTATCTGAATGCTACAGCAGATTTAGCTCTCTCACACACATTATACCTTTCATCACTCAACTGCTGACCTTATTAAACTGCATCTTGCTTGCTTGATGGAAGGAAAGTCTTTGCTGGAATTCCTCCCGAATCAAACATGCCATGTCACAGCTCAAGATCTACTTCTAGCACAGAAGGCAAGTGAGTTTATTAGAACAAAACTTGCAAAGATAAAAATAGAACAAAAGATGGCCGTAATCAAGAAATGATTTTAAATATTTTATCTGATATTAGAGAATAGAATATACAATCAATACAATCAAACCAACTTTTAGGAAAAATTTCACTAATAAGACTGGACACACTCTAGTTTTCATATTAGAATCGCAGCCCTTTTATGGAAAAGTTCCTTCAATATATACATTGGTCCATCCTTTGCCATGTAGGTATTTCTGCAATTTTGAAATGCCATGTGTTAAGGGCTATGTATTTATCTTTTGGTGGTGTTTTCTGTAACTTGATATATCACATAGAATCTCTTATATAATAGAACAGTTTCGTGAACAGATCCCCCAACTATAAAATAAATGTTTGCCATTTTCACATCTACAAGTTTATTTTGGCCCATCACTTAGAAACAATTCAGGGAAAAGAAAACACTTATATTCCACTTACATGATATAAAACAGAGGAAGACTTATCTTTTACTTACCTACTTAATATTATAATAAAACAAGATTTTTACATTAAAAATCCCCATTAGGTCAATATGAGTTGGTTGTCTACACTGATGGAGTTTGGTAGGGAATTCTCAGAGCTCACCATTACTTTGTATATTGCAGACAATCTAAACACTGTGCTCTGTAATTTAAACTTTCACTGTTAATACAAAATGCATGCCTTGTTCTTAAGGATAAAACACTGCATCTAAGGTTTACTTTGCAAAGGATTTTAAATGATTACATTTAACATTCTCCTGTCCTTAGGGACATTTCACAATGCTATGGGTTGTGGTTGAGACAGCTGAGCTATTCTTTAAGGCTGCACATTCTTCTTCTTTGCTGTGTAGTTATTTGTAGTAAATGGATGCTTCACCACAGATTACACTTTCTAATCCCTTTGCTTTCTATGTACATATGGGCATATAACTAACGTCATAGAGGAATGTGGGTAGCAATCAATAGGGTAGTTAAGAAGCAAAGATGGGTTTCTTTCCCATGTTCACTGTTTCCCCATGAGATGACCATGCCCAATGTGATGTAGAAAGCAACATTTTGCAGACAGTAGACCCTGCATCAATCAGAATTTCACATGGACAGAGCCAAACACTCCAGCTCAATTTCATCATGAAAATCTGCCTTGGAGTGTTATATGAATAAGAGAAAAATCGTTCATACTTTTAGATAACTGTAAGTTTAGGGATTTGTATTTAACAGCATCTAACATCACCATAACTAATGACAAATATTATCATTATACAAAGAGACAGCCATCTATAGAACAAACTAATTACACAATATACACATCCTCACATTGAGAATCAAGATCACTAACAAAGTAAAAGAATGGAGCCAGCTGGGCCCTCCATATTGAACATTCAAAACTGACTTCACTCCCAACGACCAGACTCAAACTAACAAAACGCAGAGGAGTTCACAAACCAGAACACCAATATATTCACTAAACCAGACACACTTACAGTGCTTTCTAGGCTACCCAGGACTGCTAATCCTAAGGCAGTGCTCTCCATGCTTGGCTTGTGAAGCTCTCTTCTCCACCCTTACACTAGATGCTAGGAAAACCACAATCCTTCTGTTGGCATATTGACTTTAAACAGTTATGAACTAAATGAATGGGTACTCTATTTCCTGCAAATATGCCAGACTGACTCTGTAATGTCTTGGAAAGAACTGCTTTTCAAACCATTTCTTAGGACTAACTACTCCATATACAACTACACTTGGAATATGCTTTATGTGACTATCTGCTCATTTTACTGCCAATGATTGTGGGGTCATAATGTTGATACTTGTATATAATACTTGTATATAATATATACACACACACACACACACGACACTAAAATCCTAAAAATAGATATATACATAGGGATAGAAGAAAATGAATAGGAACAAAGTAAAGGATGGCATAATTAGCTGGTAAAGGGCAAAGAGCCCTGAAAAGAGGCAGATACTTCAAATTGAAAGAATATTTTCCACGATGTCATACTGCAGTTGCTGGCCAATAAAACTGAAGTTGTTTCAGAATTGGTGTGTTTGTATATGAATCAAACATATTTCTACATCATCCTGTTTGCCCAAAGTAAATGAACCTCTTGAATGTATTTATGAAACACCTGCTTCATATGCTATCTTTTCAGAGTCTAAGTTCAGGTTAATAAAATTAAAAAGTAAAATGTGTTATTACAGGGGATTAGAAGACCAGCAAGACTATCCCTGGAGGAACCCAATCATTCTGGCATGACTAAGAATCTACCATCCACACTTCAGTCATTCTGCAAGTACTTACAAATATCCTGAGTTTGAGATTGCCAGCACAGAAACCAATTGAGTAAATTCATTCAAATGAATTTTGAATGTAATGTTCAGGATTGTCAAGTGAATAGACTTTTCAAATACATGAACCAGGATCCCAAGAGAGTACATGCACATTCGAATACATTTCAATGAGTAACGAAAAGTACTTTCTCACTGTATATTAACAAATGTCTGACCTGATCTCAGGGAGCCCTGGATGCTATATAATCTTATAATCACACAATTAAATACATGGAGTCAAATAGAGCAAGACTGTGATAGAAACTAAAATTATAATGGTCTCTAAGTTTAATATACATGGGAGGGATTCATAATAGGCAAATCACAAACATAAGGAAACCATGTAATTTGGAATATTGTGATGCAAAAGGGAAGTGTCTGACACATGTTTGGTTTTCCTTTCTATTTTTTTCCTGCTTTATGAACATTTGCCCGACTTCCTCAGCCATGTGATTTTGTGTCTTGCAGACATCTGGCTGAATACATTGTGATGTTGTAATGTGTGTCGTGTCTCTCAAGGCAATGTTTCTCCAAAATCCAATCCCTGTTTAAACAAAAATGACCTTCTCTCTCCATATTAAAATTAAGACCCAAAGAAATAATTGAGTTTTATAATGGACACTAAATTTTTAGATGTCTGTAAGAAAAGAATTTTAACAGGATTTAACCGTTTGTCAAAACACCCACAATAGACAAATAAAGTGAATTTCTATATAGAAAACAATGAGAAAACATATGGCTAATTTGATTACCTTAGCGAGTAGAAAAGCAGAAATCCTTCAACCAATCAACATTGCCTCCACTCACTCCAGACAGCCAATGGATGAGTACTCACTTCAGAAGAAAATTGCCTTTCTTGGCTCACAACAATGGGACAGAAACAGTTCCTGCTGTGAAGCACTAGAAAGAGAAGTTTAAAGTTTAAAGTTATTAGCTTTCTTCAATCATCCTCTTCACAGTATGCATGAATGTTCAATAAATTCTTCATTAACCGGTAGTATACTTGTATCTGATCCTTAAAAATAAGAGATTTATAAATAAAATAGATTTATGTGCTAATACACAGACAGTATCTTACTAATCCTTTTCTGTAAACTGAGTCTCTTGATGTAAATGGATATTACTGAAAGCATAAATGGATATTACTGAAAGCATAAATACATGTAGGATTCCCATATAGCCTAGTATACATAATTGTATAAAATACAGAATGATACAAATAATGATATAAAATAGAACCAAATTATTTAGTCTTAAACTTGATGTCACAAATAAAAGTCTGGTAGTCTAGCAACATGGTCTGTAAGAAAGGAAAAATGGAAGCAAGCCAACTTAGAAACTGATTAAATATTCAGCAGAGATTTTGCTGTGGCTCTGTCAAAAAACTCAGCCAGTGTGCTTAGCTCTCTGGACAAAAGGTTGTTGAAATCACACAAAAGATTTTCCCAATGCTGCAGATGAAATGATATTCACACAGAAGTATGCCAGATCGTCAAAGCTTAACGAAGACCACATCTATACAGTTTATGATTTTTACTTGCAAGAAGAGTAAGAAACTGACAGAAAAAAATGAAGAAAAGTCTTGGGGGATGGAATTCCCATTTTCCCTTTATATATTTATTTCAAAGCACACATTCAGAAGGGGGCCAGTACTAGGTCAGACACAAAGAAGAGACGTGAGCAGGTTATTTTACCCCAGTGTAAGAATAGCATCATTTGTATGAGGCCAAAAAAGCCTCATTATGTGAAAAGTGGGTAAACACTTTTGTGTTGGAACATTTGTAAAGGGAGATTGGCAGTTTGATAGAATGGTTTGAGATCTTGCATTCAAAGTAGCCACATATTCAAGTTTGCATAGGGCCTAAGAAGCAAACAAAATGATTCCATGTGTTTAACGGCTCTTTGATAAAACTACTTTCATGGGCAAATGGGCAAAAGGCTTCACAACAGTAGAAGGGACCAAAGCCACCATTGCCTTCTTATGAGTAGAGTGATTTTTGTGATCAGCTATAATTCTTAGTTCATCCTGTAACAGAATCAAACAGCTCTGATCAGAAACGAAATGTGTGGCATTTCAGAGAGACAGTTTTAAAGTGTGTTCCAGTGGCTCCTTCCTCAACAAAGACTGGTCAAAAGGTGGTAGAATGAGAGGGAAATCAGAGGACAGAATCCCAATTGGGCCTTAGTATGACCAGACTACATCTTTTATGGATTTCATATGGACATCATATAATAAGCTGTAAGCAGTTTCAGATATTACAGAAGGCAATACTAATTTGGTGCTTTTCTCTTTAGTCTGAAGCCCGACTTGGGTCAAGCAGAAGTACAAATGCCACCAAACCACCACAATTGTGATTTTCAGTGTTCATTGAACATATTTAGGCATGGTCTTCTGCATTTCCATGAAGCCCAGTGTCAAGTTAGGAATGCATAGGATTGCTTATTTGTGTTTTCTTTTCAGGCAGTGTGGAGACAGCCTGTGCCAAGAGCGTACCGGCTCCATGATGCCTTCAGGGACTGGGACTCCTTGCTCTATCATTTTCAGGACCTTCCCAATGTTTCTTTCCATCTATTTAGTAACATAGTGACCTTTCTGAAGGACAGCAAGTTTACAAAAAGGGAGCGCCCAAACAGGAATAATATATTTTTTTAGTATCTCAAATATGACGCAGGTGAAAGCCTTCCCTGACTTTTACAAAATTAAACTCAGGCTTCCATTCATAGATTACTCTGCTTCAAGAGAAATAAAACAGCCCATCTAAAATGCTCAATAATAGTTGGATATTTAAGTATTGATCTTTATTCTCATTTTACATATATCCAGTTTGGAAAAAGTTTGGAAGCTATATAAACCTCAGTTCATTAACTGGATTCGGTTCCATACGAGTTGTGTCATTGTGAACAGTTTATTCAAAAATTTTATTTTAATTTCTTTAACAATAAAAGGGATATTTAAAAATAGATACAAGAAATTACATAAGGATAAAAAATAAGTGTTACTAAATGGTTTAAGCAGGAAGGAAAGAGATACCCAGTGTGATGGCACAATGGCTGAAGTCCTCACCTTGCAAGTGCCACGATCTCATGTGGGCACTGGTTTATATCCCAGCTATTCCACTTCCCAACCAGCTCCTTGCTTGTGGCCTGGGAAAGCAGTGGAGTATTGCCCAAAACTCTGAGACCCTACACCCACATGGGAGTCCCAGAAGAAGCTACTGGCTCCTGGCTTTAGATTGGCTCAGTTCCAGCCATTGTGGCCATTTGGGGAATGAAGCAGCGGATAGAAGATCTTTCTCTCTGTTCCTTTTTGTCTCTATAAATCTCCCTACAAAGGAGCACACTATGCCTGACAGCTTAATTCAAAGCTTGTTCTGCTTCTGCCATGTTTCCCCCGTCACTCACCAGAGAGCTGTCGTAACTAAAGAACATATGCTGTGAAGCACATCCCAAGAGAAGGTTGTTGGAATATGGCCACACAGCACAAATCTTAGGTATGCAATGTCTGTTTCTATCTCAGATGCTAACATGTGCTGCTAAGTAATCCCCCTCAGCCCATACATACAAGATCAAGATCAAGAGCAGGGAGGTACCATGCTGCAAGTATCAGGTGTATTGCATAATGCTGACTTGGCTTGTACTCATCACTCCCTGCACTTATCTACCAGTGTTATTTGTATCTGCTTTCCCCCAACACTGTTAGTTCCACGTGGTCATGGGCTACCCCTGTTCTACTCAATGTTAGATTCACATCCTCTTATTCAGCAGAGGCCCTTATAAATGCTGAGGAGCACAACTTCAATGAGAGACTCGGTGAAATATTGCTGTTAAGGTACTTTATATGCAGTGCTTGTAAGAAATTCACCAGTTGGTATGTTTATTAATTATGAGAGTAATAAGTGCTAGTGAGGAGGTGCAGAAGGAGAACTCTCATACTATTCATAAGAATGTCAATTAGTGTCGTCACTGAGAAAGAGTTCTTGATAAACTAGAAATAGGCTCGCCATATGATCCAGCAATCCTACTAATAGATATACCCAAAAGACTTGAACTTATTATGCAGATACCTATATTAACAGCCCTGTTCACAATAGCCAAAATATGGATTCAACCAAGATGTCCATCCTAAAAAGGAACTGAATTTTTATTGCTTTATATACACATAACGAAATATTATTCAGCTATGAAAAGAATACAGTAAATGCAATTGGAGGACATTATGTTAAGTAAAATAAGCTGACAACATAAAGATAAATGCATGTTTATATGTAGAAGTTAAAGTTTAAAGAAAAAAGCAAAAAATGTAGAAATCTGTATTATCAATATCACTGCAAATATGGTTTTGTTAAATTTTTTAACCAATGTTTAAGAATGATGTATAACTACAGTTTTAATGATTCATGATTATTTTAAATTTTACTGTGTATGAAATAAATGGTCATCTTTTCATTTGATTATTACAGACTTTGTCTATATTCCCACCAAACTAAGGAATTTTTCATTGTTGAACTTTTTACTTAATGGGGCATTAAACTTCAACTATTGTGTAAATTGAAAACATATATCAAAACAAAAGGAGAAAAGTACAATATGCTCAGAATTGTATCTTTGAACTACATTGAATCTATTATCTTTTTATTAATATCACAGTAACATGATTTGTTTTACAATAATTATCATGTGTTTGCTAAAACCTTGAGATTATATTAGTAAATTCCTTAGAATAATTATGACATATGCAAGAGGCTGCAAATCAATGCTTCAGATTGCTTCAGAATTTAAGAGGAATTTACTAGAATAGACAAAAAATCATGATTGGTTCTTGATCATATGCAAAATTGAATTGGACACATGTTACAAAGTTGCTAGAATATAAAATTAGACTTAGGTTTTAGATTTTTCAAAATCAACCAGTTTGTAAAATGTAAATCTAATTTTTTGAACTGTAATGCTGCATCAAGGTGGAGGAATCCACCAGGGGGGAGGGGAGGGGGAAGAGTGGGGGGATTCCCAGAGCCTATGAAACTGTCACATAATGCAAAATATTAATAAAAATATAAAAAAAAGTAAATCTAAATTCTAAGAGATATAGCAATATATAAGGTATAGAAAATGAAATTCTTTTCATATGATGGCTTAAAATGAACATGATCACTTTTTAAAAGCAGTAACTAAAATGTTCATCAAAGACTGTATAAGAAAAATACTGAGAATAAGGTAATGATTGGGGTAAAGAGACTAGAAAATTAAATCATAATTCATTACAGATGAAGTTAATGAGTTGGTCAACTGCTGAACTTGAAAAATGAGTCATTATATACTCACGATTTTGAAAACGGAGGGGCTCAGCACATTAAGCTACCACTTGAGTTGCTGACATCCCATACCTACACACTGATTTGAGTTTGGGCTGCTCTGCTTCCAATCTAGCTTCCTGCTAATGTACCTGAGAAAGTATTGGGGTCTGGAAGATGTCTCTCTCTGTCCTCTTCCATCATTCTGCTTTTCAAATAAATATTCTAAAAGAAAGTAGACATTAAAAATACAACAAACAGCTAAAAGTTGAGATCAATGTGTGGCAGATAGTTTGCCTTGTTGTCTTTTGTGGTCACAGTATGCCTTCTATTGATGAAAAAAGATTTTAATCTGCTTTATTGATACATGTAACTGAAGAACTATCGTAACATGTACTTTCATGTTTTAAGCCACTTGCATATGGCTCAATGTAAAAATGTCTCAGAAAACAGAATTGTGTTTCGATCATTGATCCTAGTTCCTGCTCAGCTATGACTGTTTTTAGCCAGAAATGCAACTTCAGTCAAACAACATCAGGCTCAAAGCCATGACATTCCTAGTGCTCACACATTTCTACTGAACCTTCCTCAAGTCAAGACTCCAGTGTGAACTCTTGTCACACTTCACAGCTGTCCTGTGTTTTGAATACTTATTACTCTGGAGATTGCCCCACAGCATGAGGGATTGCTCCCAAAGGAGTAGCCAGATACTTCCTACCTCTTTCTAGCTGAGGTCCATGAATGTGAGCCGGGCTTTGCCAGCCCCCCTCCAGATGAATGGCCAGTGAAGCACAGTATGGTTACAACCAGCACACACATAGATTATTTCTGACGGGTGCTAGTGAGGGAGGAGATGAGGTTTGACATGAAGTCTGAGACCAGCTACCATATGCTAACTGTAGCTGGTGGCAGGCACACAGGGGTGTTTGCTCTCCTTGTCTACACAGCCTCAAAGATCTCATCTTTTAGAAAAATCTGAACTTCTGCATGCCCAACAGCCTAGATTATTTAGTCCATTAATGGCTGCAAAATGATTATCTAACCTTGTTGTTTATTAGGATTTTTCCATAAAGAGAAATCTCCTTTTATTTGACTATAATTTATATCAAAAAAGCAGAATATGTGTTTGATTATTCCCTGTATTTTCCTATTCCCCAGTAGTGAGTTGATAGTGATCGAATGGAAGTTTTAAATTTCAGAAGTATAACCTCATGAATTTAAGTATTTTGGTAAGTACTTTGGAACTCTTTTACCTTCATTTTTCCTCCAACTCAACTTTGAAAATATGATAAAGTACACTGCCTTACCACAGAGATAACTACTGATGGAACCCTAAATCCTTAGATCCCGTGACACCCACCAAAGCACTGGTCCTTTTACCTTTATTTATTAGTCCATTACTTTTTACCTTTTTTTAATCAGCGAATTATATTATGACCTATTTCAAGTTGCCCCACCTTTGCCCAGTAGCCTTAACAAGGTCTCACTATTGTGTAATTCAGTGTGAATTTTTTTTTTTATCTGTAACAGCTATTATTGTTTGTAGTTTCTCCTAAAGATCATGTCACCTGCAAATAGCAGTGGGTCTGCCTCAAATTTTCCTATTTTTCTTGGCTAATTTTGCAAACGCAATGTTAAATAACAATGAAAATAATGGGCAACACTCACTCTTTTGTTCCCACATTTAGTGGGAAAACTAATGATTCTTGATTCAGTAACAAGGTGGCTGGTGGTCTAAAGCACATGTTTTACTCTTCAAGTAAATAACCATCCATGAGTGCTTTCCACACACAACATGGAATTTTTCTAAGTTTAGCAGCTTATTTTCAATCATTATCTGATAAGAATCCTGAGTTATCCGTTTCAACTTTATTAGACCAATATCATTGATTTGTCATTTGATACTTCATAATTCTGAGCATAGAAAAAAGAAATTCTTCTCCTTAAATTACCCAACACATTTGGTAAAAAGATCAACTTTATGATATCATTTCTTTGTTCTGAAAATCCCATGATTTCTTTTAATTGATCAACAGTGATTCTAGCCAACTGATGTCCATCATTCCAAGCTCACCCCTCATTGGTGATCTTGCTAATGATTGTTTTGTAACCCTAAGCACTTATCAGTGTCATATGCATGCAACGATATCTGATCCTTCCATTGATTTTTACAGCACACATTCAGTAAATACTGATCACTCAGGTTCTCCAGGTATCATCTTCTTAATATAATTCATAGAATGTGTTGATGCCTAGCCAACCTATAACTCAAATTATAAATTACAAGGAGGATCTCAAACAAATTCTTTAAAAAAAAACCTGAGAATTTGTAATTGTGCAACAGAATTTTTCTTTTCTTTGTCTATCAGAAACTATTGTTCTCTATTCCCCAAACCAGCCACTTCTGTCTTTTAGCACTCTTAAAGTATTGAACATTCTTATATCTAGAAAATTATCATATGGGGGCCCAGTACAATAGCCTGACAGCTAAAGTTGCCTTCCACACGCCAGGATCCCATATGAGTGCTGGTTCTAATCCCGCTGACCCCACTTCCCATCCAGCTCCCTGCTTATGGCGTGGGAAAGCAGTCAAGAAGGGCCCAAATCCTTGGCACCCTGCACCTACATGGGAGACCCAGAAGAGTCTACGGATTCCTGGCTTTGCATCAGCTCAGCTCCAGCCATTGCAGTCACTTGGGGAGTGAGTCAACCGACAGAAGATCTTCCTCATCTCTCCTCCTCTCTGTATATCTGCCTTTCCAATAAGAATAAATAACTTTTTTTAAAAAAAGGACAATTATCACCTTGATTATACATGTTCCTTTGTCTACTTCTATTTGAATCATTTAGATATTTATCTGTACATACTTTTTGGAACAATGTAAGTTGCTTAGGTGATTTTTAAAAATTTAAAGAGAAAATGGGCTTGTTGCACATCTCCTCTTGTTTTCATTAGGAGATGCGCTTGCCTAATAAAGTAGAGGTGCTAGGAGAGATGACAAGTTCAAACTGCATGGCAATTTGGCCAAATCTGCACTGCAGGGGGAAGGGGTGAAAAGGTGGATGAATGAATAAACTGGATGGGCAATTTGGGATGAGTGCTTTAGGGACACTACTTGCCACACACTGAACCCTATAGAAATATTGCTCATGTGGAGAATGAAGAAGGGTAAATGTAGAGAAGAATTAAGAATGGTAGATGAGTCCATTGGATGGAGACAGTTAACACAGGGAATACACTGAAGTTACCAAAGTGAGGACAACTGTCTTGTTAGCACTTAATTAGGATGATAGGTATATCCCTGGTACCCTATCAGGCCTCTTTTTTACTTTTAAATTGTAAGAGTTGGGTTATTAGGCATGGTCTCTTTAATTACCTCTATATTCACTTGTCCAATAAAACTGATAACAGTCATAGTGTCCTTCAGAGTCAAAACATTAACTCTACCAGTGGTGCAAATGAGTAAGAGGCACAGGACCCTGTTCACTTCTAATCGATTTTCAACCAGCCCCTCATCAACTCTACAGCCAGCCTATTATTGTGAGCCCCAAAGATCAGTAACAATTACATGAATACTTGGAAAGAAGACTTTACTTTTTGCCTCCCGTGCCCATTAGCAAGATCTCACCCCATATATGTGTACTTTACTCAAGAGACATCTGGGAAAAGAACACTTGTCTAAGTCTGAATTCAATATCCCACATGAAAGTACAGTCTACTCCACAAACAAGTAGAAACTTTAAATCAGTCATCAAATTCTTTTGGTAATCAGCACTACAGGACTTCACTGACACTTAATTCTGTAATTCTAGGACCAGAAGAGATTCTGCTGAATAACCTAATTTAAACCTAATCCTATAGCAAGTACCATTCTTAATCACATATAATAGAAAATTTATATTTAAAGAGTAAGTAAATTCATCTATTTCTACTAGCATTAGCATTTATAACTTGAGTATAAATCCATTATGAACAATATTGGTGCCAATATTCAATGAAATGCTGAGGGGAACTAAAATTTAAACATAAGTCCTGACCTCAAGAAATTTAGTAAGGACAGGTACAGAGTAAGCAGAGGAAATTGAGCATACCAGTTAAAGAGAATTGCTGCACCTGTGCTGACCTCGGTTGCACTATTGAAGTACTCCTGTGTCTATTCTTTGCTCAGGTGGCTAGTGTAGGAGGACATTGTGACCCTAGAAGGTCAGTGAGCACAGGATTACAGTTGGTTGGATAATATTTGGAGGAGAATAACCAAATGGCTACCTTTTGTATACCTTATTGGATATCATTTGCATAAGAGCAGTTGAGTGGAGAGTATATATGAGAACACCTGGTGGAATATACAAGACAAAAGAGTTCCAAACAAAAGCATTGATGGTTTTGTTGATGAGCTCAATACTTCCTCCCTCATCCTATATGGCCCTCAGTGTATAAAGTTTGAGGCCTCTAATAAACTACGGCTTTGACCATCAGTCAGGGTCCACGTGTGTTATTTTTGGCTCTGTGCACCAAGTCCATCGCTGCTGGACAGCGACAGCTAGTTTCAACATCTACTCAGCCTTACTGATTGATGTATCAGTTGCACTCTGTCATTTTCCCTTCCAAATGAGTTCTGTCCTAGACACTGGTCCCATAAGAGTTATTGAGACAGAAAACAAGATTCCACATGTGTAAGGAATTCCAGCCAGGTGACCAAAAAGGAGATGTGAAAGCAGTTTTCTTCTGTGGAAATGAATAATGGTACCTGCTACATCATATGGAGTTATTTAATTAATACTGTAATCTATTTTCATTTGACATTATTCAGCCTCTTTTTATGACACTGGGAAGTTCTAGCACTATATTCATTTGCCTATATGATTTAAATAGCTACAAGTCTCCCCCACTGGGGCCAGCATCATGGCAAGGGGGTTAAGCCACCACATGTAGCATCAGCATCCTAAATGGGTACCAGTTCATGTCCTGGCTGATCCACTACAGATCCAATTCCCTGCTAATGCATCTGGGAAAGCAGCAGAGGATAGTTGAAGCATTTGGGCCCCTGTCATCCAGGTGGGAGACATAGATGAAACTTTTGACTTCAGCTTGACCCAACCTGATCATTGTAGCCATTTGGGGAACAAACCAATGATGGAAGATCAATCTGTCTCTGTAACTCTGCCCCTCACATACATAGGAAACACATCTTTTTTTTAAAAAGTCTTCCCCACAACTCTCAAGGGAACAATATATTTTTATATATAAAAGAATTAAGTTTTGGCTCCTTTGAGTCATAGTTAATTACTAATTGAGCCCATTATATTATATCATGATTGGATCAAGCCCAAGAATGTCCACACATGTAAATGAAGAAAACACATTTTAAAATTAGGTTTCTGTTTACAATTCCAGAGGGAGGAAGACTGCTGTTTTAAAATGAGGTGAATACTTTGCGGCTCACTTGGGGAGTGAATCATCGGACGGAAGATCTTCCTCTCTGTCTCTCCTCCTCTGTGTATATCTGGCTGTAATAAAAAAAATGAATAAATCTTTAAAAAAAAAAGAAAAAAAAGAAAATGAGGTGAATACTTTGTTGCCAGTAATCATTATGAAAAAATGTGAGTCCACTGTTGATTAGAAACTTAAAATTCTAGTTCAAGTAAAATATTGGCATATTATTAAAAGTAAATGCTTTAAACTTCTTATATTGAATTCACTATTTAGTGGCTACACATGATCTTTCAGATTGCAAAGTAATCTTACAAGATGTCTGTGGAAGCATTATAATATCTATTACATTTTCTTCAAGTAATAAAATGAACATTCATTTTTCAAAGAATATTCTAAAATCTTCTTAGTGCATATACTAAGTCTAGCTAAGTAACCTAAATTTGCAAACTTTGGAACGTCTGGTGGTGAGGAGTAGTGTTCTCATCAAAACCGGACCATTAAAGCTTGAAGCTTAGGAGATACAGGAAACGGCCTCTTTGCTTAGGACAACTGTACGAGCTGGGAGAGATCCCAACAAGAGGTAGAAGTCACCACCCTTTCTCCCAGATTGTTCAAATAGGAAACTCTAACAAGGAGAACCATTACCCAAGTCGGGGCTAAAGCAACCAGGGATGCTGAACCACTCGCTACCAACCAAAGGAGGTCATCACGATTACTTAGATTAAAAAATAAGAAGAAAATATTGTTGTTAGAACACAATGAAATCCAGCACCACAAAAGTGCATTCCAAGAAAGAATTTATTTCACCCACTGCCAAGGTATGTGCCAAAGATGGGAATGAAGATGAAATATCCTGATTATCCCGCCTCTGGCCCTTTTTTCTTGAGCAAGAGTTTCTCATTAGTTAAACCTAACCAGTATTCAAAAAGGAAGCAATTTGGGGTATTCAGCCTCCTCGGACACAAAGCAGGGGGAGGGGAAGAGAACATACTGTAGAAAGAGCAAACCAAGAAGAATCAACATTCCCAACAAGAATCAGCAAACACCAACAGAAGGGAAAAGATGCTTAATTTCCAAACACTTGGAAATTTCCTAATAGGTCCTGAAAGAAATATATATTCACTGAAGTTTTCTCCAGAGAATTTGTGAAACCCTTCTAAACTGCTAAGGCCTATTTATCCTGAAATAAAACACCCACAAACTGTGGATACAGTTTAAGTAAAATTTCAACAGGACTCAGAAACAGCAAACAAATTATAGGCCATTTGAGAACACTGACCAGCCAAACATCCAAATACAAAGCCAACTATTCACTTCAGTACCCTCTGAAATCCAGACCAAAACTTTCATTGCTGTCTTTGACTTTGGAATGCCAATACCGGCTGAACTGCCACATTTTAAAACTCAGCATCTTCCAAAAGTCAACATACTGCTCCTTTCCCCTATGCTCTGTGGTACCATCCTCCAGCTAAACCCACTGCCAACTTACATCCCCCTCCCAAAACCTGTTTTTCTGTTCTTTCTGTAGCCCTTATTTCTCATACTAGACATCGCAATGCTTTCACATAGTGAAGGAATTGCCAAACCAACCTCTGACCCCATAAGACACACTGACCCTACAATGAACACCCAACAAGAGAAACCATCAGTTACGGTACTCTGCTACCCTACTGTCCTGGAGAATTGCAGTTTTCCTCACTTTACAAGTTTCTCTGGATCCCATGGCCTGTGCTTCATTCAGCGATATGAGATCTCACTTCACTGACTCCTGCCTTGGCGCACTCGCCGGCATCACTTACACCTGCTGCCTAGCTGAATCATTGTCTCCAGCATCTACACAGCAATAAATACCCTGCCTGATTTTATAGGATCCTGGGCTGACCCATAAACTGATTCACCTGCCTGAGCTTTCTATCACATCTGCTCCAGGCCCAGGTAAGTAAAACTAAGCAACTGCCTCCCATGTCCTACCAACTCCCAAGTTATATAGATTCTACATACACAAGCTTCTAAGTTAAAGTAATTTTGAGAGAAAATTTTGTGAGTTTGTTTTGCTTTTTATCCAGTAAAAGGCAAAATTTACCCAGTTAGTTTTTAATCAAGTTGTTTTTCATTTTGATCTGCCCTTAAAATTGCCTCTGTAAAGCAGACACAGTAAAGTTACTACGCTTTCCAAGATTCTCAGCCTAGGCTGATCATTAGTACCACCTGAGATGCATTAAGAAAACTATCAAGGTCTGAGTCACATCAACACAAATTCTGATCAACTGTAGCCTGGTGTAAGCAAAGGAGTTTTTAAAAGAGCCATCACCTCACATGATTCTAATGTGAAATCAAAGCTAAGAACTACTGCAAGTAGACACAACAAGCATTTTTATCTCTTCTGTGGTGTGCATGATGAATTGTAAGATTGCATTGCTAGGCCGGTGGTGTGGCATAATGGGTAAAGCCGCTATCTACGCCAACGCCCCATATGGGCATCTGTTCACGTCTCAGCTACTCCACCTTCATTCCAGCTCCCTGATTATGACAAAGGAAAACAGCAGATGAGGTTTCAAGTGCTTCAGTTCCTGCCACCCACACCGGAATCCCAGTTGAAGCTCTTGGGTCTTGGCTCCTGGTTTCAGCCTGGCTCTACCCTGGCTGCTGTAGCCACTTCAGGACTGAACCAACAGATGGAAGAGATCCCTTCCATCCTCCCTCTGTCCCTCAAATTCTAGTTCTCTGTAACTCTGACTTTCAAATAAATATATATTTTTAAAAAGTATTGTTAAGGCAAACATTTGACACTGCAGTGACCTTGTCCATGTTAGAGTATGTGGCTTTGTGTCCCAGTTCCCTCTCCTGAGTTCTGCTTCCTGCTTTCCTGCTGTGTGCACCCTGGCAAACAAGATGATGGCTCGAGTGTCTGAGTTCCTGAACTACTCATGTGTGGGGACTTGGGTTGAATTCTCAACTTCTGCTCTTGGCTTCAGCTTGGAAGTGTTCCAACTATTATAAGCATTTGGGAATTAAATCATTGGATGGACAGCCCTCTTCCACTGCCCCACCTCCACCTTTAAAATAAACAAAAAAAAATTAAAACTATATTTCCAGGACTTTAAAAAATGAATAGGATTATTATTACAAATCCATAGAAAAATTCAAAAAGTGCCCCTTAAATAGCACCCGAAGAGCTTTCTTTCTATATACAGGGAACTTCAAAGAGTTCATGGACAACACATACTGTGAAAAATACCTAAATGAGGATTTCAAACTTTTTGCAACAAAACAAATTTATTTTTCCAGTGCCATTTTTCCACAAACTTTTTGAGGTGTCTTCATATTTCTCACCTGCCTTCTAAAGCCACATCTTATCCTTCAGTGTCCCAGTAAAATTCCATGTTTTCTAACATATTCTTCCAGATGTACTGGGTAGACATGATTCTCTCTGCCATATCCTTATTACTCTTCGGTTATGAGCACAGTATAACATCATGAGAAATATTTATGCATGTGGCCATCTCTGACATGCCATGACCTTAGAAGGCAAGAACAGTAACTGTTCACTTGCAAACCCTCCGCCATATATGGAACGGTACCTCACACTTAGCAAGTACTTGACAGTTGCTGGTGGAGTGTAAAAGTCTGAAGATCAATATTCCACACACAGGGTTCCATAGTGGGTGACACACATTGTAAAAATCACTTTGCTTTTCAGTAACTTAGAGTCTGAATTGTAGGACAAGTGGGAAAAATGGGAGGTTAGGGACATGAGCCTCATGAGCAACACATATAAAAAAAGGCAGGAAAATGGTCTCCCTAAGAAACTGTTCAACCCATCTGGACAATAAGTAGCTGGACTCTATGCTTGGTATACGTTTGCAAGGAAGGAATCTTGATTGAATTTGAACTGTAATACTGCATCAAGGTGGAGGAATCCACCAGGGGGGAAGGGCGTAGGGAGGGGTGGGGGGATTCCCAGAGTCTATGAAACTGTCACATAATGCAAAATAATTAATAAAAAAAAATCAGCAAGCACACACACACGAAAAAAGGGCAGGAATGTAGCAAAATTGACAGCACAATTTTAAGCCTGTGAATTGGTTAAGAAAGTTACAGCCTTCTGTATCCACAACCTGAGATTCTACTAATGGCAGACAGAAAAGTCTCAGAAAAAAAAAGTCTTTGCCCTTAATGTGGACAGTCTTTTATGACTTTATTGTCTAAATAACAGAGCATAAAGACTGCTTACAGAGCCTTTACATTGTAATATTGTAAGTCTTCTATTCTTTGAGGTACACAAAGAGATGTATATTTGTCATATGAAAATATGTGACTTTATAGAAGCAACTTGAACATTTTGGGGTTTCCATATCTGTAAGGAATCATGAAATGAATCCCTAATGGATACCAAGGGATGGCTGGTTCATGACAAACATTTCAACAGATAGAGCACTTGGTCTGAAAAGGAGCTGAGGTTTTCTGGGAAGGGGACAACTGAGAGAGTTGCAGCCTGTAAGTCGCTGTGGGTGGTACAAGAAGGATTTTCTGAAACTGGAGGGAAAGTTGTAAGAGAATTGGGTCAACACAGCAAAGACCTACAATATCTGGTAGATGTTTGAGGGGATAGCGCTGTTTTGTGTATTCCTAAGCTGCTAGGACCAGCTGGTTGTAGTTTTCCATGTTTACTTTGAATGAAACTGTGCATAAGCAAATGTGAACTTCACAGTATTCTCAGGTCATCCTCTATCAATTGTGTTGGAGCTAATCCAAAACTTTTTCAAGAGTTACAGTGGAAGAACTTTACCATATTTTATATACAATGTGAAATATTTTGGATATATATTTGAAAATAGCCAGAAAACTTTACAACAAAACATAATCTTCAAGGCAAGTGTTTGGTGCAGGAGCTATGACACTATCAGGGGTACCCAGATTCCATAATGAAATGCCTAGGTTTAATTACTGGTTCCTCTGCTTCCAACCCATGTCCTGCTAATGTGTACTTGAAGACATAGTAGGTGATGGCTCAAGTCCTTGTGTTCTTCTTCTCATGTAGAATACTCAGATTGAGTTCCAGGCTTCTGTCTTCAACCCAGCCCAAGTTCTAGCTACTGTTGGCATTTAGGAAGCGAACAAGTAAATGGAAGAGCTCTTTCCATTTTTCACTCTCTCTCTTTCATTTTCTATCCTTCAAATAAAATATTATCAAACACATTCTTTTTTAAGATTTGTTTATTTTTTATTGAAAAGGCAGGTTTACAGAGAGAAGGAGATACACAGAAAAAAAAGATCTTCCATCTACTGGTTCACTCCCCAAATGGCTACAATAGTTAGAGCTGAACTGATCTGAAGCCAGGAGACTAGAGCTTCCTCCAGGTCACCCACATGGACACAGGGTCCTAAGGCTTTGGGCCATCCTCTGCTACTTTCCTATGCCACAAGCAGGGAGCTGAGTGGCTAATATCGGTGGCAGCTGATATATTATAACCTGGGCTTAGAGAGGGAGAATTAGTCAATTGAGCCATTGCACCAGGCCCTAAAGACACATTCTTTAATCCTAGTGTTAGAGTACAAGCTCAAAACAAGAACTGTAGTTGTATAAGATAAAAATTTGTCTCAGCAAATCACTTAGACTTTCTCTATTCTTGTTTCATATTCTCTAAAATGAGGATGTCTTCTCACCAGACAGGTGCAGTGTGACAACTGAATAGTATTCCACAGACCACAGAAGATGAAAGCCATTCTGGTAAACTCTGAGGAGTAAGCATTTATAAATCCACAACCAAGCTACCTTCCTTGCATATCCAAGACTGAATTTTGTCAACATGTGTTTGGAACATCTATACAAAGCTAAGCGGTTGAGAGAAAGTCAATATTTCTACATAACATATACAGATCCAGTGGAGCAAATTCCTTCAAGCTAATTTATGTCTGCCAGTAGCCAGACACTCATGTAAAATAATCCCTCATTCCCTTGTATGAAGTAGGAAAACAAAGGAGAAAGTGGTGTTGTTTATATAACAGCTTCTCCTGTTGAATTTCTACTGTCCTGAATTCTATTTTAGAAATCATCATTCTCATTAGTAAAGTAGACACAATAGAAGTGTCTTAAAATAGAGATATAGAAGGTAGGTGTTTGGCACAGAAATTTTGTTGCTGCATCAGACACCAACATCCTGTATCAAAGTCTCTGAATCGAGTCCCAGTTTCTAATCCACCTTCCTGCTCATGCAAACCTTAGCAGGTAATATGAGAAAAAGATATTTTGAAAAGAACATGAAATCTAACACCCCAACATGCATGTCCAGAGAAGCTAATAAGCCAGTGGATAGGTGTGTACATCAGGGAACACATCTATTCTCCCACCAGCTTCTAAGAATTGGAACCTGGCTCATTCCTTGAAACTGCACTTCTTCAGAACATGGCCAAGAGATGAGCTTTCCTTGCAGTGTTGCATATGCAGCACTGGATATTAAATGGCATTTCCACCTCCTGCCACTGCCTCTCCCTCCTAGAAATATTCATGCTCCTCTGAGACTAATGAAGTCTGGCAGGACCAGCTGCTTGCCTCCTCATCTATATTCCACTGACTGTGCAAAGTCCACACGGAACTCAAACTCTGGTACCTGGGCCCAGGGTATTGCCCTGTGTTCCAGCTTTTCCACTACTTCATAAAGGCTGGATAAGCAGGATGACAATCCATTTATGCAGCTATCTCAGAGGCCTTGATTTTAACACGTTAAATGGATTTCCAGGCTTAGTTCTTTAACTCAGAACCATACAACTTCTATAACTGGCTTCCTGAAACTGCTGTAGCAAATTATCCCAAAATAACTTAGTGTCTTAAAACAATAAAACTTTTCCTCTTACAGTTCTGGAGGACAGAAGTGCAAGTTTCATTGCCAGTTTTCAAATCTAGTGACCTATGTAAGTGTGAATGCATATATACACTGCACTAGTCACACACACACACACACACACACACACACACACACACACACACACAGAGTGCCTAAATCAGACCTTGGCAAGTCCATATAGATCTCTGTAAGCTTATATGCCTCAGGGTAAGGCCCTTACTTCATCTTCATGCCAGATAGTGTAGGATCTTCACGTCTTTCTCTGCAGGTCATCATAACATCTTTGTCTATGTCAAGTATCCCTCTGCCTCTTTCATGAAAAGATTCCTATGGTTACATGTAGGACCTGTCTAGATAATTAACATGACCCTCTTATCTTAAGACTCTTCAATCTATCTTTTCTGAAAAAAAAAAAAAAAAAAGACCTGTTTCCATTTAAAGTAACATTCACAAGTTCCGGTGGTTAGGATACAAGTATCCTTTGGGACAAATGGTTAAGCATACTACAATCTCTAATATTATGGCTTCCAATATCATCTATTTAATGAAAGTGTTTGTATCATGTTTTAAAAGCTGTTACAGATCTTGGGGTTCTTAGCATGAGCTGCTCATCATGACATGTACATATGCTGCTTTCTGCTTTGCAAAACACTGTTCTCCGAAATGCTATCTTATTTGCTCCTCAGAATCCATCCCATTCTCATTATTACTCCTATTGCAAAGATAAAGAAATTGGGATTGCCAAAAAATTTTCAGCTTTTCAAGAATAAGAATCAAACTGTACAAATCTTCTGTTATTTCTTCTGCACCCATATAAGAAGTATAATTGTGGAACTATATATTAATATAATTTTAAATTATGCCTGACATAATCATGAGAAGTTTAAAATAAAATACTATAAAGTGTGACACAAAGATTAAAAGCAGGCATAAACTGTAGAGAAAGCAATATCTATAACCTTGCTTAGGGCAGTTTGTAAAAACAAAACAAAACAAAAAAGCAAAGCCTGAAGAGCATAATATAATCAAGTGCAATGAACTGGGGTATGCCTTGCCTCTAATTTCTAAATCCAGTCTTGGTCTTATTGTGTAATCAGTGTATTCATAGCATGTTGTATTATTGACCAGGCTATTCTTGAAATCTCTTCCTATGGCCTCCTAACTGATTTCCTTTCTGGTTGTGTGTCCACTATGAGAAAATTCTCATTTTCTCCTCCTCTCCCTTCCTTTAAATATGCTTGTGTTTCCCCAGATTTTGAACTTCACCTTCCCCGCTTCTTGCTTTAATGGAGAGTTGGTGGGCCATCTGGAGATCCTTGCATCCAAGTCTGTTGCCACTGTGGATCCCTTTCATAGCTTCTATGTTCTCATTCCTAGCTTCCTTCTCAGCATCCTCACACAGCTCGCCCACAAGCATCTCCCATCATCATGTCTCCAACTCCAGTTGTTCTTTCCATATAGACACATACTTGCCCCTCCCACATATCCTTATTTGGACACACACAGTGCACACACACAAATTGGATCCTGGTTCTTGATTTTCTCTCAGTGAATGTTAAAATTTAACACCCATCCCAATCTCCAAGGCAGAATCTAAAAGTCACCTTATGATTCTCTCACACTAGCGGCATGCAACCTTGACATTGTGAAGTGGACCTGCATTTTACACTTTCCTTTTGTAATACCTCCTACAAATAATTCTGCCAACATCACCTCTTAGAGCCCCCCGAATTCGCAGTGCTTCTTGCAGGCCTCCAGGCCTTTAGCCATTATTCTAGAATGTCCTGTGTCTTCTTCATCACATTATCTGCTTCTCAGCTGTCAAAATTTCACATAGGCTTTATCTTCTTCAGAAAAGCCCCCCAACAATCACCCTCACACATTACTCTCTGGATTCCAAGCACAGCAACATGGTATTTATGCTGACCTGGTTATTATTACATTGATTATAACTTTTTAAAAAGTTTTTAAAAGAAGTTTTTAAAATCACCCGAATTTCCCTAAATAAAAATTAGATTAATCATAATTAGAGAATCAGATAATAGATAGTGATTGTACATGAAATTCATAGTGTTTTGAAGTAGGCATTGACCAGAGAAATCCTGAGGCCCTGCTGTTAAATATCCTATGAATTTAAAATAAATATAACATGTCAACCTACTCAATGAATTATAATCCTGGACTTTGTAGAACACTTACTCTTTTTCAAAGTTTTTATTTATTTGTTTTCATTTTATTTGAAAGTCAGCAACGCAGACAAAGATATTCCATTTGTTGCTTTGCTCCAGAAATGCCCAGAACAGCTAGACCAGTCCTAAGCCAGGAGCTCAGACAATACCTGGATTTTCCATTCAGCTGACAGGCATCCAATTAATTGAGCCATTACCTGTTGCCTTCCGAGTTACACATTAGCAAGAAACTGGAATTGAGAGCAGAGCTGTAACTCAGTGAAATGAGATGTTTATATCTCAAGAGGCACCTCAACTGCTCTGCCAAGTGTCCACTCCATGCAGAATTCTTGCTTGCAAATTAAAGTCTTAGTACAAACCCAACCCATAGTTCCCATTTTCCTTGGAATTTTCTTATAATACGTAGGAAGAACCAGTTATATATATTGTCTCAAGGAAGACATTTGTTTCTAATATCTACCAATCAATCCTGATATGTCATGCTGTATAAACTAACAAGCTGAAGTAACAAACAGGGCTTGAAATTTTGAAAGTTAATCTATGGTCCAATGAAGATCAGATGGGTTTTTCTGGGTAATGCTCCTCTCAGGTATGATTCAAGATTCTTACATTTCAAACATAGGGCCTCTATAGTCACCACAAGAAGAAAAAACTAGAACATGGAGAATATTCAGGGACATTTTATGAAAAGGCCCATAGGGAACATGTGTCCCATGTGGCTACCATGTGACCTCAACAGAATCACTTGGTCTGGCCTAACTACAACAGAGGCTGGAATAGATAGTCTTCCTGAGGTCTCGCAGTGAGATTGGGAAATGCCCAGCCATCTGCTGTGCACATTTCCAGTTAGTGTAATTGTTTCCATACATTGTAGAATTATCAGAATTAGTTCCCCATGCTGTCTATGAGCAGCATTACTTGAACTCAGTGGGGGCAATGCCACTAAAATGACCAACAGTTTGAGCATAATAGAAAACTAGTTCCTCACTGGTTTCTTCCTTATTTCTGGCATATTTATCATATCTAGCAATAAGTACTAAAGTCAATATAACACCTTAGAAACACAATGAAGTGCTTACGTTTTTAAAATTGCAGATGTAGGGCCCAGCGGCGTGGCCTAGCAGCTAAAGTCCTCGCCTTGAACACCCCAGGATCCCATATGGGCGCCGGTTCTTTTCCCGGCAGCTCCACTTCCCATCCAGATCCCTGCTTGTGGCCTGAAAAAGCAGTCAAGGACGGCCTTGGGACCCTGTACCCGCGTGGGAGACCCAGAAGAGCTCCTGGATTCAGATTGGCTTCAGATTGGCTTCAGATCAGCGCAGCACCGGCCATTGCGGATACTCGGGGAGTGAATCATCGGACGGAAGATCTTCCTCTCTGTCTCTCCTTCTCTCTGTATATCTGACTTTCCAACAAAAAATTAAAAAAATAAAATAAAATAAAATTGCAGATGTAGTAAAAGCAATTTTCAATTAATGCATTAATAGCTATCTGCAGTTTCTGTCAATAACAGCACAAAAAGTGTTTTCTTGCATACAGATGCCTCAGCAATATAGCTCATCAGAAAGAATATTCATTGTACATTTTTTTCTTAATACAGTCAAAGACACCATTTCATGCCCATAACTGGCCATTTACTTAGAGATCAATGTTGCTTGTGCTACCCTCACAACCCCATGTTGCCTGTCAAAATGCCATAAAGCAGTTTGCTTTATCAGTGATAGAAACCTTACAGGTTACTTAACAGTAAGTTTGCCTTTTAAGTCAAATGTCAAAGAAGCAACTTCATTTTCTCTTACTATGCCAAGGAAGTGAACTGATGTCCTCAAACATGACCAGAGGCAAAAGACATTAATGGTTCTTTTATTCTCAGATTAAAAGAAAGTAGAGAACCACATGAATACCACATGAGATCAAGCAGTCATTTCCTGAGATTCTGGTTTAAATTCATAAACAATAAAATGGGAAAGACCTGAATTTTTTTTAGTTATTGGCTATGATAAGGATATTTGTACAGTACGATGTGTTGTATTTACTTATTCAAAAGTTGTAAGGCTATTAGCATCCTTCATGCCACTCACTGAAAATTGCTTCGTTTACTACTCGTTCATTCATTCCATACTGCAGAGATACATGCCTGTGTTTCCCAAACAGAGCCACAATGTTTACATTGCTCCTAGACATCCTATATTGATACCCCTCAAAGATTATTGATTGTGATCATTTAAACTACTGCCACGTTGATATACTTACTATTTTATTTTTTAGATGATCCCTCACTGATTTCATAGAAAGAAATGGTGGCTACATCAAATAATTATACAATGCTTTCCAAGTGTGACATCTAATGTTCTCAATAGCCCTATGTGTTATGTGATTATTGCTGTTTTATAAATGAAGAAACTGAAGAAAAAGCAGTAAAGTGAATTGTCCAAAGCCATGAAGTTAACATTGAAATTAGGCAGTCTAACCCCAGCGTCTCTAATTTAAGTTCTGTGCTAGTCTACCTCTTGATCTATAGTAGTATGCTATTTCTTTTCAAGAGAAATGTACAGTTCTTTCTAATTCATAATCATGGTCCCCCATCAGTTCAAATTATTTTTGTGTAAAACCTACCTATCTTCACCCCTTCTTGCAAACACTCTAGTTTTACAGTTCTTGTTTTCTCTGCACTTTAGTTGATTTTGGTGATTAAAGAGAACTGTTCATCTGCAACAAAAGCAAAAACATTTCTGCCGATAGCAAAAAGTGACAGCTGAAACAGCATTTAAAGCACATCTTGAATAAATGTTCAAAAACATGGCCTTAGGGCAATTTCCTGTTTTACTGGAAAATCTACTTTGCTAGTGTCAGATAAAATTGTATGAACAGTGGAAGCTTAATTCTCCAAGGCATGTTCTATGAAGCATTTGACAGCCTATCTGATGAAATCCACTCTACTACCAGTTCAGAGAACCCATGTGCCCTCACAGAGGAAGCCCAACCGAGTGGCTCCTGTAGCCTTAGGGCTGATGTTATTAGCTTCTAAATGAACTTATTAGTGTTTCGTTGACTTGCTTCCTAGCAACTGTACGTATGGTTGACACACCAAAGGTTTTCCATCTTCTATAATCAATCAGCTGTTGAAAATGATTTGCTTGTGTATGAACATATCATTAGAGCTATTTAATCATTTGAACCATTCAGGTGATTCAATAAATTTAAACAAAATTGAATCACCACTTATATGAGATTGGGTGAGGTGTCAGGTCAGGCTTGTAATAAAATGATCCACATTCTGCAAAATGCAATAGGAACAGACAACCATTCACAACTATAATGACAGTTGGATGTCCTCAGTGCCTCAGACAATTCATAAGGTGGTATAAAGGATTATGAGTTTTAGAAATTATTTAAGACACCCTATTGCACAAATATTACATTAACTCTAATAACCCCTAAAATTCAAATAAATTCCTTAAGAGTTCCTGAACCAGAACCAATGATCAATGCTAGTTCTACTCAGTTTATCATGACGTTCACTAACTTCCCTAGCCTATGATTAGACATCTAAACAGTGTCAGACCTCTACCTGCCTCTAAGTCTTGCATAGGTTTCTGTGTACACGCCATCTTCTTCAGCAAAATTCTAATCCATGCTGATTAACCTGGCTGAAGAGGACAGTATTTATGATGTGATATAAATGTGATCTCAAATGATTTAACATGTCTCTTCTGACTTAAGACACCCACATCAAATCTGACAATCAGATACCACCATCTTAGGATTTGCATTAGTTATTTTTGGAAATTTTCAAACAAATATTTTTTGCTCATTTAAGCACTGATGTGTTGCCATGTTTTAAAGGGAAAACACGAGTATTTCTGCTATATTTTCTATATAGAGACTGTAAGGAACATTGTCCTTCATGCCACACTGTATTCTTTCTGTAAAAAATTAAGAAAGCAGGGGTCCAGTGTGGCAGCCTAGTGGCTAAAGCACTTGCCTTGCACATGCTGAGATCCCCTATGGATGCTGGTTCGTGTTCTGGATGCTCCACTTCATTTCCAGCTCCCTTTTTGTGGCCTAGGAAAGCAGTAGAGGATGGCCCAAAGCCTTGGGACCTTGTACCCATGTGGGAGACCTGGAGGAGGCTCCTGGTTCCTGGCTTTGGATCAGCTCAGCTCCAGTTATTGTGGGCATTTGGGTAGTGAGCCAGCAGATGGAAGCTCTTTCTCTTTGTCTCTCCTTCACTCTGTAAATATGATTTTCCAAACTAAATAAATAAATCTTTTAAAAGTGTTAAAAAAATAAAGAAAGCAAAGGAGTTTCCTCTTGCGTCTCAACATTATTCTAGTTTTAAATTTTTAGTTTTGGGTTGTAGACTCAGTAAAAAATGCAATTTATTCTGAACAATGGAAAGCGAAAGTTGCAGCGCATCCCCAAACAATCAGAAAAAAATTTCCTAATGAGCAATTTGTGTGTCTGTGTACTCATCCCAGGGCTGACCTCAACTTACATTTGGAACGTCTCTTGTTCACAAGATGCTACCCCACTAGTGCAAGGTTTTGCATTGTTGAGCCACGTGCAATTGTCTATAGTGTACCAAGACAAAACATATGAATGATTATGTCATAGGGCTAAACCCATCTGTCATCCAGACTTGAAGGTGACTCTTATAATGAGAGGAGGTGAGTATGAAAATACAGATTTTAACAATCATGAAGATTTGATAAAGTCAGTAACACATAAAATTTTGCCATTTGCTATCTCAGGAAAACCAAAAAAGTCACTTATATTCACAAATTCTCTGCTTCCACCTATTTTAGATGAGTAAGATAACACTTCATATATTTTTAAATATTAGATAATTCATTCATTTATTCAATGAGCAGCTACTATGCAACATATAATAAAATGTTCTATACGCTGAGTATGGGGCAGAAAATAAGATAGAAAAAGCCTCTGCTCTATAGAAATGTGCATTGTTTGGGGAGGAGGGAGGAGACAGAAAGTAATAAGCAAGTAGTTTAATTCCAAGTGACAGTAAAGGCTCTGATATAGACATTGGTCATGAGCGTCTTCCTGAGCATGGGACATTGGGATCTGAGTGATTGGCAGCATCCATAACTAGGAACAGAGAAATTCAAACTACCTCAGTCAAAAGCATTGGCAAACACAAGGCTTTGAGATGGAAACAAAATGTGCTGCCACCAAAGGACATAAAGATGGCCACTGGGGCTCAGAACACGGAGGATGAAAGAGATGGAGAGTTGCTATCTCTGTCTATAAATACAGACAGCTTGTCTGAGTTTGGCATACATAGTTGTACCTTGATGTCCACAAGAGGTTGGGCCAAGGACACCTGCAGACACCTGCACACTCTCCAGCCCCTCATATAAACAAGCATAATATTACCAGGTAAGTTGTCAGTGTTCATTAATAGAAGACAATCAACAGATTAACAATTAACAAATGGTGTGTTACTCCATTTTAAGAAAAGACACAGGAGCAGAGACGGTTTAGTTCTTTTTGCCACCCTAGAAGGATAAAACATTTCTACATTCTATTGAGCTCTGCAGTGGGCCAAGCTACAAAACAGAAAGCAAGAAAATGTGCCAATGTGGACCACCTGAAGAGGCCCAAGGTTGTTCTCTGAGCAGGAACATAAAGCAGGAGCTGTGGTGAAGGCATTAGAGATGTCATGATACATCTCCAGAGTCCACTGCAGTATCCCGGCTTTCCAAAGCGCCGGACTAGATACACACCCACACATGGGAGCTCAAGCAGTGCATTCTGAGTCCTACCTGGGCAGTAGAAAGTGCCTTCCTCCCCAAACGTCTCAACTTCATTTTCCCTTTTTGGGAAAGATAGCAAAAGAAAACTATAATGCAACTTGTCTTTCCTTGATGACTGCTTGTTGACCGGCATTTCATGACTGCTAAAGAGAAAAAATGCACAAGAAAAAAAATCACCATTGAGCAAAGGAAATGACCAGCACCCTCTGCAAAGACTCGGTACTAACTGGCTACATCAACCTGCATTGCAATCACTCTAGTTTGGAATGTTACAGGAAAATTTTATAAATCATCATCTTTTGCAAAAATAATAGCTGTTGCACTAAACACAAACGTAAGAACACTTTGGAAGAAATATATTTATTGAATGGGCAAAGTGTAATGCCTAGATTTGTATGGCTAAGCATTCAAAAGCACCTAGGACGAAGGCAGATTCTGTCAGCTGTACAGTAGACTTCCACAAGTGGTGGGTAAGCTCTGTGTTAAAAGACTTTGGATCTCAAATCCAACTGCTGAAGTGTCATTGCTGTCATTCAGGTTAGTGGCTAAGAAGTGGTTAAGTTGACTTGCATCCCACATAGCAGTGCCTGGTTTCACCACTAGGCAATGGCTCATGCTCCATCTTTCTGCTAATACAAACTCTGGAAGGCAGCTTTTGTGGCTCCTACCACCAACAAGAGAAACTTGGATCAAATTCCTGGCTTTTGGCTGCAGTCTGCCCCAAGCCCTGGTCACATTTGGGGACGTGAACTAGTGGATAGGAGATATCTACTTCCTTTCCTTTCTTTTCCTTTCTTTTCCTTTCTTTTCCTTTCTTTCTTTCTTTCTTTCTTTCTTTCTTTCTTTCTTTCTTTCTTTCTTTCCTTTTCTTTTCTTTTCTTTCTCCTTTCTCTTTCTCTATCGATCTATGTATCTATCATCTATCATGTTTACCTCTCACACAAATTAAAAACAAAATATCACTGCGTACATACAGCTATACTTCTTGCCATAGTGCATCTGAGTCCCAGGAGCCATGGTAGAATGCATGTCTAACACAGTTACCTCCAGAGTTTCAAGGTTATCAAATAACCCTTCACTGCTGCTGCTCAGTAAGATCAGATGATCTGCAACTGAGTTCCTTTCACCGGCTTTCACACCAAACTGGCTCAGTGAAAATCCAGCAAAATTCCCTTCAATTCCAAAAGTAGATATGAAGTGGAAGGACAGACTTTATTTTCCACTCTAGGGAAAATTTATGGATAAGATAACAAGTGGTGGAGAGAGGACAAAAACAAAACTAAAACCTCTCTGCTAATGTGATTTCTTAATATCAATGTTTTTATGAGATAAAAACCATATGATGGCGGCCAATATTTCAGTTTGAGGTTTTGATCTTGTTTTCTGTTTTGATTGTTGTTCGTTTTATGTAGAAAAATAGCACTCAGAGTGGCCCCTGAGAGCAAGTTTTTTGTAATTGTTTTGTTTTCCTGTACGATACAGCGGAGCTTTCACATGGAAGACATAAAATTTATTAATCATGGGGTTTGGGGAAATAGCAAAAACTGCTGACTGGGATTTTTTTAGATAGTTGAGTGAAGTTGCTATTGATACTACTTTTAGAAGACCTAAACTAGAATTTAAAAACTTCATTTGTCTTGATGATTAATCTAGAACAATGTATATCTTTAATCAACTCTTGAATAAACTATTAAAAAGCTAACACCAATGGATTCATGTGTGCAAAAGCCTACAAGGTTTTTTTAAAAAGCAAAGTATTTCCTTTAGTTATAATTAATTGTGGGAAGAAATTAGTTATTTCTTCCAATCACATAACAAATGTTGTTATATTGAGTCTTTCTCATAAGACTTGATTAAAATCAAGGCTTGATATTTGTCCCTTAGATTTACATGGCAGTTCAACCCGATACACTTTTCAGACCTTAGTACCATTGATGAGTATCTATGGTTTAAACAGAAAAAAACTTAAGAAAACTGAAAGGCAGGTAGACAAGATTTTTCAGAGCTCACAAGTTCCTCCCATCCCACTCTGCTCACTAGCCAAGAACATCAACACTGGCTTAGAGCACATGTTTCTAGAACTTCGTACTTCTTTCATCTAACGACAACCCAGAGCAATTGCACATCAACTCACATTGTTTGGCTTTCAAGCAATCCTCTCACAGTCAGCTCAGAATCTCTCCCACAGACTAAACCAAAAGTTTGCTGCACAAACTTGGGCAAGATTCAAAATATAAATCACAGGTGCCTGTCGAGTTCATGTAAGCACTTAAAGGCTCCCCAGGAATACATTCACGGAAAACACGCCTAGTTCCAGGAGCAGGGAGAAAAAAACCCAGTTTTGGTCAGCTCATATGTCCCATTTCCCTCTGCACCTTTCAATTAGTCCTGGGGCAAAGCCTTCCTCCCTCTTGACAGAGCAGCAATTGAGCATCATAAACACAATTCAGGCAAAACCAGCAGTGTAACCTTGTACACGGGATACCTCGGAGCACGTCTTGTTCCTTACAGATTCATGCATCTCCATGAAACAATAAACAAAAGAGGCAGCCCAACCCACAACTCTTTCAGGAAAATAATTGCTTCCACAATTGCTCCCGGAATCAGTTTCCTGAAATGTCATCATTTGTCACCAGGCAAAGAAGTCTTCTCCCCCCTGAGTAGTGGCTACAGAGCAACAATTCCACACAATGTGGCCAGCAGCTGCAGGGCACCCAACACCAGCTACAGAGAACTATCAGGGCTCAACCACACCTGACAAATCAACAAGAAGTGTGATTTTCAAACAATTCCAAAAGTTGTTGAGGACTGGAGTTCTGCAGTGGAAAAGATAGAAGGTGGAAAGAAGAGAGTAGCAAGGAGGAGGAGTCTGAAAGAGGTCATGAAGTTGAGATACATAAAAGTTTCCACAACTTTTTTTTATGATGTTTACTCACTGTCAGCTAAATGAGAACAGGAATGAGTTCTCCCTGCCCTTAGCCAGATGGAAGCCGGAGAGACCAGAGGTGAGTCATAGAAGTTACCTATCAGAAAACGTCCAGAACCAAAAGGTCTCCCCCTGTCCAGAAAATAAACAAGTGTTATTTGTAGAATCAGAAAAGAAACAGAAATAAACTTCAGGAAGAAGGAAAAGGAAGACTGGACTAATAAAAACTAAAATACACATGGAGTAAGGCAAAAAGTGACTGATGGCTTCTCTTTAGCAGCATGTTTCATCATTCCACAGCGCATGTGCGGAGGCTGGGGAGACCAGAGTGAAGCTGTGGCCATCTGGTGTGGGCCTCCGTCCCAAGACATAAAGTGGCACAAGTTCTTGAGCACCAGTGACATATCAGCTCAGGCCTGTCATGTTCTTCTCCCTAAAATATATGTTTACTTACCTGAAAGGCAGGAATAAAGGGAAAGACAGCAAAAGAGAGAATGAGAGCTTTCATGCGATGGCTGCATCTCCAAACAGCCACACCAGCCACTGCAGCAGGCTGAAGTCATGGACCAGGTAATACATTCTGGTTTCCCATATTGCTGGTATAGACATGAACATTTCGAATCATGCTTGCTGGGAATTGAACCAGGACTCTCACTTCCAATTTCATCTTCACAATCAGCAGCTTAACGTGCTATGCCACAGTGCCAGCACATCTTGTCCTCTTATAAAGCCAGGAAAGCTCTCACGAGGCATTCACTCCCACTTCATCCAAACCAAACGGTCCTCTAATAGTCCCACCTTCAAATACCATCAAGATGTAAATCTAGAGACCAAATTCCTCAACACATGGACTTTTGGATGATACATTCAAGCCATGGCAGTGCCCAGTCAGTATAAATGAGCTCCTTCCCAAATACAAATCAAATGAACAAATGACTCAGTGGTTACACGATAATATAATTAGCCAAAGAAATTAATGAGAGATAACTTTTCAGAGGCAGGTTTTATGGAGTACAGAAGGTAGTTTTAATTCTATTCCAAAAACAACCAGATAATATATGGGACCTGCATCATGTGATTAATGTTCTAAAAATCAATTGCCATGAAGAATGGCATGCATGATTTCAGGTAATTTCTGAAAAGCCTATTTGCACATTAGATTATGAAAACCAAATAATATTTGTAAGACATTCACGGAACCTCCATTTTATACACAAAGATGCATGGAAAATGAAACAGCTGTCTATCTTATCAGACCAGATTTTCCTTTTAAGGTAGAATAATAAATGAAACAACTCCTGTAATAAACTAATAGACTTTAAAAAGTTTTTTAAAGAATTAAAGTTATCCTTAGAATCCCTTATAAACTTACGGTTCTAGCTCTTTGCTTAATATTCATTGCAACAAGCAGAAAAGCATAAGCTCACTGTGGCTTTCACATTAAGCAGTTTTAAAATATATGGGAGCAGGGCATAGTGTGAAAAGGCCAAGGAAAGAAATTACAAGCTGCAGAAAGTTGCACAACCTGGATTCATTTAAGCTTATTTTGTCTCATCAGAACAATATAATCTTTCCCATTCCACAGTAAGAATGAAGCCATGTAAGTGATTAATAAATGCAAAACAGACATTGAACTACACTGAAGAGACACAAAACATTGCATCCACATGCTCTGTATCATGACACTGGGGAGGCCAATTCTATGATATTCCACCATCCTCGAGTGTTTTGAGCAACACTGGTGACATATTGTTGTTTTTATGTATATCCCCCTTTTTAAAAAATCTACAAGCACCTATGTAGTAGACAAGCATCTAGAGCAGATTCCCTACAACAGGAAACTGAGGCAAAAACCTGCTTGAGAATCAAGGACTATTATGACAGTTGATATTAAAAATAGACCTTCAATTCAAAGTCTTGCCTATGTCTGCATAACATACATTTTATTTTAAAATGTTTACTTGTGGAGGATGGGTTCAATTAAGATAATGGGAGAAACCAACTCTAACCCCATGAGTTATACACAAAGAAATATGAAACAGATGAGTTCATTTGCAGGCAGTTGTATTTCAGGGTAAAGGATGGGTGGATTTGAGACAGACTTCCTAATTAAGGGCTAACAAATCCGAACCAAAGATGACACAGCCCTCACTGAGAAAGAGAAGGGGAGAGAAGGAATGAAAGATGAGCAAATGTGGGTGGCATGTGAGTTATAAAAAGTGATGAATTTGGATGATGACAATGCTTATACTCACAAAATAAAGCAGAATGGAGAAGGGAGAGTATAATTTTAAATGGAGGAGAAAAATGAAAATATGGTTCTTTTAGAAACATTTTCTCCTATCTTAACAATCTTGCTGTTAAAAGCTATTGCATTGACTGTGAGTACTTTAAACACAAGAGCAATGTCTTACCACTCTTCGTGGTTTGAATACTAAATGTCTCCCAAAGTCCCATGAGTTAAAGATTTGGTCTTCACGGTGCTCCTTGTGTTGGGAGGTGGCTGAAACTTTGGCAGGTGGAGCCTAGTGGAATATCCTTATGTCACCTGTGGTGTACCTTCAGGAGATAGCACTGTGGCGAGGCTATCAGAACAGCCTGCATTTGAGCCTTGCTGCCCTTGCTGCTTCCCTCCCCTGCTTGTGTGGGCATCTGCCTCTGCTGCCCTTACCGGAGGGCAAACTAATGCAACTGTTTGATCTTGGATGTGAATTTCCCAAATGATGAGCCAAATAAACTTTTTCTCTTTATTAAGTTAACTCAATCATTTGGTGGTAGTAAGTAAAAGCTGTCCCATGCATTATGTTTTTTTCAAAAACATATTTAGTAACAGGAACTCAATAAATGTTAAATGATAATCATTAAAATTAGAGAAGAAGGTAGAAATACAAACAGTCTTACTTCTGACTCTACAACAAGAAGTAAACGGGAGAGAAAAAAGGGGGGGGTCCATAGAGTTTGGGAATTTTAGTCATTTAAGTGTTTGATCCTGATTCCTAAGCACTTATCCATGTTTAAAAGAACATTGATTGATTCTACCTTCTGGGATGTCACAACATCAAATCTCTAAACATGGGCAGCCACAGTGATTCCAAATTGTGTTTGTTTGCAGGTCTCTTTATAGCAAAGAGACCTGCTTAAATTAAAGCAGAGATTTCAAAGTATAGAATTCAAGGGCAGCCTTGCAGATTGGCCCAGGATCACAATTCCTGTTAGCTATCAAGGGACAGGGACTATGCTCTGAGCCTGCACCACAGGCAGAGGTAGGCGGCGGCAGCACCTTCTACCCTGCCATACAAAGCTTCCCACAGTCCTTATTAACACTCTGGTGTTTTCACTCCATCTGTAAGAGCTCTGCAAGGAGCTATGGTTCTCACCTTGGAAGCCTTCCTAGAAAACAATGAGAAGGAACTTTGGGTCCCTATTAACGAAAGAAAATCCCATTTCAGTGGCCCTACAAATGAATAGAACTGGAATTAGTGCAGTCGGCCATCTTGTTTGAAAAGACTTTGATATCGTAACCTCCTAGAAGGTAGAATCAGTCTGAGTTCTGCTTCCGAACAGATAAACACACTCCCCCACAGTGTGCCTGAAAGTTTTTGATGGTGATAAGTGCTCTGAGTTATTTTGCCAAACTAGAACTGTAATTCTGACTGATGAAGCGTTACCCATGTCAGAAGGAAAGGACTAAAGGAATAAAAGATTCTAAAGGAAGGTATCTCACTAAGCAGTGGCACTCACAGGTCCTGCAAGAATTGTGGATTCATGTAAGACACCTGAAGTGAGTCTATGAAAGCAGGGTGATACAAGGATCCCAGCTGACATGCTTAAGCAGAGATTTCCAGCTCATGGGTCTTGACTAAACACATTTGCTTATTTGCAGAAAGCCCCAGTATTTAGATATTTGAAGTATTTAGAATAAGGGCAAAAACAATCACTATTAATAATAGAAAGGGCAGTTGTAGGAGAGATCATAGAAAACAATACATTAATAAAATTTTAGCACATAGAAGTGCTCAGGATTATTTACAAATGACTTTACAGAAGACGGAAAATAGAATTGCATAAAGTTAAATAAATCCCCTTTATTTATCAATACAGTTCTTCTCTAATGAGACCCTTGCTGACATACTTACATGATCATCAATCGTAAATCATTTAAGCATGTGTGATGTGGATAGATTTAAAAATTATTGACTATCGGACCCAGCATGGTGGTCTACCAGCTAAAGTGCTCACCTAATACGTGCCGGGATCCCATATGGACACAAGTTCTCATCCCGGCAGCTCCACTTCCCATCCAGTTCCCTGTTTGTGGACTGGGAAAGCAGTCGAGGATGGCTCAAAGCCTTGGGACGCTGCACCCACATGGGAGACCCGGAAGAGCCCCTGGTTCCTGGCGTCAGATTGGCACAGCTCCGGCCATTGCGGTCACTTGGGGAGTGAATCGTCAGACAGAAGATCTTCTACTCTGTCTCTCCTCCTGTTTATATACTTCTGACTTTACAATAAAAATAAATAAATATTTTAAAAAGAGAAAATTATTGACTATCATATTATATATAAGTTGTTTTGTAAAGATGGAATTTTCTCTAAAATAGAAGATATTTCTAAAATTTATTTGTGCAATGTTATAAACTTGCCTTAGCCTGCTCACTTTCATTATTTCATTTGGTAAGTTTGCAAAAATATTAAGCATTTAACAGAGGAAGTTCTGGGGATTGTAACATTGACAGTCACAGGTAAGGTCTATGGTTTAGAAATTAGAGGAAGTACTTTGTTTTAACACTTTATAATTACAGGGTTGTTATGGTGAATTTCCATCTTTTCTATTGAGACATGGGAGATGCTTAATGTCAAAGTCAATTAAGGGTTTTCAAGCTGGTTAATACAAAATATGAGCCCCAACAGAGAGCATGTGGCTCAGGATCTAACGGAGATGCAAGATTTGCTGGAAAATAAATGAGTAACGGAAGCTGTAGTGGAAAATATTAGTAATTTATTCATGTATTCATTCAATATTTTTCTGAAAATATTTATTGAGGGCCTAGTAGAGTTCTGTAAATTGAAAGCATGGACAGGAACAATGAATAGTATGGAAAAAGAGTAGCAGGCCAGACTATGCCAGGGCTCATGAGCCCTAAAACTTGCTAATGTTACAAAATATTTTAGACTCAGAAGAAATATAATCTGACATACAGTTAGTTCTCTCATGGGATGGACTAACGAGAAACGAAGGAAACAATTTGTGGGCATCCAACAAAATGATGGCTATGAGAACAGCCTCATCCTAACATAAAATCGAACAAGAACAGGGCATGGATGCTGTGTTTGGATTAATTAATTGGGCAGTGTTAGTGGTCATTCTCTCTTTGAGGCCCAGGGATCCTGGTGAGAAAATCCAGGGCCCTGATAGAGAGGTGACAGTATAAGCTCCATTTCTAGTAAGTGCAGGAGTCAAGCTAGAGTGAATTAGCAATCTCAGGTCACCCTAGTTTAGCAGAGTTCAGACTTCCTTACCAATTCCTCAGTGCGTAAGGGGTTGGAGTAAACTTTCAGCACACTCTCAGGAGGAAACTGGCTTACCAACAAGATCCTCAATCATTAAATATCTTAGTTGAGATTGCTTTATCTCATAGTAGGTTACTTCTGTTGCTCTGTTTATTTCAAATATTTCCAGTTCACAGTTTTCAACTTAAAAGGATTGCAGACCAAACTCTTGTTTTTACTTGTATGGCACACTAGGACTTCAAAATTAGCCTGTAAAAGAAAAACTGTATCTGGCAGAGGAAAGCAGAGACGCTAACTCGGCAGCAGGCTTGGGTCTGGCTGGAAGCAGCGGCGGCCAGCTGCCCAGTATCTGAGGACAATTCAGGCTGCTTGAATGGCTCAGGGGGCTAAACTGTTCATGCCATTGGAATAGAACATTAGCAGGTAGAAAAAGAAAAGTTGGAGCCATCATTGTGTTGTAGCACGTGAAGCTGCACCAGTATGCAATATGGGTGCCAGTTCTGATCCAATCTTAAGCTAATATTCCTAGAAAAGGAGTAGAGTGTGACTCAAGTCCTTGGGCCTCTGCCACCCACTTGGGAGATTGAAAAGAAGTTCCTGGCTCCTGGCTTCACCCTTGTCCAGCCCCAGTTATTACAGGAACCTGAGGAATAAGCTGTCTTCTCTATATTACGTTGCCTTCCAAACAAATGAATCTTTTACGAAATGATAAATGCGGTTAAGAATGGTGCTAGCCTTATGGATTGCATTTAAATCTGTAATCCTACAGGGTAGTAGAAAGCAAATCTGAATCTCAGGTGGGAAAACACCTGCCCAAGATGAGGCCAAGTTGGTCATGGCTGACAGCGAGCCCAGAAGGACCGACGTTCTGCAGGTCAGATCCTGGGACTGAGGAGGACGATAGGATGTCGGCCTATTCAGGTAAATGAAAAGTGAGTATTTTTTTTAGTGTAAAGTTTCCTTTTTTCCATTATTTCACACTTCCCATTAATTTTTTTTGTGCTAAATCTAGTATGTATTCACGATCTATTTGACACAGAACGAGTTGGTACAACATAGATTTTGGGTAATGAGACATGAAGTCCTAACTCAAAAGTTGACTTATCATCACTGAAATGTGAAATTGACAGTCTCCCTATTCCTATAAGGCTTTTAGTTCTAGGCAGCACCGTAATTAAAGATCTATTTATGTTTAGGGTCAAAATTCTGTTTCAAAAATTGTATTGTCTAGTTGTACGCCATGTTCTAAATTAGGGATTGGCAAACTTATTCAGGAAAAAGCCACATGGGAAATATTTTAGGCTTTGCGGGCCATATGGTCTCTGTCACAACTGCTCATCTCATCTGTAGACAATAATGTAAACAAATGAGCATGGCTGTCTTGTATTAAAACTCTCCTTGAAAAATCTGGGGCTCTGGTTTGTAAGATGTAGTTTACCAATAATTTCCTGCATCTTAACTTGTGATTTGCAATCAATGAGGAGACTGACTCATACCTTTAATTTCTCTGGATCTTTGGAAATGTTTTCTTAACCAGGCAGCTGGGTATATAAATTGGGGCTCAAATCTGCTTGGCTGCCAGTGATTGGCCTAAAGGAAGCTACAAGCTGAGTCTCATCCTATGCAAGAAGCAAAGGAAAGATTTGCTGGGAATCAAAACAGTTACCAGAAATTAAGATGGTAATGGAAAAAAAGACCTCTGAATAGCAAGCAAAGAGTGTTTACTTTACTCTCTGGCTTTCTGCTTTAGTAGCTACTCAGGACATAAACATTCATTTCTGATAGAGTAGTGTCAAACACTCATACAGTCAGCTGTTTTTGTCCATGTATACACCTAGACTGTTTGGATGATGGTGGTCCCATCAGACCATAATGGAACTGAAAATTTTCTACCTAACACTGTCATGATTCTTAAAACACCTCAGTGAAATAAATCAGTTATGTGTTTGAGGTGATGATGTTGTAAACAGAATGACCGTGCAGGCAACTATATAAAAGTAGAGTAAATATGAGTAAAATTAATCAATCAACATAATACATGTTGATGATAAAAAAAATAGCAATGATGCTACTGGCTCATGTGTTTGCTTTATTTTATCACTTTCTTGTAGTACACTTTATACTTGCTTGAAACAGAAACTGTAAAACAGGCTGCCCTGTAATGCCAGCTCCACCATCGTGCTTCTGGTACATGGAGCCACATCCAGGGATTAATCTATACCATCTAGGTTTAAGTAAGGACACGCTATGATAGTCCCACAATGATTAAATCACCCAAGGCTGCCTTTCTCAGCATGTATCCTGTCATTAAGCCAACTGCAATTGTATTTGCTTTCTCTTGTCTAAGAGAATAAATAACTTCAACCAAAAAGCACAAATATTGAAAAATGAACATTGAAAAGCTTTAGTTTTCCCAAATCATCTTGACATAACTCCCATTCTTCAAAAATGCTGCTTTATATTTAGGAACCATGAAGGTCTTCTGAAATATTGCAGCGGACACCAAGAGAAACATGCTAACCCTCCATCACAGAGTACTGACTACGAGTTGCTTTTGATAAAATCCAGCAGGAAAGCACAGTGTTATCCTTCTCCACATTCAGTAGCCCAGTCATGAGCCCAAAGCTATCCCCAATCCCCTATCTCCACAGGATCCCCCAGGTCATCTTTCTTAGAACAAAGCCCTCTGATACCACATTGAAAAGAACATGGTCATTGCAAGGAGGCACTGGCATTGGTAATGTGACCGGAATGGGATTCCCAGGACCCTGGTGAAGCAACCACAAGGCCATCCGTGTGAACCTGCTTTGAGCTGTGCAGAACTACTGCAAGTTTTATTATTGATATTTTCAGCTGCCTTTGTGCTCCTAGCACTTGGCTGGCTGCACTTGATTGGTACAGAAAGATCAAAGACTCTCCTTTCCTTCGAAGAGGCCTCATTTAAGAAAGAAAATAAAAACCTCGTGGTAGCCAAAGACATCTTTTTGTTTGCATTTTTCTTGCAGTATTTCTTAGTTTGCCATGACTCAAACAAGCATTGCGTTGGTTAGGCACAATACAACGAAATGGAGCTTTTGTTTAAGGAGGTGTAGGACAATGAGCTGAGTCTCAACAGCCATTCTTCTCAAAGGTGTAGTTTATATGTGTGTGTGTGTCCGTCTGTTCCCGTGTTATGCTTCGAGAGCACTGGAAAGAATAAATATAACAGGTGTTGTCTAGTAAGCAAATTTAGTACATGTCAACTTTTTGTCAAACTGGCTTTAGAATCCTATTTTTTAAATATGACATCATTATGTTACAGCTAAAAATCTCAATCTCAAAGTTATTCCCCCTCCAACTCTATGGAAAATTAATATCCTGAATGTGAGATTTAGCCTCCTTGTATTTTATATTTCTGTAACTATACAATTTACATAACATTTAATATTATTCTACTGTCAACATTTACCTAAATGCTATTTTTGAGTACTTTTTTTACCTTTAAAATGTTTTCAAGTACATCCCATGTTGTTCCTTTTAAGTCAGCTCATTCACACGCACTACAATTTGTCTTCTGCTATTTGCCATGAGTTTCTTTACCCATATTTCCCATATTCCTGTTGATGCTAATTTAGATAACTCCAATTCCTCAGTATTATGAAAAAAGCCCTTAGCAAGTGTTCATGGATCTTTTCATATGTCACAAATATGCTTTGTTTTTCAGATACTAATTCCATCAGTCTCTACTTCTAGGTAAAACCATAGAAAGTATGTAAAAGAGAATTGTTGAACTCCTGCTCACTCCAGGCTCACATGCATAGCAAGCCAGGGTCTGTGCTTCCCAACACCTTCTCTGGATTCAGGCTCTGCGGTTGAGACACCATTTGGGATGTTGGCACCCCATCACAGTGTCTGGCTCAAGTTCCCAGCTCCGTTTCCAATCCACTTTTTTACTGATACATACTAAGAGGTAGTAAGTAATGGCTCAAGCATATGGTTCTCCCCAAGCCGATGGTCTTACTTGCTCTATTGTGGGCATTTGGAAAGTAAACCATCAGATAAAGACCTCTCTCTCTCGCTCTCTCTCTCTCCCGCTATTCTTATATATCCCCCAGTTTAATTAAAAAATCCTTAAGAAGAGAAAACATTTTCATCAACAGCAGTATGCTGTATTATCTATTATTTTGTGACCAAAGACAGAATATCTGTATCCATGAGGAAGAAAGTATCCATGTCCTACAATGTGACTTTGTTCTCAATTTTAGAAATGAGAGTATTCTCTAGTCCTCTTCAAACTGGTTTAGAAAGGTGACTCCTGAGATCCACAAATATGGAAACACATGGCAATCTCTGTCTCCAGCCTGGGAGGTCCTGAACTGCTTTCCTCCAAACACAGGACGGTTTCCTTTGCAGATCCTGAAATAACAGTCCAGCCCTTGGAGTTGCACACTCAGGGGCACAGTAAGCCTGGTGGCCTGGGTCACTTCTGGGAAAGAGGTGATGATGTGCTCTGCTCCAGCTGGGTTTTTCCTGGAAGCCATCCCCTAAACAGCTGTGGCAGCTGAGTGCTGGGAGTTGCCTTATAAGGTTAAGAGATCTGGGAGTGTACATGTGAAGGGGAGGGATGGGACGCTGACTTGTTAGTATAATGTTTTTAATGTGGATTTGAAGTCCGTATAATGACTTTTTTATATAAAGAAAAGGAGGACATATTTTGGAGTAAAGCGGAAATCAGCCATGCATAGCTCCAGCAAACTAGTTTCAGGTTTTTTCCATCTGTTAATGGGCTTCTGCCCCTGTACTCCAGAATGTGACTTCTTTCCAGCTCCAGCTGTGGGCACAGAGTTCAAGCCCAAGTTCTTGCTACCCTACTTGCACTGCCTTGATGAGTCCATGATGCAGCCAGATACCCAAACAGCCAACAGGCCTCCTGTGCCTTCCTGGGGATTTAGTAGCCAGATGAATACATAGCAAGCAGAAGGCTCATTACCTGTCCCTCCACCTTCAGCCTGCGGATGAGCCCATCTTCAGCTTACATTTCTCCATCCCTAGTTTTTCGACTTCAACTTACTTTATGTTGGACACTTTTCAGTCTGAACTTGGTATCCCATCACTACCACCACCACTCTAGTCTATGATTAAGTTCTTGTCTGCCAAAACCTTGTCTCCCAGCCCAAGGTTTGTTGAGGGAGATGGACAACACAGCAGGACAAGGTGTGGTTAGGCACTCCAGCCACATCAAGACATCCACGGAGGGGGAAAAGGGAACTTCTAAAGCAGGGAGTGGAGACCAGGAAAGTGTTGCAGGAAAAGCATTAGGAACAGAGCAAGGAACAAACACAGGGAACTGAAGACAAGTGAAAAGTAGGTCAAGTGTCAAAATTCTCCAAAACATCACAAAGAAGAAAAAAGATGCCATTCACACAGGGCGAGGTACTTGACACAGTTCAGGTCCTTCACAAAATGCAAAATGGGAATCAGTCAGCTCACGACCTCTCCAAAGAGAATGGTTTGAAGTGAGTGAACTCTTAGGGTGAGCACCATAACCTGCCACAAGAGGGTGGGAGAATTGTTCCAAATATAAAACTAGATTATGGGGGGAGGGGGGGTTGGCTCCTGCCAATTATTTATTGACTGAGTCGGAATTTTAAGGTGAGCCTGTGACAGGTTCAAAACAGAGGAAGGAAGGATTCAAAGTATACTTTCCCTACCCCACAGTCAGATTTACCTTTAGGCCTGTCAGTCTCAAAACAGCTGAGCTGAGAGCTTCATTTTGGTCATGCTTGTGGTTGAGAAACAGCCTCTCCCAAATGCTTCCAAGTCAGGAGATAAAAAAAAAACAGAGACTCACCAGTAGGACAGCTCCATTTCCTGTGCACCTGGTCCGGAGCCAGTCAACAAACTGTCAGTGCAAGAGGTACCAGTTAGCATCAGTGGCTTGAGGCCTGAGAAGTCAGTTTCAGTGTAGACACTGAGAAGGGACACTTTGTAATGAATTTCTAAGTTGGTATAAAATGTTGACGACCATCATTCCTGCAGGGTCCAAGTTTATGGGGTCTTAACTGGGCCACCAAAGGGAGAACACAGGTCAGAGTGGGCAGGGAAGATAAAAGGGAAAAACGCAAGAGAAAGAAAGGGCAAAAGGTAAAACAAGACCTAATTTGCTTGGATCGGATTTTAAAGTCATAGATCTTACAGTTTGGATGACACTGTTTCTCAGTTGCCAAGCATAAACCACGTTTAGATTGTTTTAGAACTGGGTAATAATCCTTACACTTTCAAAAACTTCTTCTAGCATACCTAGAGCAGATGCTGCCCTCCTGAGGACTATGGTGGTATTGCTGATTTTCTTAGCATGATTTTAAAGAAACATTTGTTTTCATTTTAAATTGTTTTAATTTACCCCCTGTTAATTTATCTGGAAACACTTTTGCACAAGTGTATTTGAATGTTTCCTTTGAACAAGAATGTTTCCAGATTGCTATTTAAAATATATATCTATTAAGACTGTTCTTTGACTTTCAAATAAATGCATAAATCTTTTTCCAAGATTGTTTTACAAATTATGAGTCATGAAAATAACTTTTAAAGCTTTTTTAAAATGATACAAAATAAAGCATTAGAAAGGATCACATAGAGTCTTAAAAAGACCCGTCTGCACCAAGAAATTACACGGAGAAGTAAGATAATACTTGACTGTTGGGATAATGTGAATGCGTATCTTGGCTGGGAAACATTCTTTGATCTTCACTGACATTTCATTTGAATTGGTGTCATGTGATGGGTACCCAAAGAAAAGATAAGTGACCCCTAGCGCACAGCCTGTGTAACTGTCTTCTCTTCCATGTACCCTGAACCTGTGCCTAATGCTTCACTCTGTGATCAGGCCTCTAATATCACTGTGTCTGACTTAATTGAAAGGCTGACTCTCCAGTGGAGCCCCATCCAACTCAGCCAGAGCTGAACAGGGCTGGGGTCTCTGGAAAGGCAGCTTGGAGGAGTAAGTAAGCTCTGGGAGGGGTCTCTGGGATAGGCACCGCTGACAGCTGATCCACACCTCAGGCCACCAGCCAGCAGAACAGGGCCTCCATCCTGGTTTTTTGCCTCCCACAAAAATGTTAGGAGGGCTGGCAACTGCAGATGACAGGTAATCCCAGCTGACATCTGAAGGCCAGCTTTGAGACCGTGAATAAAGAATCCTGGTCAACCCAGTCTATTTCTGAGGTATAGAGACAGTGAGATAAAGTAAGAAAAACTAAAGTTGTTTTGAGCCACTAAATTTATAAAAATTTGCTAAGCAGCAAATCAGAAACTAATATAATTAATGTCCCACAGCTCAATTTTATATTTTATACTTAAATGTAAGGCAAAATGCCAATTGATTTTATCCTCTATCTGCAAACTGTAGACTTCCCAATAGGTTGAGTAATGCACTTTCAGTATTACTTCAGAGTATTTATCACAGCATCTCAATAAAATATCATTATAGTGTCCACTGACCCTTCAAGCTGATAACATTGTTCCTGGAAATAAAAGAACCATGACATACATTATACAAAGAGACCTGATCAAGTCCAACCGTTGTATCTAGAAAGAGTAAATAGTGTACATCAAAAATGCTGACTCTAGTCATCAAGCTTTAATTTTATCCAAGTCTTGTTCTAAACATTTAAAAGGGCAAGATTTTATAATATCTAATATTTGCATTATTAATTTTGCAATGAAAATCCTTGTGTTAATAACTGTTCAAAGAAAACAACAGGCTTGGGTATTGCATTAAACCATTCTTAGTTTTGAAAGCTTACACATTTCAGACTGAATGAGATATCTGGAAACACAGCCTGCTGAGCACATTAATAAATCTCTGGAATATTATAAAGCAACAGGGGAGGTCTTTGGTGCAGCAGTTAGGACAGCACATGGTATACCCACATACAGGTTCTAGTCCCGGCTCCACTGCCCAGCTCAGCTTCCGGTTACTGTGCACCTGGGAGGCAGCAGGGGATGGCCCAGGTACTTGGGTCTGGGCCACCAACGGGGAAGACTGGGCTGCAGGTTTCTGGCTTCAGACAACTTCAGCTCCAGCTGTTGTAAGCATGTAGGGGGTGAACCACTGGAAGATCTCTGCATCTCTCATTTGTCTGTCTTTCAAAGAACACAATACATTTAAAAATCAAAAAACACTAATGACGTTATTAAAGCCTCAAGTATTTTCTCAGCCAGAGAAATCTACCAGTCTTGTTTTAATACAAATGTCTCATGCTTGATCGTGAAAGAGAAATGTCTCACAGCACATACACACACACACACACACACACACACACACACACACACACACAGCTGTAAGCTTGAAAAAAAAACTAGGGCCTTATTTTTAAATGAAAAAAGAAATTATTTATTTTACGTATGTGAAAGCAGTGTAAACGAGACAACAAGAGGTGGAGAGAGATCTTCCATCTACTTTGTTTACTCCCCAAATGGTGGCAATGGCCAGAGCTGGTCAGGTTGAACCCAGGAGCCAGAAACTCCATCCAGAGTTCCCGAGTGGGTGACAGAGGCCAGGTATGTGGGCCGTCCCACACTGTTTCTCTGCCACCTTAGCAGGGAGCTGCATGAATGGCAGGGAGGCTGGGATCTGCGTTGATGCTCTGGTAGACAATGGTAGCCACACAAGCTGCACCACCACACTGGCCCCTAAATGCCAATTTTTTTAATGAAGCAATTATTAACTCAATGCAAATACATCAAGTCAATGAGTAATAGTGCTTTGATCTAACATTTGTTTGAGTTTCTTGGGAAAGTGAAGGGAGTTCATGAAAAGATTCATTTCTATTCCCCTTTCGTTTCCTGGCCACAGAACGTTGACCTCCTTCCTACAGCCATGACCATGGCATTGGCTTTGGTGACAGACAAGACAGGAGATGACAGTCTGAAAAGCACATGACAGAGCTGGTGCTCTTTTTTACCTGTTCTCTCCACCTTCTGCCAAGATTCTGGCACCTTTGGCCTAACACGAGGCACAGCAGGGGCTCGCCTGGTAAACTGTGGAGTGAACAGGGGAGCAAACCCTCTCCTGCCCCCTACTGGACAACAGAGTACAAATGAGAAATCATTGCCTTCCACCAGAGATTTGGGGGTTGTTACAACAGCATTTACTGCAGGGACATGGATAACCCTTTTTATTACATAAACCACATCTGCTTTCTGTCATAATTATTTTAAATAAATAACTCCAAAATGTTAAAAAAAATTGTTTGACAACTGCCTACAGAATCTAGACCAAGAACCTGTTTGCTGTCCGTAACCCAAAAAAGCAGTGAAAGGTACCACGCGCAGGCTGGCAGATTTTTCATACTGGGATATCGTATCAATACATCAGCTATTTAAGGTGAGTTTAAACTATTTCTCAGAAATCCTTGTGGGCTCAAACGGCAGGTGCCCACAAAGTAGTGATTCACTTAAATGTATCTCTTTTATTGCCTATTTCACCAACCTTTCCCAATTCCCCACTCACTTTGGTAATACCTGAATCTCTCATTTAAACTACTTATCCTTGTCTCAGGATGTGCCTTCTGGGAAAAGCAAACCGATGCATTCTAGCCTTAGAAACAAAGCTAAGCATGCAGGAAATGGAGTGTCCATAACTGACATGTGTGCCAAGGGCTTACCAGTCAGGCAGAGAGAGATTAGGAAAATGGCTTCTGAGCTAGACAAACAGTGACTCATGCCAGGCATGGCAAAACATTTGGTCAAAGCTGTTTCTCATAATATCCCAAGATGTTATCTTGTAAAATATATCATTAAATGTTGTGGAAAAGCAAACCGCAGCCCTCAACCACTTTCAATTCTCGGAGATGATGTTCATTCACTGGTTGTGCTAAGAACAAGCCAGTCAACTGGCATAGCTGTCGAAACCAAATGGGATTAGGCCCTGTCTGGACCACGGTCTTCCTCCCTGCCTGCTATTTTTCGATAAGGGGCATAGAGGAGATGGCAAATCCAATCATCTCTGATGAACCTTTGTGCTCCTGGAATCTGTGCAGCACCTGGTGCTCCTGGGCTACGTCCACTGCACTGCAGAGGAAGCTAAAAGCTGAGCCTATCTGAGCCTTGATGCAAGCAAGGAGGACTATCTCACAGAGAAAAGCAAAGACAGGGCCACCATATGTGGTGCCTTTTGGGCCAGCTGGGCATGGAAGCACTGGCATTATTCAGTGGCAGCTTTGGCAGAAGCATCCGTATCTGGAAACATCACTCTTGGGTGGGACAGTTGGGAAGTGTGAACTTGACTTTCGTTGGTGCCCACTGTGACCCACTTGGGATGCTATGTCCTGGTCCACCACTTCTTCCAGAGAATCCATGGGCCCTGAAGTTCTCTTTCCCTGGTCTCTTTAACATGATGCCCTCCAGATTAACCCATGTTGTCATTGTCACAAATAACCGAGTTTCCTGTTTCTGTTTTTGTTTTAGGCTAACACATATTCTACTCTGTATAATTTTCACACTAAAAAATCTTTTCATGATCCAACTCAGACTTTTTCCATACCTTTGCTGTCGTGACTAATGTTTCAATGAACATGGGAATGCAAGCAACTCTTTGGCATACTGGATGTCATTTTCTTTGGGTTTATACTCCATGGAACACATAGGGAATGACTACCAGATACTATTTGGAGCTGGGCAGATGGCAAAAGGAGAGACTTCGGTCCATGGGTGCAAAGTATCCAACAGTGAAGCACTTCTGGTATTCTAATGCACAGCGCAGCAAATACAGTTAATAATAATATATGTAATTCAACATTGTTAAGAATTTCATGCTTGCTTCCAGCCTGCACTCTTTCTACTCCATTTTCTTAATGATAAAGTGAATTTCAAAAAACCATTTTTGGGCAATTTACTCTTTTTAGGCTAAAAGCCTGGCTTCAAGTGCAAGCTTCTGCCACCTAATAGCTCTGTAGCCTAGAGCATGCCATTTCGCCTTTCTGTACTTGAATTTCCTCACTTTAAAATGGAAAATTGTAAGAGTAAGGCTGGGTAGAAACTAGTAAAAATAAATAAATAAGCAGAGTAGCCACAATTAAGGAAGAACGCCCTGAGTCTTAGTATTAATACTTTCCCCACTGAACTGGAACAAAATGGAAAGTATTTCCTACAGCCTGGAGGTTACACAGGTTCTTGCCTCTGCCTCCCCCTGCAATCACAGATGCCATCAAGGGTATGCAGTCTACATACCAATACAGGGTGTCACACCAGGAGTTCTTGTGTGAAGTTCAGCACTCCACTGTTGCCATCCTCAACTTCTGAATATATTTCTGACAAGGAGTCCTATATTTTCATTTTGCACTGGGCCCAGAAATCAAATATCTAATCTTACCACTACTGCAACTGGTTCTGCCAAACTAGCATTCTTTTGATCCCTCAAATACCCCATACTCTTCTCCATCTCTGCCTAGCATTCCACCCCCCCCCCCCCCGATTAATGTCTCCACATGATCAGCTTAAACATCCTGTTACAAACATCCTGTTACAACAGCCTTCTTGAAGGACAGTGCTTAGGTCACTCATCCTCATCCACCTGTCCCACTCCCTACCATTCCATATGTTAATCCCTTACAAAGGAAACAGCATTTTGTTTCTTGACGTGAATTTTTCTCTCTAGAATCAAAACTGTAATTTCCGTAAGAGAAGGAACCACATCCAACTGTGTTTCATTGTCTCACTGCTGGCTGAGAAAACAGGAGGCTGCTAGGAAACATTTGTTCAATGGTCAAACTCAGGGCTTCATTTACGCTCAAGCAGTTATGCATGGCTAACTGGCAAACATACTCATCTTACCAACATTGACCATTCCCTTGCTCCCGTCACTATTTTGTGATCCTTTCTGCAAGCACCTGTCATCAGGCAACGCTGTATTTTTATAGGACTAACTCTGTTGTCCCTGAATTTCAGAGAACTCCAATGTCTCCCTCTCCTCCCCACACTGCTGCTGAAACTCAGCTGCACACACACAGATGAGCCCGAGGGAGACTAGCAGCTTTGACATTGCTGAGGAGGACAGCAAGGCAAAGATGAACACTACCCTCTAGTAAGTCAGGGATGTAAAGGATCATTTCTTGGATAATCACTGAAACAACAGAAAAACAGAATTAGATATAATTTGCAAACAGAACATAAAAATAAACATAAAACAATCTAAAGGACAGCAAAAGATAAACAAAAACAACAGATGTAACAGGGTGTTAGCTCCACAGAAGGTGGCAAATTTAAATGTATTCAGTTCTCTTCTGTGCATGTGGCACATAACAGCCATGCACCATTCTAGGGATCATCGTATAGACAGGCACTATCATTACGTTGTGTTCCACAGAACCCCAACTGAACAGGTTGTGAAGTATCTTCAGGATTCTTTCTCCATCTTCCCATCTTTGTTCGGGTATCTGCACCCAGGCTCCCTTTGCATTTGGGTCCCTCCTTCTGTTTTCTCTCCATCCACTCACCATGATTTCCTTTTGCCTTTTCCCCCACAGAAACTATGATCTACTATGCCTTCATTCACATACCCATTACAGGATTTGCAATCTCTGTCTTAATGACAACACAAAATCCAAGATGAAGCCATCTCTTTTTCCCTAGGGGCTAGGCAGACATTTTATTATAAAGCAAATATTTGCAGTGAAAATGAATTATCCTTAATTTCTCAGAATGCAAACTATAATCTAAAAATATACTAACTCCACTACCTGTGTGCTTATAGAAAGTGTGTCACAGTGGGAGAAAAGCAAATTTCAGGGTCAGGTCAATCTGGATTCCAAAATCAACTTCACTATGTACCAGAGAAACAATTACTCAAGGCCAATGTCACCAATGTCATCTCTAATGGTGATAATGGTAGACTCACGAGAGTTAGAATTGGACAAATGTATACAAAACACCTAGCACAATTCTTGGCACTTAAATAGTCCTCAATAAATATTCCTTCCCCGTTCATATCTAACCTCCCCTAGCTCACATTTCATTTAAAGTGCAACTGACTTTTAAGATAAGTCTTTCATATTCTGAATACACTAATCATTTGAAATATCCAAGAACCTGATCAAGTCCTGGCTGCTCTGCTTCCTACCCAGCTTCATGCTGATGTACCTTGGATAGCGGCCGAAGACGACTTGGGCCTCTGGGACCCACGTAAGTAAACTGGATGATGTTCCTGACTCATGGTTTCAGCCCACCCCAGACTTGGCTGCTGCAACCATAGGGGGAGTGATGGAAGATATGCATCTCTGTCACTCTACCTTTCAGACAGATCCTAAAAATATGCCTAAAAATACAAGGGATATTTAAAATGTTCAAGGATATGTGTATTAGGAAAAACATGATTTTTAAAAAAACTTGTAATAAAATAAGTTTATCTTTCATTTGCCACAAACTTATTAGTTGCATTTCCATCTCCCACAAACTTTTTTTTTTTTAAGTGTGCCCCTACAAGCCAGTGCTCCACAAGCCAGTGTACTTCCCGCAGCGACTATCTGAACAGGGCCCCGCAGGACCTCCCAACCCCGGAGCTCATGGACCTGGCACCCACCACTCAGGCAGGCCCAAAGACCACCTGGGCCCCACTGGACAATGTGCCCCTGGGAAAACCAGCCCTTCTCCCACAAACTTTTGAAATATTTCTTTTGAAATGTAGAATCAGTAAAACACCTTGTTATTATACTGACACTAATGAAGGCATTTCAGTTTAGCACCCATAAACATTAAACTCTCCGTCGCCACTATTCATCCACAAGAATTACTCAGCAACACGTGATTCCAGATCTAGACCTTTCCCCACCTTGCTATTGAAATTAGACCGTCATATTGAGCATGAGAAGTAGTTTAGAAAACAACTAATCTTTATAAATGGGTCCGTGCACCTGCGTAAGATGTAACATTGTGTACCAGAGCATCCTCACACTTGTAGTGACACATACAGTATTCACATTGTTGATGCTGCACATTCATGCATGGCCTGATATTGCTGAAATAAAGTCTTTATTTTTGATCATTCCAAAACAGCAGTGTACACAGTAACAAATATTAAGTCATATACCATAAGAAAGCATTCATTAGTGCAAATGGGTTTTGTAAAAGGTCTATCAAAAAGATTTATTTGCTTTAAAATGCATTCATTTCCAGAAGCATTGTTAATAAAACATTACAGTTTCATCCTTTGTAATAAAGTATCGAAAATTAATTGTGGGATAGTAGCAAACATTGCAGGTGCTAAGTGCAATGAGCTTGTGATGCTATTATAAATATGAAACCCATGTACGATAATAAATTAACAATGAAAAACACAAGACCATTGAACTCTGCTGTCTGGCTATCTCCGTGTAATGTTTTAGAGTTTATGTTGTGCTCATTCAACGTAAAAGCATGTCTTTCAAATTGCAGGGTGTATTTTTGCCAATATATCCCTAGAGCTAAAAAAATAGTACCTCACCACAAAAATATTTTTATGGCACAAAATTTAAGTTGTTCCAGAGTGGTTCACATAGGTGTAAAAAGAAATAGGCACAAAAAAATAAAAATTCCTGTAAACTATAAAAAGTAAATTTCAAAGCAAACATTATAGAACCTAGTTGTGAATATGCAATGTATTAAAATATAGAACATGGAATGGGAAGATGTTTAAAACACATAATTAATTGAATATGTTATTTTAAAAAACTCACATGGCAAAGCATTATTGATACATCTCAATTCTCCCAAGAAGTATTCAGGTACAGAGCAGTTCTACAAAAACTTCCTAGATCTAAATGTCACAATACTGCAACTGTGGGTCTGGGAACGCTGCAGTATCTCAGGCAGATATTAAGTGCAATCATTAGTCTCTGGTGCTTGGTCCTTGAAAAACAATGCAGTAAATACGTCCAAATGCAAAAGGGAAAGAAGATTCCAGTATCCACCGTTACCCAGCCAGCTAGGTAACACAACCCTCATTGTCACGACTTTCCCATTCTTCAAAGGAGCGTTACACTGTGTTAGTAGCAGCCGTCCCTCCAGTTTCCATCCCTCAGAGTGCTCAGCGAAGACAGAGGCTTTGGGGGCTGAAGGAAACTAGGGGGATGAGAAAGGAAACAGACCATTAGCAATTCTATGAGGCCAATCACAGGCTTGACCTCCAGTCCACACAAATCCTCCACTCTAGTAAGGACAAGTGATTGGCACCATCCCATGTATACCTTGTGTCATATATATCTGGGCCTTCCCAGCATGCCTGTGCCATGTGCATGACTGGCAGCATAAATAAAAATGAGCAATCGTCTTAATGTGCTAATACATTCTTTAATGAGAAAGAGAGAGATAAACTTAGAGAAAAAAAAGGTCTAAAAGCACAAACGGCTACTTCACTAGTTACAAAAAAGCAAATAAGACTCAAGAATATTTCATCCTACTCATAACTCAAGATTTGCCAGGCAGATGAGCACAGAATCTTAGAGGAATGATAATACTCCGTGTTTGCTCACACCTGATGAAACAGATCTCTCTTTTAGCCTGGCAGGGCAAGCTTTCCTGGGAGCCCAGGTAACACACATGCAAAGAAAGGTAAGTAGAAGGTCCAAATAATCCACATCTAGCAAATACAAGCCTTTCATCCAGCCATGAGCAGGTGGCCTGGCGCAGTGTCTGCTGAGGAGGACAAGCCAGAATGCACCGAACACACCAGCAGCAGCTGTTAGGAGAACTGTGAGGAGCTTTGACTTATTGTTTTGTTTTCAATAGTTTCTCTCATCTTTATAGTAATTTTTTTAAAATCAACTGATCCTAGATGGAAACAACACCCACAAGGTACCTTGTCAGTAAGTCAGCAGCTGCCTCAAACATCAGCCCAATTTCTTTCTTTCCCCCAATCCTAGTGACAAGACACTTGAAGAGACTCAGTTGATGGAGGATGCATCATGACCAGGAGAAGATGGGCCAACAGGTCCTCTGCAAGCAGTGTGGAATTTTGAAGATAGGGGAACAACTCTACCAGAACTGTGTCGAACTTACCAGCAAGACTGAACTTACTACACTTACCTGAACCCCCACTAAGTCTCTAAGATGCTTTTGAAACTTTGAATATGAGGGAGGCTGTGCAAGAACAAATGCGTCTTAGTTCCAACTTTGGATCCCCACCCTCTCTTGCAATGGCCATCAGGGTCACTCCGGAGCTACCCCCCCAAACACACACACACACACACACACACACACACACACAAATTACAATAGATAGAGAACAACAAGGAAAGCTTGGAACCAGACAGGAAACGGCCAGCGTGGACTCATACATATGTTACTAGGTAGGACACAAAGATTAGTTACTCCTCACTAAAGTATTGAAGATTTCTCTGCACACCCCTCCTTTAACTGTTCTGCACCTCAATGGTTGACATATGCCTTGTTAGAGTTATTACCCAGCTTAGACTATCCTAAAATCTTCCAAGGTCAGCAAAATTATGCTTCAACACTATAAACTGCTAAATACTAAAATGAAAATAGACACGAGACAGTTGAATAATACCCTATAGCCATTTTAAGGTGTATAGAAGCCGGTAGTATATAAACTAAAATTGAAATATCAATGAAGTAGTCACAGGATGTGGTTAAGAACTTGCATTTTTTTTAACATATTCATTACTCAATACCATGTCAATTAATTCCATAATGTTGTAAATTGTCGTTGATGTTATGTTGTGGCTTTTAATTGATTGGGATGATATTCTGCCAGCTCTGCCTTCAGACCAGAGATGGTCTCCCCAAGAAACCATTGAATTTATGTGGACAATAAGATGTTGGACCCTATGCTTGGTATATGTTTGCAATGAAAGAATCTTGACTGAATCTGAATTGTAATACAGCAACAAGGTGGAGGAATCCACCATGGGGGGAGGGTAAGGGGAGGGGTTGGGGGAATCCCAGAGCCTATGAAACTGTGTCATATAATGCAATGTAATTAATTAAAAATATATATTATATATATTATAAAAAAGAACAAATGTGTCTATGGTATTTTCCCATATTTGATCAAAAACAACTGATTCAATGTACATTGGAGATTTCCTATGGGATGGGCATACTTCTTAAAACTGGGACCCATAGAAGCAAATCAAAAAAGCAACTGCCACCCTTGTCATGCGGAGCTGACAACACAGGTTAGCCACACAAACACCTGGGGTAGGGGGCAACAAGCCATGGCAGGGGCATGGAGGGAGAAAGAGAACTCTGACAGCTCAGGACATGGCGCTCATGCAATCCATTTGAGCAAGAGCAGAGAGTGATGGGAAAGAGGGAAGTGATGAGGAGGGAGGGAGGATGAGATGAGAGAGGAGACGTGACCACACAAGATTTTCTAAGATTAGGAGGCTACAACTCTGGCCACAGAGGACCATGACTTACCAAAAAGTAAAAAGCTACTTTCGGGGAGCAATTTCTAACTCAAAACTGCAGATGAAGTTACACCAAAGGACTCTCACCTTCTCACAGGTTGTGCAATTTTGCTTCGAGGCAGGTTACTCCCATTTATTGCCAAAGAAGGTCTTGGAAGTGCACTGCGGCCCATTATCCCAGATGCTGCAGCTTTGTTTGGGGTGGGGATGCCTGTGTTGGAATAGAGCTGTACGCCGCTGGACAATGGCACATTATTGATGCCTTGAACAGTTGGACTCACATAGGCCGTGGCTTTAAGAGGTTGTCGTACAGACACGGGGAAGTGTCCCACGCTGTGAACCCTGTGCTGAATTTGTCCTGGTGATGGAACTGGAAGAGAAAATGAGGCACGCGTGAAAAAGCCTCTGTGGTTACACAACACAGATGCGTGCTATATTTAGAAGAACCTACCTTTGTTTGAGAGTATAACACACAGAGATAAACACAAGTGCAGGCAGCATTTTGTAATGCAAGTTTCTAATGCTTGACAAGAACCTGTTACACTGTTGACCAGCAACACATCGGAGCATCAACCCATATTCTGAAGTGACTTCTAAACACAGCCAGCCTCCTTTTCCTTTAGCAAATATAATAACCCCCTCTTGCTGCCTTGAAGACATTAGGACTTCCTGTTGGAGGCTCTGGGATGGTTTTGTAAAACCAACGCTAGGGGACTACCCAACAGATACAATTACAGAGAAGTCAGAATGGTATCTGTAGACACAAACATCTTCCTTAAATAACATTCACCAGGACATCCATCTATCTCCTAGGACCACTGAGAAGATTAATAAATCTACATGAAGCTTTAGAATGGTGCCTGGCGCTTAGCAACCACTCCACATGCACTAGATACCATCGTTTTCAAAAACATTTTTAAGATTTTATTTTTATTTGAAAGGCAGAGATACAGAAGGAAGAAAAAGGAGAGAGAGAGAGAGCGCTTCCATCTGCTGGTTCACTGCCCAAACGGACGCAACAGCTGGAGCTGAGCTGATCTGACGCCAGCAGCTGCTCTCCCCCGTGACCGAGCCTCACTCCTGCTCTCCCAGGCAATCAGCATGGAGCTGGATTGGAATGGTGTTGGCTATTATTTCTGTTACTTGTTGTTCTCCAATTAGGGTTTATACTATTAACTTCTCACAAACAAGCGTCTGTCACTCTGGGTTCATTTTTAACATATATACAAAACACAAGCCTAATTAGGCTCTCCATTTCCTTACGTTTTCTTGATATTTGGAGCCTGTCAGTTTTTCTCTTCTACCTCTTTATACAAAATATATCACCATGAACCTGCAGTCCTGCAGAATTCCAGAACCCATTACCTTCACAGACTTTTTGGTTTCCTTTATTTGGTCTACCTCACTCTTCTCTATTTTTTAATTTACGTAGAGAACATGCAGACATACACACACATTCATATGTGCTAACTTCCCCATAGTGAGAAAAATAATCAGTATTTGTCTTTCTGTGTCTGGCCTATTTCTTCATTCAAAATAACAATCTCCAACTCATATTTTGTTTCAAATGTCAAGACTTCAACTTTCTTGTGATTGCACATTTCATGCCTATGTGGACCATATTTTCTTTATCTGTTCTACAAGTAGACATCAAGAGTAATTTCAGGGCCCGGTGGCGTAGCCTAGCAGCTAAAGTCCTCGCCTTCAATGCCCCGGGATCCCATATGGGCGCCGGTTCTAATCCCGGCAGCTCCTCTTTCCATCCAGCTCCCTGCTTGTGGCCTGGGAAGGCAGTCGAAGACGGCCCAAAGCCTTGGGACCCTGCACCCGCGTGGGAGATCTGGAGGAGGTTCCAGGTTCCTGGCTTCGGATCGGTACAGCACCGGCCATTGCAGCTCACTTGGGGAGTGAATCATCGGAAGGAAGATCTTCCTCTCTGTCTCTCCTCCTCTCTGCATACCCGACTGTAATAAAATGAATAAATCTTTAAAAAAAAAAGAGTAATTTCATACTGTGGCTTAACTATTTGAAACAGTGCATAATTAACAAGGAAGTACAGGTATCTTTTCATACGCCAATCATATTTCTTTCAAATACAAATCCAGAAGAGAATAATAGCAGGGTCACAGGTAGATCTCTATTGAGTAATATCGATTCTGTTCTCTATAAATGCATACTAATTTGTATTCTAACCAACAAGGCATGATGGTTCCCTTTTGTCTAAGTCCTTGTCACGATTTGTTATTTGGGTTGTTTTCTATACTTGGCCATTCTAACCAGACCGAGGTGATCCCTCACTGCAATCTTGACTAGCATTCTCGTAGATAGGACTACTGACATTTTTTTCATCTATTAGTTATTAATTTTATCTTTCAAACACTGTGTATTCAGATCTTCCTGTACTTCTTAGCTGGATTAGGTTTTTCAAAAGCCTTATATTTTCTGGATATTACTATTTTATCAAATAGTCTGCAAATATTTTCTGCCGTTTTTCTTTTTGGTTGTCACTTCGCTCTCACTGTTTCCTTTTCTGTGCTGATACCTAATGATCTTTCTATATCTATTGAAACGATCACATGTTCGACGCTTCATTTGTTCACATACTACATTCACTGGTTTGCATACGCTGAAACATCCCTTCATCTTTGGGGAAAATCTGAATGACTCAGGGTGAACAATCTCTGATGTATTGTTGGTTTGATTTGCTAGCACTCTGCTATGAATTTTTGCATCGATGCCATCAAGGATACTGAAAGTTTTTGTTGTGTCATTTTCTAGTTTGGAAAGCAAGGTAATTCTGGTCTTCAGGAATCCGTTTTTTGAAAGGTTTCCATCATTTCCATAATTTTCCATCATTTTTGAAACAGCGTAAGAATGGAAATCCAATCTTCTCTAAATGCGAAGTAAAATACACTGATCAAATAGGCCGTTTTGGGCTTTTTTTGTTGGAAGATTTTTACTACAGATTTAATCTTAATTATTGGTTTGTTCGCATTTCTATGCCTTCATAGTTCAATTTTATTAAGTTATATGTATCCAAAAAATTATACCTTTTCTAGGTTTTTCAATGTCTTGGTATACAGTTCAAAAAGGCTTAATGATACTTTGTACTCCTTAGGTGTCCTTTTTGTCCTTTTTGTCCTTTTTCTTGATTCATTACATGTTCAAATTCAAATAGTTAAACCACAATAGGAAATTAAATCTGATGTCTGCTGATGGAAAAATGGATACAGAAAATTTGCTGTATGTATACATGAAACATTACTCAGTAACCAAAAAAAAAAAAAAAAGAAAGAAATCTTGACATTTGGAACAAATATATTCAATTGGGGGATTATAATTTTAAGTGAAGAAATTAGCCAAAAGCTTGATTTTGTTTTATAAGAGCTGGACACACACTGCTTTATTATTTTTATGTAGGCATACACTGCTATAACCTTGCCTCTTAGAACTTTTGCTCCATCTCGTAAGTTTTGATTTATTGTGATCCCATTTGTCTCGAGAAGCTTTTAAATTCTCCAGATTTCTTTGATGACCCATGGCTTCCTCAGGGGCGTGCAGCTTTGTCTCCGTATGTTTCCATAATCCTTCCAGTTTGGTAATTGCCGATTTCTAGTTTTATTTCATTCTGATCATGAAGAGATATTACGGTGCTGATTTTCTTTTTGCTTTTTGGTTTTTTTTTTTTAGTTTGTTGAGCCTTTTTTTATGGCTTCATGCATGGTCTGTGCTGGACAACATTCCAGATGTAGAGAGATGAACCAAACGTGTCTTTGGGAGTTATTGGATGGAACATTCTGGAAGTGTCAGGTCCATTTTGTGTGTACCGTAGGTTAACTCTGATAATTTTTTTTCAGTGTATCTTTTTGGTTGATAAAGGTAAAGCTCCCTGTTCCTATTTTGGCATTTATGTTTCCCTTTACATCTGTTTGCTTTATAAAACTGGTGTCTGGCACTGGTGCTTACACATTTACAACCATTACATACATTTAACTGTTTCCCTAACCATTACATAATAGCTTGTTTTCCTTTTTTTTGCTTAAGATTTATCTTAAAATCTCTGTTATCCAAGGACAGCTATCCTTGCTTACTTTGGTTTTTCCCTGCTGCAATATCATTTTCCATCTATCCAGTCTGTCTTCGCTGGCAAAGTGACCCTCTCGTCTGCAGAACATCACTGGATTATTGTTTTTTTTTTTAAATCCACTCAGACTACATTTTATTCTTGGTAAATTTAGTCTATTTACAAAATTATCAATGATAAGTAATGGCTCAGTGATTCATAATTTTTCTTGTTCATCTTGAGTATTGTTTAACTTCTAATGGGTTTCAAATAGGTATTTGCATGTTCCTCACTTCTCTGTGTAGAATACCCTTATGCATCTTTTGAGGCTGGTCTAATAGCTGTAAACTCCTTTACCTTTAGCTCATCCTAGGAAGTCTATTTTCCCATTTAGGTAAGACAGCTCTGCTGTTCACATTACTCCAGGTCAGTAGCTGTTTTTTTCCTTGCAGAAGTTGGTACTTTTCATTGCATCTCCGCTTGGTATACAACGTCTCTATTCAAAAGTCTGCTTACTCTAATTGAACCTTTTTGTGTTTACCTTTTAAAGATTTGTTTATTTGAAAGTCAGACACATCAATGGAGGGAAGACAGATCTTCCCAAAGGGCTGTAAAAGCCAGGGCCGGGCCAAACTGAAGTCAGGAGCTTCTTCTAGGTCTCCCCTAGGGGTGGCAGAAGCCCAAGCATGTGAACCATCTTCTGTTGCTTTTCCCAGGCCATTAACAGGGAGCTGAATCAAGTGAAGCGACTGAGATACAAACCAGCACCCAGGATGGGGTGTCCTTGTCCCGGGCAGCAGTTTTACCTGCTATGCAACAGCACCAGCCCCAGCGGAGTTTCACTTTAAAGTCATCTCACACTTCCCTCTTGCAAATGCTAGAATACTCTGTGTTACACTTTTGCTGAGTTGGACTAACGGTCCTTGTGAGGTTCTATTCTCGTGCCTACTTGGAAGCCCAGGGTCCTCGCACCTAGCAGTCCACTCCTTCTCTCAGCTTGGGAAGGCTTCCCTTTATTATTTTACTGAGCAAGCTTTGCAAAGCCTCTAAGCTTATCTTCTCTTGTGGGAACTTTAAAACTCAAACTGTTGTGCTTAAAGGTGTCCTACAAGGTTACAAAGCCTGTATTCATTTTCTTTTTATCTTAGGTATTTGAAAAGACCTGTCTTTAAGCACATTCCTTTTCTGCTTGATTTAGCCTGTTAAGACTTTTAACTAAACTTTTCATTTCATCTGATGAGTTCCTCCCATCTAAGTTTGTTTGATTCTTTTTTTAAAGATCTGTTTGTGGAATTTTTTTTTCGCACTATGCATTGATTTCACGATTTCACTCATCTGTCTGTATTCTGTTGCATCTCTGTGATTATAATCACATTTGATTTCTTTCTCAGGCATTTCGTCAATCAGTCTCTCTTTGTAGCTTGATATTAAAGTATTACTGAGTTCCTCCAGGGGAGTCATATGCCTTGCTTTTTCATATTTCTCAAGTCCCTACATGTATACTTGTACATCTGGCAGATCAATTGTTCCCATTGCTTTTAAAGGGTTACTTTCACAAATCAAGGGCTTTGCCCTGAATGGTTGTCTCTGGGTGTTGGCCTGGTAGGCTGTTTTGGTCCTAGTTTCACTGGGATCCCACAGTCATCTCCCCATGCATCCCTTTGCTGTATTCAATGGTAGCAGTGGTACCAATCTAGAGTTCTCCTGGGATCCGGCAGATTTGCACGGATCTCCAGCATTCAGTCCTCCAGCTACCTTTTGTAGGAGGGAGTGGTGCTGCAGGTGTTTCCCTGGTACTGGGAGAAAGCCCTGCTTGTACTACAAGAGGACAAGGCATGCAGATCCCAGCCAGCAGCCTGGTGAGAAGACAGAGATGGGAGAGAACTCCTAGGAGAAGACTGAATTTACAAACCCCAACCACTGCCCTTGGGAGATACCAGGGGCTCAGGAGTAGCACTGTCTGGGTGCTAGAGCTCTGGGAGCTACACTGATAGCCAGACATTCCTTGGGCCTGTTAACCTTGGGTTGCTGTCTATCAGAAGGGCCAAAGCCACCAGAGTGGCAGTGGTGCTGGGAGCAAGTGAGGTGAACAGGCAGATGAGGCCAGGATCACAGGAATCCTGACATCAAATACAGATGGCACAGTTCCCACTTCATAGAACAATGACCCAAGGAGCAGAGCGAGAGGAAGAACCCAGGGGTGCTGGGGCTACATGTCTGAGAGAACAGGCACCCCTACTTCTAGGGTTCTGTGGACCTGCCCTCTGCTGTTCTGTACCCCATGCCCCCAATAGTGCAGAGCTGGTTTTGCTGGAGTCACCAACGCTTTGCTGGGTTGAGCTGGTCCATGAGGCTGCAGGTTAATTTTGATAGGACTGTGGAACACAAAAGACAGGGATGTGCAAGGGCATCTTTCTCCCAGGCCAACATGGATTGTGACCACGACTCCTCTCTCAGAGTTGTGGCTTTACCAGCACAACCCGCGTTCTGGGAGTGGTGGGGAAGACAGTACTCCTTCTCAGATGGAAAGTGTCTGCGGGATTCTCCAGGCTGTTCTCCCTGCTGGTGGACGTGGCTTCCTCCCATAGCTAGGATGCTACATGCAAGGTGTTCACACAGGCACACTCTGATGAGGCCCTCTTCCCCGCGATGGAGAATTCCCCAGCCACTGGGCCAGGGTATTCACCGCTGGTTGTCTTTGTTTCTCTGTCCACACTGCCACCTCAGGTCTCTGTATCCTCTTGATGTGTCCATGCTGGTCCCATACTGAGTTCAGGCATTCTTCTGAAGCACTCACCTTGAAATGGAGCATTTATTTATTGTTCTGGTTCATCTCTGTGGAAGTTGAGAGGACACAGGACACCTGTGTTCAGGCATTCTCCTTGTTATCAAATCGTCAGAAACCACTTCTTTGTTAACTGCTGCTTTGGGCCTCGTCTGCATCCACACTCCCTGGAGCTTCAGTGTGTTATTCCTCCACCCATGCTTGACCATAATCTCAACGTTTGTCCTTGCTTTGCTGTGAGGACTCGTGCCGCTCTCATAAGAGTGTTTCCAAGCTGATATCCTCCCCAGTGTCTCCAATCACACCCTATGCACACAGGTTAGACCATGTTACTATAATATGAACTTAAATAATTTTGGAATCCATTCCAAGTGTTTTCATAATGCAGTTTCCACGTACTCCCTGAAGATCCCTCAAAAATCTATAGTTAGAAATTTAATGAAACTCTCAAGTCTATGTAGGATTCTTTCGTGGGTCTGTTCCTTCTTTTTTTTAGCTTTATGATTCAGTAAATTTCTCTTGATGGACAAATTTCTCCATTCCTTTAGTGTATTGTAAGGAAAACGGTCAGCTGGATGAAGAAATAAGAACAGCTGGGTGTGGCACAATGCACCGCCATTGGAAGCAGCATGCTCGGAGGACAACCTGACCCGAGTTTCAGTCTCACTCTGTCACCTGCGTGCATTTAGGAAAACCACTGCTTGCCCGATCTAAAACTATCTCCTCATCTGTAAAATGGGACTGAAAGCTGAAACTGCCTCATAAAGCTGCTGCTGGAACTAAGTGAATGGATATATATCAGGGCCATTTGAAACTTGAAGACTGCGAGGAAGGAGCAAGAGCTGCCCGCATGTGGGTACAGGTTTACACATCCGGTAGAGGCCTCCATGTCTCACCTCGCAAATATGGGCTGACAACGCTGGGACTACAATCCCATACACTTAACCAATGGTGCTAAGTGTAAGACTTAACCACCTGCTGCCACCTCACAGACAGCAAGGGGAGCAGGGAGAAAACACCACATCCTCTCACAGGGGAAAAGACACGCACACTGCCTGGGCTATTGCTGGATAAAGATGAGTCAACAACAGACTGTGTGGCAAACCCAACTGGAGCAGATGCCAAACTACTTTAGAGACACCAAACCATCATCTCACTCGGAAGGGCAAAAATCGGACTAGTAGAGAACCAAGACAAAGTAACAAAGAAACAGCATTCTGCGTTTCTTCAGGGAAGGCACTGGGCAGACACTGAGCACAGGGAGCTCTGCCATGGAAAATGGTGGGTTTTTTAAGGCCAGTGGGAAACTAGCAGCTCTGTAGTACTTCTGTTCTTATCCTTTAATAGGAAGAATTATCAGTTAGTTGCTATTACTATTTGGTACTACAGGCAGTGGTGGAAGTGCAAGGGTACCTTAAAAGCTTTTGGAGAAAGGGAATAAAAAAAAAGCTGATTTTGGTGCAAAAAGTTTCAAAATCCATGCATACTTTTTTTATATTCTGTGCATTTTCCATGAACTTTTTGATAAGCCCTCACATGCATGGAGTTAAATTTAGTTTCCATTTTTATCTTCTTTTTATTGGAAAGGGAGACAAAGAGCTTCCATCCTCTGGCGGAGTCAAAGCCAAGAGCCCATAACTCAAGCCAGGCCTGTCACGTGGAGAACGGGATTCCAAGGCTTGCCTCACCTCCAGCTGCTCTCCAGGGGCCACATCAGGAGGAAGGCGGACTCAGAAGTGCAGCTGGAATTTGAGCCAGGCACTCAGAAATCAGACATGCCAAATGGCTTCTTCATCACTGAGTCAAACACCCACTCTTCAAACCTTTTTTGCACCAAAATAAACTTACCTTTTAATTCTACCTCTCATGGATTTTAAGCACCTGCATCCAGCTACACTGTCAATGGTGAAAGAGAAAAAGGTCGCAAAACAAGGAGAAATGTGTCCTTTAGTACACAAATAAAAAAGAAAGGGCATAATAAGGTGTCTTCCTGAAGATGTTGCAACCAAACCAAAATTTAAGCTAGAAATCTCTATACTTACTACACGACTGTATTCTTGAAATTCCATTTCCAGCTCCGTGTAAGCTTGAGTCAAAACTCTGACTATTTCGCACAGTAACTGGGGAACTGACGTTGCTACTGATGGCTGTTGTACTTGGCATCCGGGCTAGGTTAGGCATACTTCTTCGCAGCTTATCTGAAGAGCAAACAATTTCACAAAGTTAAAAATCACAAGGGCCATGTTGTGGTGCATCAGGAAAAGCCCACACCTGCAATGCTGGCTTCCCAAAAGGGTACTGGTTCAGCGTGCCATCTGTTCCGCTTCCGCTCCGGTTTCTTGCTTACAGGCTAGGAAAGGCAGTGGAAGATGGCCCAAGTACTTGAGCCCTGCGACCAAGACGGGAGGGCTGGATGAAGTTCCTGCTTCCAGCCAAGCCCAGTCCTGGTCGTAGCAGCCATCGGGGGAGTGACAGACGGAAGATCTGTGTCTCTCTCTGTAACTGAGCTTCAGATAAATCTTTTTTTAGACATTGCAAATTTTATTCCAAATTAAACATTGCTTTTTAAATATCAAAAATCATATTTTATTGAAAAATGAAATATGTGAAACCCTATTCCCCAAAGAGAAATATTCTACCAAAAAGAATGTTGCTAAAAGAAGTCTCGACCAAGAGAGAAACTACCCACAACTCACTCACATATGTTCTCATCTTAAAAATATTAGAAATTTTATAGCCATCAAGTTCTTTAAACAAACACAAGCAATTAAGTTGCATGCCTGTAAGAAAAAATCCTGGAAGAAGCAAAAGCAGTACTTACTGAATCTTCTGCTAGTCTATCGAAATGGAATACAATTCCAACTTGAGGTAGCTTGAGATATCCACTTACCATAACAACGTAATCACATTAACTTCTGGGAAGTCAATACATCACAGAATATGTGGAGACTTGTAAAAAGACTTGGAAATTGAAGGAATGCTTTTCTTTCTCCTGGCTAAGTATGACTTCTGTCACTAGGGGGCAGCAGAGAGCCATACATCGATCTGAATGCAGCAGCAGAGTTGAAACTCTACAAGATAGCCTTGCTTTATTAACACACCCTTCTTCAAGTTAAAGTTCTTACAACAGGTCCCTCAAGCTCAGTAAACAAAGGCCACAGACAAATATTAAGGCAAAACTTGGTCAAATATAAAACTAGATTTTTTTGGTACCTCCATGCCATTGCACTTTCACAGCATCTATACCGGAAGTCCAGAAAATCTTTCAAGACTTGCCTTTCTTTATCACACTGGACTAAGTCCTGTCCATTCTGCCTTATAAGCATCTAATAAAGTTTCCACTACCACCTACTTCAGCCCCCATTATTGATCATATTCTCACAAGAGCCTTTTAACCAGCCTGTGCATACCCTGTCAGGTTTTTCATTCCATCATAGTCTGTTCCACTCTGCCCAGAGGAACAGCTCTCCCCCTTCCTTGTACCTTCCATGTTCAGTGCTCTCTCTCTTCCACCTTCTTCTGAAAGCCCAACTCCCGAGCATGACCCAAGTAAGCCAGGCTATGGCCCTAACCTACCTCCTGCCACTGAGCTGCACCCCCCAGCATGAAGCACTTCCTTGTACCTACAAGCATGATGGTTCTTCCGCTCAGACACCTTCCCAAACTTCCCAAGCACAATAACAACTTCCCACATATATACTACGATGCTGGGAGTGGGACAGTGTATGTACCTACTGTGTGTATATACACACACACATTAAATATTAGAGATCTTACAATATAGGAGACAGGTACAGTATTACACTTATAGTCTAACCTATTTTTCTAAATCTTCTCTATTATTGACCCCAAGGGAAAAAAATTAAATTCAAATTAAATTTTAGATGAAGCTTACTATTTCTCAAATAAAAAAAATTAAAGATTAAAAGAACATTTTTGAAAGATAGCAGGATTTTGAAAGATCCACAGAATCACAAATCATTGTATTATCTAATAGTTTCTTCAACTTCTCTGAATCTACAAAACGTTTATTTTGATTAATATATACCCCAAAACACTAAACTACACAGATGAGGATATTCAAACTGTGCTCATTTTCTTTTGAATAAAATCAGGGACAGAATTACATCCTTGAACAATACTTCAGAATACATTCAAGGGATAAATCAAATTCCTCCTCACTTTCCCCCTCCTCCAACTTCTGTAATTATCCGTTACTTAGTCCCATTAATTGCAGCCCTGTCCGGTAATTTTCACCCCTTTGGAGAGGTCTAGGAGAAAGACAGAAAATTAACAAGTACAGTATGTATGCTTACATAACAAGTATAACAAAATATCCCAAAGCATGATTATGGAAAATGTATTTTTGGCCAAATTAACTCATCCTGACTTGCTGTCGCATGTTTAACAAGAATCTAAATTGAGGCACTAAGGGGAAAACATCACTTTCAAAGGCTCTCCCACCAGAGCAGCAAGATCAGGGTTACACATCAAATGTGTGGTGGGGCTGGTAGGAGCATGGGCGAGCACAGACGCTTGGTGAGAATCAACAAAGCCAGTGCCCCCAAAGGAATGAGCAGGGCACACCTGGCCAGGGCATCTGAAGGAGGCAGAGCACAGCCCTCAGCGGTCACATGCATTAGTTCATAGGAAACACCCCGTCACCTGCTTTGTGCCCTAACTGAAGAGAACTGGCAACGAATAGCAGAGACAAAAGCCAACACCAGACAGTGCAAGTGGGTCAGCTTACACAGGTTTTTTACAAAATTTTACTTTTAATGGAAATTTTTAAACAATAACATAACCTCAAGTTTCAACAACAATCAAGACATTGGCAATCTTGTTTCTTCTGTGAGCTCTCCATTTCTCCCCTAAAACACATTTTCTCTACTGTGAAATATTTTATAATGAATTACAGGTGTCATCTAATCTCATGTGAAAATTCCTCAGGTAAGAAATTTTAGCCTTATCAAGACACCACTATCATAGCTGACATAATTAACGACGATTCAATGGTACAACACAATCTTACTCCTCTTCAAATTTCCCTAGCTGTCCCGCAAACATCTTTTTAAATCAACTTTGTGTGAATCTAGAGCCAATCAAAAGACTGTATTTAGTTAATAAGTCTCCCATGCCTTTTAATGCAGAGCTTCTTATCCCACAAAGTATGTCATTTTTAAAGTTTTTTTCTTTACATTAATATAAAGACAGATTTTATGCATTCCAAAGTACCATCCCAAGAAGAAACTCACAATCTCTTTACTGCCCTGCAACACCCCCATACTCCCGCCTCTCCTGCCACTCTTCAGCAATACTTGCATAATATTCAACAAGTAAAAAGTAAGAAGACCACAAAGACCACATTTCCACTGGAGTACAAACATGGACTAAAAATTACAATCTGACCCCCAAGTCAGCTTAAGGAATCTTGACCGGAAAATTCAAACACAGCAAACTTTCTGCCCCACCGATGCCAACTGCTGCGCTCAGATCAGCTGCAGACAACAGCAAACAGGCAATATAAATTCTCAGCAAGATCAAGATCTGAAAGCATTTCTTCCAACAATTGTAACAGGAGTTGAAACTGGGCTCGAACAGTAAATCCAGTACAGTCAAGACAGATTCAAAGCAAAGGACACCACCAGGCGAGGTGGTCCGGTCAGGGCAAAAGCAAGCCAGATGAATGAAGAGCGCACATCATGGAGAAAGTGTCCTGGAATTCCGGCATTTTGCCTCTCAACTTTCCAAAAAAGCCAAAGGGTGTGATTAACTGCTTATCATGAGCACGTTTTGAGAAGTTAGCCAACACCTTAGCAGAGCAACGCCCAAGAAAGTTTTACCAGCGAGTCCTCTGCAACCACCTGCCCACTCCTTCTCAAACAGAGCAATTTTTCAAGAGTTTCAATGAAAAGTCATTGGGAAATTATCGACTTTATAGTCCTGATCTGGCTTTCTGACTTGTTTCCTAACCTTAAAAAAACATATATAAAAGGCACCCATTTTTCAACAGTTAGTAATACAACAAAGACCATACCAACACGGTGAAATTTCTAAGACCCCTGATTATTTAGAGATGGAGCAAATGATAGTATCATCTCTTAAATATGTTCAGAAATATTTTTATCTTTCACTTTCTCTACCTTCTCCCTCACAGATATTTATATAGATACAATAAAGCTTCATTTATAAATAGGTGTGAGAGATCAACAATTGTTGTATAATGCAGCAATCATACAAAGATACTATCATTAACGTTATTTAAAATTCATGAATTATTCCTGCAATGCACCTGTTTGGTACATTTGGCTGTGTGGGACTGACACCCTGGAAAATGAAGCTACAGGTAACAGGACTTCTTGGTGTCCTTCAAGCCTGGTCTTCATAGAACGGCTCACACTCCCAAATTTCTACTAAAGTTTCTGCTTGCATGCAATGGGCATGTAATGCATTCAGCAGCTCCCATGCATGTACGCCGTGGGAGACTGATGCAGCCGAAGAATTAAAAGAAAAGGGACAAAGTCTTAGAGCCTACATGTACATCTTTTGAGCTTCATGTAATCCAGTGTGAAAACATGAGCCTACGCTAGGATAAAAAAAAAAGTTACTTTCACTTCACAGTTTTATGCAGCAGGGAGGCAGAGAAACATTAAATGCTATTAATTTGAAAACCAATTGAGACTTCAAAAATTTTCTCTCCAACTCTTTATTTGCTATAAAAGCTTCTATATGTGTAAACATGGAGAAAATATTATCATGAACACCTGTACACCTTTCACCCACACTGGCAATGGTTCATGTCCTCCTAGATGTTCTGCTTCCCATCCAGCTCCCTGTTTGTGGCCTGGGAGGATAGAAGATGGTTCAAAGCCTTAGAACCCTGCACCCACACAGGAGACCTGGAGGAAGAGCCTGGCTCCTGGCTTCAGATCAAATTAGATCAGATCATGTCATCTCTCGCCATTTCAGCCATTCAGGAAATTAACCAGAAGATGGAAGATCTTTCTGTCACCCTTTGTCTTTGTGAATCTGCATTTCCAATAACAAATCAATCAATAAATCTTTAACAAAAAGATAGAAAAAGGGCCCAGTGTGATAGCCTAGCAGCTAAAATCCTCCCCTTGCATGCACTGGGATCCCATATGGGCTCCGGTTCAAATCCTGGCAGCCCCGCTTCCCATCCAGCTCCCTGCTTGTGGCCTGGGAAAGCAGTTGAGGATGGCCCAAAACCTTAGGAACCTGAATCCACATGGGAGACCTGGAAGAGACTCCAAGCTCCTGGCTTCACATTGGCTCAGCTCCAGCCTTTGCAGCCGCATGGGGAGTAAATCATCAGACTGAAGATCTTCCTCTCTGCCCTTCCTCCTCTCTATATCTGCCTTTCCAATAAAAAAAATAAAAGTATTTTAAAAAAAGATAGAAAAGCTCTGTAGAATTACAACACTGTCACCCATAAAAGATCCTCCAGCTCTGTCAAGACTGTCTCAGAAATTTCCACCAAAATAAAATCCAGTCAAGATCCATAGGCTCCAGGGACGCCGACGCCTCCCTAAACCGCCACTGAACAGCATCAGTCTCTCAAACCAATCGTGTACACATTTAAGTACCAGGTCCACTTCATAAGTTTTAATTCTGAAATCCACTCTGAAAAATAAACTTTCACAGGTGCAAACATTTAGGACACTATCCTTTTGAAAGCTAAACTGCAATTGTTACGTTGTCACAGACCACCTAAAAAAGAAAATAAACTTTCTGTTACACTGATTGAAATGTATTAAGAAATACACACTTCAAGGTCAAGGAAGCAACCATAACAATCGGTTTCTGGTGTGATAAGAAATCAACAAGTTTCAAGGACTGAGATGCAACGTACCATTAGAGGAATAGACCAAAGAAATAATTTAAATGCATTTGTTCATAAAAAAGAAAAAAAGGAAGCAAGACTTTCTCCTCACAATACAGAGGAAAGCTTCAGAAACAAAGCACCCAACAGCTCCACCTAACCACCAACACACCCAGCCTCCTCCTGGAGAATAAGGGAAGGCTGACAAGAGATTCTGTGAGAGTTCGTCACTGTTGACACCTGTAAATTACTCTAAATATGTTCCTTTTCATGTTCTCAGAAGATACCAATGGTAATGATGAAATAGCTCTCAAACAGAAGCAAGTTGCCTGCAATGAATGGAGTTAATATAAGGACACATGTCTAGCTTATTTTCAATTATTTTAAAACAGACCAATGAGTTTTTTTTCCTCCTGTCTGTATTATTGCCATAATGAAGAAAAATATTTGATAAAATACTTCAACGTTCAAGTCTTACATTTCTGGTCTAGTGCCATTCTGTGGCAACAAACAGAAGTCAGAAAATCTGAAACATACGTTAAGTTTAGGAGAAAAAGGACAGGGGTTGGGGTGGGGCCAAGTTTTGTTCAGCATATCCACCCCATTCAATGTAAACTCAGATTGGGAGAACATAGGCTAGACATTTTGATGTAAAATTATATCTGTTTTCTAAGCTAAAGATAGCATCTTGTCCACATTTTGCAGCTAAATAAACCAAAGCCAATGTTTTCTATTTAGTTAAAGCATGGGACTTTCCCAGAAGTTAAGAATACATAAATCTCCAACATGTAATCAGAAGCAGATCAATCAGAGATGTAAAGTAGACAAAACACGTGAGATCTTGCGAATGAACTTAGCATACCTGGAGAACACCTACCAAATATTTACACTGCTCTTAAAGCCATGTCTGCCCACATGTAAAAAGATCAATGCATACCAGATACTCCAAGGGGTATTCAACCTACCTCCATTGGTCCTGTTTGGTTGCTGGTCTGGAGTTTGGGCTTGAGGTGAGTAATACTGTTGCTGCTGGTAATTGCTTGAAGGAAAATACTGGGAGCTGGGGCTCCTCCTACACTCCCGGATGCTGGAGAAAGTCTGTGAGTGAGGAATTCCTCTTTGGAAAGGTGAACATCTTGAAAGACGAGGCTGAGGTGGAGGCAAATGATCGAATTCTTCCTCGTCCTCGAGGCTGTAGCGGTCGTACTCTTGATCACTACACGTCCCTTTTTTTCCTGAACTCAGTGACACGCTGGAACTGTGTCTGGACACAGAGGCCGAAGTAGAAGCATAATCTTGCCTGAGACCTATCAGGCAACAGCAGATAGCTTGACTTTACCAGGTGGTTCAATTTAACTATTAAACTGTAATGAAATATGTGATAAAATGTGCACCTCACAAGTCATGTCATGATTTTCTTGTTCCTTTCGTTATAATTTACCTATCAAATAGGCACCTAATATTAGGCAATTCTGTTTACAAAAAGATTGTGCCCAATTCCAGTGAAGATTAAATATACTTACTCTAGCTCATCTGTCAACTACCAACTCCCTCGAATGAACCCTTGTCACATCTGGAAACACTGAGGGAAGGAGCTTAGGAAAAAATACCTCCACCATTGCGCTTCGTTTTCTAGGAGTAAGAACTAAAATAACCACAGGAATCTGGCCACACAGTCTACCCACTCTCCACCCTCAACTCCCAAAGTCAAAGAGAAAGTTTGAAACCTAAGGTACAGACAGACTCTAACTTGATCTTTTTTGTTACTAATATTACCTCAATCAAAAAATACTGATGTCTTAGTGTGTCAATACTTTGAGGTCACCTAAAAAAATCTAAAATGATTCAAACTCCAAAGGTCTTGCTATTTGACATACTGGTAATACTAAAATTTTCTTCAAGTAGTCAATTACTAACTACTTAACTTCTGAAACTGATATCTAGTCTCTTGCCATATTTTTATAAGGAGCACATAAATTTACTGTTATACAATACAGTTATGAAATAATCACTTTCCCCTTCAAAATGCATCCTATTAAATCTTTCAGAAACATTAGAACATCTCTCCTCATAACCTTGACTAAATCCTGACAGCAGGAAATAACGTTTGCATGACACCTGGCTGTTTCCACTAACACTGACTTGAAAAAATAACTCCCAAACAAGCTTATCCTGGTTCTATGATCTTTATATTTCTCCTTAATATGCAATTAATAATCTTCAGGTAGCATAACTCCAGTTTACCTGTTGAAATTGCACAATCAGGCATAAACCATCCCATGTTGAAGAATCTATATTTCCACAATTACTTACACTCAGAAGAATATCCATGTAATTTCAGATAAACTTCTACGAACACACTGTAGAGCACATGACCACATCTCAGGGCAGAAGGCCCAGTTTGATTCCTATCTCCTGACTGCAGCTTCCTGCCAACACAGACCTTGGGAGGCAACCTCCACACCTCAAGTACTTGGATTCCTGCCGGTCACACGACAGACCTGGACCGTTTTGCCATCCCGGTCTCAGCTTTGGTACCAGCTATGGTAGCCATGAGGGGAATGATGTGGCAGATGGGAGCTCACTCAGCCTCTGTTCATCTCTGTGTTTGTGTGCAGGTGCATATACACGGCTCCCTCTGCCTCTCAAATGCATTTTTAAGACATAATACTGTGCACTTTGAACAGTTTCCTCAATGATAATATTGCATAAAATTACTGAGTAACATGGTTACCAGAGTACTAAAGGCACCACAATCCACCCTTCTTATTCTGGTTTTTCCCTCTTACACTCACATGCGTTGGTATTCAGCTTTTCATAGTCTTATCACCTGCAAGCTTGCAATCTCCTAGTCATAGCACCGAACAGTTTCAACACCACAAAAACCTCCTGTGGAGCCCTCTGATAACCACGTCCCCCACCCTCTCCCTGGTGAGACCCCAACTCCCAGCCACTAATTTGTCCTCCAATTCTAAAATTTGATCATTTCAAATTGTTACATAAAAGCAACTGAACACAGCTCAGCCTCTTGTGATCACTTTCTTTCACTCATCATGATGTCCTGGAGATGTTCCATGATTCCAAAAACTTATTATGTGTCAACAAATTACTCCTTTCTGCTGATGAGTAGTTTAAGCTTAACAACTGACCTGCTGAACGACATCTAAGCTAATTTTTGTTTGAAGATATTACAAATACAGTTGCTAAGAAAATACCCAGATGGGTTTTGGTGTGAACCCCAACTTCCAATGCTCTAGAGCAAATGCTCAAGGGTGCAGTTTAATCGACCAAATGGAAGCCCCATGTACAGCCCTCTATAAAAGTGCCAACCTGTCTCCTTGGTGACCATACCAATAAGGTCTAAATACAAAGCATTGTGATCAGTGGACACCCTAACACTGTGAGTGCCATGAAAGCGAGAGATGCATATACCTGTCCACATACAAGGTGGGATGAGAGAAAGCATCACACTGTTTGCCTGTTATCCAAGGAGAAATGGCGGAGCCTCTCCCTACACACACTGCATTTCAAACGAAAGGCTCACTTTTCAAGCTTATTAAGGAACACATACTTTCTTCTTGGAGTCGAGCCATGATCTGAACATCAGTGAGGTCCTGTAATTTGTAGCCCATGGAGATGGAGTCATCCTCCAATTCTGAAGTGCTCAGCTCACTGTCAATGGATGACTGGGGACTGAGAGGGGAGCCTCTGGAAGTGTAACCTGGAACGCAAAGGAACACACTACTTAGCTGAAAGAGCCAATATGTACATAGGCTTTACCATTTACGTTCATATACACAAACAATAGGCAATGTTTCCTGTTTTCACAATGTCACAGAAAACCAATTCATCACCATACGATGGTAACTAAAAGCACATCATCACATTGTGGTGATTCCTGTCCACAAAACAATGTGTACACTGTCTCTCCAAATTCAACATTAACAGTTAAAAAAAAAAAATCCCTGTAGACCAGAAAAACTCATTAAGCAGATAAATCTCTGCTATGTGTTTTTTTGTCACAATGGAAACTTTCACTTATGCCCAAATCTGCATCCTATCAAAACAGGTAGATCTGTAAAGGCATGGTACAGTACAGAGCCATATGTGCTTTCAGTTAATAACCAGACATACCAACTGAGTTCTCACTTAAAGTTTAATCCAGCCCATTCTAACTCTTACATAAGAGGCATATGTACATGCAAAGAACATATACAAAGTCCTCATCATTAAGATCCCAGTGTAATCCCAGGAGACCTGCGGAATTAGAATCCGAATTACCAGTAGAATCACCACTGGGTTACTCTGAAGCTTTTTCATCAAGTGCTGGATAGGTAAGCTGGGTTGAGCAACTGAAATACAAAGCAAGCAACCAGTGAAGAAGTTGAAAGATTACCTGTTCTCTCAGGTGTTAGTATTGCTTTATTGGAGGTTTTAGAGAAGCTGGGAGTATTAATGCCATTGCTATAAGGGCTGAGTCTTGCAACAGGACTATAAGGAAAGGGCAGTGAGGCAGTTGAGGAGAAGAGACTCCGCCATCGGCTCGCTGTCACAGAGCAGAAAACAGCAGCAGTTAGCTACACAAAGGCAGGTGCACACGCCGCAGAAGGACAAAGGAAGAGATGGGGGAAAAACAATCAACAAAGCAACTCGTCATTAGAACGTGCTAGTGCTGTTCCATTTCTCTAGCGCAGAAAAGTAAATAAAAGACATTTTGTGACCCAGGTTCTTATTATGCATCCAATAAGAAAAAGTGAACTCATTGCAAGAGAAAGTAAATTAACCACACTTTGACTAAAGCCAGTATAAAGATGAAAATTTATTTTGAATTTATAGTTTAGGAATGTTTTCTATTTCTGGAAAAAGATTTGTTTTGTATAACAAATCTTAACAAAAGGTTACTGTCCGTTTTTCCCTGAAAAACTCTAAGGAAATGACACTGTCTAGAACTTGTGAGGAATGTTAGTATTAACTATTCATCGTCCCACATTTTTCTGTTTCCAATGCACTACCAGATTTTGTTCAAAACCGCTTTATGGAAACTTGACCTTGGATTATGCGAGAAACCTAAAATGACTATTGCTTTTCTGAATGACCTTAAGGTTAAGCAAGGTTTATGGAAAAATAATCTACAAAACAACAGAAAAGTTTTCATACCATGGTAGGCATTAGATGACAGAAATACAGACAATTGGTAATCTCACATCTTTTTTCTAATATTTGCAAATTTTCTACATTGAATGCATATTATTTACATAGCTTTCAACAGTAGAATTACTCATTTGTTATTACTTTAACACTATCTTGACAATTAAGGAATTGTTGTCTTCAACGAGCATATGACCTAATTCTTAGAAGCTTGACCTGTCCTAAATAATAGATCAAAACTACCATCCCCTCAATATCTGCGTTCTTATCACACAAACAAATCTCCAATCATAAAAGTCTGAGTAAGCCACAGCAACATTTTTTACTGTCCTTCTCAGAATACGTTTGAGTTACTCGAAAGCCACTTTTCAGAAACGCAGTCTGGACAACAGGAAACCGATTTGCTAAATGTAAAATACATTAAACTTCAAGTCATAACTTTGCATGTTAGAAATCTGACAAAACTTGAAGAAACAAGTGTTTTTAAAAGGCTGCTTTGGAAAGCATTCCCCAAATTACTTTCAACGAACAATGCTAATGAACACTGAACCTGTTCATAAGTGCTTCAAAATGGGTAATGGGACATGAATAGCCAACAAAATAATCGACTTCTTAAGATCCTTGTAAAATATCATCAATGTTATTTTAAAAAGCAAACCGTTTCCTTTTACTTCAACAACAATTCAAGATAATTACCAATCTACATTCCACAATTACATATTAAGATAGCCTTTCCTTTTGTAAGTGAAAGAAACAATGAAACTGCACTCCCAACAGTATCTCCTGGGGAGTCCACAGGTTCTGTAAAGGGGACGCTGCCATAAAGCCCAGTTCCCCGTTGACAACAGTTTACACATCACTTATCCCACATGTGGTTTGCTCTGGTTGCACAGCTTTCCCCAACACACAGGGTTAATGTGCATCCACACGAGGTAACTGTTCTTAGATCTTTACCGTCTATCTTTCTGGAGCTTTTCATTAAAAATTCTATTCCTTTATTTCAAAAGGTCAATCGGCCTTTGTGATGGCTAACTTGCTCAACAGATGATGCCATTTTATGGCAGTTTGATCACTTGCCAGGCAAATTACAGCAACTGTGTGTTCTACCCACAGATGCAGGCGACAATGCCTCACTAGTAAACGGCATTCATCACTGCGTGCAATCGCTGCTGTGACCCAGCCTCCCAGCACAATGGCGCAGTCACTGTGGCTACAACAGTGAGAGCCCAACTAAGAACACAGTTAGCATCTATTGCGAGAGAGAATGTTCCACATTGTTCTTTGGCATTGGAGCTTGGAAGCAGAGGGAGGAGAATTATTGTACAGGCAAGCTAACAAAACAATGATGCCCTATGGGCCACAGAGGTTGCAGAGGAGAGAGTTGGGGGAGGAGCGGAAACCATTGCATCCCAGTTATTCTTCACTAGGTAGCTGAAACATTGTAGCTGAAAGCATTTTTTGTAAAAGACAAAACAAAATGAAATCAACTTACTAAAAGGCAATTTATTCTTAATTTCATTTCTCTAAAAAAGGTATTTTTTCATATAAGGATGTGAAATTATTTGAAAGACTCAAAGGATGACCAAAACAATCCCAGAAAAAAAGAACTTTTACCAAAAGAGAAGATAGGTGATAACTTTTTGTATATTTAAAAACAAAGAAGTTTTCTTGTACTCCTATTCCAAAGTCCCAGCTATGGAAAAAGGCCATCTTAGAAAGATGCAGACTCTGTTTCTTCATTTAACTCCAATCCCTAGAACAGCAAAGCACTAGACCCAAACACAATGAGGCACTAATTAAATGTATCACACTTACTCGGCAAGGTTTTCTCACGTTCCAGAAGCTACACCACCTCCCAGAACACTTGTGTCTTGACGCTCTCTGCAGACCCTTGCCACCTTACTGCCAGCTACGGGCATGGACCCTCAACACGCCTCTTCTGAACATCACTACCCAAGCTGCATCCCTCCTGATTTCAGTTCCAATGGCCTTTGTCCTTTAAAGGACAACTCACATGTTCTCTCTGGTATAAGGCAACCTTCAGGCAATATATGAAATCAATAGCCCTTTAATACTGTTTTTGATACATCTCAAGGAGTTTGATATTTTGTTTATATTTTCATTCAAAAAGTTTTGTTTTTAATGATTTCCTCACTGACTCATAGGTCATACAGTAGCATCATTTGCTTCAGGAAGGTCTTTGATTTTCATTTTTTCAGCAACATATTGGCCATTCAGTATCATGTGGTTGCAAATTTTCTATTTTTCTCCCTGTTGTTGATTTTTTGTCTTATGGCTTTTGTTTTATGGCTTACGGCATTTATGGAGATGTATAGTCACTGTATAGTAGAGACTATCACATACAGATGTGAACATACAATGCAGTATGCATCTCTACTTCCCAATCAAAGATGGACCTCCAGTGAAACCACTGAATGTATCTTGACAATAGGATGCTGGACTCTTTGCCAATGTCCATGCCTACAATGCCAGGATACACTTAAACAGCAGAATGATGGACTTCTGACTGATTTTGAAGGACTATACCACTGTTATGACATGGGTAAAATTAGTGGAGAAAGTGGGGTTTTGGGAAGGGAGGAAAGGAAATCCTAGAGCCTACAGAACTGTATCATGGAATAAATAAGTTTTTGAAAAATTTAAAAATAAATTACTTAGAAAATAAGTATGTGCTTAATATTAAAACAAAATGCAAAAAAACATCCTAGGTTTGATAAATATTCCTGTGATGACACCAAGAAAGTCACTAGAACATAGGTGATGGGGGGTGCAATGGCTCCACTGCCTGTGAGCACTGACAACCAATATGGGTGTCGGTTCTAGTCCCAGCTGCTCCACTTACAATCCAGCTCCCTGCTTATAGGCTGAGAGGACAGCAGAGGACGGCCCAAAGCCTTGGGACCTACACCCACATGGAAGACCTGGAGGAACGTCCTGGCTCCTGGCTTCAGATCCAGTTCTGCTCAGTTCCAGCCACTGTGGCAATCTGAGGAGTGAACAGCAGATGTAAGATCTTTCTGTCTCTCCTTTCCATAAATCTGCCTTTCCAACTTGAAAAAAAGAAAAAAGAAAAATAGGAAGTGCCAAGATAGGTTTAAGAAACAACCTAACTCTACAGAGCCCACTCTTTTGGTAAAGTAGGGTAGGCTATCAATTGTGATCCAGCACCAAGTAGAGTCCAGCAGCTCTGCCTGCTACCCAACACACCTAGACAGAGTAGGAGATGGCCCAAGTAGTCAAGCCTCGCAGCCCACACGGGAGAACTAGTTGGAGTTCTGGGATCCTGATTTCAGACTGGACCAGCCCTAGCCACTGCAGCCCCTGGGGAAGTGACCCAGCACATGGAAGATCTCTGTGGGTCATTTTGTGTATCTGTGTCACCCTGTGAACCAGCTTTAACTCTCCACACTGAAAGTGACTCTTCACCAGCAAAGTTGCGACAATGTCGTTCCTCCGTCCTTTGATCATCTTTGCCTCTTTTGATAATGTATACATGAAATATTCAAAGTTTTGTTTCCAACTCTGCACATAATCTAAATTCAAATGTAAGAAAGCCACATGACTTAATTCACATACAGGGGAAAAACAGCTAATTAAAACATTAGTGATGGTCCTCAAAAGATCAGTACTGCATTACAATTATAATATATGCTGGGTACAAACATTTTCCCAGCTTCTTCTCACCATGTATCTGAATAACTAGTTAGTATCTAGCTCATGGTTTAGTGTCTACTTTCCTCTATTGCTCCATCTTTCTATGATACACAGGCTAGAGGCCATTTTTCTGCTCCACACTCATTCAGGAAAATGTGCCTGACACCTATGTGCAGGGCTGCCTTTTTAACTTCATTTCTCTACCTGGAGCATGAAGCTAGTGTTGTAGCTGTACAGTATTAGGTGCCACAGTGAGAGGAGTAAAATATAGCGATTAATCTCCGCTACTCATTCCAGTTCCAAAAAATAGCTACTGAAGAGGGCAGGCCATGTGAGCAGGAAAACCAATCCCGAGTGAAGTAACATGAAGAAGCACATGCGAATCCAAGTAAAGATAAGGTTTCACTGTAAGGAAACTGAAAAGCTTCACGAAAGGACAGTGTGTTCCTTACAGCCCCTAAGACAGAAATATGGAAAACTACGCAGGCATAAATGCAGGCCATGTCTGGACTAAAGCATGGGACATACGGAAAAGGAGTAAAGATTGGAACAGTCAGCATCAGATTCTGAACTCTTTCGTACAGAATGCACTTTGATATAATAGCATATATATATGCAGATATGCAGACATGCAGAAGGTGGACTAAACGGACACGAATAAGGACAACCAACAGTCTCCAGAGAGGAAACTTCCATACAGCACACCTGTAAGACAAGGGAAGCTCAAGAACCGAAGCCTAAGCAGAATACCTGGAGAGAGAACAGGCGAAATAATCCACCTCTGCACTACGTGTAGCGATCCAGTGAGGCCATGAATATAGAAAGTGGAGAAAAGGAGGAAATCATAGCCAACACCATCGTTCCTACGATACCCATACCACCAAGATAGGCAACATGAGACCAACATGCTCAAATAAAAGAACAAAGTGTAATCAATTCAAGACGGTGAAAGGACATACCCCCATCTAAATGTAGATAACTAGTATGGAGTTCAAGAAATTCAGGGCACATCACAAATAAGTGTTACATGAGACATCAGACCTGAGTAGAATCAATCAGCAAGAAAGTATAAAAGAAAAAGAGAAGGGGCCTCAGGAAGAAATTAAAGATGCAGGCAGAATCACATAATTCTGAGAAAGTTCATTCTGGAGGAAGACCTTAGGATGTTCAGGGATTGGTGGCACCCAAAAACACTAAAGCAGACATTTCAACATGCAAGTTGTAGCTACCAGTGGCAGCTACCACCGAGAAATCCTGCTGGTTGGTGGCTAGAGAGGACTACTGGCTAGAACAACAGGTTCACCACTGAGAACAGACTCAGACAAAGTGTGGTCATAAGTCAAACAGGTATAAGATGAGAGGAAGGACATCTTTGAAGAGAGACTCGGCTGTAGAACTAAGGAGAAACTGGGTCATAGCTTTAGGAGACCAAGGTTCAAAGGAAGATAGGAGGTTTTCTAGATCAGAGTGACCTGCATGTTTATATACTAAGAAAGAAGCTGTGGCCAAAATAAGAGTCTACAAAAAAAAAAAGTACTGAAGTAAGATCCTGGAGATGAGAGGAATGAGAGGGATGAGCCAGAGGAAGCAGCCTTGGTCAGGGAAGAGTCTTCCTTCCCTTATAAGAGAAGGAAAAGGGTCCAGTGGCGCAGTGGCCTAGCGGCTAAAGTCCTCGCCTTGAACATGCCAGGATCCCATATGGGCTCCGGTTCTCATCCCGGTAGCTCCACTTCCCATCCAGCTCCCTGCTTGTGGTCTGGGAAGGCAGTCGAGGACGGCCCAAAGCCTTGGGACCCTGCACCCATGTGGGAGACCTGGAAGTAGTTCCTGGCTCCTGGCTTCAGATGAGCGTAGCATCAGCCGTTACGCTCACTTGGGGAGTGAATCACCGGACGGAAGATCTTTCTCACTGTCTCTCCTCCTCTCTGTATATCTGACTTTCCAATAAAAATAAATAAGTCTTAAAAAAAAAAGAAGGAAAAGAGTGAGAATACAAAGAAAACAGGAGGAGGGAAAAGGTATTTTAAATTATTTTTATTGCTTATTTCATTTATCTAAAAAACAAAGACTGAGACCTTCCATCTGTTGTTCACTTCCCAAATGTCAGCAACAAGCGAGAACTAGGCCAGGCCAAAGTCAGGTCCTCCATCTGGGTCTCTCCATCTGGCAAGGACCGACCACTTGAGCCCATCACCTGCTGCCTCCCAGAGCACACAGGAAGCTGAACCTGGGAGTGAGGCTAGGGCTCAGACCCAGGCCTTCTGATAAGAAACACAGGCATCGCAAGCAATGTGCATCATATGCCCAGCCCAAGGTGGGTTTTGAGGCCGTTTTTAGCAGTAAATCAAAACACAAGACACAGACTGAGAAGTTAAAGAAATACTGTCTGTCCTGTAGTAATGTCCTGGCATGGTCACCACTGGAAACAAGAAAAACAGTTAAACATGGAAAAGCAAAAGTTCTGATTAGCCTAGGTCTAAAACAATACTGATCTCAACATATAAGCCTCAGTTAATGTCAGCAATTATCTGCCGATGATTCTATAAAGGCTGCCTATGTCTTAAGCATAAACTATATAGTTTATCTGTGGTAGTTCATGGAGATGGCATATTTATTCTTTTTTAAGAGGAATTAAGAGGCAAACAAACCCCAGTGATTAAAGGTTGTATTATTGCATTTCAGACATTCATATAAGAACTGGGTCAGGAAGTCTAGAAGTCTGCAAAGTCAGACAAAGCGAGAAGTGGTAGCAACGTGCTAACACAGTGGTTGGCAAGTATAATTTACAAAGGGTCAGCTAGTAAATATAAGGGAAATTCAAAATGTTCACCAAAAAAGATGGAATTAAGAGCTTTATCCTGAGAAGTGGGCATTTAGCCTAGTGGTAAAGATGCCAGTAGGGTTCAATTTCCAGCTGACTTGTGACTTGGCACTCAATTAATGCAGACTTTGGGACGTAGTGGTGATGACTCAAGTCATTGGGTTTCTGCCACTCACATGGAAGACGTGGATAAATCCAATTCCTCCCAGCTTGAAGCCTGGCCTATCCGCAGTGGATCGTTCTGTGTCTTTAACAAATTGTTTAAAATTATTTCTAAAAAAAACTTAAAGGGCATACATGTATTCATAAGTGCATTTTCCATGAATTTTCCCAATCTGATATTTTAGGCTTTGTTTTTCATACTGTGAGTCACAACTACTTACCATGAAAGCAGGCATGGACATCGTGTAAATTGAAATGGCTATGTATCAATCAAACTTCACGTACAGATCTTGAGAATTGAATTTAATACGATTTCCATGGGTCAACAAGTTCTATTCCTTTTTCCCAGGCACTTGAAAACGTGAAGGCATTCTTAAATAGCACATTTGGCCATAAAAGAGGCAAAAGCAGGATATAGTCCCAGTTTTCCAGCCTTTGGTTTAACATTTAACCTTCACTTGGAAAAAATGTACAGGTCAAAACTAAATTGCTAGAGTTGGTGATTAATGTCAGGTGTTGTGACCTAACAATAATGGCCTGTGTATTTGTCCTGCCATTTTCCATCATGTAATAAAGACCAAGTGAACACTAAATGGATATTGTAGTAAGAATCCAGGTATCAATGTTCTACTCCACATCTTGTCACATGCTAGGCTAGTTTTCCAGATTTGGAGCAAGCCATAACATCTTAATGTTGCAATAGTCTCATGTGAAATAAAGCAATGGTTGTGGGAGGGTAAGTACAAAAGCTATAGGAGTACAGGAAGAACATGTGCACCAGTAAGCCATGAAGCATGTTACCAAGGAAGAACTCCAGGAAGCTGTAACAAAAACAAACTGTATATTCTCCTAGAAACTGTTCTAGAAGCTAGGTAGAAGAGTCTGTGGGGACTCTACTTTTCACGTCTCCTAATTTTTAGGGAACTTTATTAAATTAGCCTTCTCACACCTTACACATTTTCCCTTGTAAGGAGAATCTCACAGACTTAATCTTGATGTCACCAACTGGAAGACAAAGCCTGGAACTTTGAACTTTCCACACTTTGACCAGGATAGGTCTCACGTATTCAAGACCACCTCGGGGGAAAAAAACTGACCCCAACCCCACACTTTTTAACACCAAGTTTCTTCAAAACCCAAGCTCCCAAGGTCCTATCTTGATTCCTAAACAAGGATGATCATTACTTGACAGCCTTACAAAAGGGAAAGGAGACAAGGCCAAGGGAACAGATGTTCAACCCTTCTGCTTCGTGCTTTGTGTACCAGCAGACAGGCCTCCGTCCCAAGCCAAGCAGCAGTCTGATGATATCGTGTTTTATTAACACCAGTTTACAGCTTGGTCAGAGATGGCTAAAGGTCCAGAAAACATCAGCTCTTTCAATGCCTTTTATTCTCACTGAAACTGGCAGGAGTCTCATTTAGCATCTGGACCTCAATTCCACAAACCACTATAGCAGAAAGCTTCTTGTCCACAGATCATCTCCTCAAGGACAGATTTCTTAGGTGGAGGCGTTATCGCTCAACAGATCTGCAGCCTATAGAAACATGGAAACAAGATGCACTTGAATGTGATCACCAAAGTTTAACCACAGAAGCCAAAAGCTGGCAGGAAGATGTTAGTTCACTGATTGGCTCTTAAAAGCTCTGACAGCATGGACTTCTAAAGGCTTTCTTGTGAGGCCGTATATTCACAGAATGTGAGCACTACCGACAACATGTCTATGACCTGGGCTGCCTTCCTGGAGCAGTAACATATGGTTTGTAGCTTATCTTAGTCACTCTTACTGGGGAAACTTGAGTAGTACGGTATTCCATGACCGACTAAACAAGCATATGGGTCTAGCAAGTCCTGCTGCTATGCGGAAACAGGTGTCACAGTGCTCTTTCCTTAACAAGACAGACTATGAAGAGCGAAGCACCAAATGTAGTCCGAGGGAATATCTAAGCAGGGCAAACCTGTCATTCCCAAGATCTTCAATCCTCAAATTACGGCTAGGAAAACCTCGTTGGTTCATTTTAATAAATTCCTACAGCTGCCATTAACTCAACCATTGACAGTGAATACAATGTTCGAAAACACAGCAACCATGCAACACAAATGTAAGGATCCTTGATCCTAGAACATTGCATATTAATGTTTAAACTTCCAGCTGCAGTGAAGATGAATCAATTTATTTAAAAACATGATTTATATAACACCTTTATGAAATATCCAATAGTTCAATTACCTAAAGTAATGCAGGTGTAGGATTAGGTGTAAAATATATTTGATTAGAGAATAACGAAGGGATTATGTATCCCTGATGACTGGAAGGTAAATGTTTAAATGTGGAAATCAGTTGTAAACTTTCACCAGGTTTAGTAAACAGCATCTCATACCATTTATTCCATGAATCAGAACATTGTAATTACTGATACTGAATTTCACAAGTAAAATATTTCTCAGTTAATTACATAATCTTAATGGTTAAAGCAGCCAGTCATCAAAATAGAATTATCAGCTCTTCTCAGAACCTAACTGTGTACAACTACATCTTTCTCTGCATTCTTAGAGAGGTACCACAGATTGCTCCAAGTAGGACAAGGATCTGGAGATCGAGCTACAAAATGCAGTCACCACAGGACAGTTCTCTGGACTGCCAACTTGTTTCCACTTAATCACTGCCCCAAACTGAAGACAAGATGCTAACTTTAACATTCATTCAGCAAAACCAGTGAGTGACATCTGGGACCACAGGGATTTCTTCATCATAAGTCATCAAGAGAACTTCCATCTGTAATTAACAGAGCAGATAAAAGAAATCTAACTTCATAATGAATCACGTTTCAAAAGCATATTAAAATTTTTTGCTACAGAAGCCATTTTCCTCATAAGTCTGTCTCACTTAGATTTAAGGGCAGTGTGCAGGGCACAGAATGTGTGAGACTAACAAGGTCATGTGAAAACAAGACAAACCAGCCACCCAGTGGTTTTCTAATGTTTGGATGCTACCATAAAACTTATTTTCAACTTAGACCATATCCACAATGCCAAAGTCATGATAGGTGGCTAGAATAAGTTCCAAATTACCATCACAAAAAGATGCATAGTACAAAATCTGATTTGATGAAGAAAGCAGCTAAATAACCTCTCAACAAATATTCGTACTGAACTGAAAATAATGGACTCTTCATTCACATGAATGAAGATTCATGTGAGCAACGAGACAAGTTAACGGTCAGAAAGTGCTATTAGCTACTCGAAGAGTGATGAGAACTTTGAACAATCCTTCCTTTCCACAGTCTCTAGAGCTTAAAACATCTATTTGTTTTACTGAGAAATTTACTGGGGTTCACCTTCTGAGCTCCAGGTGAATTCCCCTTCCCACTTGGCTGCTGGTGGAGCTCTGGGTACCAGTGGAGCCCAGACCACCACTTACTGATTGCCACTGGGGCATCAAGTCACTACAACACCACTCTGATGTCTCCATAGTGTTCCCATTTCCGGGAGTCTCCAGGTGCCCTTCTGCCATTGACCTGTTCTGTTTCCTAGAATGTGCTTCACTTACTCATAGGTCATACAGTAACATCATTTTCTTCAGGAAGGTCCTTGATTTTCTTTTTCATTTCTTCAGTGATACATTAGTCATTCAGTAGCATGTTATTTAACTTCATGGTGCTGTAAATTTCTTTTTTGCTTCCTGTTGCTGATTTTGTTTTGTGGCTTTTCATTTGAAAATATAGAGTAATTGTGCAGTGGGGGGCATTCGTTTTGAGAGAGGACAGAAAAAACAAAACTTGAGAGTTTGGATCACTGGAAAAATTTATCCCTTATCTTGTGATTTCATTAGTATAAACAGGATGAAATAAAAACACAAGAGGGAATCCTCCGAAGTTCAAGGGAAAGGTGTTGTCTTTCAATTCTGCTTTTCTACAAACTTTTAAAAGGATTCTCACATACAGTTCCAAACCAGGATTCTCTTTCCCTAACCCGCCAAGAGCCACTTTCACCGATTTTATTTACTGGAACTTTGAAAACAGTTATATACACAGCATGTAACCTTAAGCAGACAAACCAAGTATTGCCTTGCTGGTATGTAACTTCCTACCACCCAAAGTGAGAAGCAAAGTACACAAATAGTCTTTCAATTTCTACTTTTAGGTTTGATAGCTCAACATTAAGGTTTATATCATTTCCAGTCCATATGAAAGTTGATTTGTCACAAGATGTGTTTTGACAAAGTCATTATCTGGCACTGAATCATAACTGCCAGGTGACTACCATGAGCCTCAGGAATCAACTCACTGGTCATGCTTCATTTGTTCTGACTTCATGGATGACACCTCCACAGCCACCCTTCTGTAGATGTCTTGTGATCCTATATGCTTTTCTTAGAGGTCTTTTTTTTTTTTAAAGATTTTATTATTATTGGAAAGTCAGATATACAGAGAGGAGGAGAGACAAAGAGGAAAATCTTCCATCCGATGTTTCACTCCCCAAGTGAGCCGCAACGGGCCGGTGCACGCCAATCCGATGCCGGGACCAGGAACCTCTTCCAGGTCTCCCACGCGGGTGCGGGGTCCCAAAGTCTTGGGCCGTCCTCCACTGCTTTCCCAGGCCACAAGCAGGGAGCTGCATGGGAAGTGGAGCTGCCGGGATTAGAACCGGCGCCCATATGGGATCCCGGGGCTTTCAAGGCGAGGACTTTAGCCGCTAAGCCAAGCCGCCGGGCCCTCTTAGAGGTCTTTAAAACCAGAATCTAGATCCATCCTAAAAAACTACACGCTCACCATGTGCAGCTACCGTCCTCGGCACTGCTCACACTCTAAAGACGGTAGAGCAGTGGAAACGCTAGAGACGCAGAGAGAAAGATCTGTCCACTGACTCACTCCCGAAGTAGCCACAATGGCTGGGAGCTGAGCTAATCTGAAGCCAGGAGCATCTTCCGGGTCTCCCACATGGATACAGGATCCCAAGGCTTTAGACCATGCCCTACTGCTTTCCCAGGCCACAAGCAGGGAGCTGGATGGGAAACGCAGCAGCTAGGACATGAACTGGCATCCATATGGGATCCCAGCATGTATGCAAGGTGAAGGTTTAGTCACTAGGCTATTGCACCAGACCCTCTGCAGTCTTTTTAGTGACCCAACTTGCCTGGAAATAAACACAGAGGGACTCAAATTGATCAGCACCAGGGCTGGCTCTATGATGCAGTGGATTAAGCTACTGTCTGTTGTGCCAGTATCCTATATGGGCACCAATTCAAGTCCTAGCTGCTCCAATTTCCAAACAGCTCCCTGCTAATGTACCTGGGAAAAACTAAAGACGGTCCAAGCCCTTGGGCCTCCGCAACCATGTGGAGACCCAAATAAGCTCTTACGGTTCAGCCTGACCCCAGCAGATGCTGCCATTTGGGGAGTGTAGCAATGAATGGGAGAACTCTTCTTTTCCTCTCTAACTGCCTTCAAATAAATGCATCTTTTAAAAATATTCAGTGTCTTAAGCCTGGATCAATGGCTCAGTAGCTAAATCCTTGCCTTGCCTGCACCAGGATCCCATATGGGCGCTGCTTTATGCCACAGCTGCTCTATCTCCCATCCATCTCCCTGCTATTGCTTGGGAAAACTGTAGAGGACGGTGCAAAGCCTTGGGACCCTGCACCTGCATGGGAGACCCAAAAAAGGCTTCTGGCTTTAGATTGGCTCAGCTCTGGCCACTGTGACCACTTAGGGAGTGGACCACAGACAAAGATCTTACTCTAATTCTGATTTTCCAATAAAAATAAATATTCAAATATTCAGCGTCTTCATTTCACTGTTCTTTGGACATTTGAACCCTCACAGATGGACACACATACATATCCAAAATTTGAATTGAAGATTTTCATACAATATCATTCTTTGACATACAATCTAATAGAAAAAATTAGCAGGAAAACTGAAAAAGCGCCATAGCTCAAATACATGAAACAATATCATATGTTTAAAACTAAAAAGAAATGAGAATATCAACAAGCCAAAAGAACTCATGCTTTCAGAGTAAAATCAGCATTATGAAGACTCTGGCCACATTTTCAGCTACTGCTTCTAACATGAAGTCCCACAACGAAGTGAGGATTTTAATGAGGAAGCTAGAAGAAAATATTCCCAAATTCAAAGTTTAAAAGAAATATACCTTAAAAAGCTTAACAGCTCACTTACCTCTTCCCATGTCCAGAAATAGCATATCACACTCTAAATCTTACCAGATACAAAAAAAACTCTGTCCTTTCTAAGGCAATTAAGACACTAGCCTGTTAACTTCCCCGTGGCAGGGTGACGTCCACCTTTGCTCCAATTATCAAGGCTTTCCAACCATGTTAGGCTAAAGTGCAACTTCACTAACTGCCCTGTAAATTCTACATCCACCTATGGCTCCCCTGAGAGGCACTCCACTCAGACTTTCTCCTTGTTACTTTCATCTCGTCCCACAATGGTCATCCAATTCCTCTCACAGCATCACCGGAGGACAGGCCTTGCCACCTGCTGTCCTGGCAGCCACCTGCTGTCCTGGCAGCCACCTGCTGTCCTGGCAGTCACCTCCAGAGTTCTCAGCCACTGCTTCCCAGGCTTTCACAGGCATAGCACATCCTCAGGAAAGCATTTCCTGTTGGTATGCACTCTGATCCAGGTCTCCTGCTTGGACATTCATGCTTGTTTTCAGGGACAGCTGTAGCATCACTGGTTCCTTACACCACACACTATCAAAACCAGGCACAGAACTTGTCTTGCTGTTGCTGTACTCACAGTTCTCAGCACTGTGCTTCTACCTAGAAAGTATTCAAAAGATTTCATGATTTGCCTGTCACGTCCCAATATTTCAGAAGAGTTTAGAAATTCTTGTTCCAATTTGATCATTTCCTACAAATCCCAAGAAATAAGTGTGAGTGGGCCCAGTGGCGCAGTGGCCTAGCGGCTAAAGTCCTCGCCTTGAATGCGCTGGGATCCCATACAGGCACTGGTTCTAATCCCGGCGGCTCCACTTTCCATCCAGCTCCCTGCTTGTGGTCTGGGAAAGCAGTCGAGGGCTGCCCAGAGCTTTGGGTTCCTGTATCCATGTGGGAGACCAGAAAGAAGTTCCTGTCTCCTGGCTTCAGATCGGCATAGCATCAGCCATTGCGGTCACTTGGGGAGTGAATCATGGGATGGAAGATCATCTTCTCTATCTCTCCTTTGCTCTATATATCTGACTTAGCAATAAAAATAAAATAAATCTTTAAAGAAAAAAGAAACAAGTGTGAGCAATCACTAAGATAAAACTAATACTACTGCCCTGGAATCAGCTTTGAGCAATCATAGCAGCATGAAAACTTCAATCCACCACCTTGGAGAATCTCTATTGTTTTGCCTTCTTTGATGACGGTCACTATATAACATGTCATTTATAAATTCATCATATCAGCAGTTATGCACTATCATAACTTACTGCTAACTTTAATAAGCCCTTTCCAAAAAAGATACAGAGAAACACATGCAATACTGGCAAAGGAAATAAAAGACTCGTTTATGAGTATCTGGCAAACATATGGGCTTGTTGAGAATGAATGCAAAGCACGGACCGCATCGAAGCATGAGCCTATGTGTTGGTTACTTACTGTGATAAAGCATTAACACACAAGCAAGCAAAGCAGAGGTGAGCCCTACAGTGATGACGAGGTGTCGTCAGTTCCTGACTCACAGCAGTGGGCAGAGATCTGGCCCCAACAAAAACGCCAGTTTGATGAAGGGAATTCTTTACAAAGTTCACCTAAAATGAACCCCACAAATGAAATTTTAATTTTGTATTCTGCCTTTGACAGGGCAGCTCAAGACTGGGAACACAGGCTGATACAGATAGCATCCTGGGCCAAGCAAGGAGACCAGTCAGGTTCCAGGAGAGTGACATGTAATAACCTTCTCAATGTTTCAGGTCAATCCGTGTGACTTTGACAAATGAAAAGAATATTCCATCATAGTAACTAAAGCAATAATGGAAACTGGTATCACATAAAAATGAAACAGTGAATGAGGGGGCAATTTCCATTCACATTTCCTGAGCGAACAACCCCAATGGAAGACGGCCATGGTGAAATATGACCCACATCAGCTACCGGGGCAAGCCAACATGACTTGTGAAAATTAGAGACCCACTCTCCTCAAATGTGGCTTATCCTGATTCAACAGTCATGGGCATTCCAGTGTCTTGAGATAAGTCTTTATGAACTGTTCCCAAAGTAACTGAGACACATACTGGCATTTCAGATTACTCGGATAAGTTTTTTCATAAACACGTGGTTATTCAACCTTTCAGTGTCATGACAAGGGTTTAAAAAAGGAGGGAGCAAGAAAGAACAGAATGCACACGAACAGAAAAGGAATGCCTGTTGAGATGTTTACCTACTAGGATCACAGCGTTTCAGGCTGCCTTCTGCTTTTGAAATGTTATCATATATATGAGCTATCCCGTGAATGAGATTCATGTCTAAATACTCAACTCATTTATATTTCATCATACATATCTTATACACAAACATTATCAATTTTCGCATGAAATGAAGTTTCATGGTATGGAATTTTATACTTGGAGCATCACAGTGACACTCAAAGTTTCAAATTTGGGGCATTTTGGATTTTTTTGCATAGGGATGCTTAATCTATATATACAAATCTAAGAGGACACAGGAGACAAAGAACTAGAATAGAAACCGCAGGACAATAATCAACTTACAAACCTTACAGGTTAAGATTCCTAATGTAGGACCCTGCATGATGGCTCAGTGGCTAAATCCTCACCTTGAATTCACAGGGATCCCATACAGGCACCAATTCATGTCCCGGGTGCTCTGCCTCCTGTCTAGCTCCCTGCCTGTGGCCCTGTAAAGCACTGGAGCATGGCCCAAGGCCTCTGGACCCTGCACCCATGTGGGAGATTTGGAGGAGCTTCCTGGCTTCAGATCAGTTCAGCTCTGGCCTTTGCAGACACTTGGAAAGTGAACCAGAAGATGGAAGATGATTCGCTGTTTGGTCTTCTCTCTAAGGACATTGAGCCTTCTGTCTCACAATCTTAAAGCAAATCTTGAATACTATCACACATTGCCACAAGAGTTAACAACTTTTGATAGCCCCAAGTCCACCAGTTATTATAGGGAGAACAAAAGCTATGTAAGAGTTCTAAGAAATTCAAAAGGTGGGGAGAAGGAAAGATATTCGCAACTGAAACACCCCCCAGTGTGCCTATAGAAACCAACTTTCATGAACTCTTACTTTAATGTGTTCCAGGAAATAACTTCTTCCACTGCAGCAAGGATGCCTAACTGATCACTAGGTGTATCCACAGCCAACACAACAGCAGCAGGAAAGGAAGTAAGGCTGAAGGAGAAGACAAGCTGCACCCAGACACTGTGCCTCCTCCTCATGACTTCCTCCCCATGTTCTGGAGGGAATCAGTCTTAAAGAAATAAGGCAAGAAACAAGAGACAAATATCTAAAGTATCTGCCATTCAACATCTTACATGATGTCCTGGGCTAATACACACACATATACACAAAGTGTATCAAAGTGATCAAAGTGTTTTAAAGTTATTTGTAATGAACTCATGGAACATGTATCTACTGATGGGACACCATGTAATCTAATACACATATACACAGTGCAATGATCAAAATCAGGGAACCTAGTATACCAACCATACCCAAAAATTGTGTGCGTTTGTTGGGAGCAAAATTCTGTTTTCTAATTATTCTGAAAGAGAATTAAAGACCATTTACCTATCTATTGGTGAAACAATGAAGAATGTGAGATGGAAACTAATAGGAAGAGAGTGAAATGAACAGGATGATGCAACCCTCGTTTCCAATCTAATGTCTGCCACTCAAGGCATTGGATTTCTCAGTGAACAGTCTTGAAATGTTGGGTGCATCAAGGGAAGGTGTGCAATCACAAATGACATTATTAAATCAGTCTGCAACAAAACATAAGTGAGACTCATTAAAGAAAACATGGTCCTAAAGGAAAGAGTGTGGTCTTAAAGGGAAGCTGATTCAAGTTGAAGTTTCAGCTGATGTCTGTCTACTAAAGGCAAGAGGGACCTGGGAAGGTTAATGGCAAAGGCCATCCTCTGCCCCATCTGTAATAATTCAAAACTAAAACTCAAAGCAAAACCATTGTCATTGTGACACTGGGTTCTCAAAGAACTCAACATTCACCTACTTCAGCAACAGCATGTACTGTGTGTTAGTACTCCTTCCAGGAGTTAGGGAGCTGATGACCAATCAACCAGACTGCCTGCTCAAACCCACAGAGACTCAGGTCTCAAAGACAAGGCTCAGTCATCTGCTACTTGGAACTCAGACTCTCAAAGAAACAAAGTCTCGTCCCCCTGCCCCCCAAAAATCCTAAAACATGGAATTACCACATTATTCCCGTTGAATACTTATACTGTATTATTAAAATTGAGCAAAAAAATTATAGTTTCATATATATCATAACAAATCACTACTGACAAAGAACACCCTTAATCAGAAACCATTAAGAACTCGTCAACATGCAGGACTCGAGACATTTCTTGATTTCAATTCAAGCACACTTGAAGAAAGACCTAAGAAATTGGAGACATCAACAAACTGAGGTTTACACTATCCTAGACGCAAAAACTGTCAGGAGATAGATGGGGATTTGGCATTCTATAGTCTACGGGCCCATAGCATGGGACATAAGCGTCCGAAAGGTTCTAAAAGGTTCTGGAACTGCAAGTGCAGGTGCCATAGAAGATAGCATGTCCTGGATGAAACAAGAATCCAGAACTGTTTGAAAGTCTATAGGAAAGCACTTAAATCTTGGCACTTCCTCCCACACCCTAGCAATAGACTGTAATAGGAAGGCACTACATTTAAAGGCACCATACATGAAGAACTTATAAAAACAGAATGATGTGGAAATCTCTATGCTAGAACTCAGCAAGGGCAGGGACTTCACATATGAATCCCTTCTCCCTACAGCAACACACAGAAAACAAATAAATAAGCAGACATTTGGAAGATGAGTAGTTAACATCTCCAGAAACAACTTGAAAAAAATTGAGGTTAGAAAGCAAGAACAGGAAATATACAATCTGAATATCCACAAAGAAGATGCAATGTCTCACACAAGAGGAGTGTCAGGAAAGAAAAATGGTGAGGATAGTATTATTACAAGCAAATAGTTCAAGACATTGTAGTTTCATGGTAGACAGTGCTCACTGAACGTCTAGCATCCAAAAAAGGGGAACTTCAAAGTGCCAGAAACAAAAGATCACAGACTATTCAAGTATTTCAGCTAAATACATCACAAGAATCAAGAAAATGGGACAGCTGTTTGGACTGGCAGCTACGATGTCTGCTGAGGCACCCACATCCCATATCCAAGCGCCTGATTCAACTCCAGGCTCCAGGCACCCACTGCAGCTTTCTGCTAAGATATGGACCCAGGAGACAGGAAGTGATAGCTCAAGTAATCGGGTCCCTAGATCTATTGATGTGGGGAACCCAGGTCGAGTTCCTGACTCCTGGTTCTGGACTCATCCCCTGTCCTGCCCACTGTGGGCATCTGAGGAGTGGGCCAATGTATGGTAGATACCTCTGTCTGCCTGCCTTGGTCTCTCTAAAATCAAAACAAAATTTTAAAAGAAAAGAACTGCACAGTACTTTAGAAGCTGAATTATACAACATGATGCCTTAACTTTGTGGAAGATGATTTTTAAACCAGAATTCTGTAGCTAGTCTGAAGAATCATCAAGCATTAGGAGAAGGCACAATAAATCCATTTCCAGACATCCTAGGTTCTCAAAACTTATTCCTGTGCCTTCCCTCACCACACACACACACACACCTTAAGAAGCCAGTGGAGAATGTATTAGACTGAAAGAAATTAAGTTTCTACATCACAGAAACAGACAAAAGCAGAGGTATTGCCAGGATAAATGTAAAGGAAGTCCCACCAAGACGGCTGCTCTGAGGTGTCAGAAGACCAGTGGCAGTTAAGAGTCAGAGCACAGGGCACAGGTGAGAAACAAAGCAAAGCCCTCAGGTTCCTGTGCTGCCCCTCTTCCAGGATGGTCCACCTACAGAGACTTTATTTACTATTAATACATTCTCAAACTCTACAGATCTTAAACACAAAGAGAGCTGCCAAACTATGACATTGAGCGGGGGGGGGGGGGGGGGTCAAATCAGCCTGTTCCTGATTTATTTTAGTTTGCTAATAATGGTTTTTATAATTAATGGCTGAGTGAATAAAGATAGAAAGAAAAATACAAGTTAATGTGAAAAACCATGTCAACTTCCAATCAGTGTCTAACAATGAAGTCTGATTGGAAAACATCTTTGTTCATTTTTTTATTCATGGCTTCTTCCTGGTGAGGGCTGAGCTGAATACCTATGACAGCTTTTTTTTTTAAAACTGTAAAACTCAAGATGTTTATCATCTGGCCCCTTTCAGGAAAATGTTAGCCCCTGAGCTAAAAAGATTTTCAATCTGAATTTCATTTGAATTTTGCTTTAAATTATTGAGCTACATCCCTACTTATACACAAGCAAAATCATGAAATGTTGGGGATTGTCTACATAATCCTTAAAACAAACACCAGAAAAATTTAGTGGTTTGCTTTAGGTCACCGAGATAAGTGGGAACAGAACCAATATTGAGTCTCTTAACTGGGGTGGCTGCTACAGCAATTACCCATTGGCAAACTCCTTGCCACACTTTAGTTCCCACACCACTCTTCAACTTGGCATTACTAAATCACCAATCTCATTTTGGTTCAAAATGTTAATAAAACATGTTTTTAACTCCACAAACTTACTCAAGCATAATGGACTTGTCTTGATATTTACTTTTGTCTACAAAAACACAGTGGTAGCGAATAGGAGTTTAGGACAGGTGTCTAGTGTCAGGGGAGCCTGGCTCTGACTCCAACCCCAAGGAACCATCCTTAAAACTCTCAGAACTTCCCCAACTTTACTTCTCACCTCCAAAGCTAAGTATAGTAGCTATCTCAGAGGACTGCAGTTACAGTAAGATGAAGGACACCAAGAATGTAAGGTACTGACCATCTCAAAATCAACAGCTCAAGAAATGTTCCCTTGAATAGGGAGTATGTGTCTTATGCTCAAATACTTGACAACCCTTCATCAGCACTGGCAGCTTCACAGGCAATATCGCCAAACTTCAGTGTGGCTAACCTTGACACTGCAGTTTTCTTTGATTGAACCCTTAGGCACTCTAACTCTTCAAGATGGAAGGTGCAGGATTCTTTACTTTCAAGCTCATGTGGGACCTAAATTGAATGCAAGTGATCTACAGAACAGTAACCCCTATGCCATGAAACAGGCTAAGCCAGATCAAAGGCTAAAGTAATCACAGTTTTGGGGCAGATGCTTAGCACAGCTGGAGACACCTTCATGCTTTATTAAAATCCATGGCCCCACTTCTGTTCCACCTTCCTGCTAATGCACTCCCTGGGAGGCAGCAATGATGACTCAGAAACGTGCATTCCTGCACCCATATTGGAGACCAGGAAGGAGTTCTGGGTTCCTGATTTCAACTTGGCCCAGGTACAAACATTGCAGGCATTTGGGGAGTGAACCAGTAGATGGACAATTTCTGTGTATGTTTATCTCTACCTGTCTTTTCAAACTGAAATTAGATAATTTTTAAATAATTAGTTTTAAGCCATCTATGGCATAAAAATAGCAAGAAGCTAAGTATCATTCCTTTCGCTATTTGCTTCGACTACCTTTTTTCTCCCCACTTAGACATCTGTTAAGCTCCACAACTTAACTACAAAGGTTATTTCCTAGTTTTTGCTCAACTTCCAGGTCTACATTCCATTGAACACAGAAAAAAACTTAGTTAAGTTCAGCACTCCGGTTCCAATATTTCTCTAGTTGCCTGCCTTATAATCTGGCCACACAATCCTGTTACCAACCCCAGAGAGCTAAAGATTGATTCAATTTACTTATTAGTGTATATGCTAAACATATATGTGAAACAGAAGAACGGATGTGTCCCTATTTTTAAATACAAACTAAGAAATGCTAAGCCATCTGGCTAAAAATAGCAAACAAAAAAAACCCACCCACACTGAGAAACCCGGATGCGGAGGATGTGTGGAGCAGCGCACATGGCAGCTTAGGGGCAGGTAAGAAGCGAAGCCCTTCAAGTGTGTGTTCCGAAACCAGCAATGTAAACGCACAGGTTCACAGTACCTTGCTCCAGTCTAAAGCACAGGGAACGCCTTGCTGCTTCCATCTCAGGAGTCGGGTTATCTAGGACGTGTCTACACCACTGCAAAGGACTCAGGGATTTCTTGGATGAGGTGAACGTCTTGGAAGAGCCAACGTACAACCTTGAAAAAAGAAATCTACATTATAGGTATGATATAGGTATGGAAAGGTTATGTCTCTTTGGGGAAGGACAATGTCTGGTTAACAGTTTCTATAAAGGGAAACCCACAGCAAGTGCCAAAGTAATTTTAAACGTCAATTATCTCCAACCAGAATGTGACGTTTTCCGTAGGGTACACAAATGGCTCTAATGCAGCTTGCTTGTACTCGAGAGCCAGAAATTAGGGCTTTTTGTACCAAACTCGCATTCACAAGGCACCACATGGACCCATCCCACTTTGTGTTTCTAGAAATGAACATTTATCTCCCTTTGGCAACAGACCCCCATGTGATCTTGGACTATGAATGTAAACATGACCCAGCAACCAAAGTAAATCTTGCCTACAGAGCAAAATAAAGTCTACACACAAATGAGAGTCTGTTTGTGGATTCTCTGAATCTAAGTTGTCAGCTACTTCTCTCAACTCAAATCTATACTGTGGCAAATGTTACAGTACTTCCAGTGATAAGGTTGTACAAGATTTATGTTGCCAAACATCCCAGAGTTAAAGGGGCAGGGGGAGGAGTGGCAGGCAGGATGGGGAGAAATTAGCTCCCAGCAACCACTGACCTCATTCTACTAAGCTTGTTTTTTATTGTGAATCTCACCGATTTAATATTTCTTCAAAATTACCTTACTTCTAATGAGCACATATTCCTGAAATAACACACTTCATCATTTACACACTGACTATCCTAGACAAGATTTCTGCCTGTGAAGAGCAACTTATCAGCTCTAACCAAGATTGTGGGTGACCACACTATCTTCCATAAACATTTCTTAGGGATCAGGGATTGTAGCATGTCTCCTGCAAAGGACTAGCTAGTAAATATTCTGGACGTGTAGGCCACAGGATCTCCATCACATGACATCAACTCTGTCTGTGGCCCAAAAGCTTCAAAGCTGGGACAAAGCGTTCCTACACACCTGAAAGCAGAATTTCCCATGATTTTGTCACTCTTTTTGGCTTTTCCCTCATTTGTAACTTTACATAGACAGCATGCACCAGACGTGTCCTTAGTGCACAGTGCGCCTACCCTTGCTGCTCAGAGTGACACAGGCCTGGGAATGGCTTTATTGGGGATGGGTATTTGGCCTGACAGTCACATGCCACGTCAGAGGATTCAGCTTTATCTCCCGACTCCAGCTTTCTGCTAACTCAGATAACTCAAATTACTGAGTCTCTGTCACCCACATATCTTATGAATTAACTTCCCCATCCCAGGCTTCAGCCAAGCCTGGGTTGTTGCAAGCACCTAGGCAGTGAACCGACAACTGCAGCTCTTGGCTCTGACTCGCAAAACAAATTTTAATGGATTTTAACAGTAAATCCTAATATATTATTCTTTCCCAGATTGTGGTCTACAGTACTATTTGCATTACAAATATATTAGTTATTTTTAAATGCATTTCCTGGGGTCCCTATAAGACTAGCACAGCACCACTGCTACGCTATCCTTCCTTACTTGGTGCTCCTCCCTGATCCCCCAAGTAGAGGTCACTCTAGGCCTGTCCTTCTCAATCTTTCAGGCACCAGAATCACCTGAAGGGCGTGTGCATGTATATTGCATTAAGGTACCACATAGCACTCCAAATATTTGTAGATGCAATTTTAAGTACCAAAAATAAAAAATCATGCAAGTCTCAAATCACACCCCGTGAGTTCAATTTCAGCAGGTTCGTGTAGGGTCAAAAAAATCTGAATTTCTCACAAGCTTCCAGATGATGTTGCCACTGATATGAGGACAGTGCCTAAGGACTTAAGACAAATCAGTCAGGTAGGTGCAGTGTTCTCCATGGCCCAGCCACTAGTTCAGGCACAAGCTCTATATCCAATCCGAGCCACTAAAAAAACAAAGCCAAAACACGGAACATACATGATGGAATTAGAGGTAAGGCTTCCCTCACACTTAAAGAGATAAAATATTCAATTATATGCTACCTATGGAAAACACACTTCAAATATAGATACACACAAAGATAAGTTAAAAGGAAAAACAAAGCCAAAAATAGCCACAAAGTAAACACTGGACCCAGAATATTGGTAAATGAATCCTAGCAAACAATTCAAAAATATACCAGCCTTACAAACTCTTCCCCAAAGAAGGACTAATGCATTCTATTATGTACGACCTGCCATCAGACCCAGATGTAAGACAGCCCAAGACCAACCTCCCTCAGCAATATAAGCACAAAATGTGTAAGCACCTTGGAAGCTTGAGGTTGGCTTCACATCCAAACACCAATGTGTTTACCAAAGTAATTAGGACAGGAAAAAAAAAATCACAGTCTTAGTAAGCATACAAAATGACATGTAACAACCGTTTCTGATAAAAATTCTCAGCAAAAGAGGATCAGAAGGAGACCGCCTCACTTGAATGAAAGGCATCTAACTGCATACTTCATGATGAAAGACTGAATGAAATTCCACCAATACTGGAACAAGACATGGACACTGGAAGTCGTCACTTCAGCTCTGCCGAAGGTCCTAGCCAATGCAAGGAGGCAACAACACCAAGCTTAGACTGGAAAGAAGCATATCATTCCTTATTCAGAGATGACATGCTCATCTGTTAAAAAAAATTCTGAAGAATCTACAAAAACAAGATAAATGAATTAAATATTGTTCAGATGTTACTTCTCCTTAAATTAATCTGGTAAATAACAAAATCACTATCATAATCCTGGCAAAATTCTTTGGTAGCAATGCAGAAAGTGACCCCAGGATTCATATGAAAATACAAAGATTCTTAAATAGACAAAGAGCCAATCAAAGTTGGAAATCTTCCACAAGCTGAGACGGTGACATAGGCTAAACTAAACAATGAAGATGGGTTAGCAGAGCATAATCAATGGGGAAAAAAATACTCTGGAAACAATCACACACATGGAATCCGACTGTTAATACACAGAAAACCCAATGCAGATGACTCTTCCAAGTAAACAGTACTGGAACCAAATAGATATCCTTATAAAAAGAAAAAAGTGAACTTTGACCTTCAATTCATACAATATTCAAAATTCAAAATAGATCACAGGCCAAAGTGTAAAACTTGAAACTGAAACCTCTATTAGAAACCCTAGCTGAAAACCTCTGTATTCCTGGATTAACAATTATCTTAATTACAACTTTTTAAACTTTTAAAAATTATTTAGAAGATTTTTTATTGGAAAGGCAGAATTTTACAGAAACATATCCCAGAGGATATTCAGAAACATATCCCATCCACTGTTTCACTCCAAGTGGTTGCAATGACCAGGAACTAAGCTGACAGGAACCAAGGGGCAGAAAGCTTCTTGATCTCCCATGTGGGTGCATTGTCTCTACTGCTTTCCCAGGACACAAGCAGGGAGCTGGATGGAAGTGGAGCAGCTGGGACATGAATTGGCACCTGTATGGGATCCCAGCAAATACAAGGTGAGGATTTAGCCACTAGGCTATCACATCATGCCCCTAAAATCAAATTTATTAGAAAGAGTTACAGAGAGAGGAGAGCCAGAGAATTTTCATCTACTGGTTCACTCTATAGATGGCCATAATGGCAAGAATTGGGCCAATTCAAAGCCAGGAGCCAGCAATTCCTTTCTGGCATGGATGCAGGGTTCCAAGGCCTTGAGCCATCCTCTACTACTTTCCCAGGTGATTAGCAGGGAGGTGAATGGGAAGTGGAGCAGCCGAGGCTCAAACCAAGAACCCATACGGATGTTGGCACCACAAGCAGAGGGTTCTCTCACTATGCCATCGTGACATTCCCCTCTGCTTAGATATAATTTCCAAAACTGAAAAGACGACCCATTAAAGAAAAAATCACCTATTGGAGTTTATCAAAACATAGAACAAGTTCAAACTTTGTTCATCAGAAAACACTGCCAAGAGTAAGTGGCAACCTGTTGATTCAGGGGAAAATCACATATCTAACAATGAACTTATATGCAGACTACAAATGAAACTTCACAAAGTCAATACGCAATTCAATAGGTGAAAGGGGATCCGCACTGAAGAACAGTGAGTAAAGCCACCATCTTTGATGTCAGCGTCTCACGCTCACTGGTTTTTACCTTGGCTTCTCCACTTCTGACATTACTACCTTGCAAAATGGCCTTGGAAAAAAGCAGGAGATGGGCCAACTGTATGGGCCCATGCCACCCACACGGGAGACTTGGATGAAGCGCCTCAATCTGACATGGCCCAGCCTTGCCACTGCAGCCATCTGAGCAGTGAACCAGCAGGTGGAAGATCTCTCCTTCCCTCCCTCTATCTCTGAAGTTCAAATAAATAAATCCCTTTTAAAATAGAAAAAGAGGTGAGCAGGTATTTCTCCTAAGAAAACATAGGGATGGCAAACAGGTACAAAGAAAGGATATTTGTTTATCACAAAAGAAATACAAACTGAAAAAATCATCGTAAGGTCCTATCATGCGCATATCTGGATGGATAAAATGAAGAACACTGAACACGGAAAGAATTCGCATTCTTGTAGAAGGTGGCACATACCACAGTTCAGGCAGTAACGATGGAAATGTAAGACCATATAACTACTCTACAAGTGTGCAGCTTTAGAAAGTCGGCATATCCCTAAATCTGTTTCAGCCACCCAAGTTTCTACCCAAAAGAAAGCAGGTGTTCCTACAAAGACTCGCACACAAATGTTCAGTTTTATTTGTAATGACCCAAAAGTGAAAACAATCCAATATCTATCCAAAAACAGGAAATACAATTCAACAGTTTCCCGTATAAAAACAAATGAAGTGATAATTCGTGAAATATCAAAAACTTTGAACATAACTGACTTAAAAGCTGGAAAAAATAAATGAAAGAGCTTATGTTATCTGAATTGACTTAATGACAATTTAGAAAACCTAAATTAACCCATGTTGATGTGAAACAGATGAAAGGCTGTCTGGGCTGGTGGTAGCAACATGATGGAAGGAACACAATGACCACTGGAAATTTTAAAATTAACTGGAACATGTTCATTATCTCCGTTGTGGGAATGGTTTCAAGGGTATTTAGGGGTGGTCTTCTGTAAGTTCCTTGGGATTATGTGGTATTTAAAAATAAACTATACATTAATGTCAAAATGTTTAGCATCAAAAATAGCTATCTTTTAAAAATTTTTATTCTATTGGAGAGGCAGACAAACATGGAAAAACTGCTATCTGCTGGTTTGCTCCCCAAATTTCCAAAACAGCTCAGGACTAAGTCAGGAGTCAGGAACTGAAACCAGGTCTCCTGTGGGTAGAAGGGAGTCAACTACTTCCTCTATTCTACTGCACCAGTGGAACTCAGCAATTCGGCCGAGTGTCTACAGAAACGCAACCCACATCCCCTCTTTATCCTACAGGGATAGTCTCACCATCTTTTCTCCATCACAATCTAATATCATCAGAAACTTACTGTCTGATTAGGCTGATATAGAAAAGCCCAGAACTCAAGTAAACCAACAGTAACCAAGTGAAGAAGTGACAGTACTTACTGAACCCAAGATTAAATGAAAGCTGTTAAAATCCTGGCTCCATTTTCTTCCTTCATTTGTATAACTAACTCTCATGTCTCTTTCAGAAACACAAAAGCTTTCTTTCTGGAGAAATATGTAAAACAAAGAGGATCTAGAGATACTGAAAATTGGGCTGGTTACCCAACCAAACACCAATGAACTTTATCAAAGAGCTCTACAAACATACGCCTTTACATCAGCTCCAATAAATCCTGTAGGCGAAGACAGCCAATGACGCTAAGGATTTGCAATATTCCTTTTACACAAACAGCAAACAAAGTAGAAGAGGAAAACCACTGAGGAGACGAACAGTGCAGCAACAGTTGTATATCCAAAGACAACTTTGACATCACCTCATACAAGAACTTGACAATGGTTACAAGAGTTTGGATCAAGTTGAAAAACTCTCCCAGAAACAAAATAAAGACATACATTATCAAAGAGAAAAGACAGAAAAAAAAATTAAATGCCCATTTCAGGTGGATGTTCATTTGACCGGTAAATGATCTAAAATAATTATGGAAACAAAATTACAAAAAAGGGGTGGAGCAATTTCCCACAATTGGAAGGCTGGCCACTGAATTATAGAGGGAATCCATCAAAAAATATCCAGTACAATAAATGAACAAACCTTCGTAGTCTGGTACAGCACATTTTAGAATCCTAGGGATAAAATTAAAGTCACAAAGGATCGTATGTCCAAATTATGATGTCCTTCAGAGGCTAGAACAAAATGGAGCAATGCCTCTGAAAATGGGTGGAAAAACAGACTTTGACACCCAGTCCAACTATGAATCATGTGAAGTTGAATAAAGATATTTTCAAATATGTCGGTTCTGATATTTCTCATGCATACACTCTCAGCTTTTCTGCCCACTTGATACAAAATGGATTATGATGACAGTTTAAGAAATAGAGAATATGACATAGGTGAAAAAAGAACGAACTGCAGGAATCCAGCGAGGGGGCAAGCAGTAATCCCTAACCAATGGGATTAAGAGTTTCAGAAAAGATAACACCACAATATCAATCATGAAATAGATGCAACAGATTACTAAATGTGTCTGACCTTATTGAGAAAGTTTACATCCCCAAATAATTGTAAAATGGAATAAAGACAATAAAATTGGTGATGGAAGATTACTAACTCTTTAAGGAACAAAGGGATTTGAGGAAACAACATACAACCAGCAGGACTTAGCTAACAAGAAGTTTAAAAGAAGTGGCAACTACTGCACAATAGAAAGGGCAAAAAAAGGTCATGTATATGAGTAAAACTGACTTCAGATTTAATAATGGTTACAGCCTTTGTCTACACTCTTGAGGAGCAGTAGTGTTTTTTCCCTTAATACTTTACTCAGTAGAGGTTTAGCTTATGATTATAAAGCAAATTGAAAGTATGTCATTGTAAAAATCAAAGGAGGGAAGGCAAGATGGCAAGTATTAAGTCCCTAAAGCTGTTTGTATGTTTGTATGAATTCATAAAATCTGCTCTACTTACATACCTGTCTGAAAACCATTTTTAGATCATTGCTGAAGAAAGCAGACATGGTGGTTAGGAATAAGGGCAAAGCCTTCATCTTCCGAAAGAACACAGATGTGCTAACCAAATGTAGGTGGTATAACTGATGCAGAACTAACACCTTCTACAGCATTTCCTGAAACCATTTCCTGATAACATTTTCTTTCACTACACATTCTAAAACTATTTCCTGTTAACAAACATGCTTTGACTTCTGGTTTTATTTCCGCATACACATCCAGGAGAAATGCTTCAAATGAATACCTCTGAGGGGCAAATTATTCCATTGATCCAAAACCAGTATTCCTCTCACAGAACCCCTTCTTTTCCATACGTTTCACATGCTGGTCCCATAATTAAACATATGTTAATACTGGGAGATTGACATCAACACAAAACCCACCTCAGTACCCTTGAACGTTTCAAATGAAATACTCGTTTCCAACAGAAAAATGAATTTTAACAGAAACATTTTGCTCAACAAAAACTCTGTTATCAGAAAGATTTTTGGCTTTAAAGCCATTCTTTTGTAATTAACTCAGAAACAAATGGCATAGCGATATAGAAACGTAGTATGTAGTAATTTTCCAACAAGTAATTTTAAGAGCCTTCAATTGCCACAAGTAAAACTAAAACATCAGCACGGATCACAATCAACCCTCTTTTGTTCCATATCAATGGTGCTTGATTCACCAGCACCTGCTGGGATCAAATCCGGCAGCCACTGCAAAACTTATCACTGAGCTATTAAAACAAGTGAAGTCCAAAATGTTAGTTATTAAACTGTCCTAAAGGAAACTTTTCCTCCACTCTCAATCCCACTCAGGCAGGTCTAAGCGTATGTTTCAGTGTCTCCCCGTGTTTCAAAGTTACTTGCTCAAAAACACTATACATTACACACTTCAGTCAATTCGATTTGCTCCTGGAAATCATTGCGCATTTTCAATTAGCATTGTCAGACAGTGAAGCACATTCTGTTTTCACTGAAAATCAATTACGCAAAAAACAGTTTAGGTGGTCTAATTTAGTGGTGCCATATGTATAGTGCAAGGTGTTCAACAGCTTTGATGAAGAATTGGCAATGCTTTCAGCCAGCTGTCTGGGGTCTCAGGATTACCCACGGAAGAGGAACATCTCATTCATTAAATCTTCTTTAATTTGTACATATTACCATTTTCCTTTGTATAATTAACACATTTGTTCCTGTCCCTTCTAGATGGGCAAATGGAAACCCACATTTCCCAACACAGTCAGTGCTAATTGTATCTCAACTAAAATGAGGCCCTACTAGCTCAAAACATTTTCTTGAATGATGGAAACACCTGGTTTATACCTTGGTTCTACACTGTCTTGAAATAGCTTTGCTTTTCCACCACTGTTCAAATTCTTTTTGCCTTATAGCAGCAAAAATTGTAGATTTTCTATCTTTCACTATGATGAAACAAGAACAAGCTTAAGACAAGGTAAACACTGAAAAAAAAATCAGTGCATTGCATCTTGCAATCTACTGCATTTCACCTAAAAAAAAAAAAAAAGGTAGTCTAGCCACTACATTGATCCTACAACCCACTATTGGGACACCGCTACTTTGGGGAAAACACAACTATATGAATATGTATGAACACACCTGTGTACACATCCAAGTGGGGCCTGAACCCTTTCAGTGACAAAGCTGAAAAGCTGACATCATTCACCTTGCCTCAGAGTTTCCATCCTCCCACACTCACACGAAATGGCTCCAACTACCGTTGACACCCATCAAATGACTTCTGCTTGTCTGCTTGTCCTCCAGTACCTCTTAGTGTGATGACATGGGGACAAATACACAGAGCTTCCTTCCACGAAGACTAAAGATTCATCCAGTCATACATGTCTCCTCTAGCCATCTAGACCTCAGTCCTTATCTCCCTCTCAGATACCAGCAGGTGTTTGGACTGGAAGACTAGATGCCAAATTCTCTGGCTCCTAATGCCAGTTTACTGCTAATGTGTACCCTGAGAGGCACAGCAGGCACTGGACCCAATTAAGTGGGGCCTGTCACCCACTTGGGAAATACAGATGGAGTTTCTAGAACCAGGTTTTGGCCTGGCCCTGCCCTAGTCCCTGTGGGCATTTGTGGAGGACATCACAGATAGGAACCTTGTCTCTCTCTCTTAAGAGTTTTGAAAATCTTCTTTTAAAGGAAGCAACTTTAAACATTAAGTCCAGTTCTAAAATGAATGGCTCTTCTGTGTTTCTCCACCTGAGATTCAAATTTCATGTGTTAAAGAGACTATAAACAGTATGTCATTTGTCTATAGAAACATCTGTAAAACATCAAGGCACTGGTTTTATTTACTTGTCTATATACTTGATGAATGAAATCAATAGAACTCAATTCAATTTAATTTGCTTTAAACTATCTGAAGGACAAGCATCAAACAGGTGATTTTTCTTGAAAGATTCTTTCAATGCTATGTGGATAAAACGTACATTGCAAAAGGAAATTCTAGATATAAGTGTATTAGCAATAGTTGCACAATTATGACAGACATCAAGAATATTGAAATTAGCTATTCTCTATCACATGTTGAATACTCACAAGATTGTATTTTAAACATGGTATTTTGATTACCTGATCAAAAATGCAAGCATGTTTTCTTGCACTGTTCACCTACATAACAGAAAAGGCCATGTAGGAGCTAAGGTAGTCTAAAGCAATGTGGAAGTAGCATAAAGGGTTGCAATTGCAAGTGAAAACCTGAAAAGCATCCCGAGAAATTTACCAGTCCTATGTTCTGGTGGAAACTGAGGTGGTATTAGTAATCCGCAGGCCTGTAATAGGTACAGTTTCCAAAGAAAGACTGGAAGTTCTAGAAGTGCTGAGCTGTTGCATGTTTACAACTTGGTCTTCCTTCACAGCTACCAAGCAGTAAAACTAATAAGCAAGCATCTGCATCTGCAAAGCTCATTATGGCTCCATACATTTTAATTCTTGAACCAAGCCAATTAACACACTTGGCACTATCAGTTCTCACTTAAAACAACATAAAGCCCAAGGTACACAGCAGTTCCCAGCAGGAAATCTCAAGGTTCTCCACCGCCAATTTCCCTCTTGCATGTAGGTGCAACAGGAGCTAAATGAGAAACACCCAGCTGGAAAACAGAATGCGCCTTAAAGTAAAGGGTGCAAGAAAGACCACAGCTGTGCTTCGCGCCACTGCTGGGAGAGGCAAGGACAGGATCACAGGGTTTTCATGAGCCCAAGTTGCACCTGACCTGAACTTCCCCAAATCCAATTCTCCCTCCCTGTGGCTAGAGATGGAGGAAACACAGGACCTAGTCAGAAGCCAGTCTTTAAACCAGCATCATGCAATTCAGCAAGTATCAAGAAAAAAATCAAAGGAATCAAAAACGTCAGGTTAATTGTTGATGGAAAGTTGTGTGTGCTAACCAAATGTCGATGGCCTCCAAAAAAAAGTTTCTGATAACCAACTTCGACATTTCTAAACCACAACATTCTCCAATCTCAGTTCCTAGACTTTATAAGATGACAGAAAGCTGACCTGGTTCGAGCTTTTAAAACGAGCCTTCGGAGTGCCCACTGCCTTCTCTGAAAAGTCCTCCTTTTTGACACCATTACTGATGACAAAGCCAGTGAGGTCACAGTTTGAAAAAAACAAGGCAGCCTCCGAAAAGAGGTTATATCAATGGAAACGCATCTTAGGATAGCATCGAACTGCACGACTCAACTCCAAGCATCAATCTATCTGGGGAATGACCCATCCGTAGGCACCACGGCAAAAGACTAGGGCAAGCCGGGTGCCTGGACCATAGTCACAACGGTAGACACCGGATAACCCCAGCACACTCCCTTTTGTCTCTCCCATACATATCACACGGGGTTGGGGGGAGGAAGAGAGAGAGAAACAGAGAGAGAAACGTCTGGGACTGAGCAACAATACGACCTGCATTTTGCAATTGATGCTAAGAGGCCCAGAACCCAGTCGTCAGTCAAGAGCAAAGCAGGGGCAGATGGAGGGGATCGGCTCTAACCCAATTAGATCGATCTGGGCTACCCGAAAACGGTTTTCCGCCTTGAGGTCAGAGCCTTCAGCTCGAGGTCTGACTCTGCACCTGTCGGGCTCTCGGGCCCTGAAGCAGCGGGGAGGTGCGCGGCAGCCACCAGTCCTCCACATCTCCTCCCTAATCTCCCTCCCGCGGGTTCCCCGGGGCCTCGAAACAGGGCTCTGAGGGTTGCAGCAGAGCTGGGCAGTACCAGGTGTAGTCGTCCTCGTCCCGCCAGGCAGCCAGGCTCTCCAGGTCCAGCGGCTCCACCTCGTCCAGCAGCGTGGGGGGCGGCGAGGGAGGTGAGGAGCCTTCCCCAGGAGGCGTCCCCGCGCCCCCCGGCTCCGGCACGCCGCCGCCCGCGCCAAAGAAGCCCGTGGCCGGCTTGAAGTAGACGAAGGGCGCCTCGGGGGGCTGCGCCAGGCTGCAGAGCAGGGAGGGCGCAGGGCTGGGCAGGCAGTAGGTCCCGGGGAACGCGGGGCTGGAGCCGCCGCCGCTGCCGGAGCCCCCGGAGCCCAGCGTCAGCCCGAGCCCCAGGCTCCCCGAGGCCGTGGCGGCAGTCGCCACGGCCGGGGGGCTCCGCGGACTCAACGGGCTGCAGGCCCCGGCGGGCGGCGACGCTGTGGGCGGCGGCGTCGGCAGCAGCAGCAGGTGCGGGGCGGCGGCCGCATTGGCCGCGCGACTCCGTAACTGCTCGTTCTGCTTCTCCAGCTTGCGCACCAGCTCCTGCAGCTTCTTCACCTCCAGCTCGGCGTTCACCACCGGCCCGGAGCCCGCGCCGGAGCCGCCCCCCGGCGAGGCGCATTTCACCTGCTCCGCCATCATCATGGGCCCCGAGGGCGCTGCGGCCGCCGAGTGGTGCGCACCGCTGCGCCCACTCCTCCGGGCGCGGGGAGGCTACTGCGGCTTTGCTAGCGCCCCGGCCCCGCTGGCCGGCCGAGCTGGGCCAGAGGCCGAGCGAGCCTTTCGTAGCAGCACCGGGCCCCAGCCTCGGGCACAGGCAGCGGCCGCCGAGCTACTCTGCACATGCTCAGTGCCTCCCTCCAGTCCCCTGGGCGCCGCTCGGCTCCGGGTTTTAGCCGCGGCCCCGGGGCGGGGCGCAGGGCGCGGGGGCGGGATCCTCCTTTGGGGGCGTAGCTGGCGGCACTGGCTGGGGTCTCGAGGCCATCAGGCCCACCCATTCTACCTACCCTCAGGTGTCTGATTGGACCTGACCTTAAGTTTCCCACCGCAGCCACTTCCTCCCGCCCCTGTGGGGAGCTCAGAGCTAGGGGCGGGGCTCCAAAAGAAGCCTCAGCAGGTGCCTGCCCTAGAGGGGTGCACCCGACCTGCTGCTGCCTGGCTTTCTGCCAAAGCGCTCTCGGGCTTGCTGACAGGATTTATTAACCACTAACTCCCGAAATCTGTAGAGAACCAAACAGCTGGAGAACATTATCCTAAACACAGAAAAGTAGGCACGTGGAACCCAGATTTGGAGAGGATACTGTTATCGTTATCACACTAATTGGTAATAGGGACACAAAATGGTGGCGAAAGGGAGGTGGAAGGGAAAAGAGGAAGAAAAAAAGAGAGTGGTTAAAGGGCCGAGTGTTCCGTTAGTTCTAAAATCATCACGTTTGAACTCCTCTCTTAACACCAGTGTTTGCCACAATAAAGCAAGTTGCTTTTTCATTATATACCTAACGTATTCATTAGACTAAAGGTCCTAAGATCTGCCCATACAAGCAGTGAACAAATTAGATAAAAATGTTATGGGAAGAGATATGAGTCAAATTGCATAGTGTTCCTTCTCTGGAGTAACAAGTCACTCAGTTACACTTGGTGCGGAGAGTGGGGTGATTTGGACAGAAAACCTCAGAACTCAATACCCTCTAATCTCACCTACAAACCTGCCATTTCTTACCCCAAGGAGACTATCGGTAAATCTGCTTTTTAAGTTTTAAGCCTGTTAAACAGAATGCTTGAGTTATGTTCCCATTCTATTGACTTCGCATTTGTGGGGTATCCTACATAATCAGAGACTAGGCTGCGAGACTGTTATGAGAAAAGCCTGCCCCGCCAGTTCTCAGCTTCACATGCTACACCATCAAGTGAAGTTCCTGGCTCGGGGACTTCACCCAGCAGTCTTTGTAGCCACCAGCTGCAACCACTCCAGCACAGTGTAGCTGTTAGATCTGGCCCTGAGCCTTCCAGCTCAAACACCTGTGTACCCTCACTTGGCAGCCTGCATCATTAGCTTCTGTGTTTAGGTGAGGTGTTCTGCTCTTTGCTTCTTTGGTGAGTACTTCCATAAATTAGGAGAATGTGTGATGACTCATACCCTTGCCTCTCCCCCAGCCGGGTGTCCCAGCTTGCTAGCCTATCACCTAACCACCTGTGTCTGCCACCATCTTTCCAAGTTTCAAGTGTATCTTTTCTGTATTTTGGCTGTTACTAAAACGTGGAGAAGTGGAATAATACTACACAAAGTCCTCAGTAAAGAGTCTACTGAAGGATTTTTTCCTCCGCATGCTCAGTGGCAGATGCGGGTAGCAGTATTCCTGCCACACAAAGAAAGGGAGACGGCAGACACAATGAGAACAAAGAGCTGCTGGGTTCCACAGTGATGAAAGAAACTGGGAATCGTCACGTAATAGTGGAGACAACAAGTATTAAGAGGTAGAGAAAGAGCCGTTTCACTACAAAATTCATACCGCTAAGGGAGAGAATCCACAGCCGTCGGCTCTGCCCCCTCCCCCCTTATGCAATATGGTCTATAGAAAGCATGCGAGCAACCAGTAGTCAAGCTGTAAAACTGCTTTTCCCAATCACTAATTCCTAAAAACAAAACAAACAAAAGAAAACGTCATTGTTTTTTTTGTTGTTGTTTTGTTTTTTTTTTTTAAGTTTATTTTATTTTTATTACAAAATCAGATATACTGAGAGGAGGAAAGACAGAGAGGAAGTGGAGCTGCCGGGATAAGAACCAGCGGCCACATGGGATCAAGGTGAGGACCTTAGCCACCAGGCCACGCTGCCGAGCCTGAAAATGTCATTGTTTAAAAAGGAAGCATTCACTGAAATCTAGAGTGACACATGGGGGGAAATGTTCTTTTTTACACATCTAGTTTATATATTTTTTTCTCAAAACACAAACTTGCCCTCCTCTTGTGTGCTATAAAAGTGTGAAATAACTCATGTCCAAGAAATTTTAAGCAATTCCTCTCTAGAAAGGCCTCGTAACTCCCTGATGAGAACTGCAGGTGTACCCATAAAAGAAGCACTCCAAATGGACAATGCCTGTAAGTTGGTATCCGTCCCGACACTGGTGTCCTTGACACATCAAGAGGTTGGCAGTGTCAAGGCTTTAATTATGCAGCCTTGATTTTTTTTTTTTTTTGGCTTGTACACAAATTTGTAAGCTGTGTGTTTGAAATCACATGCACAGTTGTTCAATTTTAACTTTTAAAATTTTGAATAACACTCATAGGTGCTTTTCTGAAGCTTACAAAGAAGATATGAAAACATGGAACTGTATAGCTCATGCTTTCACATGAGATGTTAAACACAGTGTTGCTCATAGATTTAAAACTCCATTAAATAATGAAGAACATTCATATATCACACATTAAAACCTGAGTAAAACTCAGAGTTTTAACATTAAAACTCTTTAGCATAAGCGCTATTCATTATGATTCTTCACTGTAATATGGTCACCCCAGGAAATGAGGAAATAGACTTACTTTAACTTGTGGTTTTTCACTCATGGCTTCTAATAGTATCTAGAGACATTAAAATGACCTAGCAACAGGACTACAAAATTAAAATCACGTCTTCAGCACACACTTTCCCAAGGACGTCAGAGGCAGTCTATTCTATTCCGGCTGCACAGATGACAGAGTATGTCCCAGCCATGAACATGATCACGTTCTCAGCGGTCTAAAGACCCAGCCGTACTTCTCCTTGTCTTTCTTTGCTTTACCGTAAAATTCTTCCTCGAATAAGCGCATACACTTGAAACAGATTTTCACTGAATACACCTCACAAACCCTACTGTGGATACCATATTAATTCAAGTTCAGAGATCTAATTACTACAAGAAGAGAAAAATCTCACCTCACCTAATGTGTTGAGCTAAGATCAAGAATCTAAACCATGTGGGAGGGTTTGGGGAGGGGTGGGGAGAATCCAAGTACCTATGAAACTGTGTCACATAATACAACGTAATTAATGAATTAAAAATAATAAATAAATTTAAGAAAAAAAAGTTAATGGAAAAATGGAATTAAAATGTTTTGGTGCAAAAAAAAAAAAAAAAAAAAAAAAAGAATCTAAACCATGTTTTCCAGTTTATTCCATTGAAGTGTTTGTGCAATTCTCATGACTCTTAACGTAGACTCCTAATGTCTCTGCAGGATAGACTGGAACGCTGTCCATCCCAATGCCAACGCTCAGTGCTTCTCTGGTTTGATAAAGAAGCACCTAAGAACTCTAAAGAACTACTGTGGCAAGTATCATGATGGAAATACAATTTAACCAAGAGACAGGCCAGAAAGGAGCAATTTTTCTGCATTTGGGAATACCTTCTTGTAAAAAAAAAAAAAACAACTATATCTTATTTCATTTGATTTCCTTCAAGCTATGAATCATCAGGGCAAGTATTGTGGTACTCACTTATTGGCCAGGGTACAGCAAGTATCAAAGCAATCACAGAACTATGATAGAAGCTCTAACTGCATTTTTTAATTAACCAGACTTATAAAAATTTTGTATTTGTTTCCATTTTTATTTGAAAGGCATAAAGGGAAGACAGAGAAACAGGGAAAGAAAGCAGAGAGACAGAGGGAGAGAGAGGATCTCCCACCAGAGGATTCTAAAATTCCAGCTATAGTCCACACTGGGACAGGTTGAAGCCAAGAGCCAGGAATTCCATTCAAGTCTTCAGTGTGGATGCCAGGGACCCAAGTAATTCAGTCTTTATCTGCTGCCTCCTAGGATAAACCTTAGCAGGAAGCTGGATCCGAAGACCAGAACTCAAGCCAGGCACTCCGATACAGGCTGGGGGCCACCAGTCAGTGCATGAAGTACTGCCCAAATGCCTGCTCCACGAACTGTACTCCTAATATTGTTTCCAGCAAATTGGTTTTGTTTTAAATGTCAAAAAAGAAACTTCCTACAAGTTGTCCTAACTATAGCTAACACCGCTTACTAAATGCCAGCAATTGCTCTGACCCCTTTATGTGTTTTAATTTATTTGATCACCAAACAATCCTTTAAAATAGCTGTTCTCATTTTATACTTGTGGAAACTAAGACACAGAGAGGTTAAACAAGCTACCCCAAATTACCCAGACTGTAAATAGCAGAACCAGGACATAGAGGTAGGCCATCTGACTCCAGAGTTCAAACTCTTAATAACATTCACTTTTTTCAAGTCTTCAGCAGCATCTTATAGAGAATGTTGCTTTTTTGTCTGTGACTTGGAAATAAAAGTTGACTTACTGCCTGATGCAAAAATCAGTCGCTAGATTGCCTGGAACAAAGTCTGATTCAACACCAAGCAGATATTTCAGCAACTTTGAAGGTCGCCAAACAGATTAGAAAACAATAAGCATCCAAGATCCACAAAGTGGGCAGTGCTGGTACAACATTTCAGAAAACACAATGACAGTGCTTATTTCTGAGCAGATGACAAAAACAACACAAATTTTAACTGTTCTGTTTTGGGCAGTGGTCATCAAAACAGTCTGACACTGGTACAGAAATAGAAAAGATGAGCCCACACATGTACAGCCAACTAATCTTTGACAAGAAAACCGAGAACAATCCAGGGGAAAATCCTGGTTTCTTCAACAAACGCTGTTGGGACAATTCAATAGCAGCCTGTAGAGGTAAGAAGTAAGACCCGCGCCTGTCACCTTATACAAAAATCAGCTGTGAATGGATCAAGGACCTAAATCTGCCTCCAGAAACCATCAAACCATTGGAAGCACCCTCCAAGATACAGGAATTGGGAAATGTTTGTTAGAATAGTCACCAAAACCACAAGCAGTAAAAGCCAAAATAAAAAAAAAAAAAAGGGACTACACCAAACGAAAAGGATTCTGTACAGCAAAGGAGATCAACAAAGTGACGAAGCAAAAAGGCAGAACAGGAGAAAATCTTTGCACATTACACAGCGGATAGGGATATTTGTAAATATGCAGGATTTACAAACAATTTCAGAAACTCAACGACAGCAAAACAAACAAACTGCGAAGAAAAGGGGAAAGGAAATGAACATTTTTCAAAAAAAAAATTCAAATGGCTAATAAACATATAAAAAGATGCTCCGGTTCCCTAGCTGTCTGGGAAACACACATTGAGGTTCCACCACCCCCCTAATGAGGTTGGCCTAATTTCAGAACCCTAGTAACTATACCTACTGGCATGAATGGAGCTCTCTCATTAAACAATAATAATAATAATAAATTAAAAGTAAAATAATGGCTCTGCTTTGCATCCCAAGCCATTTGAATTCTTCTAATGTCAGTATCCCTCTTAAGAATACCGCAAGCAAATATCACAACCTACTCGGTTCTAAACAGACCCAAACCAGAATTTTAAAACTCAAATATATGTAAGAAATTCTTTCCAAAATCTAGAACTTCTTAACCTAAAGAAATTTTTGTACAAGATTTTCCCTTTTTGTGAATGCATTAAGTATACTTAAACCTTGAAAAACATCATCACATCAAGAGCACTTTTGATGTTTCTTCAGATTTTCATGACAGAAAGCAAATGTAGCATGACTCTTGTCTTACTGAAAAAAGATTGGACATTTGTATTACCAATCTCGACCCGTTCCAAGGGTTTAAATTACAATCATATATTTTCCTTTCCTTAGAGGTGCATAAATGTTAATGGGGTGGAGTTTTGTTTTGCTTCTTCAGCATTTAGTTTTCTTTAATGGATTTTGATACATGGTCAACACGTGGCAGTGTGGCCAACCAAAGCCAGTGGTGATCGGGAACAGTGTGACACAGCAGAGCCACAGGCCCTGCTCTGAGAGTGATACCTCACAGTTGTCTTTCATGGACATCTGCAAGAACTTGAGTCTTAGAATCTCAAATTTTATCAGAGAAATGGGAATAGAAAATAATGCCCCATTCTCTCTGCCAAATTGTGTTGCAGAAGTTGTAAGTCACTCTCCAAGGAGTTGCTGCACTTATGTTCAGAGGAAACCTCCAATGAGCGCCTGCCTACATAACTAAACTTCAGGAAAGGGTAATAATTATATCATAAAGGGGTGCTCTGCGTTTCATCTAGAATATCTCATCCTAGCTTCTTTACTGAGGAAATGGCTGTGATCCCACCACAGAAAGATTGTCCTGTCGTGATTAGAGACGTATCATTCTTTTTTTATTTTCAGGATCATTTTTGTCATTTATTTTTAGAAAGGAGTGTGTTACATCTCATCCGATGCTTTGCAGAAGTTATGAATGCCCTCACTAAATCAGAGATAAAGGAGTTCAAAGATGAATGAATGAGTTTGGATACTACACAACAATGAAATGGATAAGATTGGGAAGAATTAAATACTGGGACAGCTTAAGGCCCTGTTTTCAGACTCAGGTCTTTGTTTGATAGCATTTGTACAAATTTTATTAGCCTATGGAAAACAGGAGTTGAAAACTCCCAGACATTACTGGGAAACAACATGTGATTGAGAAAATAATGAACAACAAAAACTACCATAAAAGATCGGGTATGTCAGATAATTCAGCCAAAAGCTGATGACAGACAGCATCCGATTTAGTAATTCCACCTGCCGAACATAAAAACCCAGAGAGCAGTGCAGAAGCATAACTTGGCAATGAGGCAGGGACGATCAGTCCCTGGGAAGCTGTCATCTGGCACAAATGCCCAGACGGGAGGACAGGCCAGGTGGCAGGGACTCAGAGTTCCAAAGACACTTCAGGTGTGCTGGCCAGAGTACCTTCTCCAAACTTACACACCCCTGAGGAAAGAGGTAGGGGTCTTGCTCAAACAGCTCCTCCTCCAAGGGCAGACATTCCTTCCACTCAGGTTCCACTGACTGAAACCAGACCAGGGAACAGGGACAGGACACAGTGGTGCCATATGGCCAGAAAAACTGGCAATACTTAGTGTATTGTACTACTACAACAGTCTTTTATGTGAACATTTCCTTTCACTGAGTGAACTTAATGCTGAAGCTGACCTTCAATATTTGGCTGCTTCCCATAAATTTTAGAATCTGTTTTTGTTTTTCTAATTTAGGTGTAAATTCACTGTGGTGTGGTACCTTGGTGCAAGTGTAATTTAAAAATTGTGTTCTTGTTTTCATATATCTTTGATCATTTTACTATCAATTTCTAATTTATTTGCCTTATGATCATAAATCACAGTTTTCACAAAATCTGATTAATTGTAATTTGCTAAAACTTCCTGAAGCTGTGGCACTGGGCTAAATTGCAACCCGCAAATCCAGATTTCATGTCTGAGCACTGGTTGGAGTCCTAGCTGTTCTGCTCCCAATCCAGGTCCTTGTGAAGGTGCTTGGAAACACAGGAGAAAATAACCCAACCACGTGGATCTATACCAATGATCTGAGAGAGCCACCTGGAGCTCCAGGCTCCTGGCTTCGACCTGGATCTGCCCAGCCATTCCAGCCTTTGGGGGAGTCGTCTAGGGGATGGAAGGTCTTTCTGTCTCACCTTCCTACTCTCTATATATATCTCCCCTCCCTGTGACTCCCTTTCCCTTTCAAATAAATAATTCTTGAACAATGAAATCTTCCTTTGTGAATTAAGTATACTATCT